>NC_081327.1:38530000-39780000 GCF_026419965.1 Kogia breviceps
TGGGTGCCCTGGAGATAGCATGGAACTGAGTGACCCTGCAAGGGGTGCACGCAGCCTGGCACATCACCCCTGCCATCTCTGGGCTTTGGGGGCTCCTTACAGAAGGGACCATGGTAGACTGCGAATGCTTTCTTTATGTTATTAATATCGAAGCTGCTGCTCAGTGACCCTGATTCTGGCTCTTGGTTGCTTGGTTTTTGTTTTTCTTGGCTTTTTGCACATTTGGCTTTAAAAAAAAAAAATGGGTGTGGGTTTGACATTGAACCTAATCTCGGTGTAAGAACTCAGGAATGTCTGCAGGTTGAGAGAGAGAGAGAGAAAGGCGGCAGCGTCCGCAGACACTGCCCCTCGCTACTCCCGCAGCATGGAGAGAGGAGAAGGACCCGGCAGGTGCTCTGGGAAGCGGACCCCGCCTCTGCTCCCCTGGAGATGGAGAGGCGGGGGGCCAGCTTCCTGCCTCTCCTCTTGGGCACAGTGACCCTGGCCTGTTCTAGCAGTCGGGGCGGGGTGGGTAGAGGTGGGCTTGGTGTAGAAAGAGGGGCACGTACGCCACTTCCCCAACACGGGAGCCCAAGTTGAATTGCAGATCCCTGGGCTCCACCCCAACACGGCCCAGCTCCTGCCACCCCCATCTCATCCCACAGGGAGGTCACAGCCTCTCCCCACACCTCGCAGGGTTGGCGCTCACCAAGGAGTTTCTGCATAGAACTGAAAGCACTTACAGAACATCATCTCAAACATGAACAAGCTGGGATAGAGGGGTAAAGAGATTTCTCCAAGGGCTCACGGCCAGCCCCCAAACCCACAATCAGAGGCAACATCGCAACGCCAATGTCTCTTTCCGCAGAACACTGTCATTAAAAGCCCCGATTAATGTATCATTAGGGGAAATGGGACACAGTGAGGATGCTACTTAGGCACGTATTTCATATTTTCACAAGGGCATATGACCTTTTCCAGCCAGCAGAGCCTGGAGAGTGCTGCCTGGACCATACATATGCCCTCCCAGCAAGGAGGACATGGCGGTCCCTGAGGGCGGGAGCCTGGCACTCCCTAAGGGTGGGCCCACCTCCTGGACCACGTTTCCCAATCATTCCAGGTCCCAGTTCTGAATGAACGGCGCTCCTCCAGACCTGGCCATCCTGCAGCACTGAGAGACTGCCCTAAAGAAGGGGACGTTTAGCTAAAAGAGGCAATGCATGGAATGCAAGAGGCCATGGGCTGGATTTGAAGGGTCCTCCTGTGTGTCTGCAGGAGAAGCAGGTTTCTTAGTGATGGAAGCTGAGAGAGAGAGAGAGAGGAGGAGGAGGAGGAGAGAAGAAGAAGAAAAAGATAAAAGGGAGAGGAGAAGAGGTGGGAGGGGAGGGAAGGTAGGGTGGCTTTCAGGTCATGTGTTTCTTTCTGAGTCCAAATTCCCTTTCAGAATTTCCTTTTTTGACAAAGAGGAGAACCAGCCAAAGGAAACGAAATTTCATCTTCTGGAGTCACAATTCCTTTAATACACACCTACTGAACTCCCACTACACCCCAGGCCTTGTGCTGAGCTTTGGGGATACAGGAGGACCACGAGGGAGCCACCGTTCTCAGGCTGTCGAAGAAAGTGACCACCGTGGCAGACAGTGAAGCACTTTCTCAGCACGCACTTAACCCCTTTCTGGCATGCTAAAGCCAGACATCTAAAATTGTTCTCAGAGTCCCTTGCGGCTGGAGATCCAGATGCGGGATTTTTTTTTTTTTTTTTTTTTTTCTCTGCTCATCACACGCAGGGCAGCAGGCGTTTCGCTGGTGTGGATCAGGGCAAAGATGACTTTCGGGCCTCCATCTGCAGGGGGGGCTCCCTGACTCCACAAGCAGCTTCTCACGTCGACCGTTGGCTTCCTGACTGTGCCAGAGGCGGCAGCCGCCTTAACACCTCAATTCTGTGGTGATGCTTTGGGGTTCACCTCTGGAAGCCTAGCGTATCACCTGGGTCTTCACCTCTTAATGGTTGTGTAGGTCATTTAAGACCCTGGCTGCTGCCATGGGGTGTGTAAAAGACACAGTCAGTGTCCTGCCGGGAGCAACCCAACCAGGGGTGTTGGTTCACGTTTAACCACCTGTTCTTTTCAGGAAAAAAAAAAAAAAAAAAAGCCCTTATAGCATTTACTTATCCCCATGGTATAAATATTCCCTGAGTGGCTGATGACATACATACACATCATCAAATTGGTATTTCACCATATGAATGTGATAACCTCAGAGCACAGAGAATAGCAACGTGTAGTAAATTAATTGGATGAGATGTTAGTACTTGTTACCTTTGTCTTTCATATAATTTATTTGATGCAAGTTTGTAAAACTGTAATTTTCAAGAATGTGCTTCGTGACCAGCTGGCAAAAATTCTTGAAAAGTTGACAATCAGCTCAATCGGCGTTGGTCGGCGCTGACTCCAGGGCATCACTGATTCCGACCCGCCCCAGAGCTGCTGGCAAGTGGTTCTGATATTCCAGTGGCCTTCGGTGTCTCCTGCATAGAGGTGTTACCAGCCAAGGCAGCTTGACTGAGCCACACCAGAGGTGTACCAAGGTGCCAGAGAGTTGATGCCCAGAAGACTCTCCACATCCAGGGCCAGGAAGTGGTGAATAAACCCCCAGGTTATCCCCGGCAATGGTACAGTTTCGAGATGAGCCCCATGGGGGTTGCCCCCCGGGTGCCCACAGCAGGAACCGTTCAACCAAGCACCCTTAATTGGTTTTCCCCCTCCCTGTCTCCTCCACTCATGCATCACGCATCCTGTGATCAGCCGCCACCCCCAAATAAACTACTTGCACCCTCATCCTTGTCCCAGAGTCTGCTTTGGGAGAAATGCACACCGATACAAGGTGGAACTCATGCTACTCTATAAGCAAAGCACCCAGCACAGAGTAGGCACAAAAAAGAGTATGATCAAATGTGTTTTATATTTTCCCACGAACAAACACTTAGAGGGCATGACATTTACTGAGTGCTGCATTAAAGTGTCAGCTGGGGTGCTGGCCCTCTGTAGCTGCATCTGACTTCGGCATCATGACAAGGTGTGGGCGGGTGGAAGGCTGTCACGGGCCGCTCACTAATAGCAACCACACAATGTAATCATTCGAGGGACCTTAGAGATCTCTTGGGCCAGGGCCCGTATTTTTCAATTAAGGAAACTAAGGCAAACAAAGAGACCAACAAGGGATTAATCTCCAAAATATACAGACAGCTCATGCAGCTCAATATCAAAAAAACAAACAACCCGATCAAAAAATGGGCAGCAGGGCTTCCCTGGTGGCGCAGTGGTTGAGAATCCGCCTGCGGATGCAGGGGACGTGGGTTCGTGTCCCAGTCTGGGAGGATCCCACATGCCGCAGAGCGGCTGGGCCCGTGAGCCATGGCCGCTGAGCCTGCGCGTCCGGAGCCTGTGCTCCGCAACGGGAGAGGCCACAGCAGTGAGAGGCCCGCGTAACACCAAAAAAAAAAAAAAAAAAAATGGGCAGCAGACTAAATAGACATTTCTCCAAAGAAGACATACAGATTGCCAACAAACACATGAAAAGATGCTCAACATCATTATTTGAGAAATACAAATCAAAACTATAATGAGGTATCACCTCACACCAGTCAGAATAGCCAACAACAAAAACTCTACAAACGGGACTTCCCTCATGACACAATGGTTTAGAATCTGCCTGCTAGTGCAGGGGACACAGGTTCAATCCCTGGTCCAGGAAGATCCCACATACTGCAGAGCAACTAAGCCCGTGTGCCACAACTGCTGAGCCTGCGCTCTAGAGCCTGCGAGCCACAATTACTGAGCCCACATGCCTAGACCCCATGCTCTGCAACAAGAAAAGCCACCACAATGAGAAGCCCACACACCGCAACGAAGAGCAGCCCCCCGCTCACCGCAACTAGAGAGAGCCCATGAGCAGCAACGAAGACTCAATGCAGCCAAAAATAAATAAATAAACAAATAAAGTTTTTTTAAAAATCTACAAACAATAAATGCTGGAGAGGGTGAGGAGAAAAGGGAACCCTCCTACACTGTTGGTGGGAATGTAAATTGCTGTAGCCACTATGGAGAACAGTATGGAGGTTCCTTAAAAAGCTAAAAATAGAGTTGTCATATGATCCAGCAATCCCACTCCTGGGCATATATCCAGAGAAAACCATAATTCGAAAAGATACATCTACCCCAATGTTCACTGAAGCACTGTTTTACAATAGCCAGGACATGGAAGCAACCTAAATGTCCACTGACATTGGAATGGATAAAGAAGATGTGGTACATATATACAATGGAATACTACTCGGCCATAAAAAAGAACAAAATAATGCCATTTGCAGTGACATGGATGGACCTAGAGATTGTCATACTGAGTGAAGTCAGTCAGACAGAGAAAGACAAATATCACATGATATTGCTTATATGTGGAATCTAAAAAAAATGATACAAATGAACCTATTTACATAGAGTCACAGATATAGAAAACAGACTTATGGTTACCAAGGGGGAAGGGAGGGAGAGAGAAATTGAGAGATTGGGATTGACATATACACACTACAATATATATAAAATAGATAACTAATGATAACCTACTGCAGAGCATGGGCAACTCTCCTCAATACTCCGCAATGACCAACTATATGGGAAGAGAATCTAAAAAAGAGTGGATATATGTATATGTCTAACTGATTCACTTTGCTGTACAGCAGAAACTAATACAACATTGTAAATCAACTACACTCTAATTAAAATTAATTTAAAATAAAAGAAACTCAGGCATAAAGAGAAGAGGAGATTCTCCAAGCGTCACTAAAAATCAGCAGTAGAACTAGAAACTGGCCCCTTGCTCGCCAGCGGAGGTCCCCGTCCACTGCAGTCAGCATGGCCTCCTGGGGCCATGGAATCCCCCTTCCCCAGTGCCATGGAATTGTCTCCGCTCGGGGGTTTCTAAGTGACGGTTCCCTGGGCAGTGCTGTAAGAAATTCTAAAACTGGAACCTCAACTCATTACAAGTGCGGCCACAGTGAGAACCCAGGAGTCATCTCTGCCTTAGCACCTCACACAGCGGCCCCTGTGCGGCCTCCAGAGGAGCGGGACTCACACGAAGGAGCAGTTTCCACCCTCTGAGCCTTAGGCCCGTGGACTGTCCGAGAGAATCACGCTCACACGTTAGTCAAGGCCCCACCGTCAACCTTCCTAACTGTCAGCAAAGTCAGTGATGGGGCAGGGAAGGAGCGCTCAAGTTATCTTGCCACTGGGAGAGAAATGGGCCAGGCATCGTGTCACCCTGAATCCTATACTACAACCCCATGAAGTGGGGGTCATTATTCTCATTTTCAAATGAGTCCACTGAAATGAGTCCAGTAGGGTTAAGTGATACGCCCAAGGTCACATAGATGCTCTGGCTTTGAACCCGGTTCTGATTGTGGAATCTAAATTCGAAGGTTTCTCATAGCCCCACGGAGGTCCTCTCTGCAAAGCCGTGGAATGCCACAGTAAGGCAAAGAGATGTCAAGTTCATGGTGCGCTCAAGAATGCAACTTACACAGAAGGGCTGGAGCAGAAGGTACGGTGTAGGGCACAGAGCCAAGGATGGCTTGGATTACTGAGAGGTCAGGGTGGCAAGAGCCTTGAAGGCCAAACTACTGGGTTTTGCACTGGTTCGGTGAGCAGCAGGGAGTCGCAGAGCGACACAGGATGAGTCCCCTCCCTGAGCGGAGGCGAACTCAGAGACTAAGGCTGTCACTGATGAGAGGATGGTGTCCAGGGCAGGGAGAATGATTCTGGAGAATCCAGAGTCTTGGAGGTCAAAGCCAAAAGCCGGAGGTTAGAACCAGAGACTCAAATCAAGATTTGGGGCTGAGGGACAGAAGGCAGCCCACAGACAGGAGACAAGACTAGAGAACCGATACTGGGTGGGCAGGGACAGCATGGAACTGGGGGCAGGAGGGAGCTCGGATGAAAGCTCGGGATGTCAGCTGTCCATGAGGCAAGGGTGTTACCAGACCCTTTTTGTTAGCTGTCGGCTGCAGGTTATGAAGCCAGGTTAGCTGGTCAAGGGTCCCAGAATGGACTGGATGTACATAAGCCAAGAATGGCTTCTCTGCTGTTGACATGCTTTTCTGGGGGATTCAAGTGATCAAAGGGCTACGGATATGAGAATAGTGTAGACAAGTGGGGATGGAGATTCAGGATGAACTGTCCAGGCTGCCCAAGCAGAACTCAGAATCAGAACACCATGTGAACTGAGCCCACCAGGTCACAGCTCTGTGGGGATATTTAGATGGGGTAGACCCTCCTGGCACCTCTCTATGGCATGATACTCAAGGTCATAGGACACCAGCTTGACTGGGCAATGGTGTCATCTAGAACCATGACCATATGTCCCTGCACAAGCAGACCTCTCTCTGGATGAAATTTCTCTTTTCTCATCTGGCTAATGGAGCTCTTTCTGATCTGGCATGTGCCCCAGTGAATGTTACCCCAAGGCCATCAGGCGGATGCTACAGTCTCCCATGTTGCTTCCTAGAAAACGGGTTGCCATGTCTCTGGACTTGACTTTGAAGGAGATAGAGAATTTGAATGGGAAGTGGTGACGTTGGGAAGGGGGCCATGCAAGGCTGGGGAAAGAACAGAAGCAAAGCAGGGTGATGAGAAAGCACCTGATGGTTTCTGGGACAAGTAAACACACAGGTGAGCCCGGAAAATAGAATATGGAGGGCATGTCAATGTGGGAGGATGATGGAGAAGAAAAGGGTGAGTTTAGAAAGGTAGGCATGTGTAGACAGATTGTCAAAGACCTTGATGATAATGCCAAAAACTTAAATTGTGGGTTTTTTTTAACTGTGTTCTTAATGAGCCATCAATGGAGAGGTTTAGGGCAGTTCCAGATTTGCACTGGAAGAACATTCCTGTGGCTGTTTGGTGAGACGTCTTAGGGGTTGGGCAGAGATGGACCAAAAGTAGCCTCAAAAGCTATGTGGAGTCCTGCAAGGAGACTCCTGAAATACCCTAGCTGAGAAATAAAGTGTCCGTGGCCACAAGAATGCCCCAGCCCTAGAAGAAAATTCAGGAGATGCCCTTTTTTGTTGTAGCCTATATATTCTGGGCCCACATGTTAAACCCTGGCAGTTATTCCACAGAAATCAAGCAGCGCAACATCGTAGAAAATCCTCTGCCGATAAAGATTTCGGGTGAAAAAGGAATTTAACCTATATTGCCTGTCGAAAAATGCCGGTCCAGCCAAAACTCAATTTGTGTCTTTTTAATTCAAGTGCAAATGGATTGAAGGCTCAGATAACAACATAAAATTGGTTAATCAACTTTCATCCCATATTTACATTACAACAGGGAGATTTTATAGTTTTCTGCAGCTCAGCTCGGTGTTCTGTGAAAGCCAGCCAGCATTTTATGTCCCCTTAAAATTGCAAACCAGAGGCCTGTCTGCTGTCAGCGACCCGCCATTCCTCTCCCGCTAACCAGCTCATCTGTCTGGACGGGGCAGTGGGTTCAGTTTTCATTCTGAGAGTGTTAAGGCCCTGCAGGCAGAGGTTTTATGTTTTACTTGAGAAATGGAAATCACTTTTTGTTCCCATCATCGCATCACCACGAAGGGGTGCCAGCGAAGTCATGGTATGAGTAAAATTACTGAAAATATTTTAAACTTAATTTTCTGTGTCAGGCAGACACACACCATGCTCATTGCAGGCCTGGTTAAATCTCTTGGTTTCCTACTGTTCACAGGATAAGGGCTAAAGCCTAGAGGCTGGCACACAAGGCCCTCTGGAATCTGGCCCTTTCATCTATTTTCTCAAGAAGTAATTTTTCGGAACCTAGGAGGTACCTGTCACAGTGCCAGGTACTGGGTACACAGCTGTGAGCAAGACAGGGATCATTACTCCATTCACGGAATTTGAATTCTAGTGAGGAAGACAGACAAAAATCACATGATACTGAATGAAAGGAACAATTACAGACTGTTTGCAGGTTATAGGAATAAAAAAGAAAGAAAAAATAAACACCCAAAGGACTCAGAGAACAGGTGGGAGGAGGATGGGGGAGGGAAAGGGGAGATGCTTATTTTAGAAAATGGTGGGAACAGCATATGCAAAGGCTCAGAGGAGGGAATGAGGCTGGCAGGCTTACAAACAAAAAGGAGGACAGCATGGTGTTAATTAGGGAGAAAGAAGGTGATTGATAAGATGTGAGGGCTGAGAGGTTGGCAGAGGCTAGCTCCAGGAGCTTCTCGGTGGATCAAGAAGATCTGGACTTTATCCCAAGAGCCAAGGGGAGTGACGTGCTAAGATTTGGGTTTCAAAAAGATCCCTTTGACTGCAGTGTGGAAGACAGATCAGAGGAAGGCAAGGGGGCGGGGGGAAGTAGGGAGGACCATGCTGAGGCTTCTGCTCTGGTTAAGGTGAGAGATGATAAGTGGGAGTAAAGGATGTATTCAAGATGGGTGAACAAGCTGACAAGAATTTTCTTCTCCAGACATAACTTTCCCTCTCACCTTGCCCTCTGGCCTCCTGAGCTTCACTCTGTCCTCTGAACGCCTCATGTACTTTCTTGACTCAAGCCATTTCTTCCTCCTTCCTCTAGTGAACTCCTATATATCCATCAAAACCCAACACAAAGTACCCCTTTGCATACTTTCACCCCTGGAAGGCTTTATTCTCCCTCTTCTGTGTGTTCCTTATATCATCACTGACCTTAATATGTATGAGTGTAATCAATCTCAAAACAGTTTAATTATTTTTTTAAAAGTTTTCATGTATATCTCCCTTGCTCAGTTTTAATGCAAAGACAAAGACTTCTAAATTTCGAGTTCCTAGCACACTCACACTTAAGGAAAGTGTTCCTAATTGTGAATGAATAAACTGTCACCAGTGAAATGAAGCAAATGAACTGGCTTCAGAAAGGATCTGGAATTATCACACTGAGAAGTGACCATCTTTGTGTGACTTTGTCTCCCTGCACAGGCTGCCCTGATAATTGGGAAATGAACACTCAAATAGGAAAAAGGGGAAAAAAAAGTCTTTCAACACTAGTATCCATTCCTGTGGCTTAAGAGTCATTTATGGAAATTACAACTAACACTAAGATGATGATTAAAACCAAATTGAACACCTAGTCAGTAGCGCTCAGCCTTGGTAGAAGCAAAGATGAACCTAGTGCATATCCAAACTGCCCTGATTATGTGCTCCTTGTAATCAACATTACTCTTCCTGGTTACATTTTACAGTTGATTTGTTTTTTTCCCACACAAATCAAATTTTGTACCAGAGATGCAAAGTTTACTGTATTAGTGTACTTTTTGTTTAGGTTCTACTTTTCATATATATATATATATATATATATATATATATATATATATTCCCACAAGTACAATCAGTTTTAAAAAATGAAATTGTCCCCACGTGGATTTAGGATTAATGATATTTGTTTATTATTGGATGATCTGCCTTCAGTAAGTGGTGTGAATAAGAATTGGCTCCCAATCTCACTTAATTTATTTTCATAAGCCAAAAAAGCTATAAACATCAAATGCAACTCTCCAGGATGATAACAGGTTATTAACCTCTTAAGCCATTCCTTAATGGGTTTTCAATCTCCAAAAAACAGTGAGTTCTAAAGCAAAGGAGACATGGTGAAATTCTAGTCTGTCTTGGAAAACCGGCTGACATAGGGATCCCCCAGCACCTGGAGCAGGGCCTGACATGTTTTGTTTGTTTGTTTGTTTTCTACAGCTCCTCCGGGATTCCAGTCTGAATGCCTTCCTCCCCAAACCTCTGCCCACTTTGACTAACTTCCCCACTCCTTTCCCACAGTGAAGATGGACTTGGGTTCCATTAAGTCTTGGGTCGTGGTGAGCATGGACCAGAAGCAGGGTGGGCCGGCAAGCCAGGGGTCTGTGCCTCCAGCCCCAGTGCCCAGCGTCCAACAGCAGGTCCTGTGTACAGCCTGAGTCTCAAGATCTTCCGGAGCAATCAGGACTGGACCTACGATGACCCAATACCCTCTGGGGGACATGATTCTGAATGCAGAATGGGTCACCAGGCCATTGCCCATGAAGGTGAGAAGGGGCAAATGAAAATAAGGAGAGAAAGAACTATGGTGGCTGGTGGAGAAAGGAGACAGGGCGGCTCTGGAAGCACCAGCTGTTTTTAGTCAGATGGAAGGGATCTTGGAGAAAACATCTGTTCTCTGTAAGCCCGTCTGTTTCTACGTATCTTGTGCATTTTTTCTTGTTCTCTCTCTCAAGCATTATGAGGAGAAAATTCTGTGCCTGTTCAATATAAGGAAAATGAGTTCTGTCTCTTGCTGGTCCAGGAGGGAGGGGAGGATGAAATCTTCCTGGCTTCATCTTGCTATACTTTCTGCAAATGCTCTCTGCTCCAGCTCCCTTGGGATGAAAGACACAAGGCTCCAGCCTCTCCATGGCTGATCCTCTGGCTCCCTCTCTCCCTAGCTCTGAACACTCTTCTCTCCTCCTGAACCTGCTCTTCCTTCCAGCCCAAGTTCAGGGGCCTTCTCCAGGAAGGGTCAGGCCTCTGGTAAGTGCAAGGTCCAGAGGCAGCACTGAGGCATGGAGATCCTGGGAGGACCAGGGCAGAGATGAAATTCTGAGATGGGGAGAGGGGGCAGGGAGAGCAGCATGTGACTGCTATCACACTTAGGTTAGTGATTAACTGGGGCAAGATGAAGGCGTGATAATTGACAGGGAGGAATATGAAGGGTTTCTCTGGCCCAGATGTTTTGTTTCTTGACTTAAGTCATGGTTACATTGTGTTGGCTTTATCATAAAGAAGCTACATAATTTAATTTCATGAACTTTTCCAAATTAAAAAAAGGTTTGATTTTTTTAAACCACTCAAGCTAGGGATTTAAATGTAGAACTAAAACCTTAAATCTTTTGGAGGAAAATCTCAGAGAATGTAGTTGACCTTTAAACAACACAGGTTCGAACTGTGCAGGTTCACTTATACGTGGATATTTTTCAATAGTAAATACCACAGTGTTAACACAATCCACAGTTTGTTGAATCCAAGAACACAGAACTGTGGATACAGAGGAACAGTGGATACAAAGAGTCGAATATAAATTTTGCCTGCATTTTCCACTGCAAAGAGGGTTGGTACCCCTAGCCCCTGCACTGTTCAAGGGCCAACTGCGTAGTTATGGCCCCAGAACAGGGAGAATTCCTTAAACAAAATGAAAATGCACAACTTTCCAAAGGAAAGAGTTATAAATCTCTGTAAGAGAGAAGTTGCTGAAAACAGCATTCAAAGATAAATCAGAGGTTGGGAGAAAATATTTTCAATACATATAATCAACAAAGTATTAGTATGCAGAAAATACAAAGAACTTACAGATATTAACATATGAAAACATAATAATCTTCTCCAATCATCAGAGACATAAATAAAAACCTCAATGAGATGCTGTTTTGTACTCATAAAATTGTCAAAAATTGTGATGTGTGATAATATGTTAGAAAACGGGATCTGTTACACTGCTGACAGAGTGAAAATGTGTACAAACTTTTTGGAGAGCAATTTGGAAATATGTAGTGAAACTACATACGCACGTTCCCAAAGACCCAGGTAATCTGTCCCTGAAATATGATCAAGAGACATTCTTATATGTACATGGAAGGAAATACATGGAAGGATGTTTTCTGCCACAACTCAAGTGTCTATTCAGAGGAGAATGGATAAGTACATCTTAATTTTTTCAAACAATGAAATACACTCTACAGCCGTGAAAATGAAAGAACCAGATTTCACATGATCCCTGTGGGTAACTCGCAAAAACTTAGTATTGAGAGACGGAAAAAAGGAAGTTACAAAATATATGTATCATACAACAGATAGATACATGATAGGTAGGTAGGTAGGTAGATAGATAGAAATACACTTTAAAACACATACCACATACCCAGGTAATGAAAGCAAAAAAGCACATGCAGGAGAAACACATGTCAACTTCAAAATAGTGTCTACCTCTAGTTAAGGAGGGCGAGAGAGAAATGTAATCCATAAGGGTTACAAAGATGACTTCAACAGTATAATTTTAAAATTTTCTTTAAAGAAAATAAGAATGAAATGTGGCAATATAATGTCTTTGTTTAAATCTGTCCAGTATATACATGTGTGTGTGTTTCATCATTTTCTGTCAATTTCCATATATTTTAAATATCTCAGAATTGCAACAAAAATAATAAAATTATAAAGAGAGAAAATACCATTCCCTGCTGAGGGGGGACACTGCCTAACACAACATCTTGCACACATCAGTCTCAATATTTTCTTTTTGAAAGTCCCTTGGCTCCCCTGGGAACAAGTCAGGGGTGAGAATAAGGCCATAAGACCCTCAGAGGGGCCTGGGCAAGTACCAGCCCACAGGGCCACTGGCTGTGCCTGAAACACAGGGCCGGCCAAGCTGTGTTTGGGAGTGCCTGCCTCTATTTAACTTCCCACCCCTGTCATCTCCCTCCTCTGGCCTGTGAACGGCGGAGCCTCCTCCCGCGATCTGCTCCACCCTCCCGAGTGACAGGTATTTCACTCTGTGCTAAGTGCTATTTACGTCTCTCCCACCGCCAGCCCGGCCATGGGAACCCCGGGCAGCAGCAGGGTCCTGTTCATCCACTGCACATAGGAGGTGACAACAAACACAGGCTAGATTGGAAATCACACTGTGCACACCAGCCCCGGGGATGCAGGGGCGTCTGAACCTGGAGCGATTCTGCGTCTCCTCCCCTGGGGAGGGCCTCCGGGAGCCCGGGGCTGGGTCTCTTGCAAGTGGGTCTCTCCGTGAATCCAAGGCCACGCCCTCTGAGAAGGATGGAGCCCAGAGCAGGGTTTGCTCTCTTCTCTCTGACTGCATATCACGACCGATGCTGCTCGTGCTTATGAATACTCTTCTACGGAGACCCAAGGGGACCATACCGACGTGAAAACAGTCGTTGCATCAAACTGGGGGAAATTATGCTTTTCTCCCTATTTTCTAAGCTTTCTGCAATATGGCTTTATTGTCCTCATAAAAACTTATAAAGAATATAAAATCCCATCTAAGGATAGCAAGTGTTTCAATGTTTTGAAAGATTTAATTCCTCACCCTTTAAATGTTCCCTTTGAAATGACCAATAAATATAAAAGTAGAGTATATATAAAATTAGAATATATATATATATATATAAACACCATTAGAATAAATAATACCTAAATAATACGGGCAACAGTACCATGGATGAGCCGAAAATTAAGTGCAGATTCTACAAGAAATCCTGCAGACAGGATTAAAAAAAAAAATAGATGCCAGGTTTTCATGCTCAGGGAGGAGGCCAGGCATCTGCATGTCTACCCCCAGGTAATTCTGACTCAGCCCTCAGTTTGGAAAACACTGAGGTAGAAAAACAAATTTAGTCTGGGAATCAGTGCCTATTTAAGGAAAACAACTGCGATGCCAGCATACAGAATGTGAAAATCAGAGAGACAAGGGGTGGAGACAGATAGAGCGGGGACAGAGCACAGCTGGGAAGGGCTTGACTTCAGGCTTCCCTGATGCAGAGGGAGCTATAAGTGAAACATTCAGGGGACAATGGGAAGGGGTCTAGCTAGAGTGGGAGGGACAGAGGAGGACAGCAGTGCCCCAGGCCACCTCCATGAACCCAGAAGAGCCACCACCACCTCCATGCCAAGATGTTACTGATCTCACCACCTGTACAGGAGGCAAGTCTCCAAGTAAGTCAAAATACACCTCAAGAAATTCTCATTTTTCTTGGACCCAAGTACTTGAACAAGGAACCATTCAAACTCTGCCAAAACTCATTCTTCTCCCAACAATAGGCAAATGGACCCTCTCTCCAAGAATGCGAAATAGGAGAGAAATCACTAGACTTCTGAGAATATTTGGTAGTTCATAAGATAACGATCATTGTGAGATATAAGCAGAATGATACAGACAATATCCAAAGTCGGAGAGAGAGAGCATTCAAGAAACCCTCTAGGGCGCTTCAAGAAGGCGGAAGAGTAAGACGCGGAGATCACCTTCCTCCTCACAAATAGATCAGAAATACCTCTACACGTGGAGCTGCTCCTATAGAACACCCACCAAACCATGGCAGAAGACCTCAGACCTCCCCAAAGGCAAGAAACTCCCCACGTAACTTGCTAGGGCAAAAGAAAAAAGAAAAAACAGAGACAAAAGAATAGGGACGGGACCTGCACCAGTGGGAGGGAGCCGTGAAGGAGGAAAGGTTTCCACACACTAGAAGCCCCTTCGCGGGCGGAGACTGCGGGTGGCGGAGGAGAGCACAGCAACAGGGGTGCGGAGGGCAAAGCGGAGAGATTCCCGCACAGAGGACCGGTGCCGACCAGCATTCACCAGCCCGAGAGGCTTGCCTGCTCACCCACCGGGACGGGAGGGGGCTGGGAGCTGAGGCTCGGGCTTTGATCCAGTCCGATCGCAGGAAGAGGACTGGGGTTGCCTGGGGTTGGCGGCGTGAACACAGCCTGAAGGGGTTAGTGCGCCACGACTAGCCAGGAGGGAGTCCGGGAGAAGTATGGAGCTGCCGAAGAGGCAAGAGACCTTTTCTTCCCTCTTTGCTTCCTGGTGCGCCAGAAGAGGGGATTAAAAGCACCGCCTAAAGGAGCTCCAGAAACGGGCGCGAGCCGCGGCTAACAGCGCAGACCCCAGAGACGGGCATGGGACGCTAAGGCCGCTGCTGCCGCCACCAAGAAGCCTGTGTGCGAGCACAGGTCACTCTCCACACCTCCCCTCCCGGGAGCCTGTGCAGCCCGCCACTGCCAGGGTCCCGTGATCCAGGGACAACTTCCCCCGGAGAACGCGCGGCGCGCCTCAGGCTGGTGCAATGTCACAACGGCTTCTGCCCCCGCAGGCTCGCCCCGCAATGCGTACCCCTCCCTCCCCACCCCGGCCTGAGTGAGCCAGAGCCCTCGAATCAGCTGCTCCTTTAACCCGGTCCTTCCTTTAACCCCGTCCTGTCTGAGCGAAGAACACACGCCCTCAGGCGACCTACACGCAGAGGCGGGGCCAAATCCATAGCTGAACCCCAGAAGCTGTGCGAACAAAGAAGAGAAAGGGAAATCTCTCCCAGCAGCCTCAGGAGCAGCGGATTAAGGCTCCACAATCAGCTTGATGTACCCTGCATCTGTGGAAAACCTGAATAGACAACGAATCATCCCAAATTGAGGAGGTGGACTTTGGGAGCAATGATATATATATTTTTTCCCGTTTTCTCTTTTTGTGACTATGTATGTATATGCTTTTATGTGTGATTTTGTCTGTATAGCTTTGCTTTTACCACTTGCCCTACGGTTCTGTCTGTCCATATTTTGTTTTTTAGCATAGTTTTTAGCGCTTGATATCATTGGTGGATTTGATTTTTGGTTTGGTTGGTCTCTTCTTTCTTTTTTTTAATACTTAAAAAAATTTAATTTTTAATAACTATTTTTTATTTTAATAACTTTATTTTATTTTTCTTTATTTATTTTATTTATTATTATTTATTTTTGCAGTACGCGGGCCTCTCACTGTTGTGGCCTCTTCCATTGCGGAGCACAGGCTCCAGACGCGCAGGGTCAGCAGCCATGGCTCACGGGCCCAGCTGCTCCGCGGCATGTGGGATCATCCCGGACCGGGGCACGAACCCATGTCCCCTGCATTGGCAGGCGGACTCTCAACCACCGCGCCACCAGGGAAGCCCTCTTTCTTTTTTTTTCCCTTTTACTCTGATCCGTGTGGACGACAGGGTCTTGGTGCTCCAGCCGGGCGTCAGGGCTGTGCCTCTGAGGTGGGAGAGCCAAGTTCAGCACATTGCTACACCAGAGACCTGCCAGCTCCACGTAATATCAAATGGTGAGTATCTCCCAGAGATGTCCATCTCAACACAAAGACCCAGATCTACTCAATGACCAGCAAGCTACAGTGCTGGACACCCTATGCCAAACAACTGGCAAGACAGGAACACAACCCCACCCATTAGCAGAGAGGCTACCTAAATTCATAATAATGTCACAGACACCCCAAAACACACCACCAGACATGGACCTGCCCACCAGAAAGACAAGATCCAGCCTCATCCACCAGAACACAGGCACTAGTCTCCTCCACCTGCCAACACAACCCACTGAACCAACCTTAGCCACAGGGGGCAGACACCAAAAACAACAGGAACTATGAACCTGCAGTCTGTGAAAAGGAGACCCCAAACACAGTAAGTGAAGCAAAATGAGAAGACAGAGAAATACACAGCAGATAAAGGAGCAAGTTAAAAACTCACCAGACCTAACAAATGAATGGGAAACAGGCAATCTACCTGAAAAAGTATTCAAAATAATGATAGTAAAGATGATCCAAAATCGTGGAAGTAGAATGGAGAAAATATAAGAAACATTTAACAGGGACCTAGAAGAACTAAAGAGCAAACAAGCAATGATGAACAACACAATAAGTGAAATTAAAAATTCTCTAGAAGGAATCAATAGCAGAATAAATGAGGGAGAAGAATGAAAAAGTGACCTGGAAGATAAAATAATGGAAATAACTACTGCAGAGCAGAATAAAGAAAAAAGAATGAAAAGAATTGAGGACCGTCTCAGAGACCTCTTGGACAACATTAAATGTACCAACATTCGAATTATAGGGGTCACAGGAGAAGAGAGAAAAAAAGAGACTGAGAAAATATTTGAACAGATTATAATTGAAAACTTCCCTAATATGGGAAAGGAAATAGTCAGTCGAATCCAGGAAGCACAGAGAGTCCCATACAGGATAAATCCAAGGAGAAACATGCCAAGACACATATTAATCAAGCTATCAAAACTTAAATACAAAGAAAAAATATTAAAAGCAGCAAGGGAGAAACAACAAATAACACACAAGGGAATCCCCATAAGGTTAACAGCTCATCTTTCAGCAGAAACTCTGCAAGCCAGAAGGGAGTGGCAGGACATATTTAAAGTGATGAAAGGGAAAAAACTACAACCGAGATTACTCTACCCAGTAAGGATTTTATTCAGATTTGATGGAGAAATTAAAACATTTACAGACAAGCAAAAGCTAAGAGAATTCAGCACCACCAAACCAGCTTTCCAACAAATGCTAAAGGAACTTCTCTAGGCAGGAAACACAAGACAAGGAAAAGACCTACAATAACAAACCCAAAACAAATAAGAAAATGGTAATAGGAACATACACATTGATAATTACCTTAAATGTAAATGGATTTAATGCTCCAACCAAAAGACACAGACTGGCTGAATGGATACAAAAACAAGACCCATATATATGCTGTCCACAAGAGACCCACTTCAGACATAGGGACACATACAGACTGAAAGTGAGGGGATGGAAAAAGATATTCCATGCAAATGGAAATCTAAAGAAAGCTGGAGTAGCAATTCTCATATCAGACAAAAGACTTTAAAACAAAGACTATTACAAGAGACAAAGAAGGACACTACATAACTATCAAGGGATCAATCCAAGAACAAGATATAACAATTGTAAATATTTATGCACCCAACATAGGAGCACCTCAATACATAAGGCAAATACTAATAACCATACAAAGAGAAATTGACAGTAACACAATCATAGTAGGGGACTTTAACACCCTACTTTCACCAATGGACAGACCATCCAAAATGAAAATAAATAAGGAAACAAGAGCTTTAAATGATACATTAAACAAGATGGACTTAATTGATATTTATAGGACATTCCATCCAAAAACAACAGAATACACTTTCTTCTCAAGGGCTCATGGAACATTCTCCAGGATAGATCATATCTTGGGTCACAAATCAAGCCTTTGTAAATTTAAGAAAACTGAAATCGTATCAGGTATATTTCCCAACCACAATGCTATGAGACTAGATATCAATTACAGGAAAAAAATATGTAAAAAATACAAATACATGGAAACTAAACAATACACTACTTAATAACCAGGAGAACAATGAAGAAATCAAAGAGGAAATCAAAAAATACCTAGAAACAAATGATAGTGAAAAACACGACGACCCAAAACCTATGTGATGCAACAAAAGCATCCCATAAGAGGGAAGTTTATAGCAATACAATTCTACCTTAAGAAAGAAGAAACACCTCAAATAAACAACCTAACCTTACACCTAAAGCATTTAGAGAAAAAAATCCCAAAGTTAGCAGAAGGAAAGAAATCATAAAGATCAGATCAGAAATAAATGAAAAAGAAATGAAGGAAATGAGAGCAAAGATCAATAAAACTAAAAGCTGGTTTTTTGAGAATATAAAGAAAATTGAGAAGCCATTAGCCAGACTCCTCAAGAAAAAAAGGGAGAAGACTCAAATCAATAGAATTAGAAATAAAAGAGAAGTAACAGCTGACACTGCAGAAATACAAAGGATCATGAGAGATTACTACAAGCAACTATACGCCAATAAAATGGACATCCTAGAAGAAATGGACAAATTCTTAGAAAAGCACAACCTTCCAAGACTGAACCAGGAAGAAATAGAAAATATAAACAGACCAGTCACAAGCACTGAAATTGAAACTGTGATTTAAAATCTTCCAACAGGGCTTCCCTGGTGGTGCAGTGGTTGAGAGTCCGCCTGCCGATGCAGGGGACACGGGTTCGTGCACCGGTCCAGGAAGATCCCACATGTCACAGAGCGGCTGGGCACGGGAGCCATGGCCGCTGAGGCTGCACATCCAGAGCCTGTGCTCTGCAACAGGAGAAGCCAAAACAGTGAGAGGCCCACCTACCGCAAAAAAAAAAAAAAAAAAATCTTCCAACATACAAAAGCCCAGGATCAGATGGCTTCACAGGCGAATTCTATCAAACATTTAGAGAAGAGCTAATACCTATCCTTCTCAAACTCTTCCAAAATACAGCAGAGGAAGGAACACTCCCAAACTCATTCTACTAGGCTACCATCACCTTGATACCAAAAGCAGACAAAGATGTCAGAAAGAAAGAAAACTACAGGCCAATATCACTGATGAACATAGATGCAAAAATCCTCATCAAAATACTAGCACACAGAATCCAACAGCACATTAAAAAGATCATACACCATGATCAAGTGGAGTTTATCCCAGGGATGCAAGGATTCTTCAATATATGCAAATCAAGCAATGTGATACACCATATTAACAAATTGAAGGAGAAAAACCATATGATCATCTCAATAGATGCAGAAAAAGCTTTTTACAAAATGCAACACCCATTTATGATAAAAACACTCCAGAAGGTAGGCACAGATGGAACTTACCTCAACAAAATAAAGGCCATATATGACAAACCCACAGCCAACACTGTCCTCAATGGTGAAAAACTGAAACCATTTCCACTAAGATCAGGAGCAAGACAAGGTTGCCCACTCTCACCACTATTGAACATTGTTTTGGAAGTTTTAGTCACAGCAATCAGAGAAGAAAAAGAAATAAAAGGAGTGCAAATTGGGAAGGAAGAAGTAAAGCTGTCACTGTTTGCAGATGACATGATACTATACATAAAGAAACCTAAAGATGCTACCAGAAAACTACTAGAGCTAATCAATGAATTTGGTAAAGTAGCAGGATACAAAACTAATGCACAGAAATCTCTTGCATTCCTGTACATTAATGATGAAAAATCTTAAAGTGAAATTAAGTACACTCCCATTTACCATTGCAACGAAAGGAATAAAATACCTAGGAATACACCTACCTAAGGAGACAAAAGGCCTGTATGCAGAACACTATAAGACACTGATGAAAGAAATTAAAGATGATACAAATAGATGGAGAGATATACCATGTTCTTGATTGGAAGAATCAACATTATGAAAATGACTATACTACCCAAAGCAATCTACAGATTCAATGCAATCCCTATCAAACTTCCAATGGCACTTTTCACAGAACTAGAACAAAAAATTTCACAATTTGTATGGAAACACAAAAGACCCCGGATAGCCAAAGGAATCTTGAGAAAGAAAAACGGAGCTGGAGGAATCAGGCTCCCGGACTTCAGACTATACTACAAAGCTACAGTAACCAAGACAGTATGGTACTAGCACAAAAACAGAAATATAGGTCAATGAAACAGGATAGAAAGACCAGGCCTAAACCCACACACATAGGTCACCTTACTTTTGATAAAGGAGGCAAGAATATACAATGGAGAAAAGACAGCCTCTTCAATAACTGGTGCTGAGAAAACTGGACAGCTACATGTCAAAGAATGAAATTAGAACACCCCCTAACACCATACACAAAAATAAACTCAAAATGGATTAAAGACCTAAATGTAAGGCCAGACACTATCAAACTCTTAGAGAAAAACATAGGCAGAACACTCTATGACATAAATCACAGCAAGATCCTTTTTGACCCATCTCCTAGATAAATCGAAATAAAAACAAAAATAAACAAATGGGACCTAATGAAACTTAAAAGCTTTTGCACAGCAAAGGAAAACATAAACAAGATGAAAAGACAACCCTCAGAATGGCAAAAAATATTTGCAAATGAAGCAGCTGACAAAGGTTTAATCTCCAAAATTTACAAGCAGCTCATGCAGCTCAATATCAAAAAAACAAACAACCCAATCCAAAAATGGACAGAAGACCTAAATAGACATTTCTCCAAAGAAGATATACAGATTGCCAACAGACTCATGAAAGAATGCTCAACATCATTAATCATTAAAGAAATGCAAATGAAAATTACAATGAGATATCATCTCACACCAGTCAGAATGGTCATCATCAAAAAATCTACAAAGAATAAACGAGAGGGTGTGGAGAAAAGGGAACCCTCCTGCACTGTTGATGGGAATGTAAATTGATACAGCCACTACGGAGAACAGTATGGCGGTTCCTTAAAAAACTACAAATAGAACTACCATTTGACCCAGCAATCCCACTACTGGGCATATACCCTGAGAAAACCATAATTCAAAAACAGTCATGTACCACAATATTCATTGCAGCTCTATTTACAACAGCCAGGACATGGAAGCAACCTGAGTGTCCATCGACAGATGAATGGATAAAGAAGATGTGGCACATATATACAATGGAATGTTACTCAGCCATAAAAAGAAATGAGATTGAGTTATTTGTAGTGAGGTGGATGGACTTAGAGTCTGTCGTACAGAGTGAAGTAAGTCAGAAAGAGAAAACCAAATACCATATGCTAACACATATATATGGAATCTAAAGAAAAAAATTAAAAGTCATGAAGAACCTGGGGCAGGATGGGAATAAAGACGCAGACCTACTAGAGAATGGACTTGTGGACATGGGCGGGGGAAGGGTAAGCTGGGACAAAGTGAGAGAGTGGCATGGACATATATACACTAACAAATGTAAAACTGATAGCTAGTGGGAAGCAGCCGCATAGCATGGAGAGATCAGCTCGGTGCTTTGTGACCACCTAGAGGGGTGGGAGGGAGGGAGCCACAAGAGGGAAGAGATATGGGGATATATGTATATGTATAGCTGATTCACTTTATTATAAAGCAGAAACTAACCATTGTAAAGCAATTATACTCCAATAAGGATGTCAAAAAATAAAAAGTTTAGTGGAATATTGTCTTGCAGTTGTGTGGAAAGCAGGATTTGTAAAAAAAACAAAAAGAAAAAAACAAAAAAACCTTCTAATTTATATCCTCAGTAAGTTGTTTACCAATTACGTGGCTCACGTGAAAAATGATCAGAAAATATTGCTTTTAAATGAAAACACACTACTGAAATAAAAGATAGGCAGTGGGTAGCAGACTGTATAATGCTACAGAGTCAATTGATCAAATTTACTCACTTGAGAATTTCTCCTTGGAGTTCTCTACCCCAAGGCTTACCTTCCCCCAGTCCACCCCCTCTATCAAATTTGGGTAATCAAACTAAACCCAGCTCTAGGCAAGCCACTCTCCTGCTTCAAAATACTACATAGCTCCCAAATGCCAATGAGGTCCTAACACCCGAGACTGACAGGCAAGGACTTCCTTGCATAGCTTAGGAAAGCTCACTCAGACCTCAAAGAACTCTTTATATTCCATGTAACTAAGCCATATCTCTCTACTCCTGTGAATTGACTTATGCTGGTCCCACCCCATAAAAAGTCCTTCCCTCTCATCACCATGTAATAATTAGGACATTCATCAAGTGCTTCTATGTGCCAGGTACTTACTAGGTAATGTAAGTATGTAAGAGCCACTAAGTATGGCACTTACATATGTGGAACAAAAAACAAAAATCACCATTAACATGTAGAGAATCCAATTTGTTGGCACATTTGTCTAAGAACTGGTGAAACTGCAGGGAATCAAACAGCTAAATTCTCTTCTGAGAGAGGACAGTGATTAGGGGACAGTTTAATAAAAACAATAACAACAAATGGTCATCATCAAAAAGTCTACAAATAACAAATGCTGGAGAGGGTGTGGAGAAAAAGGAACCCTCCTACGTTGTTGGTGGGAATGTAAATTGGTGCAGCCACTATGGAGAAAAGTATGGAGGTTCCTTAAAAAATTAAAAATGGAGTTATCATATGATCCAGCAATCCCAATCCTGAGTGTATATCCAGAGAAAGCTCTAATTTGAAAAGATACCTGCACCCCAATGTTCACTGCAGCACTATTTACAATAGCCAAGACATGGAAGAAACCTAAGTGTCCACTGACAGATGAATGGATAAAGAAGATGTGGTACATATATACAATGGAATATTACTCAGCCATAAAAAGAACAAAATAATGCCATTTGCAGCAACATGGATGGATCCAGAGATTGTCGTATTGAGTGAAGTAAGTCAGACAGAGAAAGACAAATATCATATGACATCGTTTACATGTGGAATGTAAAAAAGTGGTACAAATGAACATTTTTACAAAACAGAAATAGAGTCACAGACGTAGAAAAGAAACTTATAGTTACCAAGGGGGAAAGGGGAGGCGGATAAATTGGGAGATTGGAATTGACATATACACACTACTATATATAAAATAGATAACTGATAAGAACCTACTGTATAGCACAGGGGACTCTATACTTTGTAATGACCTATATGGGAAAAGAATCTTAAAAAGAGTGGATATCTGTATATGTATAACTGATTCACTTCGCTGTACAGCAGAAACTAACAGAACATTGTAAATCAACTATACTCCAATAAAAAGTTAAAAAATTAAAAAATAAAAAGCATCTGATGTTCCCCAAAAAAGATGCGGTATATATACACAATGGAATACTACTCAGCCATAAAAAATGAAATAATGTCATTGGCAGCAACATGGATAGACCTAGAGATTATCATACTAAGTGTAGTAAGTCAGACAGAGAAAGACAAATATCATATGATATCACTTATCTGTGGAATCTGAAAAATGATACAAATGAACTTATTTACACAACAGAAATAGACTCTCAGACATAGAAAACAAACTTATGGTTACCGAAGGGGAAAAGTGAGGGGGCATAAACTAGGAGTTTGGGATTAACATATACACACTTCTATATGTAAAATAGGTAAACAACAAGGACCTACTGTATAGCACAGGGAACTATACTCAGTATTTTATAATAACCTATAAAGGAAAAGAATCTTAAAAAGAATACATGTGCGTGTGTGTTTGTATTTGAATCACTTTGTTGTACACCTAAAACTAACACAATATTGTAAATCAACTATATTTCAATAAAAATTTTTTTAAAAAGGAAAGGTCTCTCTGATGAGGTCATGCATGAGCAAGAGACTTGAGGGAAATGAAGGAGCAAAGCTTGGGTATTTCTGGAGGAAAAGAGTTGCAGCTATTGCAATGCAAAGACCTTGAGGTGGGAGCATACTTGGTGGATTTGGGGAACTTCAAAGAAGCCTGCATGTCTGGAACTGAGCATCCTGAAAAGGGATGAAGTCAGAATGAGAGAGAAGGGGGAGGGACGGGGGCAGATCCTGGAGCCTTACAGGCCATGGCAAGACTTTGGCTTTCACTCTGAGAACACAGAGAAGCCACAGGAAGGGTTGGGACAGGAGAGTGACATGATATGACACATTACAAAAGTATGGTTCTGGCTGTGAGTCAATTTGGGGAGCAAGGTGGTCCTTAGGAAACTATATTTCCCAGTCCAGGTGAGTGGTGATGGTGGCTTGGACCAGGGTGAGACCAGTGGAGTGGTGAGAGATGCTCACATCTGGATGTATTTTGAATGTAGAGGTCATGAAACTGGCTGTGGATTTCACGTGGAATCTGAAAGAAAGAAGAGTCAAGGACCACTGCAAAGTTTTTGTCCTCGGCAACCCAAACAATAGAATTGCCAAAAATGGAGATGAGAGAAGCTTCTGAAGGAGTGAGTGGGTAGAGAGGATGGAGAGTTTGGTTTTGGATATATTGGGATTCAGATGCTAATGAGACTTCCAAGAGAAGATGTCCAGCAGGCAGCTGAGGGTCTGAGTCTGGAGATCAGGGGAGAGCCTGGTATAGAGATATTCGTTGGGAAAATGTCAGGGCGTTGTTGAATGAGATCACCAGAGGTGTGCCAGAAGACAGAGAAGAGGTCCTAGAACTGAGCTCCGGGCTGGTCCAGCATTCAGATGACAGTCAGAGAAGTGAAGACGGAAGGGCAAAAGAGGCACAGCCTGGCAGGGAACTGGGAGGAAACCAACAGAGAGTGGCATCCTGGAAGCCACATGAAGGAGGCAAAAGGGTCACTTGTGTCAAGTGATGCTCAGCCAAGTAAGGTTTGATCAAAGAACTGACCTTTGGTTTTTGCATCATGTAGGTGACTGGCGACCGTAACCCAAGCAATTACAGTGAGATAATGGGGACAATGGCCTGAGTGGAGCTGGTACGAGAAAGAATGGGAGCAGAGAACGGAGAGACAAGTAAACTATTTGTGTGAGGAGTCTGTTCTAAAGGAAGGCAGTGAAACAGGTGGTAGCTGAGAGGGGAATGTGGTTTCAAGGAGAGGCTTCTGTTTTGGTTTTTGTGGGTTTTTTTAATTTATTATTTTATTTTTTATTTCTGGCTGTGCTGCTGGGCGTGGGCTTTCTCTAGTTGCAGCAAGCGGGGGCTACTCTCCGTTGCGGTGCACGGGCTTCTCATTGCGGTGGCTTCTCTTGCTGCGGAGCACAGGCTCTAGGCACGCGGGCTTCGGTAGTTGTGGCACGTGGGCTCAGTAGTTGTGGCACGTGGGGTTTAGAGCACAGGTTCAGTAGTTGTGGCGCACGGGCTTAGCTGCTCCGCGGCATGTGGGCTCTTCCCAGACCAGGGCTCGAACCTGTGTCCCCTGCACTGGCAGGCGGATTCTTAACCACTGTGCCACCAGGGAAGCCCTGTTTTGTTTTAATTGGCAGTATAAACATGCTTGTGTGCTCATGGGCATCACCTAGCAGAGAAAGACCAGCTCTTTGCCGGAGAAAGAACAACTATAGGAGAACATTTTAACCAATTTTATAGTGGAGGAAGCTAAAGTTCAGAGAGGTGAAGTGATTTTACAAAGACCACACAGCTAGTTGGCTGCAGACAAGGATTCAGAGCAGGCCTGCCTGCATAAAGCCTGCCTTCTTAATGAGTTCCCCTCTTTGATTCAAATCCTCCCCCAATTCAAGTTCAAGTTCACCTCTTCCTTCACGTAGCTTTCTCCGAACATCCAAGCTAGGCGTGACCTCTGCTTGCCCCCTCTGACCTCTCATACAACCTAATCTTGGTTTTCTTATTACAGCTATTCGTTTTCTGTCTCCTACCATGTTGCAAGTGTCTTGAAGGCACAGAATATGCATCATAAACCTCTTTACCCTTCCCATCCCCTAACTCAGTGCCGAGGGCATGGTAGAACCTCAATCGATGTTTGCTCCAGGCAGGCAGATGGGAGGGAGAAAGGATAGCAGAGGAGGAGGAAGGGAGGGATGCCTTTTTCAAGAGACTCCTCACAGGTTTGACACCTCATACATTACGGCCTGTTTCTTCTGCCCTAGACTAAGGCACTGTATTTACTTTAAACCTTCCTCCTAGGAGCTGTTGCCTCTTTACTCATGTCTCTGTTTTCTGGACCTGCTCCAGACCCCCCACTTCCAGTTAAGAATAAATCAGACCCTCAAATGCCTTGCAAAGGAGAAGACCTTCCACGTGTGCACCTGTTAGGTCAAGAACCACCTGGAGAGGAATTTTACCATCTGCTAATTAATTGCGGCTGGGAGGAAGCTGCAGAGGAGCCCATGCAGTTCAGTTCACACGCCCTTGAAGGTCTCCTGCTCGGCGGCAGATCCTGTGCTGGGCAGAAGGGATAATAAGAGGAGCAAGACGCTATTCCTGCCTTCGCCAGGCTCGTGATCTCGCAGGGAGATGACTGGTGACTGCAGAGCCTGCCACGTGCTCTACTGGGGAAGCACTGGCCAAGGCAGGGCTTTACCCTGGGGGTAGGGGTGGTCAGGGATGGCTCCAGGGTGAAAATGAGCTGTTCTCCCAGCTAGCTCCCCCTCCCTGCAGCCTGGTCTCCACAGCCCTACCCACTATAGCTCAGAGTGTAGCCTGCCAGCCATCACCAAGCATGGACACCAACTACAGGTGGCGTCAGGCTGGCCAGGTGCACTGTCAAGCCCAGGACAAGCCCATGCCATGAGAACACCAACCTCACCTCTTGGGGAGAAGGCAGGCAGATTCTGGAACAGCCCTGAGAAGTCACAGCTTACGTGTCATTCAATAATAGTAGGCACAGAGAGGAGAAAGTCGCTCTTCGGAGTTTCCCAGTGCTCCTTGGCCAGTGTGGGGAAGGGCATGAAAACAGAAGAGGAAATCACTGAGAAGGACCCCGGATCTTCCTGGGAGGTGCCACGAAGAGAAGGCACCGAGTCGTAAACCTGGAGGATGTCAGGGCTGCCATAAAGTCCACGGAGAAGGACAGTCATCAAGCTGTGTGGTCCGTGCAAGGCAAAGGGTGGGGTTCCTCCAACTTTAAATTTTCTGTTTTATATGCAAGACATCACAGAATTCCCTGTGAAGAAACCTTTTCATGGGTGATATAAAATCACTGTCTTTTTTTTCCACAAATTTGGGAACTAAGACATGGATAGGACAATATATTTATTTAAGATCACACAGCAAGTTTCTGATGGAAAGAAAAAGGCTTCCTGATTCCCAGCACAGAGTTTCTGGATCAGCCTCTGAGGCTGGGTGAATTCAGCGGGAACAGGTCTCAAAGGGGCCCGGTCTGGTGGTCTATGTGTCATTCTTTTACCAGTTTGAATGGAGTATAGAAATTTTACCTCCTTTTATATTCTTTTACCCTTCCTCATTTATAATGTATTGATAACTGTCCTAAATATTTCCTCTATATACATTTATAACCACATTAGACAGTGTTATAATGTTTGCTTCAAGCTCATATAACTCAACAACAAAAAAACAAACAACGCAATCAAAAAATGGGCAGAAGACCTAAATAGACATTTCTCCAAAGACGACAAACGGATGACCAATAGGCACATGAAAAGATGCTCAACATCACTAATCATTAGAGAAACGCAAATCAAAACCACAATGAGGTACCACCTCACACTGGTCAGAATGGCCATCACTAAAAAGTCTACAAATAACAAATGGTGGAGAGCATGTGGAGAAAAGGGAACCCTCCTACACTGTTGGTGGGCATGTAAGTTGGTTCAGTCACTATGGAAAACAGTGCATATGGAGGTTCCTCAAAAAACTAAAAACTGAATTACCATATGATCCAGCAATTCCACTCCTGGGCATATATCTAGAGAAAACCCAAATTTGAGAAGATACATGCAACCCTATGTTCATAGCAGCACTGTTCACAATAGCCAAGACATGGAAACAACCTAAATGTCCATCGACAGATGAATGGATAAAGAAGATGTGGTACATATATACAATGGAATATTACTCAGCCATAAGAAAGAATAAAATGATGTCATTTGCAGCGATGTGGATGCAACTAGAGATTATCATAGTAAGTGAAGTAAATCAGAAAGAGAAAGGCTAATCCCACATTATATCACTTATATGTAGAATCTAAAATATGACTTAAATGAACCTATCTATGAAACAGAAACAGAATCAGAGACATAGAGAACAGACTGGTGGTTGCCAAGGGAGAGGGCATTGGGGGAGGGATGGAGTAGGGAGGTTGAGGTTAGCAGATGTAAGCTTTTAATATATAGAATGGATAAACAACAAGGCCCTGCTGTATAGCACGGAAAACTATAATTCAATATCCTATGATAAACCATAATGGAAAAAGAATATTTTAAAAAAGAATGTGTGTATATGTATATACACTGAATCTGAATCAGTGAATCACTTTGCTGTACAGCAGAAATTAACACAACACTGTAAAACAACTACACTTCAATAAAAAATATTGATAGAATAAAAAAAGAAAAAATTTTGCTTCAAGCTTCAAACACAATTTAGAAAACTTCAAAGGAGAAGGAAAGGCTATTGTATAGACTTACATTTGTGTTCACTGTCTTTTTCACCCTTCCTGGTGTTTCTGAATTCTTTCCTTTATCATTTCCTTTCTGATTATAGAACTCCCTTTATCTATCATTTAAGGGTAGGTCTACTGGTGACAAATTCTCTTAGTTTTCCTTCATGTGAGAATGCCTTGATTTCCCCCTTGATCCCTAAAGGATATTTCTGCTGGATATAGAATTGCATGTTGACACTTCTTTCCTTTCAGATCTTGAAAAAATGTTGTGCCCCTTCTCCTGGCCTCTCTAGGTTTCTGATGAGAAGTCCACTGTCATTCAATTTGCAGGGATTTTTTTCCCTATAGATATGACTTCTCTCTCTCCGCTTTCCAGATTTTATCTTTGTCTTTACTTTTCAGAAGTTTGAGTATGATGCGTCTTGGTGGACATTTCTTTGGTTTTATACTGTTTGGGGTTCACTCAGCTTCTTGATTTTCTAATGTTCATGTGTTTTTGTCAAATTTGGGAAGTTTTCAGCCATTATTTCTTTGAGTGTTTTTGTTTTTAAAAACAAAAACATTTCTTCTCCTCTCCTCTCCTTCTCCTCTCCTTCCAGGACTTCAATTACAGAAATATTTGATCTTCCTTATAATCCCACAGGTCTCTGAGGCTCTGTTCTCTTGTTTTCAGCCTATTTTCTATTGTTCGTGTTGGGTTATTTTTTTCTATATTCAAGTTCATGATTGTTTCCTGTGTTGCCTCCACTTTGCTGTTGAGCCCATTGGGCTTTTCATTTCAGTTCTTTTCCAGTTTTAAAATTCCCATTTGGTTCTTCATCATATCTTTTCTTCTTTACTGCGAGTTTTTATTTCTTTGCTGAGACATTCTACTTTTTCATTTGTTCCAAGTGTTTCTGTAATTGTTCACCGAAGCATTGTTCTGATGGCTGCTTTCAAATCTTGGTCAGAGAATTTTAACATCTCTATCATCTGTGTTGACATCTACAGGTTGCCTCTTTTCATTCAGTTTGAAATCCTTCTTATTCATATGATTTTGGTTTCTATTGAAATCTGGACATATCTTGGGTATTGTGTTATGTTATGACACTCTAGAGCTTATTTTATTTGCTATTTTATTTTTTTAATTTAAGTAAGGTTGATTTACAATGTTTCAGGTATACAGCAAAGTGATTCAGTTATACATATGTAAATGAATACATATATATTTTTTCTTTTTCAGATTCTTTTCCATTATAGGTTATTACAGGATATTGAATATAGTTCCCTGTGCTATACAGTAAGGTCCTTGTTGTTTATCTGTTTTATATATAGTAGTACTGTATCTGTTAATCCCAAATTCCAAATTTATCTGGAGCTTATTTTAACCTTCTGTTTTAGCTGGCTTTTTCTGACACTGCTCTGGTAGGGGCAGTGTCATTGATGATCATATATATATATATATATATATATATATACACACACACACACACACACACACACATAATCTCCTACCATAGGTAGCAAACTGTATCATTACTGCCAGGTGGGGATAGAAGTCCAGGTCTCCCACTTGACCTTTGGTGACAACCGACAGGGGTCTCCTCACTCCTTCTGGGTGGGAGTTCCATTCCCCCAGTATGCCTCCACTGATATCACTCACTGGAAGAGTAGAAGTGATTCATTACTACTCCCATTTGACTTATACTGCAGAGTGTATGGTCTTGTTATAGATGGGCAGTGATTAATGTCCTGACTCTCCTGGAGGCCTCCTCTGACAGGCCTCCCAGAAGGGGTGGGGAGAGACATTTTATTATTCCCATTAGGGGTGGAAGTTTAGAGTGTCCACTGCTACGGACAGGAGGTTCCTTATCACTACCCAGCAGGGATAAAAGTCCCCACTTAAACTTCTCTGGTATTACCAGGCAAGAGTTTCTCTTGGGAAAAAACGGAAATCTAGATATCCCACCTGGCCTTTGCTGGCATAGATGGGGATGGAGCCACTGTTTTTTCTGAGGCATTTGGCTGTAAAGTGTAGTGGTTATTGTATTAAAATTTGCCATCTTGTTAGCCTATCTTTTCTGGTCCTTTGACTACAGAAATCAGGCTTTTGCTAGGGATTTTTTTTTTTTTTTTTTTTGGTCTCCAACTATCAGGGTTTGATTTGCTGGATTCTTCAGCTACTAGTCTGGGGTAGATGAAGCAAAAAGAAAATCTGCAACTGTGTCATTCCTCAGGCCCGATGTTCCTAACTTGTATGCCTTCTTCTTTCCACCTTTCAGAGTCTTCTTATGTTTGTTTTATTTATAATATCCAGATTTTCTAGTGGTACTTAGCAAGAGGAACAGGAAAACGTATATCTACTTCACCTTCCCGTGAATGTTATTTAACTAGATTGTGTTTAACAGTCAATATACATTTGTTTCTCATCTGATTTTTTGTCATTCTATCATGATGCAATTTCTTTAACTAGTCATAGTGACATGGTTTTCATTATGGGCCTTGAGTGTCCACAGTTTTCATTCAAATTCTCATTCTTCCCCATACTAAAAATTGTTTATATATTTTTAAATGTTTTTATTGGAGCATAATATACATACAGTAAAATTGACCCATTTTAAGTGTACAATTCAGTGAGTTTTGACAAACGCATACAGTCGTATAACCACCAACACGTCAGGATACAGAACAGTTTCAATTATTATTTTAAAACAAATAAACAAGTAAAAACTTCCAAGGCCCCTAAATACCTTCAAGACAGAGTCTGGGTTCTTTGCCAGGGGTCTGGCCTCTGCCTCCAAGAGCCTAGAGTCTAGTTGGGAAATAAAAGAAGTTAGATGAGGTGACTTTCAGCTTCAACTCTGACCCATGATATCTGGCGAGTTTTCAGGTTCTAATTCAGGGTGGGTAGAATATATATGTGCTGCACTAACTGTACCAAAGGCAGTGGAAGCTCAGAAACAAGAGACACCCTGAGCTCCTTCTATCCATTGACTCTGATGGTCTCTATTATTTTGCTGATAAACAAACCACTCCAAACTTTAATGGCTTAAGAAGGCAAACATTATTGTCTCTTACAATTCTGTGGGTCAGGTGTCCTGGTCTGGGCTAACTCAGTTGCTCTCCATGGTCAGCTGGCAGCTCGCCTGTGCTGTGTGGTCTCCATGGCCTTGCTCACACTGCCGGCTGATCTAAGGGGGCCTCAGCTGGATCTGTTCATCTTGGCTCCACATGGTGTCTCATGCTCCAGCAGGCTAGCTAGCTCGGGCATCTTCACTAGGAAGTCTCAGGGTTCCAAAGAGCAGCAAGGAAGGGTGAGCCCCAGTGGACTCAAATCTCTGTTTACATCTCACTTTCTAATGTCCCAGTGACCAAACTAAACCTGGATTCAAAGGAGTGGAGAAAGAGACTCTACTGCCTGATGGTAGGTAACACAGAGTTATATTGCAAAGGAGACTGGATAAAGGGCCAGGAGGAATTTTTGTGGCCATTTTTGCAAACAATCTACCACACTGTGCTAGAGATAAAGATAACAAGGTACAGAGACCATCCTGCATGATCAAGGTAGAAACCTACAGAGGATATGGAAAGGACCTGGGGTTAGTCCTCCAATGTCAAAGACTCATGCCTAGTGCACCTGGGAGAAAGCTCTGGGCATCAGCATCCGTGCGCCTGATAAATCTCTGCCTTCTTGACCTTAGTTCAGGCTCCCTGTCCACCTGACCAATTACCACAACCTTCTACCTAATCCCCATCTCTGTTCGCATTCCCTCCTATCATGAATCCATGCTGTACCCAGAGGAAATCTTCTAAAATGCACTCGTTCCTCTCACAAAAGAAAATGATGCTCCCTACTTTTTATATTCGAAGAGGCCATGAGGTTGAGTGGTTAACACACATGCTTTGGAATCTAACAGGCCTACTTTCAAATCTGGCTTCAACAATTTACGTTATGGGTGAGTTTGAACAAGTTAATTACCCTTGATAAGCTGCCATTTCTCGTCTGGAATATGTGTGCTAAGGGTCTTGCACAACGCTGGCCACATAGTACCAGGCACCTTTGATGATGGTACATCCCTGGCTGTAGCAGAGGTAGAGTTCTGACCCAGAGGCAAGTATGGCCATAGCTTCCAAGGTGTACAATACAGAAGGGGATTGTTTCCTTTGTTAAGTTTTAACTTGCAACAGATAGAACCCTTGCTGCAAAGTCATTTATTTGTTGCCTCCGGGCACATATTTGGAAGGCTCACAGATAGAACCCTTGCTGCAAAGTAATTTATTTGTTGCCTCTGGGCTCATATTTGGAAGGCTCCCCTCTCTGTTCCAGGCCGATTTTCCAAACATTAACATATGTCAAAAGCTCACACAAAGCCGGGGATGTAAAATCTCTCTTCAGGAGAAGGAAAAGTGAGGGCAGTGCATGGAGCCAGGGGAGAGACAGGAGGCAAAACTCGAGCTAGCAGGGCGGGGTGAGGGAGCAGAAGTTAGATGACAGCAGAGCCCAGGGTGGGAGGGAGGGGATGGGGCTGCCAAGGGGGGAGTTTGGATTTGCCCAATGAGAGTGTCAGCAACTATTCTTCAAACCCCACCTTCTTTTTAAATTTTTTATACATTTATTTATTTATTTCTGGCTGCTTTGGGTCTCTGTTGCTGCTCACAGGCTCTCCCTAGTTTTAACTGCCCCTCATTTGTTCACAACCAAAGGTTCAGATACAACCTCTGCAGCAGCCACTGTGTGGGTTGCTGGGAACACGAAGATAAACAACACAGAATTCCTGCATTCCTGCCCTCCATGAGCCTGTATTCTATGGTGGTGGGGGAGGGGAGGAGGGGCACACACTCAGTGAGATGATCACAGGGCACTGGCCTCTGCCCGCTTGCCCACACTGCTTCCACCACTTCAAGGAATCCCTGCCCCTTCCTTTGGACGAGGTGGGACATTTGCATTCTCAACAAATCAGTGATTAGAGGGGACACAGGAAGTGCTAGGCTGCCAGGCCAGTGAGGATGCCAAGAGATTGTGGCAGGAGAAAGCTGATGAGGAACCCAACAAAGGGAGACACAGCAAGGATGGGGTGGAAACAATGGATGCAGGAAGTATTAAGAAGGTCGCGTGAAGAGTGAACAGCACACTTGGTGGCTGGTCGGCAGGGGTGAGAAGACACAGGAAGAGCTGCTAGTAGTGATGGGCTTGGTGGCTGCGCAGGCTCAAGCCTGGGGCATTGGAGGTGAACTGAATCATACGTAGAGCACAGAGCCCTCTGCAAATGCAAACCTTTAACCAGCTAATAGGAATCTACTGAAAAGTGAAAGAAATAATTACCACCAAGCTGCAGTTCAATACATCCCAGGTTCATTGCTCTGACTGGGTTGAACTTTGAGATGCAAGACATTGTCACTGCCAGGGAGGAGGTGGAGGTTACCCTGGGATTAAGATTCCTACAACCTGAATGCTTCAGACTTTTGTCAAAGACAAAAGAAAGAGGCATACTTATGTTTAACCAGAATTCTATTAAACTTCTTCTTTAAACATGAAAACTATGCATCTTAAAAATATGACAGTATCTAAGGAAGAGAAACTCAGGATGCTTCCTGGAAATGCACAGAAACAAACGTTGCAAACACTTTTGCACAAACTGGGCGTGATGAGACCCTAGAAAGCCCTTGAATGCTCACAGGAGAGAAAGTTTGAGCCCCAAGCGACAGCTGAGGAAACCGAGATCCAGGTGACGTGAGTTGCTCAAGATTTCACCCCTAACTGCTGGAGACAGACTCCCAGGTTGGGGTCTTCCTATGACGCAGGATAGCAGAGGGGTCAAGGGCATGAGACCTACGTGAGTCCAAAGCCAGACATCTTGGGCCCTGACAGCCATGTGTCCAGCCTGTTTCCTCCAGTTGGGACCTTAAGAGAAGATGCAATCTTCGTTCACTTCCTGTGATTCCCAACCTCAAGGGTTCCTCTTCACAGACTCCCTCACTTAACCGTCCTCATTCATTCATTCACTCACAATTAAAGGTCCGACTGTGCAGCAGACACCATGCGGGCTGCTGACTCAGCTCCACGAAGCCTCCCCTGTTAAACAGGAACCCGTGAGTACCTGCCTCTCTCCCAGGGGAGCTGGGACGAGTCAGCAGGATGAAGAAGGTGAAGCGCTTTCTACAGCACCTCCTGTGCAGGGAAAACTCAGTGAATGCTGCCTCTCATCATTCCCAGCCCCCTGCAGTCTCTGAGGTGGGAAGCCCAGCCTTCACGCACAGTGAGCGCTTCTGACACGACTGGCAAGGATGGGTGATGATCCTGGTCTGCGCCTGTGAACCACGTGGCCTGGGGTGGGGGGTGCGGCAGGTGAATTTCTGCACGAGGAGGAATACAGCAGAGAGGAGAAGGGGTCAGCAAAAGAGAAACGAGAGATCCTCTTGAAAAGGACTCTTTTTGGTCGCTTCAGACACACCCTTTCAGGGACAAAGAGGCAAAGGCTCCCTATAAACTTTGATACAGACACAAGGATGGTTTAGAGGCCAGGGCTCTACCAACAACTTTTTTTTTTTTTTAATTTTTTCCATTATAGTTTATTCCAAGAAACTGAATATAGTTCCCTGTGCTACACAGTAGGTCCTTGTTGTTTATCTATTTTATATATAGTAGTTTGTATCTGCTAATACCAAACTCCTAATTTATCCCGCCCCCACTTCCCCTTTGGTAACCATAAGTTTGTTTTCTATGTGTGTGAATCTGTTTTGTAAGTAAGTTCATTTGTATCATTTCTTTAGATTCCACATATAAGTCATAGCATGCTATGATATTTGTCTTTGTCTGACTTATTCACTTAGTATGATAATCTCTAGGTCCATCCATGTGGCTACAAACGGCATTATTTCATTCTTTTTTATGGCTGAGTAGTATTCCATTGCATATATATATATATATATATATATATATATATATATATATATCACATCTTCTTTAGCCATTCATCTTTAACCATTCATGGACATTTAGGTTGCTTCCATGTCTTGTCTATTGTAAATAGTGCTGCTACAAACACTGGCGTGCAAGTATCTTTGCAAATTATGGTTTTCTCTGGATATATGCCCAGGAGTGGGATTGCAGGATCATGCGGTAACTCTATTTTTAGTTTCTTGAGGTCCATACTGTTTTCCATAGTGGCTGCACCAATTTACATTCCCATCAACAGTGTAGGAGGGTTCCCTTTTCTCCACACCCTCTCCAGCATTTATTATTTGTAGATTTTTTTAATGATGGCCATTCTGACTGGTGTGAGGTGATACCTCATTGTACTTTTAAAAAATTTTTATTTTATTATTACTTTGTGTGTGTGTGGTATATGGGCCTCTCACTGCCGTGGCCTGTCCCATTGTGGAGCACAGGCTCCGGACACGCAGGCTCAGCAGCCATGGTCCATGGGCCCAGCCGCTCTGCGGCATGTGGGATCCTCCCGGACCGGGGCACGAACCCATGTTCCCTGCATCGGCAGGCAGACTCTCAACCACTGCGCCACCAGGGAAGCCCCCAAATTTTATTTTTAATTAATTAATTTTTTTCAAATATTGAGGGTTTTTTTAACATCTTTATTGGAGTATATTGCTTTATAATGGTATGATAGTTTCTGCTGTATAACAAACTGAATCAGCTATACATGTACATATATCCCCATATCTCTTCACTTTTGCATCTCCCTCCCACCCCTCTAAGTGGACACAAAGCACTGAGCTGATCTCCCTGTGCTACGTGGCTGCTTCCCACTAGCTATCTATTTGACATTTGGTAGTAGACATATGTCCATGCCACTCTCTCACTTCTTCCCAGCTTAACCTTCCCCCTCCCTGTGTCCTCAAGTCCATTCTCTATGTCTGGGTCTTTATTCCTGTCCTATCCCTACATTCTTCAGAGCAATTTTTTTTTTTTTTCAGATGCCATATATATGTGTTAGCATATGGTATTTGTTTTTCTCTTTCTGACTAACTTCACTCTGTTCGACAGCCTCTAGGTCCATCCACCTCACTACAAATAACTCAATTTCGTTTCTTTTTATGGCTGAGTAACATTACATTGTATATATGTGCCACATTTTCTTTATCCATTCATCTGTAGACGGACACTTCAGTGGCTTCCATGTCCTGGCTATTGTAAATAGAGCTGCAATGAACATAGTGGTACATGACTTTTTTTGAATTATGGTTTTCTCAGGGTATATGCCCAGTAGTGGGATTGCTGGGTTGCATGGTCGTTCTATTTTTAGTTTTTAAAGGAACCTCCATAATGTTCTCCATAGTAGCTATATCAATTTACATTCCCACCAACAGTGTAAGAGGGTTCCCTTTTCTCCACACCCTCTCCAGCATTTATTGTTTGTAGATTTTTGATGATGGCCATTCTGACAGGTGTGAGTTGATACCTCATTGTACTTTTGACTTGCATTTCTCTAATGATTAGTGATATTGATCATCCTTTCATGTGTTGTTTGGCAATCTGTACATCTTCTTTGGAGAAATGTCTATTAGGACTTCTGCCCATTATTGGATTAGGTTGTTTGTTTTTTTGATATTGAGCTACATGAGCTGCTTGTAAATTTCAGAGATTAATCCTTTGTCAGTTGCTTCATTTGCAAATATTTTCTCCCATTCTGAGGGTTGCCTTTTCATCTTGTTTATGGTTTCCTTTGCTGTGCAAAAGCTTTTAAGTTTCACTAGGTCCCATTTGCTTATTTTTGTTTTTATTTCCATTTCTTTAGGAGGTGGGTCAAAAAGGATCTTGCTGTGATTTATGTCATAGAGTGTTCTGCCTATGTTTTTCTCTAAGAGTTTTATACTGTTTGGACTTACATTTAGGTCTTTAATCGATTTTGAGTTTATTTTTGTGTATGGTGTTAGGGAGTGTTCTAATTTCATTCTTTGACATGTAGCTGTCCAGTTTTCCCAGCACCACTTATTGAAGAGGCTGTCTCTTCTCCCTTGCATATTCTTGACTCCTTTATCAAAGATGAGATGACCATATGTGTGTGGGTTTAGGCCTGGTCTTTCTATCCTGATTCATTTATCTATATTTCTTTTTCTGTGCCAGTGCCATATTGTCTCAATTACTGTAGCTTTGTAGTATAGTCTGAAGTCAGGGGGCCTGATTCCTCCAGCTCTGTTTTTCCTTCTCAAGATTTCTTTGGCTATCCGGGGTATTTTGTGTCTCCATACAAATTTTAAGATTTTTTGTTCTAGTTCTCTAAAAAATGCCACTGGTAATTTGATAGGGATTGCATTGAATCTGTAGATTGCTTTGGGTAGTATAGTAATTTTCACAATATTGATTCTTCCATTCCAAGAACATGGTATATCTCTCCATCTGTTTGTATCATCTTTAATTTCTTTCATCAGTGTTCTACAGTTTTCTGCATACAGGTCTTTTGTCTCCTTAGGTAGGTTTATTCCTAGGTATTTTATTCTTTTTTGTTGCAATGCTAAATGGGAGTCTTTACTTAATTTCTCTTTCAGATTTTTCATCATTAGTGTATAGGAATGCAAGAGATTTCTGTTAATTCTGTATCTTACAACTTTACCAAATTCACTGATTAGTCCTAGTAGTTTTCTGGTAGCCTCTTTAGGATTCTCTATGTACAGTATCATGTCGTCTGCAAACAGTGACAGCTTTACTTCTTCTTTCCCGATTTACACTCCTTTTATTTCTTTTTCTTCTCTGATTGCTGTGGTTAAAACTTCTAAAACTATGTTGAATAACAGTGGTAAGAGTGGGCAACCTTGTCTTGCTCTTGATCTTAGGGGAAATGGTTTCAGTTTTTCACCATTGAGAACGATGTTGGTTGTGGGTGTATCATATATGGCCTTTATTTTGCTGAGGTAGGTTCCCTCTGTGCCTATGTTCTGGAGGGTTTTTATCATAAATGGGTGTCGAATTTTGTCAAAAGCTTTCTCTGCATCTGTTGAGATGATCATATGGTTTTTCTCCTTCAATTTGTTAATATGGTGTATCACATTGATTGATTTGCGTATATTGAAGAATCCTTGCATTCCTGGGATAAACCCCACTTGATCATGGTGTATGATCCTTTTAATGTGCTGTTGGATTCTGTTTGCCAGTATTTTGTTGAAGATTTTTGCATCAACATTCATCAGTGATACTGGCCTGTAGTTTTCTTTCTTTGTGACATCTTTGTCTGGTTTTGGTATCAGGGTGATGGTGGCCTCGTAGAATGAGTTTGGGAGTGTTCCTCCCTCTGCTATATTTTGGAAGAGTTTGAGAAGAATAGGTGTTAGCTCTTCTCTAAATGTTTGATTCAGTTTGCCTGTGAATCCATCTGGTCCTGGGCTTTTGTTTGTTGGAAGATTTTAAATCACAGTTTCAATTTCAGTGCTTGTGACTGGTCTGTTTATGTTTTCTATTTCTTCCTGGTTCAGTCTTGGAAGGTTGTACTTTTCTAAGAATTTGTCCATTTCTTCCAGGTTGTCCATTTTATTGGCATAGAGTTGCTTGTAGTAATCTCTCATGATCCTTTGTATTTCTGTAGTGTCATTTGTTACTTCTCCTTTTTCATTTCTAATTCTATTGATTTGAGTCTTCTCCCTCTTTTTCTTGATGAGTCTGGCTAATGGTTTATCAATTTCATTTATCTTCTCAAAGAGCCATCCTTTAGTTTTATTGATCTTTGCTATCATTTCCTTCATTTCTTTTTCATTTATTTCTGATCGGATCTTTATGATTTCCTTCCTTCTGCTAACTTTTGTGGGGGGCGTTGTTCTTCTTTCTCTAATTCCTTTAGGTGTAAGGTTAGGTTGTTTATTTGAGATGTTCCTTGTTTCTTGAGGTAGGATTGTATTGCTCTAAACTTACCCTTTAGAACTGCTTTTGCTGTATCCCATAGGTTTTGGGTCGTCGTGTGTTCATTGTCATTTGTTTCTAGGTATTTTTTGAGTTCCTCTTTGATTTCTTCATTGATCTCCTGGTTATTAAGTAGTGTATTGTTTAGTTTCCATGTATTTGTATTTTTTACAGATTTTTTTCTGTAATTGATATCTAGTCTCATACTGTTGTGGTCAGAAAAGATACTTGATACTGTATCTATTTTCTTTAAATTACCAGGGCTTGATCTGTGATCCAAGATATGATCTATTCTGGAGACTCTTCCATGAGCACTTGAGAAGAAAGTGTTTTCTGTTGTTTTTGGATGGAATGTCCTATAAATATCAATAAAGTCCATCTTGTTTAATGTATCATTTAAAGTTTCCTTATTCCTTTTCATTTTGGATGATCTGTCCATTGGTGACAGTAGGGTGTTAAAGTCCCCTACTATGATTGTGTTACTGTCAGTTTCTCCTTGTATGGTTATTAGTATTTGCCTTATGTATTGAGGTGCTCCTATGTTGGGTGCATAAATATTTACAATTGTTATATCTTCTTCTTCTTGGATTGATCCCTTGATTATTATGTAGTGTCCTTTTTTGTCTCTCATAATATTCTTTATTTTAAAGTCTATTTTATCTGATATGAGAATTGCTACTCCAGCTTTCTTTAGCTTTCCATTTGCATGGAATATCTTTTTCCATCCCTTCACTTTCAGTCTGTATGTGTCCCTAGGTCTGAAGTGGGTCTCTTGTGGACAGCATGTATATGGGTCTTGTTTTTGTATCCATTCAGCCAGTCTGTGTCTTTTGGTTGGAGCATTAAATCCATTTACATTTAAGGTAATTATCAATGTGTATGTTCCTATTACCATTTTCTTATTTGTTTTGGGTTTGTTATTGTAGCTCTTTTCCTTCTCTTGTGTTTCCTGCCTAGAGAAGTTCCTTTAGCATTTGTTGGAAAGCTGGTTTGGTGGTGCTGAACTCTCTTAGCTTTTGCTTGTCTGTAAAGGTTTAATTTCTCCACCAAATCTGAATAAGATCCTTACTGGATAGAGTAATCTTGGTTGTAGTTTTTTCCCTTTCATCACTTTAAATATGTCCTGCCACTCCCTTCTGGCTTGCAGAGTTTCTGCTGAAAGATGAGCTGTTAACCTTATGGGGATTCCCTTGTGTGTTATTTGTTGTTTTTCCCTTGCTGCTTTTAATATTTTTTCTTTGTATTTAAGTTTTGATAGTTTGATTAATATGTGTCTTGGCATGTTTCTCCTTGGATTTATCCTGTATGGGACTCTCTGTGCTTCCTGGATTCGACTGACTATTTCCTTTCCCATATTAGGGAAGTTTTCAATTATAATCTGTTCAAATATTTTCTCAGTCTCTTTTTTTCTCTCTTCTCCTGTGACCCCTATAATTCGAATGTTGGTACATTTAATGTTGTCCAAGAGGTCTCTGAGACGGTCCTCAATTCTTTTCATTCTTTTTTCTTTATTCTGCTCTGCAGTAGTTATTTCCATTATTTTATGTTCCAGGTCACTTTTCATTCTTCTCCCTCATTTATTCTGCTATTGATTCCTTCTAGAGAATTTTTAATTTCACTTATTGTGTTGTTCATCATTGCTTGTTTGCTCTTTAGTTCTTCTAGGTCCGTGTTAAACGTTTCTTGTATTTTCTCCATTCTACTTCCACGATTTTGGATCATCTTTACTATCATTATTCTGAATACTTTTTTCAGGTAGACTGCCTGTTTCCTCTTCATTTGTTAGGTCTGGTGAGTTTTTACCTTGCTCCTTTATCTGCTGTGTATTTCTCTGTCTTCTCATTTTATTTAACTTACGGTGTTTGGGGTCTCCTTTTCACAGACTGCAGGTTCATAGTTCCTGTTGTTTTTGGTGTCTGTCCCCAGTGCATAAGGTTGATTCCGTAGGTTGTATAGGCTTCCTAGTGGAGGGGACTGGTGCCTGTGTTCTGGTGGATGAGGCTGGATCTTGTCTTTCTGGTGGGCAGGACCGCATCCAGTGGTGTGTTTTGGGGTGTCTGTAGCCTTATTATGATTTTAGGCAGCCTCTCTGCTAATGGGTGGGGTGGTGTTCCTGTCTTGCTAGTTGTTTGGCATGGGGTGTCCTCCACTGGAACTTGCTGGTCGTTGAGTGGAGCTGGGTCTTAGCATTGAGATGGAGATCTCTGCGAGAGCTCTCACCAATTGATATTACATGGGTCGTGAGGTCTCTGGTGGTCCAATGTCCTGAACTCAGCTGTCCCACCTCAGAGGCTCAGGCCTGACACATGGCCAGAGCACCACCACCCTGTCAGTCACACGGCCAGGTACATGGGGCGTTTCTTGCCTTTTGGGAAGTAGAAGTCTTCTGCCAGCATTCAGCAGGTATTCTGTAGGAGTTGGTCCACATGTAGATGTATTCTTGATGTATTTGTGGGGAGGAAAGTGATCTCCACGTCTTACTCCTCCACCGTCTAGAAGGTCCCGCTCCCCAACAAACTTTTTAAACTTCATCTCGAAGGGCCAACTAGGTGTCCCTCTGAGGGTGTCTGCTTATCTATTGCCGTGTAATAAACCACCTTTCCCAAAATCTACTAATGTAACCAGCAACTCCTTCACATGCTCACGGATCCTGGGGTATGGAATTCAGACAGAGCACAGAGGGGATTATTTATCTCGGCTCCACAACATTGGGACTTCTGCTAGAAAGATTCAAATGGCCAGGAGTGACTTGGATTCATCTGAAGTCTTCTTTATTCATGTGTCTGCACCTTGATAGGATGATTGAACGACTAGGCTCAGCTAGGATGGTCTGTTGGAACAGATGGCCTTTCCAACTTGTTGGCCCCAGAGCTCCCAGATATAGTATTCTAGTGAAGAAGGTGGAAGTTACATGGCCATTATGATCTAGTTTTGAAACTTATGTAGTGTCACTTCTGCCATATTCTGTTGGTTGAAGTAGTCATAACCCACCCAGATTCAAGGGTCAAGGACACAGGCCCCATCTTTGGAAAGGAGGAATGTCAAAGAATTTGGATCCATGTGTTAATACTTTCACTGCGGTTGTTCTAGTGCCTCTCAAGGGATTCAACAACCTCTGAGGTGGAGTTGGTGAATCTTTCACAACTGCCTTGGTATTGAAGAACTCAGAGGATGTTTAGGGAACTTCTACCCCTATACTGTAGAGATGAGGGTCCTTAGGCCAGAGGAGGGAGTTGAGGAGTGGAGCTTGATGTAGAACAGTTGAGGAAACTGGGGCCAAGAGCAAGAGCTTGCCCCACAAGTGATGGCACACTTGCATTTTCCATCATTCATGATATTTAGGAGAATTTGGACATCTGCATCTCCTGGATAAAATGCAAAACCAATTTTGGCCTTTTTTTTTAAAGATTTTTTTGATGTGGATGATTTTTAACGTCTTTATTGAATGTGTTACAATATTGCTTCTGTTTCATGTTTTGTTTTTTTTTTGGCCCCAAGGCATGTGGAATCTTAGCTCCCCCATCAGGGATCGAGCCCACACCTCCTGCACTGGAAGGCTAAGTCTTAACCACTGGACTGCCAGAGAAGTCCCTTTAGCCTTTTGTTGTAAACTTTTCCACCCTATTTCTTGTAACCTTTTCCACCCTATTTCTTGCCATTAGTTGTAGGATGCAGTCAGAGGCCGAAAGACAATGAAGAACCATGTGATGGGATAAGTGTGTGGATCAGCTCAGGACCTGGATATTGTTACTCATTATAAACGTGACCCCAGGATCTAGAAAGAAGGGACTGCTCATGAAACCAGACCCACACGCACGCTATTTGTAGTAAACATTCCACAGAGACAGATAGATACGCTTAAGTTACTTTTGGGTAAATTTCATAAGGTGAATTGAATCCATTCAACTAATATTTGTGTTTTCCCTAGAAGATTCTAGTGAATAAACACCTCTAGACATTGCTGAGGCAGGAAGACAGCTTAGACATTTGAATCAAGATGCTAGCAACCAGGGTTTGCAAGCCAAGCAAGCTGTTCCAGAAGGGTCCTAAATAAGGCCTTTCCTTTTTCGAGTGGGCTGCTCTTATATACAGCAGACAGGAGAGGGACCAAGAAAAGTCTTTATAAACAATTTAGTGTCGTTACTTCTTACAAACACAGTGAGGTTTCATCTTCCTCAAAGGGAGGATCCTGGCTCATTCTGGAAATTTATAAGAGGGCACTAAATGTTCTACAGTCTGGCAACATCTCCATGGCCTTCACACTTCCTAGAAGATCCTACCTACTGCCATCCCATCAGACTACGAGATCTTGAGGGCTGATTCTAGGCCATTCATTCGTTGCTAATCCCCACAGTGTACGACAAAGGAACAGACACACAGTAGGAGCTGGATTAAGTAAAACGTCTTTGCTGGGTAATTAAATGTGAAAAGTCCTGGCACACAGTGGGCAGTGACTGTGAGTTGAACCTGAGGAGTCATTTGCTGAGAGAATCCTTGCATTTTGAGTTATAAAGGGCATTTATACATTAAGGGGTAACCTGGACAAAGAAGGGGAGGGCCAGAAGAGAAAAGAAGAGGCCAGAATAATGAGCCCAACCTTGCAATTCTCTCAATAATAAGGCAGAGGCCCCAGGAGGCAGGCAGAGCAGGAGAAAGAGGTTGCCTGGTGTTTTGGGGAGAGAAAAGCTTAAGTGCCAATAATTACCCTCCAGAGGCTGAATGTTCCCAATCTAACTAAGGGCACCAGGGGAGCATATCCCAGACCTTCTTCAAGTACAGAGGGGACACTTTGGTTTCCAGTTACACACTTTAAGGCTATGGTCACGAGGGATTCTCTCTAACGCTTTCTGTTGCTTGAAAAAATACTGCCTTCCAATTTACTTTTCCAGAGGACAGAGCAATTTTCTTACCTACCGCTTCCTGTCAGTGGTAAGATGGTGGAATTGTCTAACAGGGAAATGAAGAGAATTTAGAAACATGGAATGCATGTGTATATATGTATGTGTGTGTATACATGTATATACACACATATAAACATGCAGGATATTACATTCTAGCAATGGCTGTATTTATAATCTTCCTTCGGGTGGAGATAGAGATTCTTGCATTCTTGCATTCCTTCATAGATTTTAAGTGCCTACTATGTGCCAGTTATCATGTTATCTGCTAGGGCTTCAGAGATAAACGAGACATAGCAATAGTACATGACCTACAGTCAGTTGCAGATTAGAAGTGAAAATAAAAAGACGATCGGAAAAATGGAAATGTGGGGAGGTTCGAAAATCCCTGAGTATCTCCTGAGGTCATGAGGCTCACACAGCCCTTTCCTATGTCCCAACAAGCGAGGAAAGTGTTGTTGAAGGTGATGTTGTATGATTTCTGGTAATTGTGTTGCCAGCAAGCGTGTTGTATAAGCTGACAGTGTGACCCCAAAACACAATAAAAATACAAGTATTTCTTTCACCTTTCGACTTGGTTCTAGAACCTGATTAAAGGACTCTTGGTGTGAAGCCTAAACGCGTAGGGGAGAGAATTTTGTTTGTGGCCACAAAGACCTTACTTCACACTGTTGTAGCCATGGGATCTTGACAGAGTAACCTGAACTCTGCATCTGAGTTTCAACAACTTGAAAATAGTAATAATAGTACCTACCTCACATCGTTGCTGCATTAGAGGACAAACATATACAGGTGTCTGAGGTATAATGAGTGTTGTATTAAGTAGTTCTTTTCCACTTATAAATGTTTCTGTAACGCTATGATTGCAATTCTCTTAAACAATTAGTATATGATGCCAAAAATGTAAATGAGTTGGAAATAGAGGTATTAGCCCAAACAGATAGCAAAAATATAGTAAAATAAAGTTCAGCCTGAAAGCCCAAAGGCTTCTTGGGCTTTGCTTCCTATCAGTCGTCCTTAGTGATTTAAAATGGAATCACTTGCAAAACAATTGGTAAAAGGGTGATAATTTTTCATGCTCAGGAAAGATGACCCATTTGGAGCTTCAAAATTGACAGAAAGAAGCCGTGTTGTCAATATGACAGCAACACAGCCCATAATTGATCCGGTCTCAGTGCCTTTGTCTGCTGGGAAATCTCTGGAGTCCGTTCCCAGCACCTTAAAAGATAAAGGTTGACCTTGCCCCTCTTGCCTAAATAATAATTTATAGCTGTGTAAACATTTACCACAACAATTACAGGTCGGCCTAATGAAACTCCAGGAGCGTAAGTCACAAAAGACCTGAGTGCACATCATAAATTCAGAATCAATCTCTGCAGGCTGGGATCTGCAAATAACTACAAGTCAAGGCAAACCCTTTCAAGAGCAGACCTGTTCAGGGGGACAGGGCACTGGTGGTTTTATGGTCTGACCCCCTTAAAGGATTTGGACATGCATGTGCCAGGTTCTGAATGCTAATTCTGTGATATCCTTCACTTGGAAATCACTTAACCTTTAGGAGCCTCTGTTTTCTCATCTATAAAATGGGTGGGTGGGGTTGGGGCTTCCTGGCACGGTAGTTGTGAATATGAACAATCACTGCACTCACTCATTTCATATAAGTACTTATTAACTCCAATATATGGGATTGATCATTAAACAACAACAACTAGCATTATCATTATTGTTGGAAATTTATTCCTCAGGGGTTTTATGATGACTGTAGCGAGTTTATTCCTTAGGAAGTTAAAGCACTAGAAGAGAACTATGATGCTGAGAAGAGGAAGGAAGCTACTAGGACCTCTCCCAAGCCCCCAGGAGACTAGTGTTGGGGGTTAAGCAAGAATCAAAAGGAAGGGAACATCTCTCTTGCTCCACACAAACAGAATTGTTAAGGGGAAGAGACATGAGCCGAGGGTGTCTCCCTCGCCAGGGCCTTTGCTAGAGACGCCCTTAAGTCACATCATTTACTCCTCACAGTAATTCCGTTGAGTTCACTATTGTCATCCCCACTGAACTATGAGATAATTGAGATTCCAAGACATTAAACCCAAAGAAATAGAAATAAGTGAAAAGGGCCTTTATTATAGACTAATGAATTTGGGGGTAACCTGTGAGGGCAAATGTCTCTCAAAGCCTAGAGGCAAGTCCCAAGGGGTGTATGACTATAGATAGAATAAAGATGTCGGGTGTGCAGAGAGACCCAGACCCCAGATCTGGGGAGAAAATGCTCATCCAGCCCAGGTAAGAGCATCCAGTTCAGAGAGCAGGAAAGGCCGGCACCTGCCAGCCTCCTCTGGGAGGTTCCTGAAACAGGACAGAGACCAGCCTGTTTCTCCCGCCAGCAGGGCATCCAGATGGCGCCCTACCTACGTGGTAAACAGGAATATTCAGGAAAATGACTGCCTCTCTAACACTTCGGGGGCTGCTATTGTTGACTGCTTTTAGCAAAACCTGACCCTATTTTCTAAAATGCAAATGCAAGACAAGTAACCTGAAGGCCACACTCAGGGAACACTGTGTCCCTGATTAATCCTAAATGTGACTATTCAGTGTGTGTACTTTCCTTTTCCTTAAGTATAAACCCTACTTGTGGAGAAAGATTTGTTCCAGCTGATTGCCTGGCTACAAATCTCATCCCTGACAGACAGACAGACAGATATATATATATATATATATATATATATATATATATATATCATACCCTTGATTTTGAAGAGTATTTTGGGGTAGAGAATCTATGACCAGTTGATCCATGTCCTGGGTAACCTCTACTCTCTTTCAAGCTACCCAGATTCAGGAGTACTTTAAAGGAACCATCCCCTGGTAAAGGCCAGTGGTAAAAAATCAAGTTCGCGGAAGCAGATCTCCTGGGATAGAACCCCAGTCAGGCCACTGGCCACGTGTATGATCATTGACAAGTTGCCAAACTCTCTATCTTCCAGTCACTCAGATATCATCAGAATTGTGGGGATTTAAAGTAAGTATTTATAGAAAGCACTTAAAACAGTTCCTGACACATATTACGCTCCCGGGAAATCTCAGCTAGATGACCACTGTCCTTGCAGAATGGGAGGAGGTAGCTCCCGTGTTCTCCTCTGCAGGTTAAGATATTCGCTTAAGCCGAAGGCACCAATCTCTGTGCTCTCTGGATGTGTTACACTAACACGAAGGCTGAGTACTTCCTAAGTGCCAGGTATCCTGCTACGAATTTTACAAGCATCATCTCAGTCTAGCTCCTGGAAGGAGGCACAACTGCATGATTCCCATATCACATGTGGGAGGCACCGAGAGGTGACCAGGCAGGTCCAGAGCCTGAGCCGTTCAGCTTCTGGCTCTGCAGACGCTCTGAGCTGCTGCTTCCTGTGGCCACCTGACCTGCCGTCCCCTCTGACCCGGGTCAGGCAGGATGCTGATGTAAGGGGAATCCTTAGAGAAATGACATGGCTCCCTCAAAGACACAATGAATCCCAAAGAAACCTCTGGGAATAAGACAGGAGAGTCCTGGGAGGCACCCCTGATTCCTCTAGGGCAAAGCGGGAGCAGAGGACAGGAGACAGCAACAAAACCCAAGGCATAGACTCCCAAAGAGGACATACTTGTGTGGTTCCATTTATAAGAGATTCACAAACAAGGTACTTATCAGAACAGGGATGGCCTGTGGGGAGCAGGTATTGACTGGAAAGGGGCCGGAGGAGACCTTCTTGGGGGATGGAGATGTTCTATATCTTGTTGGGGTTTTGGTTACATGGTGATACATTTGGCAAAAAATCACTGAATTGCATTTCATCGCGTGTGATTGTTGACCTTAATTAATAATAATTTTGTAGAAGGTGCAGAACAGAGAAGGGTGGAATGGAACAGGAGAGGTGGTAGCAGGAGATCATCAGAGCGACAGAGCAGGGGGCGGGGTGCGTGCATGGTTGTGACACAGGAGGGACTGCCTGTTTGCAAGCCCAGAGTCAGAACGCACTCTGCCCAGCCATCTGTCCCTCACACTGGCATGGTCTGAGCTTTGGGGGCCTCTAGGGGTCTATGCCACCTTGTCAGTACCCCCGGCTTTCACCCCATGGTCCAGCCTCCATTCACATCATCTTGGTAGAAGTTGAAGGGAAACCCCCAAAACGAATGAAAATCCTTTCTTGGTCCCAGCACATGGATTCCTGCAAATCCACCATGTCTCCCCCTGTCAGCTGATGCCCCAATCTCCGTGGGAGGAGCCCCCTTGAAACGCACACTGGAGACTAGACAAGGTGCCACCAATCTTCCCTGCAGCCCAGGAACCAGGAAGTTCATGGTCTTGACTCCCCCACCCTGGGTGGGTTTTCTGGTCATACTGGGATAAGGTAACGTTGAGCCCTTGCCCTCCGTCATTATTTGAGGAATCTAAAGGTCTTACAGAGGCCTGGCTCCCTTTCAGTGCTAAGCCCAGGATCTCGAGTGCTCTTATTTTCACTGTATTGTTTGAAATTACTCGATGTGTATTGTTCTCTGCCTCCAGACTCCTGGCCCCAGTCACTTATATCCTAGCCACACTTGCCACTGAGAGTCACCAGAATATATGAACCTCTGTCTCACCTGCATGCTTCTGTATTTGTTATTCCCTCTACCTAGGGTATGTTTCTTCCTACTTGATCTTTCCAGCAAGTTGCTAATCTCTCTCAAGGTGAAGCTCATCTCCCACTGCCTGCAAATGTTCTGCAAACACACATACCCAATGGTGCTAGCCCCACCCCTACCCCTGGCATCACATCATTCACAGCACCTCTTTGGCCACTTGTCTCCCTCACTAGGGAAGAGCTACTTAATAGCAGGGGATAGGAATCCTTTGCTGTTTCATCCTCAGGGCCTGGCACACAGGAGGTCATTAGTAACTGTTACGGATTGAGAATGTACACACACACACACACACACACAGTCACAAAAAAAATAATAAAAAATGCTCTGCAAAGACCTCCCTCCTTCTGGGTCCAGGGCCCCCTGCTAGGGATACCCTTCTGGGCTGGAGGTGGGGCAAATGGACATTTGCTAATCATACCTCTTCCATCCACCAGGCCTTCCAGATCTATCAAAGGCAGGACCTTCTGCACCCACAGGATCCTGGGGCAGGGAAGCCTGTTCCATCACCTATAGCAGTTGAACTGAAAAGGATGCTTTCCCCATGTTTTAGGGGGGTAAGGCAGTTTTTCTTCAGCCTGCAGTTTACATGGCTAAGTTTCTTTGTCAGGACTTTTTTCTTCTTTCCTTCTTTATTATTATTACTATGAATTCTAAACTCCTAAAAATAAAGGGTATCAAAATGAGCAGTGGAGAGTAGAGCCTTGTTAAACACTGCAATTCTGGGCTTGTGCTGGGGACACTCGAACAAAGACACAGGCTAATCCAGAGGGTAAGCGGCCACACTTCCAGAGTCTAGGGCAGCGCTGCCAAGGATCCAGGGAAGGCCTGGCTGCAAGGTTGCCATGGCAACGGAGCTGTCACAGATCCAGGGCTTTGCTGGGTAAGCACAAATGGATGGCATTCAGGCTCCCTCTTTTCATTTGAAAATTACCACTAATTTGCAATTAGTTGGAGGAAAATTAGAGATGGAGGAAAGGGAATTGCTCTTTTTAGCAAACAGCCACAACCACTGAAAATTGACTTTTCTCCTGAGTCATGGTGGAGAGGAAAGAAAGCATGTCGCTATAGAGAATAAGGGCTTTGCAGCTAGATCGAAGGACTACAGCTTGGTTCTCTCATATCCTGACTGCGTGACCTTGGGGAAGTCTCTCAACCTCTCTCGCTTTACTTTCTTCAGTTATGAAACCTGTATAAACACATCCACCTGCATGGTTGATGGGAAGGTTAAATGAAATAACAGAAGTCAAGTCCCAGGCACAGAGTACGTGCATGGCTAATGGTGAAGGATATCACTACTTGAAGTTTTCATTCATTCACAAAGTCTTCTCTCCTTCCCTTGCCATTCCCTTTATTTATCCAATTCCATCCTTCCCCTAGTATCTATTAAGCACTTCTCTGTCAAGAGTGTTCTAGAAACTGTAGCTCATCGCATCAGAGACCCATAAGCAGTCATGGGTCAGAATCACGTCCTCCCTACAGCTGTGAAGGACCGCCCTCACTCACCACCTTCTCCAGGACGGCAATCCAGGTCTCCATCAGCATCTTCTCCTCTGCATTCCACCCACTGATACAAAGATTCTTTTGGCCCTAAGTGCAAAGTCTTCCTTGGTCCTTTTAGGAGAGGAAAGCCCCAAGGAGCTGAGGTTCACAGGGCCAACAGCCCAAAGTGACACCAAAGGCAGGGACTGTGGGCGGAGGAGACTCAGGACTTGCTAAGTCCAGGTGTCCCTGGGCTCTGAGATCTTCCTGAACAAGGACTGAGCCCGCTTTGTCTCCGAGGTCCCACCCACAGGACCATCATGCACCAGGTCACCAACCATCTGGGGAAAGCATGGTAGTACTGCCTTCCCATGGGCCCTTCGCTCTGCCTGGAGGGCTCTTCTCCCCCACCTTAGAGAATACCCACACTTCAGCTTTCAAGTCTGAGCCCCCAGAGTACATGGGAAAGCGCCTCTCTTGCTCTCTTTTTCTGTGCACACAACCCCACTCCAAACCGAGAGAAGAAGTATAGAGCTGGTCCAAAGGAGAGAGGTGCTGGAGGTTTTTCCAACAAGCCCTGTTATCCCTCATCCCTGAGGTCAGGTGGCATCGTGGTAAGGGGCCCGGGCCAAACCAATGTCCTGTCTCCACCCATGGTACGACCTCGCACAAGTTACTTCTTGAAGCTGTAGTTCAATCACATTTGCAAAAATGAGTAATGATGATATTTCCGGGGTACATCCCTGCTGTCTAAGTTTGATTTGCAGGACCAGGAGTAAAAACTGTTCTCTTTCAAAAATTGGGACTCAAACCAGCAAGTGCAGCCATGAGCATGAGAGAATGGTGATGAGAGCAGAGAACCTGAGCTGTCAGCCTGCACAAGCCTTAGACAGTAAACCGGAGGGAAACCGAGACCTCCACGCTGCAGACAGAGAACCTAGCATCCAGAGCAGTGCTGGCCGGTAGCATTTCCAGCTCACCTTCTTCCCATTAGATTGGGTGACGTGGACTAATGAAGAAATGTCCACCCACATTGTAAGCCACAAGCAATTATGAATTCTATTACCCAGCAACTTAGCCAAGAAGCCTCTGGCTCACCCTTAGACAAGAAAAGTCCCACCCAGCACACAGAGGCACCTGGGAAAGAGAATGGTTCATAGGGACGGAAGGCTGGCTGACCCCTTCATCAGCACCAGGCTGAGCTCTTCCCATGATACCTTCGCCCTCTTTGGTACGAAAGTGGCAGGGTGAGAAGAGGGCAGACAGGGTCAGAATAACCAATTTTGAAGGACTGCTCCACTGTGGGAGCCCACATAGGTGATCTAATCTCTTTGGGCTCCATTCGCCTCCTCTATCAAATGAGGATGATACCCTTGTAAGGGAATAAATGTGTGTAAAGCAGCTAGAGGAGCCCTCTGCATCTTATTGTCTTTGATGATGGACACTGGCAGCATCAATGAGGTTGACCCGAATAAGGCTTTATCATCATGCTCATGGCAACGGCTCACATTTTTCAAACACTGGATCTACCAAGCCTGGGGACTTACCAAGCATTATGTCATTTAATCCTCAAAATAACTGACAAAGATATTCTTAGTACCCCCCGCCCACTGGCCAAGGTGATTGAAGCTCAGGATTAAACAACTTGCCCACAGTCACGCTGCTTCTCAAAGGCTCAAGATAAAATTTGGATCTGGCCCTTCTGACTCCAGAGCCTGTGTTCCTAACTCCCATCCCATTCCACCTCCGTTAACCTAGATAACTTACTGAATTGAGGAACTTCGAGGGGCTTTAGATCTGCATTTCACAGTAGTAATTTCAGAACATTGTAAACAGTAAGTACTACAAGTCTTACTTCAGGTTACGTTTTCTCTTAATAAGGATTCAAGGGCACAGGGCATGTGAAAGGAGTATTTTGTACGTATCACACCAACGTGTGACTAATCTCTGACTCATGCTGGGTGTTTGGCTAAGGGTGACTCTCGTAAATAATTCAGCTGCCACTAGAACACTTTCACCAATACCTCTCACCACTGAACAATACAGCTACTCATAGAATTCCCTTAGACTTTATTTTTCTGTTTCTGTAAGGTCAGTAGTAATGTCCTTTAATTTGGTTTTCATTCTAATATTTTGAATATTCTCTATTTTTTCTTGGTTAGCCTAGATAAATGTTTGTCAATTTTGTTGGTCTTTTTGAAAAAAAAATTTGGTTTCATTGATTCTATTCTCTGTTGAATTAATTTACACTCTGATCCTTGTAATTTTCTTCCTTCTGCTTGCTTGGGTTTGTTTGTTCTTCTATGTTAGTGCCTTAAGGTAGAAGGTTAGGATGTTGAGATCTTTATTTTCAAAAACTATAGGGATTTACAGCTATAAATTTCCCTCTAAGCACTGATTTAGCTGCATCACATAAGTTTTGGTATGTTTTTATATTCATTTTCATTCATTTCAAAGTATTTTCTAATTTTTCTTATAATTTCCTCTATGACCTACTGGGTATTTAGTAGCATGTTGTTTAATTTCCACATATTTGTGAATTTCCCAAATTGCTTTCTGTAATGAACTTCTAATTTCATTCCATTGTGACCAAAGACCATACTTTACACAATTTCAATCTTTTTTACATTGACTGAAGCTTTTTTATGGCTTAGAATATGGTAGATTTTGCAGATCCATTTGCACTAGAGAAGAGTATATTCTGCTGTTGGGTGGAATGTTCTATAAATATATGTTAACTTTAATTTGTATACAATGTTCAAATCTTCTGTTTCCTGGTTTGTTGACATACAGTTATTCATAGTATTCCCTTATACTTGATTTTTTTTAAATTTCTGTAAGGTCAATAGTATTATCTCTTCTTTCATCTCTGATCTTATAAATTGAGTCTTTCCTGTTTTTTTCTTAGTGGGGTATTAACATCTCAAACTTTTATTTTTGAACTTTCTATTTCTCTCCTCAATTCTGTCAGCCTTTGCTTCATGTATCTGGGGGCACTGTTGTTAGGTGCATACATGTTTATACTTGTTGTGACTTTCTGATAGATTGATCATTACATCTCCATAAAATAATCCTCTTTAACTCTAGTAATATTTTTTGTGTTAAAGTCTACTTTGTCTGAGATTTGTATAGCCACTCCAGTCACTGCATTTTTATAAGGGGTTAAATGAGTTAATCCATATGCATCATACAGAAAAGCATGTGGCTCAAGGCAAGTGTTTGGTAAGTATTAGCTATACTGTTACCTATGGGACACTGTTGGAGTGGCCTTACATGCCCCTGATCTCAGTAAGCCTCATCACATCCAAACCTGTGGTGCATACAATTTTCTATATTTTACAGAAGAAAAAAGGAGAACCAAAGAGCTCAAGTAGATTGTCCAAGATCCTCAAGCCAACTGGGTGATCCAATTGGATCTTTTCTACTCCAAAGCCCATCCTCTCTTCTGTATGCTCTGCCTGAGATGTTGTGGCCAAATCAGTTACCTACAAGATCTTAACTTTATAGTCAAACTGAAGACAAATTGCAGTGGTCAAGAACAGGGACTTGGATGTCATATGAGTTTACAGTAAATATTGGAACCACTGTTCACTGACTGGAGGACCTTCAGTAAGTTCTTTAACCTCTGTATGGCTCAATTTTCTCATCAGTAACTTGGTGATTCTGATGGTGCCTCCTCTAAAGGGCCATTATGAGGATTCACTGTGATAATGTCAGTAAATTTCCTGGCATCTAGAGATCAGTAAAAAGTTTGCTGTTATTAATATTTATTATGATTATTACTATGGTTAACTAAAGGGAGAAGAGGTGCACTAATATACCTACCAGAAAATGTAAGAACTGCCACAAGGTAGCCAAGAGGAAGATATGTGTGTGTGTTTGGAGAAAGAAGAAGTGTCCCCTGACTCAAGGACCATCAGAGGATTCCTAAGAAGTGTTATATTTCTGTAGGACCTTGAAAAAGGTACAATGAGGACAGATGAACAGGGCATGACTGGCTTGGTGAATAGCAGAGCCAAGGCACAGAGATAGGTAAGTACTTAAACGGCAGGGAATGGGAAACACGCTGGAATTCCCCATCAGCACAGCTCTGGCCTCCTTTGAGAGTACCATCCTAAACACAAGGTGCCATAAAAATCTAAGTATCTCAGTAAAAGGAAGAACAGATGGCCCAAGGTACAACTGGAAGGAGGTATATCACAAGGCAAGAATCTACATTTCCCCCACTCCACCCCACCCCACCACTGCTCTCACCTGTCCTATTTGCCTTTATCTCTGATGAGTTTACTCAGAACTCATCTGTCTGGCGCCAAAAGCTCTGTAGGGTGCAGAGGGTAGGTTTGGGGAAGTAACATCCTGCAAAACTAAAAACTCCCCTCAGTTCTGTGCTCAGCCAAGAACACAGATTTCTTCAGCCCAGAACTGCTATGGCAACCCTTGAGTCTGGACCAGAGGCAAAGGAGTGAGTGATTCAGCTGGGCTCCAGGGGAAGGGGCACGAGAAGGTGCTGGGACCTCACATCCTTCGGCACCACCCTGGAGAGTGGTGGTCTATGGATATTGGTCCCCCAACCCCTCCTTATCAACTCTGCCACTATGATCACCCTCACAGAGCACCCTGACCTCCCATTTGTGGAGAATGAGGGATGTCAGCATAGGGGGCATCAGCGTGCACTGCCATTTTTGAGACACATCTTCTCCCCAGGCTGCTCTGTGGGGCTTTGTGCTTAACAATTTCACAGCCATGATTTTGTGTCCTCCTCCTAACAGTCCACCTGTTGGTTGTTCCTTTTTAAGGGATTCTTATAATCCAAGAGAGGCTCAAAGAGGCAAAGCCACTTGCCTAAGGTCATGAGGTCATAAGTGAGGGAGCCAAAAGGTAACCCCACCCCCACGGGACACCAGGCAGCTCAGTGTGGCTCCTGGAGCACATCAGGTGTGGCAAAGCTGAACCTAAGGAGCCAGGTATTATATGCTGGCATCAGATCACAGACCATCTCAGGGGGACGTAAACAGGAGGAGGCAGGGGCTGGAGGGGAGAGCCGATGGGCAGGTGGAGAGTCTCACCAACAGCCTCCAGTGAGCTAAGCGAGCAAGGCAAGGCCATCTTCAATGCCAGATCAGAATGTGGAAGGTACCTTGTCTTTAATCCCACCAAAGGGCCGAGCCCAGCCACCAGGAATCTAGCCCCACGGAGTTGGAGGGGAAACTCGGACGTGGCCTCAAGCCTCCAGTCCATGAGAGGAGGGACAGGCAAAACCAAGGGGGTAGGATTAACATTAACGTAGCACCTACTATTTGTCAGAAGCTCTCATACCTTTCATTTCCTTATAGTCCCTGCTGTGGCCCAATAAGGGGGTAGTCTGTCCCCCAGTTTTACAGATGAGGATGCTACAGCCATGACAAGCTAGTTGATCACAAGTTCTATGCCCCCTCCTTCTGTGGCACACTGGTGGATGATACTTCGCAGCACCTGACTTTTGGGGGGTGGGGGGCGGGGGCACGTGACTGAGTCCTGGCTGATGGAATTGGACACAAGGTATAGAGGTCTCACACATACTCCTTGGTCCTCATATTTGCCCACAAGAACCTCCATTCCCTTCCCCCTCTTCATTTGTCTGCTGGCTGGACACAGATGATAAAATGCAGGATTCAGAAGCCCCCATAAGTAGCAGAGCCCCAAGATAGAAAGAGCCTGGGTCCCTGAGTGACAGCACTGAGCAAGAAGAGATAGAGCCCTGGGCGGGAGCCCAGGAGGCATGGCCCTCCAGATAAGGGTGGGACCAGATGATAGCCAAGGTTCCTCCAAAGGAGGCTGCCTTTCGGGGATGCGCACGCTGCTTTAAGCAAAGGAGGAAGAGGAAAGGCATTGAGGACTCCTCCTCCTTCCCATGGGCTCCGCTGCCTTTCTCTGGGGCTGTCTGCCAGGCCTGGTGTGGCACCTCCATCAGAATCGAGGACACCCGCAGGAGCGGCGCTGCTACCCTTTACAGACTTCCCAGCACCGTCACTGATGAGCTGGTTCATCTTCACCTCCAACAGGCATGGCCCACGTAGCTCCACCGCCCAGGGAGGTGTCACCACAAGGCCACCAAGCCCCATCCACAGCCTCTCCTGCCCCCTGTGGGCCTGAAGGTCCAGCACCCCTAGAGGCATGAAGCTGAGTGATCCTTGTCTTCCTTCCTTCTTGCCTGGACACTCATTACAGGGCAGTGACATTTCATTTTCCGGGGCTCCCAGCCAGTTCCACTATGCTCTGGTCCCTGGAGACCTGTGGAAGTGGTGGAGAAGACACCAGCTTCCTGACCGGGGCCGTGAAGGCCATTTCTGCCGCCTGGAGTGCTACACAGGGGACACACCTGGCTTCCTCAACCCTCCCTTGGTTATTTGTTAGTGGTGTTATTTCTCTTCCCCTCCTGCTTCTCCATCTCACTCCCGTGAATATCTGTCTTTAACAATCACTCTCCAGAGGCATTTGTCTGCTGGGAAAATCGCAGCTGACAGCAAAGGTCACCGTGACCAGTTCTGACTCGCCGCATACAAATGTGCCTTTTAGCCGTGGGCCCTGCAAAGAAGGAACAGGTCCTATTATTGATAAATCCTTGAAAAGACTCTAATGTATCTTCATTTCAGGGAAAACAACTGCCTTCAAGGTTGCACCAAGAAAATAGAGCAGGCGGCCTGGTGAAGGATTTGAGAAGTTGGCATTTTCCCGAAGATTAAAAGATAATAACACTTCTATTAGGATCACTCCGCCACACCGTATTGATCTCATCAGGGGAGCCACTGCAGGTCTAATACGAACAGAGCGTGTTCTGGAATTAATCACGGGGGGTTTTATTACGGTTCATAGGGCGTTTCATTCAAGCTGCATCGTTAGCAATATTTATGGCCCCACTCCCCGGCCGTTATTAAGTGCAAGTGGGCCTCGTGGAGCTGGGCCTGCTGGGTTAGAACACAAAGTCATTCTTCAAAAGTAAATCTTATCTAAACTGTGCACACAAAGCCAATTACATTTTGATTTACATGTTAATTCTGCTGCAGAGGCCCCACGCTGAAGCAGGAGCGGCCAGAAGGACCACGTCTGGCTGGAGATGGGACCTCGGACAAGCTCCTTGCCTTCACTCTGCCTCAGCTTCCAGATCTGCAGAATGGGGTGGACAGAACCTGCCCCCCAGCAGGAGAATTAAAGAGACAGCACACACAGCATCTGACATAACACCTGACAAGGGAGGAGCGGGCAAAACCCAGCACCGCTCTTCTTCCTGATAGAAGCATTATCCCTTCTTTCTGGAGACCTTACCTGACTTGAATTCTGGAGAGACCAGTCTAAGCAAAAATTCCAGAGAAAATAGGCTGAATTGGTTTTAATCCCAAACCTAAGATAAATACATGAGTTATGTGTTAGGACTCACGGAAACTAGTTCCTGGTTTACCAATTTCCACCTCCTGTCCTTTTCTTGTAGATCAGGGATGCCGACATTTACCCCACAATGTGGGGCAACCCATCAGCGCTGGGGTAGAGACTATCCTAAATCGTGCGGAATTGTTTTGAAAATTAAACAAAATAGATTTGAAAGGGCTTAGTCTCGATCTTACACAGAATACACACTCCATAACTCAAGACTCTGTCATGAGTAGGAGTCATATACTAGTAATATAATAGTCATAATACTAGTAAGCATGGTAGGAGGACTAGTACCCATGGCAGTAAAATGAATAATTATAGTAGTAGGAGCAACCGCAGCAAGTAGTTCTACTAGTTGTACTGGTACTAATAGCAGTACTAGTACTGGTAGTAACAATAAGGCTAATAGTGGTGGTAGTAATGGTGGTAAAGAAGTACCCGAGTCCCAGTTCTCGTTACTTGCGTGATGTAAACCAAGTCAGTTAACTTCTCTAAGCCACAGGCTCATCATTTGTAAAATGGTAGTAAAATCATCTAACCCTCACGGATCTTGTCTGTATCAAATCTCACGTTGTAGGTAAAGCTCTGTCTGGCCCACAGCAGGCTCAGAAAGCATCCATTTCCTTCCCTATCAGCCTCCACCTATTTCTAATCTCTTGCTTACTCCCTGCCCTGAGCTTCTGAGTCTCTTTGTGACTGCATGTCTGGAATTTGCCTTTGTGATTGCTACAATGGGAAAAGCACTAGATCGGGAGGCTGGTGGATGGGGTTTGATGCTGGATCAAAGACCTAAAACTCGTATCTTCATCCCAGGGCTGATGGGAAGACTAAGTGAGAAGATGCAAGTAAGCCCTTCCCATGGGCCTGGTCACCACAAGGCATTCTATGCCAGATGCCTCTAGAAGAGGCCCTTCACTGTCCTGACCTCAGTTTCCCCGTGTACACGGTGGGAGTCTATTTAAAGTGAGCACCAAATCAGGGAACGTGCTAGAGCACTTCTTAGGACAAAGGGCTTCCATTGTCTCTCCATTCACAGAGCCTGATATAGTCCCTTGCACACAACAGGCGTCCAATTAACAATTCTTCCATCATTCGGGCCTCGTAAGAATTCCCTTCCACATCACCACAATTAAGAGGTCATGTGGTATTTTCTGAGTGAATATCTCCAGCATCAAGGAGTTCTTCATCCTGAGATTCAGCCCACGTCCTCGTTAAACAACTAGAGTTTCCAGATGTGCAGTTGAAATCAACATCTTCATAAATGCCACCCTTCAGCTCAGGCCTTTGGAATCCCATGAAACACTCTGTTGTGACAGTGCTCCAAGTGTCCCATTAGATTTGCTCAGCCTCCCTTTTTTACCGGCTAGACAACCCCAGTCCTTCAACCGTTATGTTCAAGACACGGTTCATTCCCTCACCAACCCAGCAAGTACTGAGGACTTGTGCAGCAGGCCAGGCCTGTGCTGGCACTTAGGAACACAGCGGTGGGAAACGACAGGCCCTCCACGCAGAGCGAACGACCCCGCTCACAAGTGTCTGCCGTGACTTGGCTACCGTCTCAGCTTCCTACTCTGGATTCCCATCCACAGGTGCAGGCCCTGGAGTTGAGCCCCAGCCCAAGCAGTCTGACCAGAGAGACATCCGACCCCTAGCCCAGCCCCAGTATGTAGTAAACATCCAGGAAGGTATGTTGAATGAATATCTCCTACCTGGATATCACCTTCCTCCTTCTAAAGGCATATGGTCACTGATGTTCTTATCTTATAGGAAAGGCCAAGCAAGCAGCCGACGTGGAATGGGGCCCACAGGACAGAGTTTGAGCATCTCTGACTTGGACCAGTGAATAAGCTGAATCTAGGAGTGTGCAAAGCCAGGAACACAAGAGTACAGGAGTCTGCTAGCCAGACAGGGGTCTGAGCACTGAAGGACAGCATGAGATAGAAGTGTCTGGCAGGAAGGCTGATGCCAGCACCCTAGGGTGGAGTAGGGACTGTGTGCTCATGCGGTGAGCTGGGGGCGGCATCAGAGGGTAAGGACAGAGACAGTAGAGCGGGAGAGTCAAGTGAGCAAGGTGGAGGGAATGGCTGTCAGCAACGGGGAAAGTGACGGAACTTCTGATGGACGCGTGTGTCCCCGGGGCCAGCTGCGGGTGTGAAGGTCAGAGGCGCGTGAGCCTGGGCTGTGGCAGCCACCACCTGGGCTTCCTGGAGCAAATCAGCAACTAGGAGACAGAACAAGTGAGGGAACGGTGGAGGTGTGGGGGAGAGATGGGGAGAGAGACAGCACAGTGAGGGCAGGGAAGAAGAGAACAGGAGATAGGGAGGGTGAGACCAAAGAGATCGATGGCTCACGCGAACATTAAACACCAGCCCTGTGAGCACTTTCATAAACTTGGTTTATTGCATAGGTCATCTTTACCATAAAATAGATTTCCATTTCCCTCCACCCGCAGTCTCCCAGCTCTGTGGCCTGATAAACAGCTGTGTGGCCGCCGCAATCTACGCCTCGTAAATCCGCGGGTTCCGCCGGCTTCACGCCAAGCCCAGGTCGCACTTCCAGGGGGCCCTGGGGCTGGAAGCACCCCACCCTGCCCAGAACACGCCCCCCACACAGACCCCAGGAATAGATGCTAATATCCACGGAAGAAACGAGTGCTGGTCACGTGTTCATTTCTTAGCCGGGGAAACCCACCTCTGCGGGAAGCAGCATAAAGAGAGCATTATGGCTTTGGAAGAAACACCTGAGCTCATCGCTTAAAACACCAGTCACTTGAACACTCCTGCCCTTCTATCTGACACGGGAAGTGGCTGGTCGAGGGCAGAGAGACCAGAAGGGCGTTCCAGCATGTACTTAGAAGAGCATCGGGGGCTACCGTTAAAGACCAGCTCATTTTCTGTAATACTGAATCCAGAGACTGATTTTAGGGGATTTACAGAGCAACTTGTGAAAATATGTTTTGATTCACGAGCCCTCATATCGGTTCAACCTGAGAATACTCTTCACTGAAGTTACAGCTCCTAATTTTCCCCATTAAAGTCTGACACACACTTTAAGTTGAATATAGAACCATACTGAATATATATACACACATATTTGAATATATACATATATGTAATATGTACACGTGTGCATATATACACATATATATGAATATATATGTATGTGTGAATGACATAATAGTAGACATTCCGTCTCCACACTCCTGTTGAGTTTTGAGTCCAGACTGACTTCCGCACACGGTGAACAAGAAGAGAATGGCATGCAGTTGCAATGCAGCACAAACATACTAATGTGGGTCTGACGGCTGGCTGCTTTGATTTATGAATTCATCCAGGGAAAAACCAAAAACATTAATTCATAGAGGTTAAAGGTAAGACCCAAAAGAAGAAATGCAAATGACCAATCCACACATGAAAAATTGCTCAAGCTCTTGAATAATTAAAGAAATAAAACTAAACCATTAATAGTTGTCTTTTAATTTGACAAAGACTCATAAAAAAATGATAATACTCCGAGCTGGCAAGGCTGTGATGAGACAGTTCCTCTCACTCACTGATGAGGCAAATGGAAATGTACATGGGTACCCACTGCAGTCGGGGGTGTCTACTAATAAGCTTGCAATGGTTTCGTGGACACAGTAACTGTCAGTAAAGAGAGAGCTTTGTTTTCTTGTATAATTGCAAAGTCTAGGGATTACCCAGGACAAGAAAGTGAGGCTCCAACATGAGGCATGGGGAAAAGAGAATCGGGGAAGTGAGCAGAGGCTGGAACAGTGAAGCAAAGGACCTGACCTGTCCAGAAAAGAGACATTTTCCAGAACCACCGGGCCTAAAAGGTGTACAACTGTCCCATGAAGATGAGAACTCCTCTGCAGGTCACCTATCACTGTGGGCTGAGAGTGACATAGAAACCCCTACCAAGAACATGTCTTGGTGGGGATCCAGGCAGCCTCAGTCAGTCCCCGTATTGTCACGAAGCAAAGGAAAACCTTCAGGAAATATTATAAAGCACCAAACTAAGCGGGGTCCCTGGTAAGCCTGGGGCCTGACTGGGGAGAACAGGATAGCACGCCCTGAAAGCTCCCTAAGAACCCCAAACCCAAGGAGGCTTGTTCCCATCTGGGAGGGCACTTCATCATGCATGGACTTCCCAAAAGTCCGGTTAATGCCTTTCCAGCTGCCAGCCTGGGTTCTCAGCAATGCTCCCCACCACCAACAGCAGGCAACATCTAGTTGTCTCGTGTGTCGCTGGACTTACACTTTTGCCACGAAAAAAGATCTTCTCCAATACAGATGCAAATGCAATTTTGACAAGGGAAGACAAGTTAGGAGTGATTTCAAGGTGCCAATCAACTCACATATCTGTTCAGGTCCCTGATCTGGTCACTCTACTGGCTGTAAGGTTTTCTCACCTTCTCTTCATACAAAAAAAATTAAGCTCAGATGTATAAACAAAGTCCCTGATTATGGCTGCATTGTGTTCACACTTGATAGGCATATTTTGAGGGTTTTCCAACACCATTTGGCCAGAGGCTATTCAGAAACTCCTTCGCTGAAGAAGCCATGAGCCTCCCCTTGGTTCACTGACTCAGTGATGCTCTAGGACCAGAGGGCTGCAACAGAAAACCTCAACTAAACAGAAATGAACCACCCAAGAACCTCAAGTTGCTGGGATTTATTTCTATTTCTATATTTGAATCTGCTGAGAATGTGCTTAACCAATTCAATATACTCCTTCAACGAATGTTTACTGCGGTCCCGCCAAACCTTCTCCTGGGTGCTGAGGACCAAGCAGTGAAGCAAAGGAAACATTCTTGCCTGCAGAGACTCTGCATCTTAGTGAGAGGAGGACAGAGGTGACACACAGAGTGAATAAATCAAGATTCAGGGCCTCCTTGTTTCCCAAATTCTCCATCTCTCCTCGCCCCATGGCAGGAGACACAAAACTGTTGCTCATTGCTTCAGCTCCACTCAAGGTCCTGGGAGTCACCAGAGGCTCAGTCAGACCCTGAGAAAGCATTATTTCTGCACCCAGAGGGCCTGGTGTCCAGGCAGCCTGACTTCTGCCTTGTTCTGACACGGTAGGGACTAGTTGCAGGGCTCTGGCTCAGTAAAGGAATCTGGTAGTAAAACTGAGACCCATGCCGTAGCCCGGGCCCCCAGACCAGGCCACAGCACCGTCAGCAGGCCGTCGCAAAAACAGGTTCATGAGAGAACACGGAGAGCTTGGTTTCAGACATGCTGTATTTGAGGTACAACCAGACACGAAGGGTGAGGTGTCCAGTGGGCTTTGAGACCTCCCAGGTCTAAAGGTGAGGACCTGGCATGGAGATGCGGGTGGGGGTGGGGGAAACTCCCACATGGAGGTCTTTCTTGAAACCCAGAGAAGACATTAACCAAGGATATACTAAAGAGAAGGAGAAGAAGAGATCCAAATATGGTCAGAGGAAACTGGCTTTTAGGCGGGTGAAGGAGGGTGAGAGGAGAGAGAGCTTAGGTGTGGGGCTCAGCCCAAGGGATTCCTGAATGCCACGGAAGGTAAAGCTCTGGGGAAAAGAGAGAAAGTGAAGAGCACCAGATCAGAGGTACTGAAATGGAGCCATTGGGTTCGGCAACTTGGACCTTTCCAAAGCCTTTCAAGAGAGGTTCCAATAGAGAGAGGGCGGTCATCTTACAAAGGGAAGAGGGGAACACGGTATTAGAAGGCCAAGGAAGCAAGTGTGCAACTCAACTCAGTAAGTCTGGGGTAAAAAGAAGAGGGGGGGATGGCTCTGGAGGAGGTGGGATGAGAAAGAGCTTACATGAGCTTTCAGGCTGAGACCTTGAACAAGCAAAAGAGGAAAGATCTGCTGGGAGGGAGATCCCACAAAAGGCAGGGGTTACCTGGAGGAAGAGCACAGATGCTTTCAGCTGTGAGTAATGACATGTCTCACAAAAGGGGCTTCAACAACAGAACCTTCTTTTTCACGCCAAAAAATGTACAGAGTGTCAGTCCCATCCTTTAGGAAGCTATGGAAGTGCTAGAACAGGAAGTACTTCTCATGCAATCGTGATCCAAGTGACATCAAATGGACGCAGTTGGCATGGGAACCAGAAAGCTTGAGGGACTCAATTTTCAAAATTCATTTCACAACGGTATCTGCATTTTGTGTTGGGTGTTGATGCTAATTGTGATGCTTAGGCCAGTGCAAGGACAAAAACATATTTCTTAATGAGTTTCCTAATACTCTCTTCACTGGATAATCAGTACTTTTGTTTTTGAACATTCAACATATTTTCATGCATCATTTCCCATCCAAATGTGACCTACAAATGGGGCTCGGTGGTAGCTTTGTTGCTGAGGGGGTCCATGTTTTGTATGCAGGGCCATCAGCAGAACTAATGCATCGAGGTCCCATGTATATCGCCACTCTCTTCCTCCCCAGGCAGCCCCATCCTCCTGCTAAAGATCCGATTCCAATATCTGGAATCAACAGCACTTTGCTTGAAGTGATGAATCACACTCATTAAGTTAGGGTTGGTCACCTTCGGGTGACTATTTATTTTGCCCTGTGCCTACTACTGACTGAAGATTTCATTGATTATTCATTTCAGCTAAAACAGGCCTCGAGCATCAATTCTGGCTTATCCCATCAACACGTAGGGATGGAATAGGAACCAATGGGTGGAAGGCATGGGGTGGGGGAGGAGTTTCTAACAGCCAAATGACCCCAGAATGGGGCCAGTGATCTTGCGAGGAAATGATTTCTCCTTACTGGGTTGGTTGGAGCATCTGGAAGTTTTCCCAGTTTGTCCTAATACCCTTAGGGCCAAGGCAATGTGAGGATATGGAAATGATGCTGCTCTCTCATGTAAAGCTTTTATTCCTCTGTGGCATCTCCATCACTGACAACCTTAGTCTACCTGATCCCAATGGACTTGGCCGCCCAGCATGTGACATTCAAACCCCATCATTCCCCTGAGTCCACACCTAAGAGCTGGGGGACCCAGAGCCCTGACTCTCCCAGAAATGGCGCTGCCAACCATTTCTCACTGCCCCCTACCCATTTGAGAGCCACTGTCTAGGCACTAGACCATGGAGCCAACGCTTTTATAGCTCTCCAGGTGATTCTGATGAATATACAATTTCAAGCCACTTGTTCTCAGGGCAAATGAGAAACTCTATGATAACACGGCGGTCCTTGATGACCTGGAACCTGCCCAGGTGGTTGGTCTCATCTCTTAATGCTTTGCTGTCTTCAATTTCCAGCAGCACTAAATACTTACAATTCCCTGTGTGAACCCTATGTGTGGAGCGTGGAGAGATCTGAGACAAAGCAGACTCCAAGACTTGCTTTCATGTGAATCCTTAGTGTGTTAGGACAAGGGAAAGCCCGACAGGACTCGGTCTGGCTTTCTGGGCCTTCTCTGCCCAGTTAACAGAATTTTGTCACCCTGTGGCCTTTTGCTCCCTTTCCTTGTGTTTATGCCATGCATACACCTTACTTGGACCTTTGGGGGTGGCTACGGGTGTGAGCCATGCACACCTGTTCTCCAGTTCTCTAATCATAAGCCACTTAACAGAACCCCAATGCCACCATTATTTCTATTATTTCTTTGTCTGCCTCTCACAGGAATCTGAGAGCTATTCAAGGGTGGCCCATGGTTTTCAGAACAGAATCTGGCATATAGGAGGTACTCAAAGAATTGCTTATTCATAAGAAACTAATATATGGGGCGTGTAACTTCCCAGAGGCTGTGTGGGATGGAGGCATGACAAAAGGAGAAATTTTTTCAGTTTCTATGGCAAATCTGAGGAATAGGGGTTTGACACTCAGAATTCATAATATTCTCTCCAGTTTGTCTCCTTCCTCTCCAGAAGAGATTGAACTCAAAGCCACACTTGCACATTCTAGGTCACCCTAATGGCTATAACCATGACAACTGTATTATATTTGCAATGTTAAGAATGTGTTGTGCAACTTTCCAAACTTCATCAAAGAAGCGCTCTAGAAATATCTATTGACGGATGGACCACCCGATTGCATGAGAGAGATCGTTTCCCACGAGTGGGCCCAGGGTCCAACCAGTCATTTTGTCCACATAACATCAGCCGTCTGCTTCTGGGTCACCACCAGCATCCGATTCCACATTACAGCATCCCTTTTGAGCATCACGGCAATAAGAAGTCACTAGCACCATCAACCAGGTCTTGAACAAATCCTGTTGGGGGACTTTTACTCTAGATCCAATCTTGTGCAAGCCCGGCCCCCTTCTCCCATCACTCCCAGACCCTCCCCTTCACACTCAACCTCACCCACTCCAGGCTCTTCCCAAACCAGAGGAGAACGCACTATACGAAGGGGACAGTCCCAGGTCACGTTGCCCAGGAAGCAAATGCTGAGCTGTTGAGCATGCTGGATGTTTATGAAGATGCTCTTCAGATCGGAACATGGGGAAGGGAAGGGGACAGAAGTAGGGGGCAGAGGCAGACATTCAGCAAACCCAATGGCAGATTTTGCCGCCACCACGGGAAGCTGTGGAGTTAGAATTGACCCTTCAGCACTGCTCCAAGTTGAGCTCAAATACTTAACACCCCCATGGCGGCTATGGAGTATTAGACTGGGCACCCCAAGAAGGGGCAAGATCTCAGGTGTGTGGCTTTCTGCAAAAGGAGGTTGACACATATCAAGGCTGTCTGACGACAGTCCTCTGGCAGCTGGGACAGTAAGTCCTCATTGAAGGGGGGACCTCAGAAGCACATCACAGCATCTACCCCAGAACAGTAAAGAGTTTAGTCTATCTCCTCCAAATGGAGGGAACCAGCACACCCTTCAAACTCAAGTCACGAACTCAGAGCAGCCAACACAGGAGCTGGCTGCATACTTGTGGATCCCAGAAGGGACCCTGCCTTCCTTCCAACAGTCCCCTCCTAATCCCTACCATGGGGCGTTGGCCTCCATTTTCCTGTCCAGCCTTTCTAGTTCTCTCCCGAACCCTTATCTGCTTCTAAGGGGCCACGGTCCCTGGCCAGTCTCTTCCCAGTCCCTACTCAGGCCATCCATCCTGTTTCCATTCTGCCATGAGCGGACGAAGCATAGACAGCCGTGCCACTGCACCTGCCTGCCGTTGATTTCCATCTGCTCCCTACCTTTCACTTGTCTACAGTGCTGACCCTTGTGTCACATACCAAGGCCTGCTTGGTCCCACAGAGAGCTCACTCCATCGTCACATTGACAAGGAGCCCTGGGACAGCAGAACAGCCAGGCTCCCAGTTGCCCCTTCTGGCCGCATCCCGTCACCCACACAGCAGGAGCTCATTTTAGATAACAGCACACCCGCATGAGGGATGTGGCTGAAGGTGAGATTACAAGAGATTTTGAGGGGCCTTTTGGTGACAGGCCTGCGAAGTTGAGAATGAATTACATTTATAATACTACCCAGGCCTGAGGACATTAACTAGCAACTGAAAGAAACAGGGAAAGGTGCAGAACCACGAATCTATCAGCAACTGCCACTTCTTAACCGCTTAGTGATCCATTCATCCATCCCATCAGTAAGCACAGGCTGATACCCACTTAGGGCCAGTCTCATACTGGGCTCTGGGGACCTGGAAATCAAGAGGCCTGGATGGGAAGTCATGTGTGCTCTTTCCCCCGTGTTTCCTCTTTATCTCGTAAAGGCCACATTTCCATCCACTTTTCCCATGCAGGGAAATGCCTTAGAGGGAACTCTGGTCCTCTCTCTGCCTTCTTACTCCCCGATTCCTGTGGAAGGAGGAATGTCTAACCCAACTGGTCAATTTAGATTCAATGAGAGATACTGTCCCAAAGACACGATCCTTCTTTCATTGCCCTTTTGCCATCCAGGCTCTGGCACCACACATTCTCCTCCTCCTCCTTCCTGCCTCGCTATTCTGAAACCAGCAGGGCAGGACCCCTCTCAGAAGACAAACCCACCACTCTCTCTCCCCCTTCTCTACTCCCCTATTGATTTCTATGCTTGATGCAGGCAGGCCTGCAGGCCTGTTTCACAAGGTTAGGAATGTGGAGTCTACAAGTCATGCTACTTTTCTTGTAGTTCGCTCAAGTCTGCAGATCCTAAAGTTTAAATACATAATATAATGTAACAAGTAGGAGATACCACTTGGTCCCAAGTCTAAGCCACAAGCTCCTACACAGTTTACTAGAATCTCTAGGTTTGATGGTTATTGAGTATTCTGCAAGCATTATCAAAGTAGATAAAGGGATCCCCATTCAATAATCAGTTCTTTGTGTATACATTCTTTAATGGTCAAACTTTGAATGGGAAGAAGAATGCAGTGCTTCTTTTGCACCAAGTCCCTAAGAAGAAGACGTAGTTTCTACTGTCCTGAAGTTTACAGTCTAATGGTCAAAGAAACAAAAAAGACTGTAAAAATACAGTAAAAATATACCTAACCCAGCCTGAGGGAGCCATCCGTATAGGTATTTTAGAAGCAATAAATGCAGAAAAGAGACTTACGTGATGAGTACGGTAAATGAAGGTCATGGAGCAGAGGGGATATAGTCCAGACAGAGGGAACCGCATTATCAAGTGTTCAGGGTTCAGTTATGGTGTGATGTGAGGGAAGAGCCATAGGTAGGTAGGGCTGGTGTGTGAGAGCTTGCATCCCGTCAGATTAAGCTCCTGAGACACTTGCACTTGCAGGGGGTAAGGAGAAAGTACGTATTTTATCCTCTGATTCATATCTAAATCCCTGAGGATATACCTGGAGCATTAAGCTCTTATTATTCACCCACGATGTATTCACCTATAGTCTTGTTTGGCTCTCACATCTTGGAAAGCAGACCAGACCTGAGCTCCCTTCAATGTTCTGAGTGAGATGTAAACGCCAGTCAAGCCAGGACAATGCACTTCCTATACTGGAATGGCTTTGAGCTTCCCAGCAGGTAGAGGCTCCAGGAGAAGCCTTGGGTGAAGAATAACCGTTTACAACCAGGCCTCTATCACCTTCCGTTTTGCCTACTCTCCGCCCTGTCTGACTGGTCTACCTGCTTCTGTCTGATCCTCTTTAATTTAGCCGTCAAACCAGCCACACTACAAATCATACCACATCAGAATATAGTGCTTCAATAGCCCCCCAATGCTGTCAGGACAAAGTCCAATTTCTTTATTATGATGTCACAGGTTGCATCCTTCCAGATATAGACCCTGAGACAACAGTTAACATATAGAAGTGTATTAGGGGACTTCCCTGGTGGCTCGGTGAATAAGAATCTGCCTGCCAATGCAGGGGACATGGGTTCGAGCCCTGGTCCAGGAAGATCCCACATGCTGGGGAGCAACTGAGCCCGTGCGCCACAACTACTGAGCCTGCACTTTACAGCCTGAGAGCCACAACTACTGGGCCCATGTGCCACAACCACTGAAGCCCACGCACGTAGAGCCTGTACCCCACAACAAGAGAAGCCACAGCAATGAGAAGCCCGCACACCGCAACAAAGAGCAGCCCCCGCTCGCCGCAACTAGAGAAAGCCCGCACGCAGCAAGGAAGACCCATCACAGCCAAAAATAAATAAACAAATAGAAGTGTGTTAGGGAGTGCCCTTGGGATCAATCCATGTGGAAGGGAAGTGGGGGAAGGAAGAAGAATTGAAGAGAAGCTGAGAAGGTATGATGCAGTCCTAACGAAGGCCTCAGTCAACTCCAAGGGAAGCTCCGAAGCCAGATGACCTTTCAAGAGTTGAACCAAGTTGGGCAAAGGCACCAAGCCTGAATACGCACATGGCAACAAGTCTTGGATACAGACCACCCAGAGAAAGGGGGCATGACCTGGGACAAGGTAGCTTGATCCAAGGCAAATTCCTGAAAGACGCGGATAGGGCCATCAGACCTGAAAGAAGATCTGTGGGATACATCACAGCAACTAGTTCTTGGCATTCAATGACTCTTATGATTTTTATGACCTACTATATTAGTTTTGGGGTTGCCATAACAAAGCACCACAGGCTGGGTATCTGAAACAACGGAACTGTATTTTTTTCTAGCTCTGTATGGCTAGAAGTCTGAGATCAAGCTGTGAGAAGGGTTGGCCTCTCTACTTGGTTTATAGATGATCATCTTTTCCCTGTGTCTTCACATGGTCTTCCACGTGCCTGTGTCCTGATTTCCTTTATAAGGACAATCATCACATTGAATTAGGGCCTACCTTAACTGTGCTACCTCTTTGAAGACTGTATCTCCAAACACAGTAACATTCTGAGGTCCCAGGAGTGAGGACTTCAACACACAAGTTTTGAGGAAGCACAGTTCGGCCTCTAACAGCTGCTTACCTCTTATCATTTACCACTATCAACTGTTCTCCAAACACCTCTGGTCAAATCACATCAAAAAACTGATTCTTTTTCTTCTTCCCCTGAATTTTATTTGCTTACTTTTAAACAAGTTAAATCTCTAAGGGATGCAACCCCACATGGATTCTATGGCCAATGGCCTTAGCAGGAAGCTTGCTTCAGAATTTGGCCCAAACCAGGCTACTGTTCCATGGAAGTGGGTTCTCTTTCCCTGGATGATTCTGGTTTTATTTGGTTTGTCTCCAGAAGTCACTATTTTGTTTTCCCTAGATGAAATTTGGGTTCATTTCCGGCATAAACACTCAGTTTTAGGAAGAGCTGCGTGTTCCCTCTGATTTGGAAGATCTTGCTCACTGCCAGCAAAAATGCCTTGCGCCACAGCCTTCCAGACATAACTGGTGTTTTAGAAGTCATGATCCCAGCAGGCCTCCACAGGGTCCAACATGGCAAAAAGAGAGCGACTGGCTGGTTCTGGAAGATGCTGTGCTGGTCTACGCCTCTATGCTTTGTCCATGCTCTGACCTCTGCCAGAAACGCTCTCCCCACTTTGCCCAGAGAACATCTTCATCAGACCTATGTCTCCTTCAAGAGTCAGCTGATGTGTCCACTCCTCTCTGAAGCCTTCATCACAGTGTCTTGGCTCTTTATGTCCTTTTCTCTCACACACTCCATGATGATAAACAGTTGCTTCAGAATCTCTAGTATGTACCAGGCATTGGTAAATGTGTGTTGTTTGCGTGGGTGGTTCATGGTTGGTGAGCTGGGTGACTTGCCAGGGATTCGATCCTGGCCACGGCCCATATTTTCTCACCAGCTTTGACTTCAGTGTGGATGTCTTTTACATATTTTAACGCTCTCACTCTGGGTAAAGGCAAAGTGGATTTGGGCACCATATTTCCTAGTCTCTATTTGTGGTAGGCAAAATAATGGCTCTTCCAAAAATGTCCTAATCCCTGGAATATGCAAATAGGTTACATAGCAAAGGGAAATTAAGGTTGCAGTTGGAATTGAGATCGCTAATAAACTGACCTTAAAATAGAGATATTATCTTGGATTATCCAGAAGGGCCCAATGTAATCCCAAAGGCTCTTAAAAGTAAAAGAGTGGCGCGGAAGGGAGAGTCAGGCGGAGAGATGATGGAAGGATGGTCAGAGAGATGCAACACTGCTGGCTTTGCAGATGGAAAAGGGGGAAAGTGAGCCGAGGAAACAGGCAACCTCTAGCAGCTGGAAAAGGCAAGGAAATGGATTCTCCCCTAGAGCCTCTGTAGAGGAATGCGGCCCTGCTGACACTGTGATTTTAGCCCAGTGAGACCGTGTCAGACTTCTGACAGGACGGTAAGATAGTTAATTTGTATTGTGTTCAGTCCCTAAGCTTGGAGTAAGTTGTTTCAGCAATCAAAAACTTAACACACCATTCTAAACAGACCTCTTCTCATCACTGCCCTCATGCCCCAGTCCTACTTCATAGGTGCCAGAGAGGGATAGCTTGCATTACCAACATTTGGGAAGGTTCCTGATTCAAGGACCTGGGTCTCTGAAGACCCATGAGAAGCCATAACAGTAAAGCATTTGGTGAATTGCATTGAAGGGATGTTCTGGGCAGACATTATGACAGGACCTATGTGATTATCCAGGATCAACTATGCTCCAGCTTGTTCACAGTCTATAGGATAGACGAGGTATGCATGTAGTGGCCAAACGAAGGTTACTAAGAGGGGCAGTTGTTCCTAACAGGGATCTGTTGGGACACAGTTACTAGACTCTCACTGTCTTCTAAAGCAACTCACTCTGAGAATTTTCCAACGGGCGATGAGCTGGTACAGTCAATTACCTAAAGGGGCGTGCTCCTCCTCTCTGGACTATTTAGGACCAATCTCTGCAGAAAGTGGGGCTGGCACTGAGTAATATTTAGAAGGTAGGTCATTCTTGTAGGAGAAATGGCATGGAATGGCTTGGTGCTGGCAGAGGTGCGCCTCAGAGGTGCTAGTCTTACAAAAACGAACATGCAAGTTGACGGTAAATCTTGAACAGGATGCAGTCCAGAAACACCAGAACACAGATCATGAGAGGGAGAAAACCGGGGGAGAAGTCTCGACGAGTGAGGGCACGATCCAGACCCTGGAGGACCGATGGGGCGACAGGGAGCCATGACAGATTCTTGAGGAGGGGAGGATGCAGTGGGGACAGAGGGTCCGGGCTGAGGGTGCTGCTGTGGGTGGGCAGAGACAAGGGAGAAGGGGAACCTTGGTAATTATCAGCTTGCACTCTGAAGCCCCATCACTGACTTTTCCTACTGTTCCTAGTGCATCGAATCCGACAGCTCGGGCGTTGTTTTTTAAATTAACATTGACAAGATTGGGGACTTCATTCACTTAATTTCCATTATAGTCTTTGAGGATGCTGCATTGACTTTTTAAACAAAAGCAAGAAAAAAAAAAGCCCGTAAATAGATTCTCAAAACTTCCCTCTCATCTGCAGCTCACCTGACCAGACCAAGCAAATCCTGCATTTAAAGGTAAATAATGAGCGTGTATATATTAAGCCATTTTTACTCCTCTGTTAGGTGCCTGAGAGATTAATGATATTTTAACAAATAAGCTGTGACATTCTCATAGCCTGTTATCAAAATGTACGTATGGGTCTATAAACTGAAGGATAATCATAAATAAAACAGTAATGTCTACAGAGCTCTTTGCATTGTTCCGGGCGTCTTCACACTCACTTGTGTGGTTGGACTTCACAAGCACTGTGTGGAGTTGGTCTAACAGAGACTTAGAGAGCTTGAAAGCCAGGCATCAACCCCAGGCAGCATCACTCAAAACTCTTTGCTCTTTCCCCAGAACCACAGCGCCTCTTCTGTTTGAACAAATGTCACGCCATGTGCGAGAAGAAACAGGACATGCAGCCCGATGATACAACATCCAAGCTCAAATGGCCGGCAAGGCCAAGACAGAATACTGACCTCCCGCATAGCCAAAGCGGGCACGGGCACCCCTGGAGCCCATGACCTTATTCCAGGTCTAGAAATGCTGGAATGGAAGCTGCCAGCAGAGAAAAGGCTTGGACCATCCGGAAAATGTATCTGGTGTGAAGAATGCAATTGCAGTTTCCTAAACTGTGAGGCATCACGGACTATTTCACACCTAGTTCAATCCCAGCATCAAGGATTATTGTGCAAACGCCGGCCAAGCAGGTCCCACCACATCCGCTGACCAGGCCTGTTCCAGACCAGCAGATCTAGGGGGAAGAGGGGGGCTAGAGCTTTGCTGCTAGGAACTAAAGCAGTGAGCTCTGAAATGAGCTCTTAACAGCTCTCTTTCGGCTCCATCCAGAATGCCATCTTTCAGCTGGGTTAACAGGACTGACAGGCACCCACGGCTGCAATGACCTTTGCCATAAGCGTCAACATGGCGCCCACCACGCGGGCACAAAACATGCAACCCTGCAGGCCACTGCAATGCAACCAGCACACCAGTTCTTCTGGGGAAATGGCATTTCCCTGTCAGTTAAAAAATATATGGGATCTGGGAGAGGAGAAATCAACAGGTTTGGACGCATATGCCAGGCACAGTGCCGAGCTTACGCCGATATTTTCTCCGTGCTTTCTCGTGAACAGTGTGCCAAGTTGTTACAAAAGCCCAGGGCAAAGAAAAGGAAACTGAGGGTCCAAGAGTATAACCAACTCCCCCATGGCCACAGAGCACCTCTATCATTTACAGGTTAAAAACAGCTCATCTGTGACATCCAAAGTATGTCACGATGTGGCCCCTGCCCACAAGGATAGCACAACTAGGACTAAACCCAGGCCCATCTTTTTCCAAAAACCCATGTTCCATGTATTTTTTGAAGGATCCAAAGACTAGATGCCAAATAAACAAGTGAATATAGATATTTCTACCGCCGCATGCTGTGCTCTTAAATGATGGGTTAAACAGAGAGGAAAAAGGCTTTCAACCAGAACGAGGGGAAAAAAAGAACCAACTGAGATAACTGGACAAAGCTGATGAACAACCAGAATATTCTCCATATCGTTCGCCTGGACCCAGACTGCACCAGGATCATTCCAAAGAAAGTGACCACATGATGTGAAATGCATCTGGGGCACCCACCGACACCTCTTGGAAAACATGGCCCCAGGGAGACTGTACATCTTGGCCCGATGAGGGAGTGTGGTAAAGCGTACAGAAGCCCCCCACTCCCCCAGATCAACACACGCTCTGCTCAGCTGTGCTTTTCCTGTAGGAGACACTCCCCTCTGTGACAGCGGCAGTGCACGTCAAGGCTGTTCCCTCCCCTGCTCCAGTTCCAACCACTGATGGCTGTGACTTGAATCCTGTGCCGGGGCTGGCCTCCAGTTAGTTACCGTACACAGAGCCTCGGCACCAGAAAGCTGAGTGCCCCCCACAAGGCTGAGTAATGCACCCAACAGGAAGCTTATCAGCCCTTTGAAGCCCAGGGCTGACTTGGCCAGTATGGGCGGTGGTGGAGCTGGTGGGGCAGACTGACACTTCAGCTGTCACTTGGGAACACGTCAACGTTTCACAGAAGACTCAGTCCCTGTTTTATCATCTTCCTCCCCACCTCAACCAGCCATAATCCTGGGGGACAGTATCATGCACGTGCACAGAGCTGACCCAGCCAGCTGCCATCAGGGTGTTATGCATAGCGGTTGAGAGTGGAAAAGATCACCTACCTTCACATCCCAGCCTCCAGCAGTGACTTGGTGTGGCTCCTTGATCAAGCTGCTGCTTCCCTCCGTGCCTCAGCTCCTCCTCTGTAAAACAGGGATTGTTATGAGATTTCATGAGAAAATCCACCCAAAGCATTTATGCTGTGTTTGACATGCCGGTGACCATTTTTACCTCCACATCAGCTGCCATACCCAGGATGTTAAGGTCACTCACAAAGTTTCTGGCTCTGAAATCTTAAAATCTAACATCTGACCACAGCCTGTGTCTTTGCAGCTCCCTCAATCACCTGCCATCTTCTGTCTGGACTTATCACGATGTCCAGTCGCTCGAGTGGTTCCCCTTGAGCACCTCAACCTCCCCGCTTAACCCTTCTCTTCATTCCATTCTTCCTTTTAAATTTATTTATTGTATTTTTGGCTGCACTGGGTCTTTGTTGCCGCACCTGGGCTTTTCTCTAGTTGTGGTGAGCGGGGGCTACTCTTTGCTGCAGTGCACTGGCTTCTCATTGCAGTGGCTTCTCTTGTTGCGGAGCATGGGCTCTAGAGTGCAGGCTCAGTAGTTGTGGCGCACAGGCTAAGTTGCTCCGCGGCATGTGGGATCTTCCCGGACCAGGGCTCGAACCCGCGTCCCCTGCATTGGCAGGTGGATTCTGAACCACTGCGCCACAAGGGAAGCCCTCTTCATTCTATTCTTACGCTCCATCACGTCAACCATCCTCTGGGTTCTTGCTCCTCAGTGCCTCTGTTACCTGCCCCAGAAGAACCCAACCATTGGTCAAACCAAACATCTACCCCTGGTGCTGCCCCGCTGGGCCCCTCCTCACCGGGGAGGTCATGACCCAGCCACGCCCTATCCTGGCCCCCATCCCAGCTGTAGCATCAACACACCTTGGTTCCCAGGCCAATCCCTTCCATCACTCTAAGGAGAGCTGCTCCAGTGTTCTCAAGTCCCACGGCACAGCACCTGGCTTCCTACTTCCAAATGGGAATAGAGGGATTAGGTGTAAATTCCCTCAATGTTCTGTTTCATTGCCCACAAATTTACTTATTTATTTATTTATTTAGAATCAATTTTGTTTATTTATTTATTGGCTGCGTTGGGTCTTCGTTGCTGCGCGCGGGCTTTCTCTAGCTGCCGTGAGTGGGGGCTACTCCTTGTTGAGGTGCACAGGCTTCTCACTGCGGTGGCTTCTCTTGTTGCAGAGCACGGGCTCTGGGCACGTGGGCTTCAGTAGTTGTGGCTCGCGGGCTCCTGAGTGCAGGCTCAGCAGCTGTGGAGCACGGGCTTCGTTGCTCCGCGGCATGTGGGATCTTCCCGGACCAGGGCTCGAACCCATGTCCCCTGCATTGGCAGGTGGATTCTTAACCACTGCGCCACCAGGGAAGTCTTGCCCACAGATTTAGAAGCCCCCACATCTCTTTTCACCATGTCCTCCTCCTTAGGGGAAAATGTCCCTGCTTCCACTTTCCTCTGGACCAAGCATCACTCGGGAGTCTTGCCCATTAGTTTTCACTTCTGTATTCTGTGCTTCCAGGCTTCCCCTCACCAAAGACCCCTCCCCTCAGCATATAAATATGTCCAGGCTTCCCAAACCTTAAAAAGAGAAGAAAAATCTCCCTCAGCCCTCTCTCCCCGTCCAGCCCCTTCATAGAGACAAGCTTCTCCAAAGGGCTGTCTACCCTCCTCACGGTGCTCCTTCACTTTCGCTGCTTCTGCAGTCTGGCTTCCCGAGAAATTACTCTCAGAAGGTCCACAACAAACGTGGAGCTGCACAATCCACCCCCTTCTCTTCTTCCCTTCTCCCATCTAGTAATTTAAACTTCGATCGACTTGGACCCCACCTGCTTAATAGCTTTGAAATCTCTCCCAACTCTCCAGCCTACTAGCAGAGGTGTGTTCTGGATTTCCAAATTTGTCCAAAGATATTTAATTCATGCACATAGCAATCCAGCCTCTACTCCAAGCTAAGAGGGAAAAAAGGAATGTTCCTCTCCTGACTCGCCATTCTAAAATGGTTCTCACTGCCTCTAGGGGTAAAATCTGCTCTTCTGTGCATGGTGTACACGGATGCTCTGGCAGCAGTGAACATGGCCTTCGTAAGGGCTAACTGAAGGACGGTGACTAGGAATTTAAATGGACACGAACTCCCCTCCGTCAGGGCACATATTCATTTCCCTCTTTTGAAAACAATGCTCTTAGTAGGACAGAAAAGTCTTTTTTAAACTTTCAGAGGAAATTCATCAAATGTGGCCCAAATTGGAATACTTTTATAGCATAATGGAAATGTCCTTTTCAGGCACACATTTTATGTGGTTATTTCTTGAGATGGCTCTCCTACTACAGAAGACACCACTTAACAGAGAATATGCTGTAAGAGGCAACTTTCTTAAGACCCGGATGTTATCTCGTATGATATTTGCAAGTCCAGGACCAAAGGGTCCCTTCTCCCTGCCCACCGCATGCCCAACTGTTGGTTCCAATCCTCAGCCCTCAGATTCCAGCACTCTGACCTAGAAAGACGCGGCAGTCACTACTATGCTCCTTTCCAGAGGACGCCCCTGAAATCCTACAAGGAAAGGGATTTTCCTTGGGTCCCATGTCCTGTGTCTGTAGCAGAATTGGGACCGAAACCTGGTCTCTTGCCACTGTGGTGCGGGGTGTCGCCCATAGGACCCCAGGGTCCACACGGTCCAGTACGAGAAGCCCCTTAGGAGCTGGGTCAGATGTATGTCAGCACAGAGGCTGTGATGGGTACGAAGACCTCTGGGCCACTGGCAACCACACAGATGCGTGATGAGGAGGAGATGGTGGAGCAGCCTCTAGAAAGAGGAGTAGGGACGGATGCCCCCAGCACAGGGAGCTCAGGATGAAGGAGGAAGCAGGACGCGCTCAGCCCTCGAGCTCAGCCCCACAGGAAATGGCTCTGCGCTCCTTGCTCTGACTTAACAAGCACTGAATTCCTCTCTGAGAAAGTGTTTTCACCAGAGCACCTGGTCCCACCCTAGAATACCAAGCAGAAGGCAGTCAGATAACCACTCTGATTTTGTACCCCACCATCTTGCTACTGAGCCAGTTAATAATTCCACATCATTCCGGGTCTCGGTGGCCCAAGCAGCTCCATGCTAAATGACCCCCCAACATCCAAGCCAATGCACAGTGCCCTGACACTGTCGGCACGGCCTGCAGCCCAGCATGGATCCATCTACCTTGCCGACACACACACGCACACACACACACACACACACGCACACACACACACCACACACACACACCATACAACACCCCACACACACCACACACACACACACACACACACACCCCACACACATACCCCCCCCCCCCACACACACACACACACACACACCACTTTGCCTGATATGCTTCCCCCAGTCATGGTCTCAGGGTCAATGAATGACCAGATTCTCCACCCAGTCACTCAACCTCAAGTTGAGGAATCAACTTCAGTCCTGCTTTCCAAGCAGCCCATAGAGCCAAGTTTGTCCAAACCCCATGAGCTGTCCCCCTGTCCCCAGTCCCCTCCCTCCCCACCTGGGCCCAGGACCTCCTCATCCCTCACCTGGATCACGTCTCCCCGATCCTCCCCGACCCCCATCTGCCCCTCCTCATAATCACTCCAGCCCTTTGGAGAGGACTCTCTAAGACAAACTATAACCACAGAACTCCTCTGCTTAACCTCCTTCAGTTCCATTGTCCACAGTAAATCCCAGGCCCGCCATTATTTACAACCCTGAATCCCAACCCTTCAGCGTGCTAACCACCGAAGGCCAATCATTCATTAATTCATCTACTCAACAAACATTCATTGAGTATCTATTCCATGATGGCACTGTTGTAGGCACTTGGGATAAATCAGAAACAATGACTCCTGCCTCCACGGAGCTTACGTTCTAGGTGATGGAGAAAACATAAGGAATAATCATAATAAATGTGTAAATTACTGTGTAATTTACGAGGTGGTAAGTGCTGTGGAAGAAAGAAGATGGAGGATGAAGAAAGGAAGTCTAGAGTGCGGGAGGAGTGACAAGTGTCAACTGGGTGGTCAGAATCACCCAAACTGAGAAAAGGACATTGGAGCAAAGACTTGAAGCAGGTGAGGTTGCGAGTCTCAAGGATATCCAGAGGAAGATGAGGCCAGGCAGTGGGAGGAGCCAGTGCAAAGGCCCTGAGGTGTGTTGCGGAAACAGCACGGGGGCCAGTGTGGGCAAAAGAAATTGAACAAGAGGGAGAGGAGGGGGAGATGCCATCAGAGAGGATAAGGAGGCCGGACTATGCTCCTCTGTCAGTCCCTGCCCTGCACCTCACGAGTCTTTTCTCTGAAATGTCACTGTCGCAATTCCCCAAGCAAACTGGGTGCTCTCGAGCGGCAGTGCTGTGCCTGTGTTCCGGTGCCATACCTGACTGACACCAACCCTCCTGACCACCCTCCCGGAGCTCTGACCAGCCCATTTCCTCTGCTCCCATTTTCCTTGACCATAAAGCCAATACAGCACAAAACACAGTGAAACGCAATTAGCTCAGCCCCCTGGACTGAGCTCTTTCAGGATAGGAATCCTAACATCCCTTTCCTCTCGTTTTCCCTAGGAAGCACCACGTGGCTGGCTACAGAGCGGATGGACGACGGAGAGAGTCCGCAGCAGAAGGGTAGGAGAAAGATAAGTTGGAAAATACCGCTTTGCCTGAAAATTGAGATTACCTTGGTCGAATACACACTTAACCTCTTTGAAACTCACTTGCCCTATCTATAAGATAAATATGACAACCTTGGCTCCACCTACCTTCCAGAGTTATTTTGTGAGTCAAAAAGAGAATGGATAGGACACGCCTTACAGAGTGGGACTAACCAAGTGCAAAGGGTCATCATTACTGTCCCCGGTGTTAATCTAGAACATCCTTTGTGTGAGATAAATATGCCTCTGGTTCCAATCATGTCCCAGTTGTGTGCCCTTGGTTCCAGGAGAGGCCACGCTTACCCTGTAGAAGGATTATCTTGTGTCCAATGCACTTTGTTTGCAAAATGGAGCAAGGGGAGCCTGACTCCCTGTCGAGAAGAGCCCTCTGGGTGATGTATTAGGAGGGTCCTTCTACTGACCCATTCACATTTCTGCCCAGCCAGGTCCAGGCGGCACTGACTGTCTGAGCCACACCTGCTGTGGGAAGACCGAAGACCCCTCTCCTAACTCAATGCTACCCCCTCAAATTGTCAAAAAGCCATCGTGTGATAGATAGAGCTCCCACGTGCCACAAGGCAAGTGTTTAAATCTTTTATAAGATAGTCAATGGCCTTTATAAACCCTCAGACAAGAATTACACTGTGTCTGAGATGGGGCTCAAAGTCAATGGGAAATTGATTCTGTCTAGCTAGCGCTGTTTCAAGAAGACTTGCTCGCTGCCTTTCGGGACCAAGCATGCCTTCCCCCAGGTGCCCCCAGGGCCCGGCCCATCCCATGCTGAGAACACTGAGCTACTGGGGCCCATTTCTGGCCAGAGGCCGAGGCAGCTGTAAACTCCTACCATAGGGGGACCCCAGAGGGCATCAACTAGCATCAGGGATGGTTATGAAGCGTGTTCACCTTCCCAGGAATGGATGCCAGGACCACTCTGACGCCACTGCCTGCACCCTAAGCGGGAAGCCAAAGGATGATAAACGGCCATTGATCTGGCAGCAACCATCAGGGTCAAGGGACACCTACAATTACTCTTCTCTGCTAATGACCCCATTAGCCACTGGATCAAATACAGCTGGAGTCTGTGACGATGCTGTGGTGATTTCTCTGCCAAAAGCCATCAGCCTGACCCACACTGCCTGTTAGGGGATGCCAAAGTGGGTAGCAAAGACCCCCTGTGTGGGATTAGGGGATCCCGAGGGCCCTGGGACGCCCGCTCTGGTCACACCAAGGATGGCTCCTATGTCAGGTGAGTGGATGGACTTTGGCAGGTAAGTCAAACAGCCCCCATCTGGAGAGGTGGTGGGGAGCAGTGGAAAAAGCACCCACGTTGGAGTCAGGCCGACCTGGAGCTTGAAACCTGGTTTGGCTACTTCCTAACCACGTGACCTCCCAGAAATCTTGACCTGCCTCGGGGGCCACCTGCTTCGTGGGAGACCTGGGGATGGTGACGATTCTGCCTCAGGGGGCAGCCGTGACGATGAAATGTGACAGCACATGCTGCGTGCAGGGCACAGAGCAGGCACTCAATGGCTCTCAGCTCTGCTCATCAGCCAGGAACCCAGAATTGAGAAAGCAGGAAGAACCTCCTCCTGGAAGCAGACAGCCCGGCATCAAGCAACGACCATGGCAATTCAGCCTTAAGCACTGACCTGGAAGCCAGGTACTGAAGCCAGTGCTTGCCTTACATCTCCATCTTTCCTTGTCCCAATTTTACCAGTAAGAACACTGGATCCCAAGCAGTTTCAAGAGGTCAATTTAGAGACTTCCCTGGTGGTCCAGTGGTAAAGAATCCGCCTTACAGTGCAGGGGGCTCGGGTTCGATCCCTGATCAGGGATCTAAGATCCACATGCCACGGGGCATCTAAGCCGGGGCACCACAACTACTGAGCCCGCGAGCCTCAGCGAGGGAGCCCGCATGCCACAAACTACAGAGCCCATCCGCCCTGGAGCCCTCGCGCCACAACTAGAAAGAAGACCATGTGCCGCAAGGAAGAGCCCACCCGCACGCCCCAACGAAAGGATCCGCATGCCTCAGTGAAGATCCCGTGTACCACAACTAAGACCCGACGCAGCCAAAAAATTAAAAATAATGTTTTTAATTTAAATTTTTTTTTTTTTTTTTTTTTTTTTTTTTTTTTTTTGCGGTACGCGGGCCTCTCACTGCTGTGCCCTCTCCCGTTGCGTAGCACAGGCTCCGGATGCGCAGGCCCAGCGGCCATGGCTCACGGGCCCAGCCGCTCCGCGGCATATGGGATCCTCGCGGACCGGGGCACGAACCCGTGTCCCCTGCATCGGCAGGAGGACTCTCAACCACTGCGCCACCAGGGAAGCCCTAAATTTTTTTTTAATTTAAACAATTTCTCAATTAAAAAAATTTTTTTTAATTTAATTTAAAAAATTTTTAACAAAAAAAAATTTTTTAATTTAAAAAAAAGAGGTCAATCCAGCCAACAAGAACAAACACTAAGGTTAGGTTTATTGCAGGCCTAGCCACACCAGACACCCTCCAAAGGACCAAGCTACCAGGGTGAGCAAGACAGACGCAGCTCCAAGGTCAGGCTTAGGGCAAAGCCTAGACTAAAATCAAGACCTCCTGCTGTCAAGGGCTGGACCCTTCTCTGTCCTCTGCCGTTTGTCCCAGTAGGAAGCACTCCTCAGAGAATCATTTCCAGCCACCTCTAAGCGTCCTTTAAATTCCTCCAGACTCGACAGCTTGTCTTCCAGATGAGGTCGTGTTTCCCAAGGCCTCAAAGTGAGTGGGGAAAGGAGCTGAAATCTTAAAATGAGACTGATAGCATTTCAGGTCAGGGTTGCTTCCTTCACGGGCTGCTCATTTTCGGGAATACTGCACTTTATCCGGCCCCAACCCAACCCCACCACCCAGCCAGATCTGGAGGAATCCAGCAACCCACCACGTGCCATGGACCACGGGAGGTAGGTGGGCGGTGAGGGTCTCTGTGCCCCTGAACTATTCAGAAAGATCTGCATAGCCCACTAGCGAAGCTGCCTCGTCAGGCTCAGATAAAGGCTTGGAAGGGAGCAGCACGCCAGCATCTCTGGCCCTCTTTTCGGTTAAGTAATACCATTGGTACTAGATGGTCAGGTGTCTTTGAACTGAAAGGAGCTTTATTTGAAAACCCTTCAGGGTGCCAGAGAAACGGTCTTTTCTACATCAGCAGTCTACCCAAGGCAGGCTTGGCAAAGAAGAACAAATATCACGGGCTGCTAAAGAGGGGTGGGCGCCAGAAGCAGTGTGGTGCTGGGATTATTAAGTATGAGGTCAGGCAGAAGAGGACAGAGAAGAAGAGCCTCCCTGTTGTCAGACAGAATCACAAATAAACACTTGCCAGCAGCTGGAAACTTAGCTTTTAAACCCTGCCAAGCGACAAATACCTGGTACGGCCAGAAAGGTTATGTTGTCTGACGGGATGACACAGCACAGATTCAGGCCAAGAGTCACTTAGGTGTTCACATAAGCACATGGTGCAAGAGGCCTGGAGCTCAGCCTCAGTCCTTCCTATCCGGAAAATGGGCATAAAACAAAGACCCAAGTGCTTAGAGGTAATGTTTCCATGCTGCCATAAAATTGAAACGCCCAGCATACATACTTCTTCTTATTTATCATACAAGTACTGAGCACCAACTACATACCAGCGCCATGCCAGGTGCTGGGGACTCAGCTATGCATGGGACAGGCTTGCTCCCTGCCTTCATGGAATTCGAAATTTATCATGGAAAACAAACTTGGAAGGATGCAATTATAAGAGGAATGGTGGTGGTGGCCTGTTGTGCCCGTGAGGCCAAGAAAGGAGGTGACAGGGACGCTGGAGATGGCAGTGGAACATCTGAGGGACTGGAGAGGTGAGCAGCATGGCAAGGAGATTGCTGTCAAATGATTCAGAAAATGAATAACGGTAACTCGTTTGTATATATGCACGTATGCATACACACATACAGAGGGAGAGTAAGAGCAAGAGAGAGAAAGAAAGGCTGACTGATGGAACACATTAAGTAGAAATGTTAACGATTTAGGGCTCTAATGAAGTTTGAAATTATTTTTTTAAAGAATATAAGAACACTTGCTATATTAATTCTATCTTGCAAATTATAAAATTCTACTCATATAGTATGACACCCATATTATATACACAACCCACCATGCACGCATACATATGTGAAGAACATAAAGGAAATACACAAATATGTTTCTCACGGTTATCTCTGGATGGTCAAATTATGGGAAAATTTTGCCTTTTTTTTTTTTTTTCCGGTACGCAGGCCTCTCACTGTTGTGGCCTCTCCCGTTGCGGAGCACAGGCTCCGTGGCCATGGCTCACGGGCCCAGCCGCTCCGCGGCACGTGGGATCCTCCCGGAGCGGGGCACGAACCCGTGTCCCCTGCATCAGCAGGCGGACCCTCAACCACTGCGCCACCAGGGAAGCCCTGTCTATTTTTAATGTTTCTCCGTATGATCCAAAGTTTCTTCCATGAACATACACTGTCCAATGCTTTACAACGGGAACGTAGAATGATGCTACATGGTGGTCGTGTTCATTGGCCAGGCCTCCCGCATCTGCGTGATGCAGCTTATGGTCTCTCCCTCAGAGCATCATTAAAACTCAAAACACACTTAGGATATAGACATGCTTTTTAACCTGTGAAGTGCTTACACGTGAGAGGTAATATGAATACACAGGTAAAGAAATTATCAATGCTCTTATAATTAATAAATAACTACCAGTCACTGGGGCAAGCCCTTTACCATCTTTAACTTATTCAATTCTCAAAACTACAAGTATACCCATTTTACAGATGAGGAAACTAATGCACAGAAACGCTAAAGGATCATTTGTCGAAAGTCATCCCTAAACGTGATGGAATCAGGGTTCATACTTCGGGTTGACCATAAAACACATGACCAGTTCACCTCTACCACCGCGATGATGCCTGTCTTCCCTCTGGGGAGGGCCAGTCCCCTAATCCTGAGTTGCCCTTCAGCCAGAACAAGTGGACTCTATTCTGAAGCATTTGGGTCTCAGTGACAGTTGCCTCCCCAGGCTCTTCCCCACCAAGAACGTGACTTCTGGGCACCTCTTTTCTTGCCCTCTCTGCCTTCCAGCTTTCCTCTCCAGTTCTAACAGTGCCCTTTAGTAAATGTCCCTCCACCTCAAGGCTGCTCTTGGCAGTCACAATGACCCACAATTAACCAAATAAAACTAATGGGGTGGAGGAGGAAACACCCCAGTGAGAGCACCCCTGAGCCTGGAATTCCACTCTGATGACTCTTGAGACAAGGCCATTTGGAGGAAGTCCAGTTGGGTCTGAGGAAGCCAGCTGTGTGAGTAGTCTCTTCTTCCAGAACCAGCAACATGCAGTTTCCCCAGGGATCGCTAATGAAGTCGCTTTCTAACTTTTTTTTAAATGTGTTTTTATTAAAAAAACAAAAAAACAAAACAAAAATATCTTCAGAGACTGCACATGAAATGAAAAAAACACTCATTTCCACCTATTAACCTCATTTCCTCCAGAATGAGATCTTCCCTTTGACTTTTGCAATTAGGGTCATAGTGTGAACACTCAAAGTACATGAAAAAGATTCATACGTTTTCTGAAATGAAGAATTCTAGTGTGACTCTCTTAGCTAAGCCTCAGTGTTTTGATTCTGTGGTCTCTTTTGTTGAAACTGAGGTGAGAGGCAAACAAAAATACCCCGAGAATTAGGATCAGATCACGTCAGTGCTGCTAGGACGTGAAAGGCAACAGAATCCGACAAGGTCATTTGCAAAAAGAGAAACCGAGTCCTTACAGTTGATGTATCTTATTCATTGTCACACAGCCACTTTGTGGCCCAGCTGGGACTTAAAGTCTTTAACCCTGAGTAATCAGGATTCAGAATACCTCAGCCTAAAATCACTTACATAGAAGGATTTGCAGCCACTAGACTGTAAGCTCATTGAGGGCAGGTCTGTGCATCCTCCAGGCACTTAGCCTATAGTTGGCACTTGCAGGTACCTAGTAGGCATTTTTTAGGCAAAGAAACTAATGATTTCCAATATTTAGCGGAATTCTAAAAACATCTATAAAATATCTATTTTAAAACATTTTTATTTGCATTTAAAACAAATTTCCATACAGCCAAGACCAGACAGGTCCTGTGTATGTATTTACTAAACAAAAGATGACTAGTGCTGTGATAATTAATCAGTTGGCATTGACTAAAGCTCTGAATGAAATGAAGCATGAACCTTTTGAGAAAGCAATTGAAAACCATCACACATGCCATGAATCATCTCTTGAATGCACATTTATTCAATCAGAATTCATAAATTTGATATTTTATCTAACAGGTTTGTTTCCCTTTCGAGCCTCTATTGGTGGATAAAAAAGACAGATGTTTCCGGAGCTAAATTGGAGGAGGGATGGGGGAGGAAGAAACCAGCCAGACATCAATTAAAGAGAGCAAGCAGCAGAATGCCATTACCCAATGTTTGGGTTTTTTCTATCACCTTGAGATGAAATTCAAAAAAACCTTTGCAAGAGAATAGGCACGGAAACAGGAATGCTATACTAAGGTTTCTGGGGTCTGCCTGATAGCAGGCAGATGCTGTGATAGTTCAAGAGGCAGAGATCACGGACTTCCCTGGTGGTGCAGTGGATAGGACTCCGTGCTCCCAGTGCAGGGGGCCCGGGTTCGGTCCCTGGTCAGGGGACTAGATGCCACATGCATGTCGCAACTAACAGCACGCATGCCACAACTAAGAAGACTGCCGGCTGCAACTAAGGGGTCCACGTGCCACAACTAAGGAGCCTGCCTGCTGCAACTAAGACCCAGCACAACCAAATAAGTAAATAAAAATTTTTTTAAAAAAAGAAAAGAGGTGGAGATCAGTTTGGAGGCTGCAGATTTGATTGTCATTAAGAGAAGCTGCAGTCAAACAAGAGTCAGACTAATGCCAAACATTATTTTTACTTCCGGAGGGTGTCAGAGGGCTGGAGGGGAATCAGAATCCTCTCCCATTTTCAGGCTCTTCAAAGGCACCTGCTCCTCTTAGTTGAAGCAAATATATATCACATCAATGTCACATCCAACGACTATTGTCCCAGGCACCTCTTTGGGTGATTAAATGAAAGTGGATTGGGAAGCGTGTGAAGATGTTTAGCTCTTTTGACTGCTGGCAGCAGTAAATTGGCGGATCAAGGTGACATGGTCCCCCACGGCTCACAATTGCAACACTTCTTAGAGTCTCATATTCATAAAAGCAGACCTGGAATCCTTACAGGCAGCCCTCTTGTGCTGAAAGTAAAGGAGAACTTCCCTTTTAACTGCTTTGACACAATGTGGCCATTCTCCTCTAAAGCCTTTCAAGCCCACCCTTTTGCCAGCCGGAATCATGGTCCAGCTGCTGATTGGCATTCCCCTGGAATGTTCTGGCACTTCCCTTGCACAGAACAACGCACACCTAAATAATAACTTTTCTGCATTGTAATTGGATTAGATTCCTGTAACTGCAGCAGTAGAGCAATCCCAAGAGTGAACTTGAACACGGACACCTTTAGAGGAAAATAACCGTCTCAGCCATACACGGTAGGAGTGGCTTCTCCCTTTCACCTACGTTAAACAAAGGACGTTCACTTCCAAAACCAAAGTAGAAGAAAATGTCCATGATTTGAGTAAGGCAAAAAATTGCCAATGCATACAACGGACACGGGATGCCAAGCTCTCTTATATCTCTCTAAGAAAACTGGAAACTAGGTGTTCTACGGGACCAGGGAGCCCACAACTGAGATCAACGCCTTGTGCTCAGATGGCACTGGGGCTGGGGAGGAGCCACAAGTGACAATGACATTTCTCCAGCTCAGGGGTCCTCCAACTGAAGTGTGCATCACACCGCCTGGAGGGCTTGATAAACCGCAGACTGCTGGGCCCCACCCGCAGAGCTTCCGACTCAGGAGATCTGGGGTGGGCCTCAAGAATTTGTTTCTAACAAGTTCCTGGGGAATGCTGATGTCGCTGATCCAGGCACTACAGTCTGCGAACCATGGCTCTGAGCAAAGCCTCACTGGCAAAATCATGCCACTTTCTACAAGGCAAGACAGATGAGATGGACCAAGCCCTCCAGCCTGTGTTCTCATCGTGTCTTCGGGCCTCCAAATAAACAGTTTTGCTGTACAGTTGACCCTTGAGCAACATGGGTTTAAACTGCATGGACCCACTTACACGCGGATGTTTTTCAATAGTGAATACTACAATACTACACGACAATCCTTGGTTGGTTGATTCTACAGATTCAGAACCACAGACACAGAGGAACCGCGGATACAGAGGGCCAACTATGAGTTATACTTGGATTTTGGACTATGTGGACGGTTGGTGCCCCTGACCCCTGTGTTCATTCAAAGGTCAACTACATATTATTTTTTTACTTCTCCTTTGTTATTTGCAGTAATATACCAGCCCTTGAGTTTATTAATATCTGCAGTAAGACAGAGATTCATCCTCACGGCATTGCTCTTCTTAGAATCACTAACCTAGGAGGGGGAAAGGCACTCAGAGGTCCCCCAGACTCACCACAGCACTGGGGCCCACAAGAACCCAAGATCAGAGAGGCTGAGACACTTGCCTGAAGCCACAAAGCAGTGACAGAACTAAAACCCAGGGGTGTTGACACCCAACTCAAGTCCTTCCCTCTAACTCAGTCCAACCACTTCTCTGAGGTCTCTGTTTAAAAACACATGGCTCGGCTTCCCTGGTGGCGCAGTGGTTGGGAATCCGCCTGCCAATGCAGGGTTCGAGCCCTGGTCCAGGAAGATCCCACACGCCACAGAGCAACTAAGCCCGTGAGCCACAACTACTGAGCCTGCACTCTAGAGCCCGTGAGCCACAACTACTGAAGGCCGCGCACCTAGAGGCCGTGCTCCGCAACAAGAGAAGCCAACGCAATGAGAAGCCCTCGTACTGTGAGGAAGACCCAACACAGCCAAAGATAAATACATTTATTTTTAAAAAATAAAAACACGTGGCCGATTCCAGCAGAGGATTTTCCACTTACCAGACTGCGCCTTCCTGGACCAGTGGTTCTCAACCCTGGTTGGCTGCACTTTAGAATCCTCTGGGGAGCTAAAAAACTATAACAATGGCAGGCCCCGCTTCAGAGATTTTGATTCAGCTGCTCTGGGATGGAGCCCAGGCATAGAGTGTCTTTATAGCTCCCCTGGTAATTTTAACGTGTACTTGAGCTTGAGAACTGCTACCTAGACTGTGGGATTCTCAAAGGTAGAATATCTGCTGCCCACACACATCTTCTCAAATGTGCAGGCATATGAATGGACCCCCCCACCCCGCTTTCAGTAACGAGGCCCTAGGAGATTCTTAGTAAACCCCAGACCAGCATCTGCTACATCACCTGGAAACAAGTTAGAAATGTATAACCCTCAGCTCTCATCCCAGAGGAAGTGATTCAGAGACCATGGAGGCAGGGTCCAGCAATCTGTGTTTTAGCAAGCCCACCAGAATTGTGGATGCTACTGACATAAGTGACCACTGAGGACTTCTAGAGGAGAGGAATTAAAAACTGGATGGAAAAATGTAGTTAGAAACATAAAACTAAAATTAGAGTCTATTCGAGAACAATGACACGTTGCCCAGAAAGGCGGTGGTGGGTAATGATTGTGGTAGGAGTTCAGGGCATGTGGGGATAGGGGGAGTCTAGCTCCACTGGAACAGATGCTATGCGAAGGGACGGGTGGAGACAAGGATGGAGAAGTCAGTGGGGCCCTGAAGGCAGACATGGGGATGTGGGTTCCCCGTTTGTCTAAGAGAAGGGGGGTGGGGACGGGAACCATTGCACAGGTGGGTAGAGGCCATCACCAAGCATGCAGGGACCTTGATTGTCAAGAGAACGCTGCAGGTGAAACACTGCAGGTAAGTGAAGCAGGCAACCAACATGGGGTCCTGGGGAACATATGGACTTAGATACCACCTCCCCAAATCCTGGCTTTGTGGCATACTAGACATGAGTCCTTGAGCAAAGGATTGCAGTTCTCTGGACTCCAAGTTCATCGCCTCGGAGACGAGCGCAATAGATACTTAGCAAGGCTGCTGTCAAGTTATAGGGTATGGAAGCAGCCAGCATAGGGTGTGGAAAGTGGGCCTTGCTCCAACATGATACTTGCATTTAGTGTTTCAGATGAGGAAGCACGGCCCAAACTCACCGTCCTTACCGTAAAGGGAACTAGAGAGGTGAATAACTCACTAACTCACAAGGGAGGAAGGGGCCCTTTCAGTGGGGGAAGCACAGGGGGAGGTGTTTTGTCTCAGCATCCTTCCTGGACCTGGGTGTTGAGTTCCCAGGCCAGCCCACAAGACTCACTTTCTCCTGGGTTCTCCTCGAGTCCACATCTACACCCTGAGAGGAGGCAGCCACTGGCAAGGAGAGGTGGGGACACTGCACCCTCTCTGTAGTCCATGTGGCTTTAACCAGGCCCAGGGCCCCTGTCCCGCTGAGGTGGGAGAGTCACAAGGTCAGTGCACTGTCGCCAGCCCACTGTTTCCCCAGCCTCCGCGTCCAACAATGCTGAACTCAGGGTGGCCCGCAGGAACTCCAGCCAAGGGAAGATGTGTTTTGGAATATGGTTTTAAAAATATATACAAAATAAAAGAACTCCACCTAAAGAAATTAACTTGAAAGCACATGGAAGCCGCCAAAAGCTCTCTGCCTTCATTTCCGAACTGAGAGGGCACAGGCGTGCCTTTGAGAAAGAGTGCACACGGCAGGTGTGTGCACGTTTCAGTGACATGTGAATATGGTCCTGGCTCCACCGTTTCCCGATCACGTCCCTTGGGAAAGGGGCATTTAGAGAGTGTGTTCCATGCACGAGGCACAGGGAGAGCCGTTTTTCCATACTCCAGTATCGTTTCTTATTCAATCATTCATAAGTGGTCCTTGTGCGCCAAGACTTGTGCTAAAAACTGAGGAACAAAGATGAAGAATTGGGGAAGGGGGGTTACTCCATCCAGCCCTCAAGGGGGCTACAGACTAGGCTGCTGGAGACCGTTGCTCTCACTGAATCCCCACAACAGCCCTATTAGGTGGGCATTGCCATCTTCCCCCATTTTTCAGATAAGAACAAGTCCCTTCCGATCTTTCAACTCTCAGGAGTCCCATCAGTAAAACAAATGACTTGAAGTAAACTCTAGGGTCCCCTCTGTCTCTATGTATGCCCCCAATTGGGTCAAACCCTGGCTTTTAAAGCTCATACACAGTTGACCCTTGAACGACAGTCTGAACTGCACAGGTCCACTGATATGCAGATTTTTTTCCAATAGTAAATACTACAGTACTACACAATCCACAGTTGGTTGAATGCAAGGATACAGAGGAGCCGCAGATACGGAAGGTTAACTATGAGCTACAGGCAGATGTTTGGCTGTGAAGAGGCTTTGCACCGCTAAAACCCGAGTTGTTTAAGGGTCAACTGTACGCACATTCATAACCCTTTTTTAAAAAAATATTTATTTATTTATTTGTTATTTTGGTTGCACCAGGTCTTAGTTGTGGCGGACGGGCTCCTTTGTTGCAGTGCACAGGCTCCTTAGCTGTGGCATGTGAACCCTTAGTTGCAACATACATGTGGGATCTAGTTCCCTGACCAGGGATCAAACCCAGGCCCCCTGCATTGGGAGCGCAGAATCTTATCCACTGCGCCACCAGGGAAGTCCCCATAACCCTTTGGATGTTAAAGCCAATTAATCCAATTCTGTCATTTGAGACCCAGAAAGGGGAAGGGAATTGCCTGAGGTCACGCAGCAACACTGACATGATACAGACTTGAAGGCTAAGTTTCTTAATGCTTAAGCCTTCCCATTATTAAACAGAGACAGGTACACAATACCTAAACACCTAGAATAGTGTCATTTGTCATAGTTCTTTTTTACTGTTAAGAAAAGAAGCTCTAGAGGAAGAATGCACACCATCCTCCATCCATACTCCAGTCCGCCCAGCCCAGCTTGGGTACTAAGGGTGCTTTCTGGTTTGAGGAGGGACTAGGGGAACCTCTGGAAAGCTTCACTCAGCTAACAGGAATCTCAGCCCTCCCCAAGGCAGGCAAAGGACCGGGGTTCACTGAAGTCTAAGAGAGAAAGCCGCCTCTTTCATTCCCCAGCCACAGACAGGGAAGGGGTAAAAAAGAATGCTGTAAATCAGCCGCCACATAATCATGTACTTTTAGAGTTTGCTTGTAATTAGTCTATATTCATGGTGCTGTGTGGGTAGAGAAATCTGCACCCAAGGAAACTCTGAAAACCAACGTTTGTTTCAAGTGACTGATCTACATGAGCCATATGCCAAGTGACAGACAGCTGAGATCCTTCCTCATGAGCATGCTGAGAGAGACTAAGGCTGTATACATATACATACACACACCTTGATACAACCTTTTCTGCTTCCCCCAGGCTCACACTACCTCATCTGGCTCTAGTTTATCCCTTTTCCATTTACTAAGGTTTCCCCTCATGAAACCTAATTTTTTATCAACATGGCTGATTTCTCAGCAATAGTTGGTAACATCCATCAGTATGTTGACTGCTGACATGTACTGAGTCTCTATTTCACACCAGGAATTATGCCAGATGTTCACCCATATTCAGTCCTCCCTGCAGCCCTACGAAGGAGTTGCTCTAGTACCTGAACTACCTACAACTTATGCTGGGGCTACAGCCTGAGTGGATTAGAATTGTTCTACTAAGACTGGATTCAGAGAAACATCTTCTTTTGAGCAGTAATAATAATAACCTGTAGCTTCCAACTTATGTGCATATTAGATATCTCATTTGAGCCATGTGAAAACTTAAATTTTGACTTTATAAATCTAGTGATTGCACAGAAATCTCCTGCATTCCTATAAACTAATGATGAAAAATCTGAAAGAGAAATTAAGGAAACACTCGCATTTACCCCTGCAACAAAAAGAGAAATACCTAGGAATAAACCTACCTAAGGAGACAAAAGACCTGTATGCAGAAAACTGTAAGACACTAATGAAAAAAATTAAACATAATACAAACAGATGGAGAGATATACCATGTTCTCAGACTGGAAGAATCAACATTGTGAAAATGACTATACTACCCAAAGCAATCTACAGATTCAATGCAATCCCTATCAAACTTCCAATGGCACTTTTCACAGAACTAGAACAAAAAATTGCACAATTTGTATGGAAACACAAAAGACCCTGAATAGCCAAAGTAATCTTGAGAAAGAAAAACGGAGCTGGAGGAATCAGGCTCCCTGACTTCAGACTATACTACAAAGCTACAGTAATCAAGACAGTATGGTACTGGCACAAAAACAGAAATATAGATCAATGGAACAGGATAGAAAGCCCGGAGATAAACCCACGCACATATGGTCACCTTATTTTTAATAAAGGAGGCAAGATAATACAATGGAGAAAAGACGGCCTCTTCGGTAAGTGGTGCTGGGAAAATTGGACAGCTACATGTAAAAGAATGAAATTAGAACACTCCCTAATACCATACACAAAAATAAACTCAAAATGGATTAAAGACCTAAATGTAAGGCCAGACACTATAAAATTCTTAGAGGAAAACATAGGCAGAACACTCTATGACATAAATCACAGCAAGATCCTTTTTGACCCACCTCCTAAAGAAATGGAAATAAAAATAAACAAATGGGACCTAATGAAACTTAAAAGCTTTTGCACAGCAAAGGAAAACATAAACAAGATGAAAAGACAACCCTCAGAGTGGGAGAAAATATTTGCAAATGAAGCAACTGACGAAGGATTAATCTCCAAAATTTACAAGCAGTTCATGCAGCTCAGTATCAAAAAAACAAACAATCCAATCCAAAAATGGGCAGAAGACCTAAATAGACATTTCTCCAAAGAAGATATACAGATTGCCAACAGACTCATGAAAGAATGCTCAACATCATTAATCATTAGAGAAACGCAAATGAAAATTACAATGAGATATTATCTCACCCCAGTCAGAACAGCCATCATAAAAAAATCTACAAACAATAAATGGTGGAGAGGGTGTGGAGAAAAGGGAACCCTCTTGCACTGTTGGTGGGAATGTAAAGTGATACAGCCACTATGGAGAGCAGTATGGAGGTTCCTTAAAAAACTAAAAATAGTGCTACCACATGACCCAGAAATCCCACTAGTGGGCATATACCCTGAGAAAACCATAATTCAAAAAGAGTCATGTACCACTATGTTCACTGCAGCTCTATTTACAATAGCCAGGACATGGAAGCAACCTAAGTGTCCATTGACAGATGAATGGATAAAGAAAATGTGGTACATATATACAATGTAATGTTACTCAGCCATAAAAGGAAACGAAATTGAGTTATTTGTAGTGAGGTGGATGGACCTAGAGTCTGTCATACAGAGTGAAGTAAGTCAGAAAGAGAAAAACAAATACCATATGCTAACACATATATATGGAATCTTAAAAAAAGAAAATGGTTCTGAAGAACCCAGGGGCAGGACAGGAATAAAGACGCAGACATAGAGAATTGTCTTGAGGACACGGGGAGGGGGAAGGGTAAGCTGGGACGAAGTGAGAGAGTGGCATGGACATATATACACTACCAAATGTAAAACAGATAGCTAGTGGGAAGCAGCCGCATAGCACAGGGAGATCAGCTCTGTGCTTTGTGACCACCTAGAGGGGTGGGATAGGGAGGGTGGGAGAGAGACAAAAGAGGGAGGAGATATGGGGGTATATGTATATGTATAGCTGATTCAGTTTGTTATAAAGCAGAAACTAACACACCACTGTAAGGCAATTATACTCCAATAAAGATGTTTTTAAAAAAATCTACTGATTTTGGCCTCATCTTGACAAAATCGATATGTTACATCCTCTAGGAAAAATCAGAAACAACGTTAATCTGACCTGACTGAATCTCCACGTATGACAAATCCTAAACTGTCCTCCTCTACTTCCTGGAAGGTCTCAGCAAAGCACGTAGGGTGAGGGCTCTGGAAACATCACTGAGGTACAAGTCTCATGTATGTACAGGAGAAGGGGGCAAGTTCCCCCACCTTGAAGGGACGTTATTTACCTGATCAGCCTTCTCAGGGTGTCAACTCTCTTCCTTCAGATCTAGTTCCACAGATCTATTTAGCAAGACCCATAAAGACCCTATGCACCTAGGACATTATGCAAACAGAAGGGATGAACTCACATTTTGTGATAACCTACACATGTATATTAGACTTTTAACTTACATCTGAATGTATCCCCTGCAACTAAAAATGGCTCCCCAGCCTACCACAGTGGATGTCTGTTGTCTGCTATTTACCACCATAGCTGATTCATTTTCCTATCTCCACTGCCTGCCCCCAATTCCTGGCAAATGGTACACAGTCAAGAAATATTTGCTGGTTGACTCAGTGAATCAAATCAAATAATTGTTAAGTTTTATATCTGTTTTGTAGGTTCTACTTTGTTGGGGTTTTGCCTCTCCACTATGGTCTAAGACATCAATTCTGGCATCAAAATCATATTCAGAAGCTTATATGATGAGTGGGGACGCTCAGTCTGGGTGTTTATCGACTGATACAGCAGAATCAGCCAGCGAGCTCTGAAAATGTACCGATACCTGGAGTCAAGCTTCAGACGGTCCGGACTGGCAATGGCCTAAAGATTTCTCAGGTGATTCTTACATGCAGGTAAGAGGGGGGGAAATTCTAGAGCAGTGGTTCTTTAAAGTGTGTTTCCTCAGAAGAATGGCTTCAGCATCACCTGGGTACTTACTAGGAATGCGACTACTTGGGCCTCCTTCCGGATTTTCCAAAAAAGAAACCCTATGGGTGTGCACTTGGTTTCTTTTTTTCAACAAGCCCTCCAGGTGAGTCTGGTGAGCCAGAATGTGAGAACCTCTGCACTGTAGCAATAGAGCCCACCCAGATGCTGGTTCCCTGTGACTCCAGACCCCAGCGTGGGGAGATGGGGTAAGATTTCCCCCCTTCCGCTCAGAGCCTGAGATATAGGACTGCAGGAGCCGCGGCAGCTCCAGTGTATCTGTCACTGTTCTCCGTTTCTAAAAATTGCTGTATCTGTACATGCACGAGCTAACAAGAACGTCTTTGCCACGGGTTGAGAGCTTTATTACACACTGTCACATGCCTGATTCTCCCCAGCTTGCTCTGGCCAGTGCCATCGCGTGCTCACCAGGGTAGGCGGACGGACATCCCAGCTTCCGCCGCCTCCTGAGCCAGTCAGGACGTCCCGTGCAGCCTCCATCATCTTCTGCTGTCTCTCTGGGCAGCTCCTTCATCCTCAGGGTCCTGCCTCTTCATTTGTTCTCTTCATTCATAGTCTGCTCCTCCCCCCATCCCCCACCCCCCCACACACACAGTCTCAGGCTCATGTAGCTGTATTTGGAACTTTCCAAAGGCCAGCCCTTCCACCCCCCAAAGGGACAAAGTCCCACCTGCTGAGCCTCAGGCAGAAGCCCCAGGACAGCTCAACAACTTGCAGTAGAGACAAAGGGGTGAGGGGCTGGGGGCCCCCTCCAAAAACCCAAATGGAAAAGCAGTGCCAACGAGAGGAGTGAACAGTAATTCAGCGATCTGGTGAGAAGGAAGAAATGGGGTTTCGGTGTCAGACAGACCTGCTGCCAGCCCAGGCTCCCCTCTGATGAGCTGAATGACCTAATCACATTCTGTATCTGAGATGCAATTTGCTCATCTGTGCAAATGGAGAAAAGTACCATCAGCCTACCGGGGAAGGGCCCGGTGATCTGTGAAAACATTTGATGGCATGTTGTCGTTTCCCCAGGCCGGTGCAAAAATGTTTATCAGGGAAGGAGGGCGGAAGGGAGGCCGCTCCCTGGCATAAACGGAAGAGCACACGCATTGCTCCATCCAGCACTCGGGGTCTCGTTCCGAATCCAGTGGGACACACACTTAACACGCTTCCCATATGACCAGGAAGTCTTTTCAAGACCTTGTGCTTGGGGGAACTCCCAAGCCAGTGATGGAAGCCCTTGAGCTGGGAAAAGGTAAAGAGAAGACAGAGAGGAAGCAGAGAGGAAGAGAAAGGACCAAAAGATGGCATGACAAGGGCAGTCAAAGCAGTAACAACACAACAGCTGACATCTGTCCAGCACTGCTCATCCACCCTCCAAAGAGCCTCATGAGGAGGTTTCTGTGATGGGAACCAAGGCAAAAGAAAGCTGACCAAGGACACACAGCACGCAGGAAGGTCTGCATACGATTTTGTGATGGTGGCGCTGGTCCCACGCTGGATGGTTCTCTGGTCAGTATCTCTCACCCCAATGCAAGGCCCTCGGTGCTGTGAGCAAAAAGGCAGTGGGAACACCCAGCCCCGCTGTGCTGTTACAAGGATTAAGTGCATCAATTGACTTGTAGAAGTGAACTCAAACCCTCAAACCTAGCAAAGCTTGATCAACGCTGGTTGTGATGAGAAGAGAAGGCAAATGAGGATGATGTGGAAGTACTGGGATGTTTCTATCCCCCTGCGAAGCCTCAACAGCCAGGCAGACCTGGCACCTGACTGGCATTGAGGAAGCGTGCTTGCTTGAAGGCACGCTCCTGAAAGCGGGTCTGAAGATCTGCGGGGCCCTGAGTCAGCCCCAGCCTTCCCCACTCGGGGCCCCCCGAGTTCCATCGCTTGCCTGGCCAGCCTCGCGGAACACGGCTGACACCCCGGGCGCTGGCAGGACCAATGTGAATGCCCTCATCTCACGTGTGCAGGCGCCTCCTCCCTCTGCCTGGCCCCTTCCTGCAGCCCTGCCTTCAGGGAAATGTTTTCCTCTCAATCGGGAATCAAACAGCTTCTTACTACGATGGAGCCTTGAGATCACGGCACAGAGGCAGAATGACCCCTCAGGGGCCCCAGGGGAGGGTCGAACTCCTCTCCCCACCCGCCACTAGAAACACCCACGGACTCACAGCTGGCCGAGATGATTGACTGTCAATCCTCTCCCGAAAAACAGCGGTAATAACGGCTCCCTGGCCAGGTGCTAGTGAGCAGGGGTATGGAGGCTCGCCACCCTCCTCCTTCCTTTAACCACACAACGGTGTGCACAGACACAGCTTCACATAGCTTACTGTACCTTCTTACCCAGGGAGCTCCCTCTTCTCCTTTGCTTCCCAGGTTCCCTCTCCACCCCGGGCCTGGACCCTGGGATGCTGGCCTGTCTGAACGACATCCCTCGAGTCCGTCCCATGGGAGATGCCGACACGAGATCGAGTGTGGCAGGAGAGCAGGGTAAGGATGTGACCGCCGGCTCACTCTTCCAGCTGCGCTCGGGCCCTGAAAGCCTCAGCTCCCATCCTGGGCCTCATCTACAGCGACAGCTGCCTCTACGTTCTGGTGAACCCTCTCTCCCCTTCCTATTCAGATCTGGGATGGTACCGACTCTCCAATGTCGCCCCGAAGTGCTTTCCCATCCCTTGCTGATTTTCCCTTAACCCTCCCCAGACTGTCATAAGACCACTCCTCAATTCCCCCACTTGAGAGCACAGTCCGTCTCCTTTGGGGACCCTGTCCCATGGCCCAGGCTCCTCTTTGGGTTCCAAATGTTCGCCAACATTTGAAGCACATCCTTCAAGGCTCACCCTTTCCAAGAAATCTCCCCAGATCAGCCTTAAAGTATTTCCCTGGGCTGACTTTCCACCCACCATTTAGCCTGTGTCGTCCTCTCCCTCTTATTTCCAAACCGCAATCCATCCCCAAGACTGCCCACCAGGCCAGGGCAGATACAGGCTCTCCCTAACCCCCTCCGCACCTCCCTCAACAGCTAGCACGAGCCTTATATTCTCGGAAGGGTTTTAAGAGACCAATAAACATTCCCTCCCTAGCTCACACCCAGGGAACATGGCTTCAGTACTTCTGTTTTAAATACCAACGATTTTTCACACTGACCTTTTCTCGGTCCATGACTCACGGGAAGGTCTGGCCTGGGGACGGCCCGCCACGGTCTCTCTCACCCCATGGTCCTCGGGGGAATGCTTTCGGAGAAGCACAGATTTATTTAGCCCCAATTAAGATCATCTGTCCCCACGCCCTCATTTTGCTGATGGGGAAGTGGAGACCAGATTGTTGAAGGGATTTCTCAAAAAATACTGTCTTAACGCGATATTGCTTAAAATCAAACTTAATGCCAAAAGATCCATGACCAACAAACGATCACAGTTTTAAATAAAGACGGGAGCTGCTCCTGCACCTCACCCTAATCCCGCCGCCGGTTCCAATGAAGATCTCTGTACAAAAAGGGGCGGCCAGTTTGCCAATTTGAGTTTTTGAAATATTGCATTAAAATGTTACGTATCTTGATTCCTGAGGTTTTCTGGTCTCTCCTTCAATTTGGGGCCCAAGCCAAGTGCCTCACTCTCTTTACCGCAGACTTGCTCACTGTGAGTCACTTTATGCAAAAATAAAGCAAACACTGTTCTACTGAAGACTGGAGAACAAATGTCTGTGACTTTTAAGATAAGTCGACAGACATCAAAACCATTTTGTGCTTTGGACAATACCATCCGACTCCTGGAGGTCTGAGATCACTCTCCCTGGATTTAGGGGTACAGGCATACACCCTGTTTTTCAAAAGTTTGCTTTACACCACTTCACTTTTACAGAAGACCTGCATTAGTACCTGGTTTTGCTAACTGCAAGAAATCCGAAGAGGATCTCTGCTTTTACGAAAAAGGGTATTTTCTTCTTTTGCTTTATGCCATTTCAGCTGACAAAAGGTTTCATAGGAAAGCTCGGCTTTCAGATTGCAAAGGGGGATCTGCACTTCGTGGAAACCGAGCTGGACAGGATTTGCCCCATAAATCAGGTGAATCGTTTTGTTCCGCTTTGCAGCCGAGGAAGCTGATGGTGAGAGAGGTTCGGTGAATTGCCACGTGTTACCGTTTGAACGGAAGATGGAACCCAGGCAAACTGCCGGCCAGGCAGCCGAGTTACAGAAACCCTTGCCTCTGAACCCCCTTCTCAGTGTGACTCAAAAAGAGCCCAGTGGGCTTCCCTGGTGGCGCAGTGGTTGAGAGTCCGCCTGCCGATGCAGGGGACGCGGGTTCGTGCCCCGGTCCGGGAGGATCCCACATGCCGCGGAGCGGCTGGGCCCGTGAGCCATGGCCGCTGAGCCTGCGCGTCCGGAGCCTGTGCTCCGCAACGGGAGAGGCCACAACAGTGAGGCCCGCGTACCGCAAAAAAAAAAAAAAAAAAGAGCCCAGTGAGTGACCTAAATACGCCTCAGCCGACTTGTCAACCCACTTGTCACCCCCAGGGTGCTGAGCTTTGAGAGAGCAGCTTAGGCATCACAATTGTTACTTGGGTCGGAAGTTCCAGGGGGTTGGTAGCTATCAAACAGCATCACAAGTATAGGCGGCAGCAGCACTGAGGAAACACACACAGCCCCACATAGGTCCCAGATCTGATCTAATTACGCCCCAAAGGTGGCAACCTAAAACCGAAGGTTGGTGCCCGGCACCATCTGCATCAAACACGTCACCCACCATCCTCTCTCTGCCGCCTCCTCTCTGCGGAACGGTTATTCCCCTCTCCGCAACCTCTGCCAACTTGCGTGAGTTTCAAGGCTGAGTTCACACGTCTATCCTTTGCGGAAGGCTTCCTGACACCTCTCCTGCATGTGTTCGTGCACGAACTCATTCATCCCTCCCATAAATAATCGTGAATTGATTTGGCTCAGCGCAGCTCAGCGCAGCGCGAGGCTCTGAGGACACGGTGGGGAATGAAGAGACGTTGTCTGAACACCCTCAAGCCCATGGTCTACTGTTCCCGGGGAACCTGGCAACTCCCTCCCTCTCGGGACAGGGTGCTTTCACACTGAACTCCACCGGTCTGATTCCATGCCATTCTCCCCAGCCTGCCTGGAGCTCCTCAGAGCTGTGTCCTCTGCATCTCCAAATCTCCAGGGCATGGCAGGTCCTTGCCCAGAATGAAATAAAATAAAATGTGAGTGAGTGAGAGACCAGACTGGTGTTTATCTTGCTTTGCTATTTCAGGCTGTCTGTCTGATCACTGTGCCCACGAGCCATGCCCTCTGGCCACTTCTGTCTTTGCCCGAATGCCCACTTGGGGTCCACGGGGCACGGAGCTGTCTTTCCATCCAAGAGCGTCAGCATCGTTGGCCTGCGGCAGGAATTTTCTCCATAGCTCCAATCGGCGCCCATTCTTGAGCCAACTACCCAACAGGCTGTTGAACGATTTCAAAGGCAGCGTGACTAATGTAATGTTTTTGATTGGAAAGTGGGGAAAGAGCTCTCAGGATCCACTCTCGTTAATTACATGGAACAAATACCTCCTTAAGTAGAGCCTCGGAAGCCTGTTTTTGTCTTTGCTCACAGCCCTCCTTCCTGCCCGCTGCTCAGCACAGAGCGGGAAAAAGCCAATACCGGCTCAAGGAATAAGCAAAAGACCCACAAGCCCACCTGCCTGAGACAGTGGGATTATGCCTGACTCTGCAGCATCGATTTCTAATTTATTCTTCTGGTCCCAGATTCCTCTTATAAACCTGTACACTGTGTTCATCTCAAAATCCCAATGTGTTTCTGAATTATGGATCGGCTCAGGAGGGGCCGTGCCTCCCCAATGGGCCCCCAGCCAAGTATCGGGGAGCTTTAAGCCTGAACAGCCACTGACCTCACAGGGGAGGCCCAAGGGGGTGGAGGCCCAGATCATCACACAGGGCACAGCCTACGTTCCTGGTTCCTTTCCCTCTATGAGCCAGACCTTCCTCCTCTTCAGGCCTCCCTGCCTCCAGTCCAGTCCAGACAATTTCCCTTCCACTGAGAAGCCTTTGCCTGGCACATCCATGACCTGCTCTTATTCCGTAGAATGACCTTGGTATTGGAGGCCTTCCCCGGTCCCACTGCCCCTGCCAAGACAGCTGTGTATCTGAATGTTCCCCATACTGAAATCTCTGCCTAGGTTCAAAGACCTCTGCAGGCAGACCTGTCTCTTTTCCAACACAACTCTCATCCACCCCCTGGGCCCACACCCACTTACACGCACATACTTGATCTCTCATTTAGATCTATCTAACATCTGCTGAATGCCTACTATGTGCCAGGGGAAGGGAATGAAGAGCTTCACTGAGCACCTATCACGTGCCGGGTCTTTATTTAGTCTCCTTGCATCTTGAATCTCATTTTATCCTGTTGTGTAGACATTATTATTACTCCCAGTTATTATAATTATACAGTTATAATATAATTATGTAATTATAACTGTAAATATCACATTATATAATTATAATAGTATAATATAATTATATAATAATAACATATATAGTCTGTAATTATATTTAACCATTATAATAATTACTGGTTGTTATTGTTACATAGTTGAAGTTACAGAGGCCAAGAGAGGCTAAACAACTTGCCCAGGGGCCCACAGGTAAGGGGTACTCAGCATGCACGCGGTCTCTTGACTTTCCACTACAGCCTCTAATCCCTTGCCCACCTGTCCAAACTCTGTGCATCTGGATCACAGCCCGTGTCTGTGCGGCTGCTATCTGCATTATTCAGGGCTCTACCAGGGAGAAAGGATGATGACACACTAGAACAGGTTATGCAGGGTTAGTTCGATAAAGCACCTATTCACACAGGCATGGGCAGGGCGTAGGGAGACACCAAGAGATGTTCGGGGCAGGAGCCCAGGGCGTGTGACTGGGGAGCCAACACCAACATAGGCCTGCAAAGGGGAGGGAAAGGATATTACCAGAACTCAGAGCTAGGGCTGGCCAGAGAGGGCTGTGTGGCAAGGCCTCTGTGACTTTGTGTCAATGGACGCAGCCAGCTCTTGGGCATCCATGGGAAGGGAGCTCACTCCCCTCCCATCCCCCACCTTCTCTCGGCTCCCATGTAGATACTCACCATTGGCCAACGACAATCGGAAGCCAGAGGGCAACAGGACCAAATGATGTTCCAGAAAGATCAGTCTCCCAAGCCAAAAAGCAAGGGGCCTCCACTATTGTCTGGGTGAAAAGTGCACGGCCCCAATGCACGGTACACACGAGGTCCCATCAGCTACCCAGTCACTTCAGGGTAAAGTCAATTGGATCCTCCTCTCACCTGAGTCCTCTGATCATCAGATTCCAGTCTGTAATCACAGTTTCTTTTTCCACAGCCCACTCCACCTCCCCCTGACCTCTGGCCCGGGGAGGGCTCTTTACCTTGAGGGTGAACCAAGCCTCATTCCTTTGAGGTCTAAGTCCTCCTCGGTGGCCTTGTTCTTACTGGGTTGCCGCAGTTATTTTGGCCAGGGCTTTGGGAAAGGGAGTGTTAGGAGGTGCCCCAGCAAACCCCCTGGGTTCCAAGCATAACCCTGCCCGACCACCCCCTCTGCGTTGTAGCGACAGCCCAATGTGCCACGGAAACTGGGATCATTTTCCTCGGGTCACTTCGCCGACCCCCTTCTTTGCCTGCTGCTTCAGCAGCATAAAGAACCCAAATGTCAAGGGGATGTTTCAGCTTCCAATTCCTAAAATCCAGCCGTGCTCCCTGGTGGAACGGTTCCTTCCTTGGGCACCAGGACCTCTCAGTTTAAAATCTTGAAGAGTAAGCTCTGCTCAGAATAGAGCGCTGTTTAAATAAATTACCACACTTAACTCTCATTATAGCCTTGTGAGATGAACGCTCATTATCCCAGACTACGGAGGAGAAAACAGAGGCTCAGAGCAGGGGGTTAATCTTCCCAAATGAAACACAGAGCTACCATTTGAGCACTGGTACAGAACTCTAAAGCCACCTTTAGGACTGCACTGGCTGCGGTCACCCTGTGAGTGTTAGATGTGTATGCCCAGACAGAAAGACAGACAGCCTTTTGGAGTTTTAGGAGCTATAATTCATTTCCTTCCCTGCCCTCTCCTCCGTAGGCCCCAAACACTGCAGAACCGGGGGAGCCAAATGTTCTCTTTATCTTTCGCCAGGTACCTGGTACCCCAGGATTCCTCTTCAGGACTGACCAGACTCAACGAATTACCTAGAAGAGGCTCCTGCTGAAAAAGCCGCAGCCCCCCCCATCAGATCCCTGATTCCCCCGCCTCAGCTGGGAAGTCAAGACTGATGAAAGCAGCACCTCTCCGGAGGAGCCGGGTTTAATCAGAGATAAGGCCCTCCAGATAAATCACCTTTGCAAAGCCTCCTTCCTGTGCCCCTTCAAATTAAAAGAGTTCCTGCTACTAATATATTAATTAAAATGAAATATTAATAGCTGACCTCTATTATTTATTGGTGGTTTGGGGAGAAAAGAAAAATATCGAGATCCAAAGAGAAATCAATTTCCACAAAACCTCCCTTTGCTGAGCAGACTTGATTCGTGTCACATAATAAAGAGATAAGCTTATCAGCTGCATCGGGTTCCGAGACGTCTGCTGTAATGTTGATTTGGAGCCAGTAAGAAGATTATAAGCGCTGTCATAAAATATCTTTCCAGGATGTAAATTATTCAGAGCCCTCAGTGGGCAGACACAGTATCTCATGCCTCAGTGATCTCCATTTTGTGCAACACATTTCATTTATTAAAGTTGGAGTGGGCCTCTGTTGATAAAGCCCCCTAAATAAATGATAACCTTCATCTCCTTCTTCTAAATTATTCCCACGATTAGAATTCGGAATGTTGGTGCCAGAGGTGTCAGGAAGCGCTGCCTCTGTAAGCGACGCGTATGTCTTCCCTGGGAAGCTCAGCTCACATAATGGGCAAGGCCCCAGATGCTTGGAGCCGGGCAGTGGCTCCAGCAATACAGACAAACCTGGGGGCTCATCCTTACAATGATGATAGGCGTAATGCAAGATGAAAGGGGTAGTGGAAAGAAAGGGCTTGGAGCCCTAACCTGCCTTGCCAGTCAGGGTGAGCCGCTATCCAACCTCTCCAAAAGTGAGTCTCTTGTTACAAGGAGGTGGGAAATAATTCGTGTACCCACCAGGCACAGAGTCTGGCTCATAGCAGGTTCTCAGTCAGTGTTAACCAGGTCAATGACCACGATAGGGACCTCACGGGGAACACTGCTCTTCATTCCCTCAAGGCCTCCTGGAGCCTCATAGAGTATCCTGGGCTGCTCTGCCTGCCCCAACAGGTACCTACAGGAGGCCCATCCTGGACTCATCTCCGGCCTTTGTTCACATAAAAGTCAGATAATCCCTACCCATCTTTTAAAGCCCAATTCAAATGCCACCTCCTCCTTGAAGTATCCCAAGATTTCCTCACTTGGAGTCTTTCTTTTTCATCCTTCCTCAAATATCTATGTCATGCCCGTTCTGTGCTAAGCATTGATTGGGGCTCTTTCCAGGTACCATCTTATATCATCTTCATTGCTACCCTGCAAGCCAAGTCCTATTGTCCATATTTCATAGAAGACGAATTAGGCTTAAGGAGGTGAAGTGTCTTGTTCAAAGCCACACATTGAGTAAGTGATGGGGCCAAGATGTGAACCAGGTTTGGCTGGATTCCAAAGCCCACGTTCTCTCCTTTCTTTTCCACTGACTGTCCTGCTGCTGGACCCACAGCTCAGTGGTTCCTGTCTGGGCTTCACTTATCCTGCTGATCATGCCTCAATTCTACTGGGAATGGACCTATATCCCCAAAGCATCAGTCAGCCTCCCACACGGAGCCCTCAGGGCCAGCTGCAGCACTGCACCCAGAGCTCGTCATGGACACTACGGCTCCATCTGTCTGGCTCCCGGCTGGACCAGCCCCTGTCACTCATGGCACCCCCAGTCCCTGCCAGCCTCCTCCAGCCCAGGATGACAATAGTAACCTACATCCATTTCTCCTGCTTTTCCATTCACCATTCTGTTCCTCAGTTTTTTCATCTATAAAATGGGAATAAACAATGGTACCTACTCTAGGCAGCAGCTGTGACGATCAAATGAGATCATGAACGTAGAAGGTTTTAAACGAGCCTGGCACAAAGAGCTCAACAGCAGCAGCTACTATTGCTATGATCTCAAAGGTTTCTGACTGCCTTGTTCTAACTCCTTAGCCCTGTGCTCCCCACATGGCCCCAAGCACTGTGCATCCCCAGAGCAGAAAGCCTGGCATACAGTGGACAGCCTGCAAGTTGTGAGTTGCTGGTAAATTCTTTCATGTTCTCCAAAGCACACGCCAATTAGCATCGGGTTCCAGTGCGTGGGAGAGCGGAGGGTACCGGGCTCTGGGATCAAACAGGCTGGGTTTGAATCCTGCCTGTGACACCTTCTAGCGGATGGTCCTGGAGGAGTCACTCAATCCTCACCTGAGCCTCTACTTTCACATCTGTAAAATGGGGCTGGGGGCAGGGCTAGACGCCAAAGCTGACGGGTTGCTGTAATTAGAAAGAGAATCTGCCCCCAGAGTGTCCAACACAAACCAGGGACACCAGAAATGCTCACTCCCTTCCTCCCCTCTACCAATTCCTTTCCTCTGTCTTCTTTTCTCTCCCAACCACCTACCTTTGGGTCTCCTGTATCTGCATCCTTTCTTATGAAGATAATCGATGAGGCACCATATTCCACCGTCTGCCTGCTCTTGTGTGTTTGGGGTATCTTGTGTTGACCCATTAATTATTTCGACCTTATCTCCCCTGGTGGGCAATAAATGCTTCAGAAACAGGGACCAGAGCCTGCCTCACCTTGAGTGACAGTAGCTGCTTAGACACAAATGCCTGTGGAAGGAATTATTCCCATCAATCATGAAAGGGAATACTTGGCAAAAAGGAGGTCCCTAAACCAAGCCATAAAACCCTTGATTCCCTCCATGCCATGTAGGTTATATCCATTATTCTAACCCGATACTAGGAAAACAAAACAGTCGTTCATTGTGATGATACCAAACCAAGATGAATAACTGCCTCACAGAAAAATTTTAAATTCTCCCATATGCACAAAACACACACACACACACACGTGTACATGTACACACACACACAAAAAAAAAAAAAAAAAATTCAAGAACCACTGGCAGTGTGCATGGAGATTGCAAATTTCCTTGCCAATTCATCCAAAAGAATGGGTGCTCTGAATCACCTACTGCCCAGAACACAGACGACACCTGATCAATTTTGCTCCCACAGCAATCCTGCCTTGTCAAGAGCTGACAATCAGACATGCAAAACAAGTTCTCTGTATGAATTTTGCAAAAGTATCACTTTGGGGAAACAGGAACCAAAACAAATTAAGAAATCATATAAATAATTACTCTGAGCTTCAACTCTTAACATGAAAAAGGAAGGCACACAAGCAGAAATGCTAATTAATATGACTGTTTAATTATAGGGGCACAAATTAATAAACCGGAATTACTACAGATTTCCAGCAGGCAGCCCAACTCCGCATGTGATCTTGGAGGTGTGGGCACAGGGGAGAAACGCTTAGCTTTCCTTTGCCAGATGCCCAGCTGGAATGGCGTCAAGAAAGGGGAAGGCTAAGCCCCTGGGCAGGGAGATCCAGCCCTCCCAGCCCCCTGCTCTCCGCTCAGACACAGTGAGCCCTCATCAAAATCAGCAGGTGCAAGCTTCCACAAAGGCACCTCCTTAATTAGGAAATCATTCCTCAGGCATCTACAAGGTCCCGACCACAACATGCTAAGGACAAAATGCAACCCAACACAACCAAGAGGCAGGATTTGTTAAGTTGTTACTGTATGCCAGGTACCCAATCTCTCTCTCTCTCTCTCTCTCTCTCTATTTGTTCTCATTTACGGTTTCCCAAAGTAATACTTCTGGAAAATTCATATATGTCAATTGTTTTACATGTCTGATTCAGCTCTTGACGAGGCAGAAGTGCTATGGGAGCCAAATGCATATCAGACTCCATCAGGTGGATGGTATTATCTACATCAAACTCGTCATCCCATTATACGGCTGTGAAAACCAAGGCTCCACAGATCAGCTAATCTGATTTTGCCAAAGCCACAGGACTGAAAAACAGATGTGTCTGGATTTAAAACTCTGGGCTTTTGAGTTCAAAGTCTGTGCACTGTTAAATACAGTAAGCTTCCTCTACAAATCAAAAATGCTTCCATCTCTGATCTCACAGCTATAACACTCATTTGATCTTTTTTTTTTTTTTTTTTTTTCATTCAGGACAGTCAATCATGTACCTACCATATGCCAGTTTTGGACTATGTTCTGGGAATACAATGGTGAAAAACAACTGATCCAGACCTACTTTTGAGGAGCTTACATGAGCAGTAAGAGAGAATGACTTAGATAAAAGAATCACATGAATAAACAGATTTCCATAGCTTTTGATCAAGGCTACACGGGAAAGAAACAGGGCTGGGAGGACTTGTAAAAGTGAGGGTCGAGTGGTCAGGAAAACCTCTCCTGAAGAAGTAACGGTTGAAGTGTGATCTGAAAGATGAGTGTGAATATGTAATATAGAGAGAGAATGATACACATGAGTACAGAAGAATTTTCTATACTTGCTCTCCAGTTCCTTCCCATCCACCAACCCCTCAACCTGCTCCAACCTAATATGCCTTCCGCTCCCATTACTCTGGAATACAAGTTCACGTGGTAAGTTTCATGGACATTTTCAATCCTCAGTTTACTTGAGTCTTCAGACATTTTTGACAAGAGTCGATCTCTCTCTTCTCCTTGAAATCATTTCCTCCTTTTGCCTTTTGAGCCAGAATTTACTGGTTTTCCTCTTGCCTCTCTGGATCCTCCCTGAAAATTGCCATTACTTCATTATTCTCTAAAAGCTCTTCAAGGCTTGGTCTTGGGCACTCTTGTCTCTTATTTTATATACAATCTCATCCATGCCACAGCATTATTCACATTCTACTGTCTGCATATCGACTACAGCATTATTCTATTATCCACTATCTCAAATTTGTGTCTCTAGCCCCGACCTTTCTTCTGGACTCCAGATCTGTGTTTCCAAATTTCCTGATGGACAGCTGCTCTTGGATGTCTCAAAGGCACGTCAAACTCAACATGACCAAAACTGAGCTCATCTTGGACCCGAACTCCATCTCAGCACCATCTGTCCAGTTTGAAAGCTGGAATACCCAGGATCTCTTTTTCTCCCTGCCTTATATGATGGTCCTCAAAGATGTTAAGGTCCTAATCCCTGGAACCTGTGAATCTTACCTTATTGGCAAAAGGGACATTGAAGATGTGATTAAATTAAACAATCTTACATATCTTCAATACAAGATGGAGAGATTATCCTCGATTATCAAGGTGGGTCCTAAATGTAATCACAAGGGTCCTTATGAGAGGGAGGCAGAGGGAGATATGGTGACAAATGAGGACAAGTCCACGTGATGATGGGAGCAGAGATTGGACTGGTGCAGCCATAAGCCAAGGGAGCCAGCAGCCACTAGAATGTAGAAGAAGAAAGAAACAGATTCTCTCCCGCAGCCACTACAACGTAGAAGAAGAAAGAAACAGATTCTCTCCCGCAGCCACTAGAACTTAGAAGAAGAAAGAAACAGATTCTCTCCCGCAGCCACTAGAACGTGGAAGAGGAAAGAAACAGATTCTCTCCTGGAACCTCCAAGAGGATCCAGCCCTGCTAACACGTTGATTTTTAGCCATTTAAGACTCATGTCTAGGGACTTCCCTGGTGGTCCAGTGGTTAAGACTCCATGCTCCCAATGCAGGGGGCCTGGGTTCGAGCCCTGGTCAGGGAACTAGATCTTGCATGCCGCAACTAAAGAGCCCGCATGCCGCAACTAAAGAGCCCACATGCCGCAACTAAAGAGCCCACATACTGCAACTAAAGAGATCCCGCACGCCTCAACGATACAGCACGCGGCCACAGAGATCCCGCCTGCCACAACTGAGACCCGGCACAGATAGATAGATAGATAAATAAATAGATAGATAAATAAATAAATAAATAAGACTCATTTCTACTTTTAGACACCAGGACTGAAATAGAATAAACTGCTGTTGTTTTAAGCCATAAGTTTGTGGTAATTTGTTATAGCAGCAACAGAAAAAAAAATACATCCTACTTTAACATATATACTATCAAGTCTTCTTTATTTTGCTATGCAAAAAATTCCCAGATGTATCTGCTTTTCTCTAGCTCTACAGGCCCTTCCCTGGGACAGTCTTCCATCATCTCTCAAATGGGCAGGTGTCACAGCCTCTGGCTTTCCATGGTTCCTGGGATAAAAAGCAAAATCATTGGCATGGCCCACATAAACTTGCTTGTCCTGGTCCCTGTCTCCCTTCTCAGGCTTATCTTGCACACCAAACCACACTGGCTTTCTTTCAGCTCTGGGGAGGGTACTAATCCCCTAACTGCCACAGGACCTTTGCACAACCTTCTTTCTTGGCATGGGACACTTGTTAACTTCAGGTCATAGCTTAAATGTCATCATATTCTTTCTGATCTCCAAGACTGGGCCCATCCATCATATATACAGATTGCAATTTTATCTAAATTTTTAGGATTGTAAAATTAGACAATAGGATGGTTTATGTCTAACTCCCTATCTACCTAGTAAGTTCTCAAAGAGGGTGAGAACAGGATTATGCCTGGTTTTGTCCACCACTGCATCCCCAGCATCTAGCAAAGCACCTGGCACAGAGCAAGTACTCAACAGATATGTCTGGGTGACTCCCAGCACCAAGGGGAGTGTCTTTGGGCATCTGTGTAGATAGGATTGCTGGTCTCAATCCTTAGCTTTGTCCCACCCCTTCTAGACATGCAGTTAGAGAATGGGGGGGGGGATCTCATAAGAAGCCCTTGACTGCACTCAGCAATGGCCAAGGAAACTCCAGAATGAGAACTTCACCCACCTCAGGGTCATCTTCTAAAAACTGGTTCTGGGTAGAGTTCTTGTTAATTTAGTATTCACAGGAGAGAATGTATTGAGTTTTTCTTTGCCACTTAGCCTATCCCCTCTCTTTTTCCTCGGCCATTTTTCCTTGGGTTTCTTTGATGAAAGCACTTTGGAAATTATCTAATAATAGACCAGGGCCTTAAAATAGCTCCCTGTGCCCTGGAGTTTACTGAAGGCACATCATAGGTCACTTGGGGCTGGAGGAGGCTCTACACTCACCAAAAGAGCCCCTCTTTATCTATTTTATATACTGGAATTCCACACAGAATTTTTTTTTTTTTTTTTTTTGCGGTACGCGCACCTCTCACTGTTGTGGCCTCTCCCGTTGCGGAGCACAGGCTACGGACGCGCAGGCGCAGCGGCCATGGCTCACGGGCCCAGCCGCTCCGCGGCATGTGGGATCTTCCCGGACACGGGCACGAACCCGCGTGCCCTGAATCGGCAGGCGGGCTCTCAACCACTGCGCCACCAGGGAAGCCCAACACACAGAAATTTTTATGAGAGATTTTTGTGACTAGAAAGAAAAAAATTTTGTAGAAACTGCTATTATGTTATTCGCACAACCCTTTATAAGTACAGATCAGAAAATGGCTCCAGGAGCTTAACTGACTTGCCCAAGATCACAGATCTAGTATAGGACAGAGCTTGGACTCAAGTCCAGGACATGGGACTTTATACAAGCCATGGAATGATGGTGTGAGCCAATTTTATCTATTCACTAAGGCACAGATGAGTTAAGTGAACGCTCTGGTTTCTTATGCATGGAGAGAAAACAACACACTATTTTAATACTGATTTCTTCTACGTGGCAATGTTCGGCGTAAATTTATTGCCTTCTTTGTGCTTCTCTGTAACTTTTACAATGTGCATGCATTAATTTGAGTTTTAGTGAAAACGTTAGAAAGTAAAGAAGTATGATTATGAAATAAGTCAAGGGAATAATGGGAAAGCAGAGGAAGGTGTCCTATTCACGCTGGGGTGACTGATTATTTGGAACTGGCTATGAGCCTTGATGATAAAACGAGGTGTTTTTCCAGCAAGGCGTATCTAGGGCAGTGTTATGACACTGGGTCACAGTTACTCCAGCAGCTTCTGAGACAGGCCGACCTGCTCTGCCAATGACCACTGTGTGAGCCTCATAGCCTCTCCGAGCCTCAGTTTAGCTCTTTGTAAAATGGAGGAAATAAACCCACCTACACTGGTTCGGTCTCTTGACTGTATGTGGCAGAAGCACAGCTTAAAGTAGCTTAGAGTGCAGAAAGAATTCACGGAGCCTCATAAACGGAGAGCTAAGGAATCTAGTTGCAATCACAGCTCTCTTTCCATCTATGAATTCTGCCTTCTCCTTCTTAGCTCCTAAGCACACTCTGCCCTTGTAACTGGAAAGGCGGACAGCAGCAGCCTTGCTCATACCCTCCCAGGTCAGCAAATCTGCTAGAAATAAAACCTCTCTCAGAGCCCACCTGCCGCACCCAAGGATGATTCTGATAGGCCACGCTTGAACCCCACGACCCCACCCCCTCTCGCACAGAACCAGTCACTGTGACCCAGTGATAAGGCGTAGGATGGGCCCATCCAATCCCGTGCGCCCAGCTGCGTGCCCAGTAGCCTCTGTCCTGAAGACCCAGCTCTCCTGTGATGGATGCTGAAGGAGGCCACCTCCTGACCAAACCAGATGAGGTGACTGATTCCACTGGCCAGAGGGTCCAACTGATGTGTGCTGTTAGAAAGGTTAATTAGCTTGTGAAACGCATCAGACTTCAAAACACTGCTAAACAATATTTTAGTACTTAGCAAGGGGGAGAGAAAAATTCTAAAATCAAGGTGACAACATAAAAACAAAGGATATTTCATCAGAAAAAAAAAACAGGACCTTAAGAAGCTAGGTTTGGGGGAAAACTGTCATGGTGCAAGGTTCAGAGAAAACAGGTCTGTGTCCCCTTCCATGGACTAAACCCTTTATGGCCACCAGGTCCTCTCCTTTTGCTGTTTAACTACTCTGGAAACTGGAGACAATGCTCCAATGCAGAAGATACTCCTCCCTCAACACAACTCCAAATAAATTAGATATTGAACGAGACACTGAGATTCTGGCAAGAAAACACGCACAAAAAAATTGGGCCTGGAGCTGTTGGGAGATGATAAATTATCAGTTTCTCTTTAATAAGATTGTGTCTCATCACCATCTCCTGTAAGGGATTTGATAGCTTTTGTTTTTAACCTGTGAAGATTAAAATCAATTCCCAGCTACAGCTGGAAGCCCCAAACCAGACAACTGCAAATGTATCAATTAATCAATCAATCAGTTGGTCAGTAGATCAGCAAATCCATATCAAGGGCCAAATCTTGCTGGGCCTCTGGGGCAGAGAAAAGAATCAGAAAATATGCTCCTGCAGATGTTAGAGGAGGGAAGCCAGGCTTCAGAAGGCATTAACTCCAACTTTTAAGGCAACAGGAAACCTATTTCCATTAGAATTACTGGGCCAGCATATCCCACAGTCTTACCTGTCTTGTCTTACGGATATGTTTGATTTTGGACCCTGGATTAATCCACAGACTTTGACTTACACCCTTGCCCTGCTCAGATGTCCACACTGGCAACATCACTCCTTACATATCAGCTGGGTTTATGGACCCTACCTGTGCTCCCAGGGCATTTCAGAGGAGGCAGAAATGAGGAAGAAATAAAAAGTTGAAGAAATGAGGAAGAAGATTTGGAATGAAACTCAAATTTCACCTCCACCACTTACTACCTGGGTAGCTTTGCAAAGGTTATTCGGCCCCTCTTGGCCCTGGAATCTTCAACTACCAAAGCAGAAATAACAACATGTGTTTTGTAGCCCTGCAAGGATTAAATGAGATCACCAATGCAGAAGCCTTAAAATAAGGCTTAGTTCAGAGTTAATGGTTGTTCATTAACATTACATCACCATTGGTGGTGGCGATGTTATTTCAAGTATCAGATGGGTTGTTCCTAGGTTGGATTTTTTGTTTAAGTATTTATAAAAATGTGTACAGGCATGTTTTGCTCCAGTGCTTTTTTCCCCCTCTCCAAATGGACTTCCTCACCCTACAATAATCTTATTAAATTCTACAGACTTCCACTTACATGACAAATACCCCGCTGGCTTCAGCCCAAACAAAAACTAATTGTCCCCTTGTTTGTCTGTGTTTGCCTTTGTTTTTCCAGATGAAACAGTTCAGGCTCTGTTTCCTTGTCCCTTGGCATTTTTGAACAGCCAACATTATAGGAGTAAGCCACAAAGATAGGGTTTCCTGGAGCAAGGAAGGAAGAGTGTGTGAAGCAAGTGGCTCTATTTGAAGCCACAGCTCTTAATGTCAGTAACGAAATGGCTGAAGGAGTGTGACAGAGAGGAGAGACTATCAACTCGGAGGTCAGAAGGGGCAGTGTCTTCATTAATCCCGCCTTCCCCCTTCTACCTCCTATGAGCTACCTGACTCTGGCTATGTTAATAAACCAGTGCAGAATCAACAATGGTTTTCTCTTCCGAGAATGAATTTGGCCTGATTTATAGACATTATTTCCTCCAATAGTCCTTACAATGATATTAACAAGTTTGAGAGTCATCACCACCCTTGAAGTGAGGAAATCAATGGAGGACTTTCCATGGGAGGTTCTGGAGAAAGGAGCCTAAGACAGAAAAGTGGAAGATTCAAGTTCAAGTCCTGGTCCTGCCATCAAAATCTGGGTGACCTGGAATAGGCCTTTCTCTCCATGCTGGCCAGTTCATGCATTTGAGGATGGGGGGGGGGGGTGGTTCAGACAAAAGGATCAATTAAATTTCCTTCCAGTTCTGGCACTCGGTGCCAGTCCAAGACTCTCCATGTCATAAAATCGTACTGCCGTTCTCCCTCCTCTCAGCTGCCTCACCAACCACACCTGCTACTTCTCGCTCGTCAGCAACAATAATAACCAATATTTGTCGGATGCCAGCTACGGGTCCGAGACTGGGTCCGAGGCTGTATGTGCTTCATCTTAGTTAATTCTTCCCACAACCCTCTGAAGCAGAGGCTATCATTATCCCTCACTGATAACTGAGGAACTTGAGGCTAAGAAACGTTGAATGACTTCTTAACTCAGAAACTTTACTGGGGCCCCACATCGCTGTACTACCTCTCACCTACTACGACCTGGGCTTCTAAGATACAGCACTTGCCAAGGTCACCTCTTATCTTCCCAAGGGGCCTCTAAAGCATCTCCGTTTGTTCGTCAGGCCTTCCTGCCCCATCCAGGCCACACCTGTTGTTTGGGCTTTGACTCAGGTCTTTGATGGGGAGGGCAACATAGGGTAATGGAGGGTTCAGAGACCTTGGAGGTGGGCTGAGCAGAATTAGAGTCCTATCTCAGCCAGGCACGAGAGCGTGCTCTCAGATGGCCTCCCCAAGCCTGGCTGTCCTCGTCCAGGGCACTCCTGCCTAGGAGGCTATTGGGAACGTTAAGTGGGACTCCGTAGGTTAAGCTCCAGGGACAAATGCTGACACACTACTGAGCAGTGACCCTACTCTTCCCCTATTCATATCCCGCTTTCCTTTAAGACCCGACTCTTGAGAGCCACTTTTCTGTTTCTGCAATTAATCCATCCCTCCTTGAATCAGTCCAGGTTCCAATAAGAGAGAGACTGTGTCCTGAAAACAGGGTGATTCCAGGGGGATTCTTTTTGAAGGGGCTGTGTACAAAGGTAAGGTGAGAGGGGACTAAAAGCACTAAGCAATAACCTGAGGCTTCAGAGCAGCAGAGCTGTATCACACCTAGGACGGAAAGGCTGAGGGACGGGGCAGGTAGTTACCAGAAACCAGAGAGAGAGAGAATAGAAGACAATCAGCTTCCTTGGGAGAAGCAACGATCTTCAGTCATGGACCCAGCCAAGCCCAGAGGACACCTGGCAGGGAGAAGTTAGGGGATAAACACTCTGACCTCACTCTTGGCTGTGCAAGTTAATTCCAGAAACACAGAACTGGCCTGAGCTATTTTGCAAAAACACCTGGACAATACTGACCCTTAGTCAAGGCACGAAATGTACTGAAAAACAGCACTGCTTTGTAACTGTGAGTCCAAGGTATTTGGGGCTGGTTTGCACCCACCACTTAGCAATGGTTATAGATAATGGTGACAGCGAGGAAGGCACTCTCTGACCTCCCACCTAACTCTTTTCAGAGCTCCCCACTGGCTGGACCCAGTTGGAAGCAGCATGCGGAAGACCCCACTGATGTCATTCATGCAGTACAGCTTCTGGGGCAGACAGCAGGGTGGAGAAGGAGAGACTGGATCTCCCCAGCGCAGTGTTCTCCCACGCATCACCCTCTCTGGGCTCTCTTTCCCATCAGAAAAGTATATGTGTGGGTGTGCTGGCCGCACCCCCTGACCCTGAGCCCCTAAGAATGTATGAGCCCCTTCCTTCCCATGGTCACCGCCCTCAGCCATCTCGGTGCTGGGCACGGAGTAGGTGCCTGGTAAGTGTGATGGAACCTCCAGGTCCAGCAAGCACCATGGAGGATTCTCCTTTCCCCAAGATCGGTCCTTTATTTTTGTTGCTGCCAAAGACCTTGCCAGTTGCTCAGCAGCTCCGGAGACATTTCGGAAGGTGGAGAGAACCAGCTGAGGGGAGGGAGAGTGTTTGCCGGTTGATGTCTAGTCATAACAATTCTCCATGTGCCTCCCCCGGTGACATTAGATAAACAGAGATGGGAATCACATTTCAGCGTGACAGCTTAAAAGGCACGTCAAGAAACAATTTAAAAGATCCAGAGCGACCCAGTCCTGAGGGACTCTGTCAGTGTGACCCTGCTTCCCGTCAGGGCCGAGGTGGGGGTGATATGGCCCCGGAGCCCACACTCGGGAGCCTGAATTCTCTAAGGCTGGATCCTCTGAGACCTGGGACTGGAGGCCAAGTGAGCCTGGAGCTTTCGGCCCTTGACTGCCTATCAGTGTCTGTGAAATCACCTGCAATCAGCAGCACGGAGTATCAGTCTCCACCGGAGCACGTTACCCTCCAAACTCGTCAAACCCCATCCGTGAGGAATAATATTTATAGAGTATCACCTGAAGGGCATGCTGTCTGCCATTCCTTTAGATCCGCAGTTTTCCAGATTATCTTCCCCAGAGGCCTGGGATTCCTGGGCGTGTCCCTGAGACTCCCTAGAAGCCAATCCCCTGCCTCTTCTCCAATCAAGAGAACACAGGTCTTCCCTGTTACACACGGGATCCTGGGGTTGCACACAGGAAATCAATTACCTTTTTAAAAATGGATGCTGATGTCTTAAAAGAATAAAAGCCATCCCATTAGCCTAGATTTCAGGCTGCGATCAAGCCAGATGGAGAGAGATCTGCAAGCTTGGGTCACGTTCCTTTGCTCTGCTGCCCTTAGAATTTCTGGCGCTAAATTGAGTTTCAGTGGAATCCCATCAGCCCACCTTGTAGGAGCCCAAGAAATCTCACCATGTGCAACAACACAGACGGACCCTGAGGGTCTTATGCTAAGTAAAATAAGTCAGAGAAAGACAAATGCCATATGATTTCAAGCCTACGTGGAACCTGAAAGAACAAAACAAACGACTCATAGATACAGAGAACAAGCCGGTGGCTGCCAGAGGGAAAGGGGTGTGTGGCAAGGGGCAAAATCAGTGAAGGGGATTATGCGGTACAAACTCCCAGCTATCAAATAAATCAGTCACGGGGGTGTAATGCACACACCGGGAATGGAGTCAATGATACTGTAACAACCTTGTATGGTGACAGATGGTGACCGTGGCAATTATTTCATCATGTACAAAAATATCGATTCACCTAAGAAATAATGCAAATGAATCTATATGCAAAACAGAAATAGACTCAGACATAGAAACTAAACTTATGGTTACCAAAGGGGAATGGGAGAGAGGGCAGGGATAAATTAGGAGTATGGGATTATCAGATACAGACTACTGCACGTAAAATAGACAAGCAACCAGGATTTACCGTATAACAGAGGGACTATATTCAATATCTTGTAATAACCTATAATGGAAAATAATCTGAAAAAAGATATATATATATATAGTAACTGAATCACTTCGCCGTACACCTGAAACTAACACAATATTGTAAATCAACTATACTTCAATTTAAAAAATAAATAAATAAATTTAGTGAAAGCAAAAAAATATCAATTCACTATGTTGTACACCTGAAACTAATATAATGTTGTATGTCAAGTATAACTTAAATTAAAAACAAATTATTTAGTTATTTAATTAATTGAAAAACTTTAAAAGGACAGCTTTTTGAAATTCCTGAAATGTCTCTTGAAAGACTCCTTTTGGCGAATCCATGAGACCATTTCCTCTCCTGTATCAGGAAGAGTGGATGCGGTTTGACTGTGTCATGTGACCGTGATGGAACCTGGCTCTGCCTCGGCCTCTGGGAACCTCAGTGCCAGCTCTGGAGCCCGCTTCCGAAACTGCTCTTCGAGACTCTAAACTCTGCCCCACTCCCTCAGTTACTTATTTTATCATTTTGGATTGCCTTTAGTTTTGTGGGATACTGCAGAATATGTGTACCCTCCCTCCTTTGTGGAAACAGAGGAAGAGTGTATAAACACAGAAATAAATAAAAATCAGTGGCCCTGCAAAGAAAAAGGAAGCAACCCAGTTCATTTGGTTGGGCTTTCACCACCACCTCAAACACGTTCTAATTCTGATCTCCTGTGAAATACATGGATTTCCCTATTCCCTGATGACAAATCTCTGTGAGCTCCCAGCCTGCTGGCTATAGGAGGACACCCAGGCTCCCTCGGATGGATAGAACTCCAAGGCCTTCTCGATCCTAATTCACCAGCCCAGTGCCTGCTTCCTACACCCCCATTATGCTAAAGCATCTTCCAGTCCCCAAATCCACCCAGCCATTTCCCATCCCAGCCCTGGCACACGTGGCTCCTAAGCCTGTAATCTCCCCTCCCTGTTCGCCCCATGGAAATTCAAGACCACGAGTGTGTTCCCACTCCTCTGGCCCCCAGCGTGGCCAGCTGCCCCCAAACCCGGTTTCTTCAGGCTGAGTCATAGCTCTGTGTTCACTCACAACTCTGAACTTGCAGGCTCCTCTGTTAGTCTCTCCCACTACACTCCACCCTCCCTATGGACAGGGGGACCCCACTTTACAGGACAGACTTGTAGCTGGCATAGAGAGGGCCTGGCAGAGAGGAGTTCCACCCTCTGTTTATGGCACAACAGACAGGCAGACAGGGGCCCCGAAGTGTCATTCTAATGCTCACTGTGAGCACGAGTTTTAGAAACGGGGATGGGCGTGGTCACTCTCAGCTCCCGCCTCCCCTGCACTCCCTAAGATCATCTCCAACCTGGAAATATATCTGCAGGTGTGAAGCCTGCAATGTGTTTGACTGTCACTGGCCCAGTCTCGGGCTTCCGATATTTTTAATTCCTACACTGAAGAATCCTTATTCGTTTTGCTGAGAAGAGAGGGCATAATCTGAGGGCCCAAGGAAGCTACATTTGCTTCCGTTCTGCTATCCTGATTGATGACACAGTGAGCCTCCTGGGAGAGAATGGTGCACCAAGAGAGCTGTTGTCTTTGCACGCCCATGACACATTAGCAGAACCCCCCCCCACGCTGAGCCCTGAGTGAATTCGGGGTCACAAAGACTTGACTTGAAACACTGGTTCACCTATTTACCAAGTGTGTGTGTCCTTGGGCAGGTATTCTAACCTCTATAAGCCACACTGTGCTCTATACAATAGGGAATACCATATTTTATTTCCCCTACAAGCTAATAAGGCAGGCATAAGGAACAGCTCCAGTCTAGTATGTCACTTAACCTCTCTGTACCTCAGTTTCCCTACTTATAGAGTAGGGATCATATACATGCCTACTTCACTGGGCTACTATGAGAATTAAATATGAAAATGTACGTATAGAACTCAGCATGAAGCCTAGCTATGAATGCTTATTTATTGTCTATGGCCATGTCTCCAAGAGATGAAAACTTTCAGCCTTTTGCTGTATTTTCTACTGATCCAGGGGAAGTGTGACCTATGGCTCCGATGTGTGTTGTGTCTGATGGCCATGAGGATATTCCTGGGAAGGACTCTCACTGCCAATTTGGACAGATCCCTTTGATTCTAACCTACACACCAAAGCCACAGTCATTGTCTGCCAACGAGCCTCTTGATGTCTGTATATCTCTGAAGCTTTCTTGCCAGGTAGCATCCCCTTAGCAAGCTCTGTTGTTGTTTGAAACGTCCCCATCCATCCTCCATGCCACCACCTAAGGCTCCAGTGACACCCTTCTACCCAGAGTGCTGGTACACCACATTCTAGGTACCTCATTCAACCTGCCAACCTGTAGCCCCTCCCTCACCTGCCCCTGTGGCTACTGACATCCCGTCTAACACCCCCACTCTGGTAGGGCGCTCTGGACTCAGTCAGCCCCCCTCCAAGGCAACCAACTGCAGCCTGCTTGGGGAGTGAGGAGCACGGGAGAAGCACTGACACGTTAAGAGCCTTCACTGTGCCAGTGCCCGGACAAAGAAGGCATTTACCCATCAGCGGGCCTGGGGAGGCTGCCATTTTTCTTCCTGAATTCTCCCCACTCCCAAGGGATGATATTTAATTCATGATGCTGAGGCTAGAAGCATTGCCAGATATATTTCCTCGATGATTAAACATTAAACACACAAGTATTTCAAAGCACTTGAAATAACTCAGAACTAACGAAGGACTAATTGCTTCACTCTGTGTATTCAAATAGTGATGTTATTTTTAAAAAATGCATTCTTATGTCAACTGTTGCATCAGTTAATTGCAAATTTTCCAACAGTTAGCTATAGTGTGATTAAAGCATATGAAAATAATCTTTTAATTAGCTTTCATTTCGAAACAAATAAACAATTAAACCAAAGAAGTTAAGTGTGAAAATTCTGTTGGTCTGCTTTTTTAGGGGGGACACTTGTACAAATAATGACTGTATCATTGGAAATTATTTCCTTGGCTAGTCTAATGGTTGTTACAGTAATTTCATCTTTTCCCTTTACATCCCTTCTATCTCTTTTTTCTTTTTTCTTTTTTCGGTACACGGGCCTCTCACTGCTGTGGCCTCTCCCGTTGCAGAGCACAGGCTCCAGATGCGCAGGCTCAGCGGCCATGGCTCACGGGCCCAGCCGCTCCGCGGCATGTGGGATCTTCCCGGACCGGGACACGAACCCACGTCCCCTGCATCGGCAGGGGGACTCTCAACCACTGCGCCACCAGGGAAGCCCCGTTCTATTTCTTATAACCCCATACCCTTGCTGTTTTCCCCAGAAGCCTAAAATATATAACTAGATAATAATAGCCTTTTTCAAGAATGTCTTTTGGAGCAGAACTATTCAAAGTACCAGCCAATTCTTATTAAAAATATCACCGTACATATCATTGGTATTCAAAAAGAGGAAATAAGTTTGTTTGGGCCACTGAGTCATTAATACTTTCACCCACCTTATGAAGCAGAAGTGAGACTGCAGTGAGAGGAGAGAGGCTAAGGGCATAAGAGGTAAGTAGGCTCGCACTCTCTCAGAGTCTGTGCCTCCTTCAATTTTATGACCTAGGTGCCTTATCTGCCTCGCTCTAGGCCCAGACTTACTATGAAAAGTCATAGGGCACCTACTACATGCTTAGTGCTATTCAAGAACCAGTTAACAACAAGAAAGGGATTATAGAATCTATTTGGGCCAAACCCTCCTGTGTTACATGTAGGGAGACTGGGGCCCAGAGAAGAGGAAGGAACGATCTGCTACAGAGAAAAGAAAGACGGAGATGACAAGGTCCTGGTCCCTGTCCATTTAGTCAAAAAGCATTTGGTGGGCACCGCCTCGGGGTGTGGCACGTGTGGGAGATCACCAGCCTCCAGTGGGCAGCGTCACCCTGGAAGGCACCCTCTGTAGAGCACAGCAAGAGAGCTGAACCTGAGGAAATGGAGATTAAAGGGCACTCTTAGAGCTGAGTGACCCTGGGTTAGTGACTTCACCTCTCTGAGCCTGTGGATCATGTCTTTAAGTGAAGATAATATTTATGTCACTGTGAGCTCCAAGAATAGTAATAAAAAGAGTGTCGCACAGTAACTGCCACTAAGTAGAGCACAGTAATGACAATAGGTACCATCTCATAGGGGTTGAACTGTGTGACAAGCACTGTGCTAAATGCTCTACCTGCATTATAGCATTTTAACCGCACAGCAACCCATGGGATAAGCATTGCAAACTTCATTTTATAGGTAAGGAGACAGGCTCAAAGAAATGAAATGACTTGTCCAAGTTCATGCAGCGGGTAAGTGGCAGAGTCAGGATCTAAACTAGTTTCATCAATTTCTGACTTTCAAGCTGATGTTCAAACTGTCATGCTAAAAAAAAAAAAAGAGAGAGAAAATGGAGCTCAAACTTGGGAACACACTCACGGCTAGTAGGATTCTTAAGGAAATCCCTATAGATTTAAAATCCAACATCCCATTCCCTCAGCTCCCATCACAAACTCAATTATCAGTGCCCAGTAACAACATCAGCAGCTAGAGCAGTACTGTAATCTCATCATGATGGAGATGATGTATAAGACGCAAAAAATCAATTTCCACATGATGGTACGATTGCATCTAGATACTTTGAGACCTTGATAATAGAACCTCAGCCCGTAACAGAATCACAGAATTTAGTGGTTAGAAGGAACCCTAGCTTCTGTGGCACCCAGCTACCTGGTACCTCTGGCATAAGGTGGTACAGCCTTGTTCACCCCCCCATGAAAGGGGTCCCTTCACTTCATCAGAAAACCCCTTCTCCGTAGGGCATGCTTGCTATATGACTTATCTCAACCACTCTTCCTGTAACCTCAGGAATTCTGACACATGTGGGGTTAAATCCCAGCTCCAGCACCAGAGCTAACCTCCAGGAAGGCAATTAACCTCTCAGAACTTCAGTTTCCTCATCTAGAAAGTAAAAGTAATAACAGCTACCTATTGCAGGGTTGTTGCATTAAATGAGATGAAGCATATAAACACATTACCTGCTCTGTCTAAGCTCTCGATAAATGCTAACCCCTGTCACCATTACTCTGACGATGTCAGAGGGAAGCAGGGAAGAACTTGGGGGCCTGAGGCAACGGAGACATGGGATTAAGGAGGGTCCAGCAGGCCAATCTACAAGGGACAGAGCAGAGGTATGGTCGGGTCTACCTTCCCAAGGGGTAATCAGTAAATAAACAGTTGTTGTATTGAACAGAGTTCCCTGTGGGGATGCTTCAGAGCCGGGGTTTCTGCAGCTCCGTTCAGATACCCTTTGGGTTCTGCTAAATTATCGCCAGAATGTGTTACCGCAAATTACTCTGTGACTTGGCAGAATTGAGTGAAATGGGATCCCAAATCAAAAATTGAAGGAGTGGGGCATTTGCAATGGCACATTCATTTACACCATTTCATTTCACTCTTTCAGCTGCTAAAACGTTCAGAGGTCCCAGCAGGGACCGCTGGCCACTGCAGAAGGAAGACACTGAGTTATGATGCGTCCTCGTCAGCCTTCCCTGGAAAGCAGGGGCGAGCAAGTGCTGCTGATGTGTGGTGATGTGCAGAGGATGTGGTGGCAGCGGGGGGCGGCTCGGCTTTGGGGTTTTCAGAGGTCAAAGCGGGGAGAGCAAATGATAAGGACTCCAGGAGGCCGCTTTCTTTTCTGCATTGAGGATTGGTGAAATCACAGAAAGGTGAATGAAATTAGGGATTGTCCACTTCGACCTCCTCCTTCCCCACTTCCTACTCTAGCTGTTGGGATAAAAGCTCTAACCCTCCCAGACTTGGAGGCAGCAAACGCCAGCTCTGCTGGGAATGTAACAGGAGCATCTTGAAAAGCCAGCATAGGGATCTGAAAAGGTTCTGCCCAGGGGTAGAGAGCACTGGTACTCAGTGACCTGAATCTCAGACACTAAAACCATCAGGTTTAAGTTAAGACCTTGACCCTTCTAGATTCCCCACCATCCATCCCACCACTGATGCTCTGAGTGAGATACTCCCCCAACCTCATCTACTGACAGAATGAACCCAGGGTACTGTGCCAGGAAATAATATGGGAAAGTGATCTTATCTGAGGATCAGTAAAGGATTTACATGAGGAAGAAAATAATTTTTGAGGTTTGAAGAATGAGTTGCCATTAAATATCCGAAGGGAGGTTGGAGGGCTGGGGCATTGCAGCCAGTATCTGCAAAAGCTCTGTAGCAGGAAGGAACCTGGCAAATAGGAAGAACTGAAGGGAAACCTGTGGGCTGGAACAGACAATGGGATGGAGACTGGAGGGCGAGGATGCCAGACACTGGGATGGGCCAGACGACGGCAGGCCCAGGCCACATTGAGGATGTTGGCTGGGGTGACAGGTCAATGTGATTAGGTCTGAGTTTTAAAAAATGAAATCTGTCTGCTCTCTGGGGACTGGACTGTAGGTTTTGTCAGGAAGGGAGGGAAGTGGATTGACTAGGTGGCTATTAACAATGGTCCCAATGAGGGTGATGAACTTGGGCCTGGATCAGGGGACATGGAGCAGAGAAGATATATCCCAGAGATGTCTAGGAGCTGAAACCAGCAGAACTTGACCATGGAGTGTCTGTGGTGGGAGAAAGACTGAAGCATCAGGTCTGGCCTTAGGTGTTCATCCAAATGCTCACCTGTGGCAGGTAATCCAAGGCCTAACAAAACAGTCTTCATGAAATCAGATTTGATGAAAAAGCAGGACTGTGGTAGGCTGCTCATTTGAACAACATTGAAAAATAACAGCACACGGTAGCCCTGCTGCTCTTTCTAGAATTTTCAGTGCCATGAACTGGGACTTGACATCTTCAGACATATTTTCTCTCTAGATCTGTTCTGAAATCTGTTTGATGTAAAGTGATTTCTAATGTTAGCCTGTAGAGAAAGAACTACTGAATATTCTGTGAAATGAAAATTCAGAAACGTATTTGCTTTTTCTTTAATCTCACCAAAAAGCTACATCAGGATACGTAAACCAGTTCCACCTTTGCCATTAACTTGCTATGTGACCTCAGGCAATTTTCTTTCCCTCTCTGTGCTTCCATCTCTATTTTGGGAATGCTGAACTGAGTAATCTGTAAAGCAGCTTCCAGCCCTAAAATCCTTCACATACGAGATGTCATTTTTGCACACGTGGAGAAGAACAGGCTCGTAACTGCAGGTAATTGAACTTCTGTTTCACAGAGTATTGCATACTCCGCTCCCTACTTTAATTCAGAAAGTTCTTTCAGACAAAACGCAATATAATTTACAGTCAATTTGGAAACAAACTGACTCTAATGAAAAATGTTCTGAGCAACAGCATCGCTTTTATAAGACTTACATTTTCCTAATGGGCACCAAGGCCAAGGAAAACATCCAGAGAGTTGCCAAATCTGCAAACCCCGAAAATACCCACCACTTAAACATTGCTGTTTGTCCCCCATAAAGTTAGCTGCACGTTAACCTGCACAGTTGGACTCCTCGAATGGTGTTTCCGAGGGGTACCAATTCATATCTCATGCCTCCCAGCAGAGCCCACCCGACAGCGCCTCTGCCATAGCCTGCAAAGGAACATCTGGTCTTGCTGTCTCAAAGCTGCTTCCAGGAATATACTTGTACTCCGTGCACAGAGCTGTAGATTCAAATGTCCCCCCACCCTCCGCTCTCACCACCAATACCTTACTTTGGATTAGATCATCATCACCGTTTCATGGACCACGGCAACAGCGGGGTAACTGGTCTACCAGACTCCAGCGGCCCCGCCCCACTCTTCTATGTTCTGTGTCAGCTACCAGAATGTTCTTTATAACAGGCAAGCCCGTATTCCTCACCTCCTTGCTCCAAAATCCCCCTGCCGCTCAGGATGGAGTCCAAGCCCCCAGACACAGCCTTCCAGGTCCCTCAGGAACTGACTCCAGGCCACCTTTCCAGTCTTACCTGTCCAGACTCGGCCTCATATGCCTTCTTGCCCAGACGCACTGGCTGCTTTCATCTTCGCACACATAACATCCTCCTCCACACTGGCCTATTTTTACTCACACTATTCCCTTTCTCTAGACTAGTCTTTCTCTGCTTGGTGTACACCTGCTGATTCGTTCCACAAATATTTGAGCACCTACTATATGACTAGAAATGACAGAATATGTAAGCCAAACTCTATGAGAAGACAAATGAATTCAGATTTAATACTCTGGAAACAATCATTTTGCGGGATGCTTGAGAATGACTCTCCTAGAACAATGATATTCAAACTTAAATGAGCACACAAGTCACCTGGTGATCTTGCAAAGACGCAGATTTTGATTCACCCAGTCTTTGATGGAGCGGAACCAGGGAATCTGAAACTTGTAACACACTCCAAAGCAGTGGCCATGCTGGCAGTCCAAGGACTTTGAGTAGCAAGGGCATGACCTTCAGATTTAGACTTAACTGGATTCAAATCCCAGCTCTGCTGCCTCCTTGCTGTGGAAAGTTGAGCAAGTTATTTCACTTGTCTGAGCCTCAGTTCTTTGACAGTGATTTGATAACCAACAGATGCTGGTTATTCAATGATGTCTACTCAAGGAACTCTGAGATAAGTGGGAGAGACACACAGATAGACAACTAGGGCATAGCAAGATGTGTGCTATGATGGGGGTACAGACCCAGGAAAAGCTCCAAAGACTTTCTAAAGAAAACTATCTCTGATCTGAACCTTAAAAAAAGAATAGGAGTGAGCCGATCAAAGATGTGGGTAATCCAGGTGGAGAGAGTAGCCTCACCAAGGAAAAGAGATGAGAGAGAGGACGAGTGTCGGGAAGGAAAAGTAAACTGGCTTCGTCCACAGGGCAAGGTGCTTGTCGGAGAGCAAGGAGGACTGGGACTGGAGGAGTGAGTGATGACTCAGTCATGAAGGGCTTGTATGTCATGTGTGGAGTTTGGGATTCCCCCTGAAGACAAGATGGAGCTACTGGGACTTTAAGCAGGGGAGTGACCTGAGCAGACGTGCCTCTTAGTTTGATATACTGAGCTGCCACGTGGCAGGAGCCAGACTGGAGGAAAGAACACTGGTCAGGGGTGGGGGGCAGTGGGGAAAAGGAGGTGGCTGCAGAAAGATGCTTGTCATGTGCCTTTGAAATGTTAGTTGAATATACAAGTGAACAAAGATTTAGTTATCTCCTTTCTTTTTTTTTAAATTGAAGTAGAGTTGATTTACAATATTGTTAGTTCCACGTGTACAGCAAAGTGATTCACATATATACATATATATTTATTCTTTTTTAGATTCTTTTCCATTACAGTTTATTACAAGATACTGAATATAGTTCCCTGTGCTACACAGTAAAACCTTGTTGTTCATCTATTTTCTTTATGGTAGTATGCACCTGTTAATTCCATACTCCCAACTTATCTCTCTGTCCTTTCCCTTTTGGTAACCATAAATGTGTTTTCTGTGTCTGTGAGTCTGTTTCTGTTTTGCAAATAAGTTCATTTGTGCTATTTTTTTAGATCCCACGTATAAGTGATAGCATATAATATTTGTCTTTCTCTGTCTGACTTACTTCACTTAGTATGATAATTTCTAGGTCCATCCATGTTGCTGCAAATGGCAATATTTCATTCTTTTTCATGGCTGAGTAATATTCATATATATATATATATATATATATATATATATATATATATATATATATCACATCTTCTTTATCCATTCATCCGTCAGTGGACATTTAGGTTGTTTCCATGTCTTGCCTATTGTAAATAGTGCTGCTATGAACACTGGGGTGCATGTACAATATCTTTTTGAATTAGAGTTTTCATATTTTCCAGATATATGCCCAGCAGTGGGATTGAAGGATCATATGCTGACTCTATTTTTCGTTTTTCAAGGAACCTCCATACTGTTCTCCATAGAAGCTGCACCAATTTACTTTCCCACCAACAGTGTTCCCTTTTCTCCACACCCTCTCCAGCATTTATTCATTGTAGACTTTTGAGTCATCCCCTTTCTTGAATACACTGACTTCATTCCTAATATTATAAAGAATCCAGTGATATAAACAGACCATCTCACTGCTCCAGGTCTCATCAAGCAAACTATAAAAAATATTAGGATTTAGTTTATATTCTAAATTTCTACTAACACGGGGGCAGTACTCTCTGAGTTCGTCTAGCTAGTGAGAAATGGACAGTAATGAATAAAAGTGGCTACAAAAATGTAAGATTGTTAAATTTTGTAAAACCCTTTTCCCCATTGAAAATAGTATTTTCACGTGCACTATATTATTCAACTATCCCTGCAGCTTTGCTTCCAGTTGTCGGCTTCAGGCCCCAGAACTCTGAAAGCTTGTTCCCAAACATGCGCCCATGGACTTTAGCCTCATCCAAGAGAAAGTTTACGTTGGAAGGTGGAAAATGAGGAAAATGAAGAGGTAATTATTCACTTTAATGGAATTTTCTTTTATATACTTGATATCTAGAGGGTGGTGTTAAAATGTCCTTTAATGAAATGATGATGGTAGAAGGTGGAAGATATTTTGTTGTTATTCCTTTGCTTTGTTTGTCCTTTCTCAGCCAAATAATAAGTTGGTTATTCTAACATGCTCCAAAAATATTTTTGGACATTTTAAAGGTTTATAAAATCTAAAAGTTTGAGGTCTACTGTTCTACACCATTTAGAGGTCCTTTTCAAGACATGCCGGACCAAGGTAAGACTTTAGTGAGTGAGTTTTACTCCATGACCTGACACCAATTCATTGGTAATTGCTACCTAGAAAATGTATTGGAAAGGATTCTGAGCCTCATCTGTAGCTCAACAGGGGGAAAATGTGTTAGAATCCATTAGTGAGGTCTGCCATGGATGGGGGCGGGGTGCAATGGCAATCCATTTGCAGTAGTATGCTAGTAAATATTTAACAACTGCTCTCTAAAAAGAAGAAAAGCCCTGATGTGTGTCACTGGCCAATTTCCATGGTAAAAATGCTCTCCCCATGGCTAATCACAAGCCCTCAACATGACATCACTGAAAGCAGAGTTGGGAAGAAACGTACCCAGTTGGCTATCACAAACTGGCACAAGCCAGCTCCAGGGCGCCATAGCACCCTTGCTTTTGATTTGCTGTCCTGATTCTAGACAGCAGGGAACCACTGAATGCATGTGCTTCAGTCTTACATCCACACACCACAACTTCTTCCCCTTGCTCACGTGTCCAGAGATATTCCTTCGGTCAGAAAAGCATTGCACATTTCTATTTCTTCCACTAAATATGGTTTATTTATCAACTCTCCTTTATGTAACTCCAGCATGAAATGAAATGCGTGATCTCATAGACCTCTTGCTGGCAAGAACAATGACACTGAAACATGAACAGTGACACTGAAACAAAACTATTCAAGTAAATTCCCTCAAGGGGGACTGGCATTAGGTGCTGTGGCTGATGGAGGCCTAACTGGTATTTCCTGCTATGGATACAAAATAGACCAACGCTTATTAAACAACTAGAGCGTGTTATCTAGTGACCAAAATTAATTGAGTCAAGGTGGTATTTCTAGGCTGAGCAAGACAGCTTTCTGAAGAACATCACATCCTAATATATACTGAGTCATGACGTTAAGCCTGAGATGTAGGGCCCAAGAAAGTCCTACAGTACTGAGTGCTGGCTTTGTCATTTGGCTTCATGCACACACAACTTGCACCCTACCTTTTTTGCACCCATCCTCTCCAACTCTACTCTGGAGCTCAACTCCCTAGGTTGAGGGAGAGCCAGGCACTTGGTCCACACTGGGGTTTTAGGATCTGGGAGTGGGTCTGGGATGAGTTTGGAACCTAGAGTACGGGATACCGTCTCAAAGGCGATAGGTCCATGCAAGGCTCCAATGTACATCTGTGCAGGCTGTGCACTGCACAACTCCAGGGTGCACCATTTTATGTGAATATGGCAGCCCTCCATCTACAGGGCCTGGAAATGAGGCAGGATATGGAGTAAACGGTCAGTGATGAAGAACAAGGAAGACTGATGAATGGAGTTTAGGAGAAAAACCATATAGGGACTGCTCTAGTTGAGCCCATTGACGAAGAAAGAGCTAGTAAGTATGTAGATCTTGCTTGAAGTAGACTCAACATTGTACAGATGGGGAAGCTGAGACTCAGAGAGGGAATTGCTCATTGCCCTGGAAATCAGGGGACCAACGGAAAGAAGGTCTTTCCTTGGGTTAAGATTACCCGGGGAGAGGTAGCCCTTGCAGCTCAAGACCAGGAGTGCTTGTAAACTGAGCATGTTGGTAGGAGTGGGAGTAAAGGACCAGGGAAGAATCAGAAATGAGCTGAGAGTCAGGAAATGGATTCCAGAGGATGCTCCATGAACAGAGCAAGGGTGGGGTGGCCAGATCCCAACCAGGTTCCCCAGGATGGGCTGAATTCCTGACCCCACCTGCTATCTGAATTCACTTTCCTGTTTCTTAAAGACAGCCACACTGGTGTTCTAGCCAGCAGTGAAATGCCCACACTTCACAGCACCCCTCCACAAGCCTGCATCTGCCTCAGGCTGGTCTTCAGTCTGAGGCCCCCCCTGATGTTGATTGAAACTGGCAGATACCACTGCCTAGAGTGGAGAGATGACCAGAGGAAGAAGGGAAATAATGTCACGTTACTGAATTGCAATGGAATAGAGTGTAGAACGGTGCATGTGTTGTAAGATGTAAGAATTCTGTTCCACGTTCTCAATGTCAAAGAACTGAAGCTCAGAGAAGCGAAATAACTCGCTCAACCTCCCCCAGCAAGAAAGCAGCAGAGTTGGGATTTGAATCCAGGTATGTCTAAATCTAAAGGTCATGCCCTTGCAACTCAAAGCCCTTAGACTGGCAGCTTGGGTACTGCCTTGGAGCTTGTTATAAATTTCAGATTCTCTGGCTCCATCGAAGACCCACTGAATCAGAATCTGCATCCTTGCAAGATCACCAGGTCACCTGTGTGCTCATTTAAGTTTGTATATCATTGTTCTAGGAGAGTCCTTCCCAAGCATCCTGAAAAATGATTCTGCTTCCAGAATATCAAATCTTGATTCAGGGACTTCCCTGGTGGTGCAATGGTTAAGAATCTACCTGCCAATGCGGGGGACACGGGTTCAATCCCTGGTCCGGGAAGATCCCACATGCTGCGGAGCAACTAAGCCCATGCGCCACAACTACTGAGCCTGCGCTCTAGAGCCCGCAAGCCACAACTACTGAGCCAACGTGCCACAACGACTGAGCCCACACGCCGAGAGCCCGTGCTCCGCAACAAGAGAAGCCACTGCAATAAGAAGCCCGCACACTGCAACAAAGAGTAGCCCCCGCTCACCACAACTAGAGAAAGCCTGCGTGCAGTAACGAAGAGCCAACACAGCCAAAATAAGTAAATAAATACATAAAATAAATAAATTTATTGTTTTTAATTGGTTCATTTTTCATCTGGTAGAGTTTGGCTAAGATATTTTTCCATTCCTAGCTGTGACTTACCCCAGAGCAAGAAAAGTGTCAGGGGTGGAAGCTGTTACTTCCTCTTCCATTTCTTTGCAAAAGAGAGAGAAAACATCACAGCCATGTGTGACTTCTCTCATGGTGATGACACAGCCAAGAAGAGGCTTGTTTTAAGGTGAAACAACTGCTCTGGGCTAGCCACTATCCCAGGGCTTCATCTGGGTATATGTGACTTTTCATCGCCTCAGCTGTCACACAGGAAGGAATCCAGTGTAGCTTGCTGATGCGGATGCTGGGAAAAGTAGAACGGGACAGAGACCATTGGATTTCACCTCCCTTCTCCTCAAGCTGCCAGAACACGCCCACTTCTGTCACCCTGGCCCGTGGGAGATTATAGGAAGAAATCATATAAAGAAAGATGTCTAAAAGGAATAACCCATTGTCCATTTGGATGGACATGCCCCTCTCACAGCCCCAGGTGGAGCATACAATCCCTCCTTCCTGTCCATAGCTGACCAGATCGAGGATGCAGCAGAGATGGCACGGCTCTCTCAAGTTCATATATCCATTCCCATTCTTATTCTCTCTCCCTCCTTCTCTCCTCTTTCGCTCCCTTTCACTTCCCTCCCTCCCTCTTGTGTTCCCTACTTCCTCCTCACTCTCTCTCCTCCCCCACCCCATATCTGGAATTGCAAAACAGAGAGAGGAGTGGTCAGTTAGCAGTGACGGGTATAGCAGGTGTCCTGGATGCCCCCTGCCCATGCCCTCTAGATCCTTACCTCTATATGCTGAAAGCTGCTTCTGACAAACTCCTGTAACTCTCCCTGCAGGAGCGTGCTTGGCCAACACACAGAGGAGGTGGCGAGTGCTGAAGGTTAGTGCCCCCAGAGCTGCCCTGAAAATGACTAGTGAGATGTGATGTATACATACCCCGGCTCTCTGGCTCCCTGTGTAGACTGCCTTGGAGACACATACTCCACACTGATGGCCCAGGTTCCCCAAAGGGATTAGGCTCCAGTTGTTCAAAGTAATAACCTGCTTGATAACACATCCTTTACTGGCCGCCTTGCTCATGCCTTCCTCACCCTTCCTCGCCCCCTTTCTGCTATGTCCTCTAATCACCTTCCAAATAAGCACTGGTACTCGAATTTTCATTTCAGGATCTGCTTCTGAAGTCCATCTCAAGGAGCTCTCAAAGATGAAGTGAAGAGGTCATGGACAGACCCGGGGAAGCCAAGTTCTGAGGAAGCAGGAGAGGCAAAGGCAGAGGAGAGGATGAAAAGTCAAAGGCACAGCGGGGAGGAGAAGCCAGGGCAGCCACCGCGGTCCCCGGTCCCCAGAGCAGGCTCAGCTCCAAATGGCCCTCCAGGCCCAGGGGTCCTCATGGAAAAGCCCTCTTCCTTAGAGATGCCAGAGAAAAGACCCGACCCTTGCCCCCGCCCCCGCCCGGAGAGCCTAATTCGATGGGCAAGCCAAACCAAGACAAAAGAAGGGGCAGCCAGGTAACATACTAGAACCATAGTAGCAGCCAGCACTTCCTGGACACTCTTGCTGGGTGCCTGGCATCCCCGTAGGCACCTGCCATGAGTTCACTCAGGACATCCTCACAACCCTGTGAGCTCAGTCATCATCACCAGTTACTGATGAGGAAACCGAGTCACAGAGAGGTGAAGGTGAGTGACGTGCCCCAGCTGTTCAATCTTAAGTGCCGGATACAGGCTCCAACCCACACGGTTTATCCCCTAAACACCAGGCTGGTCGATACAGCACTTGCTGTGGCACTGCCCTCCTTTTAGAGGTCGGGTTTTCCTGTTTCCAGAACATATTTCTCATTTTGAGAGGAAAAAAAAAAAAAAAAAAAAAAAAATGTCGCTATGGTCTCCAAAAGCTCCTGGCTCTGGACCTCTTTGCTTCTTAAAGTGGATTCGGTCTCAAGCGAGGCTGGGTGCTGAAGAAGCTTGGATGGAGTCACAGTGAGGCAGGGGCGAGGCTGGGGCACCGGCCCAACTCTCAGGCCAGAGCCAGGGAGAAGGGTGCTCACGGGCCAGCACACGGTGGACTCTGCCCTCCGCCAGCAACCACATGCTGAGCCCAGAGCTAGGGGCTTTATCTGCTTTATAATTCAACGCCATCCCCTCTCTGCTGAGTATGCTGCACGAACCCCAGTTCAAACCTGAGTAGGTTGAAGTTCAGATAAGTTAAGTGCTAGGCTGACCGGAGCCCCCCCTGGGTCTCTCTAACTCCAGAAACTTATATCCCTGCCCAGAGGATCTGGGCTGACTCTGATCTGGCTCTGGTCACCCAACGTGCTGCACTGGGTGGCTGGGACACGTGGGCAGGACTCTCCAGAGTGGGCCTTGGCGGCCAGCCATCAGCAGTGGAAGGGCGCAGGGAGCTGGGCCCCCCCCTGCTGGGCATCTCCAGGGTTGAGGAGGGTCTCGTAAACCTCCAGACTTTTCTCAGAGACCCATCAGCATCTACATTCACAGTGCACCTCCCACCCCTCCCAGGTCTGCTCTCGTCAACCGAAGGCATCCTCTTCTGATTCTACAATAGGAAGCCTTGCTTGGACTCCCCACGAATCCTCCCCAATCTGTTTCTAGGCGTGGGTTCCTTCTGCTTTCTGCAGGGCCTGGTTTTCGACATTCAAAAGCCAGTAAAGAAATGCATGACTGGCAGGGAAGTGTGGTGGAAAGGAAACGAAGGGCAGGTAACACTGGTTAACGCTGCAACATTGCGTTGCCCCCTGAAAACATTAATTGTTAAACACCTGAAGTCATCTAGCACTCAAGGGAAGAGTGAACCTCCAATGTTGTTGCGTTTTGAGGGTTTTTTTTGGTGGGGGGGGGGGATGCAATTCCTCATTTTTCTTCTCCTTTAGATTCTAAAGGTTTGTGCTAGTTTCCTTTTTCTTATATTTTTTTCCCCCAGAGATCGAAAACGTCAAGAAGGAACCTCAGCCAGACAAAGTCTGATTAGAAGGTGCCCCCACAGGAGGGGCTGAAAAGAAGCTTTTTAAGAAAATAAAAATAGAAAAAGCAACAGCGGTGGCGTAGGCATTTTTTGCCGCTAAGAATAGCAGCAGTCAGCTTCGGGCTCCCAGGGTCCCTCTTCTAAAGCTCATTGTGGTGGGAGCTAGAATCCATTTTCTGTTTCAATTGACGTTAATTTCATCCTGGCATATTTCAGGCCTCTCATCACCAGATGATTCATTGCTGCATGTAAGGGAGTACAATCAGCTCAAATATTTGTAGTCTTCATGCAATTGCTGTAAGAAAACAGGGGACTGCGTGCCACAGATCGCCCCCTTGCCGCCCGTCCCCGCCCCGGGCCAGCGTGTTGGGTGAGAATGACAGGCAGCGGCTGGTTCCTCTGTCCTCTTCCCCTTTGCCGACTGAGAACCACACAAAGCCTCCCTCCCCTTGGAGACCAGCAGCTTCTGGCCGCAAGATATTTTCACAGAGAGGGTTATGCTCCTGATAGCCTGGCCAGGAATGTTTCCAAGGACAATTCAGAGGAAATGTTGGCAGACCTGCCCTTCCATGGTTTCCTAACCTTTGTGTCCAAGAAACTCTCAGGGTATGTTTCCTTGGTGATAATCTTAGCATCCAAGAATCACCGGGCAGGAGGAGGCCTGGGACCTCTTCCTTGCCATCCCAGGGAGGAAATCAAAACCAGAGTAGACAAGGCTCAGCAAAGGTTAAGCAGCAAGGGAATCAAGGTTAGAATCTAGATCTCCTGACTCATGGTCCAGACTACATACAGCTGCTCTTATTATTCTATAGGTTTTTAGAATAATTCTTTTCTGATTATTAAAAAAGTATTCATGTTTACTACAGAGAATGTTCCAAGTATGGATATGCTCACTCCAGGATCCCAGTCCTCAGAGATAGTCACCATCAAAGCCAGGTGCACAGACATTCAACCTGTGCAGTCACAAAGGGCTTCTTTGCACACAGAAGGCTCCTGCGCTTTGTTTAATGGTCTCATGTTGTTTGCCATCTTGAATTTCTTCACTTTTGAACAAGGGACCGCGTGTTTTCATTTTGCACCGGGCCCTGCAAATTATGTCCCTGGCCCTAGTCACCATTGATATTTCAGCACCTTCTCTTCCAGTGCCTAGCATCTTGCTACATCCCATTCATTCATTCCTTTGTTCATCCAACACATGTTTACTGAGCACGTACTACATGCAAATTACAGAATCCCATGAAAATATCACTGAGAGGAAGCCTTCCTTGATTGCTCTATTCCATGAACACAGACAAAGTGCTCGAGTTGTTGCCCTAGGAAGATTAAACTGGCTGTCCGTGGAGAAAAGACTGACTAAAACTTACCTGATTCTAAAACCAACCACCACACAAGGAAGAGGTCAGGCAGAGGGAAGAGGTCAGGCATGGTCCTTTGGCATCTACGGTCCCCTACTCTGCATGTCCACATGTGTGCAGTGCTCTGATAGAGGCAGTGAGGGCAGGGCTGGAAGGACAGACGGGCATTATTTACATGCCAGCAATGGCTCAGAGAACTGACCTGTAATTGCAGACATCTTTACAACCTAGTTGCAAGAAATAAGACCAGACTCCATCCAGTTCCTACAAAGGCCAACTCCATAGCCATGGCCCAAGCACTTCCAGCGAAAAGCATGACATTTAGTAATTGCTCTGCAGACCCGGCTCTGTCCTGCGTTTCCCAGCATTTTTATGGCCAGGGAGTAGCAAAAGGAATTTCTTTGCCCTAGAGTCTAGGCAAAGATGCTTTTCAAAGCAATGAAGAGCTATTTCCTCCAAACTGCAGGTAGAAAAGGTAAAAGAAAGAGAAGAATTACCCCCGGTTACATGGTAGACACTGGAAATGCAGAGGACAAGCTCTGTAGGGTTTAAATGTTATATCTCCACAAGAAAAAAAAAAATTAAGGTAACCTTTCTTTCTCCGGACCAAAGGCATCTGATATGGATGCTCCACATTTATAGCAATATATCCCACAGGATATTTGAAAGCTCTGATTTAATCTTTAATTTCTGCCCAACAAGGTGAATGCCTGAATTGTACCACTGCAATAAGACAGAGGTTCCAACTCCATAACTAGGTGTTGCTCTGAGTCCATAAATATTTACCTGCCTTCCAGAGGTTCTGGAAAAGGGGAATGGTCAAAAGTTCAATTGCCTCCTTGTTATCTGACCCCACTTATCTTGCTGTTGAACACCTCCAAGGGTAACTCTCAAGACCCAACGAGTTGAGAGAAAAATATCCTTTAATATAGACCCAGATAACGTGAACTTCTCACCCTCAGTCTCCCTCTTGGAGACAGCCACTCCCACCGTTTCCCTGGATTTTTCTTAGAGAAGCACCAAACTTGCCGCTGAGAACATTCAAATCACATGCCTTTGATTGGGCTTGAGATAATTACTGGAGAATTTCTCCCATAAGATAATGTCTGCTGCTGCCGGTCTGCGCCCTCCAATCCATACTCCTTACTAAGACCAAAGTGATGTTCTAAAAGGCAAATCTAACCATGTGTGTAGAAGATGCTCCACATCCCTGAAGCTCACCCGAGTAAAAGGCAGCCACGATGGAAGGTGCCACGCGCATATGCAGTATCCCACCTCCAGGGCACGCTGTGATGTTTCTCTGTTTTTCTACCTCTGGGCTTTCTCTGGACTCACAGAGTCAGCTGAGCCCATGATTGATTAAAAGTCATTTGACTGTAAAAATGACCATCACACAAGGGAGAGGCCGGGCAGAGAGAAGGTCACGCACGGTCCTTTGACATCTATGGTAATTTACTCTCCACGTCCACATGTGAAAAGTGCTCTGAGAGAGGCAGTGAGGGCAGGGCTCGCAGTGCAGATGGGATGTAACTAATGTTACAGGCAAACAGCTGCACGTGCAAGGAATCATTGCCTCTGAGGGTAACCTTCAATGAATGATGGACGGGAGTCAGCGGATAAATGCCCCCTGCTTCCTACCTTCAGTGGGACAATTCTGGGGCGCGTTCTACACGCTTCATTAAAGGATCCCCAGCAAGACGGAGATCTGCCTTGCCCATAGTTGGTATCAGCTCAAAAACACACAGTTTCCACTGTTCTTCCTTCCCTGTATCATTTTTCACACCCCTTCTGTTTCCTGGGATCACCCTCCAAATAGACCACATACACACAAGTACTCATCTTAGGCTCTGCTTTCAGGGGAACCCAAACTAAGATACCGTCTCATTCTGGGCTTTCAACCCCTCAAAATCTCTTCGTGTTTAGGATAAAACTGAAGCTCCTTAGCTTAATGTTCAAGGCCTTTACGGATGTTACTCCTCATTTGAACCCCAAATGCCAGCAGCACCTAGCCACCTGCAATTAAAACCATCACTCAGTTACACAGCTTCACATCTTCCCTCATGCAGAGTTTTCTTTTCCCGATTTCTTTGCCCGTATCTTGCTACCACGCATGCCTCAAGACTCTGGCTTCATACCTCCTCAGCTGGAAACCTTTCTGCACCTGGATGCATGTGCACGGAGCCTTTTTCATAGCATCGGTATCTGCACCCCTGCCCAGCTCCCCAGGAGAACGTGTGTTCCTCAAGGGCAGGACTGGGTCTTAGCTTGTCAGTGGGGTCCAGGGCTTCATGCAGAGCTTGGCATACTCTAGGGCCACTTAGACATTTCTAAAGGACCATATAAAGCTTTTCCTTCTGTTCTCAGCTAGATTTGGTGTCCTCGAAGTACCCTGGGCACTGTTGGTCTTTTATCCGGGCAACAAAGGGACTTTTTTTTTTTTTTTTTTTAAGGAGATGGCATAAAGTAACTCATGCAAACATTCGCCGACTTGTCTACCATGCAAAATTCCCTCTCGTGGAGGGAGCAGGAAGGATACTGATGTCCCATCAGTATCAACACCCAGGCCAAGGCACGCAGAGGTGTCAGGTGGAAGAACGTGAGGGCCTTGGAATGTCAGAGCTGGGCAAAACTGAGGATTATACAGCCGGGCCAAGAAAGAGACTTGCTCGAAGAGACTAGACGCCCAGGCTCCAAACTCCCGGGCAGGCGTTCTTTCCACGCACTCGCATCAACTCTCACCAACACTGAATCACAAACAGCCTGGCTGGGCCTTGGCCTTAGCCTTTTCCAGCAGGTCAGGATGCAATAGTTTTTGAAGGGTAAGGAAGTAGGGAAGCAGTACTTCAAGGAGAATAATTGTTCTGAACACCACAATTCAAGTTGATCTGGCAAATTTCCTCAGAGGAATGAGGATGCTCTTCGTAGAACAAATCTCAAGGAGAAAAAAAAAACAAGCAAGGGTAATTGAGCTGATGGATCAGGTTTTCTAGTATGTGCTCTGTATTCTAAATATTCTTCCTTATTTTCTTATTTCTATACATACAGTCCTTTCCTCACTGTGCATTGTGCAAAATATATGATTGCGAACTTGGTGAAGTAGGAAAGGCCTTGTCTAACTCATTTCCATTTCTCCAGCATTGACTCATGAACCTTGTCCCCACCTTAGACCAACAGAAGAAGTGAATTATGTATGTAGCAAGGCAGATGGACAAGTGGACAGATGATGGATGGCTGACAGATGGAGGGACAAAGGAATGGGTGGCTGGGTGAAGGCGTGGGGTCTCCCTTTAGTGCTTCCCTTCCTGCCCTGCTCCTTTACGACTTCTTCTCTGCCTCACCACCCCAAAGCCATTATCCTTTACCTTTGTCCAAGCCTACTCTAAATACAGGATCTGATTGGTTTCTCCAGCAGGTGGAGGGCCTATATGACCCAGAGATGAGGCTCTCCTCATCTCCTGGAGGATGGCTTTCTTTATATCCTTATCATCCCCCTGGGCCAGTCCTCAGAAGTCTGTGACGTGTCAAAGGCCATCACCCAGACGTCCTGCTGGAGAGCAGACCTGAGACCCTTTTGAAGGTAGAAGTCCACTCTGGACCATGTATGAGCTTGTGACCCATGGTCAGATGCCGACCTCCTGAGGCACTTTCCCAGCAGATGCAGATTCCTCCTTTCCCGACCTCCTCCCCATTCCTTTTAGCATTTTGCATAATGTTCATTTCCCTAGACAGTTCCCATCATGTTTATTTCAGGAACTCCAGCAGTCACTGTTAATGTGACCTACATTTTTTTTTTGATGTCCTAGGTGTTCTCCAATTATCATTAACCCAGTATGTTTTAAAAGCAGTATTAGAAGAAGAAATTATAGGAGGGAACTAGTCTTGCTTCTTTCCAATCAACAGGAGGCAATAATAAGAGAAGGGTTTCAATCGGGAGCTGAGAAACCTGCTTCCTAAGCAAAAATCCAGAAGAAAAATTGGCCACTTGGGAAACAAGGAAGCAAAACTTTCTTGATCCCCTACTGTGCACTAGATATTTTCATCTGTTATTTCCCACAATCCTCATAACATCTTACAAAGTAAGTATCAAAATTCCACTTTTATAGATGTGGGAACTGAGGCTTAGAGAAATGGGAAATATTCCTGAGGTAAAAAGACTAAAAGATGTTAAAAAAAAAAAAAAAAAAGACTAGTAAGTGCAGAAGCAGAGGTTTGAGCTATGCAAGCAAGCTTTGCAGGTCCATAAGCTGGACCAGAGGTTGCCTCTGGCTAGGTCTGACCACTACATCACACCACCACCTTTGCAGAACAGCATCCTGTGGCTTGAGAGAAAGCAGCCATGTTCTTCCTTGGCCTTGCCCCCTCAACATCTCCAATGAACACAGTTGATTGGTCCTGGGTTAGACATTCAACCTAAGTTCAACCAATCTGATTGGTCCAGGCTTGGACACTGAACTCAAGCCCAATCAATCTGATAGGTCAAGGATTGGACATTCAGCCCAAGCCCAACCAATCATAGACTTTGTCTCTGGGATTCTTCACATTGGAACCAGGAAACAAATCCAGACCCTCTCTGATATCTGGCAGCGGCAGAAGCCAGGCTGAGACATGAAGGCCAGGAGCAGCGGGAAGACATTCACAGGGGAAAGTGGAAACGAAAGAGGAACAGAGAGATGGCAGAGCCCCTGCCGTGGGAAGTGCCCAAACCCCAGCTGCATCTTCATCCTTTCTGTGCTGTGGTTGGCTTGTTCAACCTTACCTTGCCCGTGAGCCAATAAATATTCCTCTGCCCAAGCTGGCTCTAGTCATAGTTTAGCCTTGAACAACCAAAAAGAGTTTGGACTAATATGAAGGTCCTGTGTGTACATTTCCTAGTCCTTGGCTGGAGATTGGATAAGTAAAGGGGGGATCAGACTGAGCCAAGGATGTCCCTTAATCCCACAACACGAGGGAGATTCACTTTCCGTGCCTGGAGAGTGACTTTCCGTGCCTGGAGAGTGACTACTGGTTTCTAAGGAATGTAAAGAGCTGGTCCCAACTCCGAACAGGTCAGGATATGAGCAGAAGCAGGGAGTGGAGAGAGGAGGCCGCTTCACGGCCACAAGGCAGCCCACACGCCACCCTCCTCCCCCCAGCCTCCGTCTCACCATCCCTAGAACGGGACAGCTGACTAGATCAGGCTTTCAGCCACTCACCTACTGCCCTCACCACGGGAGCCAGTGTTTACACAACACTTTTTTAAAAATGGGTTCACTTTGTTGTCCTTTATCTGTGAATAACGGATTCGATGTGCCAGCCGTATTTTTCCAATACATATTAAAATGCGTAACGACTCAAATGAAACACGTTTGACTGTGTGCCAGGCAAATCCCCTCGGGTCCCACACTCTGCAGCATCATGGGGCAGACAATCTCTACGGAGCCGACGACTGTGTCTTGGTAGACAGTGATAGAAGGCCAGTCACTCAGTGTTCATTCAACCAGCACGGACAGAGTCCCTGCTCCAGGCCGGGCCCCACTGAGAAACCGCAGCAATCCACGTAGTGTTAGCTGACAGTAAGGGAGCGTTTACGATGGGCTAGACACTGTACTGGGTGCTTCATAGCCGTTAGCTCACTGCCGTCCACTGAAAACTCCCACGAGGTAGACAGAACTAATTTCTGAATCTCAGAACGGTGAAGTATTCATCACTTAATCCAAAAGCGAGTGTGTTCGTTTTCTGTCGCTGCCCTAATAAACTGTCACAAATTTAGTGGCTTAAAACATCACACGTTTATAATTTCACAATTCTCGAGGTCAGAAGTCCAACGTGGGTCTCAACAGGCTAACATGAAGGTGCCAGCAGGCTGCATTCCTTTCTGGCAGCTCTAAGGGAAACCCTGTTTCCTTGCCTTTTCCAGCTCCCAGAGGCCACTGCATTCCTTGGCTAATGACCACCTGCCTCCATCACAAAAGCTAGCAACACGGACCGCGTCCTTCCCATGATGTCATCTCTCGGGTTCTCTGCAGCCGGAAGTACCTTGCTTTGAAGTACTCCCGTGATGAGATCGGCTCCCCGGGATAATTCAGGATCACCTCCTCCATCCCAAGCTCCTTAACCTTAACCACATCTGCAAAGCTTCTTTTGTCACTTGAGGTGACATATCCACAGGTCCCAGAGATTAGGATGCGGACGTCCCTGGGGGTTATTATTCTCCCTATCACAGAGAGCAAGGGGCACACGAGATTCAATCCTTTATCCCAGGGGTCCCCAACCCGGGCCGCACAGCAGGAGGTGAGCGGCAGGCGAGCGGACAAAGCTTTAGCTGCCGCGCCCCACCGCTCGCATTCCAGCCCGAACCATCCCCGCCCCCCGCATCCGTGGAAAAACTGTCTTCCACGAAACCGGACCCTGGTGCCAAAAAAGTTGGGGACCGCTGCTTTATCCCATGGTCTTCACCACTACCTCAGAGAGAGGCAGCACTCAACGGGCTGCTAGCTTCGTGAGAGATGGACGAGTGACAGGGAAAGCCTGCCCGCCTGAAATCACAGTCCATGTTGTTTTCTTGTTTACTGTCTCTTTAAATAGAATGTAAACTCCATAAAGGTGGGGGTTCTTTGTTTTTTAAATTTAATTATTTTTTATACAGCAGATTCTTATTAGTTATATATTTCATACTGAAGGTGGGGAGTCTGAGGCCCTGTACACAGCTGTATCTTATCCCCCAGAGCCGGGCCGTCTAATACGGTGGCCACAAGCCGCACTGGACATGTGAGCAGTCCTAACCGAGATGTGCTGTACGGGTAACGTATACACCAGATTTCAAAGACTCAGTATGATAACAAGAATTAAACCATCGTTATTAATATTTTTGTATTGATTACACATTAAAATTGATGATACTTTAGACATATGAGGTTAAATAAATTATCAAAATTAACTTCATCTTTTTCTTTTTACCTCTTTTAAGGCAGCTACCAGAACGTCTGAACTACATCCGTGGCTCACATTATCTTTCGATTGGATCGCACTGATCTAGAGAGGTACTTGGCGCACAGCAGACACCCAGTCCATACCAGTCGAGTGAACAGAGGGACGACACGGTGTGAGAAAGTGGGGAATAAAACCGGCATTTTCAAACACGCAGTCTGAGTCAGGGAGTCATGGGCTTCAAGCCCCCAAAAGGCAGGCAGTGGACGTGACATGGATTCACACCGCGAACCAGTGTCTCCTGAACACCTAGCAAGAGTGAAGGCAAAATTTAGTCTAATCATCGTGGTAGAACCAGTGAAGGACTGGCTGTAGGCTAGGAAGTGAGGTGGCTGAATTTCTGTTTGAGAAAGCGGGTTCTTTATGTGAGCTATGAAGGCTGGATGGGGAAGGGGCTTGAGGAGATAGGGAATCACGGCCCTTTGAAGAGGAAGCAGTTAAGGGACAACATGAAGCAGCTTAAAGGACAAAAGGGAGGGGAGGCTTTATGTATTTCAGAACCAGCTGGGTGAGAAGCACTTACATGGGATTGGGTAAAACTGTAAACAGAAGGATCACAAAGACAGGGTATGTCTCTGTTCTGCCCTCTAAGGGTGAAAGAACAAAGGCTCTCGAGTCCAAAGTCGGGCAAATCGAGGGCAGACAGCAGGAAGGAATGTTTCATCCTAGAGATCATGAGGCTGGAGGCCGCTTCTGCAGAAATGACATGGATGCCTGGGAACCGGGTCAACGCAGCGCTGGGCGGTGGGTTCTGGAAAGGTCAGCGCCAACCTGACCAAGAGGAGAGAACCTGCCTCGCCGGGGCCTCCAAGATACCAGCCGGTGCTCCCAGCACATCTGGCTTTGTTACAGAACCGGGGGCAGCACGCTTTAGAAGGGAAGCCAAGAGATTCAGAGGTGTCTCAAGCCTTATCTGCAACATGCCTTCATTAAATATTTCATGGAGCAGAAAGCCCACTTCAAAGGAGGAAAGCCTTTGCAGCGTCCACAGAAAACCTGGTGTTTCCCTGCCAAAGTGGGAGCCAGCCACCGAGCTTGCACTCCTCACTGGTGTTTTGTTTTCCCCTCTGGGCACTGACAATTAATTTCAACACAGAAACTTAACTCACAAATGTCCAATCCATATCAGTGGGACAAGGGAACCAGGGCCCAAGCTGGGAGGGAGGAGGCTGCATTGTGAGCACAGAATGTGGGAGGGGGTGCCCTCACTCTGCACTTGGGGCAGCCCTTGCCCCCTTCTGGGATCCAAAGGGAGCCCAGGTACTGCCTGCAGCCTCCCTGAGCCTCCAAATGCCTGGCAAAGGCAAGGCTTTCCTGCACAAGTGAGGCTACAACAGGGCCAGGGAGAGAGAAAAAATTTTTCATGGAAAAAACGAAGTGATTTCTGGGAAAGAACGTGAGTTTTACACCAATATTTACTTTTTCTCCCTTCCAAAATCCCACTGAAAGGATTTAGAAAGTAAAATAAAAGCACAACACCAGAAATGTACCCTGATATAAACTATGGACTTAAGGTGACGATGTCCTGATGCAGGTTCATCGGTTGTAACAGGTGGAGGGTATTGACGATGGAGGCAGCTGTGGATGGGGGTGAGGGTGAAGCTCTGTGCTTTCCTCCTAAGTTTGTTATGAACCTAAAACTGCTCTAAAAATAAAGGTCTTTTTAATTAAAAAATAAGACAAAATAAACCAACTAACATGAAGAAAATGAGCAAGGAGACAAAAGCCACCAAACACTGGAAGCAAGAAAACAAATGAAGAAGTAACAGACTTAGACCCCAGGCAATGGACGCCTAAGCCTGCAGGGAGCTGAGAAGCAAACCCATATGTGTAATAGGGGGTCCCCAAAGGGCTCGGCACCAGGAATTTCTGAGTCCTTCATGGGCCCCCCCTTAGCTTGTGAGATAAAGTGGGGAGGGAGGAGCTGCATTCTGAGCACTACCCGCCCCCAGGTTCACCATCTGAGCTCGAGACACACCTGCTCTGACCTCACAGCAACCCAAAGGGTCATTTCGTATTTCCAGCCTCATTTTCCCCAAGCTTCTTTTTTTTTTGAAAATGTTCAATCCTACAGAAAAATTAAAGAAAAGGACAATGAATTCCCTTCGTTTGATCCCTAATGATTATTTTACACATTTTCTTTATTATGTGTATGTGTGTGTGTGTGTGTGTGCAAGTGTGTGTGGTGTATAAATCATTTGAAAGTATTTCAGCCAATATCTCCTAAGAATAAGGACATTCTCCTATAAAATCATATAAGAAAAATTAACAATAAGTTTATAATTTTATCTAATATGTAACACGTATTCAAATTTCCCCAATTGTTCCTTTGGGGAAGCTAGAGTGTCCCTTGTAAACACTTTTGTTTCCTTCTTTGAGTCTAAAACCAACAAAGGTTCACGCGTTGTGTTAGGTGGTGGTGCTCCCTGACCTCGTTTAATCTAGACTTCCATTACTTCAAACTGCAGTTATCAGACCAACAGCATCACATCATCTCAGGTACTGTTAGAAACGCAGAGGCTCAGGCCCAACGCCCCCACCTTCTGAATCAAAACCTGCCTTTTAACAAGATCGCCAGGTAGTTTGCACGCATGCTGAAGTTTAAAAGGCACTGACCAGGCCAGGCTGGCCCCCAGCGGCCTCCGCATGGGTGTGGACAAGGTCGCTGCTCTCGGAGCGCCGCCGTCCGGGGCCCCGCGGGGACAGTGCCTTTGAGGATGAGACCATGAAGCTCCAGCAGCCGAAACTGGATAATCAGAGAGCGCTGCTGGAGAAGAAGCAGGGGAAGAAGCGCCCGGAGCCGCTCACGGTGCAGCCGAACCCAGAAGCCCCGCCACGTCGGTCAAAGCCGGGGGGAAGCAAGGAGCACGCTCCACTGGCAGAACCTCAGGCCCCACACAGCAGTGTCACCCTGCACGGCATTGATGGTCTCCCTGCCCTCCTGAAGCCAGGTGCTCAAGACGTGGCAACCAGACTTCACGTTCCCTCAGTCGGATCTCCTGCCACGGAGGAGGATACTGAAGGAAGTGCTGATGGAGATAGCACTCGGGACCCTGCTTCCAAGCCAGAGAGATCTTCAGGAGATTCTCCAGAAACATGGTATCTCGGGGGGTTTGAACTTTGATGAGGAGGAGACTGGGGGGGGAGGAAGGAGAAGGGAAAACACCAAGATCTCCTTCGTCGTATTCAGAGGCAGAGAGGCCCAGTTCTGCATCCAGCCAGAAGCCAACCACAGATACAGAAGCTTCTGGAACTGCAGCCCAGCACACCGATAACCAGCTGGGAGAAACAGAGAATTTAGAGGGCTCCACGTACAGTCCTGCCCCTCGAGGTGTCACGGGAAAGTGTCGGATAACTCGGGATAAAAAAGGAATGGATCGGGGGCTTTTGCCCACCTACTATATGCACTTGGAAAAGGACGAAAATCGGAAGGTAGAAAGCGGAAAAAGAGCAAAACATCCAACTACCTTATCTCCACTGATACACCAGATTTATCTCATGAAGGGGAAAGTTATATTGGCAAACTCAGGTCCAACCTCATGGGGACCAAGTTTACAGTTTATGACCATGGTGTCAGCCCGGCCAAAGCCCAGGGTCTGGTAGAAAAGGCCTGCATGCGGCAGGAGCTGGCGGCCGTCTGCTACGTGAGTGCCGCCTCCCGTTTCCTCAGCCTCCCGGCGTCCCAGCCCTGGGCTTGCAGCCCCCCTCCCAAGCTTGTTTCTGTATACTCAAGTTATTTACCAATTGCCAAGTTTAGCTGTATTTACTGTTTTCAGCCGGCCCTCACTCACCTCCTCTTCTCTCTTCCCCATGCCGCCGTGTTAACGCAGGCCTTCCTTACCCCTTACCCGCTGGCTCGCAGTTACCGTAAATTGGAAGCCCACCTCTGCTTTTCGCCCTCTCGACCTGGTTCATCCCGTGCAGCAGCTGCTGCTGAGCAGTCCAGCTCCAGCGGACGCAGCTCTTCTCCTGCTCCACATGCCCTCAGGCTGCCCCTGGAGTCCCGAATCAAGCCTGGACACTCGCCCCTTTCCCTTGCGGCTCCCCGGCTGGCCCGCTCCCTGCGCGTTCCCGTCATTCTAGCTGCTCCTCTGGCCCCTGTGCCCCACCGGAGAGCCTGCCCTGCCCCTCCTTGCCTCTGCCTGTCCACCAGGGTCAGCAGAGGGGGGCTCTCCCGACACTGCGTGTGCGTGATGCTCCCCTCGGTTCCCCGCGCTTCCTCTAGTGCCCCAGGCTGCCTCTTCAGCACCATCCTTCTCTACCACTTCGTAAAGTCCCATTCACCGCTGTTTCCACGTGAACACGGACCCGGCGCGTAGTGGGCATGCGAAGTTGTGGAGTCAAAGAAGTAAGAAGGAATTAACCCGACTCAGTTGTTGCTCTGATCCCAAAGTCTCAGCTTTCCATCAGTTGGAATTAATCTCATCACTTGATTCCCATGAGATTTGATCTAAGTGGCCGAGAATCATTTGACTGAACACTTTATAATGTATAGATGTTTTCTCAAAGCTTCAGAATCAATTACATATTTTAACTATGAAAAAAAAAAGGCACAGAGAGACATACAACAAACACATCCATACACACCACATACACACACGGATGTATATATATATATACACACCCACACACATACATCTATACATACCTGTATACACATGTATATACACATACATGTACACATATACACAGCCACACATATACACACCCTCACACATACATGTGTACACATCCACACACATGCATATATACACAAATACTCGCAACCACACACATATGTACATACACTCACACATACACACATATAAACACACACCTATAGCCTTTTTGTTTGTTTCTCACAGGCAATGGCTTTTTTTTTGGTCTGAAAGGTCCAAGCCAGCAGCCTTGTAGAAAGCCCCACATTGTGCATTTTTCTACTTGCTTCCTCATGATTCGATTCAGAGGAAACATTTTTGGCAAGAATATTATGTAGATGATGTCCTCGACTTCTCACTGTATCACATCAGGAGGCCCATAACGCCAGGACTTCCCTCTCCTAGAGACACTCTGTTTGATCATCAGTTAAGGTGGTGATTACCATCTGCACCAGAAAGGCCCATTTTTCCCACTGTAATTTGTAGTTAATCTGTGGGCTGATTCTCTGGAATCATATTAACATCCTGCTCCCCAATGCCTCTCACCCAACGGTCTCAGCATCCCTTGTGGGCCTTGCACTGGAGGCCGCAAATTGGTAACTTTCTCATTCCTTCTACGTTGATTGCTGGCGTTCTGCTGTAAAGCGTTTCTCTCCTCTCCTCTCTCTGCCACCCCCCACCCCCATCTCTCCTGGACTACTATCAACCATGAACTCACAAATACTGTATTATTCTATTTGGTGCTCAAAAACTATCCTGTGGGAGCCCACACAAGCTGGCAGCCGTGTGTCTTATTCCTCTCTGCATGTCTAGGAGCTGCGTGACTTTGGACAAGTGATTTAACTTCTCTTGTTTTTCAGTTTCACCATCTGTTAAACAGGTGATAACTGACCATCAGCTGATGGGTTGGTGTTAAGAATTCACTGAAGGAATGCACGTAAAACCCTGGCAACTGTGCCTGCTACACGATCAGCCCTATGTAAGTGCCCGTTATTATACGTATTCTTGTGACCTTGACCATCATCACCACCACCACCACCACAAGCCCAGCCTTCGGCACAATGCCAGAGCTCTGCAGGCAGTTTAGAAAGGGAGGAATGGGGGAGGGAGGGAGAGGAGAAAGGGTGGGGTAAAAACCTTTAAAGAAGAGAGAACACGTCGGAAAATTCCAGCACCGCCTTCCTCCCCACCCCACCCTCACTCCCCCACGCATGACCGGGTCCTAGCTACCATCCAGGCCACACCACTGCTCCTGGAAAAATATTTGGTGAGCTGAATTAACATGGGGCTCTCAGATAAACCCAAATGCTGGTTGAGAAGATGTGTGCTCTTTCCCATCTGCTGCCTTCCAAACAATGCTGGTCTTATTATTTCAAATGACATGCAGTTCTCTGTAGATTTGCTTGTCGTGCCAATCCAGCTGTTATGTAAGTGTATTTCATTTCCCTCTGCATACAAGTCACTGATGCAAGGCAGCTACATCCCAGGTCTGCTGTGCTCCCTGGGGGATGGCCTCAGACAAGTCTTCAGTTCCTTGACCTCAGCAGGCACCTTGGACCTCTCTGCAGAGACCGTGAAGAGCCTCTGAATGTTGAGGGGTAAGGATGGTAAGAGAGGAAGCAAGAAGAGCAGGAAGTGGGTGCCTGTTGAAGCTGGTGATAAGTGTGTGAGTTGGTTGCATTATTTTCTCTAATTGCATGTATTTGGGATTTTCCATTCCAACAAGTTGAGGGAGAAAGCCTCTGAGAGCTGGGCATCTCATGTGGGTTTTGCAGGGTGAATAGGAGTTTCTGATCCAATAAGAAACAGAAGAACAATCCAGATAGAAAGAGACGTCACAGGAGAAGAGCCCACAGAGAAGTACAGCCTGGTAGAAGGTTGCTCTGTTTCACCGTCAACCAGTGAACTGCAATTGGATGCTAGCACTACCCACCCAGTTAGTGCAGACCCCACAGGTTAAGCAGGCCTCCTGACAAGACCTGCTCTCACTTCAGACACCAACCACAAGTGGGGTCCCCAGGCCACCCATGCTTCTGCCCAACTGGTTTCAAATTGGGGGGGAGGTTCCTATGTCCCCCTTTGGTAATTCACAAGAACGGCTCACAGAACTCAGCAAAGTGCTCTACTCATTATCAGAGTTTTATTATAAAAGATACAGATCAGGACCAGCCTAATAATGAAACACACCAGACAGGCCTGCGATGGGAAGGACCCAAACGCTGAGCCCCCATGTCCTCTCTCTGTGGGAGTCAGGATTGTCACCCTCCAGGCACATTGATGGGCTCACCAACCAGGAAGCTCCACTGAGTTTCAGTGTCCAGCATTTTTATTGGGGTTTTGTTACAGAGGGACGATTACTAACTCAGTCTCCAGCCCCTCCCCACAGCCCAGCGGTCAGGCTGGTTCAAAGCTCCAACTCTCTAATCATGCAGTTGGTCCTTCTGGGGACCCATCTGCATACTGAGTCAACTCATCTCATTAGCATAACTTAGGTTTAATTTAAGGGGCTCATGAATTACAAAGGGACTCCCACCACTTGAGAAATTCATTTCAGAAGCTCTATGCCAGCAGCCCAGGACAAATTCCTTATTCTACAACAAGGGTACATGCAGTGGAGAACAGGAGGCAAGAGGCGGGCACCGAGGACAGGCTCTGCTCCGGGCGCTCTATCTGCACGAGACATCACTCAGTCCTCACGGCTCACTGCAAGGTGTGTGTGCAGGGGAGGGAGAAAGTGAGAGAAAGCAGGAGTGGGAAGAAGGGAGAGAGATGGAGGGACAGAGAGAGGAAGGCAGGGGAGAGAGAGTGGGCGAAAAGAGAGAGAGAGAGCTGGTGGGAGGCGGGAAGAAAAGAGGGAGAGAAGGATTTCAACTCCATTTTACAGGAGTCTGAGCCCCAGAGAGAGTGAATGTCAAGTCCAAAATTACTTGGGTATTAGAAGGCAGCAACAAGACTCAAATCTAGGCCAACTGGACTCCCACCTGTGCTTTTTCAGTCTGGAGCAGCGGACAAAAGTGAGCTTAGGAAGGATCGCGTATAACAAAGGTGCTGAGACTTTATTCTGCTGGGTAATAAGAACAGACAGAGGTTTGCAGGCAGGGAACACAGTAAGACCTGCACCTGCAGCTCCGTGGCACATGGACGGGAGGGAGGCAGCAGGAGTGGGAGGGCAAAGAGAAGAAGCGGGTCCAGATGGGCACAGAGGAGGCCTAAACTAGAGGAGTCAGGGAGGTGACGGGGTGGGGAGCCAGACCAGACGCAAAGGGGTGGGCTGCGGGCAGACCAACTCCCTTATAGGAGCAGGGGCCCTTTCCCTGCCATCTAAACGCAAGTGGGCCCACCATGTTATACAATACCCAGCCTCTGCTTTCTATACGTGCATGTCAGACAATTCTGCTTTTATGCAAGCCCACGTGTAATCCTTTCAGCATCCCAGATGTCACTGGTGCAGAGAATCCAGCCAGTTCCCCTTTTCCTTTGACCGTGTACACTCGACCTCCCTACAGTAGAGAGCCTGCTGGCACTTTCCCCCAGCCAGAGTTGTCATGTGAGATCTCCAAAGAACCAAGAGACGTGACTTGAGGCTTTTGCACAACATCCTGGACAGGACAGGCCAAGTATTCGTGGGCAGCCCGGCTCATCTCCTTTGGAGAGCCACATCCCCAACCCCTTGCTTGGGGTTCTAGAGCAAATGTTTGGGTCGGTCCACCTCACACGCACTTGCTGCAGCGATGGGCTTACAGCCAGCCAGGCTCGGCCAAACTTGCTTCTTCATCCCCCAGCGACAGTGACTGGTCCAAGGGAAGCCAATCAGAATCCCTGTTTGGAAGTGAAGGGCAGCCCTGTTCCCGTTTGGGCTTCTACCACTACCAGTCACATTCTCTAAAGGCAGCGAGCACACCAGTCCAGCAGCACCAAGAAGGCACTGGGGTGGGGGTGGGGAGAGACAGGGAACAACGTCCGAGAGACCCGGCCTCAACCCGTGAACTTCCAAGTTACATGAATCAATTATTTTTTCTTCCAAGGTAGTCTGAAGCAAGTTTCTGTCCCCTGATTCCAGAGATGGTCTGCTAATCCATGGCGTGGCTTTGAATCAAATGTTACACCACCTTCACCACGCCCCCTAGACTCTCTGGTGTCTGGAGCAGTGCTCTGAGCCGTTTGTTTACTATTGGTCCCGGCCTGGGGAAAGAGACCTGGGTGCTACAGGGTTTAGAAACTCACATGAGCAGGAGGCTGGCAGCCGGGAAGGCTCTCGCATCTCAGCATGAAAACCCTTGCAGAGCACCTTGCAGGGAGGCAGTCAAGGAGAGCCGGTCTGTGGGAGGCAGGTGCTCAGGGCCGAGTGTGAGGGACAGGGATGCCAACGGGCTGTCAGCAAAGAAACCGACAGTAAAGGGAACGCCTACCAAGGGGCATCAAGGGGTTGGGCAGGGAATGAGAGGATGTAGCAGGACCTCGAACTAGACAGAGAGGAAATAAGCACAGTGCATTTCTGCTCGAATTAAGATAACTGCCCCAGAATTCTGTGTGTCAACTTTTGCCCCAGCTCCTAGCAGAGAGATTCCACACGCGAATCCGGGCTCTAACACAGCGGTAGATTCCACTGGACCCAGACTGGGAGCAGAGAATCCCAGACCACGTTTTTCATTTATTATTGTTTTTGTTAATAACCGGCGGCAGCAGGAGCCACGGGGAACAGCCAGTGGACTGCGTGTGCTGGGCAGCGTGCTCATAGGCTCTGTTAATATCGGATTCAGCCCTTGGGTCCTTGTTCAAGTCGGTCAGGTGACCGGTGGGACGCCATTTCCCAGATGAGGACGCTAATGCTGGAGAGGTTAAGTAATTCGTTCCCAGCTTCTACGTGGTAAAGTCATTACACAGACAGGAAAACTAAGGCCCACAGCGAGCAGGTGACTCACTCGATGTCCCACAGCAAGTCAAGCTAGCAGGATTCCAACTCAAATTCAAAACTCAGGGTTCTTGGCCTTCCCTGGTGGCACAGTGGTCGAGAATCCGCCTGCCGATACAGGGGACGCGGGTTCGTGCCACGGTCTGGGAGGATCCCACATGCCGCGGAGCGGCTGGGCCCGTGAGCCATGGCCGCTGAGCCTGCGCGTCCGGAGCCTGTGCTCCGCAACGGGAGAGGCCACAGCAGTGAGAGGCCCGCGTACGGAAAAAAAAAACAAAAAACAAAAAAACCCCCACAAACTCAGGGTTCTCAGTCCAGTGCTCTTCTCCCGGCAGACCCGAACTATTTCAGCAGCACCAAAGGAACACCATCCAGAGAACAGGCTATACCACGAGGCTGACAGCTGTGCTGCATTCTTGGATCCTTCCATGAGAATTCTAGCCAATGCCAAGGGTTCAGAGGAGAGGTACTTTCGGGGTGGATGAACCAGAGGCTGTAAATTGGCAAGCCACGGGCTGGTCAGAAGCATTTTCGCTTTGCCTGCAGAGTGGTATATGAATTTGATTCAATACTTAAAAACTGAGAGATTCCACACACGAATCCGGGCTCTAACACCGCGGTAGATTCCACCAGACCCAGACTGGGAGCAGAGTATCAACCAAGCACAGCGAGTGATGAACCAGAGTTCGTCCTCCCTAATTCCACCTCCATTCAGACAACTCGGGCTTTCCTACTGTGTTCGTACATAGGATCTGATGGAACTAGAAAATGATGCAGCCCCTGCATCAAGTTGATGCTTTATGACGGTCAGATGGTCTTCTGCAAAGCTGCTCTGCGTAACAGAAAACTCCCAACCCCCAGCGGTACAAAAATATTTGTTACTCTAAGGTATGTAGATTTCAGGGGACGCTCTACTTCTGGCTTTGTGGGGTGTGGGGCGAGCTCAGGTCTGCTCCACATCTCTCTCCAGGACCAGCAACTCAACTGGGCAGTCCCCTCTCCTAGCAAACGGCAGAAATGCAAGTCTGGGCAAAATTACACAAGTACGGATTAGAGACTCTGCTTTTGTGCATCTACTAGCATTTCATTGGCTAACAGCCCAGAGTCAATGGGCTAGAGATAAGTACTCCACCTTCTCTGTAGAAAGACACCACAGAGTCCCAGGGCAAGGGGTGTGGTTGTATAATCCTATCACAAGGAGGGAGTGAAGGCTTGGGACTGATCAATCTACCACACTCATAATGCATCAGCCCTTTCAGTCACTGATTTGCCACCCTGTTGGGCCCTGCGGCAAAGGAGGCCAGAGATGTGACAGGGTGGGTTGCAGTCTGTCTGCACTACGCCAGAAGACTGTGCTCAGAGCTAAATAGAGAACAAGAGGCCGCAGTGGAAAATGCACTGGAGAGAGGGGAGCAGCCCATGCCTCTGGAAAAGAAGGACAGCGCTCGGGTTCCGTGATCCGGGGACCTGCGGCAGGAGGCAAGTGTCAGAGCACAAGGTACGGCTGCTCTCACCACCTGAGAGCCAGCCAAGGCAAATGCGGAGGAGGTCTGAGGAGCGGGCCCCCATGGGTGGACAGGGCCACGGCACCAGAGGCACTTCTCGCTAATGGGCCTGCTTCAGACAGTGACTCACCAAACGTGGGGATGGATCCCAAGCCCAATGAGGGCCCTGCAGTCCTCAGGGCAGGGCTCAGAGAGGACCAAACCCTGGGCAGTCAGCCAGACCAGATTCTGCCGGGATGTCTCTGAAAACCTCCTCCAGCCTGAATCACTGACGCTTTGAAAGCTCTGCTTTAACCCACTTCAAGCCTCGGGCTTTACTTGAGAGAAGTTGTACAACAAGAAAGAAGAGGAAAGAAAAGGTGGTGACTGGAAAGGGATTTTTACAAATACACAGATTGGGTCTTTTAAGGGAGGGCAATTTCTTGGTGGTCACGGTTGTCCTGGGCTAGAGAGAGACCACCCAGCCCTCTCTCTTTAGAGAAGCCTGGCAGAGGCCTTCAGAGCAACAGCCTGGCTTCCTTGGCAACACTGACCAACAAGAAGTGAATTATGTCTCCAGCAGCATTTATATGCCTCACGGCAGGCAGTGGTGGCTTGGGATGGAGAAAGATTCTTCTCCCCCCCAAACTGGCCCCTGAAGCCAAGAAGTCCCACCAACCCCAACCTTCAGTAGCCAAATCAGCTCAAGCAGATGTTCGGGAAGAAAACACATAATAAACCTCAAAGCTGAGCTCAGCTCTTGGAATTCAAAATCACGTAGCTGGTCCAAACTCGTGAGAATAGCATAAATGAACAAGTTCACTTCCGTAACTTTACAGATGGAGAAGCTGAGGCTTTGGGTTCAAGCGGGTCTTCAAACACTAGTTTTCCTCTAAGAATGGGAATAAATAAAATGAGGACTTCGGGGCAGGCACTATGTTAAGGACCACGGCAGCTGCCTGCCCCTGGTCTTAACCTTTGTAAGAGTCAGGCACTCTCTGCCCATGCTTTCACCTCTGCCTGTTCACCCCTCCTCCCCGTACCATCCTTTGCTTGTCCGGGTCCTACGGATCCTTCAAGACACAGCCTGGGAAATACCTACTCTAGGAAGCCCAACGTTTCCCCACCTCACCCTCCCAACTCTGGTCCTGCTGGACCCAACGTCTCTCCCTCTGGGGTCCCAAAACGCCTTCCTTTCTCATTCACCGAATGAGATAACGTGTCTTGTTTCTTTTCCCACATACGCCTGTGCGAGGCGAGGACCGTTTATATTTTATCAACACTAGGAAGTACACAGCCCTTGCATAGTTCATGCTGTAGAGTAGATACCCCATCCGTGTGTGGACTAAATGAATGGGGGATGCTTATTATGCATATGAGGAAGAGTAGATTTGGTAAGTCATAAAGTGCAGACCCACCACCCGGAGCAGCTACAGCCAGCAGTGGGTGCTCGATAAAACCTAGTTTGAATACAACTAAAAGGCCAGCCGGAACCCCCAGATGGCCGAGGGCATCCTGATGGTGCCCAGGGGAATCTGACTGTGAACGCCATTACGTACATCCATAAATCCAGCAGCGTCTCTGGGCCTCAGCCCAGGGGAGTTCATGCACCCACAGCCGTGGTCCTGCAAGAATAATGATGAGGGAGGAAGAGTTATCAAGAGAGGATGATGGAATAACTGAGCGGTCATCAGAGCATTACCAGCACCTCGGGCAGGGCCGGGAGGAAAGCAGAAATCAGGAGGGCTTGTCAGAAACCAGTGGCATGGGCGGAGAAGTCCAAGGTGGGAAGAAGGGGCTGGTTTTCTCCAGATGATTTCCAGGAGCTTCCGAGAGGGGCCATTACAATGATGCATAGCTGGAGGGGCCTTCAGAGAGGCTGCCTCCTCTTGAGGACAAAACATTAAGCCATCGGTCAAATTTAAACACCCTCCCATCAAGAGTCTGGTTCGAGGATAAAGGACTGTGATTCTCCATCATCCGCAGCTTAAGAACCAGCCCAGGAGGGAATGCCCAGGGGAGGGTCATTGATGGAGGGGCTCAGGCGAAGTGTGTGATTTAGGGAGGGACGGTGGCAGGGGCAGCTGCCATCCCATCATCAGGGGGCCCCTGGGTTACAGCCCCGCCCCAGAGAGAAGTGGTGAAAGGGGCGGGAGTTATTAATTCTCGAATGCTCTGAATGTCCATGGGCCCCCTGTGGCAGATCCGTATCTCAATAGCACTAGCTACCGCGAATTGAGACCCACCCACACATTAAACGTTTTGGACCCTGGTCCCACATTGCGCATCTAGAAAACGATGGAGGGCTGGCATTTGAACCCCTGGATCCACCCCAAAGCTCACTGCCTTTCCTCAGCCCCATGCTGGCTGCTTGCTCTCTCTCATCACACTTCTCCCCCGCAGGCAGAGGCTAAAGTGTTCTGGCTCAGGATGGGCGGAGGGCCTCCAGCTCCACACGCACGCACGTGGTTCATCCTCCTGTTACCTCATCCCACCCGTAACTACCGCCTGACTATGTCCTGAGCTCTGTGCCGACACAAGGTAGGGGAGGAGCGAGGACGGCCGCCCTGAGGCAACTCCAGCTCCTTAAGAGGTTCACGAACCTTCACTCCTAACAATTGTCAGAGCAAATTCTGCAACGTGAGAATGGCCCTCTCCATTCTGCCAACCGAGAAACAGCGGCTCAGAGGGGCGATGGGAAGGACTGTGTGTCTCTCCCCGCCCCGTGCGAGGAACTCAGCGCACCTTATATATGTAGGCGGAGCAGCGGAGCCCCCAAGGCGACGTGGATGACAGAAATAACTGCTCAAACTGGGGCCTCAGACCCACTTTCCCTGCCTCCTCCATCACCCAAATGTGGACTTTTTTTCTCTCTTCCTGCTGTAGACTGAATTTGCCTCCACCCCCCAAATTCACATAATGAAGCCCTGACCCCCAGTGTGACTGCCCTTGGAGATGGGGCCTTTCAGGCGGTATTTAAGGTTAACTGAGGTCATGAGGCCGAGGCCCTATCCTGTAGGACACCAGAGCTGGCTGTCTCTCTGTCTCTGTCTCTCTCTCTCCATGTGTGCACACAGGCCAAGCGAGGACACAGACAGAAGGAGGCCGTCTGCAAGTCAGGAAGAGAGGCCTCATCGGGCATCAACCCTGTGGGCACCTGGATGTTGAACATCCAGCCTCCAGAACCGTCAGAAAACAAAATTCTATTGTTTAACTACCCAGTCGGTGGATCCTGTTATGGCAACCTGAGCTGACCCTACAGCTACTTTCAAGACTGTCTCTTGCTTCAGCCTGTAGGGGTTTTGTACACCCCTCACATCCTCTTGTTCTCCTCAGACGACGGCCAGCTTCTTTGGCTCCATCTTACTGACGAGGCTCTTACAGGTACCTGGTCTGTGCATGCCACGAGGGTCTTCCCTATTCCTGGAGCCGAGGTGGGAGGAGGCTGTCTGAAGCCTTTCCCAAGCCTCTCATGCTGCTTATGGCAGCAGTGGGCAAATCCCTCATGAAGAGCCTGGACGTTAAGTGGGACCAAGGGTGCTTGGGGCTACAGTGGTGGAGGGGAGCCTGGTCACAGCGCAGTGTCACTGTCACCAAGGTGGGACCATTCCTCACTGCAGAAGCCAGAGAGTCACCAGACACTAGAACCACATGATAAAGTGGACACAGCATGGACTCGACTTCTGGCTCTGCCACTTGCTGAGAGACTGGTAGTCAATAGGGCTGTGAGCCAGCATCCTGGCACCCTCCTTTCAGGTAGGTGGTAGGACTGATCTTCCCGCCTCCTGGAAGTTGGGTGTGGCCACACGACTTGCTAAAGCCACTGAAATGAGAACTTGAAGGGCCAAGGCTTGCCTCACTACACTTCCTCTTCCCTCCGGCATGACAAACAAAATGGTGGCTGCTCCATCAGCCTGGGTTCCTAAATGAGAAAAAGAGCAAGGGGCAGAACCCATAGCTGTCCCGTGGTGGTTCTACAGAGTGAGCAAGAAATAAACCTCTGTTTTCAGTCACAAAGATTCAGGTGCTGTTTGTTGCTACAGCATAACCTAGCTCATCCTGAGCGATACAGAGACATTGATTAAATCACAGTCTCCCTGAGACTTCATTCCTGCACCTTGAAAATGGAGATAACAGTATCTCACTCACAAAGTTTTAGGGAGATAATATATACCATGCTTGGTACATGGTAGGTCTTTGACAAATGTTAGCTCTCTCTCTTTCTCTTCTCTGCACGGTTTTCCCCCAGATCCTTCGTGATGGCATTAGACATTTTGAGGCACCATTCCTTTAGGACAGATGCTCAGGCACACCCATCTATGTGTCCCTAGGACCATGTACTATGTTGGCATCACTGCAAGTATGCAGTAAGTATGTATTATTGAACACTTATATAGCAACTAAACTCTGACCAAGTTGTTAACTCTGGGCTGAGTACCAGATTCTGAGGTCTCTGATAATCTCTCCTGCCTCTCACCTTCCAGGATATACATTTTTACCTTCTTCCCAGATCAAGATGGCACATCATCCTAGACTCCGGGGGCTAGATGGGCAAATAAGTCCCCTTCTTTCACGCAGTAGTGGGATCCCCTCCGCAAGAGCCCTGCTGATCGATTTCTCAATCTCTGCCGAGACACTTTCAGCAACAGAGAACTTACTTCCTACAAAATGCTCTTCTATATTTGGAATTAGAAGGAGGTAGGTTTAGTTCTGGGCCAAATCCACGGGCCCTTCTAGCTACCCTACAAAGCATGTGCCATTATTATCACCCCATCGTAAGATGGGACTCTAGGAAATGAGGGTTCAGAGAGGCAGATCAATTTGCCCAAGGTCACACACCCAGTGCATTATCTCGTAGCCACACAAGTAGTGCACACTTGAGAAATGTTAACGGATTGATTGACAGCTCAGTCCCGGGAGGGCCATTCCTAGTGACTCCAAATCTTCACGTAAACACCACCCCAGAAGTTCAACCTTGGCTTTTGGGAACCTCACCAATGCAAACAGCCCTTCAGCACTGTTAAGACATAAATCTCAATAAATGATTTCCAATAACACAGTCCTTGCCAGGAAAGGCAACATTTACACTGCTGCTTGTGCATAATATAGGTTAATATTTCAGGATGCATTAAATGTGTAAATGTTTAGAGTGTGGCGAAGCTCTGGTTGTGAGTGAGTCAGGGCACTCTTCAGAAAAGACCAGATGCTGCAGGGAAGGGGATATTTTTAGACTTGGACCCAACCTGACACTACCCGTAAGTACTTCATGTTAGCGGGCACAGTGCGCAAGGCAGGAAAAATAACATGCTGGTTTCAAACAGATGCTCCTGAACCTTTAATACAAGCTGATGACTTCAAGATGGGCTGGCTGCTTTGTGGCTCCTTTGGAGACAGTCGCAATTAGGATGGGATTTGGTGCGTGACAAAGCACCAAACCTGCCCGAGATGTGTCTGAATAACTAAAGAATGGAGATGCGTCAGACGAGCCACGTGCTGAAATCAAAGGCACGTACAGGAGGCTGGAACATTCAGTTGGCCTCGGGAGGAAGCAAAAGGAGGAAGACAAGCTGGGGGAAGAGACGAGAATGCCGAGGGGTGATACGTTTTAAATAAATATGAGATTGAGCCAGACGAAATCGCTGATCTTTGACATTTGTCGTCCAAAAATATGATACTTTCACATGGATTAATCTAATAATAGATATATTAATACATATTAATATCTACTAATGTAATAGAACCACCACACATCCCAGTCAGCACCCACCACGGTGTCAGGGTGGAGTGGCAGACACATACCTGTCCACAATTGTGAGGCCACACGGTCCACAGTACAGAACACCAACCACATAAACTTTGGAGTTTATGTGCTGAAATGAAAAGACCCAAATATTTTTGTCAAGATAGGAAAAAAAAAAAAAAAGACAGAAAGGATATGCTGTAATCCGAATTTGTATATACCTCCCCAAATTCAGATGCTGAAATCCTAACCCCCAAAGATGATAGTATTAGGAGGTGGGGCCTTGGAGAGGTTCTCAGGTCATGAGGGTGGAACCCTCATGAATGGGATTACCGCCCTCATCAAAGAGGCTCCAGAGAGATGCCTAGCCTCCTCCACCATGTAAGGAGGACACAGCACAAAGGTGCTGGCTGTGAACCAGTAAAGGACCTTCACCAGAGGATGACCACGTTGGCGCCTTGATCTTGGACTTCCCAGCCTCCAGAAGTGTGAGCGATAAATGTCTGTTGTTTAAGAGTCACCCAGCCAGTGGTATTCTGTTACAGCAACCCAGACGGACTAAGACAGGATAGTATACCCTCAGGCGGAAAGACCAATTAAAACCCCAACCAAGCTGACTGAGCCTGGCAACTTTTGCAGTTTCTATCACTGATGTCCTAGCACATTAGCCATGGGGCAGGGGGACCGGGGCAGTGCTGAGAAGCCCCCCCCTCTGCAGTTACACTGCCTGGGTTCAGACGCGGGTTGTGTTCTTTACAAGTGGTAGTGGGTTGAACGGTGGCCCCCGAAAGATATGCCCACGTCTTAACTCCCGGAACCTGTGACTATTATACCTTATATGAAGAAAGTTGGCTTAGTAAGAGGAATTGATGTTGGCTTATCCATAAGGGCCCTAAATCCAACGGCATGTGTCCTTATAGGAGACAGACACAGAGACGAACAGACACCACCCACGAAGAGGAGGAGGCAATGTGACCACATAGAGTGATGCGGCCACAAGCGAAGGAATGTCAGAGGCACCAGAAGCTTGAAGAGGCAAGGATGGAATCCTCTCCAAAGTACAGCCCCACTGACACCTTGATTTCAGACTTCAGGCCTCCAGAACTGCAAGAGATTAGATTTCCATTGTTTTAACCCACCAAGTTTGAGGTCATTCGTCACAGAGGCCACAGGAACCTCATACAGAAGCCCTCTGCCTCAACGCTCTTGTCTGTAAAATGGGATAATAACTTCACGAGAGGATGCAGATGAAGGTTTTAGCATGATACCTGGTATGCACTGAGCACTCTGTAAAAGTAGGATATAATTGGCAAACCACAGCAGGGATAGAGAATCGAATCAGATCCAGGGAAACAGAGATGACTGCCTGCCATGTACGCATCTGGTGCTTCAAAGATGTGATACCTCCAAGTGTGAGACGTGAGGCATTCCTGGAGGAGACCAGACCCCCCTGCCCGAGCCCCAGTCTCAAGTCACAACTGGGAGATGAGAGCCCTTCTCCGATAACCCTCAGACAACCTCCAGCAAAACCTGCTCTGGTTAAAAACGTATATATATTTATATGAAAGTATTCTGGAAGAGTCCATTTCTTTACAGAACTGTGTATCGTACACAATTTCAGCACTTGGGAATCTGGCATTTTGAGCTTGTTCAACCAATGGAAACAGTGTCTTTCAAAAAGATAGTTTTTTAAAAAAAAAATAGGACACGAGGGAAGAAAATGGTTATTAAAAATGCTTAAGAGCCTTCCTGAACTTCAAGTGGGCTCTTTACAACAATAATACCGATGATTTAAGGGAAAAATGAATCAAGACTCTATTGATTAAATGTCCCTTAAATTATGTGTGGGTTTTAAACGTGTGGCAGTATGCAAAGCATGCTGGAGATAAAACGTTTGAAAAATCACCCAAGACCTTTAAAGAACTGGGAATGTAGCTGCAGCTTCAGCCCCAGCAGAGAACAGCCCGGGCAACAGAGAGCAGGAAGGACAACCCAGAACCCTCAAGACCATCTGTGATCCAGGCCAGGGACACCTGATCCCAGGGCCCTGACGGCAGGCAGTGATGTCTACTTCCTGCTGAGGTGGCACTGGTCCTCCCAAGCCCTGGTGTTGGCTCTGCACCAATAACCTCAACATCATTCATTCCAGAAGCATTTGCTGAACACCTCCTGGGTGCCAAGCACCGTGCTTGGAGCCGGGGAATACGCAGCACACGGTCTAATGCAGCCACAGACGTGAAAACAGGCTCTTTCGATAGGGGCTTGAGAATCTTGACACGAAGGACGCAGGGTGGGGGACCGTGAACCCCCATGGGGACAGCACATGCCCAGTCCAGGGAGATCGGGGGACTTCCTGGAGGAAAGGAAATCTGAGACGAGACCTGAAGGGTGAACCACCATTGGCCAGGGGCAGAGACGTAGGGGAAGCGTGGCACGTGCCAAGGGGCCAGAGGGACAGGGTGCTTCAGAACAAAAACAAGTGCAGCCACGCCTGCTTCTGGGCCTCCACCTGGGCCACCTGCTCAGCCTCCCCTGGGCAGCTGCTGGACTCCGCTTCCTGCAGCCCCTAGCTCTGCTCACGTAGTTGTCTTCAGAGTCTCTCGAACTCCTAAATAAGAGACTCACTGAGGGAGGACAGCCAGACAGCTTGCAGGGAGGCCTCAAAAGATGTGATGTCACAGGGAAAGCTCTCAGTGTCGAGGGCAAATCCTCTCCCTAGCAGCCTGGCCCTCACCACGTGACTGACCCCCTCCCCCTCCCAGCACACCCTTCTCCTTACTCAGAGCTGGGCCAAATGGCAGGTTTCGTCCATCCTCCCCCCACCCCCCATCACGCTGAGCTGGGACCTCTCCTCTGTCTCTAACCTGCCCCACAGCAGAGAGAGAGAGAGAGAGACAGGCTGAGCACAAAACCTCCTCCGGAACTGCTGCAGGGAAAGGCGAAAGCCTGGGGCCCGTCACTCCCCCATCGCTCCTCATGGTGGACAGGGACCAGACCCTTGCTGCCCCCGGAAGCAGTATCTGAAGGCCCAGGAATGTCCCAGTTCAAAGACAGCGGCAGTCGCTCTCTCCTTGTGGGCCGCATCTTCCGCGTGGTGCCCAGATCCCAATTCCCCGCTTTCTGCTACCAGCTGCTCCAAAGCAGGAAGCCGCCCCCTTTTGTTTACGGTTCTTCTCCCATGGTTGTGTCGCCCAGTGCCTGGCACCACACGGTGCTTAATAAAGGCAGCCGAGGAATGCATGCAGACGTCCTGCGCACTGGCCCGGCCAGCTCACTGTTGCCTTGAAGCTCACCTTGAGCAGGAAGAACAGGGTGATGAGCCTCATTAGAGATTCAGCCAGTCACACAACACCGAGGGGCAAAATCAGGACAAGAACCCGGGGCTCTGGACCCACACACACCCTCCCCACTCCCCCCACCCCACCAGCCTCACTTGTCCTGTGGCCCTGCAGCCTCTCTAGGTAGAACCATTCTCTGCCTGCATCAGTCAGAGAGCACCCAGCGGGGCCCAAGACGGGAGAACGACGAGGAGGAAGAAAGAGAAGGAAAAATAACCCATGATTCTCAGCCCTTGAGACATCGGCTACCAGCACCCGAGAATTACACATTTGATTTTGAGATATTGTTTCCTCCCTTTTCTCCTTCCACAAAGTGGTACGTGGCCCATTTATATATTTAATTAGAACGGATTAAAATTAATAGCATCTTGAGTGGTTCCTGACCCTTCTTGAGATAATTGGAGACACCCCGGTGTGACATGAAACTAGTAGAAAGAATTGCTGTTCTCACCAACAGAGGCTGAACTTTCTCACGTGTATGTAATCAGTGCAGCCCCCCATCACCCTCTATATTTTTTAACTAAGACAGGTATTCTTATTATGTGGAATCGCGTCCAGTGCCTTGGGCTGCAGAGCCGAAGGCGTGCCCTTGGCAGGCAGAAAATCTGTCCTGCCTACATTCGCCAACCCATACACTGCTCTCAGACATTTTGAAGGTTTTGTTTTGGCTTGGTTGGGTTTTTTAACAGATTTTTATTGTATTATTTGTCTCCGCAGGTACAGATATAAAAAACATTTCTGAGCACCTACTGGGTGCCAAGGAGTGTGCTAAGTACACTCACATCCATAACTTGTCCAATCTTCACAACAATCCCATCAGACCAGAGAGGATAATTCCCTCCCATTTGACAGTCGAGGGAACCAAGGTGAAAGATGGCACGGGAGCTAGAGTCTGGATCGAGACCCAGACCCTGGGAGCCAAAACCACTCAAGACATTGCTATATGGCACATGTGAACCTCCTCCTTTGATCTGCCTCTGCCCTCAGCCCAGCAGCAGGCAGGCCTCTGCACGCGTGTGCTGGGGCCCTTCACCGCCTGAACCCCTCCCCCTCTGACCCGAGGAGAGAATGCCGCCAACCACGAGGAGTGAGCAGGAGCTCAAGAGGAAGCCACGCCCACCCCTAATGGAAAGGGGGGAGTCGGGAGTGGAGGCCCAAGCCCACCAGGACCCCTGCCTCCTGGGCTCCGAGAGCCGCACTGCACAGGAAGGCCTGGTGGGAAGGGGAGGGCCAGAGACTTCAGTGGGCAGTGCTGGCTTCGAATCCTGCTCTGCCACTTCCTGTGCAGGACAGACATGGGACCTCAGAGAAGCCGCTCAGGCATACTGAGTATCAGCTTCTGCACCTGGAAAATGGGCAGGTTAATACCTCTCCAGCAGAGCCTAATGACAATAATAACGTATCCATCATCTGGGCAGGGACCTAACAGGCTAATCACTGTTCTGTAGATGAGGAAACAGGTTCAGAGTCACATGGTCACCCAAAGACTCCCATCTGTTTCCGGGACACCTCCTAGCTTCTCACAGTGCAGGGACCCCAGGTTTCCGGGCCCACGGTGAGGACAAGGAGCTTCAGATCATCGTTGAGGAAGGAAAGCATTTGCTTATCTTCTTCGGGGGTCACCCCAAACTTCAGAGGCCAGAACCATCCCCTCCCCTGGTACACTCCCACTCCCATTTGGGCAGGTTCCCCCATCCCGCCCAAGCCTCCTTCTCCTCCCTGCCGTCCCCTGGATAATAAACAGGGTAGAGCACGATAAGGACTGTGCTTATGTTGGGACAGCATTTCTGGGCAAATTAGGTCAGGCCAGATCAGCGGCACTGGAGCTGCTACGGCATTAGGTAATCAACTCAAGGCTGGTTCCGCCCAGAGCCATTTAACGTGGGGGAGGCGAGATTTAGCTGACTTGAAAGAAGAGGGAAGCAAGCTTGCAGAAAGAGACTGATTTCAGAGAGACACAAATTCACGCTCGCTAAGTGCCTTAACGCTTCGGAATCCATTAAAATGAGATGGAGAAAAAGGCGCAGAGAAATAGAGGAAGACAGCAGGCTCGAGTGGGTAACAGGAGGGTGGGAGAAGGGAGGCTTGCCGGGGGCCAGGACAGGAGGACCCCAGTCCCAGGGGACCCCTCAGGCTGGAAGCGAATTCTGGGGCCCTGAGACAGTTCCTTTTCCAGGTCCAGGGATTGGCAAGCAACAGAGGTTCTCAAAACTCAGTGAGAATCAGAATCAGCTTTGGGGGAACGGAAGTAAGGAGTGACACATGTCAAGTCCTGGGACCACCTCCTGAAGGTCGGATTCATTCAGTCTGTGGAGGAGCTGGGAATCCACCTGTGTAACCATCCCTAGTCTTTGGTTTGGGTGGTCTGGGACCACACTTTGAAAAGCAAGGACTAGACTAGAGAATTCATGGTATACCCCTCAACCTGCCCCTGCTCCCCGAACTTATGTCCACACAAAAAAACCCGCACATGGGTGTTCACAGCAGCCTGATTCATGATTGCCAAAAACCTGGATGCAACCAAGACATCCTACAGTAGGTGAACGCACTGACAAACTGTGGTACATCGACAACGAAATATTATTCAGTGCGGAAACGAAATGAGCTATCAAGCCACAGAAATGCATACTGCCAAGGAACCTTACATGCATATTGCCAAGTAAAAGCAGCCAATCGGAAAAGACTAGAGACCCTGTGATTCCAACTATATGACATTCTGGAAACATCAAAACTATGGAGTCACTGAAGAGATCAGTGGTTGTAAGGGGTTGGGTGGGAAGGGCAGGATGAGGATATTTAGGGCAATAAAACTATTCTGTATGATACCGATATGGTGGATACACGTCATTATACATCTGTCAAAATCCACAGACTATACAACACCAAGAGTGAACCATGATGGAAACTGTGGACGCGGGGGATAACAATGTGTAGATGTAGGTTCATCGATTGTAACAAATGGACCAAGTCTGGAGGGGGATGTTGATAATGGGGGAGGTTACCCATGTGTCAAGGAAGGGGTATACGGGAAATCTCTCTACTTTCCACATGGTTTTGCTATGAACCTAAAATGCTCTAAAGAAGAAAAAAAAAACAAACAGAGACTGCCTCAGGTCCCATGAAATATGGGATGTGCTAGGAAGGCAGAGTGGTGAAACATGGGGTGGGGACTAAAGCCATTGGGGACGTGGCCAGAGTAAACCCAGGCTGCTGGCCAGGTGCCAGATCCTTCCAGGGCAAACGAAGTAAGGCATGGGCGGAGGAGCTGCAAAATCAGAACAGCGAGTGCAGGCTCCTTTCTTCCCACCCTGCCCACCAGTGCAGATGATATTGCAAACAGCAGCAACATCTCAGCGAGAGTGCAGTCTCTCTGCACTGTCTGAAATCCTCAAAGATCCCTTAATCTCCCCCAAGGAAAGCCATTCAAACAGGTGCATAAACTAGCGAGTTGGACAGGGAGCCTCAGTATCATGATCCTCTGGGCGAGGCCACCTAATGCCCCTTAATACAGAATCTCCCTGCCTGCTTCTAATAAAGGCGCCTCTCCTTCATGAGAGTCCTATAAAATGTATAAGTATTCCTAAAGGAACCGAGAGAGCTCCAAACAGTCTTTAATAGCTGTCATAAAATGCAGGATAAAATGCGTGAAAGGAGATTGGTCATGATAACAGTGCAAGGTATGAGAGTAGTGAATCTTCCAACCCCTCCCCAGCTGAGTTTTACAGCAGAAAGATGCTGCCTGGAGTCGGGAGCATGGTCAGAGGAGGGAAAGTAAGGGGGGCACATCCAGTCTCGGTCAGAGATTCCTGAACGGAGAAAGCTGAGGGCCACGACCGAAGGAGACTTGCCTAACTAAGGTCATACAGCAAATGGCAGACTCCAGTCTAGAGCCGCCGTGATTCTGTTGTGGCCTGGAGGAATTGAGTCCTAGGAATTCGCACTGTTCATTTATTCTCCGGGTGACGGAAGTAAAAACCAGCCTATACTAAATAAGCCCGTGGTTGGAACAACTTGTCATGGATACACAGATCCCCCCAAGCTCTGTGGGGGCCAGAGACTAGCCTGCCGATGGAGCCTGCAGCCTGGGTACTGCCCAGAAACTGGACAAGGCCTCCAGAACATGTAAACAAGCCAAGTGTCAAAGGCAGGGTGCAATGGCGAGAATCCGCAGACCAGGGAAACCAGAGTATGCTCCCGAGGACGGGTGGCTCGAATGGGTGGTGTGATGGGCTTGTGGTGAACACTTTGGGGCCGTGGCACATGGGGGGATGACCCAGTTGGCAGGAGAGCCCACAGCTAATAGACAGCAAAGCCCCTAGCTGGTGTCCTGGCATGCAACAGGGGCTCAACCTACAGCAGTTCTTGTCAGATACAGCACTGAATGTCTACAGAGACGCTCCACCTGCCAAGAACTGCTATTGATCAAACCCCTCCTGCATGCCAGGATTTGAGCTGGGGCTTTGCATGTATAATCGCATTTAGCCCTCATGGCGCTAAACTTGAGTCTAACCACACTGACTCACGGGTACATGCAAGACCTAAGGTTGTTGAAGTAACATCCAGGCAACACAGCCTGGATCTGGGCACTTGTTCCTGCTTCTCACTGTGGTCTAGGGCCTACTGGTCTCCCAATACTTACGCTTTGCCTTATGGTCTACCTCCTCCTGTGTCTTGATGCCAGTGGAATGGCTTCTCACATCTGACCCTCAGGACCTTCAGGACATAAGACTCTCTGCTCCTCAGGCTCTCCACACCCACATGTGACAACTCTCGTTCAGGGATCCCTATCCCAGGGTCTTCCTGACGCCCTGGGGTCTCAGTCCCGCCCATCCTGCTCATAATGACGTGAGGCCTAAGAAACCACATTTCCCTCTGGCCATCCAGGCTGACGAAGCAAAGCTATGGGAGGCTTCACTGTTGCAAGTCAACTGGCAAAACTTCAGCTAACATCTCGCTGCACAGAAGTTAAACCTAGAGATGGGGTATGGGCAAGTGGAGAGGAGTAAAGCTTTTTTTTTTTTTTTTTTTTATAAGTTTTGCTCCCCAGCCAGGTGGGGACACCTGACAGTACTCAGCACAGATAACCTAAGATTCTGGTGTGATCCAATATCGTCCTGAAGGAATTCAGCAGCAGATAAGACACAAGAAAGAAATACAGAAGAACTGGAACAGAAAAACAAAACCATCACTATTCCTAGATGATCTTCGTGGAAAACCTGAAAGAATCTACAATTATTAAAATAGAAAACTAGCAAAATCACTGGACATAAGAGCAATTGACAAAAATCAATTATATTTATTCTAGCGTCAAGTACACAAAGTTTTATATGATATCATTTACAATAGCAACAAAATGCATAAAGGACCTAGGAGAGTCTAACAAAAGATGCTCAAGACCTTTGTGGAAGAGATTAAAAAGATTTATTGAAAGACATTGAAGAAGACCTAAACATGTAAAGAAACAGACCGAGTTCATGGGCAGAAAAATTCAATATCATAAAACTATCAAGTTGAGAAGAATTGGCCTGTAGATTCTACGCAATTCTAATAAAGATTTCCAACAAGGTTTTTTCTGGAATTTGACAAGTAGATTTATAAATAAATGAATATGCACATGCACACACACCCCAAAACACATAATTTTCAACTTGCTCAAAAGAAGCCAAATGTAAATTAAAACTACTTGGAGATACCAATTTTCACCCAAAAGTTTTCCAAAAAATAAATGAGGAAAAAAGTACTTCCACACTCTTGGTGAGAACTCAAAATGATATTAATGCCATAGAGGGGAAATCTTGCATAAGTAAGATTGATGAAATTAAATAAAGACCATGTAATCACCAACTTGAGAACCCATACTTTATCTTCCATGTACACGTGTCTGTCTGTCTGTCTGTATGTTATTTAAGTGCAAATTCCCTAGCTCTATCGACCCTAACAGTCCAGAAACAATGACTAAGCTACTAGCAACAAAGCCTCCTAATGCCCAGACTTTAGTTTTTCTGAATAGCATTTTGCACCAACAGGAACCAGAACATCTCAGACAAATAGCTAATTCCAGGTCTGGGGTTGAAAATGTCCAAGATGAACCTGTAATAGTTTGTAATTTCAGATTTCAGAAAAGTAAATAAAACAACTGGGTTAGGTAACGAAATTGCAGGATCTAACTTGAAGCAGATCCCAGTGGCCATAGGTGGGGCAACTGGACATCGGTGAGGATAATAACTACAACAGATTAAAGCACAAAGATTTAACCCAGGAATTTATAATGATACCTTTTAAAAGGTATTTGTTATCTTTGGGGAAAGTCATTTTCAAAATTGGTAAAGAAAAGAAAAGAATCGCCTGACAGTGCTCAGCGTGGATAGATGATTCTCGTGTGGTCCAACTCGTCCTATTTTCTTTCATAAAATGTACCTCAAGGTAATGAACAGTTAGAGGAAATTTATCTTCATAAAAAAATTCCAGCTACTAAGTAGGAAAGAATGATAGAATTAGAATGCTTCCTTTTTGTAATCCCTAGTGAATTAATGGGTCTAAGCCATGACGATCAATGGCTTCTATTAGCACAAAAGAGAGACGGCTAAATACTGTGCATCTCCTGATGGAAGTGCATACATACTACCACCTGTGAAGTAATCTTGCCTCTCCCCCACCCAAAAATGAACTTGAATCTGATCAAGTCTCTTGTCTAGTTACAAGAAACACATGGAACAGGGGCTTCCCTGGTGGCGCAGAGGTTGAGAGTCCGCCTGCCGATGCAGGGGACACGGGTTCGTGCCCCGATCCAGGAAGATCCCACATGCCGCGGAGCGGCTGGGCCCGTGAGCCATGGCCGCTGAGCCTGTGCTCCACAACGGGGAGAGGCCACAGCAGTGAGAGGCCCGTGTACCGCAAAAAAAAACAAAAAAAAAAGGAATGATGCCCAGAACATTTTCTCTCTGGCTCCTCCAAGTTTTCTTATGACTTCTTGCAAAATAAAAAGACATCACCCTTAAGTCTCCAATGTCCATGATGATGTCAGATGAAAAAATCACAATGGGAGGGCTTTTCACAAATCTGGAGGAAGGACGGACCCAGGGACAAGTCTGCGCACATCAGTAGGCAGCCTCAAGTTCCCGTCCACCTGACATTCTGCAGTGGATTCATTTATTTTGTTCTCAGACAACCAGGCAGATGAAATCGGGAGGAAGCTGGTAAAATTTTGTGTGTGCTGAAACCCATTTCTTTCTCCTGGCTGGGTCCCTCTTGGGGCCGGCAGCGGGTACCAGAACCCCATTTAGGTGGTGAAGTAATAGGAAAAGGTAGGACACGCAGCTGGTCAGCCTCTGGCAGCCAAATGCCCAGGACCAAGGGGGTAGAGGTCACTGCCACCTTAACTGTGGCCCAGAAAGTGGCCAAGGGCCTGGGAGACAGGTGAGATCATGAGAATTTGAGGAAGCATATTAGGTACATTTGACGAGACCACAGAACCCTTAAGTCTCAAGAGTAGGAGTCACAGGGAAGCTCTGAAGACAGAGTATGCAAATGAGAATAAAAACAGGATGATTCATTGAAAATGTGTATGAGGGGTTCGCATGGCCCCAGCCCCCCTCCCCACACAGTCAGGTGGCTGCCCTCTCCACCATCCAGCAAAAGACTCTGGCAGTGCTGCTCCCTGGGGACAGTAGGCCAGAGGCGTTCAGGACTCAGTTGACAGGGACAACTTAGGGATGTGGAGAGGCACATACTGCAAACAGGAGGATTGAGAAGAAGTTGACATCCGGAGCAGGGAGACCGTGACCCCACGGCCCAGCCTGACTCCCCAGATAGGAGAAAATTCCTCCCCGAGCCCAAGGGAAGAGGGCTACAGACACTGATATTGGGGATCCTGGGGCTAGGGGACGAGGGGGCACAGGAGGGAAGCAAAGCAATTTCCAGATCACGGCTCCATGTCTGGACAATAAAGCCCCAGCTGATAAGTCCTGCCCTGCCACACTTATCTTCCTGACCAGCAATCTGACATTTCCCTCAGACACGTGTGGACAACCAAGGATCGCCAAGCAGGGACCTCCCTGGTGGTCCAGTGGTTAAGACTCCGTGCTCCCAATGCATGTGGCCCGGGCTCGACCCCTGATCAGGGAACTGGATCCCACATGCACGCCGCAACTAAAAAGATCCTGACTGCCGCAACTAAGACCCGGTGCAACCAAATAAACAAATAAGTATTAAGAAAAGAAAAGAGAATCACCAAGCATTTGAGGGAAGTCTCCACCCACAAACAATAAACAAATGAACTAAGATACAAGAAGGAAGAACAATCATAATTTTCATACCCTTGGAGAGATAAGAAAATATTGTATCCATAAAACAGCAATTGTACTCTCTTAAAAAATAATAACAAAAATAAATAAAACTTGTAAAATAGAACCAAAAATGGCAAATGGAAGAGGAAAAGTAAAAAAAAAAAAAAAAAAAAAAGAGAGAATCATCCAGGGAAACAGTATTTGATTGCTAAATGTTCTAGAAAGTAAAAAGAAAGAAAAACAGAGGAAATTATCAAAGGAATAAAAGAATGTCCAAAAGGACAGGCATTTCCATATTGAAAGGGTCCACTGAGAGCTGAGCTCAGTGACAGCAAAGAGATCAATACAAAGGCACATTGTTGTGAAACATCACAACACCAGGGCGAGAAAGAAAATACTGAAAGTTTCCAGAAAGAAAAAGCAGTTCACAGACAGAAGATCAGTAATTAAAGTGTCACCAACAGCAATGTTGGAACCTAGGAGACAATTCAAAGTTGTGAGCAAAAATAGATTATTTGCAGCCTAGAACACTATACCCAGCTAATGATCAATCCAGTGTTCAGGTAGGAAAATAGGTCTTCCCGAGACCTGCATGGTCTTACAAAATGTATCATCCATGCACTTTGAGAGGAAGCCACCTACCCAGTGAGGAAGTAATCAAAACAGAGGAGGAGGGTGGGATCCAAGAAGCAGAAGATAGAGCACAGGAGATGGGAGGGATCGCCAGGCGGATGGGAGGAAGTCCCAGGATGAGACGGGTGCAGCACATCTGGAGAGCAACTGCGCCTGACAGAGCTGCAGGGCAGCAGGCTCCGGAGACCAGCGACCTCCTGGCGGGTTCACCTCCCTGACAGGCACGGCCAGCCTGGGATGCATGAAAAACCCACAAATGCACAAACAAAGCCATTCTTGCAGCTCTGGACAAAATACGTAGTTGCAGAAGAAAGAAAATATAATCAAGAGACAGTACATGACTCAACTGTGAATAATACTTCCACAGTCATAGAAACACAGTTTATTGAACCAAAATGGATGATAAATATATTAGGAGAATTGGTGGGAGAGGCTGAACCCTCGTCTTCCACAGCAGGAAGCCGACAGGTCACGCCTAATACAGCAAACGTTTAAAATAACAGCACAGGTGTGGTCTTTAGAAATGTAAAGGTGAATATAAAAAGAAACAGCCTAAGAGTTGAAAACTGTTGCCTCCAGGGAACAAGAAACAGGTGAGAAGGAACTGGTCGGGGGTCTGCTGTTTTTTATTAAGAGCCTAGTAGATCTGACATTTTAATCTATTCCTGTGATTAAAAGTTAAAATTATGTTTAAGTTTTACATGGACTCCCTCACCCCTACACACACCCCTCACACACCCACACCCCCTCAAACCCACACACACACCCCTTACCCTTGCACACACCCCTCACACCCATCAGGAGTGGGTCCTGTGAAAATCAGAGGGGAGAGTCCGAGAAGTGGAGAATGAACCCACAGGCGCTCACAGGACGAAAGCTTGGCCCGGTTTAACCTAAACTTACATTGAAGCCTCTTGCCTTAAACTTACATTGAAGCCTCTCTGCTGAATCCAGAGAGCATGTGGCCCATGTAAACTCTGTCCGGCTTCAGCATCTCACCAGGGGCTGACAAGTGCCACCTCGCTTCTCACCACTGTCATTTCTGGATGTTTCTCTCTTAATATCTGAAGGTTTGGGACCATAAAATCCAGCATTCTTTTATAATACAGAACATCAGTCTTGGCCAAGTGGAGTGTATGAAATCTGGTAATGAGGTATGATAAATCTACTTTCTGTGAAGATTTGGGGTATATAATCCCCATATTTAATTAACATGCTTGAAACAGCACAAAGCTGCCTGGTTTCAACCCAGTTCTCGCTCCTCCACGTCATCCTCCCTCCGTTCGACGGCCCCAGAGCCGGCGCTGCCAAGGAGCAGGCCCGGCAGAGGCCCCACGAGCTGCTGCCCTCGCCCACTCTAGGTCTGGGCTGCTGAAAAGACCTAGTTGCTCGCAGCCTCTGCACTGCAAACAGAAACCCAGAAACTATGTTCGGGAATCGGCACAATCCCAAATCCGGGCTGAGCTGTCTCCTTTCTCGGGGTGCAGGACCCTCTGCCACCTCCCAGAGATGAGGATGCAGGGCAGGAACATGGGCGCCTCCCCTGGGGTTGGCTAGAGACGGGGCCCATCCCGGGCACTCCTGGCCCTTCTCTCTCATCTCATTCCCTGGTTCTCAGCCTCGCACGCTGCAACCCCCCCTGGTTGGATCTCTTTTCCCCTTAATGATGTCTGGTCTTTGATGGAACGTCACGCTCTCCACTGCACATCCCAGGAGTGTAACCGATGGGGTGGAGGCGGGGTCGGCAGCCAGCCAGGAGGAAACTCCTACAGAAGTCGGCCAGGTGCGGGGCAGGGAGGGTGAAGAAAAGCAAGCAGAGGACTCTATGGAGGGAGCGGTGGAAACAAGGCAGCAGCACATCCATCCCTTCTGGTGACCATCACCAGCCCACCCACAGGTCTGTGCACCACAAGGCAGAGAAACTTTGATTCAGCGTGTGGTGTTTTTGTTTGTTTGTTTGAGCAGAATGGCACTTAATTTTTTAAAAGGAGAAAGTATACTCCAGTATCTGCTACCACTTTGGTCTGGGCCTCTCTGAACCTTCTCCCAGGTTTACAGGGGATGTGAGTTTTTGTCCATATCCATCTATTGGCAAGGATGGAAAAGTGGATTCATTCTAAGGGCTCCTGCCAGGCTGAGAGGAGTGTGCAGAGTCTCCTCCAGGGTGACAAGAAGTTGGAAGGGCAGTGATCCGACCACCAGATCCAGCAGAGACAGAGTCCCGGCTGTCCAGCTCCAGGTCCAGTGTGGCTACGTGCGGGGCCCGACATTCCCATCCCGGGAAGGGCAAAGGCTCCGCAGCCACGTTGCCTACACCTGGCTCTGGGACATCACAAAGTCACTTAATGCTTCTTACTCAGATTCTTCTTCCATAAAATGCTTTGTACTTTTTTAAATGGAAGACAAAGCAACACTGCACAAGGGAGCCTGTAGCTCAGAGCATGCCGTGTGGTTTGCTCTCTTTCATCTGCTCCTCCTGAAGGGTACGTCTTAAATATCTTCTGCGTCAGGGAATCATCATCTTTGTGAGCATACATTGTTGGTTTTTTTTTTTTTTTTTTTTTTGCGGTACGCGGGCATCTCACTGTTGTGGCCTCTCCCGTTACGGAGCACAGGCTCCGGACGCGCAGGCTCAGCGGCCATGGCTCACGGGCCCAGCTGCTCCGCGGCATGTGGGATCTTCCCGGACCGGCGCACGAACCCGCATCCCCTGCATCGGCAGGCGGACTCTCAACCACTGCACCACCAGGGAAGCCCTACATTGCTTTTTTAAAGATTGATTTATTATTAATTTATTTTATTTATTTTTGGCTGTGGGATCATTTTTTTTTTTCTGTTTTTTTGGTTGAGGCATGAAGGATCTTCATTGTGGTGCATGACTTCTCTCTAGTTGCGGCATGCGGGCTTTTTCTCTTCTCTAGTTGTGGTGCACAGGCTCCAGGGCACGTGTGTAGTTGTGGCACGTGGGCTTAGTTGCCCCGCAGCATGTGGGATCTTAGTTCCCTGACCAGGGATCAAACCCACGGCCCCTGCATTGCAAGGCGGATTCGTTACCAGTGGACCACCAGGGAAGTCCCATGAGCATACCTTTTTGTAAACAGAAGTCACTTGAGGGCCAAAGTGCTGACGAATTAGGGAGATTGTGATGTTGGTTCTGACACTGACAAGCCACGTGGCCTTGGGCAAGTCACTTCCACCCCTGAGCCTCAGTTTCCTCATCTTCATCTGTGAAATGGGGATGCCTGGCTCGATCTCCTTGAAGGCCCTTCCATTTGAAGTTGTAAATGTATGTCTCCCTTGGGGAAGGTTGTTAGGGATCCACTATCCACTGATCAGTGCACAAAAGTCGGATAAACTAGTTTTGAGGTTGTCTTGAAATAAGAACCACTTTGCATACCCACACACAGACGTTCCAAGAAATAAGCGGGCACCCATAGAAACCAGGACTTTCAAGATGCCAACTGAGAGGCAGCAAACGTGTGTGGCTGTGGTTTTAGCACAGGTAGATTCATTAATAAGCAGAACCAGAACTTGACAGTAACAGCTCGAAGGCGACGCTGTCCCACTTTAGCTTAAAACATCAAGTGACTTGTGCAGCTCCACGGCCACTTAGGGCAGAGCCGCTCATGCCAGGATGACAGAGCCCCCTGCCCCACCCACCACACTCACTCTGAACAATGTTTCAACCCTTTGATCCCAATTTCAAATAATTAAGATGGCTTCTGTGGCATCGTCAAACGGCTCAGCGTCTGAAATCAGAAACGATGTTCAGAGGCCTGTTGGGACTGATGCCAGTTTGGGGGAGGGGGGTGGATAATTAAGGAAATCATGGTGAATTAAGCTTTCTGCAATGAGGCACAAACATCTTCTCATGAAAAGCAACATCATGTTAGCTTATGTTTTGCCAGAGAGAAAGGCAGGGCCTATCCTTGGGGTTTGCAGCCTGGTAAAACACATCTGGCAACTAAGCCAAATATTTAAGGGTCATTAAAATCCCCAACTCCCCGTGCCAAGAACTTTTCTCCTTTGTTATTCAAGTGCGGAGCAGTTATGGAAAATGCGTTCCATATGGCTTGTGCTGCTGCGCTCCTATTTACTTCATCAAATCACTGCTTTGAAAGAGCTATTTGATGTCAAAGATGCGTTAAGATTTTACAGACTTTCCCAATCCAGCTTTTAAAGATTTCCCCCCTTTGAACCAGAAACGCCTGCCAGGAGTAAACAGAACTGAAACCACGAGGGGTCAAGGGCTTTGTTGGAAACAAAGACCCCAGCCTGATCAAGGGCTTTCAAAGGTCTGGGGCAAACATGCATTTCCAACTGCTTGCCAAAAAGCTCCTCCGACGATCATGTTTCCCACATAAGCTACATGAAGATAAATGTTTTCAACGTACTCATATTTTATTAATAATGTATATAACACCCTCACCCACCACCTCCCACCAAGAAACAAGGACACAAGATAGTCACGCGCCTAAAATATGAACAGACTTTAGAAAGTTAGAAAATGTATCTTTAAGCCATAAATCGAAATTCTTTCCAGTGACGGTTTTGCAGCCTTGAGAGAAAAAGCAGACAGACACAGACCTTGGAAAAGCTCCCAGGGCCAGAGTGAACAGACCCTCCAAGATACCCAGAGCTAGGAGAGCATTCGAGAGTAGCTCTCATTTAATAGATGGGGAAACTGAGGACCAGACTGCAGGGTCAGCCAACAATAGGACCAGAGGTAAAACCCAGAAGCTCCCAAATTGGTCCCTTTATTTCTCCACTGCCTTCACCTTTATCCAGTTCTAAATGGTCTCTTCCTTGACAGCCTCCTCCCAATTCTCCCACATCCTCCCTTCTCCCCATCATATCCCCCCTACCAGAGCAGCCAGGGTGATGTCTGTAAAATTGGATTCAGGTCCTATCACTTCTCTGTTCAAAACTCCTCAGCATTCCGACTGCCCAACCTTCTACCATGCCTACTCACCCAGCATGACTGTCCCCCACTCACCTGCCCACCCTCACCCGGTGCTGATAACCCCTACTCACTCTGCTCCACCCACACTACTACCTTCCAGCCCCTCGAGCCCACAAAGGTCATTTCTGCCCCAGGACCTTTGCACCTGCAGTCCCTTCTGTCAGAAGTGCTTTTTCCTTCTCTGCATAGCTTATCTTTCAACTCTCAGCTTAAGCTGAGAGCACCTCTCCAAAGAGCTCTTTCCTGGTTATTCAATGTAAAGAACCCCCATGACATTTGCTGACTCCTGTCTCTGCACATTTATCAACTGAGGCCATGAAAAGAGGGACTATGTGTTGTTTCTCCACTGTAACTCCTTTGCCCAGCACAGTGCCTGGAATATAACAGGCACTCGGTCAAGCATAATTTATCGATAAGTCTCCTATCTCCCAGTCCCAGGCTCCTTCAATTAATGGGAGAAGATTCTCAAGAAGAGGCCAGTGCCTGTGTTTAGAACACAACTCTGCCCTCTGTCTCTCTTTTTCTCTCTCCCTGATGCTGCCTTCTCCTTACCCCATTCTGGGGCCCTGCCTTCTTATAACTGCCTTCACTCACTCCCCATCTGTTCCCACGTCTCCCGATCTCAGGCTCTCCCAACAGTTCAGAATACAACCCCTTCAAAGCAAGTCTTGAAATTTAATTGGAATCCAAAGACTCAAAATATCAGTAACTTTTCATGGTGGAAATTGAGGCAGCCATGTGATACGGGAGCTGCAGGGGGAAGCGGGGTGGAGCGCGGAGCCTGGAGTCTTTCCTCTGAGATTCCAGGTCCCTGCCTTCTCCGTCCCTCAGAGAACTGAAGCCGTTTAAATTGCCTTCTGATGGCCAATACAGTATCCCTCACCTTGTCTTTAAGTGGCTTCTTCATTTCCCGTGTATCTTTCTGGAAGTTCACATAAATATTTTTTTATTTGTATTTTTGTGTGGAGTAAAATAAAACTGGCTTGAGATTAAAACGTATGTGAATTGCAGTGATTATATAGTCAACCTCCCTCTTTGCCAGGAAGTCCTGATGGAGGTAGATGAATATCTCAGCCCAAAAGCTTGTAAAGAAAACCAGAAATTTACAGCTCGAGCATTGATTCCTTTAGTCATTCCACAAACATTTTTTGAGAGCCTAATATGTCCCAGACGTTTTACTGGGGCTCCTGTGATGCACGAGACCAGCATGACTCCCAGGAAGAAGGCAGGCAGTGGGCAAGTTATCACTCAAGCACTTATTTAGGGGTGACTGTGTCTGGCGAAGGTCATGTGACATTGTGAGACTGTATCACATGGAACCTCTTCTAAGCTGGCGAGTTGGAGGCATCTTCCCCGGGGGAAGCAGCAGTTGAGGTGAGGTCTGCGCCTGGGAGACAACTGAACAAACTCTGAAATGAGCACTGGCCACAGTCAGGAGGACCCAGCCTCCAAGCCCAGCTCTCCAGCCCCATCCAGTTACGTGATTCTCTGCACACCATGTTCCCTCTCTGTTGTACCCCCTTGAGTTTCCAAATCCTTCTCCCCACGCTTCCCCGCCCTCTACCACTTCCCCAGTTCAATTCTGTTGATCTTTGCCTTGAATTAATATTCTAACCACCCCTACCCAGTGTCCCTGGCCCCAGATCTTCTATTCTCTATTTCTGGTCCTCTCCCTGAAGCACAGTCCCAGGCTCTTGGGGGCCAGGATGTCCTGGAGCTGGACAGCACCCAAAGGAACACATACATTTAGGAAAGATCCTGCAGAGAAGCTCAACCTGGTGCCATGACAACCAGGGGGAAAGGAAATGTGGAGCAGGGAGAGCTTGCAGGGGGAGGGAGGGATAGGGAGAGGGCAGCAGGAGGCCCAGTGGGGATGGGGGCCTGGCAGCAGAACAGAAGGAGGAGACACAATCACCAGGTTCTGTGCAGCATCAAGACCCTCTGTGCCCCTCTGTTCTCATAAGCAGGCATAACCTTCTTCCTCAAGGCCCACCAGGGCCCACAAGTGAGCTTAAATTCAAGGGAACAGAGAGAAACATATTCAAAAGAGTTCAAACATTCCCCTAGGAAGGATTCTGGAAAGAGACCTGAATCCATGATATCCTGGGGGTAAAGGAGAGAGAGAAATAAGACAAGGGAAGTGTCTCTGAAAGGAGCTCTGACCCCAGCCTCAGAAACAGAACCTGGCTTTAAGCCCTTGGATGCTCCAGTAAAACAGAATTTGTAAATAATTTCGCTCCCCAAGTAGTAGATTGTAAACAGCCAACACAGCCTGCTTAGAGGAGGGCCGTGGAGGCTCCAGGGAAGAGAGGGCTCTGGTCTGTGAGTTCCATGAGGGCTGGGAGAAGGGCTGCTGGACGCCGCCAGACCTCCAGCACCTGCAAGGTCCCCAGACCGCGGCAGGCACACAGGGGCTATCTGAGTGGATCAAACCAAAGGGAACAAACAAATGAGTAAGTGACTTATCCTTGGGGAAAACACACACACACACAAAACACACACACAACACACACACACACACACACAACACATGACCATAAACATGGTCCAGTTTTGCCACCACTGCCGGCTTCCCTGCCTGTTACTCACAGGTAAAGGAAATCACTTCTCATATCCCAGGTTTCTGCAAATATGTGCTAGGAAGCATCTTGTATGAGTCACTTATAAATAACAGATAAAACTCAAAAACACAAGAAAAGTGGGGATGTGGGGCGATTTTTTTAGTGTATTTCCAGGCTATCTCACTCCTTAGCTTCCCTTCTGCAGGTCAATTCCATTCTCTCTCTGGCTTCCCATGATTCCACCTGCCTGGAAGGGCGGCTGGCTGCATCCAGGATCTTTATTTAACATCCCAGAGGCAGAAAAGAAAATCTCTTGCTTCTCCAGTATATATGAGACCTAGGGGAGAAACTTAATGGTTTGTCTGGGTCATGTGCCCACCCCTTGGGCCAAGCCTTTGTGGCCAGGGGAAGAGCATTCTGATTGGCTAGGCTTGGATCAGCCATAAGTTCCTGGGGTCAGAGGAGCTGGTTCTGTAACTGACAACCCCACAAGAATTACATGGAATGGGCCAATGGGGTGTACCTCCCAAAGGAAGGAGTCTGCCATCATCATCATTAGGAGGAGGAGGAGGAGGAGGAAGAAGAAGTGGAAGGAAGGTACAGTAGACAGATAAGACCAATAGATGGCCCCACCCACCATATCCTTCATACTCACAGAACCCTTCATTATTGCTGCAGGCACTCGTATGAAAGAACAGAAGGGACGATCACTCCATAGCATCTTAGATAAAATATGCTTTCAACTGTTCTTCTCCTAGCAAGGCAAGTGCCACAGCAAAGAAAATAGAGGCTATGGAGTTGGACAGATCCAAGTTCAAATCTCAGCCTCAAAACATGCTTGCTATGTAATCTTGGACAAGTTGCTTAAATTCCATGAGCTCCATTTCTTCATTTGCAAAGCAAGCAACAAGACCCAATGCATAATATGTGCTGAGGATTAAATGAGAAAAAATATATAAAAGACTTGGCGGGGCTTCCCTGGTGGCGCAGTGGTTAAGAATCTGCCTGCCAACGAAGGGGACACGGGTTCAATCCCTGGTCCGGGAAAATCCCACATGCAGTGGAGCAGCTAAGCCTGTGCGCCACAACTACTGAGCCTGTGCTCTAGAGCCCTCATGCCACAACTACTGAGCCTGCGAGCCACAACTACTGAAGCCCACATGCCTAGAGCCCGTGCTCCACAACAAGAGAAGCCACCGCAATGAGAAGCCCGCGAACTGCAATGAAGAGGAGCCCCTGCTCGCCGAAACTAGAGGAAGCCTGCACGCAGCAACGAAGACCCAATGCAGCCAAAAATAAATAATTTTTTTTAAAAAAGACTTGGCATACACTGTCTGACACAAAGATGTCAATAAACATTTGCTCAATACATGAATTAATTAATTTGAACTTCACAGGTCAGAGGGGACCTCGTTGGCTTGTCCTACTTCCATCACTCAGGAGGAGGATGAGTTCTTCCTTTCACACAAAAACAGATGGAGGCACATAAAGTGCTAGGAGAGGAAAAATTCCAAGTGGCCATGTGTGGGTTCTTAGATGCTATAACTGTCCCCATTTTATAGATGAAGAAACTAAAGCTCACAAGACAAAAAACGTAATCCTCTAAAAGGAAATCATAGTACTATGACCAAAAGGAAGGGAGGTAATATTAGAATAAGGGCCTATTTTAAACCATGGTTAAGCTGCCAGGGATTGGCTAATTACAACTCTCCATACACCAGCAGGATGACAAAACTGCCTTTCATCTGTATGGAAAGCACACCTCCTCCAGACATCACTTGACCTGAGGCTCACCTTAGCACTCTGAGAAGACAGGCACTGTTAGATCCTTTACAGATGGGGAAATAAGCTCAGAAAGTTTAAGTCATTCAATCATGGTCACATAAGCATCAAATAGTCAAATCCATGGGTCAAAATTGACTCAGTCTGTGAGAAGAAAGGTAGAACCGAAATAGCCATGGCGCTTTCTGTTCATTATATATTGCGGCAACCGATTGGTACTAACACAAGCATAAAGTCTGAGCACAGGAATGATCTTGAAGGCAGTGGACACACCCTCTTCCCAACTTGGGAAGGTTCCTTCAGCCTCCTGGAGATGTGAGGGAGAGGTACAACCAGAGTTACAGACACACTCGACAACCATCCCCGGCGCGGCAAAGAACGGCAAATAGACCACCAACTCGTCAACAAACATATCAACCCAGGTGTGATTCTTTCTTTCTTTCTTTTTTTTTTTTTTGGCTGCGTTGGGTCTTTGTTGCTGTGCACGGGCTTTCTCTGGTTGCGGCGAGTGGGGGCTACTCTTTGTTGCGGTGAGCGAGCTTCTCATTGCAGTGGCTTCTCTTGTTGCAGAGCACCGGCTCTAGGCATGTGGGCTTCAGTAGTTGTGGCTCGCGGGCTCAGTAGTTGTGGCACACGGGCTTAGTTGCTCTACGGCATGTGGGATCTTCCCAGACCAGGGCTCAAACCCATGTCCCCTGCACTGGCAGGCAGATTATTAAACACTGTGCCACCAGGGAAGTCCCCAGGTGTGATTCTTAAAAATGAAACATGTTTGGTCTACAACATGCCTCTCACTGTAATAAGGAATTTAAGATTCTAGTATGCTAGAGCAAGATGTGTAAATTGTGATAAATGCATATGTCAATGAGGAGATGTTTCATAGTTCAAGACCTTGAGGTCTAAGTTTTGGACCACTGCCTATGAAAAGGATCTGGCTACAACATCACCTCCTACACCTTCCCAGAGCCTGGACCTTTCTCCACATATGTAAACAGAGGGACCATTTAATTTATTGTCCAGATCAAAACACTTTTTTTTTTTTTTTTTTTCCAGTACGCGGGTCTCTCACTGTTGTGGCCTCTCCCATTGTAGAGCACAGGCTCCGAGGTGCAGGCTCAGTGGCCGTGGCTCACGGGCCCAGCCGCTCCGCGGCATGTGGGATCTTCCCAGACCGGGGCACGAACCCGTGACCCCTGCATCGGCAGGCAGACTCCCAACCACTGCGCCACCAGGGAACCCTACCAGTCTTTTATGAGCTCGATTTTTCATGTGATTCCTCAACAGAAATTGTTCAGAGGGAAGTGCAGATAAACATACATTCTGAGTAAAGGTTTTACATGATTGCTAATTTAGTTAAAATGGCTTTTAAACATTGTCTTTGGATAATCCAAGTTGGCTACAGAACAACAGCACAGTGGGAGGCTAATGGAGATTTAGCCACCTGCGGCTAATTGTAATTTCTTTGGGTTTCCTTTCTAAATCATTTTCTTTTCTAGAAGCCTTTGAATCCCTATTTCCATTTATGTCAGGTTTGGCCCAGTCCCAGCTCCATCCCAGCCTCCTCTGAGGTCAGAAGGGCCCAGGTGGACAGCAGAGCAATGGGATCTGGACAGAGCTGAGACTACAAACCCTGTCACCCATCCAGACGGAAAAAGAGCCTGTTGACACAGAATCCTGCAGAAGCGGCTCTTCCGTGGCAAGGGCGTAGGCGATTCACATCCAACGCTGGCGAGTCTGACTTTCTAACATCCTCACCACTGAGGTCTCACAGGAAGCCTTTTCAACCTGCAAGTCATTCAATCGCCAAACTCCCTTCCACTTGGCGGCCAGAATTCTATTTTCTTGCCCCAAACATCCTTACTTTTTGATGACGGGGGAAAAAAGTCAACAGAGGAGAGGAAATCTAAATAAAATGAGCTAACTAACACTGTGGCCACCTCTCAAAGGCAAATCCCGTGATTCAACAGTGCCAGGCATGTTCCAGAACTGGGGATGATGCTTCCTTCAAAGATGGCCCCTTGGGAACCACGCCAACTTTTGCTGGTCAGAATTTGTATCCTCCTAAGTTCTTAGGTGTAGGGGGGAAAGGTCCATTTCAACAAGGATATCTGAAAGCTGCGACCTGAGATTCTTCTAGAATTAGTGGCTCTTCCAGAAGTTTTCTATAAGAATTAGTTAGGTGAACGTTAGAAGTGGGTTTCTGGAGTTGGGCCATAAAGGATAAGTAAAGGAGTGCAGGAGTTAGGCATAAAAATTGGAAAGAGTAAAAAGCCAACCAGGAAAAGAGACGGTGAGTATATCAGAACAAATTTATAACTCTCTGCCATTTTCAAGGAGCATAAACAATTTCTGAGATGTGTGGAACACTGGGTGATGACAGAAGTTCAGACAGAAGCCAAAGAATCATAGTTTAGTGATCTTTAGTCTATGCTGCCTAGAGCCCCTGGGTTCCAGGAGATGCTCCTGGGTTCCCCTCAGGTGGGGATGTGACTGAGTGATGGGCCAAAGGGGTTCTGAACAGGACTCTGATGCCCCCGCCGCACTTCATTCCATGTACATCCGAACTCCAGGTAAGATTTCATCTGAGTAAGAGTCAATTGCTGAAAGATTTGGTGATCAAAGATTCTAGTTTAATACCTGACAGAACTAAACCAGGGAGTGAATGGACTTGCCAAGGTCCAACACAAAAGTAATAACACAACCAAAATAGCAATCAGATCCTCTGGCTCTGATCCAGTACTTTTTCCATTACACAATTTGATGTGAGGATCTTCCCAGAATCAAATGAAAAAGTGAAAGAGGCCAAAAAATAGGACCATAATTTTTCCCATCGTTGGCCAAGAGAACTCTGATCCTAAACATTACACACACACATACACACACACACACACACACACACCCTTCACCTAGGAACCTGGGGAACCTGTCACACTAACTTCAGCGCTCAGTGGTACCAAATACATGTGTCTTACAGGCAGAGTGTGCAAAGAATCATTTTGACCTGTTTGACCTTATAGGCAAAGAATCATTTTGACCTGTTTAACAGGAAATGGACAAAATATTAATGGTTATTTACAACACCCACCATCTTCCTGGTCCCCCAAAGATAAATACATTCATAACAGAATCTTCAATTTTGCTGAGTGTGGTGAAAGAAAAAAAGAAAGATCAACTGGTGAAGATAAAAAAAATTCCTAAATTGCTTGCAATCAGGAGTCCAAAATCACAGCATGTGGACCAAACCTACTTCACTTCCTGTTTTTTTAAATAAAGTTTTATTCAAACACAACTATACCCATTCATTTCCTTATCTCTGGCTGCCTTAGAGTTACAAGGGCAGAGCTGAGCCATTGTGACAAAGAACCTATAGCCCAGAAAGCCTAAAATATTTGCTATCTGGCCCTTTACAGAAAGTTTGGTGATCCTTTCTCTAAATTAAAGGTCTACAGAAATCAGAAGAGCCCAGGCGAGAGGGGGAAGCTGGAGGAACACAGCCTGAAAGGGAAGAACAAAGAAAGCTAGTTGAGAGAGAGAGAGAGGGAAATAGAGGTAGGGTGATTTGGCGGCTGCCGTGGAGAGCAACTGGAAAATGAGATGTTAAGATGGATTTTTAGAGTTTCACTGTGGAATGTGCATAAATGTATTCCTTTGACCCCTGCTGAGAAGAGGGCTTCAGTTAAAACAACTCAGCATTATTTTTCAAAACTCTGAGAACGTATTTGTGATTTTTACTGATGCCAAGTTCTGTGAGATTTGCCTACAGACAGAAGGTGCTGACTGAATTCAGGCACAACCCGAGGACGGTTGGTTATGTTCGGGTTTAAAAAAAAAAAAAAGTTTCTAAAAAAAGCCTACTAATAAATGTACAGAAATTAACTGAGACTGTATCCCCTCTCTCTTCCCAGGGCCGTTCCACCCTGGCCGTGAGATGACTACAGATGAAACCAATCCGTGGTGGGCTCAATGCAGTACTGACAATGACTAACAAAGGAGCACTGGATATGTTTTCAGATACTTCTGTTTATTGCCTCATTGAACCTGGACGAGAACCCTAGCAGGACGCACTGTTATTACCCCCATTTCACAGATAGGAAACCGAGGCTCAGAGAAGGCAAGTGGCCACTGATAGAGCCAAAGCAGAGATACAAACCTGACTCCAAGCAGCCAGCGCTCATGGCTGGCCTCCTTCCCCACTTTGAGAGGATTCCAGGCCACATGTTCACCCAGAGATGCTAGCCAGATGCCTGCCCTGTTGTCAAAGTCCACCGGCCCTCACAGACCAGCTCCTGGAACGTCCTGAAGGCCTGGGAGGGGAGCCCAGCCCCGTTTTTCATCCTCTAAACCACACATTCCTCTTCCACTATTTTTCCCCTCCTTTTCCAGGGAATCTCTCTGTTTCCTGCACCACACCATGCTGTCCTGGCAAAGTTCCTTTAATTCCTACTCCCTTTCCATGGCATTATTTTTATGCATTCACTCCCCAGAACTGAAGACTATTTATGAAGACACATATAGCACAATCACAAAATATTAGGGGTCAATGAGAAACATGTGCTTGCAGAGGAACTACAGGACCGGCCCTGATAAAACAAAGGCATTCCATAAAGTCTCGTGCTGTTGCAAGAGGTCAATCAAGCATACAGTTTGAGTTTCCTAGCAGCCAGCCTGAAGAGGAAATCTATGTCCACACAACTGAAGCGGTGTGATTTTTTTTTTTTTTCCCCCCTGAGAGGCACAAGTGTTCCCCTTCCTAGAACAAGAAAGTTCCTTCTCCCACAAGGCCTCCTTAAGAGGACACCGAGGTATGGAATGAACATGATGGTCAGCAACATTTTAGAGTAAATCCTCTGAAAATTCTCACCAAGCCCCTCCTTCTTTACTCAACACGTTCAGCAAGATTTAGTCCACATTTAACAGATATCTGTTGAGTGTCTACTCTGAGCCAGGCACTGCTCTAAGGATCAGGGATTCACTGATGAACAAGAGAGGCGGTGGCGCTGCCCCCATGAGGCGGATGGTGGTATGGTAGCTGCCATCTAACCAAAGATCCAGTAAAAGCATTCAAACCAGGGGGAGGGCAGAGTGTAAATGTCACTCTCCAGATGCGTAGCTTTCAGAGATCTAATGACATTGGGTATGAGATACTAGACAGAGGTCACTGGGCTAGGTGTGACCTGCAGCCTCAGATTTCTGAGTGCTAGTACATACAAATAGGCGTCTGTATACATACACGATGATACAGACAGACAGACAACATGAAGCATTTTAGAAACCTGCCCCTCTCCCTACTGCCTTGCACAAGCCTGCCTGGAACACTTACCAGCCTGCTGGCCTCTGCAGGGTTCTAAGTGCTGACTTAGTAAAGGACGAAGGGACCATATCCTTCAAGCAATTCCCCACCAGCATGTAGCAGATTCCTGAACCTTGATTGTGTTATAAAAAGAACCTTTTTTAAAAAAAGAGTAAAATTGTTCCTCAACCATCTGCAACAGATGCTAGGGGCCAGCAAAAATACCTAGAGGAGATTTTTCTCCCCCAGTCTGAGATTTCACAAGGAAAAAAAGTACATCTCAGAATCTTTAAGGTTAAAAAACATGTAGGGGACACCATCCTCAGTCATCTTGCTTTAGATCTAAGACTCTGGCTTTCTTCAATTCTCAGGGCGATCGAATGAAATTCATTCTGGCAGGCGAGACGCCAGGAATTCCACAAGTGTCTGCGTCGCCAAAGGATGGACACTTTATCAAACGAACAATACTCTGAAGACTTCAGGCGTCTCAGTTTGCAATCTGTTGATTCGGAACTTGGAAAAGGGTGGGCGGTGGGGGCCTAAAAGCTGAGACCCTGTATCTGAGAAGAGATAAAACTTCAAAGCCAGCCCATGGGAAGAGACTTAATTTCATAGTCAGCCAGGGAATGTAAGAGAGAAGGAAAAGGGGGATAAAAAACCTCACGAAGAACACATGCTCCTAACATGCTTCCACAGGAAGTGATGCAGGATCACCGTCCCGTGGTGGAACCGCATTGTATTTGTTTCAACGCCCTAGTACAGCTGGAGTGTTTGTAAAAGGGATGCCACAAACATGAACCAACATTTCTGTCTGTAACTCCAAGTGTTTGCAGTGTATCAAAACTCTGCATTAGAACTCTTGGCTCTGGAAACAATTAGGATGTAAATTTCACCTCTCACCACACCCAAATGAAATATTTATCAAAAAATACAAGGGAGAATAGGGAGAGCTTGCTTTGGGGAATTCTGCTTCTAATTAGGTCAGAATCCAGTGTGACTGCCATCCCTGCAGATGAGCAGAGCCAGGCCACCACAAAGGTCACCATTCCCCTGGGATACAAAAGGAAGAAAGCCAGGGAGAGAGAAAAGGATTATTAACAGAGCATCAGCTTTGTGCCAGACACTGTCTTTGTTACCTATCGCTAATAACAAATCATCCTGAAATTCAGCAGCTTAATCACATTTCTTTTTCACAGCTTCTGAAGGCCAGGCGTGGCTTTGCTGGCTGCGTCCGGCTCAGGGCCCACCCACCACAGTCCGCAATCCAGGTATCAGCAGGCGCTGCCATCATTATAAGGTTCCGCTGGGGAAAGGGCTGGTTCCAAGTTCACTACCACGGCTGTTGGCAGGCCTCTGGTGCTCACCGGCTGTCTGCCAGAGACATCAGTTTCTTGCCACATGGGCCTCTTCATGGGACAGCTCATAACACGGCTGGTGGCCTCCATCAGAGCCAGCGAGGGAGAGAGTATAATGGGGTGCCCGAGATGGAGGGCACAAGTTTTTGTCACCTAACCTTGGGAATGACATCCCATCACTTTTGCCATATTCTTTTCATTAGAAGCAAATCACTAAGTCTGGCCCCTATTCAAGAAGAGGGGATCACAGAAGGGTACAAACAGCAAAAGGTGGAGATAACTGGGGGCCGCCTTAGAGCCTGCCAGCCACGCAGGGCCAGGCTTTTCAGATCTGTTTATTGAAAAGAAACAAAACACTGGGGAAATATTCTTTTCTAACTGTGCAGACTGTGTCGCCGAGGCCATGGATGCTTGAATAAACTAAGGACAGCCTTACAGCTCTGTGTGCAGCAGAGCCAGGATTCAAACTGAGGAACCCGTACACTCCCTGTAACATCACACAAAGGGAAGCAGAAAGCTACGAAGGGGATTTTCTTTTACTCACTTCCTTAGCAGTTTCTTCCTCATCATAGAGGAAACCACTTTTTTTAAAGGGCAAATTAATACCCTGTGTGGCACAATAGTTTCCCACAGATGTGTTTGTTTGATTTGCTGCTGCAATTCTTTTAAGATATTTTGCACGGAGAGGTAAACTATTATATACAGGATGGATAAACAACAAGGTCCTACTATATAGCACAGGGAACTATATTCAATACCCTGCGATAAACCATAATAGAAAAGAATACAAAAAAAAAGAGTATACGTGTATAACTGAGCCACTCTGCTGTACAGCAGAGATCTGCACAACACTGTAAATCAGCTATGTTTCAATTAAAAAATAAATTTTAAAATAATTTAAGATATTTTGCAGGGGACTCTAATAAATTAAACAGTTAAAAGTTTATCTGCTGTAGTGCAAACAGCAAGTGGGGAGGTGAAGTGGATTGGGGATGGGACATGTCTCTATCCACTCAACCTCCCTCTAACTCTTAGAGCCCTGAGGATCTGAGAAGTCGGTTTGAAAACACACCAGTACAGCAGAAACTACAGTAAAATCTACGAGCTCAGAGCTTCAGAGTCAGAAAATCATCATGTACCAGCTGAGAGGTATTAGGCAAATCTCTCCAATCTCAGTCTCCCTTCCCTCACCTGGAATAGTGGGATAATGGTAATGCCTACTCCACACTGTGGGATAAAAATCCCAGAGAGCCCTGAGTACGTGCTAGCTAATGCTACTTAACAAATGTTAGTTTATATGTTCAAACTAAAGCATTAGTAAGTACCAAGATACTATTAGACTTGTCTTCTAGAAAGGGAAAAAAGCAAGCGCCTCAGATGCCAGATAAGATTGATGCTGTGAAACACAAAAGTCATGGAAAGAATATTAAATCCTACACATAAAGAATGAGTGGGATGTCTGCTTTCTAGCCATGAAGGGGTAACTGATACCAGATTTTGCTTCTATTGTAAATAACTAGAAAACTGGATATGACACATTAAATAACTGATTTCAGATGTAGGTAACAGGCAGTACACGACTGCCAGGCTTGAGGGAAGGGAAACAAGTGAGGTGAGGCCCATGGTGGCCCCAACTATCTTCTGCCTGGGTGATGCATTAGGGCACAGCGTAGAGGCATGGGACCGGCAGAGGGAATTGAAGGAGAACATGATACTTCACTGGCGTGAGACGACAAAGAGTTGAAGGTGATTGAGATCGCTGGAAGTTTTAGATCAGGTAGTGGACAGAATTTATCGAAGGAAAGAAACTCCAAAAACTAGCATAAGAGTCCTCTTGAGTCTTTGGCCAAATACTAAGCTCTGAATGCACAGGGCAAGACCCCAGGAGGCCAAATAACGAACTACTAACAGGAGAAAAGAACTTCTGAAAAACTCTGAGCTGACCCCCGCCAAAGTCACACAGGGCCAAGAGTTCCAACCAGTGAGGGTGGAGAGACTTTGTTCAACTCCATGGGCATTCAGTAGACAGACTAAAAGGGCCACACTTTAGAAATATGGTTACTCTAGCCCTAGACTCACCCAAGGCTTTTTTTTAAAGGCTTGAGTGAGTTAAGAGCTCCTCAAGTCAATTCACTTTCTGCTGGAAAAACATACCACTGTAAAACAGACGTCAAAATCTAGACATCCAAGAACTTAGCATCCATAAAGTAGAGCATACAATTAAAAAAAATCTAGATATGCAAAGAAGAAAAATCAGTCAAGAGAAACAAAGTCAAAAAAGACAGAGAGGATAGAATTAGCAGGAAAAAAATTTTTAAGTAGTTCTTAAATTCAAGGACTTAAAGCAAACCAGAATATAAGAACAAATAGAAAATCTAAGTTGAGTAATGAACGCTATTTAAAACAAAAAAACCATACCACACACCTATTAGGATGGCTAAAATCCAAAACACTGACAATAAGAAATGCTGATGAGGATGTGGAGCAGCAGGAACTCTCACTCGTTGCTGGCGGAAATGCAAAATAGTACAGCCACTTTGGAAGACAGTTGGGTGGCTTTTTTACAAAGCTAAACATAGGCTTTCCATATGATCCAGCTATCCTTTTCTTTGGTATTTACCCAAATGAGTTGAAAACTTATGTCCAAACCAAAACCTGTATATGAATGTTTATAGAAGCTTTATTCATAATTGCCAAAGCTTGGAAGCAACCAAGATGTCCTTCAATAGATGGACGAATAAACAAACAGCATACAATGGAATATCATTCAGCAGTAAGAATAAAATCAGCTATCAGGCCACAAAACGACATGGAGAAATGTTAAATACACATTGCTAAGTGAAAGAAACTAGTCTGAAAAGGCTACATATTATGATTCCAACTATATTACATTCTGGAAGAGGTAAAACTATGGAGACAGTGGCTGCCAGGGATTTGGAGGAAGATCTGAAGGAAGGGATAATAGGTGGGGCACCGGGGATTTTAGGGTGGTGAAACTATTCTGCATGATACCATCATGGTAGATGCATGCCATCATGCATTCATCAAAACCTATAGGACCTGGCAACACAAAGAACGAACCCTAATGTAAACTGTGAACTTAGTTAATAATAATGTGTCAATACTGATTTATCAATTGTAACAACGTTACACTAAGGCAAGGTGTTAATAGAGGAAACTATGTACTTGGGGGTGGGGGGTAGTATATGAGAACTCTGTATTTTCTGCATAATTTTTCTTTAAACCTAAAACTGCTCTAAAAAATAAAACATTAATTTTTTTAAATAATGCAAATTCTAAAACTGAAAAATACAGTATCTGAAATTGTTTAAATCCACTGAATGAAGTAAGTAACAGATCAGACCCCTGCAGCAGAGATCAGTAAATTTATACATGAAGCAATACAAAGTATCTGAAATGAAGTACAAAGAGATGAAAAGGCTAAATAAAAGAACAGAGTCTCAACCACGAGACCATATAAAGTAGTGTGATACACTTGAAGTTAGAGTCCCAAAGGAGAGGAGAGAGACTGGGGTAGAGAAAATATTTGAAGAACTAGCAGCTGGAAATTTTCCAAATTTGATGACAGATATTAACTCATAGATTGAAGAAGGTCAATAACCCCCAAGAATTATAAGCAAAGAAAAAAAACACTAAGACTTATGATAATCAAATTGTTATAAACCAAAGATAAAAATTTTAAAAGCAGTCATAGAAGACATACATAACATACAGGAGAAAAAAATAATAGTTTCCACTGACTTTTCACCAGAAATAATGTAACAGAGAAAATAGAACAATGTCTTTAAGGGGCTGAAATAAAAACATTGTCAATGAAAATTCTATATCCAGAGCAAATGCCCTTAAAAATTACAGTAAAATAAACAATTATAAAACAGAAAAAAACTGAAAAAATCCATAGCTAGAAAATCTATACTATGAGAAATGTGGAAGGCAGTTATTCAGGAAGAAGGAAAATGATACCAGATGGAAATTTATATTTATACAAAGAAATGAAGAGCACCAAAAATAGAAAATATTAAATATTTTTCCTCTCATTTCTTGATTTTTTAAAAAGATTATTTAAATCAAAATAATAACAATGTATTTTGGGTTTATAAGGTGTAGAAGTAAAATGTGAGACGACAATAGCACAAAATAATGAGAAAATAGCATTATACTGCTGTATGGTTCTTACATTAAAGGTGAGGTAGTAAAATATTAAAAATATACTGTTACAAGTTAAGGGTGTATATTGTAAAACCCAGAGTAACCACTAAAAGTATAGGACACAGAGTTATAGCTACTAGGCTGATCAAGGAGATATGATTACTAGAATATGTTCAATTAACCCACAAGGAAGCAAGAAAATTTAAAATATGATAAATATAATCCCAAACACATAATTTAATTAAATGTAAAAGAACTAAACACTCCAGCTAAAAGACAACACTCATTAGATTGGATTTTTTTTTAATATCAGGCACTAACTATATCATGTATAGAAGTGTTCAAACAGGTTAGAAGTCAAAAGATGAAAACACACTGATTAAAAGAAAGCTGGAATAACTATACTAATATTAGATAATATAGATTTCAAGGTAAGTATTACCAGATATAAAGAGAAACGTTTAATAAGGGCAAATATGTCAATTCATGAAGAAGACATAACAATCATAATTGTCTGCAACTGAAGCAAAAATTGACAGACTGGGAGAAATGATAAATTACAATTAGAGTTGCAGACTTCAATGCAGTTGACCCTTGAACAACATGGGGTTAATCCAAGGATAACTTATAGTTGGCCCTCCATTTCCTAGGTTCCTCTGAATCCGTGGATTCAGTCAACCATTTACCATGTAGTACTGTAGTATTTATTATTATACTATTGGAAAATATCTGTGTGCAAGTGGTAGTTCAAACCTGTCAACTGTACTTAGTTCTGGATAGACAAAGTACCTTAGCCCATTTGGGCTGCTAAAACAGAATACCATAAACTGGGTGACTTATAAACAACAGAAATTTCTTACAGTTCTAGAGGCTGGGAAGTTCAAGATGAAGGCACCAACAGATTTGGTGTCTGGTGAGGACTCATTTCCTGGTTCATAGTCATCTGTCTTCTTGCCATGTCTTCACATGGTGGAAGGGGCAAGGGAGTCTCTGAGGTCTCTTTTATAAGGGCACTAATCTCATTCATGAGGGCTCCATCCTCATGAGCTAATTACCTATCAAAGGCCCCACCTCCTAAGACCATCGTACTGAGATAATTTCAACATGTGAATTTGGGGGGGACACAAACATTCAGTCTAGAGCAAGAAGTAAACAAAAAATCAAGAATATACAAAATGTGAACAACATTACAATCAACTCAATCTAATTCATAGTCTATCCAAGCGCACATGGAATATTCACCAAAACAGACCCTACTGTGGGCCATAAAACAAGTCTCAAACTTAAAACAATTCAAATCCTACAGAGTTTGTTTTCTGACAAAATGAAGCTGAGTTAGAAATTAATAACAAGATTCCAGGAAAATCCATAAATGTTGGAAATTAAGCATTACACTTCTAAATAACCCATAAACCAAAGGAGAAATTGTAAAGGGAATTAGACAATATTTTAAACTAGAAAAATAAAAAATACAATGTACCAAAATTTGTGGGATGCAGCTAACACAATGCTTAGAAGTAAACTTACAGGTCCAAAGATTTATATTAGAAGAGTAAAATAAACATTACCTAAACTTCAACCTAAAAATATTTTTAAATGAGGAAATTAAACTCAAAGTATGCAGAAGAAAAAAATAATAAAGAATGGAAAATGATATAAAAGGAAATAATCAAAATGTCAGGAAAAATGGCAACAAAAGTGTGTTCTTTGAGACATTTAATAAAATTGATAAAAACTCCAGCTAGACTGATGAAATAGAGTGAAACACAAATTATCAATATCAGGAATGAAAGAGAACATATCTCTACACATTCCACATACATTAAAATTATAATGACAAAACATTATTAACTTCATTCTCATAATTTGTAAACTCAGGCTAACTGGATAAATTCCTTGGAACACACAAATTACCAATATTGACTCAAGAAGTAGAAAATCTAAAGTACCATATATCTATTAAAGAAAGTGAATTTGTAATTAAATATCTTCCCACAAAGAAAATTCCAGATCTAGATGGCTGTCCTGGTGGTTTTATCAGATATTTAAGGAAGATATAATAATGCCAATCCTAAACAACCACTCTATAAACCTGGAGGAGGGGAACACAATTTCAGCCTCACTGTATGAGACTAGCATAAACCTAATGTCACAACCAGGTAAAAACATCCAAGAAAGGACAACTTCAGGTCAATATGCCTTATGAACATTTTATGAAAAATCCGTAACACAATATTAGCAAATCAAACCGCACAAAATATTACAAAATACAACACAACATGACCAATTGAGATTTATCACAGGAATGCAAGGTTGGTTAACATTCAAATACCAACTAATAAAATTTGTCACATTAATAGAATAAGGTGGGTGGGGGAAAGCTATAATAATCTCAACAGGTGCTGAAAAATATTTTGACAATTTAGAGAAGGAAAAAAACCCTCAAACTAGAAACAGAGGAAATCTACTTAAACCTAATATTATCTATGAGAAGCTTACAGCTAACATTATATTAAATGCTTTCTCACTTAGATCAGGAAAAAGGCTGGAATGTCCACTCTCGCCAATTCTAGTACAGTGTTGCACAGAGGTTCTAGGCAGTATAGTAAGAAAAAGAAATGAAAGGCATATAAAAGGAATTTAAAGTGAAGCTACTTTTATTTGCAGACTACACAGCGGTGTACACAGAAAATCCTAAGGAATCCAAAACAAAAACTTATAAAACTAAGTGAATTTATCAGTGTCACAGGATACATAGACCTAAACATAAAAGCAAAAACTATAAGATGTCTAGGGGAAAAGGAGGAACATATTTTTGTGAACTTAGGCTAGATAAACTTTTGTAGATAGGATATAGAATTCAGTAACCATTAGAAAACTGAAAAGTTGAACTTTATCAAAATGCTATTCTAAAAAAGATTTTTGCTTATCAAAAGCACATTTTTAAATGATTAAGCAGGCTGTAAACTGAAAATATTCATAAAATCTGACAAAGGGTATATAGAGGTATATGTTATCTATCTCTATCTCTGTATCTTCTACAGTAAAAAACAACCCACGCAATAAATAATGGCAGTTACTTAAAGTATTAAACATATATTTAGTCTACAGACAGCAATTCCATTCTAAGGTATTTACCTAAGAAAAATGAAAACACCTAGCCACAAAAAGTCTTTTACAAAACTTAATCATAGCAGCTTTATTCACAATAGCCAAAAACTGGTAGCAGCCCAGGTGTTCATCAAGAGGTGAAAGAATGAACAAATTCTGTGGTGTTCATTCAGTGGAATAATACTCAGCAATAAAATGAACAAATCACTGATAGACAAAGCAGAAGTATTATGCTGAGAGAGAAGCCTTCACACAAACGTACACATTGCTTGATTTCCTTCCCAAGAAGTTCTAGAAAAGGCAAAACATGATAGAAATCAGCACAGTAGTTATTTCTGAGAACTCAGAATGACAAGAAGGCCACAATGGAGCTTTCTGGGGTTATCGAAATGTCCTGATAAAAGTGTAGCTTACACGGGTATATATGTTCGTAAGACCTGTGCATTTCAACGTATTTAAACCTTAATTTTACAAAATCTTAACTTTTATTTTTAGAAATGGATGATTTTAAAAACATCTTGAGAACCTAGAGAAACTAAACAATCTTGAAAAAGAGTAAGATAAGGACTTACACTCACAGATTTCAAGACTTATTATGAAGCCAAGGTAATCAAGACACTGGGGTGTTGGTAATGAAAGACACATAAATCAGTGGAACAGAGTCCAGAAAGATCCATACTTATATAACCAGCTGATTTGGGGTCAAGGAACCTAAGAAATTCAATGAGGGAAAACAGTTTTTTTTCAAAACATAGTACTGCAACAAACAGCTTGGGGTAAATCTATAAAGGGTAAAAATTAACTGTAACTCTTGCCTTACACCATACACAAAAGTTAATTCACCATGGATCATACGTATCAGTATAAAAGCTTAGAACAATAAAACTGCCAAAAGAAACCAAATGAGAATATCTTTGCAACTTTGAAGTAGATATGGATTTCTCAGACAGGAATGAAAAAGCATTCATCATAAGGGGAAAATCTGATACAGTCGATTTTCTCAAAATTTTAAAAATTTATGAAAAGACATTATTACACTAGGCACAGATCAGGTGAAAATTCACAAATATATTCACAAAACATACATCTGACAAGCCTCTGGATCTAAAATATACAAAGAACTTCTCAAACCTCAATCATAAAAAGACAACCCAATTTTTGAAATGGTCCAGAACAGGCAGTTCACTAAAGAATACACATGAGGGACTTCCCTGGTGGTCTAGTGGTTAAGATTGCATGCTCCCAACGCAGGGGGCACGGGTTTGATCCCACATGCCACGTGGCCAAAAAACACAAAAATCTATGTTATAAAAATACGCATGAGTGTCCGATAAGCACATGGAGAAAAGGCTCAACAGCATTAGTCATCAAGGAAATGCAAATTAAAACAAAGATGATATACAATTATGCACACACCATAATGGCTGACATTTAAAAACTGGCAACATCAAATTCCGATAAGGATGTGGAGCTACAGGACTCTGGTACAATCACATCAGGAAAGCAAAATGGCCGCTTCGGAAACCCGTCTAGCAGTTCCCCATAACGTTAAGCATTCGCCTGCCCTAGGACCCAGAAATTCCACTTCTACCTACAGGCGTACCTCAGAGATATTGCGGGTCCAGTTCCAGACCACCACGATAAAGCTCGTATCTCAGTAGAGCAAGTCATACAAATTTTTGGTTTCCCGGCGCAGGTAAGGCAGTGCACTCACTGGTCCGCGGATCTGTCTCTTGCTTCAACAATGTTTGGACAGAACAGACCCAGCGACACTCCCCTCCTCCAACTTCCGACCACCCTCCAACCTTTTTTCCAGTAGTCACCTTCAGAACCAACCTCTACAGCTATCCTCAGCCTCCGGGACCAGCCAACGCCAATTTTTGAGCTTAGCTCCTAACTGCCCGTCAGCCATGAGCTCCCAGATTCATCAGAATTATTTCACACAGGTGGAAGCTGCCGTCCACTACCTCGTCTATGTGCATCTGCGGGCCTCCCGCACCTACCTCTCTCTGGGCTTCTATTTCGCACGCGACAATGTGGCTCTGGAAGCGTGGGCCACTTTGTCCGTGAACTGGTCGAGGAGAAGCTGGAGAGCTCTGAGCGTCTCTTGAAGATGCAAACCCAGCGCAGCAGCTGTGCCCTCTTCCAGGACTGCAAAAGCCGTCCCAAGATGAGTGGGGCAAAACCCAGGACGCTATGGAAGCCGCCATGGTCCCGGAGAAGAACCTGAACCAGGCCCTTCTGGATCTGCATGCCCTGGGTTCTGCCCGCGCAGACCCCCAGCTCCGTGACTTCCGGGAGAGCCGCTTCCGGGAGGAGCAGGTGAAACTCATCAAGATGGGCGCCCACATGACGGACCTCCGCAGGCTGCGTGGTCCCTAGGCTGGGCTGCGCCAGTATCTCCTCCCAAAGGCTCACCCTCGAGCACGAGCAGGAGCCTCCAGAGCCCAGCTGCCTTTGAGAGGCCCCACTGGCATCCGCCTGGTGAAGGCTTCTGCCTGAAGACTTCCTCCGCAGCCACTAGGCAGCTTTCCAACCAGCCTGGAGCCCTCTCCCAAGCGGTGGACCAAACGTAAACAATGAAGTTTTTTGCAGTAGCCAAAAAGAAGTTACGTTTATGCTATACTGTAGTCTATTGAGTATGCAATACCACTATGTCTAAAAAAACAGGGTACATACCTTAGTTTTAAAATACTTTATTGCTAAAAAATGCTAATCATCATTTGAGCCTTCAGCGAGTCATAATCTTTCAGCAACAGTAACATCAGAGTTCACTGATCACAGAGCGCAATAGCAAATGTAATAATGAAAACGCTTAAAATGTTGCAATAATTTCGAAAATGTGACGCAGAGACATGAAGTGAGGAGACGCTGTTGGGTAAACGGCGCCTATAGACTTGCTTGCTGCAGGGCTGCCACACAGACCTTCCATTTGTAGAAAACTCAGTGCCTGCAAAGCACAATAGAGCTGAGTGCAATAAAATGAAGTCGGCCTGTATTTACTCAAGAGAAATGAAAATGTACACAGTAAGAGCTGAATAAGAATATCCATATGAGCTCTGTTCGTAACAGCCAAAAACTAGAAATGACCCAAATGTCCTTCAACAGGTGAGAGGATAAAAAATGGAGTCATAATCATACAACAGAAGTTACCCAGCAATAAAGAGGAAGGAATTACTGATACATGCAACAACACAAATGAGCCTCAAAGACATAATGCTGAAAAAAGCCGGCTCCAAAAGAATACATCCTGCACAATTTGATTTATATGGAGTTCTAGAACAGGCAAAATTAATCTGTTGAAAGAAATCAGAGCAATGTTTTCCCGAGAGCCAGGAGGAAGTGGGTGGGGGAAGGGTGGACTGGAAGGGGCAGGTAGAATGTTTTGGGGGGGATGGAAAGGTTCTGTGTCTTGACGGAGATGTGGGTTACGTGGCAACATGCATTTGCAAAAACTCATTAAACTGTAATCTTAAGATCTGTGCATTTCACTGCCTATTAATTATATGTCAATTAAACAAATAAGGAGCTAACATTTTTTAAAGAAGAAGATATGGGGGGAAAAAGCATATACAAGAGCCTGAGAAAACATCAGGGTGCAGTTAAGCAGCAATTAATAATGGGTGGGCATCGATGAAAGGTACCATATCATGGTGAAATATTTGTTTTCTGTAAAAATTTGGTTTTTGCTAATGATTCATTTTTCAATGTTATCTATGATTGCTTTAAGTAATTTCTCCTTCCCTTTTTTAGGCATGCTTACTTTGAAAAATATGTTAATTTTCTAGTAAGTTTGCAACACTTTCTTAAACAGGTACAGTTGGTCAGTCAAGTCATAAGGCCACAGTCTGTCTTTACCACCTACCAAGTAGGCACGGTGTCCCACCTGAGGCCCAGGTGGCCAAGGATAGACAGGAGAGGCCCTGAATGCTGAGCTGACAGCTGTAATAGGATGCAGTAAACATGACCACAGCACAGATCATTGTCTGATTCACCCTGAGTTCTTTAGCTCAACAAATTGGGCCTTTTCTATGCTTTGGGCTCTAGTTTTCCTGAAACCACTTTCAGATGCTTTCAATATGGCAGGGTATCAAGAGGCAATGAAATGAACTTACATCAACTTAATTGGTGGATGGCAAATTGAAGCTAACTGTAGAGCATGCATTCAAAAAACAAATAACCAGAATGTTAGTTTGGTTGTAGGGAGTGAACCGTTTTTCTCAGTGCTGTGAGGGGTGGTCTCATCTCTCTGCCATGTCTCTTCCATGGGCCTGGAAATTATCAAAGCAGGATCACAAAACGAGCAGTTGCTAAGGTGGCTCAAAGCAGAGATGAGACGGATCATTTTTGCATAGTAACTCCCAAGAAACTTACTATGGAGAGGCCCATATTCACAAGGGGAGACACTGGCTGGTCTCTAAGATGCTCGGTTAGTGGGATTTGACTCTCCACCCCCTCACCACTCTCTTATTCAAAGTGAAGCCACATGACTGAATGTCATTGGTGATTAAAAGTGGTTGGGTCTTAGAGTAACAAGCGTGAGCATTAAAAGGCTTAACCTCTTGTAGCAACTGCAAGAGGTTGACTCCAAGAGTTCACCTTCAACCACCCACAGCTGTTGGGGAGCAAGTTAAATAGAGCGGGTGAGTCACACCTCAATCCTTCCCTCCCCCATCAAGCTGCAGCACGTAGACCCCGCACTACCCAAAGTATGGCCATAAGCCAGGAGCATCAGCGTTACCTGGGAGCTTGTTAGAAATACAGGATCTTGGGCCACACCCCAGACCTACAGAGTCTGCATTACTACAAAATCCCCACGTGATTCATGTGCACATTGAAATTTGAGAAATGCTGCTGGGAGTTCATCTGTTTATATTTAACAAACACATATACAGCATTGATTATGTGCCAGGCACTGTTCTACACATGTTAGAAATATTAACAGGTTTAATCCTCACAGCAACCTTCTGATTGTCGGTACTATTGTCATCTCCATTTCAAGGAAGAGGAATATGGGGCACAGAGAAGTTAAGCGACTTGCCCAAGGTCACACAGGTAGTAAGTGGCAGAGCTGGGATTTAAACCCTAGAAGCCTAGCTTCGGTGTCCGTGCTCTTAATAATTGCATTGTGTAGTTGAAATGATTCCAAGGAGAAATACAGGATTTTTGTTTTACATTTTTCTGGGATCCATTTGTATCTCTATCTCTACTTTTGTATTTGTATGTCTATAGTTAATTGTACTGTGATTTGATCGTGGACTTTAACACACCGGTTTCTCCACCCTAAAGGGTGCAAGATTGGGGTACACTATTTTAGGTGCTCTCCCCAAAAGAATATATTTCTCCTATATTCTGTGAAATGGCACTGCTTGCCTAGTTTTCCCATTGAGGGTTAGAGAACTTGGACACATATTCAGCTAAGCTTACTAGTCTTAAATATCCATCTTTACAAATCTGGAGGGATTCCTTTACTAATAACATAATGATAGGAAATGACTGAATCCACAATATGGAAAGCATTAAAAGAGTTTAGTATCTGATTGATGTTAACAAATATGCATAAGACAAACTACAACTAATAGCCAACATCACTGCTGTACATTTCTAGTACCAATTCCCCCCACCAAAGAATTAGTGGAACCCTCAGGTACATGTAGCTCAGGGAAATTAATCTGAAACAATATCAAACTTGTCCATGTCTCACATACAAAGGAATAGACTATAGGCCAATTACTTCCTGTAAGAAGATCTGTCTGTTAATCTCAATAAAGGAAATTGCTAAACTTTTTAGTGTGGGATCTGCAAAATGCACACAGTATCTTCCTGGATTGAATTGTGATCCTCTGCAGTGGTGGATCTTAAGTGCCGATCTTAAGGTTTTGGCACCTTGAACACAACTCTTAGGCTGTGTGCTACATGAAAACTCTCCCTTGTTATATGGGAAAGCTATTCATGCTAGACTTCCTTCCTGCGTTACTTTGTGAAGTGTCCCCCGGGTATCACCACTGTTAGCACTCCAGGTTCCCTTATGTTTGGGCAAAAGGCTCAGAGTATTTTTGATTGACTAGATTATTCCCTGAAGAACCTGCTTGTTCTTGCCTGAGAACAAAGTTATGACCACAACCAATGGCCTCACTCCAAGTACACTTTCATCCTCGTCATCATTTATATTGATGGCCCCTAAAAGTCTCCGAAAGACACTTTCTGACAGGCCACCTGGTGTAAAGCAGTAATTTAAAACTTTGCCTGCATATTAGAATGGCCTGGAGCACTTTTCAAAAATACCAATGTCTAGACCCCACCCTGAGTTTCGGATTTAACTGGTCAGGGTGAAGCCTGAACTTTGAATTCCCACAACCACGGTCACTGTAAGGATTAACTGGGATACCGAAAATGAGACACCAAACACAGTGATTGGCACAGCTATTTACTTGAAAATGCCAATTGTCCTCTGCCACCCGTGCCCTCTCAGTTTCTGCCGAGACAAAGGGAATCCCTAAGATATGGTTCTACTTCAGGGGTAGCCAAGCACATTGGAACAACTCATTATGGGAGAAAATGAGAGTGGGGGGCGGTGGGGGGGAAGTAGCCAGCCACTGACAGGGGACCGAGACACAGAAAGATTTTTTTTTTTAATAAATTTATTTATTTATTTATTTTTGGCTGCATTGGATCCTTGCTGCTGCGCGCAGGCTTTCTCTAGTTGCGGTGAGTGGAGGCTACTCTTCACTGCGGTGCGCAGGCTTCTAGAGGTGGCTTCTCTTGTTGCGGAGCACGGGCTCTAGGCGCGCGAGCTTCAGTAGTTGTGGATCGCAGGATCAGTAGTTGTGGCGCATGGGCTTGGTTGCTCCGTGGCATGTGGGATCTTCCTGGACCCGTGTCCCCTGCGTTGGCAGGTGGATTCTTAACCACTGAGCCACCAGGGAAGCCCCAAAGATTTTGTTTAATGCAGGGCAAGAGATCAGGAGAATGAAGAAAGAAAAAGTCAGATTTAGTAAAATCTGATCACCTGGAAATTTTTGAAGGGGTCATTGCCAACACTTGTGCGGCTGCATGGAGTACATTTTACTCAGAAAAATTTAGGGGTGGAGGAGGCTCTATTTAGCTTATAATCTATATTTAAATAGAAAGTTCAAAGCTGAAGTTGGGGGCAAGAAAGAGGAGCTAATGGAAGTTAGGGAAACTTCTTGGGAGGAAACAGCTCCTCTCAAGTCTTAGACAATGTCCTGTCCTCTCTATACATCCCTTAGGGAAGAAAAATAGAGAGAGAAACAACTAACACATGACAAGCAACTTCCGCTTTAAATACTTTCAACAATAAAAACTGTTAGGGAAATATTTATGCATTTGTTCAACATACATTTATTGAGCACCTACTATGTGTCAATCTCTGTGCTAAGAATAGTCTGATTTCATAAATGATGAACTAAAACTAAGTAACTTGTCTAAGAAGAGGAAATCACAAAACTGGGGCTCAATTTGAGGTCTGCCCCCAAATAACATGTAGAGATAATTAGGTCCCCAGCCTTCGCTGGGAAATTTAGATGTCATATCCCTGGTTTGCAGCTCTTATGTCTGATACTCCCTTCCTCTCCACCAACCCCTGCAAGTTTCCTGCTGTCTTACTTCGTATTTTACTTCAAGGATCAGCTAGTACATCCGCTTTTTCTACAGGCCTTTCCTGACTCCACACGAGTTGACCCTCCATTTGTAGACCTCTGGCAGCTTGCGAGTGCCTGTGTCTTGGCAAAATTATTCCACATTATGATTAATCACTTATCTGTCTTCTCCACTGGACCATGAGCTCCTCAAAGACAGGGGTTACTCATGACCCCTGTTTCTTTTCATAGGACCTGATGAAGAACAGGAAAGGAAGGGAGGGTGGAAGGAAGGAAGGAATTCAGTGAAGTCTTTCTAGAAGAGGTGAGCAGCTGAGCTGGATATAGATTCGAATCAACGTGGGAGGGCCTGAATGTTGGCTTCCACTTGCTGGAGGACAGGTTCAAGGAAGATCACAAGGAAAGGAATGTGGTGCTGTGTGGAAAGCACAACGGGACCCTCCACGGACGCGAGGCTTCCGGCCGAGCAGCAAAGCTAAGAATGTAAGGTCCGAGGATGGCTTGCAGGACTGACAAGCACTCAGCCATCAGCCATGGGACGGGTATGAACCGAGCACCCACTATGAGCCAGGGGTTCTGCCCAGCAGAGTGAGAGAGACCAGCACAGGCCCTGCTGTCACGGAGCTCAGGGGCCCACAGGCTAAACCTGTTCTGAGGGAAGAAAAAGGACTCAATCAAGGTCCTCACCCAGGCAGTGATGGAATTTAAGTGGATTCTGAGGGCCATTTATCTTGTTCAGAGTGAAGCATGATCTGAGAGGAGGAAGGGGAGGGGGAGAGAGAGAGAAGAGGGAGAGAGGATGGGAAGAAAATGATGAGAAGCTCCAAATTAGACTCTTAACTCTGTGGGGGCAAAGTTGGATTCTGTATGGCCCGGTCTCGTGTGTTTTGTGTATTCCAGCACCCAGGACAGTACCTGGCCATGACAGGTGCTCAAGAAATATTTGTGGAGTGAATGGGATGGGATGGCATGGGATGGGATGGGGTGGAATTTTACTGAATTGAAGCAAATTTAGGGAGAGCAGTAGAGGAGCCCTTAACTGGGTGTCATGGTCCCTGGTGTCCAGTCCTTCCTGGCTCTGCCACTGACTAGCCAAGCGATCAGGCACTTTGATAGCGTCCCTGTTGTTTGTTGCCTCATCTGTTGGAGGTACGGGGGATTTCAATTTGTACCCTAGTTTTCATAGAATTTGACTATTTCATATGGTCAAATTAAAGCCTGCAGAGCCAGCTAATTTGGGACAATGCTAAGTTCAATAAATATAAACGAGTCTCTGGACCATGGGACATCTCAGAGCCTTGAACATGCCTGGGTGAATTGGGAAGCCCCGAGAGGAAGATAACATATGCTGTGGTTCCCAATTCGTTTGACTACAGAACCCCAACCTTCATTTTTCGTTTTCATTTTCAATCTTGCAGAACCTCTCCAGCCCTAATGGCGTCGTCCAACGATGTCATCCAACTTCACCGAGACAGGGATTGCCATGTGGATTTGGGGATTAGTGAACAGCCAGATTTGGCTGATGCAGTGAGTCTAGGTAGGAGGAGAGGAATCTCTTGTGTGGGGGATGGGGAAAGGGTGGCTGCAGGAGACCTGAAGGCCCAGTGAAGGGGTCCTTGATTTCCAGGCAGGCTGAGACTTGGAATCTCACTCAAGAAAAGCAAGCCATCCTCTGTGTGAGGCATTGATATTCTGGCGTGGTTTTTAATTTCCCATCCCTGGGATTAGCTATGTCAGCGAGAAATCCTTTGGCCGCCTTCTCTCAATACATCCCAGAGCTTTTATTTTGTTACCAATTTCCCTACATTGTACACTTTCTTTGAGAATCATAACCGTGCGAATATTTGACAATTGAATGGTACGAACATCTTGAAATATACAGTTTTCCCCAGAGTTGCATTTCATACTATAATCCGAGGTGATCTCGGTTGCCGGAAACACTCACGCCGTTAATGGATTTGGAGGGAAGACGCTAGTGATGAGATTTTCAAATGCGAATTGTTTTGCTTTCAAATACAGGGTGAAATCCAATGAAATATTACCTTCGACACGCTGGTGCAGTAAGTCCAGCTGATCAAATGAATGTTCGGTGTGTGCTTCGTGTAGGCCCCTTCTGTTCCAAACAAGAGCTAGAAGGCGATCAGTCTTATTTTCTCCTGGTAAGATGGGTCCTTGACCCCCGAAGTTGTCTTCTGCATTTGAGGGCACAGACTTGGCCTCTTCACATCTACACTCTTGAGAGGTTTATTTATTTCACTCACTCATTCAATAAAAATTGACAGGGAACCTACTATGTGCCAGGCAGCTTCGTACACTGAGTGGTACAGCAGTGAACAGTATTTTACAATATTTTCAGATGTTTCTGTCATCACAGGGCCTACAACCTGGTGAGACACATACACACAACAGACAAGTAAACACAAACATTTAAATGTCAGGTGGCAGTAACAGCCTCGGAGAAAAATAAGTAAGGTGAGGGTTAGAGTATGATGGGACAGCTCCTGCTGTGTTAGCTAGGGTGCCAGGGGCTGCCCTTCCGCGGAGCAGAGACCCTGGAGAGAAGAGGAAACTGGAGGCCCATGGCTGCTCCAGACTCCAGAACTCTGGAGCAATAGTGCGGAGCTCCGGGTGCAGCTTTGCCTGATTCCAGGTTGGATGCTCCTTCCACAGTATCATCCAGCCTCACTGGGAACCAGACAGAGAATCATCAGGGCAATGCAAGAAGTTGGGGATGATGCCAGGATCTGAAGGAGGTGATGCCAGGATACAAAGAAAGGAAATTCAGGCAGGGCTGGCAGGCAGGGCACAAGGAAGATGAGCAGCTGTGCTGGACCCCATCCATCCGGCCTGCCTCTCCCTGCCACCCCACACTCAGCAGGTCAAAGACGCGCTCCTCGTCCTTGCCCCAGAGCCAGCCCCTCTCCCTGACTTCTCCAGCTCCATGAAAGGTACCCAACATCTGCCTGGTCATCCAAGTGTGGCTGGCTTATCAAGCTCCCCACCACACCCCTGGCACCCCCGTCCCCCTCCATGCTCCTCTTGTCACACCCTCCAGGCCTCCACAAATGACACTTGGGACACCTCCCCCAGCCCTCAACCCTGGAAGTTTAGACGCTATGTCAAGACACTTGTTGAACCATTCCGAGAGCACAGTCTTCTTGAATTTATAGTACAATCTCCTTTAAAGGGGCCAGCATAAGAGAACCCAGAAAGGTGCCATTTCCAAATGGGGCCATTTGAGAAATGATAGCGACTGCTCCAGAAATACTTCTCCACCCCGCTGCTGTGCCGCCAGCTCACCCAGGATTCTCTGAAGCAATGGGATGCAGAGATCTGGGAGATGGAGGCGTCCTTTCAACAGAAGGGAAAGCTGGCCGAGGGATCCTTTCATTGTGGTTTCTGCGAGACTCTGCCTTTCATCTAGGTGAGTGGCGAGTCCGAAGGAAGAGAAGTGGCTCTATTGAAGTGACGCCTCTGAAATGGATGCTGGGTATTAAGGGAACAAATGCCTCTTGGAAAGGAGGTGAAAGCTCAGCCAGAGAGAGTACTTTGCATTTGGGTGGGCGAGGGCAGAACACGCTGGAATCCACAGAAGGGGAGGTCTGGAGAGGAAAAGGCTTGGTGCAACTGGCCCTGCGGGTGCTGCTCCAGAGCCCCTCGGCCCACCCTAGGGGTCACTGCCAACATTCCTACACACGGCAACATCTCCCTGCATCTCTCTGCCTGAGGGTTTTTGCTGGCTGCAGGAGCATGCTTGGCCCGCGTAAATAATAAGCCAGAGTGCAGGGCAGTTACAAACGAGACCCTCAACCAATGAGGGGGTAAGAGCTGGTGGATAAGTGCGTCAGTTCCCTTGCCCCTTGGTGAGACAATCCTAGGTGTGTTCCACACACTCTCCAGAGGGTCCCCAGTGAGAATGAACCCAATTATTAGCTTTGCTCTTTCCCTGTCTGGCCTCCCCACTCACTCACAGTGCATTTGGGGATCACATCACAGATAAACCTCATGTACCCATCTCTGTCTTAGGATCTGCTTTTAGGAAGAACCAAGCTAAGACAATGGGGAAACCAGCCCAGTAGTAAGAAAGCCCCCAGCAGCCTGAGGTGTCCAAATGGGTTTCCTTCTGGCAGGTATCAGTATCAAAGGACAGACAATTCCAGGGCTGTGGGGAGAAAGGTAATGAGCCTCTATGAGAAGGAATTAAGTAGCCTCCAGAGAAGGTGCCTTGCCAATGTAACCCTGTGAATAAAGTTGGGGTGCCCCAAAGCTTCCCAAGAGACATATGCACTCAAGAACCCTGTATTAGTAAGCTAGGGCCACCTCTGGAGGCTAGAAATCTGAGAGCAAAGTACTGGTAGAGTCGAATTCTTCTGAGACCTCTCTCTTTCGCTTGAAGATGGCCATCTTCTCCCCGCGTCTTCATATGGTCTTTCCTCTGTGTGTGTCTGTGGCCTAATCTCTTCTTCTGATAAAGACACCAGTCCTATTGGATTAGGGCCCACCCATATGTTTTACCTTAATCCCCTCTTTAAAGGCCTTATCTATTGGGCTGGCCAAAAGATTCTTTCGGTTTTCTCCATAGGATGCCTCTAGTGGCACTTAATTGTCTTTAACTTCATTCAAAACAATTTTGTTAGATTGTATGTGACAGCTGTCATATCAGCATGCATTTTTTAAAAGACGTATCAAAATTGTTGAAATTTGTGTAGCCATTTTCTTAAAATTTTTTTTAATTTTATTTATTTATTTTTAGCTGCACTGGGTCTTTGTTGCTGCACGAGGGCTTTCTCTCGTTGCGGAGCATGGGCTTCTCATTACGGTGGCTTCTCTTGTTGCAGAGCACAGGCTCTAGGCACACGGGCTTCAGTAGTTGTGGCCCACAGGCTCTAGAGCTCAGGCTCAGTAGTTGTGGCACATGGGCTTAGTTGCTCCACAGCATGTGGGATCTTCCTGGACCAGGACTTGAAACCGTGTCTCCCGCGTTGGCAGGTGGATTCCTAATCACTGTGTCACCAGGGAAGTCCCCTGTGTAGCCATTTTAATATTGAAGATGGAAGAAAAAATGCAACTTTTTCGGCATATTATGCTTTATCGTTTCAAGAAAGGTAAAAACACAACCAAAACACACAAGAAGGATCTGTGCCGTGCATGGAGAAGGTGCTGTGACTGATAGAATGTGTCAAAAGTAGTTTGTGAAGTTTCGTGCTGGAGATTTCTCGCTGGGCGACGCTCCACAGTCAGGTAGACCAGTTGAAGTTGATATCGAACAAATCGAGACATTCATTGAGAACAATCAACTTTATACCACGTGGAAGAGAGCCGACATACTCAAAATATCCAAAACAAGAGTTGAAAATCATTTGCTCCAGCTTGGTTACGTTAATCGCTTTGGTGTTTGGGTTCCACGTAAGTTAAGCAAAAAAAAAAACCTTCTTGACCGTATTTCCGCATGTGATTCTCTACTTACACGTAATGAAAATGTTCCGTTTGTAAAACAAATTGTGACGGGTGATGAAAAGTGGATACTGTACAACAATGTGGAACGGAAGAGACCGTGGGGCAAGCAAAACGAACCACCAAAATCCATATCAAAGGCCGGTCTTCATCCAAAGAAGGTGATGTTGTGTATATGGTGGGATTGGGAGGGAGTCCTCTATTATGAGCTCCTTCTGGAAAACCAAACGATTAATTCCAGCAAGTGCTGCTCCCAGTTAGACCAACTGAAAGCAGCACTCAACGAAAAGCGTCCAGAATTAGTCAACAGAGAACGCATAATCTTCCATCAGGATAAGGCAAGACTGAATGCTTCTTTGATGACCAGGCAAAAACTGTTACAGCTTGGCTGGGAAGTTCCGATTCATCTGTCGTATTCACCAGACATTGCACCTTCGGATTTCCATTTATTTCGGTCTTTATAAAATTCTCTTAATGGAAAAAATTTCAATTCCCTGGAAGACTGTAAAAGGCACCTAGAACAGTTCTTTGCTCAAAAAGATAAAAAGTTTTGGAAAGATGTAATTATGAAGTTGCCTGAAAAATGGCACAAGGTAGTGGAACAGAGGGGTGAATACGATGTTCAATGAAGGTCTTGGTGAAAATGAAAAATGTGCCTTTTATTTTTACTTAAAAACCGAAGGCACTTTTTGGCCTTCTGACGTACTAGGGTTAGGACTTCAGCTCACGGACTGTGTATGAGAGGCAACACAGTTCAGCTCGTAACAGACCCAAGAGATGCCCACTTCCCAGCTGCACAAAGAAGGACTCTGAATCCACCATCCGTGAGGTACCTGGATGTGACAGCTCTTGGTCAGAGCACGAAGCGACAAAGCATAATGAGGCCTGAAACGAGCCTGTCAGAAATGAGGAGGTGGCAGGAAGGGAGGCTGTGAAGTCCAAGCCACGGCAACTATTTGACCCACCAGTGGCTTGGGTCCTATTTCTAGGGAAATGAGCTCATTGTGGTTAAATCTTTTTCCAGCTCCTGGTTGATTCATGAAGTGGTTTTGAACGTTGATAATCACTTCATGAATCACTGACAAACATGAGAGCCAAATACCTGGCACTTGGATCGCTATCTCTCCTGATGAGCATTCCTGTCATGACGTGGGGTGTCCCGCCTCCCAGCAACCAGGTGTGCAGATGAGAAGAGTCCTCGTTCGTGTGCCGAAGTCTCCTGCTTCAGTCATTCCGCCCCAGCCATTTTGTCAGGCACTGACTCACCCCAAATACTTAATGATCATTAATGAGTTAATTCTGCAAGTTTCATTTTGAGACCCTCATGACATTAGGCATGAGGGATCAGGAATCAAGTCCTGCGACACCGTTTCCGGGGCAAGTAAAATGGTGTCTCTCAGAGCGTGTCATGGTGTCCAAAGGAGAACCTGCTTCAGCCCAGACTGCAAACGGGACACGGCCACTGCCTCAGGCGAAGTGAGAATACCTGTCTCTCAGGCCGACCACAGTCCTCAAAGAAACAGAAATTGAGGGATCAGACTGGAGAGAGAGACAAGAGAGCCACCATGTTGCATTTGGCTGTTAGAGAGGATACTGGAGAGACACAAGAGATGCAGCCTCCAAACCTAAAATCTTCTTGAACACTTGAGACATAAAGACCAGCAGCTCAGAAGCAGAGGCAGACAGATGTTCCTTCCAGATACCTGCCCAGTTCACCCCCTCACTCCATTCTCCTCACCTCACCTGCCTGGCCACCCCTCAGAAGAGCTTCTGCAGGCACCTCTGCTGCCCTTTCCTGACAGACTGTCCTCCACAGCACTCATCACCACCCACCACCTTGCAGGTCCGTCTACTGGCTTATCTTCTGTCTCCCCCACCAGTAAGTAAACTCCACAAGGCAGGGATCTCGGTCTGTTCTGTTCTCTGCTGCAGTCCCACAACCTAAAAGAGCGCTCGGGATAAAGAGTAGGTGCTTGATAAATATTTGCGGGAAAAGTGATTGTGACAAGAACGCGGTGTTGAGTGTAAAGAAGAGAATCTGTAGAACTTGTAAGAAGAGGAATGTTGTCTGAGTGATCGCTTCTCTCTCTACCCTGGCTGCATATTTACGGTCTTGTGAATCCTTGGTGAGGAGGAAGGGGTTCTTTGTACCCAAGTTGGTATCCAGTTTGCATGTCCATATGGACTCAGGCACCCTCAACATATCATGTCAAAGCCTTCGCTGAGTCTGAGGAGCAGATCTCCCTCAGATGCTGTGACAGAACCATGTTTGGGTAGATCCCAAGTGACTTCTGGAGTCCAGACCCTCCTGGGTCCCTCTCTTCTTTACAAGGCTTATTTAAATGTGTTTGGCTGTGCTGTGGGAGAATCTCTACACGCCATTCAAAATCCAATAATGGTTTTGCTGAAAAAACCCATCCAGACTGTCTACTTCCTCTTCACTAGGAAAGGAACTCCAAAGGCTCAGAGAGGGAAAGTAGTTAACCCAGGTTCACACAGATTGCAGTAGAATCAGGACAGAAACCAAAGCCTTCTAATCCCCATGGTAGAGTGTATGCTTCCACCCTAAGCTATCTGCCTACCTTCCAGAGTTGAAGAATTTAACTGTGAGGAAGGAAATAACTGAGCATCCCAACTCAGGTTGTATGTAGACTAGAAGAAACCAGGTGGGTTAGATCACAGATTTCTGGGGCCTCTGGTTTGCCTTAAAGCACCATATATTTGACATAGAAGGTGCCCTGGAGGACATCTCACCCAAGTGCCTTATTGTAAGATGGGTAAATAGGAGTTGAGAAAGTCACACAGGAAGGGAGTTAAAAGAGTTAGGGCCGGAACTCCAGCCCCTGCCCTCACTTTAGGCCATTTTTAAGCTCATCTTACCAACTTGATCAGCAACTACAGATGTGGGGAGAAAAAACCTTAAGTGTCATTTTGCCCAAATGCCCATTTTCCAGATGAGGAGACTGAGGTTGAAAGGACCAGGTGAGTGTCAAAGTCTGGAGCCTAGGTCTAGACTTCTTTTCCCCACTGCCATCCTCACTGGGGGAATAAGCAGGGCCTCCAGACCATACTTTCAGGGCTGCTGAGGACACTACCTAATGCCCACGGGCCTTGGAGTCTGGAAGTTGTGGATTCCGGTCCCAGCCCTGCTCCATGCCAGCTGGGTGACCTCAAGTCAGTCACTTCACCACCTGGGCCCACAGTTTCCTCGAGTTCTTAAGTGTCTTAGAAATGTCAAAATATGACCAGCTCTGTGAATTGCCAAGCACAGAATAGTCACTCTGTGTCTGTGTCCTTTTTCCTATGCCTTTTGCTCTCCACCTTTTATCCCATTGGGTAGTGAGATCTTCATCCCTTTAACGTAACTATTTCTGTTAGTGTTAAAATGGGAACAAAGAAGTGTCTGTAAGTCGGGGGCATTTGAACCAGGCCTTGAAGGATGAGTGGGAATTTTCTACGTAGACAAGCGGGGGAGAGAATCCAGGATGATAGAATCACTTATAAAAAAGCATACAGATCCGAGAAAAGGAAACCCTCACAGGAGCCTGAAGGGGAGGAAACTTGGGGTGGGGTGACTTGGCTGAGATGAGAAAAAGAAAGATCCCTGTGGAATAGCTGTGGGTGGCCTGGAATGCCACACCCAAGAGACGTCGAAGAGATGGGGGAGGATGTAACGTGTTTCAGTGGAGAAATGATGAATTTCTTTGAAAGGTCACTCACTCGGGGCAGCAGCTAGAAAGACAGAAGAAGGTGAAGCAACCACTGAAGAGAGTTTTGGCAAAAGCCCAGCTGGTATACAAAGAGTCCAGGGCTCAGAAGGCCAGGGTGGAGGGTGAATGGCTGAGGCAGATGGATGGGGCCTCCCGCAGGCTGCCTTTTCCCCCCTGCACATCCCCTCAGTGTGACCTCAGAGGTGATGTCTCAAGCAGAGGGCTGTGCCCCACTCCCCAAGCCAGCAGGAGATGCCCCACAAGTGCCCTCCTTCCCGCATCACCCTCTCCCCTCGCACTTCCTGGTATCCGGCAGCCAGTCTTCCCTAGCTTGATTTTTTTTTTCTTTTCCTGTAACGTATCTATCACCTCTTCTCTGTTATTTCAAAGTACCATCCAACAGAGCTCAGACTGGCCTCCCTCATCCTCCCATCAGCCTCCGGAAGCCACGGCACAAGCACTCTTTACACACAGCCTCATCATCAACGGAGCCCTTATCTCCCTCCGGTTTTCAGCTTAAAATAAGTTTCTAAAAACCCTCGTCTACAAACAGCCCCCCTCTTTGCAATAGTATCCAGGTTGTATTTTCAGCCACTGTCTCTTTAGACCAGGGGCTGCATTTGATTAAACCACGTGGTACGTGTATTGCCGACCCCCTCCCAAGCCTGCATCAGCCTTTGAAGGGAACTATCTTATCTGTAATCAGTTTACTGGGCTATGGACCCAAATTTCCTCTGCAAAACATCAGGCTGGGAGGCTTCGCCCACCCCTCCTCCTAGGAATGCAGCTAGGCTTTGATAAACCTGAGATTCCATTTCCTAGAACTTCAGAGTCCAACAGAGCCTTGGTTCCAATCCAACACTCACAATCCCAGGGCAAAGCTAATTTTAAGTTTTATTTCAACACACTGTAAGGTGACCACGGTGTTCAGCAAGATGGAAGAGATGTTCAGCAAGACGGGAAAACAAACAATGATTGTAAACCTACAATGTTCCATCAGTTTAAGATAAGCGTAGACTGACTTCCTGTGGCTCACATCTGGGTGGGGGCCGGGAGAAAGACTGAACAATAAATTGTTTGCCATTTGATGTGATAAGTACAATATTATGAGTATGGGAAAGGTATTCAGCTGACTTGGTGATACCTGCTCTGTGTGTTTTGTTAAAAAACACAACGGTGGGTGTTTTTTTTAATTTTAAAAAATACAGTAAGAACCCAATGCTAGTGAACTTATGGCAAGATTTATAAGAGAGCAATGAGAAAATACACTCAAAGAATCAGAATAGCGAGCATAACATCCCCCCCCACCCCACGCCATCCCCATAATCTCGCTCCTAGGAGTTTATCCTAAGTTACAAGTCAAAAAATAAAAAAATAAAAAGAGGACTTCCCTGGTGGTGCAGTGGTTGAGAGTCCGCCTGCTGATACAGGGGACGCGGGTTCGTGCCCCGGTCCGGGAGGATCCCACGTGCCGTGGAGCGGCTGGGCCCGTGGGCCGTGGCCGCTGAGCCTGCGCATTCGGAGCGGGAGAGGCCACAACAGTGAGAGGCCCACGCACCAAAAAAAAAAAAAAAAAAAAAGATACTTAAGGATGTTCTATACATTGTTTTCTAATAGAAATGGTAATTGAGATACATCAGCTCAAGGATATAGTCTGTAGTTATTTAAATTAATTATGGAGACTAGTCATTAGGACTCTATTTGGGATCTAATTTCAAGCAAAAGGAAGAGCACACAAAGTTAGCTTCAAAAACTGCCTGTGGGGACTTCCCTGGTGGTTCAGTGGTTAAGACTCCGCACTTCCAATGCAGGGGGCACGGGTTCGATCCCTGATTGGGGCACTAAGATTCCACATGCCGCGGAGTGTGGCCAAAAAGTGTGAGAACAAAAACCTGCCTGTGGATTCTGCACTCAATGTCCTCACCTTCTACTGGGTTTCACTTTGAACACCAGTAGTCTGAAGGGTCCTTCTCTCCATGCTCCCATTCAACTCTCAGAACAACCCTGTGACATTGCTATTGTGCTCCCCATCTTATAGATAAGGTAATGAGGCTCAGAGAGGCTTAAATGACAGGCACACAACATCTAAATCAAGGAGATCTAACCTAGGTCTCCTAACTCCAAATCCAGGGCTCTTTCCTGACTTCCATCATCTAACCAGGTCTGAGGACCAGGAAGAACCACTAATGCTATGGGTGGGCAGTGAGATAAAAGGCCATGAAGAAGGCCACAACTTCTCACAAGAACACCTGGATGTGTCTGTCCCAAGACATCTGAGCCAGCCATTGGGGATGGAGAGGGTGCCTTTTCCAGCCAAACCGCAGCTGCTAAAGATGAGCTCGCTGATAGGAAAAGCATGTAACCAACATGCATCAATTTATGCAACTATATATGAGGGCTAGAATGGGAGGCAGGGACAGAGGAACAGGAAAAATCATCTTTGCTGCCCCGTTGCTGAGTAACCACCAAAAGCAGGCATTTAAGAGTGTGTTCGGGGCTTCCCTGGTGGCGCAGTGGTTGAGAGTCCGCCTGCCGATGCAGGGGACACGGGTTCGTGCCCTGGTCCGGGAAGATCCCACATGCCGCGGAGCGGCTGGGCCCGTGAGCCATGGCCGCTGAGCCTGCGCGTCCGGAGCCTGTGCCCCGCAACGGGAGAGGCCACAACAGTGAGAGGCCCGCGTACCGCAAAAAAAAAAAAAAAAAAAAGAGTGTGTTCATCCATTCATCCGTTGATGGACGCTTAGATTGTTTCTACATTTTGGCTATTGTGAATAATGCTGTAATGATTACTTAGGAGCACAGATATATCTTTGAGATCCTGATTTCCATTCTTCGGGACAAATACCCAGAAGTGGACTTGCTAGATCATATGTAGTTCTATTTTTAATTTTTTGAAGAACCTCCACACTATTTTTCATAGCAGCTGCACCATTTTACATTCCCAACCACAAGGGTTCCAATTTCTAAATGCATACAAAGGATTCAGCCTTGAAAAATAAGGAAATCCTGCCATGTGAGACAAAATGAACACAACTGGAGGTTGTGCTAAGTGAAATGAGCCAGCCACAGAAAGACAAATACTGTATAATTCCACGTATACGAGGCATCTAAAATAGTCAAACTCAGAGAAGCAGAGAGCAGAATGGTGGTTTCCAGAGGCTGGGGGAGAGGGAAATGGGGAGTTGCCATTCAAGGTATAAGGCTTCAGTTAAGCAAGACAAATAACTTCTAGAGCTCTGCCATAGGACAGCATGCCCATAGTTAACAATACCATATTGTACACTTAAAACTTTAAGAGAGTAGATCTCATGTTGTCTTCTTATCATACACAGAGTACATACATCTGAGTTAGGTAGACACCTAGACACCTGAGCTTACCTCTGTTTTCCCCTTCACTTGCTGTGGTGACCTTGGGCAAGTCCATCAGTCACTCTGTGTCTCTGTCTCCTCATCTGTAAAATAAGGAGAATAATAGTAGTCACCTCATAGAATTATCAGGAAGTTCAATATTTTTCTGATATTAATAAGCTTAGAACAGTTCCTAGAATATACTAGGACAGACATCATCTTAAGTGCTGTATATCCACTTCTCAACTTATCCTCAAAACTCCCTGTAAGGAAGAAACTGGGATTTCCAGTTTACAGGTGAGGAGACTGAGGCTGTGGGAGCTTAAGGTTATTTGCAGCAGCACATACATGAGGGACCAGTGAATGGCATTGACGGTAGGCCCTGCCTAAGTATGGAGAAGAAAGGGATACTGCTGGTTATATATCCCTGGAAGGCTTCCTGAAGGAGATGGCATGGCATCTGAGCTTTAAAGAACGTTGAAGATATGAACCAATGTTTTGAGTTGCTGATGGTGGGGACAAAGCACAGTGTTGAGAGGATGGATGGAAGTTCAAGAATAAAGAGACCAGTAGAATAGGCCTATTCTGGGCTTCCCTGGTGGTGCAGTGGTTGAGAGTCTGCCTGCCAATGCAGGGGACACAGGTTCGTGACCCGGCCTGGGAGGATTCCACATGCCGCGGAGCGGTTAGGCCCGTGAGCCATGGCCGCTGAGCCTGAGCGTCCGGAACCTGTGCTCTGCAACGGGAGAGGCCACAACAGTGAGAGGCCCGCGTACCGCAAAAAAAAAAAAGAATAGGCCTATTCTGTCCTGGGCCTCAAATGCTTGGCCAAGGTGTCTGAAGATGCTTCCTTGGCAGTGGTGAGTCAGAAAGGCTGTGGGGCAGGAGTGGAAACACTGTGTAAGGACAATCATCCATTCACCTGGTCAACATGGGTCCATCAGGAGCCCACGTCCAGTGCCACTTTATACCCCTGACCTCTCTCTCCACAATTCCCTCCTCTGAACAGGCTCTGAGGGAGGCTGAAGGCAGAAACCAATGAGACAGTCCCTGCAGTCAAGGACGCCCTGCTCTAGCCCAGCACTTCTTAGACTTTAAATGTGCATCTGAATCCCCCCCCACACAGAGTTTATTACAAACAGATTCTGATTCAGTAAGTCTGGGATGGGGCCTGAGAATCTGAATTTCTAACGAGCTCCCAGGTGATGCTGATCACTGGACCATGCTTGGAGTAATAAGAGTCTAATGTGTTTGTTCCCTTTCTAGTTTCATAGTTGTAATCCCAACAAGTAGCACAATGCCTGGTCCAAAGCGGGTGCTTCATAAAACATGTGTTAAGTTGAAAAATCTTAATCACTTTTACTCCTGTTACCACTGAGCTTGATTAAGGAGACCACCCCCCTCCCAACACACACACACACACACACACACACACACACACACACACACACGTCAGCGGCCATTTCATCTTCTTTGGCACATCATCCCACAACTTAACTAGTAGAATTCAGATAATTTCCCATGTCAAAAATATCGTTTTCATGGTTACATTTCATTATTTTAAATTTTCATAGAGCACACGTTTCACTGATGTAAAATACAGTGACGTTAAAAAATAGGAAACAAGCTCCATACTGAATGACCAACTGAAGAATGTACAGACAAAATGTTACAAAGCCTATGATTTGCTCTAAAATCATCCAGTGAGTGGGGAAGCAGGAGACAACGGAGCCAGATCAGGATGAGCCGTATGTAGGTCCTTGTTAAACTGGTCTGCATTATACAACCCTCTCACTTTTGCATGTGTTGGTAACTTTCCATAATAAAAGTTTTAAAATAAAAGCAAGGTCCAAATGAGGTCTAGGAACATGTACATGCTGATATATTTTAAAAGGATAACCAACAAGGACCTACTGGATAGCACAGGGAACTCTGCTCAATGTTATGTGGCAGCCTGGATGGGAAGGGAGTCTGCGGGAGAATGGATACATGCATATGTGTGGCTGAGTCACTGTGCTGTGCACGTGAAACTATCACAACAGTGTTAATCGGCTACACTCCAATATAAAATAAAAGTTTTTTTTTTAAAGTACATAACTTCCATGATTTTTTTTAGTCACAAAGATTTAAAACTCAAATTTATCTAGATTATTTGTATTAATTTTTTTAATACATCTTTAGTGGAGTATAATTGCTTCACAATACCGTGTTAGCTTCTGTTGCACAACAAAGCGAATCACCCATATGCATACATATGTCCCCATATCCCCTCCCTCTTGAGCCTCCCTCGCGTTCTCCCTATCCCACCCCTCTAGGTCATTGCAAAGCACCCAGCCGATCTCCCTGTGCTATGCTGCTGCTTCCCACCAGCCAACTATGTTACATTCGGTAGTGTATATACGTCAATGCTACTCTCACTTCGCCCCAGCTTCACCCTCCCACGCCATGTCATCAAGTCCATTCTCTATGTCTACCTCTTTATTCCTGCCCTGCAACCAGGCTCATCAGTACCATTTTGCTTTTTTTTTTTTTTAAGATTCGATATATATACGTTAGCATACAGTATTTGTTTTTCTCTTTCTGACTTACTTCACTCTGTATGACAGACTCTAGGTCCAGCCACCTCACTACAAATAACTCAATTTCATTTCTTTTTATGGCTGAGTAATATTCCATTGTAGATATGTGCCACATCTTCTTTATCCATTCATCTGTCGATGGACATTTAGGTTGCTTCCATGTCTTGGCTATTGTAAACAGAGCTGCAATGAACATTGCAGTGCATGTCTCTTTTTGAATTATGGTTTTCTCGGGGTATATGCCCAGTAGTGGGATTGCAGGGTCATATGGTAGTTCTATTTTTAGTTTTTGAATGAAACTCCATACTGTTTTCCATAGTGTTTATATCAATTTACATTCCCACCAACAGTGTAGGAGGGTTCCCTTTTCACCACACCCTTTCCAGCATTTATTGTTTCTAGCTCTTTTGATAATGGCCATTCTGACCAGCATGAGGTGATACCTCTTTGTAGTTTTGATTTGCATTTCTCTAATAATTAGTGATGTGGAGCATCTTTTCATGTGCCTCTTGGCCATCTGTTTGTCTTCCTTGGTAGGTTAACTGACTGTTTGGTTTTTTGATATTGAGCTCCATGAGCTGTTTGTATATTTTGGAGACTAATCCTTTGTCTGTTGTTTCATTTGCAAATATTTTCTCCCATTCTGAGGGTTATCTTTTTGTCTTGTTTATGGTTTCTTTTGCTGTGCAAAAGCTTTTAAGTCCCATTTGTTTATTTTAGTTTTTATTTCTGTTACTCTAGGAGGTGGGTCAAAAATGATCTTGCTGTGGTTTATATCAAAGAGTGTTTTTCCTCTAAAAGTTTTATAGTGTCTGGTCTTACATTTAAGTTTTTAATCCATTTGGAGTTTATTTTTGTGTATGGTGTTAGGTAGTGTTCTAATTTCAGACTTTTACATGTAACTGTCCAGTTTCCAAAGCACCACTTATTGAAGAGGCTGCCTTTTCTCCATTGTATGTTCTTGCCTCCTTTGTCATAAATTAGGTGCCTATGTGTGTAGGTTTATCTCTGGTCATTCTATCCTGTACCATTGATCTATATATCTGTTTTTGTGCCAGTATCACACTGTCTTGATTACTGTAGCTTTGTGGTATAGTTTGAAGTCAGGGAGCTTGATTCCTCCAACTCCATTTTTCTTTCTCAAGATCGCTTCGGCTATTCAGGGTCTTTTGTGCTTTCATATGAATTGTAAGATTTTTTGTTCTAATTCTGTGAAGAATGCCATTGGTAGTTTGATAGGAATTGCACTGAATCTGTAGATTGCCTTGGGCAGTATAGTCATTTTCACAATATTGATTCTTCCAATCCAAGAACATGGTATATTTCTCCATCTGTTTATGTCACCTTTGATTTCTTTCGTCAGTGTTTTATAGTTTTCTGAGTACAAGTCTTTTGCCTCCTTAGGGAGGTTTATTCTGAAGTATTTTCTTCTTTTTGTTGCAATGGTAAATGGGAGTGTTTCCTTAATTTCTCTGATTTTTCATTGTTGGTGTATAAGAATGCCAGAGATTTCTGTGCATTAATTTTGTATCCTGCAGCCTTACCAAATTCATTGATTAGTTCTAGTAGTCTTCTGGTGGCATCCTTAGGATTTTCTATGTATAGTATCATGTCATTGGCAAATAGTGACAGTTTTACTTCTTCTTTTCCAATTTGTATTCCTTTTATTTCTTTTTCTTCTCTGATTGCCATGGCTAGGACTTCCAAAACTATGTTGACTAAGAGTGGCAAGAGTGGACATCTTTGTCTTGTTCCTGATCCTAGTGGAAATGCTTTCAGTTTTTCACCATTGAGTATGATGCTTGCTGTGGGTTTGTCATATATAGCCTTTATTATGTTGAGGGAGGTTCCCTCTATGCCAATTTTCTGGTGAGTTTTTATCATAAATAGGTATTGAATTTTTTCAAAAGCTTTTTCTGCATCTATTGTGGTGATCATATGGTTTTTATGCCTTAGTTAATGTGGTGTATCACATTGATTGATTTGCATATACTGAAGAATCCTTGCATCCCTGGGATAAATCCCACTTGATCATGGTATATGATCCTTTTAATGTGCTGTTGGATTATGTTTGCTAGTATTTTGTTCAGGATTTTTGCATCTATGTTCATCAGTGATATTGGTCTATAATTTTCTTTTTTTGTGATATCTTTTTCTGGTTTCAGTATCAAAGTGATGGTGGCTTCGTAGAATGAATTTGGGAGTGTTTCTCCCTCTGCAATTTTTTGGAAGAGTTTGAGAAGGATCGGTGTTAGCTCTTCTCTAAATGTTTAAGAAAATTCACTGGTGAAGCCATCTAGTCCTGGACTTTTGCTCTGTTGGAAGATTTTTAATTATGGTTTCAATTTCATTACTTGTGATAGGTCTGTTTATATTTTCTAATTCTTCCTGGTTCAGTCTTGGAAAATAGTACCTTTCCAAGAATTTGTCCATTTCTTCATGGTTGTCCATTTTATTGGCATAGAGTTGGGTTGGGAGCTCAGCAGGCTCCTCAGCCCCAATGAGCCAGGCGATTGCCCTCCACTCCTCTCCCGCTCTTCCCAGAGAGTCCCTCCCACCTGCCTCTCCTGATCTCCCTGGCCTCAGGGGCGCCAAGCTTGTCTGGCCTCCAGGGCGCCAATCTTGTCTGGCCTCCACTTCTCCTCCCGCCTCCATCCCCCTACGTCCTACCGGTTCACTCTGGGGTTCCTCCCCTCTCCTTGGGGATTAGAGTTCCCCACCAGCAGCTGGCAGGCGCCCTAGTCGTGGGGAGACGCTAACTCCACATCTTCCCACACCGCCATCTTGACTCCTCCCCTTTTTTCCATCTTCTGTATTAATTTTAAATTATTTTCTCTTCAAAATTTCTTAGGAGCTAATTACTGTCTTTGTTTAAAAAAAAAAAAAAAAAAAAGAGGTCTAGGAAGAGGATTCTGAGACAGGGACAGAGATGCAAAGAGTTAGAAGTTAGTTTTTCACCCTCCAAGAAAGAACAATGTTTCATTTAGGACCATTTAGCCTGTCGCTTCAAACTTCCAAGATCCTGGAGCTTTTGAATTGCACTAGAATAATCCGCCTTTATTATTTCTGGTCCTGTCAGGATGGATTTGCATTTCAAGTGCATGCTTGATGTCATGTCTAAATTGGAACTAATTGAGACGTGCAGGAATGTGGAAGCGTGCTCTGGCCTCGATGGGGACCACACGGGGTTTGCCCATTGAGAGCCCTGCAGACAGACGGGGGTTCTGGGAAGTAGAGGGCACAGCCTGCCCTATCTCTAGCTTGTGTGAACCTTAGTCAGGTCAGTTCACCTCTCCGAGCCTCAGTTTCCTAATTTGTAAGAGGAAAGGATTTGAACCACCTTTAATTTACAACCTCTCTCTGCTCAAAAGTAATGAGGTTCCACTATGGGAACATCTTCACCACTCTGCTGTGCAATATGCAAATCAGCTCAGTGTGGTAACTGGACAAAGCTGATGAGAACAATTTAATAAACTCTGATAACACTGCACAAAGTAATTGTTCAATTTTTTCAAAGGGAAACTCCAGGCGGGTGGGGAGCAGGGGAGCCTTAGCAATTACCTGTTTGTTAATCACCTCATCCAGTAGAAGCCAAATAAGAATGAAGACTGTGTATGTGGGGGGGAGGGGGGTGTTTGTTTTAATTCTGCTTAACTGTACTTTCATCTGAACATTTTTAAGCGGTGCTTTTGTCTTCCTCATCTGGATGTTGACTGAGTCCTGTTATCAGGATTCTAATTAACACCAGGTAAAGAAGGGGAAGCAGGATGACACACTATTACTTCTGTTTAATTTAAAGTCAACGCTGGAGACTCTTCTTCCAGGAGTTGTTGAAAGTGTCTTATCTCATGCATTCCAAGGATGGCTGTTTCATGTAAATGTCATTTCCGCTGTCCAAAATGTTACAACACACACCAGCACAAGAGAACTACTGTCTTGTTCTAAGAGACACTAGGGAGCTAGCAAGTTTTGATCAAAGGCATGATTCAAACATCAAAGTAACACCTCTTCTGTTAAATTCAGGAATCAAGACTCAGAATAAAGGGATGGAGACGCTGGCTTTAGTGATAGCCTAGCCTCCTATCCTGGAAAATGCCTAAATGTCCAAGGTTTTATCCATTTGCAGACAACTGGCCGGGAAGGGGCACTTGGCGGTACGAGTACATTTACTGCATCCTGTAGTCTACGTGCTCGTATTCAGTCTATATATGTTCACCTGCTCCTGTGTAGGCTTCTCTCCTGGGACTAGAAAACTGGAGCTGCCATGACCCTCCCCACACGGAGGCAGCAGCTAAAAGCCTTTGGAGCGGGATGGAGCTCGGCTCAAAACCACGCTGTACCACTTGCCAGCTGTGTGACCGTATGTAACTTACCTTGCCTTCCAGACCACCATGTCTATATACAGATGGTCCCCAACTTAGATGGTTCCACTTAAGGTTCTTCGACTTTACCGTGATGCAAAAGTAACATGCCATCAGCGGAAACCGTACTTGGAATTTTGGATTTTGCTCTTTTCTAAGATGCTGGGCAGCGGCAGCGAGCTCACAGCGCCCCCCAGACACGCAATCACAAGGGTAAATAACCCATACACGTATAACCGTTCTGTACCCAGGCAGCCATTCGGTTTTTCACTTTACGTACCACATTCAGTAAATTACATGAGCTATTCGAAACTTTATTATAAAACAGGCTTTGTGTTAGATCATTTTGCCCAACTGTAGGCTTATGTAAGTGTTCTGGGTACATTTAAGGTAGGCTAGGCTAGGCTACGTTTGTATGTTAGGTGTATTCAATGCCTTTTTAACTTACAATATTTTCAACTTATGATGGGTTTATCATGATGTAACTCCATATATGTATACATAAACACACACACACATATATATGTATATAAATAATATGGATGTCAAAAACGTTATGTTGCAAGAAAGAAGCTATAGTCTTAGAACAATGATCATTTCAACGGGGGACATGGGGCATGGGAGAACTTGCTGTGGGATGGGAATGCTCTATCTTAATCAGGGTGGTGGTAACATGAGTGTATACGTGTGGAAAAGTCACCAAAATATACTCTGTGAAATGTATACCTCAATTGAAAAGGTTACATCAAAATACCATCATATCTGATGCACAGAATTGTTGTGAAGATAAAATGAAGATAGTCCGTGGAAAGTACCTATCCTGTTGGCTGGACTCAGTAAGTACAGTGAAGAATGGTTATGATGATTGTTTATGTTGTACTCATCATTACTGTTATCCTTTTAGTGGAGTCACATCTGACCCAGAAATTGGGGTCTAAAGTTCAGCACATAAGTCTTTTCTGTTAAAATCGTCCCCTGAGAAACCCTTAAATTGTCCATAAACTACAGTTTGCCTCATTTGGTACATACAGCCCTGCCCAGTAAAAGATGCTTCTATGTATAATGGATTGGGGCAGCAGGTAATAAAGACGGCTGGATGTAAGAAGCACACCTCTGTAGACAGTGAGACCACAACCAAGGGCTCAACCTGGAAGAGGCTCTTGGTACCGAGACCAAGGGCAGACTAGCCTCATGGTCACGTCCCACTCCTGCCTGGAAATGGGCTCATTGAGAATGGCAGGTATAACCACCAGACCAGGCAAATTGCTAATTGCTCGCTCATTCTCTCCCTCTCTCTCTCTCTCTTCCCCTCTCTGCCTCTCTCCCTCTCCCTCCCTCCCTCTCCCTCTCTCTGTCTCTATCTCTATCTGGATCTTTCTATTTTTCTTTCTCTCTCTCATTGAATTTGCATTAGTTAACGAAGCATAAGATACAACTTCACTGTACTGTATTTCCAGGCCTCCATCCCCAGTGCTGAAACACTGAAAGCTTTGTCTGGTCTGCCTCGGGGGATTCTTCCCAGTTCCCAGAAGGAAAGAGATAAGAGGTTAACATTATACCAAACTGCATATTATTTTGCTTGAAAATAGAACAGCCGTTGCACTACTGTTGGGTGAATCCACCATACTTCATATTTGGGTTGTCTTTCTCAGTGAATCATTTTGCAAGCTTTACACAGTCTCGGGTACCCTTGCACAATCGATGCCTAGACCTGGGAGACCATGTTGACAATTGCATCTCGGATCCAGTGCTCACTGTGGACAGACCCAGGAAGCAGCTGCCCACTGCCATGCCCTCGAGCACTGCCCTACCCCGTGGAGCCCACAGGGAACCACAGAGAAGGTGTGTTATTACCAGAGGAATGTGGCTTCAGAGTGCAGACCAGCCAGGGCTGCCCTGTGAATAGAAACCAAGGAGGGGGCAGGGCCCGTTGCTGGAGGGGCTTAGACTCTGTAATACAGGTGGGCTCCAGCCCCTCTCTTAGCACGGTGCCTGACATTCCATTAGCCCACTTGGAGAGCCTCTATGGAGGCCTGGACAGGTGTTAAATTACCTTTCGTCACCCCACGGTGTGTGAGATATGCTGCAGAAGCACATGTCACACCTCCTGAAGCAGGAGGCTCTGCCAGGGATTTTCTCTGAGCACAGAGACCTGGAGACTCTTTCACTTTTGACTTAGAAATGACCTGGATCAAGCACCCAGCTTTCTAAACATGACAGGATGATAAAAATATTCTCTGACAGCGTCTCCGTGTGAGACAGAAGACTCCGAGCTGAGCTCCAAAGCCAGAAGAGTGAGTGTCATCCCTTCTCTTATCCAGTGTCCACTTATCATGCACAAGAACCTGCCCAGGCTGGCAAAGGGGCCACGGGAGATCAATAATGATTAGAAAAAGAATTTAATGTCTGTCTATAGAGTATCAGTCTTAGTTTTACTATTTATTCATGTGTTTACCTCCCCTCACCCCACCCCTATCAAGCACACTCTGACCAACTTGAGGGCAGGAGACCATGTCTTTTTATCCTTGTAACTCTGCAGCCAGCAATGCATCTTTAATAAAACAGGTTCTTGCTTTAAAAAAAAAAAAAGAATCTGAAATAAATCACACCTACTCCCTAGGTGTTTAAGGCTTAGGTGAAAAGAAGGAACATGTGAACATGAAAAAGTAAAGTTCAAGGACATCCAACTATTTTTCACAAACCTACACTAGGTGTCCGCCATGGGCCAGGCACTGCACCCCCTTTGGAGAATCAGAATGAGTCTGACATCGTGAGCCCTGCAGCGAGTCACATCCCAACAGTGGAGCTGGGCAATTAAATAAATCATTACGCAGAGTGACAGGGAGTAAGAGAGGTGTATCAAGAGCCCGTCCAAGCACAGAGAAGTGAGTTAATAATTTACACCCGGGTGTGTCCGAAAAACATTTGAATTTTGGCGTGCTGAGTAAGTAGGACTTAGCCAAGGAGGCAAAGTGAGGAAGGGCCGAGAATAGCATGAACAACGGCCGGGTGGCTGGACAGACGTGAAGTACCATGGCGGGAAGGCTGGAAAAGGTCATGAAGGGCCTTGTGCCCAGGTTTAGAGCTTGAACTTGGCCCAGGCGGGAGGAGGAATGGGGAGATGAGAGGGCAGCCCGGCAACAGTGTCGGGTGTGGCCGGGAGGGTAAGAGGCAGGAGGTGGGGAAGCCCGGGTGAGCGCCGTGCGGCTGGAGGGCAGGAACAGGGCTCACGGGCAGCTTCGCCGTGGCATTTGGAGCAGAAGAATTCTCAGTCCGATTCCATGATGGCATCAGCACTGATTGCCTACAGAAGATCTCTCGGCACTCACTCCCCGGGAACCTGGAGAAACGTGTTAAACCCTTTCCCTGCTCCCCGGCAGCTTTCTGCCTCCCTTCCGCCCAAAGTCACAAACTGAAGACAAGAGATTCTTAATCACATACCTTCTGATTTCCCAGTGTACTTTTCCAACCAGTGAGAAAATGTTCCTCACTGAAGGGTTTGCTTTGTTCTTAAAAGAATTGGGCCATGTTTCTCTCCAGAATCTTAAGAACAATTACAAACGTGAAAAGACATGGTTTTCCAATAAGGGGATAAAAAAGAAGCGGAAGATACAGTTCTTGCCCTTGAAAGATGAACAAGACAGGTTCTGTTTACCCCACTGTGGCGGAGCAAAACCTCTGGATTGCACCAAACAAGGGACAGGGCAAATCCAGAGTCTGCCCCATCTTCCTCAGGCCCCTCGGGCTTAGGACGACTCATATTCAAAGTCATCAATCTTTAACCCAACAGCATCAATTACTAGAAGTAGTTTCCCTTTCTTATTACCTCATCTGATGATGTTTGTCATTCATCACGGAAAATGAAAAGTCATTCACATGGCTCCCCAGTGCCTCCCTCCATTCATCGGAGGAGGCCAAGTTGGCCAGAATGTGGCTTGTCCTCTTCCCAAAGGACCTTAGTTTGAGCCCAAATGAAGCAGAAGCAGACCCTGAGGCCAAGAATCAGGCTCAAGAGTGACATCGGTATCATACAATAAACACAGAAATGGAAACTGAGAGCAGGCAAGTGACTCCACCAAGGTCTTACCAACATGATGGTTAATATCCATGAATTTTAACTAGGAAACTTCAGTTGGATGGGATACTATCAAATATATGTTTTTCTGAGTTGGCTGCAACCACAGGAGGATTCTTTCCATTTCACACACACACACACACACACACACACACACACACACACACACATGCTGAATTGCACGTGGAAAAGAAATAAACTCTCTGTTACAAGTTCCACAAACCTAAAGTAATGACAAATGTCACGATATCAAGCTTTTCGATGTCCAGGGGGTTGGAGCAGAGTCTAGTCTTCCTGGGGTGGCTCATCCACCTGATATCAAGCCCATGACTCACCTGGCTCCTCCTCCAATCACACCCATCACATCCTTGTCACACCCATCATGTGCCGGATGCTTCAAGCATTGTCCCAAGCCCTCACGATAGCCCTGGAAAGAAGAAAATGCTGTCTGCGTTTTACAGACTGTGACTCATCAGCTATTGGTGGAGCCATGATACAAACCCAGACCTGTGTGAGTCAAAGCCTACCCTCTTGACAACACAACACGTTCCTCATTAAGAAGGAATTGTTCTAACGTCAGCACCGCCTGCCTTCTTCATTCATTCAGAAATCTCTACGGAGCATCTCTTTTGGGCAGGGCCCCCCCTTTGAGGAGGTCAGCAGTGGGGAAATCATAAAGAAATTATAAAACTCCCAGTGTTTCTATGGGACAGGAATTGAACTCAGCTTCCGATGGGCATCGAGCATTAAAGGAGAAATCACGCAGGGCTGCCATTACTGTTCATGTGTCTGCCTTTGCATTTTGGATGATGGCCACAGCAGAGTACTTAAAACTGAGGAAGTACTGATGTTGATCAATCCTCCTATCTGATAGATGGGGAAACTGCAAGTCACCGAGTGGATGTGCCTTGCCTGTGCTTCACATTGAGTCAATGACAGAGTCAAGAAGGAAACTCAGGCCTGCTGACTCCCAGTCCAGTGCTCTTTCTGGGACCAGGGGAGGAGCCACCTTGGGGAGATCTTGCCAGCTGCCTCGTCATGTCTACTTCCAGACGTGCTGCTCATCTGACTCATCCCTCAGACTCACCTCCCCTCTCTCCGTCTGACCCACAGACGCCCTCTCTTCTCCAGGCCTCCCAGGCAGCCCCACTCCCCTGCACAGCCTGTCTGTCCCTTGATTCGGCTCATAGGTGGGTCTCATCCTGTTCAGTGATGGCCGGGATACCTAATGCCCATCAAGCACATACAGACCCTCTGGGCAGCCTGGCCAACAATCTCACTTTAGGGAGCAAATAAATCCCAGACCTATGAGAGACTGGGGGAGGGTGATGCATCCACAGCAAGCCATTCGGGAGACATGCCATTTTCTAGGACTTTGCTGTGACAACTTTGGAATGTACTTGGGCCATTTGAACAAAGGCAGGTCCGTAACAGGCAGGCTCCCCTGCCCTCTGGAATGAGAAACCACCCAAGCTCAATAGAGGTTCTCTTAAAATAAGAACAAACTTGAACACCCGGTAGATGGGGGTAGGTTAATGGGAAAGGAAGCGCATGGCAAGGCAGGGAGGGAAAGGAAGGGAAGAGAATGAAAGGGAGTTTTGCTCAAGATCTATTGATTGTTTTTAACTCATAATGATAAAAAGATTTTTAAGGATGTTTTTGGAATTTAAATGCTATGCACCAATTATAGCTTTCTCCCTTTGACGCTAACCAGGGGATTGGAAACTTTGAACAGTTCGGGGGTTATTTTGTCCCAGACCTGATGCCTCGTGGTGTGTAGGAGGTAGAAGACAGTGAGCTTCAATGACTCTCTGCAGTGGGTGATACGGGATGGTGAGCCGTACATCCTATAGATGAGAGGTAGGACCCAACCTCAAGGATTCAATTACTGTTGGTTATTTCGATGTTGGTTTTCTCAGGGAAAAAGACCAGGAGAGAGGGTGGAAGGGCTCTGTCAGCCAGGACTAAGAGTTTGAACTTCACCCTGTAAGCAAAGGTGATACATGACCATTTAACCAAGGGAATACCATGAGGAAACTTGTGTTTTGGAAAGCTTGCAATGTGGAGCCTGATAGGGGGGCAACATAGCCTAATGGTTACCTAGCCTCAAAGAACACTGGCTTTGAGGTCACGCCCAGTGTGCATCTCACTCTAGCTCTTCCTCCTATCAATGGCGTCACTCTGGGCAAGTTATTTAACCTCTCTGGACCTTTGTTTCTCGTAAGTAAAATAAGCATATCAACTATACCTATCTCAGTGGCTTGACCTAAGTGGGATAATCTATCTAATGACCTGTCACATATATACATCTCCATAAGTGGTCCCTATAGTTTTCTGTATTCTCTTCCTAAGTCATAAATGTACAGAGAGAAATTAGAGCAACTGCTTCTCAATGACTGCCCCCAAGGCCAAGCCTGTGTCATCCACACTTCTAGGAGCCACTCTCCTCCCTATAGCCCTGCCTTCTGTTCTGAGTAGGAGCTGTTATCTTCCCAGCCCTACCTCTCAGCCACAGTGATTGGCCCAGGGCTTGGACATGGGACCCCTAGTCTGACCAAGCAGACTCTTTTCCTCAAAGAGCATTAACTGATACTGGAGAGAAGATCCCTTTCCCTCTTACTGGCGAACTTTTGAGATGTGAGTCTGGATGCTGCAGGTGACCCTGCAGGTATGGAGGGAATTTACAAGGAGAGTGTAAAGCTGAAGACAGAGATGAGACATAGAGGGACAGTCCTTGTGGCATCTGAAGACCTATTTCTCTGCATGGACTTGCCCTGGTTTTCCATGGCCTGGTTTTTCATTTTGTTCTTTAATTCCATGAGCTGTTCTAAAAGCCTTCTAATAAATACTATTTTTCGCTTAAACTAGTTCAAGTTTGGTGTCCATGGTTTGTTACCAAACCCTCTGATTTAATGTGACCACTGACTGACCTTAGCTTCAGCACATCCCATTAGACCTCTGTAATTACCCATATTCCCCCAAACCACTTCAAACAAATATTTTGTTTCCTTATGATTTGAAGTACATTAATCTCTAAAGATAAAACATATAAAAATGAAATCAAATTTCATTTGTAGTACACTTAATGAACCGACTCTATTAAAGACAAAAGTGACAAAAGTAGTTCTGTCCCAGGATATCCGGGTTATTTGTCAGAACCTCCATCAGCCCGGTTGACCAGCCCACTTGAGTGTAGTAAATCTCCAAAGGTTGATAATCATCGAATATCCTTCACTTATATTTATTGTCCATTCCAAAATTGACATTCCCCATTGGACATTTAATCATGGATTGCTTAGTTAAGCATTTTCTCTGTTCAGAGGAGCACATCAGAAATTGATTCCCTGATAGAATGAGGTAGGAGATGAAGCACAAATTCAACAACACGCGTTTAGACTTCTCTCCTTTCACCTTTGGGGTTTGGACACTTCATTCACCAAAGTGAAAGGTAAGGACTTTAAGACAGAAAACCAATTTGGATGCTGGAATCCAACCAACAACCGTGTCCCAGGGCAAAAGGCCAGTCCAAAGGGGCCTAACATCCATCTCTCAGTACCTTCCAAACACTACGGCCCACCCAGGTCAGAGTCAAGGAAGCTGGTTCTTTGTTCTCAAGGACCATGAGGCTGACAGGTGAAAAAGTTTCACTGGGGCAGAGGAAATGAAATTGAATTCAAGTTGGAGGTTATTTGTCTTCCCCATGACCTACGGTGGTCTCCAGTGTCAGCACAAGTGCCAGTGGTCAAACTCACATCTGTGAGTCAATTACTGGGTACCTGCGTTCAAAAACAGTTCTGATGCGTTAGATTTAAAATGGTTTAAACGTATTGAACAGAAAGGGGAAAGAAGAGGGAACCAAACCCCTTCAGGGATTTTGTTTGAATCTACAAAAAGGCTGGATTGAAACCTGCAGAGTATTTATAAAGAAGCTGTAAGATCTTTTATTCGTTTGAAAGGAGTTGGAAGAGAGACACAGGAAGTGAGGCAGGAGAGACACTGCTGCAGCAGCGGGGGGAGGGGGAAACAACGTCGTAACATTGGCCAAAATGATCATTTTCTCCAGTTGGGAGGATGTTCACCCTTGCCATCACTGGTTCATGGCCAGATCTGAGTAAGAGTCCCACCTCTACCACTCACTAGTTCCATAAAATGTCACTTCCATTCTATGAATCTCAGTGCCCTCACCTGTAAATTGGAAATAAACTCCACACACAGGGTTTGGTGAAGATCCAAATGAAATAATAGATGTGAAAGTCCTTTATAAGCTATTGAGAGCCACGCAGATTCTAGTTATACTTATGATTGGTTTAATTTAAGTCACAGGATATACCACCCATGGAATGGAAATCCTGACAAAGAGCCCAGGGCAAAATTCAGATGAGAACAGTCAAGACTGGAAAAGATAAGGTCCAGGCAAAAAGCAATTTCCATTAGAGTCATTTGTTAAAGTCTCAAGCCATTAATCTTGTGCCAAGTTCTGAGGCCCACAGATCCACACGCTTGCCTTAGCTGAATAAGACAGGTAGCTGATATTAGATGATCACCTATGAGTGATTTCTCAGTTTTACTTCAAGTTCTAATTATACTAGATCTTGGTGCAGAGCCAGTTGGAGTTATCCAGATAGCCGTTCCTAATAGTTCTGCCTCTTGTGCATACCCTAACTAGTGCCACTGCCTCCTAGTGGTGTGTTTTTTAATTGCAGGCATAATATGAATCAGAACCATGGCAACCTCTCTAGCGCTGCTTCTTAATCTTGGTTGCATGTCAGAATCACCTGAGGATTTAAAAAATACTGATGCCTGAAGCCAACCTCCAGAGATTATGATTTAATTGCTTTTGGTGCATCCTGGGCATTGAGACGTTTAAAGCTTCCCCAGGTATTTCTACTGTATGGCCAAGTTCAAGAACCATTACTCTAGAGCAGAGGTAAGCGAACTTTTCTGTAAAGGGCCAGAAAAGTGATTGTTTTAGGCTGTTCGGGTCATATGGTCTCTGTCACTGTAGAGACAGAGACTACACAACTCTGCCCTCATAGTGTAAACGTGCCAGAGACAATATATAAACAGATGAGCATGGCTGTGCTCCAACAAAACTTTACTCACAAAAGTAAGTAGCAGGCCATAGTTTGCCAACACCTTCTCTAGAGATTTGTTAAAGTGAGGTCTGCGGACCCGCACCATGGACAGTACCTGGGAGCTTGTGACAAATGCAGAACTTCAGGCCTCAGCAAGATCCCCATATGATATGTATGCACAGTCAAGCTTGCGAGGCACTGCTCCAGAGGGTACACTTTGTGAATCCAGCCCTGCCAGCATCACAGCACTGAAGTGGAGCGTTCCCATCTCTGTCAGCATCTCCCGTGCCTGTCACCTCTATCAGCCTGGCTGTCTCCTAGCTGCCACATTTCTGTAGCATCCTTTCCTTGGTGACTCAGACAATCTGAGTAGCTGTCTACATTTGATTATGGTGTTTCCAAAGGGTCAACAGAGCCACACACTCAGTTTCTATTTTTCATAATAATATACGGAGAGGGCGTGGCTGTCGAGCCATATCAGGTGATATGCCCCTTCTCTCAGGAACTATCCATTTAAACTTGTCAAATGTCATACAGCTCCCCAAACACCCCCTGCTGCTTCAAGCCTCTGTGCCTTATGTATGGTATTGTGCTTTGGGGGAAAGTCGTGTGAGTCATCTTGCCACCAGGCAAGTGTACCCAACCTTAAAAATAACAAGCATGGGTGAGACCTTCTGACCACTCCCATCCAGACTGAATCACTTCTTCCCCATTCTAGCCCCATGCCCTGTACACACCTCTGCTCTAACCCTTAGCACATTTATGGTACTAATGAGCTCACCAGTGTGTCTCTCCAGATGATCCTGAGCCCCTCTGGCCAGGCTCACGTATCATTCCCTACCGCATCCGTGCGCCTAAAGCTGGGCTTTAATAGGATAGATGCCTAATAAATTGATGTTGGTTTTAATTCAACTGACCTAAAAGTGCGTTAACATTTCTTTTGTAACTGGCATGCTAACCTAATCACCACAGAAGCCTTTTAGTGAGGAATACGGTTCACAAAAACGTTGCTCTCTAGAACAAACTTTGGGAAATGCTGCCTCTTAGACAATAGCCCTGGTGCAGATCACATACTCGATAGCTTGTAATATCCCCTAGAACTTGAATTATGGCTCTGGCCCTTGCCCAGCAATAAGGAAGAGGTGGGAGAGGGGCTGACAGGATGAATTTGGTGCCTACCCCCCTGAGCCATCTTTCCTGAAAGATAGTTGCAGGATTGTCTCAGGGACACATTAGAATTCCCACCTGACAGAGGAGGAAACTGGCTTAACATGTTAGGGCTTTGCCACTGACTTAGTGACACAGCCAGGGCCAGAATCCAAATCCAGAATTGTGTCCAGAACAGCAAGGCAGACTCCTTTACAAGGAGTTTCTCCGGAGGTCACCATCTGTCATCATGTCCCTTTTCCCACCTGGCCTACCTAAACCAGACCTGGATAGGAGGGGAGAGAGAGAAGTATGTATCTTCAGGAGAACTTCACATCTACATCAGAGCTGTGGAGTGGTCGGCAATGAGATGTTTTTCCATTACAGATGCCAATCCAACTTTTGGCTGAATGAGAAGTCGCTCCAAAATGCTCACCTGTCTTATCCCTCAGTCTGTTTGGAGCTGACATTTTGGCAAGCCTTCCACCCAAGAATCCTGCCATTTGGACAAAGCAGCGCAGCCAGGGTAGAGTCTTGGCAGCAAATACAGCATTGGGGACCTTAGTCCTGACTCCCTGCCCTGTCCTCTCTCTGCTCTACTCTGGGCAGCCCCACCCTCCCATGTGCCAACGCCCCCATTGGACAGTCAAGGTTTGTGCACAAGCACGTGAGCACCTGGACGAATCCCTGCACGTATGAACAAAGGGGAGGCCTGACGAGTGACCCCATCACATCTTATCGTGCAATAGCTTGAGGAAAGTGAGGAGGGAGCCAGCCGGTGGTCTGTCTGCCTTTGGCATCACCTACCCCGGGCTCAGCCAAAAGTGAGGAACCCATGCTAACCCATGAAGTGGCACTGAAAAAGCTCCCTCTCCTCGCCGGGCTTCAGTTACCATGCCTCTCAAGGGAACACGTTAGACGTGGAAGGAGTAACTGCTGCTACTCATTCACACTTGCTGTGTGCTCTGTGCTTCACGTGAATTATCTCATTTGATCTCAACAACGAAGCCATCCTCCAGAAGGGAAGCCCTGAGTCGGTTGGGTTGGTGTTGCCCAGAAGCAGACCCTGAGACAAAATTGAAAAGCACGTAGCTGATTTGAGAGGTGATCCTAGGAAATATCAGTAGGGAAGTGGGGAAGTAACACAAGAAAGGTACCCAGGCAACAAACAGTGCGCTATTAAGCCAGCTACACGGTGGTGACTGGATCAATCCAATGGGGAAGGTCTATGGAGTAAGCCTGCTGCTTCTACCAACAATCTCACCCAAGAGACAAGGGAGCTACAGTACTTACATTAGACTGAACCAACAAAGTTACCATTATCCGATCATGTGTGACCTAAAGAAATGGCAATTTCACGTGGTTCAACGTAATGTTAATTCCAAGTGTTGTTGGTTGAGAACTGCTGGGCAGGGGAAGGGAAGTGTTAATTACATGGCCCTTCCACCCTCCCCTCCCCCACAGAGGAGCTTTCCAAGTTCTAGGGGAAATCCCTTAGGCGTGGAGATGCAGACACTGCCAGTGGGATGGGAACGCACTGAACAGTCTTAGTGGGCCCTGACGGGGGCCCTGACAGAGCATTCTGCCCTGACCAGGAGAACTGGGATCCAGTCGGGATTCAAACCCAGGGTGTCTGTCTCTGTAGCTCATGTTATGTAGCCCACATACTGCCTCCACTCAATTTCTAAGACTCTATCATTTCCCTGAATTACAGAATCCTATGCTAAGATTCTAGAAGTCTTCAACTACAAAATCTACAACTCAAAGACACAAAGTCTTAAACAGCGGGACAAGCCAAGCCAATTAGCCAAGGTTGGGTATTCACTGATCTATTTCACTTCTCAAGTATACACAATGTTCCAGATTCTGCACTGGGCTCAAAGGCTACATGCTGAGGAATACTGCCTTGAGAAGATGGATTAATACACCAACATATATCAAGAGACGGAGTCAGAGCAGCGCTCGAGCTGGTGCTGGAGGCCAGAGGAGGGTCACGTGGCTTTTGGAGGGAAGGAAGTGGCCTCCCGCATGGAAGCACACAGTCTGAGCTGGAAAGAGAGCAAGCCAGGCCAGCGTATGCACACCTCCCCCGAACAGTCATTCCAAGGGGATGACAAATGCGCTTTGTGGAATGGGATTTACAGAGTTGCTCAGGACCCCAATTCTTGAAGTGTTGCCCATTAACTTGTGTTTCAAACTTTTAGGAATGAGTTATGACATACCACCTTGAAAATTCAATTACCTCAGCAAGACATTCAGCATAAATCAAAGGTGTCTACAGCGTGGAGATGCATTAGAGCTCGTGCACAGAGGGGAAGTGACTCGCCCAAGGTCGTAATGCAAACTGTAGGATCGGCTGAGAGAGATTCCTAACCCATAACGTTGCCCAAATTGGCATGGGTTGGGAAACAGAGCACTTGCCTTTTCAACAGATGCTCTCCATCGCTATCATCAGAGTACAAGAGAGAAAAGCCCTGCGCAGGGAATCAGAGCCCCTGACGTGGACTCTGAGCTCCCCGACAGCCTCCATGTCTGATCAGTAACATGGGAATCACTGTGACAGTCCCGGAGAACTAAATGAGGTCATGTCAGAAGACATTAGGATAAATGGTACATAGTCCGGCAAATGCAAGGGGTTGGTCATAATCTTTACTATCCCTGATTAGGGGTTATTATTGTTTGTTGTACCTGGAATGATGACAGCTAACTTGATTCCTGTTTTGAAGGTATTTCTGTCCAACTTAAGAACGTTTAACAAATTTCTGTTATACTTCATAAAGTATATTTGAAAAATTCAAACACCACAGAGAGTTTAAAATAAAAAGTAAAAGTCCCCCCCATAGCAACCCCTGTTGATATAACAGTTTCTGATAGACCCTTCCAGAAAATGATTTCTGCATATAACACTATGCATGTGTGTGTGTGTTTTCCATTGTTCCACACATTGCTTTTTTTTTTTTTTCATGTAACAATACACCTCGGACGGGTGTTCATGTAACAATACACCTTGGGCTGCTTTTTTTAAGCAGGAAAGAGTGTGCCATTAATGGATAAACCAGAAATCATTTAACCAGACCCCTGTTGATGGTCATTTGTGGTCTAGTTGGGGATTTTTTTCCTATTACAATAGAGGTGCCATGAGCACCCCATACACGCATTAAGAGCATGGCCAGGATCAGGGCACATACCTGAGCATACGTTCTTAGACCTGAAATTGCTGGCCAGACACCATGTGCATTTAAAGTCTTGAAAGATGTAGTTACACTGTAGTTCAGAGAGGTCACACTAGCAACCCCCCACACACCCTTCTCCCACTTTAACTGTATGTGGAAGTGTCCCTTTCCTGAATCTCTAGTCAACCCCAAAAAAGAAAAAACTTCCTAATATTTGCCAGTCTGAGAAGTGAAAAATGGCATCTTGTTACTATTTTGATCTGTGTTCTCTTTTATCATGACTAACAGTGAATGTCTTTCCATATGTTGATTGGCAATTATTGTGCAGTGTTGTTTTCTCTAGAAGTGTGTGTGTGTGTGTGTGTGTGTGTGTGTGTGTGTGTGTGTGTGTGTGTGTGTGTCAGAGAAAGAGAGAGAGAGATGAGGTGGGAGTTCCCGTATTAACTGCCTGTTTATAGAGCCCTTGCCCTTTTTAAACTTTTATTTTTCATATCACTTTATATAACCCTCTTATAACTCAGAAGAGCAGCCTTGGGTGAAAAGGCATAAACTGTTTCTTTCCTGATATATTGTTACTTTTATTTCTTTATCATGTTTTTGCCATGGATTTTTTTTAACATATAAAATAAACTTTTAACTGATCTTCCCCCTTCCACACTTGCCACAACTGTGATCATTTTAAAACTGAAGACAGATCACTTTGCTTCTTTGCTTACAACCTTCCTGTTCTTTTCCATCATTCTTAGAATAAATTCCACAGTTCTGCCTTGACCTTGGAGGCCCCTCCTGGTGTAGACGCTGCCTGTATCTCCGGCCTCACTACACCGTCCTCCTCATTCCAAGCATACTTGCACTCTTTCCCATGTCAGTTTCTTTATACCTTGCTTTCTCTCCTTCCGGAATGTTCTTTCCTCCTCCCTTTCTTCCCTCCTCCCTTTCTTCAAGGTCACAGCTTAAATGTCCCTTGTCATGTAGACTTACATGATCCCCCCAATTAAAGGCACGTCTTCCTCTGCTATTTTCTACCTCAGCTCCTTGTTTGCCTCTCTGGTTGCATTTATCACAACATATAGATACTTATTTGTTTGCTTCCTTCTGCTTTCCTCTCCAGAATATAAGCTCCACGAGGGCAGGGCCTTGTGGGTCTTGCTCACCATTGCATCCCCAGCGTCTCCATCAGTGCCTGAAACAATGTGGGTCCTCGCCACCTATTTATTTAATGCATTAATCATTTATCATTCCCTTCCTTTATAGCTTTTCACTTTTTCTGGGCAGCTTGGAAAGGTACTTATCTCTCCTTTCATTTTCAGGCTTAAAATCATTCATTGAGACTCAGGTTTATTCTGTTACAGGTATTGTTTATATGCACTGGGTTACTGGGGTGAACAAGACGAGGCAACACAGCTGCCCTCCAAGGGCTCGGATCCCAGTATAGGGATGACAGACCAACCACAAATTGAGACTGGAGGAAGAAATAATTTTAGAGGATGGCAAGAGCTATGGAGAAAATAATGCAGGAGAATATGAAAGAGGATGGAGGCGGCCGGGTCTCGTGAGAAGGAGGAAGCCATGGGAAGAGCCGAGGAAGAGCATGCAAGCGGGATAACAGCAGGTGCAGCTTCAGTGCACGAAGGAGCTTGCTGAGTCCGGAGAACAGAGAGGAGGGAGCCGCGCATCCTCAGAACAGAGAGCAGGGCAAGGGAGGTGGGGCATCGCTCACAGAGGTGGGAGGGGCCTCCGCCGTACATCACGGGGACGCTCTTCTAAAGGGGCAGCCACTGCGGGGCTCCAAACCAGGGAGTGGCATCCGACTTTGGTGTTTAGAAATAATCACCCTCTGATCCATCTAGTGAAAGAAACAAGGAACTGGAAACCTAGCTTTATAATTTTTTTTTTCTCCAAACGACTGGTCAGTTGTCCCATTTATTGAATAATCCATACTTCCCTCCCCTAGATTTAAGTGGAAGTGCTTTTTAACATATACCAAAATTCCCTTGGGTATTTAGTATATATGGGGATGGGGGAGAGGGTGGTCCCTTCTGTTCATTTGTTTCCTGAAACCAAACATATTGATTATTGTACAACAGCTTCATGATACATTCTGAGATCTGTTGGTACCATCCCTCCCCTTATTACTGTTTTTTACAGAATTGCCCTATTTTTGCACATTTTCCCCCAGGTGACTTTTGAATCCTTCTGACAAATTTTGAAAGTGAAATCCTCTTACTGTCTTAATTGGGATTCATTGGGTTTATAGATTAATTTATTTATAAATAGATTAAAGAGAAGTTACACCTTTACAATATTAAGATTTTCTACTAATAAGCACGACCTATATCTACTTGATCCCAGTGTTTTCAGTTTTTTCATACACCAACTTAACAGGTATTGATTTATTAAAATAACATATAACTTGATTGCAAAAAGCTCGTTATAGAAATTTGGAAAACAGAAACATAAAATATAAAAGAAAATACAGAAGCAAATAAAAATCCCACATAATTGCATCACACACAGAGCTGCACTGTCAACGGGCTCTTGTGCGGGCAGCAGGCGCGTGGGGACGGGGCATTCTCATACGCATACTGAGTTTTCCATTGTTTAAAAATGAAACTTCTTCACATTTGGTCCCATATAGTAAATATTCTCTCAACCACAATTATAATGACTGCCCAAAATTACATCACATAAATATACTATCATTTATTCAACCACTCTTCAATTGTTAAACATTTCAGGGATTTTTTTGCAATGTTCTGTTCTAAGCGGTACTACAGTGAACACACTTGTAAATAGGTATTTGTTCTCCTCGTTATTTCTTTTTTTAAAAAAATTATTTATTTATTTTTGGCTGTGTTGGGTCTCCGTTTCTGTGTAAGGGCTTTCTCCAGTTGCGGCAAGCGGGGGCCACCCCTCATCGCGGTGCGCGGGCCTCTCACTGTCGCGGCCTCTCCTGTTGCGGAGCACAGGCTCCAGATGTGCAGGCTCAGCAGTTGTGGCTCACGGGCTTAGCTGCTCCGCGGCATGTGGGGTCTTCCCAGACCCGGGCTCGAACCCGTGTCCCCTGCATTGGCAGGCAGCTTCTTAACCACTGCACCACCAGGGAAGCCCCGGGAAGCCCCGGGAAGCTCCGGGAAGCTCCGGGAAGCTCCGGGAAGCTCCGGGAAGCCCTGGGAAGCCCCGGGAAGCCACTGATTATTTCTTAAAGATGGCTTCTTTGACTTCACCGGTGGGTTCATGTCCTTTGCTGGTTTTCCCCCTGTTGTGCAAGATCACTTTGTCTAGTAAAGATTTTGACCCTTTGTCTGCCAAACATTTGCTGAAGTTTACCTAGCTTGTTGTCAGCTTTTTTAATTGTATAGAGTATATTGAATGGGAGAGGGTTGAATTTTTTTACTAACTAAGGGTTTGGTGAAAGATGAGGCTCTATCTAACTTGATAGTCCTTGCAAATGGCCAATTTTCTCAATATAATTTGTTGAACCATTTGCCCTTATTATTTTCTTTCTGAAGCCTTTTTAATCTATACCAAGTTCTAGTTTACATAGGACCATCGATTCTATTCCATTGACCTGTCAGTTGATTCTTACAACAGTGACAAACTGTTTTAATTACTAGTTTCATAATGCATTTCAATAATCAGAAGGTAAGGATCCCCTTGTTGTTCTTCCTTTTTCAGAATACTCTAATTCTGAACCAGAATAGAAAGTCACTTCACTTGAACAGCAGGAAGGCCATACATGTTGACTGTTGTGTTTGTATAAGAATTCATCCCATGCCAAGTGTACTACCTCGGCTGACATGGAAGAGCTGGGAAAAGACCTTGGACCCTGACTGCCTAGTTCCCTGAAACGAAGGAGCTCATTAAAAACTACAGTTCCCAAAATGCACTACTCCAGGGTTCTGTCTGGCCCCTCCACCATCCACTGCACTGTGACCTGTGATCCTGGGCCACACTTCTCTGGACAGCGAGTCCCTCCATCAGGTCCCAGACAGTGCCCGGGGAAGTGCTGGGGTCATGGCTGAGAGAGGGAAGCAAGTAGAAATGTGCTCTGAGGCCTCAAATACAGAACTACTGTTTAGGGAGATAGACGTCCAGGTCTCAGGTTAGATGGGACCCTGGCCCTATGCCTCAAGAATGGTATAGAGAGGGAGAGACCCCAGGCCTACCTTCTTTCCATTAAGCTGATCAATTCATTCTGATTAGAATGGAATACTTGGTCTCTAACAACAATCTTCACTCTGCCCTTTGTGGAAACTGCCTCCAGATGCCTGAGCTAGTGGGCTGCCAGTCTTGGCTTCTGATGCGGGTGTACCATTTTGCTCACTCTGTTACTTCAGATGCATTTTTGAAGGACCTTGGAGGATGCTACGTGAGAATTGCTTGCAAGATGCCACTTGGGATCAGAAGTCACCAATTATTTGTTTTAGTAAACAAATATCAGAAATATAAAATACTGACATCTTGCAATATTAAGTTTTACAAGAAGAAGCCACAATTTTCTCTGTATGTACTGTTGAGAAGACATGGAAGAAAGAAAGCAGGAACAGGTTGCTAAGGTGCTTGGGAGAGATTCCTTAGCCTATGATCTTAAAATTCGCCACCTTGCCTGGTTCCCCAGAGCTCTTCCTGGGGGCTACCACAGAGGTCCTGCTGAGAATAAGAAGCTGGTAGCTTTGTTCCCATTTTTCAAGCTTCCCTGAGAGCATTCCTCCCTCCCCTGGGGAACTTACAGCCTCCCTTGGGAGGCTATTCAAGGCTATCCTGGGTCTCTGACCATAACCACATCACAGTCATAGGCAGAATCTCCCCCTGTCCCCCAAGATTCCCATCCTCTAATTATTCAATCAGACACTAACCTAGGTATAATACTTCTGTGAGGGACTTTGCAGATGCAATTAAAGCCCCATGTCAACTGACCTTAAAAAATAGAGATGATCCAGGTGGGCCTGACCCAAACAGCTGAGCATTTATAAGCAGAGAGTTTTCTCTGGCTGGCATCAGCACAGGGAGTCAGAGAGGGTCAAAGCATGACGGGGATTTGATGTGCCTTTGCTGGTTTAATGTTGGAGGCGACCACATGAGAAGGAATGCCTACAGCCCTAAATTGCTCAGAGAAACCCCAAGTGATGCCCACCAAGGAAACGGGACCCCAGTCCTCCACCCACAAGGAACCGAATTCTGCCAATACCCTGAATGTGCTTGGAAGCAGATTCCTCCCCAGAGCTCCCAGAATATGGCTCAGCCAAGCCGTCCCCTTGGAATCAGCCTTATAAGATCCTAAGCAGAGAACCAGCCACATCGTGCCAGACTTCTGAGCTACAGAACTGTGAGCTAATAAATGGGTGTTGTTTTAAGCCGCTACGAAGCAATGGAAAATGAATACACCATTCAATGGCAACAAAATGCCCCTCCTGCCACAGGCCTCACTGTGCTAATCAGGGCAGCCAGGATTAGAGCCTCCACTCTGTCTGGATCTTTGCAGGAAACTCCCCGTCAAAGATCAAAAGTTAGCACAGCGTGGTTCATGACAGGAAAACCAACTGCTCCCCGCCTGGCCCTGTGCCACCTGATCTGAGGGGAAAGGGAGAGCCATCTACCCATATAATAGCGTCCCTGGGAGCAGGGAAGGCAGTGCAGCCAGTGTGACCCATTAACACATCAAGAGGACGCCAGGGGGATGGCATCGCAAAGGCCCCACTTTGATTTTTGCAGGCATCTCGGGGAGGAAGAAGGCAACAGAGGCTGTGTTCTGAATCCAAAGCCATCTATTTCTAGGCCTTCAAAAGGGAAAATCGTCTAAGCCCTCACAAGGGGAAGAAAAGAGAATGCAAGTTCCCGAATCCAGGCAGCCGCAAAGAGGGAGTATGGGACCAGGGAGCCAGGCAGCGGGTACCACCATCCGCTCCCTGAATGTTAAAATGCTCTCCCCGCAGACCTGACAACCACCAGCGCTCCATACCCAACCAGGTGAGATTTAGACATACTCAAGTTTGCTGAGCCTCAAATTAGCCCTTGTAAGAGCTCCTCTTCTTCAGAAGCTGGGGAATATTTGCAGTTAATCAGGCCCTAAATTCAGGCATCTGGGGAATGCTGTAGCGCCCGTGGTTTCTCCTGTTCGCCACACTTGGCCCATCTCCTGCCTTCCTCTCTCTTCCCCTCACGGTGCTGGTGAAATGCTTGGCAAACTTGTCCCACAAGTGGAAGGGAGGTTGAGAGAGAACGGAACAGTTAACACGACACATCACAGCCAAATTATAAAACACTTTTCCTGACGGGGGCAGGCAAATACTCTATCTATCCAACCACAGTCTTTTAAAAATCCCCTACCCTCCCCCCCAAAAATTTCAGTAAGTGCTTAGAATATGTTGAACACTTGGCTTGGTTCCTGCCCTACAAGAACTCCCAGCACTAGGGAGAACTAGTTCTGAACCCCAACTAGCATGACAGAGGCTTGAATTCCAATAATAATTACTAACACGTGCTGAGCACTCAGGATGGCCTCAATGCCAAGTGTTTTCCATATGCAAACTCATTCATGCCTCTTGAGTCCTTTACTGTCAACACTATTAATTAGTCCCACTTTACAGATGAGGAATCTGTGCATTAGTGAGGCTAAGGAATTTCACCCCAAGGAGATCCTTCTGGCTCATCTTCTCTGTTACTGGGAATTGGGTCCACGCAGAAATTGCAAGCTGGATGTTTCCCACACTCACGGTCCGGTTAGGGAGATAGGCTGACCACACGGAACAAGGGACAAGGCTGCAGGGCCTCCCGGAAGGGCAGGCAGGGGTCAAACATACATCTGTGACTTAGGTCAGGTGGCCCAGAAGCAGACCTGGAGAGGAGAATTTGTGTGCAAGAGATTTAGTAAGGAAGAAGGAAAAGAAACAGGGGAGTGAGAGGAGGACTTGATGAGAAAGGGAAGAAGTCAAGCAAGCGTGTGATTCAAGGCCGGCTCCCAGTTTCCGCCTGATCCCATGGGGGACTCTGGAGCATAAATTACACCCGGGGTCTGTCCTGCCTTCCGGCAGGGACCTGGCCTTTTATACTCCAGCAATGGATTCTCATTGGCTTCAGGATGCCCAGGAGGCAGTGGGACTGCCAGTAGACCAAGGGAAGACCTCCTCGGAGAGTCAGAAACAGGAACGTGCAGCGCCCTGACAGTGTCCACTACAACCTATTGGGTTGGCCAAAAGGTTCGTTCAGGTTTTTCCGTAACATCTGACAGAAAAACCCGAACAAACATTTTGGCCAACCCAATATTTGAATCCTGATCCTTCTCTCTAGCTGTGTTGCCTCAGACAAGTTGCCTAACCTCTCTGAGTCTTAGGATCTGCATCTGCAATAAGCATAAAGATTCCTACCCCTCCCTCACAGAGTTATCACAAGGATTTGATTCAATAAAATGAGGGTGCATGGTCTAAAATCAGCACCAACCCCCCATGATGTGGCATTGTGCAAATGGCAATAAAAATACTCATGTAGACCCAGGAAAAGACAAAAGTCCACTGAGCAGCTATGAGTAACTCACAAAGACTTGCAAATACTCTCCTCGGCACCAGCCCCCATCCTTCTCCACCGATGAGGAGGCCGTTTGGTAAAATTGCCTTAGCTGTGACCACACAAGCCAAATTATGTCTTCTCATCAAACCCACACACTTCTCCCCCTGAAAAACAAGCTCCCTCCTAAGAGTTTAGAGCTGCCCCATGCAAAGCCAACTACCCTACCACCCACCAAGGGTCTGTGACCTGCATCTCTATTTTGTTACCACCCAGAGGACAGGACTGGTAAAGTTTACAAAAAGGGCCCCATTTATAAGGGGGAGTGCAGAGAAATCTGTCCAGGCTTGGCAGCTGCTCCCTAATCTAGCTCCATTGTTTTAGCTCTCTCATTAAGTGGCTCTGTTCACACTGCCAGCTCCCCTTCCCAAGAAACCCAGCTATATTGAGCAGATACATAAAAGCCAACAATTAAATTGTCTTATCAAATTTTCACAGCTTAAGTTGTTCAATTGCATGGGAAATGACTAGCGTCTGTAAATAGAGGAAGAGAGTGGCAGGCCCAGAGGCTGCAGGCTGGAGCTGGGGGCGCTGAGGGCAGCTCCCTAGAAGGCGTGGGGTGCGCAGACCACACCAAACTCGGAGCGGGGCCTCCTGTGAGTCCTCAAGGGGCCCAACAGGCCTTGTCTTGAGCACCCAGGAAGCGAGGAGTAGCAGAGATTGACTGACTTCTCTGCGGTCCCCAAGACAGCCCTGGACTTGGAGACAGCAGGCAGTGTCCAAGTTCAAGGCCCCACGGCCGACCAGCTGGAGGTAACGGGCAAAGCCACTTACACGACCGAGCCTCAATTTACTTACTCCATCTAGACTAGGGCAGAGACCTGATTCCTGGTCACACCTGGTGCTTGTTCAGTGCGCCACTGAGGGTGGCCTGGTCCTCAGAGAGAGTTCTCCATGCAGCTGTGTCTAACACACCTTCCACTTTGGACTGGTACGTGGTCTGCTATACAGATCAGGCCCCAAACAGGCCCCATTCCTTCCTGCCCAGGACGGTAGGCGCCCCCCTGCCATTACCCGGAGTTTGATTCTAATCCTCTGAATCAGTGCCTGACCATTGGAGGCTGTAGCCCTACTGGCAATAAGACATTCTTGTGGTTGCTGGAAGAATTGTGGTTTTTTGTTTGAGATATTAAAGGAGAAAGCCTAATGTATCTCATTTTTCTGGAATGTCTCATTCAGATTCGCTATTTGGATGTTGATGGTCCAGCCTGCCTGCCCCAAAACACACACACAAAAATCTACAAATTACACAGTCATATGAACAAAACATTCAGCCCCATTTTGACCTTTGGCTTGGATTTTGACAACCATCACTCCCTTTGTATGAGATTTCGTCCCTCTGGTTATTAAAAAAAAAAAAAAAAATCCATTATTTGTTTTAGCTCAGTCTCCTGAAAGTATGAAGGAGCTACAGAACTCTTACAGGGACTCAGGAGTGGGGTCAGGGGTAGGAAACTGGGAGAAAGGCCTTTGGGGGTGGGAATCTCCTCTCTATCAGATCAAGATGTTCCATAAAACCTGAGGAAGCAGAGTTTAGAAGCAGCCTTGCCCAGGTCCAGCCGGGCAAAGACAGCCAGTGGCCAAGACACATGATCACTAGACACATGATCTGAGGCCAAAAGCAGGAGCAAAGCAGAACTCCCCGGACAGATGTGCCCTGGATGGTGGGAATGGGTGGAGGCTTAGAGTCAGTCTCTGTCCAGCCCAAGTCCACGTCCCTTGAAGCAGCACCTATCCCATCACTCCTCAGCCAGCTGGACGGATCACAGAGCATCAGCCACAAGAACTACAACCATATAGAGTTTTACACAGATTTCTTCATCACTTCAGGGCACTGTCGCATTCACCATACCCGTGACCCTCTTAGTGCCCCTGAGAGGTAGGTAGGGCGGCTTCTCACCAATCCTACTTGGTCTCACAGGAAACATCCAAGTTCAGAAATTCTACCTTTGCATAATCCATCCTTCACATACAGAATTCAAGTCTTAATAGGCTTGACCAAGATTATGAAAAAGCTCTAGATACTCCAGGAGTAGAATTCAGGGTTTCTAACTCTGAATACACTCTTTTGCTCCATTTCAAAACACTTCGGGGAAAGACCCACGTAAAACTCACAGGCCACCAAAAATCTGTTACACCCAAGTTCGAAACTTAGGAACAGACTCTGGGCACATGTACCCTGGAGAAGAGTGAAAAGCACGATGTTTTCCTTTCTTCCTGTGTAATTTCTGTGGTTATTTTTTGGAGTTCCTCCTATGTGTAAAGACTCTCCTATTCTCAGCTTTAACAAAGTGAGGCATCGATGTCTATATTTTGGTAAAGTGTCTAAAAGCTCTGCTCACATGTCTCTCCCTCCTTTTCCACTCATTTCCCTTTTACGTAGGTGCTGCCCTCACGCAGGATGACGGACACATGGCAGTGATGGCACCAGGGCAAGAAAGGGAAAGAAAATGTAATTTTCTTCTAAACATACACAAATTTACAATATGAGGATCTTCTACTTTTTGATGGATTAATCATGTGTATTCCACAAAATGAGTCAGCTAAGTTAGAAAGATCAATGTGTTTGATAGACAGTGCAACATCTTTGATTACTGACCCCATGCTGCTGTGGACTGGTCACCAGAGAAGCATCATCTTCTGCACCGACTGGGACTCAGAGATGAACAAGAGCACAGAACACGACCTTGGGCAGATTTGCTTAGCTGTGGAACAGCCAGACACAGAGGGGAGAAAACCCACCGGACAAAGAACCTTCACAAGTGTCAAGCTCAAAGCTAATGGAAACCCTGGCATCTTATCAAGCAGGCATCTTCTTCCCCGGCCATTCAAAGATAACAAGCTGAGAATCTCCTGGGGGTCATGGGTGAATCAGAAAGAAAACTGAGCAGAGAAAGAGGATAGAAACAAAAGATGGAGAGTTGAGGGAGGAAGACTCAAGTGGGAGGTGGCATATGGAAGAGCCCTTCCCAAAGTAAATGTGGTGCAGTGTGCCTTTATCAACTAAAGAAAAAGCCAACCAGGCATAAGGTCAGGGAGGGCACACAAGGCTGCCCAGTGACACGTGTTCCAGGGAGTAGGAACTTCCCAAACTTGATCCCAGATCTCCCACTTACTGTCGTGGGACCCTGGCTGAGCACCAGAGACTTTATCCACGTCCCAGAGCTTCCGTGCGTATTGGCGGGCTGACACAGGAAAGCACCGATCATGGGTCCTGGGACAGAGTGGGCATCCTTGGTCCTCACCACAACCCTGGCGCTGCTGAGTTGCTGATAAAGAGCCTGACCTGGGCATTGCAGGGCTCATTTCACTCTGCCATCAGTTGCTGGGATACTTTAGAGCATCAAGTGCTTCTGTCCAATTCAATACGCTATGGATCGCCAACACAGGAAACCCATGTGAGTGGAGCTTCCCTAGTTGAATTCAGAAGACAGAATTCAGCCTCGTACTGAAGCCCTGCCCACCCCACACCCCCAACCCTGGCCCCAGCAGTCACTCGGATCCAGGGCTCTCCACACTCAGCTTAGAAACCTTGAATTTATGATATACAGGCAGATCTCGGAGATATTGCGGGTCCAGTCCCTGACCAGCTCATTAAAGCAAATACTGCAATAAAGCAAGTAAGAGGAATCTTTTGGTTTCCGAATGCATATAAAAGTTATGTTTACACTATACTGTAGTCTATTAAGTGTACAATAGAATTATGTCTTTAAAACACAGTGTACATACCTTAATTTAAAAATACTTTATTGGGACTTCCCTGGTGGCGCAGCGCTTAAGAAGCCGCCTGCCAATGCAGGACGCATGGGTTCGAGCCCTGGTCTGGGAAGATTCCCACATGCTACGGAGCAACTAAGCCCATGCGCCACAGTTACCGAGCCTGCGCTCTAGAGCCGGCGAGCCACAACTACTGAGCTCGTGTGCCACAACTACTGAAGCCCGCACGCCTAGAGCCCGTGCTCCACGACAAGAGAAACCACCTCAATGAGAAGCCCGTGCACCGCAACGAAGAGTAGCCCCTGCTCGCCACAACTGGAGAAAGCCTGCGCGCAGCAACGAAGACCCAACACAGCCAAAAACAAATAAATAAATTTTTAAAAACACTTCATTGCTAAAAAATGCTAAGCAGCATCTGAGCCTTCATGGGGTCGTACTCTTTCTGCCGGTGGAGGGTCTTAACCTCATCGCTGATGGCTGCTGACTGATCACGGTGGAGGATGCTGAAGGTCAGGCGGCTGCAACAATTTCTTAAAAGAAGACAACAGTGAAGTCTGCCACACTGATTGACTCTTCCTTTCACGAACGATTTCTCTGTAACACGCTATGCTATTTGATAGCATTTTACCCACAATAGAACTTCTTTCAAAATTGGAGACAATCCTCTTAAACCTTGCCACTGCTTTATCAACTAAGTTTATGTAATACATAAATCCTTCGTTGTCAGTCCAACAATAGAATACGTTCTCCATCTTAAATGGGTGCAGTGTGAGGTGCCCCCAAACAATCACAATAGTAACATCAAAGATCACTGATCACAGATCACCATAACAAATATAATAATAAGGAAAAGTTTGAAATATTGTGAGAATTACCAAAATGTAACACAGACACACGAAGACAGCAAACGCTGTTAGAAAAATGGCACCAATACACTAGCTCGATGCAGGGTTGCCACAAACCTTCACCTGCGGAAAACACAGTATCTGCAAAGTGCGATAAAAGGAAACGCAATAAAACAAGGCACGCCTGTAACTCTTCACAAGGCAGTGGACTCATTCAAAAATGACAGAATAACTTAAGTTAAACCATATTTGTGCAGCTACTGTTCAGACACAACTTTGTCAGGTCCATCTCACAGATGGTAAAACTGAGGCTCAAAGAGGTTCATCAGCTTGTCCAAGGACACACGTACGATGGGTGATAGAAGTGGGATTCAACCTCAGATGCCCACACTGTGAATGCATTATTCCCTCTGATGCCAAAATTCCTTATTAGCCCTTCTCAGCCTCCTGAAGAGAAAATGGGGCTGAACTGACAGAGAGTAGCTCATTTCCCCAGCTCCCCCAACCCTTCGCCTCCAACTGACACCACCGTCTGGTTTCCTTCAGCATCAGAGACTGGAGCTCGCAGACGGCCTGGACTACTGTTCACACAGAACGTCGCTGTGGGCCCTCAGCCTTGACCCCAGCAGAAGCATGCAGGCTAGAACGGTTAGTCCCTTCCTGGGGCCTCACCTCATCCATCAGCAGCTCTCTGGGCACCCATCCCTCCACCCTCCAGGCAAGGCAGAGCCAAGATGGAGAGGAATGCCCTCAGCAGGCCATCCAACACACTCAGCTGTTCCCAAGCTGCCACGCCTTTGCAGAAAAATCTCCCCGACCTTGTCTGCAAACATGTCTTTTCCGATGCAGGGCTTGGCCCAGGACTCAAGGATCCTGCGAAACGCCGTGAAATTCAGTTCTCAGTGGGTCGGACCTATAACGGATGTTGGGGAAGAGGCAGATGTGTTCACACACGTAAGAAGACCCGCTGTGTGGTATTCGCCATGCTACACTAGGTTCCGGGGATACAAAATGAAAGGACACATCTCCCATAGAACATGAGGACCCAGTGAATCTTCAGACATCATTTAGGCCCACCTATCTATTCAAGATATGAGAAAACTGAGACCCCAGGATGAGGGATTGACCCGAGATGTTCATGTGATCCAAGCCAATAGGGTCCCAGGCTGAGACCCTATTGGAAGTTGGAGCTAGAGGAGAAGGCTGTGCAGATGTGGCTTCTGGCCAAGGCGAGGACAAGAGTGAAAGAGCCGGGGGCCTCGTGCAAAACGCAAGGAGGCATCCGTCTCAGGGCCTTTGTATACAAGTATATCTATGGGAGGAGAGATGCATGGGGAGAAACTCTTTCTTCAAATCTGTGGCTACTCCAGTGCTTTCCAGTAAGTCCCCTCAATCCCTTAACCCAGATGGAGTTGGGTTTCTGTCACTTGCCACCAGCCTGTTCTGGCTAATTATGAGGCCTTGCTGTGCCCATCCCCCACACATCTGCTTCTGCACTGTGACTCAGCTCAACCTTTCTGTCCCTCACCTCTGGCCACTGGCACTAGGCTCTCTCCCATGCTTTGGGGCTGGGGTCCCCTCCTCCAGTTCCCATCTCTCCCAGGATCTCCAGAGCTGCTGAGTGGAGCCTCCTCAAAGCTTGCTGCCCAGGCCCCACCATCAAGGGTCTGATGACCTGTGATGAGTTGAGTGGGAAAGAGGGAGAACACAGAAATATGTGTGAGCCTCAGCTCAGGAGGCAGGTGGCCCGTGCTGGAATGGCCAAATGTCACCTGAGCAGATGGTGTCCTTCACGCTGAGTGATCAAGGAAGGCCGTGGAAAGGATGAAGAGTTAAAGGGCACTGAAAATGAGCAGACGAGAGTCTAGAGTTCACTCTGACATGACCAGTAAACTGAAGTGCTCTCAGGGGCTCTGCCTGCACATCCCACATTCTGTTCCCCCACGGTCTCTTCTCCTGCCTGCCCAGATCCGCAGGGCTGCCGTGGATCTTCTGTGACCTCCTTGACTAAGCTAAAGATGCTGCCAGGATGCCCACTGCCTCATCTCCGCACCTGGACTTGCTACCCGGCCCCAGGGCACCAATACTGAGCCCATCACTGAGCCTAACTAACCATGGGGCCCCGCCCACCTTCTCCACTTTGGGAGGAAGGGATGTGAGAGCCCGTTTCCTGCCATCGGGCCTCCCCTCTTCCATCTGACTGGATGAGATACGATGGAGATGGGAGGCCTGTGATGGCAGCCGTGGGGGAAGCAGCCTTGGAGGCCAAACAGATTATTTGGGGGGGTTGGACAAACTATTTGCCAACATGGCTTCCATCTTGAGCTGATGTTGGCTGAAGCCCAGTGTCTCAGACTGCAAGAAACTGGAAAGGAGCATTTGCCAACTCTGTTCTCCTTAAAAGGATGGTTCTTCCTCAATCAGGCACATGTGACACAGCCGTGGGGGCAGAGAACCAGCCAGCAGCGACCAGAGGCGGGACAGAACTTGGAGCCAAGGAAGAGTTTAGTGTTGCAAATCACACACCACAAATTATGTTCCCTGCACATTCCTTGGAGGTTTGGAGGCATAAACTTTCCCCCTTCCCTCTCCTAAAGTGGATTCCAGGAGCTGACCCTAGTGATGTCTACATTTAAGCAAGTGAGAATAGGCGTCAGCAGCCCCTGGGGTCCTGATGAGATGAAGAAATGGAGTGGGCTTTCTCCAGGCAAGGAGAGAAGGGGAGAACTGGGATGGCATGGGGTGAGCAGCAAGGAATCGCAGCAGAAAAGGGAAACAGGATCTGGTACAGCTGGACCAAGTTAGGGTTTGCAAAGCTAACTCCAGGCAGTGGTGCTTACGAGTGTGGGCTCCGGAGTCTCGTCACCAGGGAACAAACCCCAGGGTGCCCTTCAGTTACTGTGTGACCGTGTGTGAGTTCCTCAACCTCTCTAAACTATTTTTCTTCAACACATTGGTATCAGGAGTCTTTGTGTGTGTGTGTGTGTGTGTGTGTGTGTGTGTGTGTGTGTGTGTGAAAACTATAAAAACAAAAACTAACTTTTTTTAAAGGGAATTTACTGGAGGGTTACAAGATCACTCACAGAATCAAAGGCAAAACCAAAATATGTATCATGCCTTGGGAAGGACAGGAACTAGGTGGCTCCTGAGTGCCAACTGGTGGCTTATCTTTCAATTTTTTTAAATTTATTTATTTTTGGCTGCATTGGGTCTTCACTGTTGGGTCTTCGTTGCTGCGCACGGATTTTCTCTAGTTGTGGTGAGCGGGAGTTACTCTTCGTTGCAGTGCGCAGGCTTCTCTTTGCGGTGGCTTCTCTTGTTGCAGAGCACGGGCTCTAGGCACGCGGGCTTCAGTAGTTGTGGTACGTGGGCTCAGTAGTTGTGGCTCACAGGCTCTAGAGCGCAGCCTCAGTAGTTGTGGTGCACGGGCTTAGTTGCTCCACGGCATGTGGGATCTTCCCAGACCAGGGCTCGAACCAGTGTCCCCTGCCTTGGCAGGCGGATTCTTAACCACTACGCCACCAGGGAAGTCCCTGGCTTATCATTCTAGAATGTTGGAAGATAGTTGGTTTTACTTCCCTCCCCCTCCCCCAACCTTGGGCAGAGTGATTGACAGTTCCCCACAAACATATCAAATGAAGTGGAGGTAATTCAATTCCTCCAATGAGAAAAATCACACTTATGTTTTGACAATTTACATTTATGTGTCTTTTTTCATGTAAGAAAAGTATTCAAACAAAGCTTTTAGTCAAACTCCCAAACTGTGGGGAAAAGCTGGGCATTCTACTGAAACAACAGTGGAGGGGGTTGGCAGAGGATTTTTTTCTTTTTTTTTAAAATCTCATTCCATCTGAATACAGACTCTGGATTAGATGCTGATTAATTTGGCGCTAAGGGCTGCTGTTCATCAGTTGTATGTCAGCAATCGTTTCTGGCCACCTTTAAACTGTAAAGCATAGTGGGATTAACTGCACTTTTGCAAATTACCTCTTTACAAAAGTATAAGTAAACTCGAGGTGTACTCCAGGAGTGACATCACCCCCTGTTTAAACCCACTGTGATTCCGGGGTTATGGCAAGGCTGGGCTCAAGCTGATGAACTCGGATGGAATTCATCCTTGTTTATTTAACAAGGCATTTTGAGACCTGGGATTTCCTGAGCCAGTTTCCAGAGTGACAACAGAGCACTTCGTAGGGTCACAGGAGGCAGGAACCTTGGCTGAACCTGGGGATGTGCTTGGCCTTCAGCCCCACTGGAGAGTGATCAGGTGAGCAGGGCCCACAGCTGCCCCTCCTGCACAGCCCAGGACAGCACAGCCCGGGCCTCCACTGTCTGGGGGAGGTCTAGGCTCATCTATCTGCCCGTTCACTGGGGATAGCAAGAAGGTGCAGGAGACACAGGAAGGGGAACTGACCGTCATTGCGTTCCTAACAGGCGCCAGAAATTGTTTGGGGCTGTTCTGGGGCTTCCCTCTTGATTATAGAAATATTACTAGAAAAAAATATACACATATTGGAAAATTTTGAAGAAAATAGAGTAGAAAAACAAAATTACCTACAACTCTCAGGGACAATCCTGAGCATTTTTTTTTTTTTTTTTTTTTTTTTTGCGGTACGCGGGCCTCTCACTGTTGTGGCCTCTCCCGTTGCGGAGCACACGCTCCGGACGCGCAGGCTCAGCGGCCACGGCTCACGGGCCCAGCCGCTCCGCGGCACGTGGAATCTCCCCGGACCGGGGCACGAACCCGTGACCCCTGCATTGGCAGGCGGACTCTCAACCACTGCGCCACCAGGGAAGCCCTAACAACAACATTTTAATAGCGTGTGCTTTAAGTATAAAAGGGATATAGACCCCTGGTGAAAAACTTCACAGCATACAGATCAGGATTTTGCCCTACCTATCTCACCAAGAGACCATTTTCACTGTTTACCATTTTCTTACAGTCCATCCACTCTTTCCTATTCATAGATCAAATTACATGTACCTGTACACAGATGCATATATCCATGTATTTTTTACATATATGTATTTATACAACTTTGCATCCTCTTTTGTCGCTTACATTATGTGGTGAGTTGTTCTTGTGACTTACATGTTGTTTTTAAAACTTCATCTTAATGACAAATAAATATTACATTATGTAGCGGTACCGCAATGTGCCTCACTAATATCCAATTTGGGGACATTTGGGTTGTTTCTAAATGTTTAATATGATAAATACTGCTGGGAAGAACATCTTTCCACATGAAACTTTATGTCTGTCCCTAATGTTTCCTGGAAATTTGGGAAATTCATTAAAACTTTGGCTTAGTTTTACGTTAGGCTTAAAAGGCTGTCTTTGCTGCTCACCCCCCGTGCACTTAGTGAATACTGAAATTCTCATTAAATAAGGCAAGTGGTTTCTGTTTTGATAGAATGCTTCCAGGGACGGAGCACTCACTACCTTCTGAGTCAGGTCCTCCCACATTTGGGCATCACAATCATATAAAGGTCCTTCCTTATACCAAACAGACGTGGGCAGTATGGAACAGCTACACATTGGAGACATGGGGCACTAGCTAATTCCTTCTGAGTTCTTCAAAGAGTTTCAGATATTTCTCTACCCTCTCCCTCCTCTAGGCTAGTAAGCTCAAGTCATTTGAGTTTCCTTCCAAACCCTGGTAGTTGGGGCCTCTCCCCACCATGGGTCTTTCCTCTGGTACCCCCTGGTGCCCGCACCCCTCTTCCAGAGACTCCCAGCCTTTACAGGGTGTCCTCCTCACCCTTTCTCCAGCTCACAGGTATTTAGGGAAATGACTCTTAATCGCCCTATAACTGATAAGGTGTAGACATGTCACAGCCACATCCTGGGGACAGTAATTGCACCAGGGTTAAGCTCACCAACCTCCTTTGCAGCTGGACTGTCCCGTTTCTTGGTCCTGCTCCATCAGCTGTGTGACTTTGAGCGTGTTCCTGAACCTCTCTGGGTCACCAAGGTTGTGGGAAGGATGAAGTGAGATGACGATACATGTGCAGAGCTCACATGAGCTCTGGGACAGGGTTTGTGCTCAGTGCTGTGCAGTCTACCCTGTTTGGTGACAGATACTCCACCTGGGCAAGCTCGGAGCAACATTCAGGAAACATGCCATTCAATGGCCCCCGTAGATTTTACAGTGGCAAACGGTCTGGTCCCAGGGAGTCTGTGAGCCCAGGAGTCTGGGTGAAGTACCCTGTGGTTTCCAATGTGCCCACAGGCTGCTGTACACAGTGGGGAAGACTGTGACGGGCAGCTGACCAGCCAGGACTGATGTGCTCAGGCCTGTTTATCCAGAGCATCCCTACCGGGGACACAGGGCCTATAAGTCAGACATGCCCAATAAGCGAGGAGGCTTCAGGCATGGATGGTTCCAGGTCACCCACTCAGCTCTGCTTCTCAGGAGCTGAGCAGTCTGTGCAGAGTCATGTGTGTATATATGTGCGTGCGCGCGCGTGCGCACACACACACACACACACACACACACACACACACACACACACAACACTTTTCGGAAGGAAGCTCCCAGACTCGGGATCTCAAGACGTACAATCAGCTCCAGAAATGGAACAAATGAAAATTCAAATACAAAAATGGAAGAAAACGGGCTTTGGTTTAGCATTCCAAAATAAATGGCACTTTTTTTTTTCTTTTTTTTTTTTTTGCGGTACACGGGCCTCTCCCGTTGCAGAGCACAGGCTCCGGACGCGCAGGCTCAGTGGCCTGGCCGCTCCACGGCATATGGGATCTTCCCAGACCGGGACACGAACCCGTGTCCCCTGCATTGGCAGGCGGACTCTCAACCACTGCGCCACCAGGGAAGCCCAAACGGCACTTTTGTGTGCTTTGGCGATTGGGTCAGAAATCAACATATTTGTAAAGTTTGATTAAAATGTACTTTTAGGAGAGGAATGAAAGCGTGGTTGGAACTGCTCTGGCAGCTGTGATGATGAGTCCTGCTGTCCCCCACAGACCTCCAGTTCTGATCCAGGTCGGACAACAACCATAAAAGAGGCAGCTCAGAGCTTCCCTGGTGGCGCAGTGGTTGAGAGTCCGCCTGCCGATGCAGGGAACACGGGTTCGTGCCCCGGTCCGGGAAGATCCCACATGCCGCGGAGCGGCTGGGCCCGTGAGCCATGGCTGCTGAGCCTGCGCGTCTGGAGCCTGTGCTCAGCAATGAGAGAGGCCACAACAATGAGAGGCCCGAGTACCGAAAAAAAAAAAAAAAAAAAAAAAAAGAGGCAGCTCAGAGGGAGATCCGAGGGCCTGAGATGTTCCTGCTCTCTGGGAAGTCATCAGACCCACAGCTCAGGTGACATCAGGGACAAGCCATGTCAGGAGGGAGGCTAACTGCTTAAATTTCATTAACTTGGAGCCTCTGGATGGAGCTCATGAGACATCAGTCAACAAAGACACTAAAATGTCTTCCAAACATTGCTTAAAGCATTGATTTTCATTTTCTCCCTGCTATTTTTGTGGTTGTTATTGCTGCTAAGATGTCTGTTTCATTATTCTCTGTGCTGTACTGGGGCAACCGAAGTCCAACAGAAGATGCCTATCACGTGCCCCATCACAAACTGCTCCACCGACGCCCCTGCCTTCACACGGCCATTCATTCCGTGCACAGGGCTACCCCTCCCCTACCCACTGGGTAAACTCCTATTCACCCTTTGAAACCCATTTGAAGAAACCCCGGAGTCATTCATCTCTGAGAGCTGCCCCTCTCACAGCCTACCACCAGGTCTCATTTCTTTCACAACTTGAATTCTCACAATCTCCCTCCATCCCCACTGCCCCACTGAGAGCCCTCATCATGTGTCCCCAAGATACAGCCACCTCTCTGTACCAAATAAATACTGAACGATGGATGTCACAAATGTAACCCCATTTCATCCTCCTAGCCATCCTATGGTCGTCACTGGAGAGATGAGTAAACCGTGGGTGTGCAGTGCACTGTCCGGTGACCTTGGGCCTCAGTTTCCTCATGTACAAAGTTGGGTTACATTGTCTCTAAGATCCCTTGTAGTTCTAAAACTCCACACCTCACAGTTTCTTGCTTTAAACAACAACAAAAAAATGCTCCCAGTAGGATCGTGTTTTCAGTTTTATATTTGGAACGGGGAACATTTTCAGATGAATATGGATCAAATGGATGACATGATGGGAGAGTGAAAAGCCCAGCGGGAAACAGATGAAGGAGTAGGTGCCAGACAGCTTTGAGAGGGGAACCGTGGGAGTGGAAGGGGGCAAACAGCACAATGGCCTGCACCCCTTTGAAAGAATGTCATGTGCAAGAGGCCGCACATGCCTCCTCTCCCTTCAGAAAGCAGATTTGAACTAATCGCAGGAACTTTTCAAGAGGCATGTTTCAACGGAATTTACAAAATGACTTTCTAGGTCTGCACTCCTGAGAGATGAAAGGGCACGAGGCTTAGAAATAAAAAGACCAGGTTAAAAAAAAAAAAAATGGCTCTGCCACCTCCAAGACCCATCTTCTTGAACTTCCTGAGCCTGTTTCCTCAGCTGTAAAATGGGGCTAAAAGTAAACCTACCGCAGGGGGTTGTGGTGAAAATTAGAATACACAATATTTGTGATGTGCTTAGCACAGTGCTGGCAATTATAATTAGCTGCAGTTATTATTATTATTACTACTATCATTATAATTATTGTTATTTTTAGCAAAACAACAAGAAGACCAGTTTTTTTCCTTTTTTAGACCAGTTTTTTTCTCATGGTCACTAAAATGTCCACACTGAGGTGAGTCCTTTCTTCACGAGCAGGTGGAGGTTGCCCCTTCCCACATGAAGCCCCTTTGGTAATACCAGACACGACCTCGCAACAGAGCCCAGAGGAGCATTCAGCAGCATGGCCAGCACTCATTGCCAAGCCAGACCTGCTTCGAGTCTCAATTCACGGAACGCACCCAGGCAGTTCACCCACGTTTTGAAATCACAACCCCCCATGCCTGGTCCTGGACGCAGCCTGTACCGCCCCCCCCCACTTCCTTGAAGGCATCAATACCAAGAGCACACGACCTCTCTGAGAAGCAGGGACAAGTCTTTTCACGCGCTGGAGGATGTGTCATGGAGACAGACAAGCCGGGAGAGCTTGGGAACGCGGGTCAAGCGGGTCATCAATTAACTGGCGTGGCACGTAGGCCTCACAGAGGGCAGACACCACGCCGAGACCGGCGCCCAGCTGAACTCGGGAGAGCACCGGCCCCAAGAAACAGAAGCAAGCAGCCCAGCGGATTTTCACATTACAAATTATCTTCCATGCTCATCCCCTTAATTCTGAAGTACTGAAAGTCAAACTTCCCTTCCCGACATCTCCAAGAGCCCTGGGAGAGCGGTTCTTTTCTCAGAGTGGAAGAATGAAGACAAAAAGTTGTTTTGTGCTCGCCTGTTAAAGCCCACACCTCCCACCATTCAGGAACCCCCCCAATTCATATTCTTTTCAATATCCTTAGAAAATAAAGTTCGTTGTGTTGGCAAGGGATGACAGAAACTTGACAGGTGAGTAAAAGCAATTTTTGCCCTGGGCACTTCTATTAATGTACCAATATATCTAAATTTTTGAAAAACCTCTTTCCCCATGCACTTTTTTTTTTTAAACAATAGTAGTAGCAGTATGATTCAAACTTTATTTTATTTGAAGCCAGTATGTTTATCAAACAAAGATCTGGGTTTGAGAAACCATGAACACCCTGAATGGAGAAGTACATGGCTTTTTTAAATTTTAAAATCTTGGTTAAGAATATGAGCTTGAGGGCCTCCCTGGTGGTGCAGTGGTTGAGAGTCCGCCTGCCAATGCAGGGGACGCGGGTTCGTGCCCCGGTCCGGGAGGATCCCACATGCCGCGGAGCGGCTGGGCCCGTGAGCCATGGCTGCTGAGCCTGCGTGTCCGGAGCCTGTGCTCCGCAGCGGGAGAGGCCACAACAGTGACAGGCCCGCGTACCACAAAAAAAAAAAAAAAGAATATGAGCTTGAGCTTTGGGACTTCCCTGGTGGCACAGTGGTTAAGAATCCGACTGCCAATGCAGGGGACACGAGTTCCGCCTGCCAATGCAGGGGACATGGGTTCAAGCCCTGGTCCAGGAAGATCCCACATGCTGCGGAGCAACTAAGCCTGTGCACCACAACTACTGAGCCTGCGCTCTAGAGCCCGTGAGCCACAACTACTGAGCCCGTGTGCCACAACTACTGAAGCCTGCGTGCCTAGAGCCCATGCTCTGCAACAAGAGAAGCCACCGCAATGAGAAGCCCTCTCATGTCAATGAAGAGTAGCCCCCATTCGCTGCAACTAGAGAAAGCCCATGCACAAAGACCCAAGGCAGCCATAAATCAATCAATCAATCAATTGCTCCCCATCTTTAAAAAAAAAAAAAAAGAATATGAGCTTTGCCACCAGGCCAGCGGGGTCTCAGCCCCAGCTACGCATCAGTATCACCCAGGTAGCTTTTTCAAATGCCAATATCTGACTCCACCCCAGACAATAAAATCAAAATCTTTGGGCATGTGACACAGTGCAGATAAATCAACCAAACTCTGGCTCTCCCGACATCAGCTGTCATAGGAACAGGCACTAGCTTCACCAGCCACAGAATGCGAGGAGGAATACGCAAAGTTGCAAAGTTTAAAGAGGTAAGCTCATGTGAAGTGCTTACTTATAGCATGTGCCCGGCTCCTCACAAGACTGGATAGTGAGCACTGATTTTGGACCGTGTGTGACACTGTGACATCACTGAATAGATGGAAAGCTCTCATGCTGGGCGGTGCAAAGCAGGGGCCCATGCCTGAGCCCCAGTGTCCTCATCTGTTAAATGGGATAATAACAGTAGCTACCCCAGAAAGTCACTTTGAAGATTCAGCCATGAAAGTTATATAAAGCTTAGCACAATGCATGATATAACACACACCAATACAGTTGGCTCTCATTACAGGCAGACCTCAGAGACATTGTAAATTCGGTTCCAGACCACTGCAATAAAGTGAATATCACTTTATTGCGATAAAGTGAGTCACGTGAATTTTTTGGTTTCCCAGTGCATGTAAGAGTTGTGTTCACACTATACGGCAGTCTTTTAAGTGTGCAAAGGCATTGTGTCTATAAAAACAATGTACCTTAATTTAAATTTATAATTTAAATTATACCTTAATTTAAAAATACTTTATTGCTGGATCATATAGTAACTCTATTTTTGGTTTCTTAGGGAACCTCCATACTGTTCTCCATAGTGGCTGCACCAATTTACATTCCCACCAACAGTGTAGGAGGGTTCCCTTTTCTCCACACCCTCTCCAGCATTTATTATGTGTAGTCTTTTTGATGATGGCCATTCTGACCGGTATGAGGTGATACCTCAGTGTGGTTTTCATTTGCATTTCTCTAATAATTAGCAATGTTGAGCATCTTTTCATGTGCCTGCTGGCCATCTGCGTGTTTTCTTTGGAGAAATGTCTGTTTAGGCCTTCTGCCCATTTTTCGATTGGGTTGTGTTGTTTTTTTTTTTAATATTGAGCTATATGAGCTGTTTGTACATTTTGGAGATTTAAGTCCTTGTCTGTCACATCATTTGCAAGTATTTTCTCCTAGTCCACAGGTTGTCTTTTTGTTTTGTTTATGGTGTCCTTTGCTGTGCAAAAGCTTATAAGTTTGATTAGGTCCCATTTGCTTATTTTTGCTTTTACTTCTTTTGCCTTGGGAGACTGACCTAAGAGAATATTGTTACGATTTATGTCAGCGAATGTTTTGCCTATATTCTCTTCTAGGAGTTTTGTGGTGTCATGTCTTATATTTAAGCCTTTAAGCCATTTTGATTTTATTTTTGCGTATAGTGTGAGGAAGTGTTCTGACATCACTGATTTACATGTGGCTGTTCAGTTTTCCCAACACCATTTGTCCAAGGGACTGTCTTTTCCCCATTGTATATTCTTGCCTCCATTGTTGAAGACTGACTGACCATAGGTGTGTGGGTTTATTTCTGGGCTCCCTATTCTGTTCCATTGATACATGTGTCTGTTTTTGTGCCAATACTGTGCTGTTTTTATTACTCTGTAGTATAGTCTGAAGTCTGGGAGGGTTACGCCTCCAGCTTTGTTTGTTTTCCTCAGAATTGCTTTGGCAATTCTGGGTCTTCTGTGATTCCATACAAATTTTATGATTATTCTAGTTCTGTGAGAAATGACATGGGTAATTTGGTAGGGATCACATTAAATCTGTAGATTGCTTTGGGTAGCATGGCCATTTTTTTTAAAATTTGGCCATTTTTTAAAAAATTTATTTATGGATGCATTGGGTCTTCATTGCTGCACACCGGCTTTCTCTAGTTGCTGAGAGCAGTGGCTACTCTTCGTTGCGGTGCGCAGGTTTCTCATTTCGGTGGCTTCTCTTGTTGCGGAGCACAGGCTCTAGGTGCATGGGCTTCAGTAGTTGTGGCACGTGGGCTCAGTAGTTGTGGCATATGAACTCAGTTGTTGTGGCTCACGGGCTCTAGAGCGCAGGCTCAGTAGCTGTGGCGCACGGGCTTAGCTGCTCCGCGGCATGTGGGATCTTCCTGGACCAGGGCTTGAACCAGCGTCCCCTGCGTTGGCAGGTGGATTCTTTTTGTGTGTGTGTGTGTTTTTGCGGTATGCGGGCCTCTCACTGTTGGGGCCTCTCCCGTTGTGGAGCACAGGCTCCGGACACGCAGGCTCAGCGGCCATGGCTCACGGGCCCAGCCACTCCGCGGCACGTGGGATCTTCCCGGACGGGGGCACGAACCCGTGTCCCCTGCATCGGCAGGCGGATTCTCAACCACTGCGCGACCAGGGAAGCCCAGCAGGTGGATTCTTAACCACCGCACCACCAGGAAAGCCCAACCACTTTAACCATGTTAATTCTTCTGGTCTGAGAGCATGGGATATCTTTTAATTTCTTTGAATCACCTTCAGTTTCCTTTATCTGTGTTTTATAGCTCTCAGTATAGGTCTTTCACCTCCTTGGTTAGGTTTATTCCTATGTTTGTTTGTTTTGACACGATTTTAAACAGGATTTTTTTTTTTTTTTTTAGTTTCTCTTTCTGATATGATCCCACAATCTCACTCCTGGGCATATATCCTGAAAAGGTGAAACTCTAACTCAAAAAGACACATGCACCCCAATGTTCATAGCAGCACTATTTACAATAGCCAAGACATGGAAGCAACCTAAGTGTCCATCAACAGATGAATGGGTAAAGAAGATGTAGTATATATATATATAACGGAATATTACTCAGCCATAAAAAAGAATGAAATACTGCCATTTGCAGCAACGTGGATGGACCTACAGATTATCACACTAAGTGAAGTAAGTCAGACAGAAAAAGACAAACATCATATGATATCACTTATATGTGGAATCTAAAAACTAATACAAATGAACTTATTTATAAAACAGAAACAAACTCACAAACATACAAAACAAACTTATGGTTACCAAGAGGGAAGGGCCAGAGGGGGTGTAAATGAGGAGTATGGGATTAACAGAGACACATCACTATTTATAAAGTAGATAAACAACAAGGATTTACTGTATAGCACAGGGAATTATATTCAATATCTTGCAATAACCTATAATGAAAAAGAATATATATATATATTATATATATGAGAATCACTTTGCTGTACACCTGAAACTAATACAATATTGGAAATCAACTATAGTTCAATAAAAAATATAAATAAATACCAAAAAAATAAAGAAATCCATTTGCCAACAAAATGCTGTATTACTAAAAAATGCTAACCATCATCTGACAACACAGGGTTGCCACAAACCTTCAATCTGTAGAAATACGGTATCAGCAAAGCACAATAAGGTGAAGCACTATAAATATGCCTATATTGCAAAAAGTGATATGTAACCTAGAACTCTCCTGCAAGCAGAGGTCAGTGCCCCACTAGAGAGATGGCGTTAAGTGACTTGCCAAAGGTTACCATCTGGTAAGCAGAATCCTCAAAATTTGCCTGTCTTTTCTCCAAAATCCACGTTTCTCCCTCTTCATCAATCACCGTTGCTACAGGGGCTGGGTTGCTTTCTCAGTGAGGGCTGAAGGCCTTAGCCTGGCATTTGAGCCCTTTACAGGTGGGCTCCAAGCAGCCTTTTCAATTCTATCTCCACTTATATCCACCACTCCTCAAATGTGCACCATTTATTCTCACCTCTGAGCCTCAAGGCACACTTCTGCACGTGCCCCAATCCTTCCCCGCTTCCAGAGCCTGGTCCAGATGCCTCCCCGCCATGATCTGCCCGCCAGAAGTGCTTCCCCCTCTGCTGAGGCCCCGTAGCACTTTGCCAATCATCTTAGTCGCTCTGATAGCCCATCCTGCTTACGAGGCATATCTGTCCTAATGGACTGTGGGCTCTTAGGAGGTGGGATGTGTCCCAAGCGTGCCTGTTCTGGCCTGCTGCCTTCCATAATTCAATCTAACACCTTCTGTTTTTAAGTGGGGGTTAGGGGAACACGTGTTTGCCATAAATCAACCCGTTTGACTCCTATGAGATGTCACAGACACACTTAACATTATTAATTTTCCATGAGGCTCAGCTGTGAAGTGTTTGGCAAACTGTCCATGATGAGATTTTGACAGCCACTCATGTTGGAAATTCAGAGCGGCAGATGGGTGTGGTACCCCGCATTTGGCTTACAGTGTAGTTCAGTGTTTGTGCGTTTTCACAAACTGCAACTTTAGATTCAGGCATAAAGGAGAGAGAGAATTCAAGATCAAGTTGTGCATTTCAAGGAGTGTGTTAATGCTTTTAAATGAGAAGCAAACTGAGGGTCATAGAGAGAGCCTTGCAGAGGGGGACCGGAGCCGTGGGATTAAGTCCCATCTCTGCACCACCTGGGCTGTGACCTGAAGCAGTAAGTCCTCTTCCAGGACCTCTATTCGCTCAACTGTCAAGTGGGGAAGTTGGACCAGAAGATGTCTGGCTCTTGTTCTAGGTCCAACATTCCAGGACTCGTTGGATGCCAGCTCAGTGAAATTTGTTGACTCTGGGATTTGTTCTGTGGGACCAGCAGGGATTGAGAAAGCTTTGAGGGTTCCTGCCCTTAGAATGACCTCTGTTGCTGACCAGAGGCCTGAACCTGAAGTCCCTTTGTTTTCTGGATTCATTTGCAGACAAACAGATTCTAAACTGTCTTTGCAATAAGGAAAATGCTGCCTCATAGGAGCTGGGCTTTAGGGAAATAGATCAGGTTCTATTTGTTTTGCAGAAATACATCCAGGCCTTAACTACCTCTTAACTCCCAGGGGGATTACTAAACCTTGGCTCTTGGGGATCAGCCCATCCAACTGCCTTATTTTATAAATGGGGAAAGTGAGGCCCAGGGAGGAGAACTGATTTGTCCAAGGCCGTAAAGGGCAACGGGGTAGAGCTGAGGAAAGGATCCTGTTCTCCTTGTTCAGGGACTGCCTTCCTATCGGTCCTGTGCTGTGGAACTTAATGCAGGCGTGGCTGGGCCGGGGAGCCCTCCTGAGCCCCCCTGGAAGGAGGGGCTGGATACGTGGAGCCACGTGAACCCCTTATCTCATCTCTCCTGGGGTCGAGCAGGTCAGAGCTGGAGGGGCCCCTGGAGAATGTCTAGTCCTGTGGTCTCCATCCCAGGAGGAGCAGGCAGTGAGTGAGCCTGGGGTAGGAAAATCTCCATCTCCAACGTGATGGTAGGGTTAGATGAGATCAAGAGGGTGGGACCTTTGCGATGGGATTATAATGCCCTTATAAAAAAGGATCTCGGGCTTCCCTGGTGGTGCAGTGGTTGGGAGTCCGCCTGCCAATGCAGGGAACAGAGGTTCGTGCCCCGATCCGGGAGGATCTCACGTGCCGCGGAGCGGCTGGGCCTGTGGGCCATGGCCGCTGAGCCTGCGCGTCCGGAGCCTGTGCTCCGCAGCGGGAGAGGCCACAACAGTGAGAGGCCCGCGAACCACAAAAAAAAAAAAAAGGATCTCGTCTACAAGAGACCCACTTCAGACCTAGGGACACTTACAGACTGAAAGTTAGGGGATGGAAAAAGATATTCCATGCAAATGGAAATCAGAAGAAAGCTGGAGTAGCAATTCTCATATCAGACAAAATAGACTTTAAAATAAAAACTATTACAAGAGACAAAGAAGGACACTACATAATGATCAAGGGATCGATCCATGAAGAAGATATAACAACTGTAAATATTTATGCACCCAACATAGGAGCACCTCAATATATAAGGCAAATACTAACAGCCATAAAAGGGGAAATCGACAGTAACACAATCATAGTAGGGGACTTTAACACCCCACTGTCACCAATGGACAGATCATCCAAAATGAAAATAAATAAGGAAACACAAGCTTTAAATGATACATTACACAAGATGGATTTACTTGATATTTATAGGACATTCCATCCAAAAACAACAGAACACACATTTTTCTCAAGTGCTCATGGAACATTCTCCAGGATAGATCATATCTTGGGTCACAAATCTAGCCTTGGCAAATTTAAGAAAATTGAAATCGTATCAAGTATCTTTTCTGACCACAACGCTATGAGACTAGATATCAATTACAGGAAAAGATCTGTAAAAAATACAAACACATGGAGGCTAAACAATACACTACTTAATAACAAAGTGATCACTGAAGAAATCAAAGAGGAAATCAAAAAGTACTTAGAAACAAATGACGATGGAGACACGACGACCCAAAACCTATGGGATACAGCAAAAGCAGTTCTAAGAGGGAAGTTTATAGCAATACAATCCTACCTTAAGAAACAGGAAACATCTCGAATAAACAAGCTAACCTTGCACCTAAAGCAATTAGAGAAGAAGAACAAAAAAACCCCAAATGTGGCAGAAGGAAAGAAATCATAAAGATCAGATCAGAAAGAAATGAAAAAGAAGTGAAGGAAACAATAGCAAAGATCAATAAAAGTAAAAGCTGGTTCTTTGAGAAGATAAATAAAATCGATAAACCATTAGCCAGACTCATCAAGAAAAAAAGGGAGAAGACTCAAATCAATAGAATTAGAAATGAAAAAGGAGAAGTAACAACTGACACTGCAGAAGTACAAAGGATCATGAGAGATTACTACAAGCAACTCTATGCCAATAAAATGGACAACCTGGAAGAAATGGACAAATTCTTAGAAATGCACAAGCTGCTGAGACTGAACCAGGAAGAAATAGAAAATATGAACAGACCAATCACAAGCACTGAAATTGAAACTGTGATTCAAAATCTTCCAACAAACAAAAGCCCAGGACCAGATGGCTTCACAGGCGAATTCTATCAAACATTTAGAGAAGAGCTAACACCTATCCTTCTCAAACTCTTCCAAAAGATAGCAGAGGGAGGAACACTCCCAAACTCATTCTATGAGGCCACCATCACCCTGATACCAAAACCAGACAAAGACGTCACAAAGAAAGAAAACTACAGGCCAATATCACTGATGAACATAGATGCAAAAATCCTCAACAAAATACTAGCACACAGAATCCAACAGCACATTAAAAGGATCATACACCATGATCAAGTGGGGTTTATCCCAGGAATGCAAGGATTCTTCAATATACACAAATCAATCAACGTGATACACCATATCAACAAACTGAAGGACAAAAACCATATGATCATCTCAATAGATGCAGAGAAAGCTTTTGACAAGATTCAACACCCATTTAAGATAAAAACCCTGCAGAAAGTAGGCATAGAGGGAACTTTTCTCAACATAATAAAGGCCATATATGACAAACCCACAGCCAGCATTGTTCTCAATGGTGAAAAACTGAAACCATTTCCACTAAGATCAGGAACAAGACAAGGTTGCCCACTCTCACCACTCTTTTTCAACCTAGTTTTGGAAGTTCTAGTCACAGCAATCAGAGAAAAAAAGAAATAAAAGGAATCCAAATAGGAAAAGAAGAAGTAAAGCTGTCACTGTTTGCAGATGACATGATACTATACATAGAGAATACTAAGGATGCTACCAGAAAACTACTAGAACTAATCAATGAATTTGGTAAAGTAGCAGGATACAAAATTAATGCACAGAAATCTCTGGCATTCTTATACACTAATGATGAAAAATCTGAGAGTGAAATGAAGAAAACACTCCCATTTACCACTGCAACAAAAAGAATAAAATATCTAGGAATAAACCTACCTAAGGAGACAAAAGACTTGTATGCAGAAAACTATAAGACACTGATGAAAGAAGTTAAAGATGATACAAATAGGTGGAGAAACATACCATGTTCTTGGATTGGAAGAATCAACATTGTGAAAATGACTCTATTACCCAAAGCAATCTACACATTCAATGCAATCCCTATCAAATTACCACTGGCATTTTTTACAGAACTAGAACCAAAAATTTCACAATTTGTATGGAAATACAAAAGACCCCAAATAGCCAAAGCAATCTTGAGAACGATAAATGGAGCTGGAGGAATCAGGCTCCCTGACTTCAGACTATACTACAAGGCCACAGTAATCAAGACAGTATGGTACTGGCACAAAAACAGAAATATAGATCAATGGAACAGGATAGAAAGCCCAGAGATAAACCCACACACATATGGCCACCTTATCTTTGATAAAGGAGGGAAGGATATACAGTGGAGAAAAGACAGCCTCTTCAATAAATGGTGCTGGGAAAACTGGACAGCTACCTGTAAAAGTATGAAATTAGAACACTCTCTAACACCACACACAAAAATAAACTCAAAATGGGTTAAAGACCTAAATGTAAGGCCAGACGCTATCAAACTCTTAGAGGAAAACATAGGCAGAACACTCTATGACATAAATCACAGCAAGATCCTTTTTGACCCATCTCCTAGAGAAATGGAAATAAAAACAAAAATAAACAAATGGGATCTAATGAAACTTAAGAGCTTTTGCACAGCAAAGGATACCATAAACAAGACCAAAAGACAACCCTCAGAATGGGAGAAAATATTTGCAAATGAAGCAACTGACAAAGGATTAATATCCAAAATTTATAAGCAACTCAGGCAGCTCAATAACAAAAAAACAAACAACCCAATCCAAAAATGGGCAGAAGAACTAAATAGACATTTCTCCAAAGAAGATATACAGATTGCTAACAAACACATGAAAGAATGCTCAACATCATTAATCATTAGAGAAATGCAAATCAAAACTACAATGAGATATCATCTCACACCGGTCAGATTGGCCATCATCAAAAACTCTAGAAACAATAAATGCTGGAGAGGGTGTGGAGAAAAGGGAACACTCTTGCACTGCTGGTGGGAATGTAAATTGATACAAACACTATGGAGAATAGTAAGGAGGTTCCTTAAAAAACTACAAATAGAACTACCATATGACCCAGCAATCCACTACTGGGCATATACCCTGAGAAAACCATAATTCAAAAAGAGTCATGTACCAAAATGTTCATTGCAGCTCTATTTACAATAGCCAGGACATGGAAGCAACCTAAGTGTCCATCAGCAGATGAATGGATAAAGAAGATGTGGCACATATATGCAATGGAATATTACTCAGCCATAAAAAGAAATGAAACTGAGTTATTTGTAATGAGGTGGATAGACCTGGAGTCTGTCATACAGAGTGAAGTGAGTCAGAAGGAGAAAAACAAATACCGTATGCTAACACATATATATGGAATCTAAGGGAAAAAAATGTCATGAAGAGATTAGTGGTAGGACGGGAATAAAACACAGACCTACTAGAGCATGGACTTGAGGATATGGGGAGGGGGAAGGGAAAGCTGTGACGATGTGAAGGAGTGGCAAGACCTATACACACTACCAAATGTAAATTAGATAGCTAGTGGGAAGCTGCAGCATAGCACAGGGAGTTCACCTCTGTGCTTTGTGACCACCTAGAGGGGTGGGATAGGGAGGGTGGGAGGGAGGGTGACGCAAGAGGGAAGAGATATGGAAACATATGTATATGTATAACTGATTCACTTTGTTATAAAGGAGAAACTAACACACTATTGTAAAACAGTTATACTCAAATAAAGATGTTAAAAAAATTAAAAAAAAATAAAGGATCTCACCTCTCCACCATAGGAAGATACAGTAAGAAAATGGACATCTACAAATCAGGAAGGATGCCCTCCCCAGATACCGAATGTGCCAGCGCCTTGATCTTGGGCTTCCCACATGCAGAACTGTGAGAAATCAATATGTGTTACTTAAACCCCCAAGTAATTTGTTACAGCAGCCCAAGCTAAGACACTCATCTTATACAACCTCTTTGCTTTATAAACGAATAGACTGGATCCTAAAGAGGGCAAGTAATTTTTTTTAGGCTACACAAGACCCAGGACATTCTGCTAAACCATGATCCGTTTGTCGTTCTGTCTCACTCCCTTTCTAAAGGGTCAGAAAATTGTCCACCCTTATGGGCACATCCGGAGAAGGCTCCAGCCACTCCAGTCCTCTGCCAAGGCACTGGAATGCTCAGTCAGGAGGACTTGAAAGATTTCCTGTTTTCAAAAAGCCGAAATCGAAAAGTGCTGTCATTTTCTTTAAATACATTCTTTTGAATAAAATATCTATTCTGGATGCCAGCAGCAAGCTTCGAAACATGTTCAAGATGACATGATTGATAACAAGAAGGCTTTTTCAAGATGTTTCTAATTTCATCTTCCTGGTTAAAGAATGTGAACTTTCTAACATGATGTATGGCCTAATACGAAGGTGTGCTCCGACCAAAGTTATTTATTTATGCTTCCATCTTTGACAGATGAATATTAGCTACTGAGAAAATCATAAAGCCAATTAGCAAAAGCTGAGTAATGTCCATGTGAGAACGTGAGCATAGAAACACAAGATACTTCTCATCCGAATGGCAGATCACAGACATTTTCTGCCCTCCTCCGGGAAGCCATGGCCAGGGCATGGCGGCTCCTCTCCCTCCAAGGTGCCCTCAGGTTGGCCTTGATGAAGTCCAATCTGGGAGCTGATTCTGGGATGCTCAAGAGAGAGTCACCCTGGCCGTTGAATTCCCTCCCTGTGGGACCTGCAGAATGCATTTCTGGGGCTTCCCTGGTGGCGCAGTGGTTGAGAATCCTCCTGCCAGTGCAGGGGATGCGGGTTCGAGCCCTGGTCCGGGAAGATCCCACATGCTGGGGAGCAACTAAGCCCTCGAGCCACAACTACTGAAGCCCGCGTGCCTAGAGCTCATGCTCCGCCGCAAGAGAAGCCACCGCAATGAGAAGCCCACGCGCCGCAAGGAAGAGTAGCCCCACTCGCCACAACTAGAGAAAAGCCCGTGCGCAGCAACGAAGACCCAGTGCAGCCAAAAATAAATTAAAAATTTACAAAAAACAAAACGCATTTCTGCCCATCCTGCTACTCAGCCAGCTGCCCTCCAGCACTGAGCGCAGACGAGGAGAAGAACAGGGAGAGGCGGAGCTCCAAAGATGGGCCCTCCTCTCCTCTGCTTCCAGAAGGGAGTCTGCTGCCAGGGAAATGGGGATAACAGCCCCCGCCCCCTGCCCCACGACCCCTCATCTCCTCCTACTCATCTGCTCTTTGTGACAATGTTACTCCCAGCAGCTGCAGAGTCAACAGATCTTTGGTGAGCACCGACTCTGTGCCAGACACCAGCAATACAAAACAGACACAGTCCCTGCTCTCCTGGGGCTCCCAGGCCAGAAGGCAGCAAGGCAGGACCCCCTGGGGACTCGGGAGTGAGCTCATAGGCTGAGATGATGCTGTTCTCTGCTCCTCCAGTCTGCCTTGTCTCTGAAGCTGAGGAAAGGAAGTGGGGATGGGGCCTGACAACAGCTTCCAAAATTAACAAGAGGTTAATTTCCCCAACACAGGCTGCAAATGTGTTATGCTTCCAGAAAGGAACAACAAACAACCTGAGATTTCACTTGGAGGCTGTAAATCAGTCTTTCCCCCAGCACCCTGGGCACCAGTCTGTCACCTTGCATTCTGTAGCCCAGCGCTAATGTTTAATAATTTCTTGACAACTGCTCACTCCACATTAAATACATGACACTACCATGGTGCAGTTCAAGAAAGCAATGGTCTTTCAGGCAGAGAAAGACGTCCCTCATCACCCTACTCCCCACCTACATATTTAGCCAATGGTCAGATCTTCCTGGAAACTGACCTGTATGTTTTTTCCATCACAAATAACTGGTCTTTAAAGAAAACGGCCCTTCTCCAACCTGAACCACCGATGGTAACTAAAACTCCAAGCAGGTCTCTCATTTCCTTCTGTCCCCTGACCCCTTCACCTCGTCTACGGGCCTCACTAAAGCACGGGAATAGGTTTTTCATTAAGACTCCCCGGGCCCACTTTCTGAAGATTCCCAGATGGTAAAGCTGGTTGCAAGAACAAACAGAGGTCAGATCTAGGGTTGTAGAATCCTAGCCTGTCTGAGCTGGAAGGAACCTTGGAGACAGTCCCACACTAGCCCTTGATTTCTCCTTTTCCAGAGAAGGAAACTGCCTCTGCCCACACAGGAATCAATATCAGGGCTGGGGCGGGAACCCCCCTGCTCCTGGCCACTAGATGGTTTCCACCAAACCACAGCACACTCCACGTTCAAGTTTGCTCATTTCCTGGCCCCAATTTATCATCCTGGGATTTAACACCCTAAATAAACTGTGCAGAATTCCCAGGAATTCTTTAAGAGTCCAGTCCCATGTGTGTGATGAAAAACATCAGAAAACTGCAGACAAGATGTTCACACATGTGATTGTGGATAGCACATCTCTAAGCCCCTCCAGACTGAAATCTTTGATGTCACTGGTAATCTGTTCTTCCAGGATAGAGTACACAGAACTTCCATTTCTCCCCAATGACAAGTAGGAGTTTGCAAAGTTATAAACTGTTTTTCATGACCAGAAGGGTTAGTCTCTCTCTATCCCTACCTAATGAAATGCAAGGGGTCCAAGAGATCATTTTCAGCCCAAGGAATCCACCATGAAGTTGAATGCAAACATCGTTATTCGTTACTCAGCTGGATCTTCTTTGAGAGGGATTTCATCATAACACGATTTGGACAAACTCGCAGAATAATATTAAAACCATAAACTATGTAGAAGTACACATGGTGGCAGGCACAGGATCTAAGTTGGGAACGCTGAAAGTCATTATCACGCTCCAAATTTAGTGTCACGATGTCCAACCACAGCTCATAATGTTAACTATTAGACTGTTTAGGCATCTTTATTTCTTGTCGGGAAAAGAAAGCTGTCTCCTGTTGTGCTGGACAGTCTAAGCATCTATCTTATACCAAAGACAACAAAATAGGTAATTTTACATATTCCTGTACCCATAATTTTAGTACAAAAGGACTGTGAACTCAAACTGAATACTCTTGTTCAGAACTCTGTTTGTGAAAATCACAGCAGAGCAGCAAATGAAGAACATTATATGTTACATGCAACTTATCTTGCCTTTTTTTTTTCCCGTAAGAACGAAGAAGAGAAAAAATGTCAATGTTTATAAGTCACTTCCTAAAGTCTGAAGATTTACCCCTTTCGTCATTGTAATTTGGTGATCAGCTCCTTAAATGTATAATAAACTGTTCGTAGGAAATGAGACTTTTTATTTGTCACGGAATTTGCAGAGAATATATCATCCCACTGGAGTTCTTGGCACCACGTGGGTTTTCTGGGTTTGAGCTTTGATGGTGCACCAGGACCAAAGAAATGGGGCAACGGTGCAATAAGCCACACAGAGAAAGACAAATACTATATGATCTCACTACATGAGACATCAAACTCCTAGAAACAGAGCGGAGAATGGTGGTTGCCAGGGGCTGGGGGAACTGGGGAGATGTTGGCCAAAGGGTACAAACTCCCAGTTATAAAATGAATGAATAAGCCCTGGGGACCTACGTACAGCAGGATGATGATAGTTAACAATACTGTATTATAAACTGAAAGTAGGGCTTCCCTGGTGGCGCAGTGGTTGAGAGTCCGCCTGCCGATGCAGGGGATGCAGGTTCGTGCCCCGGTCTGGGAAGATCCCACATGCCGCGGAGCAGCTGGGCCCGTGAGCCATGGCCGCTGAGCCTGCGCTCCGCAACGGGGAGAGGCCACAACAGTGAGAGGCCCAAGTACCACAAAAAAAAAAAAAAAAAGGGAGGGAGGAATGGGGGGAGGGAGGAATGAAGGATGCATTAAGTGATCACCAGAGAAGTGCTCTAGAAGCAATAACAATTCTCATTATTGCAATCTTCCTGAAAATCCAACCAAGTCAGGAAGTAGGTGTTACTAGCTTCAGTTTATTGATGTGGAAAATTTAGGCGGGGGGTGGGGGGGGGGGGGGAGTTGTCCGAGATTTCGAAGGAACAATGAAGTGACCCCCAGCCCCAGAAAACGAGCAACCAATTTGAGAAAGTGTCAGATTATTCACTTTTAAAGAGCAGCCCACAGAGCCCAAAAAGGACCTCAACAAGCCCTAGTCCTAGAATTAAGGAGCAGGTATCCAAGACCTGAATTCCCTGTACTCCTTAACCTTTCCAGGCCTCAGGTTCCAAGTCTGTGAAATGGGCAGGACATGAACTGACTGTGGCAGCCTGAGGGTGGTCGCCAACAACCTCGACACCGTAATCTCTGGACCCTGTGAATGTTCCCTCACATGGCAAAAGGGACTTTGCAGATGTGATGAAATGAAGGATCTTGAGATGGGGAGATGATTTTGGATTATCCAAGCTCCAGATGAGCTCTAGATGTCATCACGAATACCCATATAGAGCGAAACAGAGAGGGAGATTTGACACAGAAGAGAAAGCTGAGTGAGGACAGACGATTCAGAGAAGGAAGATGCTAAGCGATTGACTGAAGGAAAAGGCCACAAGCCAAAATCTACAGGAGCCTCCAGAAGCTAGAAAGGCGAGGAAGTGGATTCTCTCTGGAGCCTCCCCAGAAGGAAGTGGCCTTGCCACTGTGTTGATTCTCAGCCCCAAAGACTCTCTTGGAGCTCCTGACTTCCACACCTGAGGATAATTTTGTATTGTTTTAAGCCACTGAGTTTGTGGTCATTTGTTACGGCAGCAACAAGAAAATGCATACTGAAAATGCATACGGAAACATCATTTCACTCTTAGGAAAATTGTGAAACAAGCTAACGTTCCCAAGGCCCGGGGTGAGGCGAGGTTGTCAGTGGAGACCTGGGGGGGAGTGGGGATGGGGATTACAGCTCGAGTTGCCCAAATCACAGCTGCTGGAATCCACCGCCTGCCCTGGAGGCTTCCTGAGCGGTGCCACAGCACAACTTCCCGCTACCTGATGGAGTTCAGGAAATGTCTGATTGGCTTTGAGTTTTGGGGTTTGCAAATCAGACATCCTGAGCGTGAATAAGGCTGAGTCTCAAGCTGGGCACTGATGGGGGTGGTGACCTACAGAAAGACGTGGAGGCCTGGGAAATGTGTGCAGCCCTGATGAACAAACACCCGGAACACTGAGGCTACTTCATGGGGCTCCAGGGTCCCAGCTGAGAGCAGGATGTGGAGTCAAGGGAGGAGAGTGGTCTCCCCACCTCTGCCACCAGTTTGCCCTGTGACTTTAGACAGCTCCCCCCACCCTGCTCTCTGGGCCTCCGTCTCCGGTCTGAGACAGCAGGCAGGGGATGATGTGGGTGAGCCCCGGGGAGCCTGCCTTCTCTGATGCTGGGTAGTTTCACATTCCTGGCCAGGCCCGCAGCCAGGCAGGTAGACCCCACTGGACGCTCAAGATTTAGAGGATCACAGAGCCAAAGGCTCAGGAAAAGCAAATCCCAGGGCCTCCCAAAGACAGTTAGAGAGGCAAGACGGAGGACGGACTGTCAAAACATTCTGTCTAAAAACAGGCCGAGGCAGTCTGCAAAACACATATTGCACATGCATCCCAAACAGACAGAAACGGAAAGGAGGGTGCAGCCCTAAAACAGATACATTCACAGAAACAGGAGAAAGTCTTCCTCTGGTGGCCTGTTTTAGCGAAAAAACACATAAATCGATTCCCAGGGGAATAAGGTGATTCAAAAGGGATCGGGGCTCTGGAAGCGTCTCGATGACAGCACTGCCCAACAAGCTTCCAAAACTCCATCTCAACGGTGTGGGAAGAGAGACGCCTCTGAACCAGAGTGGAGGGAGCTGGGGGTGTTGTTTGCACCCTGTAACTCCTATGACAGGCAGAGAAAGCTGAACTTGAAGAGGAAAGCCACATGCTCAAGGTCAGAAAGCTACAAAGTAGCTGAGATGGGATTCAAAATCAGGATTGTTGAATCCCAAGTCCCCCAAGTTCTGAGCTGCTAGGAAAACTGTGGAGATGAATTCAGATGAATTCCTTATAGTAGAGGTCAACCTCAGTCATTAAGGGAAAGTTCTGGAGGTTCTGGGCACATGCCTAAACTTTGTGATGCTTGTAGTAAAAGGAAGTTACCATGCTGGTCTATAAGCCAAGTGTCCATCACTCTAACAAGGACAAAAACAACGAAGGAAGGATCAAGCATGGCCTAGGTTGGTCCTCCAGGCCCCTCCAAGGCCAAAAGGCACTAGCTTGCTCTCAGGAAGGACTTTTTATAAGTCGGAGCTGACAGTGGAATGGGTTAGCCTAGAGGTAGTGAGCTTCCCATCACAAGGGGTATTCAAACAGAACATCTTTCCAAACCACAGACTTGACAATATCAACCTCAAGGTTTCAGGCCTTTCCCGTCTGCCCTGCCCCAACCCCGGTCTCATGCACACCCTTTTTCCACCAGCGTCTTCTCTACACACCTGAACTTCTAACCTCTCAGTCTTCAACCACACCGCCCCCTCTGCTGAAATGTCCATGAGCCTTTTCTATACCTGGGGATTCTAAAACGCTTTTACAGATCTGCTCAAATGCCTCTCTCTGGCCAGCCACACCCTCAAGCCATTTTGGGGACCTTTCCTCTGCATTCCCCTGCAATTGACTTTATTCACCTCCTTCCCCATCTCTTTGGGGACCAGCTAACAGCCATGCCTTTGTTCCCCTCATTACCCAGCACCACGCCTAACTCTAAGTGGCCCCAGTGCATGGGTTTTGCATGAGAGCACCCAGCTTGTGTGGTTTGCAACCTCAAGCCCAGCTTGCTGCCTTTCCACCTTCCCAGAGGGAAAACCCAGGCCCTGGCACACCCACAGCCCTGCCCTGGCTGCCCGGAAAGCTCTAGGCCCACGGGGGTGAGCGGGGAAGCTTGTGGTCAACTTTGAAGCTAACACCCTAACAATTTTATTTAAAAAAATTTTTAAACTCAGGGAAGAAACAATCGGGAAGCTCAGTTAGGGGCCTCTGGGCTCAGAAATCATAAAAGTCAGTGGTATTTTAAAAAATAAGAATACCTTCCTGATGCTCAAGGGGCTCATGGAGGTTCGCTGGTCCCCAGCCATTTGCACTGCCTCCCTCTCAGGCATTATAACGGGTCTCCCCAGCCTCGCTCTCAATTTCTGCTGTTCCAACACTGAAGACAATTCTCTGGCACATGGCCGTGCAGACCAGATAGTGAGTAAAGTCCCCCTCCTTCCTCAGAACAGGAATGCAGGGGACTGGCTCTCGGTAGAGAACCCCCGGGGTGGACGGAAGTCACAGGCCTTCTCTTCACAGAAATTGAACATGGGGAGCTTCCCAGGGACCCCTGAGGCAAACCAAGTCCAGCGGAATGTCTCTGATCAAGTCATCCCGTGGAAAACCCCAGCAAGCTCTCACGGGGCCTCAAGGACACGATCGGGGTGACCTCCAAGTGGACACCAGTGGATTTGATAAGAATGAAAACACCCTGCACACTGTGTAGCACTTAGTTATTGCAAACGGGTATCACACACCCCCCCTCTCATCTAGTCCTTCCAGGACGTGTCAGAGGAGATGCCATCGGTCTCTCCCTGTGTGACACATGGAGCCTGAGTCCCAGAGAAGGAGAAACAACTCTCCCAGACCAGTTTCACTGATTTCTAACTCCGAGCTCTCCCTTGGAGGTCTTGAGAGTTACCGCCAGCAGCATCCTTTTCTCAACTCCCCCTCCACAATACCCAGCCCGGGGCCTGCACACAGTAAGAACTCAGTGCAGTTAACCCTTGAACAACACAGGTTTGAACTGCACGGGGCCACTTATACGTGGATTTGTTGCAGTAGTAAATACCGCAGGACTACACCATCCACCATCGGTTGAATCTGCGGATACCAAGAAACTGTGGACAAGGATGGCCATTATAAATTATATGTGGATTTTCAAGCACACAGAGGGCCAGCATCCTTAAACCCCTCCTTGTTCAAGGGTCAACTGTAAAATTTAACAGAGCTCATTTAATTGTATCCCTTAGTGAAACAAAGAAAAGATGGCACTTGGCTTTGGCACCAATACATTTTAAGGCGCACAGGATAAGGCATTCAGATTGGGGGGTGGGGGGTGACGTTGAGTGCTTCACTTACAACCCAGCACAGCCATTCACGTAGCTCATGAACAGAGCCAACTGTACTCTCTGGACCTCAGAACGATCCACCATTTCCCTGGAAGGTCACACAGTGGCCAAGTGGCAGGAGCAGGTTTTGAACCCAGGCCACCTGACCTCAAAGTCCCTGCATCAACTCCCAGAGGGAGTCTGACTGGCTGCCCATCCCAGCCCCCACTCTTCTCTTTCAATGCCGCCGTTCACCCCTTTCGTCTCCATCTCTTGACTTTTAGGTATTTGTATCTTGTTGCTCACCTCCACTGAGATAGTCTGGGTTGAATAGCTTTATATACATCATTTATACCTTAAAAGAAACAAGAGTGAGTCAAAACGTTAGCTCTTCAGGAGGACCTGGGTTTTCAACCATCTCTTCCTATGATCCCTGGCACAGAGATTCAGAGGGTCCCCGGGGGGGTGGTATTTCAGACAGGCCTGCTCTGCTGGCCCTGCCCAGGAAGCCTGCTCATGGATTTGGCAGGGAGCAAGTGCAGGGAGTTTTGCCAGGGCTGCCTCAAGGGAGTGCAGTTTTTAAATCCTCATGAGTGGTGATCCTTGGAAGTCACTTGGAAGTTAAATACAGCAAGAAGCACAAACAGCCCGCTCTTTGCAGAGAAATAGGTGGGGCAAGTTCAGTCAGAGGACCGAAGAGGAAATGCACAGCTGCCATCTGGTCCTGCATCTCATCAGTCTCCCACATGCATCCCAAGTCTCCCAGTCAGAGGGAGGAGGATGCCAGGCCTGCTAGCTTGAATCACTCCATCGGAGAAAAACTTTCCATGGGAGGGACTGCACAAACTCCTCTGCCTCTCTCTTCTACCTCTTCACGTGACAAGGCAGAAGGCCATTTATCACCCATGGTCTCGCCATGCTGGGGTCGGCCCATGTGTATCAGTCAGGAGAGACCAAGGTTAGCTGCTGTAACAACTGCCCCATGCTCAGTGGCTCACCCCCACAAAGGGTTTGTCATTGCTACATTCAGGGCAGGAGAAGGAGAGGCAGCAAATCACACACTAGCCCTTAAAACTGCCCAGAGTGACACAATAAGCATTTCACTGGCCCCAAGCAAGTCAGAGGCCCTGCCTAACTTTAATCGGCCGGAGAAGTACAATCCTACCGTTTGCCCAGAGGTAAACAAAATATTTGGTGAATAGCATGAAGGACTATAGCACTGTAACAGTAATAATAACTATGATAAAATATTCAAAGAAGCTGACATTTACTGATATTTACCACATACCAGGCATTGGGTAAAGTGCCTTCTATCCTTTATTCCGTTTAATACTGGAATGGAGGCTAGTGAAGTGAAGGGGAAATACAAACAAGGTAGATGCTAATATTAGCCTGAATTTATGGATGAGGAAATAGAGGCTCATGAATTCAAGGGACTTGCTTGAGGTCAGATAGTTGGAAAATGGTGGATCTGGGACTCGAACCCAGGACTCCTGAGACCATGCCTGCTAATCACTCTACTACCCTGCTCCCAAATACATATGTAGGGCCCTCCAGAATGGTGTAAAGGCAACTACACCAACTTGGAGGCAGAAACATTGCTTTCTTCTCCTAGCCCGCATCATATGCAGCAGGTGGTCTCCAGGTCCAGGAACAAAGCGCCTTCCTTTAATCGAACAGATTCAGACCTGTCTCTCATCCACCCAGCTGCCCGTGGTGTGCCAGACCCCACACCAGGCAGGTGTAACCTTTATCTGCCTTGATTCTCAACATGCACCTGGCAGGTAGGTCTCTCTGTCCCCATTTTGCAGCTAAGTAACTTGAGGCACACAACTAATTTGAGCAGTGTTGAACCCAGTTCTAGCTGGCTCTGAGGCTTGTGATGACCAAAGAAGACCTCTCCATGGGGAGGTCAGCCCAGGCAGGTGTGTGATTGTAAAGGACCGGCCAGGCATGGGGGTGGGGATGAGAGCAGGGGAATCCCTGAGTTCATATAAATGTGGGAGTACTTCTTCAGCCCAGCCCCTCCCTTCCTCACTCCAAAGTATGTGAACCCTAGACAGGGTGGCCTCTGCCAGATTGTTAAAAGCCCCCATTGGTGACTCCTTTCTCTTGGGGTAAGGCATCTCTGCCTCTAGAATTCTTCTCGGGAAGACAAAACATTAAGTCCCTGTCAGGCAGTGCAGTACAAGGAAAGCACGTGGCTTTGGAGCTCAGTGCAAATAACATCTCTACCACTTGGAAGCTGTGTGACTTTGGGCAAGTCACTTAACCTCTCTGGGCCCTGGTCGCCACAAAATGACAGCGTTGGGCTGCACCTTCCTGAGGATTTCATCCCTGATCATGTTTTAGGAATTCATGATACTCTGAAGAACTCAAGCAAAGGCCAGGGGGTGAAAAAAGGCTCATGGGCGAGTCAGTGGGTGAAACTCCATGCGACGGTAGACAGCAGCTAACAGTTACAAGCCACTCCTCGGTTAGGGGTGGCTGCATTGAGCGCATGACCCTCCTTACTGCATGTGGTCCTCTCTACCGCTCTGTGAGAAAAGAGCTCTTATTATCCACAGTTTACCAGGCAGAAATCAATAGAGCAGGACTAGTCCCCAGGCCTGCAAAGATCCAAGTATGTACTCAACAGTAGATAGCTAAGTGTGTTTCTAGGGGAAAGACTGTGAAGGGATCTCTTCCCCACTTCTTTTGGTTTTTAGTCTAGTAGTTGCAAAAATAGTACAAGCTCATCCTAAATTCTAACAATATTTATATTTTAAGTGAGCATCTTGTCCCCTGTCAGCTAATTCTACTCCAAACAGGGGTAAGCTCTATTAATGTTTTCGCGAGGTTCCTTCCAAGTTTTCTCAATGCCTCTACATAGGATTATACAAAGTAGGATTTGTTCATCATTTACTTATGGCCTGCTGACAATAGTAATAATAGTCACATTTGCAGAGCCCTTCCTGAGGCCAGGTTCTATACCAGGTGCTGAGGACAGCTGTGAACAAGAGACACGACCCCCACTCTGGGGAGCCATCAGAAACACTCTGCAGCTTGCCCTGTCCCCCACTTACCATATTACGAATCACCCCACTTATCCCACTTACATCCTGGGCTGTCATCCAAATCACGAGATCTACCACACTTTTTAAAACGGAAAATCTCCTTGTGTTTTATAAGTGTATTGTCCTTGATTCAACCAACCCTGTACTGATGAATGTTTAGGTTATTTCCAAATTTTTCCTCTTACAAAAAAAAAAAAAAAAAAAAATCCACGTTTTTAATGCACTCATGCTAGCACTTACATAAAGTTTATAGATTCCTTGAACGTAAATGTTTATTTTATCTAGACGATAGTCTTTTCGTGGTGGGAAGCTTTGGAGCGGACAGCAGGTTCCAAGCAGGACTTGGGGGGGGGGCACCATCTACCCCTTAGGGGATTGGGCAGGAAAAGCTGCCGCGGAGCTTCTCTCCTTCATTACAGAACTGAACTCTGGGCACATCCTGACCTTGAAAATCCCCCTTCAGCCCTTGCTGATTTCCCATTCATGGGCACATCACCTGCTCACCACGATAAATGGCCTCCATCTACTGCGGTGACAGGGAAAGCTTAACCAGAAGGAGGAACAGGTTCAGGCGGCGGATAAACAGCCGTCGCTCATCACCACAGAGTGCCGGAGCTGCCGACCCGTGGCTCCCATCCCCTGATGCTCACCAAACCCAAAGCCAGCTCTCCGGTCCCTGAGGGCAGGGCTCAAGGCGGGCACTTCTCTTTCCCCCACCAGCGGTTACACCGGGGCCTGACTACATTGTTGGCGCTGTATCAATACTCCCCGGAATGGCCTGATTACTGACAAGTGTTAATTACACCTGGAATGCACACGCCGGTGGCTGGGCCTCTGAAAGAGACCATCCTCCCCAAAGGAGGGGACCCGCGATCCTGCTAGGCAGGAAGAGAGGGCAAATGGAGTGTTATGGGAGTACTTCCGGGGGTGGGTCTGGGAAGGCATCCTGGAGCAAGAGAGACCGGAAGTGGGACGGAGGAGTGGGGAGAATTTGGATAAACACAGATAGGAGGAGAGGGCATGCCAGGCAGGGGAAGGACCCAGAGAAAGATAAAAAGCCTTAAGCAGTGCCCTGTGCCTCATCGGTGCTATGCAGGGATGTGCTAGGGCCAACTCCTGCCACCAGAGGAAAGCTTGCGTGTTGCCAGCCCAAACATTACTGCTTGAAAGAGTGGGAGTCCGTACACCAAGGCAATCAGCAAACACTGTAAATCAGGACTTTCCTTTTTCAGCCGGTTTACCAGCACGCCACGCTCTATACGCGTACTCTATTATTACAGAAAGCCACAAAAGCATTTAAGCAGGAGGATGACACGGTCAGGTGTGCATTTGTAAAATGTCACTCTGGGGCCAGTGTGGGAGGGACAGTTTGGGACAGGAGTGGAAGTAAGGAGATGGCCGGGAGGTTCCTCCAGTTGTCCAGGAGAGTGATGTGGAAAGGAGCCAAGGGACAGAGTCTATTTAAGAGGGAGGACTGATGCCTTGGTGACTGGTGGGCTGTGCGATGTGGGGGAGGGGAGAAAGGAAGTACCAAGGCCATCTGAGCTTTAAATGATGAAAAACCTTTCTCCACTTGGCAAATGCCTGGCCTTCTCCACCTGATCTCCCACCTCCCCAAAGGAGAAAGAAGATATGTGAGATTGTTTCTAGGCTGGCAGGAGAAGGGAGAGTTCTTACTCTTAGCCTAAGGGAAGCAGTTTCCTCCTTCATCACCTCTTCCCCTTCCCTATCTTCTCTTCCTCCCCCTCCCCTTCCTCCTCCTCACTCTGCAACAAAGCCCTCATAAATCTGAGGCATAGATATGCCTCAGCACTGCTGGTCCAGCCCATGATTTGCATCTCTGCTTGGAACTCTGAGCCCCACAGACACAAACACCCAAAGTTTATGAGCAGTGCCTGCCATTAAATCTTCGCCAGACATGTTTCTGATATAATCCTCTCCGTGCACTGTCTGCCTTGGGGTATAAAATCCAAGAAAGCTGAGGAAAAAGGAAAGGGCTGGCTGTAGAGAAAGCACACTGGCTGCAGAGATGGACCCGGGTTGGAGCTTGGCTCTGTCTCTGGAACCTCTCAGAACCTCAGTCTCCTCTTCTGAAAAATGGAGCTGCGGGACTTCCCTGATGGAGTGCAGGGGACACGGGTTCGATCTCTGGTCTGGGAAGATCCCACCTGCCACGGAGCAACTAAGCCCGTGCACCACAACGACCGAGCCTGTGCTCTAGAGCCCGCGAGCCACAACTACTGATCCCGTGTGCCACAACTACTGAAGCCTGGGCACCTAGAGCCTGTGCTCCCCAACGAGAAGCCCAGGCACCACGATGAAGAGCGGCCCCCACTCACCACAACTAGAGAAAGCCCACATGCAGCAACAAAGACCCAATGCAGCCAAAAATAATAAATAAATAAATTTATTTTTTAAAAAACAAATGGAGCTGCACTCTCCAGCTCAGAGGATTGCTGTGAGAAGGAAATAAGGAGTGGCAGGGTGGGCCCTGCACACGGAGCCTGACAACAGCAGGTACCCATTCTGTGTAGCTGGTCAGGGTAGAGAATGTGGATTCTGGAGACAGACAAGCCTGGGGTCTGGCCAGCTCTCCGGCTGACTCTGTGCTGTGTGCCTCTGGGCCATTTACCTAACCTCTCTGGAATGCAATCTCCACCTTTATGGTTATTGTCTTGGGCCAGCCAATCAGCATCCATGCCTCAAGTAGCCTTATCTGTAAAATGGGTCAATGCTGTCTGCTCATCACAGAGTTTAGGTGAGACCCAGCCTCACATAAAAGTGCTTTAAGAAAACCTCACACTACACAGATGCAAGATCTTATTCCAAAAAAATCTTTTACGTATTTTGGCCGAGGGAGGAAGAATCTGTAAAGCATAGAAGACACTATCTGCTGCTGCTTCCTAGCCCAGATGCTAACACTAGCAAGTGTCCATCATGTCGGCACCCTGAACACACACTGTCGAACCCCAACTCTCCAGTCACTGGCTACACAGACATGAATGCACAGCCCCCGATACTGAGGGCCCCATGCCCTGGGCCACACAGACAAGTTGACAGGTTACGCCAGCCAGAGGACAGAGCCAGATGCCTTGAGAGCACAGAGCAGGGCAGCTAACTTTCGGGAAGCACAAAGAGACGGTGAAACACACCCCCAACTGCTCACCCTCCACACCTGAATGGCGGCCTGGTGCAGACAGGTGAGGCGAGCTGCTCAGATGGTCACGAGTGTAGACAAGGTTCGAACTCAGCCCGAGGGACCTCCAGCACCCCAAACCTGATGTGAGGGAAGCCCCCACTCCTGGGAATGCTTAAAGGTAAAACGTCCCTGCTGCATGGAGCACGTGTTATTTTTGTCACCAGTATACGGGACCAAGCCCTTCCCAGGTGCCAGGTCTGTGCTACCTTGGAAAGCCCCGGCTCCTGTTTCAGTGCCCTTTCCCATGGAGTCACGAAGCATTTGTCCTGTGAGGGCAGCCTAGGCTGCAGGGGGGAAGACTGGCCTGGCAGGGGGCTGACCTGACCTGACCTGTGAGGCCACACCAGCTGGGAAGCCCCTCCTGCCCGGCCTCCCCTGCCCTGAGCTTGTCTGTCAGGTCAGGGCCCCCTGCACATGCCCAAGGGCCTCCACCCCCCTCCCCCTTTCCCAGCGCCTCCTGCAGAGAGGCAAGATCCCACCTTCCTCACAGGTGTCCGCAAAACCCCTCACTCTGCTGGGGAAGCCACGTTTCTCTCTTACCATGAGAGTCCTGCCTTGTTTTTTTATCCTTTAATAAGGTTACAGTAGGGCTGGGGGAGATGGATTTTGGCCTCAGGCTACATCTGCCCTTCATTTAAAACCACCCTGACTCCCGCCAGGCTGGAAAACAAGTCTCCGAGCCTCTCTTTTATAATCTTTGTTAGATCCAAATCCAGAGTTATTTTCGCCCACAGATCATAACGGCCTGGAGCCCATTTGCCTCCAGAAACTGACCCTCTTGCTTAAAAAGCAAAACTCCACCCGTGGCACGTCAACCAGCCCAACTCTCGCCCATCCCAGTCTCCTGGGAGCAGCCTCAACTTACAAATGCCATTTAAGAAAATCTTTTCTCTCCTCCAGGAAGCTTCAGGCTCCCTCCACTGCCCCCAAAACCTGCAGCATCCACATTCTCTTCATTCTCAGGCAGGCATGCAGTTTCGGATTCGAAAATGTGTTTTTATTTTCCACTAAAAATATACGGAGGGGGAGCTTGTTGTCTTTAATATTACACTGGGTCGCCTGACAAAGAGCATCTGGACAAAGGCAAGGCCCGTTTAAAGGGGAAACCGTCATTTCCAACAGAATAAAAGACAAAGTAAGAAAGCACCTCCAACCCAGCAGCGCTCAGAAGGAACTTTCCTCCCCTCTCCTGGCGCTATCCGGGCCCTGACAGTCTTCTGCTGCTATTAATTTACCAGGCTGGGCCCAGACCCCAAGGCCAGGCCCGCCTGCTGAGAGGCACAGCTAAAAACAGCTCCGGCCTCTGAAAGGGACCGGCTGAGCATCTAATCGCTCAGCTTTCTCCTTGCCCTCCCCGCAGACTCCACTAGGGAGACCTGGAGAGCAAAGGCGCGCTTTGATTTGGAGAGGAAGAAAATAACGAAGGTTGTGAGCAGGTGTGGAGACAAAATCGTCCAGGCAACCGACAGGAAAATGCCTCTTGGCTGCCACCGGTGCAGGTGTGGCTCCGGGCGCAGGCGGCGCGATCGGAGGAGGAGTTTGTGGGTGCGGTAAGGGGTGCTGCTTGCATTAGGAGCCTGGGAGCAGCCCAGTGAGATGTTATTCACCCATCCCCGGGTCCCGGTCACAGAGGAGCCCTGGCCAAGGCTGTGAGAGATTTCCTGTTATGAAAGAAAGTTAGCAGGTGGCTGATGGATTTCCTTAGATCCTTTGTATATTTCATTTGGGCTAGGATGGGGAGGGAATAAGCATTAATCATGTGCTTTTGGCAGAAAGTTGCCAGACCTCCATTCATCTATGCATTCCCTTAGCCTACATTTATTATTAATAATTGTGGCACCATTAGCGGGTTTCCACTGTGGACCAGGTGCTGTGCTAAGCACTTTACCTTGGGTATCTGATTCAGGCCTCACAGCTTCCCTGTAACACGGACATTATTATCCCCATTTTACTGATAATGAAGCAGGCTCAGGAAAAAGACAGTGGCTTGCCAAAGCAGAGATCCAAAGCCAGGCCTGACCAACTCCAAAGTCCAAGCTCTCTACCGTGAGGATCTCCCGCATCCCTGTGTGGTCTCTCTACCTGGCCTTGGTGGTAGCGCTCGCATAAACGTTTGATGAAAGAAAGATTTCTGGAATGACATATTACAGGTCCAGCCTGGACGTATGGGGACTAAAAACTGGATTCTGTTCTCACCTCTCACTGCAAGACTCTCCTGGGCAGAGGGTAGCAGAGAATTCAGGCCGAGTGAACTTCCACCCAGGCCAAGAAGAGGGCTTGGACTTCCCTGGTGGTGCAGTGGTTAAGAATCCGCCTGCCAATACAGGGGACACAGGTTGGAACCCTGGTCTGGGAAGATCCCACATGCCGCGGAGCAACTGAGCCCGTGTGCCACAACTACTGAAGCCCACGCGCCTAGAGCCCATGTTCCGCGACAAGAGAAGCCACCGCAGTGAGAAGCCCGGGCACCGCAACGAAGAGTAGCCGCTGCTCGCCACAACTAGAGAAAGCCCGCGTTGCAGCAAAGAAGACCCAACGCAGCCAAAAATAAATAAATTTATTAAAAAAAAAAAAAAAAAAAAAAAGAGGGCTGGCCAAGGGGACTCTGTTAGCAAAAATGGTCCAGTTCTCTACCCCTCTTGTGACCGCATCCTTTGCAAAGTGATTTAGCAGTTCATCTGATGTTGAGACAGCGTCTCTTTTCCCATCTTTGAATCTGGGCTGGTCTTGTGACTTGCTTTGGTTAACGGAATGCAGAGGAAGTGATGCGCAGAGCCTAGGCCTCAAGAGGCTTGTGGTTTCTGCTCTCTCTCTCTTACTCTGAATCTTGCCATTATCATGTGACAGCCCTACTGGCCTGACACAGGATTAGAGGCGTGGGTCCCAGTCACCCCCATGACCCTAAGCCACAGCCTTCCAACCACCACATAATGAGGCCACTGTAGACCAGTCTAAACTCCAGCCAACCTGGCACCTGACCACAGACAGATGAGTGAGTCCTGCCAAGACCAGAACTGCCCAATGGATGCCAAAGTGCCGACCTGCAGAATCATGAGCTAAATAAATGTTGGTTGTTTAAGGCACCAGGTTTGGGGGTGGCTTGTTACCCAGTGAAAGCTAACTGGCACACTGCTCATCTGTTTCCTAAAGCCACAGGACATGTGAGCAGAGGCGAGAATAGCCCTGATACCCCAGGACCCACCAGAGTCGGGCTGTTAAACCAAGGATGTTTCTGGACCCCTGGGTCTCACCTGTAACCTCTTGTTTATCTCTTTGCTACCTCTTCCCCTATTGGGTCTAATTTTGAAAGAAAGAAAAGATCGCAGATGGAAGGCAGAGAAAGGAGGCCAAGATCTATCAGGGGGTCAGTGCGGAGGGAAGGAACGTGACACCATGAGCTGGGGGTCCCTACCGCTCTAACACCCACACGTCACAGTCTGTGCCCCAGTTTTTTTCACCCATGTGACATCAGACTTTTGTAGCGTACATACATCAGAGGAGACACTGTGTGGGGAAGCTTTGGACGATGGGGAGGGGACAAGCAAAGCCAGAGACCCCAAAACTTGCCCGTGTACGAGTTTCCTAGGGCTGCCATAACGAATTAGCACAGACTTGGTGGCTTCAAACAACATAACTGTTTTCTCTCATAGGTCTGGAGGCCAGAAGTGCACAATCAGGTGTCAGCAGGACTGGATTCTGCTGGAGACTCTGAGGACGGACCCCTTCCATGTCTCTTCCTACCTTCCGGGGGGGCTTGGCATCCCTTGGCTTGTAACTGTATCACTCTGCCTCCATCTTCTCGGGCCTTCTTCCTGTGTCTCTGGGGGTCCTCTCCTATTCTTATAAGAACACTAGGAATTGGGGTTAGTGCTCACCCGAGATCCAGGATGACTTCATCTTGAGATTCTTACCTAATTATACTTGCAAAGATCCTGTTTCCAAATAAGGTCACATTCCGAGGTTCTGGGTGGATGTGGATTTCGGGGAGATGCTACTGCACCACGGCCTGCCCCTCATTGCTCCTGGAAGAGCACGGCCTGTAGGGACATGGTCCGAGGAGCCACCCCCACTCCAACCAGCCCACATCCATTCTTGCGGGGGTGGTTATTATGCTCCAGGGTTTGTCCTTATCCAGCACAAGCCTGAGATACTGGGGATGCAGTCCCATCCCAAGTGCTTCCTTCTGGCCATCCTGTTGCAGAAGGGCAGGGCTCACAGCCTGAGCTTCCCTCCCAGACACGCCACTGGCAGAAAGGAGGGCTTGCCTAACAGTTCTCTTTATTTCTAAGGAAAATGGAAACAAAGACGAGAGCTGAAAACAGAGCTATTGTTCCTCAAATGCAAGAACGGCCTAGTAGACCACCTGCAGGAGCCACAGGAAAAGCCCTGCTGGCTCTCCCAGGGAGGAACGGCCCCAAACCCTGCATGGTGAGGACAGGCCCACAGCCTGGCCTGCAGCCAAGCCGACATTTAGCCAGCCTCCCACTTATTCTCCATCATGGATGCACAGGGCTGGGCGCTGGGACATTGTTCCTGCCTTTCTGGAGCCCCGGTTCCAGCAGTAGGAACAGACAGGACCACTCAGGATAGGGTAGGTAGGGGCTAGCCCAGGAGGGAAAGGCTTCTCATGGAGACCGCATCTGAGCTCGTGCCTGCGGGGCCCTGAGAGCACACAGCAGGTGGTGAGGGGACAGGGCAGCCACAGCAGAAGGCCTAGCTGGTGCGCACGCACGGTAGGGCCAATGAGGACCGTGCAGCCCAGAATGGCGCGTTCCTGCAGCAGAGGGTGTGAGCATCAGTGGGCAGAAGCAGGGCGCCATAGTGGGAAGGAGGTTTAGCGCAAGCGTTACCCTAGACTGGGCACCCTGGGACCGGGCAGTGGACAGTGACAGTAGCCAGGGCCTTCGCCCTATTCAGCCCTGCCCCTGGGGTCCTGGGAAGATGCGGATTCAGAGAGAGGCTTAAATTACGAGATAACACTAAGGGGTGTGATTCACCCCGCAGGAGCCAGGTCACTAATTCCCTGGTTCGAACCTGACCCCAGGAAATACATTCAGAAAACATGAGGAGCGGGCTTCCCTGGTGGCGCAGTGGTTGAGAATCCGCCTGCCGATGCAGGAGACACGGGTTCGTGCCCTGGTCCGGGAGGATCCCACATGCCGCGGAGCAACTAAGCCCATGAGCCGTGGCCACTGGGCCTGCGCGTCCGGAGCCTGTGCTCCACAACGGGAGAGGCCACAGCAGTGAGAGGCCCGCGTACCGCAAAAAAAAAAAAAAGAAAAAGAAAACATGAGGAGCAACAACATTACAGCTTCCCAAGCGCTCCCCTAGAGGCCCACCTGCCCCCCAGCTCAACTCCCGCTTCGGCGAGGGAAGGCGGACAGCAGGGGGAGAGAAGTCTTAGGAAACCTCAGCAGGGGAAGCGGTCTTGCACTTGACTCTGCCTGCTCTTATCTCATCCCTTGATGTTCCGAATAGGCCATAACCAGACTCCTTGGAGCCTGAAGCAAACCTCAAAAATCCCAAATTCTGGACTCGACCCACACACGGAGTCCAACGGGTTTGCTCTGCCTGTCTTCCCATCTTGACCTCTGCTCCTGGGACTTAATATCTCCAAAGCCTGAGGCCTGCTTTCTTAGGAGGCCTCTAAGGTTAGCGAGGAAGACCCCATCCACCTTAAGTGCTATCAGCTCCTGGAGAGGTAAAAAGAACTTGGAGAAAAATCTGGATGCCATCTGCCTCCCCACCCCCAAGTTCTTTTTCACATTATACTTGCTTGAGATTGATAATGTCACACCCCAGCTATGGGATCTTTAAGAAGCTTTGCTACTACTTGGCATCATTCCCTACAAGCTCCAAGACTCTCTCGGCACTAGACCTTGAACACAAGCCTTGAGCTAGTAATGAGGGAGTGGGAGTTGGTAATTGGCCAGGCCTGAAATGCAAGGCTTGGGGACCTCCTGGATGGAGGGGGGACACACAGTGGAAGGCAGGTCCCTATAGGCAGGTTAGAGCTGCACCATAAGAGGGCAACACCTCAGAGAAGGAAAAGGAGGATGACGGGGATGCCCCAATTTTGCCATCACGGCCAGCCTTGGTGACCAACATAGAAAATGATCAGATTCGTCCAGTATGTCCTCTGCCTTTGCACATGCTAGACCCTCTGCCAGGCACATCACCCCCTCTTCTCTGCTTAGAAATCTCTTCTTCCAAGATGTAGCTCAAGGCTCACTTCGGTGAGAAGCTCTCATGACTCCCCCAGACCCAGTTATCTGTTCCCTCCTCTGCACTCACACACCACATGAAGCCTCCTCTACAGAATTCATCCTCGATTTAGATTTCTGACCTTTACCTCCTCCAATCTGGGCTGTACACTCCTCCCTACAGGGTCCCAGACTTACTCACTGTTGCATCCTCAAGACTTGTCATGGAGCCTTGCCTTTAGCTGGTGCTCAGCAAGTTCAGGGGGAAGGGAAGGAGAGAGGGAAGGAGGGAGGGAGGGAGGGAGGGAGGAAGGGAGGGAGGAAGAAGGGAGAGATTCATTCAAATGATGAATATTTGTAATTTAAAAGAAAAAGCATAGGAGCTGCATCTTTCACCTCATGGTCAACATTCCAGTAGGAAGTAATATCTTTATCACTGCTGGCCTCGATCTCCAGCATCTAGGAGATGCTCAGGGGATCCCCTGACACCTGCCTCCCCAGAGGAAGGGCAATGGTGAAAGCCAAGGTCTCCACAGTGTTGACAAGGAAGTTGTCTGTATATAAGGAGAGAAGTTAAGACCTTGGAGCAGGACCCTCCTGCCCCTTCGAAGGCAAAGAGGAGGCAGAGAGGGGCCCATGGAAGAGAGTGCAGCTCACAACCAGCTGCCTCTGTGCTTAGCAGAATCACCCTTCCACACTCACTGGGCCCCACCTCCAAGGTATTGAGACCAGGGCCCGATATCACCATGACAGGGACTCCCCTTCCAGCATCTGTGGCCTCTGAGATCACCAGGATAATGGAATGAAACAAAGGTAAGTCTGGCTCTCAGCAGCTGGGAAGTGTTCTTGGTCCCACCTGCCTACCTGTCAAGCAGGGAAAGGCAACGCACTGCCTGAAGTCCAGCTCTGCGGGAAATTGGGACAAAGGCTGGATTATGTCAAATTTCTCTCTCTAGTAATTTTACCCCTCCCCAGGTTTTCTCCCAGATTAGCTCCCCTCCCGTCACCATAGCAACTCACATCCCCTGACGAGGGTCAAGGGCATCAGCAGGAACTATGGGAGAGGGGAACACGTACACACAGTCTCCACAACCAGCACCCATGTTCACCCTCAGAGGGCCCAGCTGGCGATCCGACATTTTTCCGTGGGTTCTTGGCACCTTGGATCACATAGCACCTGCCCTTGAACTGGGAAGACGTCCCCAGTCCTTGATGTCCCCAGAAGTCTGTTGAGGGTGACTTTTACAGGACCAAGGGAAAGCTGTTCAGGACTCCTGCAGAAATAAGTGCTAGAAGCTGGAGGTCAAGTTGCTCTAATTAACACTTCTTCTCCATCTGTCCTCTCCCACCAGGTGAGGCCTCCCCTCTCTGTCAAAATGCACGTCCTGATTTCTTAAGCAGCGTGACCCAGCGAGAACTGCACTCCCTCGGTGACTCAGAACACAGTCCTGCTCGGCACGTGGGTCTCCATAGTTCAGAAATATTTCTGACTTATTGATCCTGGATATGGGGAAATTCCCAAGAAATAATCCCTTGCTAAGATTTTAGGTAAAGCCTGGATGCTTTTAAGGGGCCCCTCGAATGACAAAATTCACACCAGGCAGAAAATCCTGAGGCCCAGCATGAGAGAATGATGGGTCAGTGACATTTATAAACCGACTCCACCCTGGCAAGCACCCCAGGTTGCCCTGGTGATAAGAAGGACAGAAACAGGATGAGGGTATGAACTGTTGCAGCGGGTGAAAAGGTTTCTTAGATAAACTTTTGTGAGACATCCACAACTGATCTTTCATGCTGCTGCCAACATCCCGAGATAACGGTCGTCCTAAGGCTGTGAGATCACCCCTCTCCCCAGGCCTCTTTCTCCTGCATTTAACTCAAGGACCACAGAAGACACAGTCTCACTATAATAGGGCCCCGGAGCACATGTGAGGTCCACAGCGGCTCTCTTTGATGAGTATCAATAGATAAGGCAAATCCCAGAATTCTCGGAGGTGTTCTTGTAGATCTGGGGGAGATTGCAGGAGCCCTGTTCCGTGGCTGCCGAGTTTCTGAGACCAGTTGGGCTGCAGGGAATTACTGCAGGAAGCGGTGGCTCTCCACAGCAAGAAGGCAGGTCTGGGCCTGACCCGGAGAACACAGGGAGGGCGTACGGGACAGTGGGTCATGGGCCTGCCCAGATGTCAGACCCCACTCTCGAGCAGGTCCTCATCACAGAGGACCACTCAGGGATGCGGTCCAGGCCTCTATTTCTCTTTCTATCAGAGACAAGGCTAAGAGTCACTTCTCCATCAACTGCTGTGATACTGAAAAGCTGCCGGGGTTCAGGGCCCAGGATCTCGCTGGAGGTGGACCCCCTGGCGAAAAGTGGGCTGAACCTGTTCTCTGGGGTCAACGGTTTTCAAACTGCTCTAAAGTGCCCCCCACTCCAGACAGGCTGAAGGGGCAGAGCTGACAGCCCCAATCCCCCCTCCCACTGCTCACCTCACTTTTCTGCATTTTACACATTGAGTGTGTCTGCAGGGGATTTTTGTTTCAAAACAAGATTCCACTACCTTAAAAAAAAGTTCAGAAACGCCAGTTTTGGATTTCCAAGGCAAAACAGTGAGCCATTTCTGGCTTTTACTCTCCCTTGAGCATTAGGGTTTTGTAATTGCATTGCCTTTTTCTTTATTATTTTTAACAATTATGAAAACTGGGCCGTCAGACCAGGCTCTGCAGACTGTCGCAAACTCGGGCCTGGGCTCTGCAGGCTGATTTATGGTCACACGGTTATTTGTATGCAGAACACCTGCCCTCAGCAACTGTGGCTTAGCTCTCCTGAGGTGCAAGGGATGTGCAAACTGGGAGATAGTCCTAACCCCTGTGTGTGTGCGTGCATGTGCATGTGTGTATGCAGCATGTGTGTACAGTGGCGGCAGGGAGTCCATACTTTAGGAGTATCTGTTTGGACCTTCTCCCCTGTGTGTCCCTAAGCTGTTACCTGAATTCCAACTCTCTGCATTCCAGGAATCAGCCTACCTAATTCATGGAGCCAGTCCTGGTTTGGGAAAGAATGAGGAGGGTCCCCTGCCCATTGTCCTTGGGGGCCCACAAGGCAGAACTAGGGCCACCTAGAAAGTTAGAGAGAGGTTCACTGAGTCCCAGTGGAAGGAAGACCCCATGGCAATGAGAGCTGTCGGGGAAACAAAGGCAGGAGGGTTCTTCTGCAGAAAGGCTTGCCTACTCCCGGCTCCTGGCCCGGGGCCCCATCTCCCCCCAGCACTCCTGGCTAGAAGCAGGGAAGGGCTCAGGGCTTCTGCTGACAGTGTAGTGAGGGAGGCAAGGATGGGTCTGAGGGGATCCATGCCTTCTTCAAAGGGGCAGGGGGTTCTGCCTCTGCAGCTCAGGCTCCTGTTGACAAGAGAGACGCCAGACTCCTCCAAGAGACAGAAGAGGCACTGAAGAAGGGGGCTCACACCAGTAAGATGCAGGAGCCAGATGGCACTTCCTACCACGCTGTCGTGAACCCACTGCTGCCGGGACTGCTCAGCAAAAAGATCAGCGCCCTGGCTCCTGGCCAGGTCCTTAGCCCCATCCAGAGGCAGGTGCAGGCTCTCCAAGAGCACCAGCCTTCAGGGGGAAATCCTGTATGGGAGAGGAGGTGCGAATTTTGGCAGCACTGCTGTTGTGTGTGTATGTGTCTATGTTTCCCCAAACACACAGGGTAAACGCACCAGGGTAAAAACAGACGGCGGCTCTGAAACGGGAGTGGCTCTGCCTCACGACTGTACTGCTGGTTACCCCTCCGAAAACAGAGCGAATGCTTCCCCAGGAGGGACTGATCGGGGGAGGCGCCAGCACTGCCCCAGCCTGGCCTCTGAATCTGGGGCAGCTCCTCCAGGCAGGGGAGCGGGTGGGTGCCACACAGGCACCGTGCCCTTGGTCACCAACGAAAGCTGTCCCCACCTGGGGCCCCGCGTCAGGCACCACAGCTTGGACCCTGCAATCTCCTATGCAGGCTAGAGTCTCCTGTTCCCCCAGGCACTGGTGAGAAAGACTCCACGGGCCTTTTCCATTCCTAACCTGGAGGCCCTCTGTCAAATCAGAGACTACAGAAACAGTCATCCATGGAGGGTGCCTGCTTGGAACTATGGACTGTTCCCCACCCGGAAGTCCTGAGGGGCTGTGACCTGCATCAAGGTCAGTGTCAGCCTCAGTCCTGATGAAACCGTTAGGAAAGATGGACTCACAGCAAACATGCTCTCATTCATTAACTGAGCCAGCAAATCCTCATGGAAAAGAAGATGAACGGGGTCAGCCAGCCAGCCAGCCACGAAATCCATTTGCCAAAGGTCTGATATCCCCCAGGTTCCGTTCTAGGCCTGGGGCGTATAGTGGGGACCAAGACACCCGGTCCTGGCCCCTGTGGAGGAGAGGCAGGTTTCTACATCATTGGGTGGATACCGGTGGCATTTTCTAGACCGGGACTCTAAAGCAGTAACCCTCTTGGGAGGGGAAGGGGGTGGGCTTTGTCACGGACACACTGAGTTTGAAGAGCCCGTAAGATGCCGAAGTAGAATGACCAGGGAGCCTTGGGGTTTGGGGTCTGAAGCAGAGCAGAGAGGACGGGGCCAGAGAGGCCTGTGGGAGTCCTGAGTGTAGGTGGTAGAGAGGCTCTGTGGTGGGTGAGCACCGCTGGGGGAGCACAGATAAAAAGCCTGAGAAACACCAATGCTCCTGGGATAAAAGCGGGGGGAGGGGGGGTAAGAGTCTGAAAAGGAATGTCCAAAAAGCCAGGAGGAAACCAGAGAGGATTCTCAGGAGGAGGGACAGATCATCTGAGTCCACTGGTGCCAAGAGGTCAAGTAAGATAAAGACTCACTAGAGATCCTAATGAGACGAATGTCGGTGTCACGCTGGGGACACGGCCCAGTCCTAGTGGACAGAGTTTGAGAGGGGAGGAGAGGCACGGGGCAAGGGCTGGGGGGAAAGTGGGGTCAAGGAAGGAGTATGGGGCTTCCCTGGTGGCGCAGTGGTTGAGAGTCCGCCTGCCAATGCAGGGGACGCGGGTTCGTGCCCCGGTCCGGGAGGATCCCACATGACGCGGAGCGGCTGGGCCCGTGAGCCGTGGCCGCTGAGCCTGCGCGTCTGGAGCCTGTGCTCCGCAACGGGAGAGGCCACAGCAGTGAGAGGCCCACGTACCGCAAAATAAATAAATAAATAAATAAATAAAGGAAGGAGTATGTTTGGGTTTTGTTAGGATGGAAGGACTTGGCACGGTTCAGGGTTGTTGAGAAGGAGAGCAAGTTAAGGAGAGAGAAGGGTCTAGAAAGAAAAAGATGGCCAAGCCCAGGCAGGGAGAAGACGCTGTTCAGGCCACGTTGGAAAGGAGGAAGGACGGGGAGTCTGGGAAATCTTCTGGGTCTGCAGGTAGCTCTCATTTACTGTCAGGAGGTGTTTCTCACAAAGACCTAGGACAGAGGAGGAAATGGAGGAAACAGAGGCTTTCCGAGGACAGGAGACCTGCTCACAGTACAGATCTAGAGGGCAGCAGAGGCAGGATTCAAACCCAGATCCACGTGGCACCAAAATCTCTGCTCTGAATTCCACACGCCCGGGAAAAAAGGATAGAAGTAGCTTAGTTCCCCCTCTGGATCCTTTATCTGAGTTTCCTTTTGAAAGTTAGCTCTTGTTGGAGGAGAAAAGGAAGAAAGGAAAGCCAGGCCAGCTCTGTCATTCTTCTCTGGCTCTGAGGAGGGTAGGAGCCGGGAGAATTAGTACGGCTTCTAGCATTTCCTTAGAACAGGCCGGGAGTCTGCGGGGCCATCCCCTGCAAATGATAAAGCAATTCATAAAACAAGACTTGCAGGGGAGAGCAGTGAATCTCGGGGGCACTGCTAATTAAAAAGCCCGTATCATATTACTTCCTCAAGGAGTCGTCTTCTAATTTTTTAGGATTACGGTACATTGATTAATTTATACAAGTTTTTAATCCCTGTGTGCTTAATGAAGTCCAGGAACATGGGAACAGGAACAGAACTGAGCTGCATATTATTTTATTAGGGTGAATGATGGCCCAATGTGTCATGGAGAAATCTGTGAGGGTGGAGAGGTTAACTGGCTCGTGCTGTTAACCGATTGCTTTCCAAAGACCTTCAGGGACATTCCCCTGGGGCAGACATGGCGCGAGTTAACCTTTCTAAGCCAGGCTGTTCTGTGGCTCCTGGTGGCCTGTAGAGAAAAGCACCTCATCTTTGGCATGGGGTGCAATGCCCACCATGGCATGACCACCTTCCATGTCTGCTCCCCACTCACCCCACACGTGCACCACCCACCTGCTCCAAACTGCCCCACCTGTGCCCCTGCTGTACTGTCTCCCCTACATACCCTTCCCTGACACAGGCTCATCTCTTGATTCAGGCTCAAGTGCCACCCCCTCTGGGGACCCGTCCCTGAACCAGTCCTCAGCAATCTAATTCTGGCTCCAGGGACCCTCTCCTGCAAGAACATTCAAGAATTCTAGAACTCCCCACAAATCCGCTGGCTTCTGGTCCAGCACCTCGGAGTTTGGGTCCCACACCCTCTAGAGGCCAGAACTGGAGTTGCAGGTATGAAACTAACGGAGAAGACTGCCCCCTTTTCCTGAGTCTAGAAGAGGCCAGGACGACTCCTTCACCCCAGAGGGCTGACCCAGCTCCGGTTCCGGAGGAAGCGGAGCCCAGACTCTGGGTTGCATTTTGATCCTTGCTTGCTCTATCAATTCATCCTGCTGAAAAGACGCAAATCTCTCCGTCTGTCTCTGCCTCTCTCCTCCCCATGGAGAGAAAAGAAGGTTCATAAAAGACAGTGTCAGTCAAACCAGCGAGAAGGTAAAGGGGATTTCCTGGAGCTCCTGGTGTCCCTAAAAGCACAGCCCAAAAGTAGCTCACCATTCATCAGGGAGAATGACAGTAGGGTGGTGGCCTAGCCTCTCTCTGAGACTTTCTCCAAGCAACGTTTGTTGCCCCCATAGAAGCCTCTCCACGGGTTTTTTCAAGGAAACTGATTGATTGCTGCCTAAAATTATTTTGCCATGAGATAGGAGGAAAATGAATTTTGTGCTTAAGAAAGAATTCAAATCCTGAACCAGGATTCAAGGTCAAATAATCCTATGCCTTTGTTTTACAGATGAGGAAACTGAGGCAGAAAGTGAGAAACAAAGTAGCTGTGGTGGAAGAGATCCAGGGTCTTTGACCCCCAAATCCTGCTACTTCCCACTAATGAAAAGTTGCTGATTGGGGATCCTGAAATAAATCAGGCCTTCATCCATGGCATCCTGTGTCCAAAGGGAAGCAGAGTACCCAGCCAAGGGCTGGAAGGAGCATTTGTCCAAATGACCATCTTCCAATCAGGGGTTCAACCCACACCCAGGGCTCACAAATGCATTCCAGGATTTTCAGTCATTATAATAATAAAACTGCCTGTTTCCATTTTATTCCTTAAAAAGCAACAATCAAAGTTATCAGTCAGGGCTTCCCTGGTGGCGCAGTCATTGAGAGTCTGCTTGCTGATGCAGGGGTCACAGGTTCGTGCCCCGGTCCAGGAGGATCCCACATGCCGCGGAGCGGCTGGGCCCGTGAGCTATGGCCGCTGAGTCTGTGCTCCGCAACGGGAGAGGCCACAACAGTGAGAGGCCCGCGTACCGCAAAAAAAAAACTCTCCACACCCTGGGATGCTCCAGCCTGGATTGCAAATGGCAGATGGTGAAGTCACCTGTTGTCCATTGCGTGGGGCCTGCCCAGGAGGCTCAAAAACCCAGAGAAGAGGAAGGGGCTTCCTCCCGCAGAGCTAAAGGCAACACCGAAAAAGTCTGGGCTCAGCCACCCTGGCCAGAAGCTTCAACCTTTGAGCACCTGTGTCTGTGACCTCATTAAGTCTCATTAAGAACATTCACCTGCCTGGCTGGGAGGGGCCCAACTTGGTAGAGACTTAAAAGCACCCAAATCTTGAACTCTTTCCTTGGGAAATGATCAGATGCAGACCAAGGTTTAAGCGCAAAGACATTCACTGCAGTGTTTTTATAATAATAACAAAATTCAAAAACAACCTAAATATCCAAAACCAAGGGACCATTTAAGTACATCACTGGTGCAGGCATTCACTGGCAGGTGGCTGAGCTCACACAGTATGTTAGCCATATTCACACCAATTCAGCTTATCTGTTGCAGAATCCCAGAGCCTGTTACACATTACTTACCAGTGTCTGTTTTATAAGGTAAAATGTACAGTGCATGATGTTTTGGAAGGATAGGTTCAAAATTCCATATTAAATTTGACCTAGTGGTTAAGGGCACAAACTCTGCTGCCTACTGTGTGGTCTTGAGCAAGAATCCCCTTGTCTATAAAATGGCGCTAATGTAAGTAGGTCATTGTGAGAATTAAATGAGATTAAAATATATAAAATGTTTAGAGAGGAGGGCTGTTGCTCAGTTTGTGACTCAGGCACTTCTATTCCTCAATTGGAATGATCCCATTTTTCAGATAAGAAAACTGAGGCACAGAAAAGTGACAATTTTGCCCAACATTGCTCTGCCAATTAGTGATGGAGCTGGTTCTAGAACACAGGTCTCCTGATTCCCCAGCTCTGTAAAAATTAATTCAAAGTCCTGCCTCCTCTGTAGGTAGTGAGTTCCCCATCACCAGAAGCAATCAAAACCAATGCTCACTTCTCAGAACAGAACAGCTAAAGGAAAGATTCCTTCAGCATACATGAAGTGCCTTCTAAAGATTTCTCTAATGCTGTGATTCTATAATATAATTCTAAATCTACCAGACTTTAAAAAGCCAGTCATAAGGACAACACCTCCTGACAAAGTGTAAAAGTTCAGAAGAGAAGAAAAAGATCTCATTTACAGTGAAGAAAAAAGGAAAGAACTGTAATAGTAGCAGAAATAAACCTTCTCAAGGCAGAAAGTGCTGAAAGAAACATGATTAAATTTTGTGCTTCCTGCCCCACCCGCTTTCCTTCAATGGCTTTGCATGTGTGTGGAAAGAATACTTACTGTGAGATCTACCCTCTTAATAAAATTTTAACTGTACAATATATTGTTGACTATAGGTTCAGTGTTGTACAGCAGATCTCTAGAGCTTAATAATTTTGCTTGACTGAAACAGCACTATTCACAATAGCCAAGATGTAGAAACAGACTAAATGTTCATTGACAGATGAATGAGTAAAGAAAATGTGATATATATATATATATATAGAGAGAGAGAGAGAGAGAGAGAGAGACGCACACACATATACATACAGAGGAATATTATGCAGCCTTAAAAAAGAAGGAAATTCTGCAACCTGGGACAACATGCATGGACCTTGAGGACATTATGCTAAGTGAAAGAAGCCAATCACAGAAAGACAAATTTTGAAGGACTGGATCATGCAAATATAGAGACCGAGAAGTCCCTCAACCTGCCATGTGCAAGCTGGAGGCCCTGATTCCGCTCACATGAAGTATCTAAAATAGTCAAATTCACAGAATCAATGGGTGGAATGTGGGGAGGAGGAAATAGGGAACCCAAAGAGGCAAATATTAAATATGACGTGGCTCCATATTTCAATTATCTAAAAGGGAAGGAAGACTCAGTCCTCTCTGTGGACCGCTATTGGAGTGCATGCTTTTTCAGGAAATGTAAGTTGCACCCTCCTCTGTTTAGAACATCGAGTGGGAATGGCTGCCATCTTCTTTGCATGCAGCATCCCTCTTCATAGTCACGAAAAGCAACATGGAGCAGAGATTTATCATTTTCAGCTGAGGAAACAAGCTCAGAGAGGTCAAACCACTTGCCTAGGGTCCACAAGACTTGGCTCTCCAGTGATCACACAGTGGACTCCACGGCAATGCTAAGGAGAGACCAGAGAGACAGCCTCCAAAGTAAGGCCCCTTCGTCTGAGAGAGGCCAAAGACCACTCACACCCAGACATCCTCTGCCTTGGCTTCCCAAACCATTCAACCCTGCTGGCACTGGTATGGGCAAACGGGAGTGTCTGGTGCCAGGAAGTTACAACAGAAACCATCCACAGAAAGTTCTATCTCTGTTTCCTGCCTCCTGGTCTTCTAGGAGCAAAAGCGACAAGGAAAGAAGGACCATCTGATAAAGAGGCCCTCACTCCTGGAGGCCTTGAGCAGGGCTTCAGGAATGTGGACAAGGAGGTGGTTTTAGGTGGACACAGGGACACATCACAGAATAACACGGAATCACACAATAAGGAAGCCATCTCCTCTTCAGAAGTCTCTTTTACCTTGGGCTGTTTTTAAATATATTACGAAATGTTTAAGATACACAAAAAGGTATAAGAAATACTACCCAGTCACTCAGGTACCTATTACCCTACTTAAGAAATCAAAACTTATTAATATAGCTGAAGTTCCCTGGTCCCCACCCCCCAGCTCATCACTCTAACCTTACCTCCACCCCCAAATGGAACTATACCCTGAACTTGCTGTTTACCATTCCCACGCCATTTCTTCATACTTCACTATATACACTTGTGCCCCAATGGGATATAGACAAATATACAAAAAGAGATTCACTTTGAAGGACTGGATCATGCAAATGTAGAGACCGAGAAGTCCCTCAACCTGCCATCTGCAAGCTGGAAGCCCTGGAAAGCTGGCGATGCTGTTCTGGTCCAAATCAGAAGGCCTGAGAACCAGGGGAGCCAATGGTACCCCTCAGTCCAAGTCTGAAGCCCTGAGAACCAGGAACACTGATGTCAAGGACAGGAGAAGGGGGATGTCCCAGTTCAAGCAGACAGAGCAAATTCTCCTTTCCTCCGCTTTTTGTTCTATTCAGGCCCTCGACAGACTGGGTGATGCCCGCCCACTTTGGTAAGGATGCCTCTTTATTCAGTCCACTAATTCAAATACTAGTCTCGGGCTTCCCTGGTGGCGCAGTGGTTGAGAGTCCGCCTGCCGATGTAGGAGACACGGGTTCGTGCCCTGGTCCGGGAGGATCCCACATGCCGCGGAGCGGCTAGGCCCGTGAGCCATGGCCGCTAGGCCTGCGCGTCCGGAGCCTGTGTTCCGCGACGGGAGAGGCCGCAACGGTGAGAGGCCCGCATACCGCAAAAAAAAAAAAAAAAAAAAAATACTAGTCTCTTCTGGAAACACTCTCATAATACCTTTTTACCAGCTATCTGAGCATTCCCAGTCAAGCTGCTATATGAAATTAACCATCATGCGATATTTGGTAGTGTTGCATGTTTCTTAAAAACGTTATATAAGTGGCATCATACATACATGTTCTTCTTCAACGTATTTCTTCACTCAACCTCATATTGGTGGGACTCATCCCTGTCAACAGATGTCACTCTAGTGGAGCCATTCTCTTTTCCGTAGAGAAGGTGGCCCATGTGCCAAATCCAGCTGGCCACCTGTTTTTATAAATAAAGTTACTGGAACACATCACGCTTGATCACGTAAGTACTGTCCGTAGCCGCTTCCCCACTACAACGGCAGAGTTGAGTAGTTGTGATAGAGATTGCATGGCCTTCAAAGCCTCAAATATTTTTCATCCGTCCCTCTACAGAAAATGTTCGCTGACCCCTTCTGCAGAGTGTTCCGTTATGACGATTATTCAGCTAATTTATTCATTCTTCAATTGATGGAGACTCCGGTTGTTTCAGTTCGATGTTGTACACTGTGGTCATGAACTATCTTGCACACATCTGTTTGTGAACTCGCGTGAGAGTTTCTCTAGAGATCTAAGGATGGAACAACTAGGCCTTTGGGTGTATGCATGTTAAACTTTTCTGAAAATTTACCATTGTTTCTCCTAATTGCTCTTACTAATTTATACTCCCAACAGCAATGTAAAACAGTTCTGTGGCACCAAATTCTCAACAACATTTGGTACTGGGGCACACTGCTGCTGTTGTTCATCTGATGAGTATGAAACCGTATCTTACTACAGTTTTCATCTGCATTTTTTTCTGATGACTTGTGAAGTTGAGCTGTATTTGTTTATTAGCTGTTTGTGTTCTCCCCTAGCTTGCCCATTCATATCTTTGGCCCACTTTTCCATGAAGTTATTTGTCTTCTAGTTGATTTATGGCAGTTCTTTCTATATTCTGGATTCCAGTCTTTTACTGGGAATATTATTGCAAGTATCTCCTCCCAAGCAGCTGACTCCTCACTTTCAGTGGTGTCTTTTGATAACAGAGGTTTAAAATAAATATTTATTACTAAAAACTGTTGACCTTTTTTTATGGTTTGGGCTTTTGTGTCTTGTGGAATAAGCATACACATACACGTATACCTTGGAGATGTTCTAGGTTCGGTTCCAGACCACTGCAATAAAGTGCATATCACAATTAAGCAAGTCACACAAGTTTTTTGGTGTCCCAGTGCACCAAAAGGGTATGTTTACACTATACTGTAGTCTATTAAGTGTACAATAGCATTATGTCAAAAAAAGACAATGTACAAACCTTAATTTAAAATGCTTTACCCTACAACTACAAAGGCCACATGCCCTGAAGCTCAAGCGCCACAACTAGAGAGAGAAAACCCACGTACCACAACTAAAGAGGAGCCCTCACACCACAACTAGATAGAAGCCCATGCACCACAACAAAGACTCGACTCGACGCAGCCAAAAAGAAAGAAAATAAAAAATAAAATTTTTTTTAAATGCTAACCATTATCTGAGCTTTCACTGAGTCATAATCTTTTTGCAAGAGTAACATCAAAGATCACAAATATAATGATATAATAATAATGAAACGATTATAATAATATAACAAATATAATAATGAAAAATTTTGAAATATTGCGAGAATTATCAAAATGTGACACAGAGACACAAAATGAGCAAATGCTGTTGGAAAAATGGCGCCAATAGACTTGCTCAGTGCAGGGTTGCCCCAAACCTTCAATTGTAAAAAATGCAAGATGCCAATGCGCGATAAAACGAAGCGTGCCTGGATGAATGTTTGACTGTAGGAAGTAAAGACAAAATGCTTTCCAAAGTTATTACCTAATGGGGCAATGTCTCGGAGATCCTGAGACCCCAGATCCACCCTAATACTAGATATTTTCATACTTTTAATTTTTGCCAATCGAGTGGATAAAAAACGATCTCATTGCAACATTAATTTGCATTTTCCTTTTTTTGTGTGTGTGGTATGCGGGCCTCTCACTGTTGTGGCCTCTCCCGCTGCGGAGCGGGAGAGGCTCCGGACGCGCAGGCTCAGCGGCCATGGCTCACGGGCCCAGCCGCTCCGCGGCATGTGGGATCTTCCCGGACCGGGGCACTAACCCGGGTCCCCTGAATCAGCAGGCGGACTCTCAACCACTGCACCACCAGGGAAGCCTGCTATTTTATATTCTTGATACTAATCCATTTTAGGTTGTGCACATTGCAAATATCTGCCTGCAGTTTATAACTTGTCTTGTCACTTGCTTTAAGATGTCTGTTGAAAAACCAAAGTTCTCAGTTCTAATAAAGCCAAATTTACCAATCATTTTTTTTTATCTTGTTAAGAAATCTTTTCCTACCCCTAAGGATACCCATGGTAAACTCTTGCATATGTACAACAGGAGACTGTACAAAAATGTTTATAACAGCATCATTCATAAAAGCAAACACCCTGAAAACCAAATGCCCATCACTGGGAGAGCAGATAAACAAAGCGTGATATATTCACACATGAAATATTATAAAGCAGTCAAACAAACTACCATGCAACATAATTATATGGAAAAATGTTAGCAATATAATATAAAATGAACAAACTAATTCCCAGAAGATTGAAAATAGCATGATATCCTTTTTGTACAGTTAAAAACAATGAAATTAAAAACATACACTTTTAGAAAAACTTAATGGAATAAAGATATATAAAGAGAAAATAAATAGAATAATGAGCATACGGCTCACAATGATGGTTTCCTTGTGCTACAGAAACAAAGGAATGGGAGGTGGGCGGCCATACTTTTAGATGTACGTTACCATCTCAAGGCCCTAGGTTTTGTTTTAGGTGGTCGTTTCATAGGTGATTATTGCATTATTAATAATAGCTGAATATAACAATAAAAGCAAGCCAGAACAAGGATTATAAATTGAGGATTATAATTAATCCAATTCTGTACACCTCAAATTAAAAATTAGATATATTTCCTACACTGAACTCATGAAGATATCCTTCTAAATCTTCATCTAAAGGTTTTTTAAGTTTTGCTTTTTAGGTGTTTGATTCACCTGGAATTTATTTTTGCCTATGAGTTGCCAATCTGATTTTTTTCCACGTGGATAAACAATCATCCCCACATCATTCATTAGTCTGCTATGCCATCTCTGTCACTAGAAGGTTTGTTTAGGTGTGTGTCTGGCTCCTCTATTCTTTTGTGGTCATCTATTTATCTAGCCCCACAAGAATATTACACCTTCTTAATTACCATAGCTTTATAATATGTTTTGGTGTCTGACAGAGTGAACATCCACCTTACTCTTCTCCAAAAGTGCCCTAGCTATTCTTAGCGCTTTGTTATTCTATATTCAATTTAGAATAAGCCCATGAAGCTCCACAAATATCTTATTAGGACTTTTATTGGAATTGTACTAAATGTATAAACAAATTTGGGAAGAACCAACATCTTTTTAATATAGAGCTCACATATTCTTGAACATGGTATAGCTCTCTGGTTATTTGGATTTTCTTTCAGTGTTATCATTTTCTTTCCTAGATCTTATACAGCTTTCATTATATTTATTTGTAAGCATGTTACTTTTGTGTTGCGATTTTAAATAGTGTTTGAATGGCTTGTTGCTTATATAGAGAATACAATTGATTTTGGGATGTTGATCTTATATCCAACAGACTTAATGAACTCTCTTATTAATTCTAATAATAATCTTTAAAGACTCTTGGGTTTTCTTTACAGATAATCATAATTGTCCATGAAAAATGGCAGTTTTGTTTCTTCTTTCCAATCCTTACACCTTCTGTCTCATATTCTTCTTTTATTATGCTGGCCTAGACTGCCAATACAACATTGAAGAGGTTAAAAAAAGACATCTTTGTCTTCTTAATTTTAAAAGAAATGTGTATTTCTTCATTAAGTATGAGGGGTTTTCTAAAACAGATTTTTGACATATATACTTTGGCAGTTTAAAGAAGTTCCCCATCACAAGGGCTGTACAAGCACAGAAGGTAGCTTGCCCATATGTCCCAATTTGCCAAATTTATACCTGTCATCCCAGGATGATTATTAATAGTGTCCCCTTTCATCCTCAAAAGGGTTTTCGTTTGGACAATAAATTATATGCTCCCTCTAATAGAAGGGTGATGTTATACGGTGATTCTAGCAAGGCAATTTGATCTATGATTATGAGATGAATAAGAGGACCTTGGAGGTTTGGGCAGCCTGGAGTTTCCAGAATGTTCTCTGCTTAACTGGCGAGTTTTCAACCTCTAGTAACAAAGCAATTACTACCTACTCCTTCCCTCTGCAAATTCATGAGGAGAAATGCTCCAGAGATGGGCCCAATATTGCCCAATTTGCCATACGAGAAGCAAGAAACACAACACAAAATGGGGTAATTATCTTATCAAAACCCAGCACGACTGGCAATCTGAGAATGAAGCTGACAACGACCTGGTCTGTCACACGCTCTATTTTGTCACTTACATCCCCAATATAAATGCAAGAATGTGAAAACCAGGGGTAAAATTAAATGGCAATGGATCCATTCTGACGCTGGGCTTGAGCCACTTATTGAAGACATAAATTATAGTGCTGTCACCATCACCCATCCTATTTGCAAATAAATGTTGTCATCTAATCACACAAGACTGGGAGATTGTTTAACAAATTTCTCTGAGGAAGGGCTCAGCAGCAGCTTGGATTCCCTGGACACCCAGATTCCATCTCTCTACTTTGGTCATCTCTCCAAAGATGTGGCTCTTTTAGTTTTGCACGACAGGCACTGTTTTCCCATTTTCTCAGCCTTTCTTGGAGATTAAAACCACAAAGATCTGATGTACATCTTGACTAATGCCATTAAAGAATCATTAAGGATGAGAGATGGAGAGAGGCAAGCTCTGAAAAAAGTAGTGAAGGGAAGTTTCTTTCTTGAGGCAACAGGGCTCACCAAGCAGCATGGCCAAGGATGGGGGCTCTACAGCAGAAAGCATCTTTTCCTCTTGATGGTGCCAGAGAGAAGAGTAACACAAGACAAAGGGCAAAGTCTAGGAACAAAGCCTGGAGGTTCCTGGGACACTTGGGATGTGTGTTTCTGAGTCTTTGGATGCCCCATTTGCTACCCTATTTGGGACACTTGGAATGTGTATTTTGGAGTCTGTGGACACCCCATTTGCTACCTGTGCACAGGAGACTTCAAGAACGACAAGTAATAAGGGCAAAGCTGCAGTGACACTAGCTGCATCCAGCTCATGTGTTTATTCATTATCCAATAAATACCTATTGGTTACCGGCTTAGTTTGAATGCTTCCAGAAGCAGCCCCTCAGAAAGAATTCAAGTACCAGCCATCTGTTTGGGAGGTGAAGACAATACCCAGAGAGGAATACAAAAGTTAGTGAAGAAGAGGACAGTAAAGGATGAGTTACCAAGTTCCCCCTATGGTGACCTCTGATATTCACTGTAGAGCCTGTGCCTTGGACTTATCCCTCCAAAGAGGGGAGGGAGCTGGAGTATTTACACACTCAGTCATGGACGGACAGCTGCTTTTTTCCAGTCGTGTTTATTTCCCCACTTCTGGTCTTCCATTCAGTGGGACAACGTAGGCTTCAGGAACCTCAGAAAGTCTTCAGGAATGAAGACTTGTAGAAACTGGCAGTTGGAAGGCAGGCCAAGTGACCTTCAACTGATGCTCTGCGATAGGGCAGGGCATCAATGTCCACTACCTATGTGCCGAGCTCCTACTATGTGGTGAGAAGTGTGCTGCATGCCACGGCTACACCCACGAACAAGTGAGAAATGGTCCCTGACCGTGTGGAGCTTGTTGGAGGCAAAGAGCAACCACCCGTCCCTGCACCTCTTCCCTTCTCTTCCCAGGACAGACGGGAGGCCTCCACAAGCCTGTGCCTTGGGTTTCACCCAGGGGCCACCTCTACCTTCTCTGAGTCCCTGACTTCTGCCCTGTCCCATGTCTTCATCTCCATCCCTCCCTCTCTCTGTCCCTCTCACCCAGCTCTGAAATGTCTCCTTGCCCTCATCCACGTTACCTGATAATAATAACAGTGATGAACAAGACCATTTGTTGAGCACATACTGTATGCTCACCCCTGGGTTAAGTGATTTATGATTATTATCTCATTTACCTGCAAAACAAGTGTGACCTCCTGCTCCCAACCGGGTTCCCACCTCATTCTGCCTTCGCGATGGGGCCTCCTTGGAAAGCACCATGACCTAGATCAAGGGCCCACAACCCTCTGCTCACTGCATTTGGCCAATTTGCTCAGTCCTCCACCTAGGTGAATGGGGCTGCGTTTGCCCAGACCTGCCTCCATGATCTGCAGCTGAAGTCCCAGCACACCCTTCGTGCCCCAGAAGGCCCCTTCTGCGCCATTCCAGCGAGTAGCCCCGTCTCCCAAGGGTGAACTACGTTCAGCATCCTCTCAGGTTAGGATTCCCAGAGGCAGGAGAAAGGACAAGATGGCTTCTGCAGTTATTCTTTGTGGCTTGGGACAAATATCAAATTTGCCTCCCCTGCCTCTATCCTTCCACCTTTGCAGCCTGAAAATAGGGAACTGGACGGAATCAGTAGTTCTCACACACTACTCCAATAAGTCGTGAAGTCTCCTTCTTGTGGATTAATCCATTACCTTGTCTCTAATGAGGTATTTCCATGACGCTTTCTAGACACACAGCCCGATGATAAAGAAGCGGTTTTCATGGTGGGGATTCAGGCAGAGTGGCGAGGCAAGAGGAGACTATTCAGGGATTGGGGGGATACATTTGGCTGCCCCCTTGTCTGTTGATGCATCAAAGGAACTCAGACTCAGAGCCTGGGAAATTCAGGCCAAGAAGGGTCAATGGCAACAAAAGGAAAGATAATCGCTCCTTATTGGGGAAAAAAAAAAAAAAGGCAGCAGCAAAGGAAGGCTGACCTGCTTATCTTGCATTCTGGCAGAACGCAGACCACCAACTCAGACACTTCAAAAGACCCCTGGCTCAGCTCCCCAGGCCCTCCCCCAAGGCTCCTGCAGCGAGAACATCATAATACATCTCCTCATTTTCCCCTGCACTTTTGAAGTCAAAATGTGGTCTTGTTAATTAGATGTTAGTGGGGGCCCGGGGGCGCTGGAATCCAAACTCAATAAATTTCATTTCTGAAAGACAAACAGGTCAAGTGCACATTAAACTCGAGCGCTCACGGAGCTCTCTGCAGGGCCATTTATTCAGCCGGGCTCCTCACGGTTTCGGCAGAGAGCGCGCCAGAGCGGCTTTGGGAGGCTGGCTGGGCGTGGAGGCAGGCCTGGACATGTGCCCATCTGACACTGTGGACGAAGAGGCAGAAAAGCCATTCAAATGTTTTCAACAGAAATAGCCGGGTCCCGCAGTCTGAATTTGAAATTTCTGCCAGTATCCAACTCCTTTCATGAGAGGGGCCCGGTAAACTGCCTGCCCCTTTCTTTAGCCTCCGGCTAAAATGGAACCCCCCGCCCCCAGCTTGGCTGCCTCTCGGGGTGGCGGGGGGGGGGGGGGAGGCCAGCACTGGACGGAGCCCACCCCGAGCCACTTCAAGCCCAGTGGACTGGACGCTGCCTCTCACCAGACTCTGCTTTTCCCCGAGTTATCGCAGAGCTACGGCCACAGAGCTGGACGTTCTTCTGTCCTTCTCTCCCCATTTCCTTGACCTGAACAGCCAGGAAACATGCACATAGTACCTGCCAGCTCTGTGGCTGCTGGCCTCCGTGGCTAGAGGAAAACCAACACCCACTAAAGGTGCCCATGGCCAAAGCCCTCGCTACCGGCAGTAAGCCTAGGGCAGGGCAGGCCCAGGAGTCAAAGACAGCCCACGGTCAGTCCTGGTCCCTCCGCTTCTCCGCTTCTCCGCTTCTCCGCTTCGATGCTCCGGGCTTCTAGCTGGAACTCTCCCGCCTCACTTCATGGCGGACCCCGGCCTGTGCCAAGATTCCGACCAGCGTTCGGCCGCCTTTGTAAAGTGAAACGGGCGACTTTCTCAGCAACGCCTAACTTGGCTACAAGTTTGTCCCACACACTCAGGGTGGAGGCTAAATTTGGGGGGATGCGCTGTGAAATCTCTTGTTTTGTTTTCTTCCTTCCTTTAGTGCGTTTTGACTGGGGAACGAAGGTGTTAGGCACGCGTGAGGTGTCCACATTTAGAAAATTACTGACTTGGCAGTTTAATTACATTTGGAGGCCACTAAATAGGATTGTTTCCCTTTATTTAGACAGCCTGAATCTTCTTAGTCCTGATTCGGGAATGTGATAATCCAAGTGTTGCTTTAACTTGAAAACTTACCAAACCACCACAGCAAGCTCTCCAAGCAACAAAATGTCATGGTGAGACACTCTAGTTTGGAAGTTCCTAAAAACCCCTATTTAAGATTGCTTTGTCTGGCAAAATCCACCATCGCCTGCTGCAGCGCAGGGGGGTGGGAACGTCTCTAATTACAGTTCTCCTGTTCTATTTCTGCAGCATGAAGTCGCTGGGCTGCAATCCTTCCTCATCTCTGCACTCTGGGTTCTCCACATAGAGCTGCTGTTTTTGAAAGAAGCCCTTTTTTGTTTTTTGTTTTTCTTTTAAACTTTACCAAGAGGCAGTCTATTGTGGTAGAAATTGTTTTTCTGAACCAACCTAGCAGCCTGGATTCGAGGCCTGCATTTACCAGCATCGTTTAAAATCACATTTCCCAAGGTAGGAAATCTCTAAGAGCTGTTTCTAGTTTAATCGCCTAATATTCTTAATGAAGAAATTTGGAGAAGCCATTTCCAATGATCAACTTGGTGGACTCCATCTGCCTGTTTTTTGCTTCCTAAAAATAATTTACCAGCAGCTTCAGAGCTGTGTCTAAGAGGGAGGCAAGCTGGTCAGTTACGGAGGAGGTTCTCAGTCAAAGAAAATTTCCTTCTGCCTAGCGAGAGGACGAGAGGGGCCCCAGAAACTTGGAAGGCAGGAGAGATGGCTCAAGCTCAAAGAGCCCCCTTCCCAGTGCAGTCCCTAGACCCCCACTGATGGCCCCGTGGGATGTGACTCAGAACCCAGATCAAGCCTTTCCTGACACTGGAAAGGCCCTTTTCCACCAGCCTGCCCCCCGGGACAGAGACTTCTCTCAGGGTAAAGCTGGGCACTCAGTAGGGTGGGGTACTTGACCCAGAAGAGAAGCCTCTGGTATTTCCACAGACCGTCCCAGGAAGCTCTGTCTTGAATAAATTTGATTTTCTATACCAGTTGCGAGAGTTCAGTTTCAATGTGTATATTATCCTATCCCCAAGTAGAACTCCCAAGTAGAAAGTCTGCTGTATGTACCTCCCTTGGGCCTGGGTTCCATGGTAGTGTTTAACCACTGTGACTAAGTGTCAGAGTTCCAGACCCATTCTCAGCAGAGCCTTGGGCTCCCACCCATTGGCTCACACCTTTGCCCCTTACCTCTCCTGTTTCCTCATCGATCAGGCCCTGATCCTCTGGCTTTTCTTATCCCTGTCTGTGGGCCAAAGGAGACTGTGTGTGATGGTTAGGTTCTAGGAACCTGACCTCTAAATCCTCTAGGTCACAACCACCATCCACCTCACCATGGTCCCTTGATGGGGATGTGTGCTCAGTGGTCAGAGATAACAATGTGTTCTTTATTTGTCCCACATTTCCTGCAGGCTCCTGATGGAACTGATTGGGCCATAAGGATGGGAACTTTTACTTAAGCTAGAGACAGCAGGGGTGGTTACTTTTCCCCTTTCCCCTCCCTCACTCAGATACCAGCCCTCTAAACGTCCATGGCTGGGGAAAAGGGAGAGTAGGAGAAAGAAGGCATTTCTCCTAAGTGTCCCACAAACCAAAAAGTTCTACTATTTATCTCATCCCATTCAATGACGCTAGATGCTTCTGGCTAGATAATACTTTGCAATTTATTTCTCTTTTATAAAAACATTAAGTGATTGCACTTCTCCTGCCAGCTGTAACAAACGAACTGGTATCAGACTTGCCCTCTTGCTGTCAACAACTAGAAAACTGTACAAAATATATGAAACAACTGTTTTCAGATATTGGATAATAGGCAGCAGAGGGTTGAGATCCATGAAGGAGGGAAACAAAGGAGGGAAATGGGAGCCTTTGTTGACCTGGTTTTCGGTTTGAACTTGCTGTCCAGACCTTGCAGGAAGATGGAGGCCAAACAGAACACAGTGGTCTCTGGAAGCTGAGGCGACAAAGACTGGAGTTCTGCTGAGGCACCTGGAATTTGCGGGGCAAAATACTGCAGAGGAGGGTGTGGCATAAAAAAGGAGTTCCAGGGTTTCCCTGGTGGCGCAGTGGTTGAGAGTCCACCTGCCGATGCAGGGGACACGGGTTCGCGCCCTGGTCCGGGAAGATCCCACATGCCGCAGAGCGGCTGGGCCCGTGAGCCATGGCCGCTGGGCCTGTGTGTCCGGAGCCTGTGCTCCGCAATGGGAGAGGCCATAACAGTGAGAGGCCCGCATACGGCAAAAAAAAAAAAAAAAAAAAAAAAAAAAGGAGTTCCAGAAATATGCATAAAGGTCCTCTTAAATCTTTGGTCAGGGACTTCCCTGGTGGTGCAGCGGTTAAGAATCTGCCTGCCAATGCAGGGGACATGGGTTCGAGCCCTGGTCCGGGAAGATCCCACATGCCACGGAGCAACTAAGCCCGTGCGCCACAACTACTGAGCCTGTGCTCTTAGAACCCACGCTCTGCAATAAGAGAAGCCAGCACAATGAGAAGCCCTTGTACTGCAACGAAGAGCAGCCCCCGCTCGCCACAACTGGAGAAAGCCCACACACAGCAACGAAGACCGAACGCAGCCAATAAATAAATTAATTTATTATTATTATTATTTTTTTAAGATAAAGAAAAAAATCTTCGGTCAAATACTAAGCTGCACTTACACAGGACAAATGCCAGAAGACTTGGCTAAGAACAACTACTGAGTAATTGTGACCTGACCGGAGATCCTACAGTGCTGGGAAACAAAGTAATTCCAACAAATCAGAGTTGAGATAAATCCTTGAACATCCTGGTCATTCAGAGACCTCAGGGAGAACACACCTTACCACTCTAACCAAGTGGACTATTCTAAAACAACCCTAAGAAAGCTTTTTTAAAACCCTGAAAGAATTAAGTTGGGGTTTTTAAATGTAAATTAACTATCTTCCAGAAAAAAATCTACACTCCTTAAAGGAAAATAACAAAGTCCAATGTGCCATCCATAATTTCCAATATATGATCAAAAATTACTAGTCATGTGAAGAATCAGTAATGTGTGACCAATAATCAAAAGAAAAATAAGTCCAAAGAAACAGACCAAGAACAATAGAGAGGTTGAAATTAACAGACAAGTGTTTTGAAACAGCTATCAGAAATCTGTTCAAAGATTTAAAGTAATTAGGGAATAGATTCAGAATTTTAGTAGAGGTATGGAAACTATGGAAAAGAATCAAAGAGAAATTTGAGAACCCCCAAATAAAATATCTGAACTGAAAAATTCAGTTGATGGGCATAAAAGCAGATTGGACACTGTAGCAGAAAAAGATTGGTGAACTTAAAGACAGGGTAATAGAAGCTATCTAAACTGAAACACAGAGATTAAAAAAAAAAAAAAAAAGGGCAGACACAAATACAGCCAACTGATCTTTGACAAATGAGCACAGGCAATTCAATGGAGAAGTGATAGTCTTTTCAACAAAAGTTGCTGATACAACTGTATATTCACATGCAAAAAAAAAAAAAATCTAGAAACAGACCTACATCTTTCACAAAAATTAACTCAAAGCTATAAAACACAAAACTATAAAACTCCTGGAAGATAAAAGGAGAAAATCTAGGTGACCTTTGGCTTGGCAATGACTTTTTAGAGACAGCACCAACAATATGATCAATGAAAGAAAAAATTGCTAAGTTGGACTTCATTACAACTTAAAACTTCTACTCTGCAAACAAAAAACAAAAACACTGTTAAGAGAATGAAAATGCAAGCCACAGAATGGTATAAAGTCACTGAAAATGCATGTCTAATAAAAGACCGGCATCCAAAATATACAAAGAACTCTTAAAATTCAGCAATAAGAAAACAAATAACACAACTTTAAAATGGCCAAAAGATCTGAACAGACAGTTCACAAGAGAAGATATATAGATGATGATAAACATATGAAAAGATGCTTAACATATGTCATTAGGGAACTGCAAATTAAAATGACAATGAGATACCACAAGATACCTTTTAGAATGGCTAAAATCCAGAATACTGACAACAACAAATGCCAGCAAGGTTCTGGAGCAACAGGAATGCCCATTCACTGCTGGTGGAAATGCAAAATGATATGCTTTGGAAGACAGTTTGACAGTTTCTTATAAAATTAAACATACTCTTACCATACAATCCACCAATCATGCTCACTGGTATTTGCTCAAATGAGTGGAAAACATATCCACACAAAAACTTGCACCTGAATGTTTACAGCACCTTTATTCATAATTATCAAAACTTGGAAGCAATAAAGATGTCCTTCAATAAGTGAATGGATAAGCAAATCATGATACAGCCACACAATAGAATATGATTTGGTGCTAAAAAGAAATGAGCTATCAAGCCACAAAAAGACATGGACGAGCCTTATTATAAATCAACTATACTTCAATTTAAAAAACAGAAAAGAAATGGAGGAAACTTAAATGCATATTGCTAAGTAAAAGAAGCCACTCTGAAGAGTCTACATCCTGTAAAATTTTAACTACATGACATTCTGGAAAAGGCAAAACTATGGAGACAATAAAAAGATCAGTGTTTGCCAGGAGTTTGGGGGATGGGAGGGAGAGATGTACAGGCAGAACACAAGGAAATTTTAGGATGATGAAACTATTCTCTATGATATGATAATGGTAGATACATGTAATCATACATTTGTCAAAGCCCATAGAGTGTACAACACAAAGAGTAAACCCTAATGTAAACTACAGACTTTGGGTGATATTGACACATCAGTGTAGGTTTATCAATTGTAGCAAATGAAGCATTCAAATGCAAGATGTTAAGACCAGTAGTCAGAAAACTATAAGACACTGATGAAAGAAATCAAAGATGAAACAAACAGATGGAGAGATATACCATGTTCTTGGATTGGAAGAATAAATATTGTGAAAATGACTATATTACCCAAAGCAATCTACAGATTCAGTGCAATCCCTATCAAATTACCAATGGCATTTTTCACAGAATTAGAACAAAAAATTTTACAATTTGTATGGAAACACAAAAGACTGACCCTGAATAGCCAAAGCAATCTTGAGAAAGAGAAACGGAGTTGGAAGAATCAGGCTCCCCGACTTCAGACTATACTACAAAATTACAGTAATCAAGACAGTATGGTACTGGCACAAAAACAGAAATATAGATCAATGGAACAGGATAGAAAGCCCAGAGTTAAACCCATGCACCTATGGTCACCTAATCTATGACAAAGGTGGCAATAATATACAATGGAGAAAAGACAGCCTCTTCAATAAGGGGTGCTGGGAAAACTGGACAGCTACATGTAAAAGAATGAAATTAGAACACTCCCTAATACCACACACAAAAATAAACTCAAAATGGATTACAGACCTAAATGTAAGACCGGACACTATAAAACTCTTAGAGGAAAACATGGGAAGAACACTCTTTGACATAAACCACAGCAAGACCTTTTCTGACCCACCTCCTAGAGTAATGAAAATAAAAACAAAAATAAAAATGGGACCTAATTAAACTTAATAGCTTTTGCACAGCAAAGAAAACCATAAACGAGATGAAAAGAAAACCCTCAGAATGGGAGAAAATATCTGCAAATGAAGCAACTGACGAGGGATTAATCTCCAAAATATACAAACAGCTCATGCAGCTCAATATCACAAAAACAAACAACCCAATCAAAAAATGGGTGGAAGACCTAAACAGACCTTTCTCCAAAGAAGACGTACAGATGGCCAAGAGACACATGAAAAGCTGCTCAACATCACTAATTATTAGAGAAATGCAGATCAAAACTACAATGAGGTATCACCTCACACCAGTCAGAATGGCCATCATCAAAAAATCTACAAACAATAAATGCTGGAGAGGGTGTGGAGAAAAGGGGACCCTCATACACTGTTGGTGGGAATGCAAATTGATAGAGCCCCTATGAAGAACAGTATGAAGATTCCTTAAAAAACTAAAAACAGAACTACCATGTGACTGAGCAATCCCACTCCTGGGCATATACCCTGAGAAAACCATAATTCAAAAAGACACATGCACCCCAATATTCACTGCAGCACTATTTACAATAGCTGGGACACAGAAGCATCTGTCCATCGACAGATGAATGGATAAAGATGTGGTACATATGTACAATGGAATATTACTCAGCCATAAAATGGAATGAAATTGGGTCATTTGTAGAGATGTGGATGGACCTAGAGTCTGTCATACAGAGTGAAGTAAGTCAGAAAGAGAAAAACAAATACCATATATTAATGGATATATGTGGAATCTAGAAAAATGGTACAGATGAACCTATTTGCAGAGCAGAAATAGAGACGCAGATGAAGAGAATGGACATGTGGACACGAGGGTGGGGGGAAGGGGTGGTGGGATGAATTGGTACATTGGAATTGATGTATATACACTACCATGTGTAAAACAGATCACCAGTGGAACCTCCTGTATAGCACAGGGAGCTCAGCTCAGTGCTCTGTGATGACCTAGATGGATGGTATGTGGGGTGGTGGGAGGGAGGTCCAAGAAGGAGGGGATATATGTAAACATACAGCTGATTCACTTCATCGTACTGCAGAAATTAACACAACATTGTAAAGCAACTATACCCCTATAAAAAGAAAATAGCAGAAAATTTAAGGTGTTAGTAAGGGGATATATGAGAACTCTCTGTACTTTCCACTCAATTTTTCTTTAAATCTAAATCTGCTCCCCCACAAAGGTCTATTAATTTGTTTAAATAAACAAAGCCTCAGTGGCCTCTTGGATGAATAGAGGGCCAAAAGAAGAGGAGAGACAGATTTGGGTCCAAAAAACCAAACAAACAAAAAACCAAAAAAACTAAAGAAATAGTAATACCAAAGTTTGTCCAAAATTGATGAAAAATATCAATCCACAGGTTCAAGATGCTCAACCAAATCCAAGCAGTATACACCTAATGAAAACCAAATCTAAGCACATCATAATAAAATAACTGAAAACCAAAGAGAACGTGAAAATCTTTAAAGGAGCCAAGGGGGGGCGGGACACATTACAGAGAAGGAAGTGATATAACTTATCATTGACTCCTCATCAGCAATAATGCAAATCTGAAAATAATGGAACTTCTCTAAAGTGGAAAACAAACTAAAAGTTTATCACCAGTAGACTTGAATGCCAAAATTAATTTTTTTTTCTTTAGGAAGTTATTCAGGCTGAAGGAAAATTTCTCTAAAATTCAATTGACTGTTTACAAAACCGACAATATATTTCAGGGAATATAGCATACATAAAAGTAAAATATATGAAAACAGTAGCATAAAGAATAGGATGGGCATATGGACGTACACTACTGCAAGGCTCTTAAATCATTCAATATGTGATTATTTTGTAAGTGATATAATATTAACAAATAAGTATAGGTAAAAATCCAATAAAAAAGATAAAATGTAATATCAAAAAAAAATGCTCACTTAATCCAAAAGAAGGCAGGAAAGAAGAAAAAAGAAGACAAACAGAAAACAACTGAAAGATGGTAAGTTTAAACACAGCCATACAAATAATCATGCTAAACGTAAAGGCAGAGATTTTCAGGTTAGTTTTTTTTAGGCAAAATCCAATTATAAATCTCTGTTTACAAGAGATTCACTTTAAATATGAAGAAAAGGATAAAAGAAAAATAAAAAGCTGAAAAAATATATACCATACAACAACACAAATTTAAACATACCAGAAATGAAATAGAAGACATCACTATCTACACTGCAACAGTAAAAAGAAGGAAACATTCTAAACAATTTATGCCACTAAATTAAATAATGAAATTGACAAATTTCTTGTAAAACATAAATTACAAAACTGACACAAGAAGAAACACAAAATATAACTACCCCTATACCTACTAAAGAAATTAAATTTATTATCAAAAACCTTCCCACAAAGAAAACTCCAGACGCATAATGCTTCACTGCTGAATCATATAAAAACACTTAAGAAAAAATAATGCCAATTCTACATAAACTCTTCCAGAAAACAGGGGAAGAAAAAAAAATACTGACAAACTCATTTATAAGACCAACACAGCTGTGATACTAAAACCATACCAAAGGGAAATTACAAGAAAAGAAAAACCACAAACCAACATCCCTCATGAACACAGACACAAAAATCCTTAATAAAATGTTAGCAGATTGAAATATACAGATATATAAAATAATACATCATGACGAAATAGGTTTATCACAAGATTACAAGATTGGCTTAACATTCAAATATCAATCTATATAATTTGGCATATTAACAGACTAAGGAGAAACTGCCTATGAGTAGCTCAAAAGATGCAGAAAAGGTATTTGACAATATCCAACACTTATTCATGATAAAAATGCTCAGCAAACTTGGAATAAAAATGAACCTTCCTCAATCTGATAAAGGGTTTCCCATAGTACCCTTGCAGCGAATGTCACCCTTCATGGTGAAAGACTGAATACTTTCTCCCTAAGGTAGAGAACAAGGCAAGGATGCCTACTCTCACCACTTCAGCATTTTATTGCAAGTCCTAACCAGTGCATCAAAGCAGGGAAAAGAATAAAAAAGGTGTACAGATTGGAAAAGAAGGGATACAATTGTTTATTTGAAGGTAACATAGTCACATATGTAGAAAATCCTAAGGAAGCTGAGAAAAAGAAAAAAAAAAAAAAAAACAGAACTAAAAAGTGAGCTTAGCAAAGCTGCAGGATACAACCTCAACATCAACATAAAATAATTAATTTTATTTCCATACTAGCAAGAAACAATTGGAAACTGTAATTTTAGCAGTACTATTTATAAGAGCATCAAAAAACATGAAATAGGCATAAATTTAACAAAATATATGTAAGAACTGTAACCAAAACTTTGATGAGAGCCAGAACAAAACAATTTTGCAAAAGAAGAAAAAATTGAAGGACTTACACCATCTGGTTTCAAAACTTTCTATAAAGTTACATTAATCAAGAAAATGTGGTATTCATATAAGGTTAGCCATATAGCTGGAGCCAGGAAGTCTGCATTTAAGGACATGAAAAAGTGTTCAACATTATGAGTCGTTAGGAAAATGTAAATGAAAACTATAAGGAGATACTGCTATACACCCAATAGATTGACTAATACAGAACTAACAATATCAAACTGCCAGGTAAGGGCGTGGGGCAATCTGACCTCTCACACTTTGCTGACGGGGGTGCAAAATTACAAGAAGTTTGGAAAATTTTGTCAGTTTCTTATAAAGTTAAGCATATGCCTATATGCCTACCCTTCGACCCAGCAATTCTATTTCCAGGTATTTATACAAGAGAAATGAAAATGTATGTCCACAGGAAAAAAATACTTATACAAGAACATTCATAACAGCTTATTCATAACAGCCAACCCAAATGTCCATCAACAGGAGAATGGATAAACTGTGGTTTATCCATATAGTGGAATACTACTTAGCAACAAAAAGGAACAAACTACTGATTTATGCAGCAAAGTGGATGAATCTCAGAAACACTGTGTTGAGCAAAAGAAGTCACACAAAGGAGTACACACTGTATGATTCCATTTACATAAAGTTCTAGAACAGAAAAAGCTAAACTATGGTGAAAGAAATCGAACCAGTGGTTGCTTCTGGCAGAGGGGATAGCAGGGAATGACGGGGCGGGGGGGGGGGGCACACAAAGCAGCTCCCTGGGGTGGTGGAGGTGTCCTATATCTGGACAGGGGTGTGGGTGACAGGGCTAGAAGCATTTGTCAAACCTGATTGAGCTGTACAGTTAAGAATATTGCTATGCATGCCCGTACCCAACTAAGCATTCACTATGTAAATTATACTTCCGTTTTATAAAGTTTTTTTTAAAGCTTCAAAAGTACAGGTGCAACACCTCCTATGAAACAACACAGAAAATTAAGAGCACACCCTTGGACTTCCCTGGTGGCGCAGTGGTTAAGAATCTGCCTGCCAATGCAGGGGACACAGGTTCGAGCCCTAATCCGGGAAGATCCCACATGCCGCGGAGCAACTACGCCTGTGCTGCACAGCTACTGATGCCCACGTGCCTAGAGCCTGTGCTCCACAGCAAGAGAAGCCACCGCAATGAGAAGCCCGCACACCACAATGAAGAGTAGCCCCCCGCTCGCCACAACTAGAGAAAGCCCACACGCAGCAACGAAGACCCAACACAGCCAAATTTAATTTTAAAGTTTTTTTTTTTTTTTTTTTTTTTTTTTTTTTTTTTTTTTTTTTTTTTTTTTTGCGGTATGCGGGCCTCTCACTGTTGTGGCCTCTCCCGTTGCGGAGCACAGGCTCCGGACGCACAGGCTCAGCGGCCATGGCTCACGGGCTTAGTTGCTCCGCGGCATGTGGGATCTTCCCGGACCAGGGCACGAACCCGTGTCTCCTGCATCGGCAGGCGGATTCTCAACCACTGCGCCACCAGGGAAGCCCTAAAGTTATTTTTTTAAAAAAACCTTCACGGGCTTCCCTGGTGGCACAGTGGTTGAGAGTCCGCCTGCCGATGCAGGGGACGCGGGTTCATGCCCCGGTACGGCAGGATCCCACATGCCGCGGAGCGGCTGGGCCCGTGAGCCATGGCCGCTGAGCCTGCGCGTCCGGAGCCTGTGCTCCACAACGGGAGAGGCCACAACAGTGAGAGGCCCGCGTACCGCAAAAAAAAAAAAAAAAAAAAGCCTTCACACACACACAAAAAAGAGTGCACCCTAACTTCATTCTTCCCCTTGTATGGGCCACCTCCCATGTAATGAATGTTAACAGCAAGTGTGTCCTTCCACACCCCTCTCCATGCTTCTAAGACTCAAACAGTCAAATGCACATGTATGTAGGAAGGTGTGTGACACTAGCTTGTTTTTGTTTGTTTCTTTGTTTTTGTTTTTGTGTGTGTGGTATGCGGGCCTCTCACTGCTGTGGCCTCTCCCGTTGCGGAGCACAGTCTCCGGACGCACAGGCTCAGCGGCCATGGCTCACGGACCCACCCGCTCCGCAGCATGTGGGCTCTTCCCGGACCGGGGCACGAACCCACGTCCCCTGCATCGGCAGGCGGATTCTCAACCACTGCACCACCAGGGAAGCCCTAGCTTGTTTTTTTAAATAATTGTTTCCTCTGCAGGTGTTTCTGCTACTTGTTTCTATCACCTAACCATACTCCAGGTCATAGCTACACAACATCCCATTCTATGGACAATGGGATTTATCCACTGTAGCAGATTTATCCATCTACTCACAAGTCTCCACTCCCTCCACCCCAATGATGGGCTGTCAGGCTCGCCCAAGTTTGTATTACAAACAATGCTGCAAAAACTTCCTTCATCATATACTTAATCTCCCTGGTGCTTTTGTTTCTATAGAAGAATTTCCCAAAGGGGGAATAGTGAATAAAAAAAGATAAGTGTGTTATTTGTTTTAATGGATATTGCTGATTACTTTTCACAAAAAGGTTGTAGAAATCTCATTTAGTGTTGAGTCTGATATATTTTAAGTTTCTGCAGACTGGCTTCAGAAATGAAAATAAATTATGAACAAAGCATAATAATCATTTTAGGCAAGTCATTATGCCTTGAAGAGGAAAATTCAACAACATATCTAAGCTCACAAATAACCAAGTTATTCTGGTTAAATATCTCCTGAGAGGTGGGATAGCGTGATGGTCGAGAACTGAAACAATCCTGGCCAAGGTATTGCCCGAGCCTGACTTACATCATCTCTGTGACCTTGAATAAGTTAGTTGACCTGTTTGTACCTGAGCATCCTCATAAACAAAAATGTAAATAATAATAGCACTTATATCATTGAAGATTTAATAAAGGTAATGTGAAGAACCTGGCACATGGAGAGTGCAGAGTCTGACACATGAAAAGAGCTCTGTAATGTTAGTTATTATTGGGCAAATCGCTTATCTTCTCTGGGTCTCCATTTCCTTATCTGTAAAATGGGGACAGTAACACCATTGTCTCACAGGGCACATAAAATGATCGGAACAATGCTGGTCTCATCTTAAGCTTTCAATAAAATTAGCTAATGTCATCGTTAAAATGCAATGCTCACATAGAGGAACCAGGCTTGTCACCTGCGGGAGTCTAAATGTGGGGTGGACGGCACTCGCAACCTCCCAAAACTCATAAGAAAGCTAAGTTCCTGCCAGGCTGACAATGATAGTAAATTCTTGGAAGGCACGCAACTACACTGATTGTGCCCAAGAGCCCAGACTCTGGACTAAAAGAGGGGTCTAAAAGAAACGGAGACTTCTAGAAAACAGAGTCCCTGCCCTGCACAATGCAGCCAAGAGTCACCTGCTGGGCCATGTCCATCAAGGGTGGCCAATGTACCTGCATTATCAGTTTGGAGGTTTTCAGCTCTGTTTCTTAACTCAACTGCAGATTTTAGCTAATTTTTTTAAAAGCTCTAGGTAAAGTCAATGATTGTATTGGGGAAAAACAAGCATAAACAAGCCCATGTTATCTCTTTACCAGGACCGAACAAACAAATAAACTTGGCATTGGTTTTACTAAAAAGTCCTAGTGATGCTTTTAGCTGGAAGTTAAATGTCCCTTCATTTGGGGACAGAAATATCAGCCCAGGCAGTTAACTAAACTGATGGCTATTGACACTAGCCTCTTGCCTAATGATGAGAGGTACAGAGGCCACTGTGTGGGCTCAGTAGTTGTGGCACACGAGTTCAGTAGTTGTGGCTCATGGGCTCTAGAGCGCAGGCTCAGTAGTTGTGGCACACCGGCTTAGTTGCTCCGCGGCGTGTGGGCTCTTCCCTGACCAGGGCTTGAACCCGTGTCCCCTGCATTGGCAGGCGGATTCTTAACCACTGTGCCACCAGGGAAGCCCCTGGGTCTGTTCTTAAGGCATTATGGACGGACTGAGCTACTCTGATGTCTCTTGAGTGCACTTAGATTTTCGAAAGGGAGTTCTTCACAGTGTCTAGACTGGTACACCAGAAATCCACCATAGTTCTTGCAGTTAAATCTCCCTTAAACAAAGTAACAAACTTTCCTTCTCCCCCTCCCCCTTCACTACCTTCCTTTTCCGTTTCCCCTTCTTCTTCCTCCTCCTCTCCTTCTCCTTCTCCTTCTTCTCATTATCCTGGGAATAGCTTTCCCTCCTGGACATCATAGAAGGGAGAATGGATAGACAGGAGGATTCAGGAATTCCTGGGTCCCCTGGCTGTGATAAAATCTCAGACTTGCACAACTGCTCACTCCCTGAGAAAGGAAAAGTGTGATCCAAATGTGGAGACGGGACTGGACTAGATGGGTCCCTGGCAAGATAAGGCTGTCCCTCAGTGTAGCAGAGAGCTAAGTCTAGAGGAGACAAAACGTGATTGTAAAAGTGGAAAGCAGAGGGTGAGGGCCTGCCGGGCAGACTCTGGAAGGCCCTGAATACCAGTAATTCTCTCCTCATGTGACTCAGGGTTTCATATTCTAACAATACCCTTTACCGACCCACACAAATGCCCCCAGCCAGAAATGCTAAAACCAAGAGAGAAACTCACTGCAATTCTACTACCTGCCCACCCCTCTCCACGTCCAGTCCCGGAGACTCTGACACAGACAATTGTGAACAGATGGACGTCGAAGGATAAATATCATTGGTCGCATTAATTCTCCAGGTCACTTTGCAGACTTCCTCTGTTCTTTTTTTTTTTTTTTTTTTTTTTTTTGCGGTACGCGGGCCTCTCACTGTTGTGGCCTCTCCTGTTGCGGAGCACAGGCTCCGGACGCGCAGGCCTCGTGGCCATGGCTCACGGGCTTAGTTGCTCCGCGGCATGTGGGATCTTCCCGGACCAGGGCACGAACCCGTTTTTCCTGCATCGGCAGGCAGATTCTCAACCACTGCGCCACCAGGGAAGCCCGACTTCCTCTGTTCTGAGATGGACGGCTTTGGTACTATGTTCATAATAATGACCATCAAACCTTAGCATTTGTTTTACATCTTACAATGTATGTGAACTTATTTGATCTGCACAGCTCCATGAAGTAAGTATGACAGCAGCATTCTAACAATGGTATAGGTAAGAAAACTGAAACCCAGGCAGGGGAAGTGATGGCCCGGCTAAAGGTTGCCAAGTTCGCAAGTATTGTTTTATCTAATAAGTTATCTCAGTCTCCCTAATAGGAATAAAAATCTCTCAAGTTTAAGGAGTCAGATTAATCTAGCCTGAGGCTTTCTTTGGATGCCTTTTATACATGGTGGGTGGGGTTGCCTGCAAATACAGTTCAGCCTTGGGGAAGAGACCACCCGCCCCCCTTGCCCTTCAGACAAAGGCACATATAGGTTTTGTGTAAAGTGGATCTTCAGGACCCCAAAATCGACACAGCTCTCTCCTTTAAGAACCATGCATTTTATAAAAACCTGTTGCTGGTCAGCTCTCTTTCCAGACAATAGGCTCCTCTCAGGCTTCAATCACCACTCATCTTAGATTTTAAAAGAGAGCAAGAACACACACAGAAGACCACAAGGGGTGTCCGTCTGAAAGCTGCCACCGGCTTAGCGGCGTTAGAGCCACACGTTCCAAACAGCCCAGCTGCCGGGGCAGGCCGTCCGGCTCGGAGCGCCTTGTTCTCTCTCCAGCCCTTCATGAGTAGGGACTGCCCACTGGGCCCTCTGTTCCTCCAGTGCTGCCACACCCAAGCACCCACGGAGCTGGGAGGTCCAGCTGAGACCCATCCAGGTCGAATCAGAGAAGGTCAAATCCAGCCGGGAGGGCAAGGCAGGGAGGAGACAAGAGGCCACAGAGCTGCGAGCAGTCCAGACCCAGAGCAGGAGGTGGGAGGTGAGCAAGCTTGGAACCTCTGAAAGAAGCAGGACAAAGGGGTACGGCCCCCACATGTGGTCCTCAAACGTATTTCCCACACAGTCCACCAAGTCCATCTTCTTCGGAGTTAACACATTCTATTTATGAAATGCATCAGGGAAGGTTACGAACTCTCACGTTGCTCACGCCATGGTAGATCGATCAATCTCTCTCTCTCTCTCTTTCTCATCTATCTATCCATCCATCCATCCACCCATCCATCATCTATCTATCTCATTCATGTTGGCTATGAGCAGACCTGTATCCACATTAAAAGATAACACAAACTTGTAGGTAAATTCCATCCCTACCTGGAGCAGGGTCAGAGATGCTGAAATTATCTCACACCTTCATCCATCCATCCATCCATCTCTCCCTGCCTCTTTCTACCCATTTATCCACTCATTTGTGCATCAATTATTAATGATCCCAACTATATGCCTGGGCCTCTGAATTAGATCCGTCCTCTTTCCCAAGAACCTCACAGTCTAGAGGGGGAGACGGATATGTGAACAATCCCATGTGACCAGCACCTCAGCAGGGATACAGAGCAGCATGGAAGGCTTCAGAGAGGGGCTTACAGGTGAGCAGGGCCCTGAAAGACAAGTAGGAGTTGAACAGGAGGTCAAGGTAATCAAAAGACACTCCAGGTAGAAGGAATGGCAGGTGAAAAGTCAGAGTCTGGGAATATCAGGGCCAAATCCAGCGTTAGCCTTAGGAGGAATTCTCTTTTATTGCTGGTTTGAGACAATAACTGAAATAAAGTTTCCCATATTCTCCAGTCATGGGTCCTGTTTGGCTTTGACTTCGTTAATGTGAAAATGGTACTACAAAGAGAAAGAAAAGGCATAGGGAACGGCATCACAGGAGTGGGAATAAGTCAAGTTCCAGGAAGAGCAAGTAAGCAAGCCAAGATGCCTTTGGTTAATTCAGACAATCCTCCTATCCTGTACAGAAGGTGGAAACCGATGCCAAGCCAGTGGCTTGGCATGGGAGAGACCACAGTGGCAGCCTTTCGCAAACAACGTGTTACATCGCTGACACACTGTCTTTTTCTGGGGTTCATTTAGTAGAAAGGGATACCATCTTAGTCCACATGCGCTGCTATAACAAAATACCGTAGAAGTGGTGGCTTGTAAACCACAGAAATCATTTCTCACAGTTTTGGAGGCTGGGAGGTCCAAGAGGAAGGTGCCGGCAGATTCAGTGTCTGGCGAGGGCCCCCCTCCTAGTTCACAGTGGGCCATTTTTTGCTGTGTCCTCACTTGGCAGAAGGGGCAAGGGAGCTCTCTGGGTCTCTGTTATATGCCAATCCCATTCATGAGGGCTCTTAATCACCTCCCAAAGGCCCCACCTCCAAAAACCATTCAACTGGGGATTAGGTTTCAACAAACGAATTAGCAGCGGGGAGACACAAACATTCAGTCTACAGCAGGTACTGTCCCCCAAATCCAGACCACAAACATATTTCCCACAACCACTCCATCAAACAGAACTTCTTTGAAGTTAACAAACTCTATTTTAAATGGTAAAACCCCAGGGAGTAGTATGAACTATCATTTGTTCACACCTTTGTATAAGGTTTTTTTTTTTTTTTTTTTGGCGATACGCGGGCCTCTCACTGTTGTGGCCTCTCCCGTTGCGGAGCACAGGCTCCGGACGCGCAGGCTCAGCGGCCATGGCTCACGGGCCCAGCCGCTCCGCGGCATGTGGGATCTTCCCGGACCGGGGCACGAACCCGCGTCTCCTGCATCGGCAGGCGGATTCTCAACCGCTGCGCCACCAGGGAAGCCCTGTATAAGGTTTTTTTAATCAGTGTAGGCATCCCTTTTAGATTCACCATCATGAGGACTGCCCTGGAGGTCCAGTGGTAAAGAATCCACCTTACAATGCAGGGGACGCGGGTTCAATCCCTCATCGGGGAACCAAGATCCCACGTGCTGTAGGGCAACTAAGCCCGTGCACCGCGACTACTGAGCTCGCACGCCTCAACTAGAGAGCTAGCGTGCCGCAAACTACAGAGCCCACGCGCTCTGGAGCCCGTGTGACACAACTAGAGAAGAGAAAACCGCGTGCCACAACTAGAGGGGAGCCCACGCGCCGCACTGAAAGATCCTGCCTGCCTCATCGAGGATCCCACGTGCCGCAACTAAGACCCAACGCAGCCAAAGAATGAATAAATAAATAATAAATAGATTAACCAACATGAAGGAATGTGAGCTTCCATGGGAGAGAGGGGAAAGAGATTTATAAGAGATCCTGAGCCTAGCAGGCAGCGTTCAGAGTGGAGTTTAGGAGAAGCCTGAAGTCAGCAAAACAACACCCAGGCCCTTGAGTCAGACACCAGGGAGATGGGAGGCTGCAAACAGCCAGCTGTGTCCATTCCCCATCCTCTAAGGTGTCAGTTATGGGAGTTTGAGTTTGGTGTCACTGGACATCTTCTCCCACAGTCTGTGATCATCAAGCCAGTAAATGCCTGCAGCTGAACAAAACAGCTGCTGGATAGGATCATATTAATCGTAATGCATCACAGTTTTGTAGCACTTCCTCGGGTTGGCCAGGGCTAAGCACCTCACATGCATACTCCCAACGAATCTCCCCAGCATCCCAGGAGAGCGGTCGTATAATCCTCCTTTTACAGACATGAAAACTGAGACTTGAGAAGGTTGCATGCCCTGGATCACACAGCTTGGCAGTAGCAGAGCAGACATTTGATCCAGGTCTGCTTTTCTGTGAAGCATCTACTTTTACATCCCAATGAGATATTCTACTTGTCATGGTGCCTGGACAGAGTAGGCATGCATGCAGGCGGGCATTGTCGGGATATGATAAGTATTTGAAAGAATTGGCAGTGGCTCTGAGAAAATGAATGCCTCCCTCATATCTGTGGCAAAAATATTACACCTCTTATTGGAGAAGTTTGAGAAGTTAAACGATCCTCATGGAAAGCTCCTTGTATTAGTTTCCCAGGCAGGGCTGCTGTAACAAAGTACCAAAACCTGGGTAGCTTAAAACAACAGAAATGTATTGTCTCATACTTCTGGAGGCTGGAACTTCAAAATCACAGTGGTACAGGGCCAGGCTCTCTCTGACAACTTTAGGGGAAAATCCTTCCTTGTTCCTTCTAGCTGCTGGTGTTGACCAGAAGTCCTTGGCATCCCTTGCCAAATCCTTGGCAGCCCTTGATACATCCCTTGAAGATATATCACTCCAGTTATAAAGCCATCTTTTCCCTGTGGGTCTTCACAGCAGCTTCCCTCTGTGTGTGTCTGGCTCTGTGTCCAAATTTCCCCTTTTTATAGGGACATCAGTCCTATCGGAATAGAACCCACCCTAACAACCTCATCTTAACTTGATTACCTCTGTAAAGACCCTATTTCCAAATAAGATCAGATTCTGAAGTACACGGAGCTAGGACTTCAAAATATCTTGCTGGGGGAGGGCGCGGGGTGGGGGGAGACATCGTTCAACCCATCATGTACCTCAACTGTTAATCCTCAGAGCTAAACTTTGATTCATTTACTGCCTTCCCCTGGTTCCCACCTACTCCCGATCTGAGAATTATTACATCCTCAAGTCCCCACAGTGCTGGAGATGGTCTGGATCTATGGTTGAGACACCCCTGTCCCCAGCCATGACCCTCACCCCATCCAAGTGCCATCCCTGTTGCACTGCCTACCGGATTTCTAAGAAGTGCAGAGAGGCGTCGTCTTTCCCAGCAACTGGCCAATTTCCCTTTCATTCCCATTTGCTAATGACATCTGTCAGCCCAGCACTAACAGCCTGGTGCCTCTCTGTCATAATCAGCTCTTTGTCTGCTGCTTCCGGTTGGGTGTTTACAGGCAGCTGTTTTCCACAATGCTATTGTGTGCTTAAGAAGAAAAACTTAAGTCTTTTTAATTAACCACCACCCTTCAACATGGAAGCCAAGATCAGAGCCACTTTACCTCGCTTTACCCCACAGATGTATCTCTGAGGTAACAGAAGGCGAGACAGGGACTTCATAACAATACAATTCATAACAATAGAGTTTGTACTGCTTCTAAGCACTTTCCCATCCACAATGTCTTGTAGATAAGCGGTGGGGGGGGCAGCGGGGGGAGCAGGAAACCCCATTGGGGTAGATGGGGAAACTGAGGTCAGTGTCCATGGTTAAATAACTGGTAAGTGGTCTCCCGGACCAGGTTTCTTTCTATTTTGTCACATCTCTCCTGTCCACAAGGCTGAGAGAGAACTCGGTATTTAAACAAACGCCAAGTGAGGAGGAAAGCTAACTTCCAATACGGCCCATGTTCTTCTGGCCACACCAGCTTTCATTTGGAGGAATGCACCAAGTTCCACTGTGCCCAGGGCCTTTGCACTTGGTGTTCTTGCTGTCTGGAATGCACCTCCTTCCAGCAGTCTCCCTTCAAGTATCAGCTCATGCGTCATAGCCTCAGAGAAGCATTTCTCTTTTTGTTTTGTTACTTTACTCAGGACTAATTGACAGATACAATTGCATATATTTAAAGTGTACGGTGTGATGATTTGTTATACATATACATTATAGGATGATTAACAAGATCAAGATTATTAACATATCCATCACCTCCCTCAGTTAACATACCTAATTTTGTATAAGTACCCTCAGCAACTTTCAAGTATACGATACTGTATTATTCACTAGAGTCACCATGCTGTACATTAGATCCTGAGAACTTATTCTTCTTATAATTAAAAATGTGTACCTTTGACCTGTGGATGAATAAAGAAAATGTGCTATAAATATATATACACACACACATGCATGATGGAATATTATTCAGCCAATAAAAAGAAGGAAATCCTGCCACTGGCACCAACATGGATATATCTGGAGGGCATTATGCTAAGTGAAATAAGCCATCAGACAGAGAAAGACAAATACTGTATGATATCACTTATATGGGAATCTAAACACACACACACACACACACACACACACACACACATACAAAATTATTTCACAGAAATAGAGAATTGAGTAGTGGTTGCCAGGGGCTGAGGAAGGAGGAAATGGGGTGATGTAAGTCAAAGATTATACATTTCCAGTTAACAGAGAAGCATTTATTGATGCTTCAGTCTGGGTCACCTCTCTCATCACATACTCTCATAGAACTCTCCACCTCCCCCAAATGTTTGTCACAAGCAGAATTAGTTGATTTATCATCTGATTATATATTTAGCAGCATCTCCTGGGAGACAAAAGACAGGAACCAAGGATATCTTGTTCATTCCTAATCCCCAATCATCCTTGGTCATTCAGATTTTTTAAACAAAAACCACCATTAAAAATGTATTTACGGGGCTTCCCTGGTGGTGCAGTGGTTAAGAATCCACCTGCCAATGCAGGGGACGCAGGTCCAAGCCCTGGTCCGGGAAGATCCCACATGCTGTGGAGCAACTAAGCCCGTGCTCCACAACTACTGAACCCGTGCTCTAGAGCCCGTGAGCCACAACTACTGAGCCCACGTGCTACAACTACTGAAGCCCGTGTGCCTAGAACCCGTGCTCTGCAACAAGAGAAGCCAGCGCAACGAGAAGTCCTCACACCACAACGAAGAGTAGCCCCCACTCACCGCAACTAGAGAAAGCCCGCGTGCAGCAACGAAGACCCAATGCAGCCAAAAATAAATAAATAAAATAAATAAATTTATCTTTTTAAAATGTATTTACAGACATTTACTCTGCCACAGGTTATACTTGATATTGTAAGAATCTGCCCAATCCCCCGATCCCCCACTCCTATACCTGCCTCGGTAAATATCCATGAGTGAATGAAGGTTACCAACCCTATGAATTGTCCCCAGCCAACAAAGCTAACCCTTTGTCTGTACCACTCCCCTACTCCCAAGCACTTTGTTGATAACTAGAATATAACTAAAGTGACAGTACACAAATTTGACAACTTTTTGAGACACTCACATATGTGGTCTACACGTTAAACAAAATGTTTGAAGTTGGGACCAGCAGAAACGTTTGTGTCACAAAAGGGCTGTAATCTATCACGTATGACGTTGGGCTGTAATTAGCGTTTTATCTGTCTCTTCCTCCAGATCATGAACTCCTTGAGGACAGTGACCATGTACTACTCCTCTGTTTCCAGGACACAGCACAGGCGACAAATGTTTGTGGAATGAATGAATCAATGAATCAATGAATAAGTAAGCACACTGAGTAGTTAAAGAAGAAAATACTTCGCAATGTCAGCAAACATTGCCCAATAAATCGGCTTGGTAAGATTGGGTTTCTTGGGGCTTCCCTAGTGGCGCAGTGGTTGAGAATCTGCCTGCTAATGGTCTGGGAGGATCCCACATGCCACAGAACAACTAGGCCCGTGAGCCACAACTACTGAGCCTGCGCATTTGGAGCCTGTGCTCCGCAACAAGAGAGGCCGCGATAGTGAGAGGCCCGCGCACAGCGATGAAGAGTGGCCCCCGCTTGCCACAACAAGAGAAAGCCCTTGCACAGAAACGAAGACCCAACACAGCAATAATTAATTAATTAATTAATTAACTCCTACCCCCAACATCTAAAAAAAAAAAAAAAAGATTGGGTTTCTTTTTATTTATTTTATTTTTATTCTTTTATTTGAATTTTTTTTTATATAGCAGGTTCTTATTAGTTATCTATTTTATACATATTAGTGTATATGTGTCAATCCCAATCTCAGAATTCATCCCATCACCACCGCCCACCCCCCACCGGCCACTTTCCCCCTTGGTGACCAAACATTTGTTCTCCACATCTGGGTCTCTATTTCTGCCCCGCAAACTGGTTCATCTGTACCATTTTTCTAGATTCCACATATATGTGTTAATATACAATATTTGTTTTTCTCTTTCTGACTTACTTCACTCTGGATGACAGTCTCTAGGTCTATCCACGTCTCTACAGATGACCCAATTTCATTCCTTTTTATGGCTGAGTACTATTCCATTGTATATATATGTACCACATCTTCTTTATCAATTCATCTGTTGATGGACATTTAGGTTGCTTCCATGACCTGGCTATTGTACATAGTGCTGCAATGAACATTGGGGTGCATGTGTCTTTTTGAATTATGGTTTTCTCTGGGTATATGCCCAGTATGGGTTTCTTCTTAATATCAGAATTTTCCTTCATAAGAAACCATTTGAGGGACTTCCCTGGAAGTCCAGTGGTTAAGACTTTGCCTCCCAATGCTGGGGGTGTGGGTTGGATCCCTGGTCCAGGAGCTAAGATCTCATGTGCCTTGCAGCCAAAAAACCAAAACATAAAACAGAAGCAATATTGTAACAAATTCAATAAAGACTTTAAAAATGGTCCACATCAAAAAAAAAAAAAAAAAAAAAGCTTAAAAAGAAACCACTTGAATCTGTGTTAGAATGAAGAATTTTCTACTCTATTTTCCATGAAGACTTTTTCATAGCCTTACAAATTTGGGAGCCCCATGTGTTATTTTCCATTCTGATCAGTCACGAACCGTATCAGCACTTTAAACCCAAAACTCACACTATAGGTAGAAATATGCACCCTCTGACGACGGATCCATTATTCCTGGCCAAAACTGTTCATGATATTTAGGAATAAACCTGGGAGGTAACCAAAAATAGAGCAACATGAGGTCTTAGAAAGAGGAGAAATTTTGAAGTCAGACTGACCTGGCTCTTTTGGGGGACCAATGCTCCTCATACTTAATTCAGCATCGAATCACCTGGTGGGGGGAGGAGAGAATGTCTTGTTAATATTCAGGTTGAGTCTCTAGTTCTAAGGTGGGGCCTGATAAAAAAGTGAACAGATAAGCAAGCCAAAAAACTCATAAACAGGCAATGAAACTTAATTCAAAGCCTCCCTATTTCATGTGCATGGTATTCTCAAGCCTGAGACTTTGCATTGTGTTTTACATCACATAAACAATCAGAGCTGACATTTGGGACTTGACTGTGAATGACGTTTGGGGAAAACATTAGGCTCCCTGGCTGGGCGTTTAAGACCATTCATGATGTGACCTGCACTTGATTCTCTGGCCGCCCCTCTCACCACAGCAGCCTCACACCATGCTCAGTCCATGCCACACTACTTTCTGGTCCTGAACAATCTGTTCTCTCTGCACCGCCCACCCCCCCCACCCCCAAAAAAGGGCCTTTGCACATGCCACTCCCATCACTGAATTTTTTCCTCACCCGCCCCGGATATAAACACTTGCCCATCTTTCAAGACTTAACTCAAGCACCACTTCACCTATTAAGTCTTCCCTGATTCCCCCACATGAGATGACCTCTCCCTGCTCTGGCCGGCCCCACCATACCCGTTACAGATTGCCATAGCTTATATTTGTTTATAATCCATTTGTATGTCTGTTTCTTGCTCCTAGACTGAGCTCCCTGCAGTAGGCACTGTGTCCTGTGTCTGCAGAGGCCACACCTCTATCTTAGCAGGTCTTAGTCTTCGTGGAATGAATAAATGATGAATGAAGAATGATTGAATCTTTGCAGCAACACTACCTCGATGCCTGTCACCGCCCTGATCACACACTAACTTGCAATTTTTTGCTTATATGTCTATTTCCCTGTGAAACTGTGAGCTTCTTGAAGATGGTCCCAGACCCTGCCAATACTAAGCTTCATCACCTGTCAATGCTCAATAAATATTTGTTTAATGAATATAAGTTGCTCTGGATCGAAGTCAGATACAGATCCTTCAGAACAGAAAAGATAAATGCATGATGATAAAGAGTTTAAAGGGCTGTCAAGTTCATGTGTTGATTTATGGAGCAAATTAATAGGACAGCATCAACACTTCCAGCCCTCCCCAATCAGTTTCAGCAATTATGTGTACCCAGGGCAGGGCGCAGCTGTTTGTGAGATGTGACACAAGAGATGTCTCCCCTGGTTTGCTGAAAGGTCTTCAAAATATTTTTAGTTGACAAACAACCATGTGTTACTCATCAGACATCCCATTAAACCAAACTGTACAACTTGTTAGACAGTTTCCAATATTAATTGTGAAGGCTCTGTACATGACTTCAGTCGTGCTGGGTACTGAGCCTACCCGAAAACCAGGGAAGGGGGTGGTGTGTGTGTGTGTGTGTGTGTGTACACATATATATATGTATACAGGCTTGAAAAATACAGACCCCAATGGCTTCACTTACCACCTGAGGTTTTGTCCCGCCCATGTCAGTGCAATTTTGTAACAATTTCCACAGGGAATTAGCAACATGGGGTATAATAAGCTGGCATATTCCCTACCCCAGAACTCCTGAAAGTATCTAACGTTATAGGAAATATCTAAACTCTCTTGCCATAAAGTATACTTAGAAGTTTTATCAAGAAAGACTACATAGTACATATTAAATGTTGACTTGTGTGATGCAAATAGATACTATTCCGGGCCACCAGTAATGCCATGGATACCTCATCTCGGAGCACAGGATGGGAGGCTTGGGAAAGGGAGGAGTAGCATTTTGTTATAAATCTCACAGGTGCCTGGAGATTCTGGAAGGTCACTGACTGAGTGAGCTGACGTGCTGGCTTAGTGGTATCCAAGGCTCAAGCAAGGGAAAAATCCACCCTGGAATGAGGCTCACCTTGTAACAGAGTCAGCCCTCACATGTGGGAGAAGAGAAGAAAATCACATGTGATGCGCCCAGGAGAGGTGTTTCCCCAGCCCACCTGTCCCATCCCTCAAGGGGTCCACAAGAATGGACTCTGCCTCCTGCTTTCGGGGGGTAAATATTTTTAAATGTGATAACTTAACTTTATATAAGCAGGAATCAGTTGTAAAACACACTGAAAAAATATATACTGGGAAGCAGAACCACATTCAACATACCACAGCAATTATATTGCATCTAAAAATACATTTAATGAGAAAAACACAAGCACTTTCTATGAAAATGTCCTGAAAGGCATTTTCAAAAGACCTAGAGTGAGAGATGATATTCTTGGATGTGAAGACACACACTGTATATTTCTTTACTCTTGCCCAAATTAATTTATTAATATAATGCAATTTCAATCAAAATCCTAATAGTTGTTTTAATTTAACAAATTGATCATTAAGGTCATTTGGAAAGCAAATGTGCAAGAATAGTGAAGACATATGTGAAAGAATAATACTGCAGGGAACTTGAGAGCAAGTTCCAAATGTTGAAATGTATATTAATCTAAAATAATTCAAAGTTTGGTACAGATTTGGTCAGGGTATAGAAATACCTGAAATGGCCCCTAGAGGGATAAATAAGACCGAGAGGCTAAGGGGACCCAGGATACCAAAAAGGGGACCCAAGAAGTCAGAGGGATGAGCTGGAATGGGAGCCTAGGATTTTAGAGCAGATTGCTGGTATAACAAGGTCTGTCTGTTGTCTTGGCCCATTTACATATGTGAACAGAAAAAAAACTTTACAAACTCTTGTTCCTCATCATCAAGAAGAAAAAATAAATTAAAAAGGCTATGGTACCAGCAAAGATACAGGCATAGATCAGTGTAACATAATGAAATATAAAGAACACCTATTACATACGATAATTTAGTGCGTAGAAAGTGGTTTTTCAAATCAAGGGGGAATGATAGACTATTTTCCAAAGGTTGTTGGAAAGTTGCCTGTCTGTTGGGCAGACTGATGATAGATAGATAGATAGATAGACAGATAGATAGATAGATAGATGATTCATAGATAGGATACATACATGCATACATACCTATTTCACTCCACACATAATAAAGTTTCAGTGGATTAAAATTCTAAATGTAAAATAAAGAACTGTAAAACTACTAGAAGAAGTATGAGAGAATTATTATGACTTGGAGGTAAAGTAGACCATTTTTTTAAATGTTACAGAAAATCCAGGAGTCATTAAAAGGAGAATGGGTTTGATGAGTCTGGCTACATAAAAATTTTAAGTCTCATATTAAAATAAGTGCCTGATTAAGGAAAAATAGTTACAAAACGTACAACTGAAAAAGTATAAACACCCCTAATATGTCGAAAGTGCCTACAAATAAACAGTAAAAGCATTTGCCTTTAAAAGAGTCAAATTTTAAGTAGGCAATTCACAAAAGAAATACAAATGGCCTATAAACTTGAAAAAAGATTCTCTTTATGATCAAATAAATATATATCAAAGCAATATATTCCCCATTGGACTGAAAATAGGTTAATGAGATCGTGGGAAGACAGTACTCTCAGCCATTCATACTAGAAATGCAAATTGATACAACCTTCTTGGAAGGCAATTATATAATACACGTCAAAGATCATAGTCCTTGACCCTGCATTCTATTCCTAGGAAATTCTCATTCGAAAATATTCTTTCATATACTCGGAAACACATTGCCACATGATTTGTAATAGTAAAATTTTGGGAGGAAATATATATATATATTTGAATAAATTGTGGTAAAACCATATAACTGAATATTCTCCAGCCATCTAAAGGATCTAAAGGATGAGTTAGATCTCATCCTATCTAGTAAAAGTGATATGTATGAACAGATGTCCATAACATGAATATATAATGACTGGCACCTCTGATTTGAATTCAAGACTATGGGGTTTGCACATAACCACTTTTATATTAGATCTGTTTCTTCTTTCTTCCACACAAAGAGTAATGATTCTCAAGACTCGGGAGATGATAGAATCTGAATATCTCATAATTATTTCTTTATTTTATTGCACATTACACACATAATAATTTCAGAGTAATAATATTAATACTACCATCACCAATATGATTACTGAAAGTTAAAAAGAAATTTTTTTCGGTGCATATGGAGGCTCCTCAAAAAATTAAAAATAGGGTTGCCATATGATCCAGCAATCCCACTCCTGGGTATATACCCAGATAAGACTATAATTTGAAAAGATACAGGCACCCCTATGTTCACAGCAGCACTGTTTACAACAGCCAAGACATGGAAACAACCTAAATGTCCATCAACAGATGAATGGATAAATCAGACAAAATGGTATATGTATCCAGTGGAATATTAGCTGTCAAAAAGAATGAAATAATGCCATTTGCAGCAACATGGATGGACCTAGAGATTATCATACTAAGCGAAGTAAGTCAGAAAGAGAAAGACAAATATCATATGATATCATTTACATGTGGAATCTAAAAGACAATACAAATCAACATATCTATGAAACAGACTCACAGACATAGAGAACAGACCTGTGGTTGCCAAGGGGGAGGGGGCGTAGGAGAGGGAAGGAATGGGAGTTTGGGATTAGCAGAGGCAAACTATTATACATAAGATGGATAAAAAACAAGGTCTTACTGTATAGCACAGGGAACTATATTCAATATTCTGTGACACACCATATGGAAAAAAGAATATGAAGAATATATATATATATATATACATATATATATACACATACACAATTGAGTCATTTTGCTGTACCTAAGAAATTAACACAACATTGTAAATCAACTATACTTCAATAAAATTTTTTTTAAAAAGAATTTTTTTTCAATTTTATCTTCTTACTCTCCTCGCACTTTTATAGCTGCAATCTATTTACACTGTCGGAGAATTTAGCCACTACAGACTATTCTCTCTCCCATTAATTGTTTATTTTTCGTTAGTTCTGCAAGTAATTCTATACTTAAAGCTTATCACAATTCCTTACATTAATGTCTTCTTAGTTAATTGGGCAGTTTGAAGCTCATTTGCTAGTACAGTCCTCAAAAGTATTAAATTTCCTGCATTCCTGCCTACAGATAATAGTTTGTTCCCTTTTTTACTTGAACATCAGGGTTGGTGGACAGAAGCTCCTTGGCTCACACACTTCCCTCAAGTATGTTAAATGTTACTAAGCATTTTCTCCTGGGAAATTAAGTATCACTTTCCAAAACTCTGATGATGATCTAATTTCATTTCCTTTAAAGTCACTAGGTCTTTGGGCCTAGATACGCACAGGATTTTTCTTTTCTTTAGGGTCCAGTAATTATATTAGAATATGTCTTGGATTTGACAGTTCTGTGTCAATAGTCTCAGGAATAGAAAATATGAAACATACTTTCAATCTTTACTTTTAAGTCCAATGTTTTTTTAGGAACGGTTTCTTTTTTTAAAAATATTTATTTATGTATTTATTTATGTCTTCGTCAGGTCCTAGTTGCAGTACACGGGATCTTTTGTTGCAGCACACAGGCTCTTCATTGTTGCACGCAAGCTCCGGGGCACATGGGCTCTGTAGTTGCGGCACATGAGCTCTCTAGTTATGGCATGTGGGGTCAGTAGTTGCCACACGGCATGTGGCATCTTAGTTCTGCACCAGGGATCAAATCTGCATCCCCTGCATTGGAAGGTGGAATCTTAACCACTGGACCACCAGGGAAGTCCCAGGAAAGTTCTCTTGAATTATGGTTTCGGAGGTTTTTCTGTTCTTTTGCTTTGGTTTCCTTCTTCAAGGACTCCTATTGTTCCTGTGTTGGATTGTCTTTGCTTATCTTCAATATTTATCTCTCTTAAATACCTTTTCTCTCCTATTTTCCTTCCCTCCTTCCTTCCTTCCTTCCTTATTTATTTATTTATTTATGGTTGCATTGGGTCTTTGTCGCTGCATGCGGGCTTTCTCTAGTTGTGGTGAGCAGGAGCTACTCTTCATTGTGATGCACAGGCTTCTCATTGCAGTGGCTTCTCTTATTGCGGAGCATGGGCTCTAGGCTGCAGACTTCAGTAGCTGTGGCATGCAGGCCTCAGTAGTTGTGGCTTGCGGGCTCTAGAGAGCAGGCTCAGTAGTTGTGGCACACGGGCTTAGCTGCTCTGCGGCATGTGGGATCTTCCTTGCCCAGGGCTCGAACCCTAGTCCCCTGCACTGGCAGGCAGATTCTTGACCACTGCACAACCAGGGAAGCCCTATTTTCCTTTCTCTTTGATTTTTAATTTCTCTCTCCTGTCACCTTGTATTTCTATTAAGATATTTATATTCTTTTCGGTTCCTTACAGTTTAGTATTTATTATTTTTTTTATTTCTAATTCTTTCCTGAGTTCTCTCACTTTGAGTTTTTCTAATTATGTTTTATCTTGTATCATAATGTCTTTTATTCACTTGAAATAGCAAGTTACACTTTGTTCTGCTTTATGGCATGTCTCTTTGCCTGCGGAAATGTTATTCCACTCCTTATTCTCTTGTTTTCTTATAACAGCTTTGTACTGGATTTCATCTTGATTCTTTTCTGTGGCCCTTCTTATGTGAAAATAATTTTCCTGAACTTTTAGGAGGCACTGATCAGAAGCTAGAAATATTAACTTCCTAGGGATCTTTCTTCTACTCTTTTGTAGAGCGTTCAAAAGTATGCGGCTTGCTCTCTGAGATTTCCTGGCCCTGTTCTCTCCTCCCACTTTTATCTGGACTTTATCTAGTCCATCTCTCCTGTCCCCTTCTTGCTCAATTTTGATTCCACAGTCAGCAGTTTCTCATGAGTATGCGCCCTGTCCTGGAAGGGGTCTTAGATGGTTAGCTTTAAGAGTCCCGAGGGGTAGCAATCTGTTCCCTGTTGCTTCCCTTGCACTGTCACTCTGCTGAACAAAAGCTCTCCCAGTTTCAATGAGGTTCTCAAATTGGCCTGTCATGCTCTACAGTAAACACTGGGTGGGAGGTTGGATGAGGCCCAGAGTCTTCTGAGTTTGGGGCTATGTTTAGTTTTACTTCTCCCTCTTTAACTGTATCCTCTTGTACACATGGTCCCTGATACTGCTCCGAGTCCCCAGATCTGCCTGGCAACTGTAAGGGAAGGGTCAGGGGTGAGGCTATGAAGACAGCTGAGGTTTCCTCAGAACCACCAGCATCTTACCCACTCTGGGGTCCATTCCTTAAAGATATCTCTTGCTAAGGTGTGGATGGTTGATAGAATTTGATTTGAATACCCTAGAGATAGTTGCATTTTAATAGGAGACACCTTACCTTTAACCAAACAAGTGACTTTCTAATGGTGGAGTCTCATGGCCGATGGATAAAGAATGGTTGTCAATAACCTTCTGACAGTCATTAACTAGAGGCCAGGTTCCTAAGCAAGGGGCGGAGGTGGTGTGGACTGGGCAGTAATCTCAGCAGAGAGAGAGTGGAGACTGCATGCTGGGAGGAATGGGGATGGATAACTTGGGTGGCAGTGAATAGTTACAGGATCCCAAAGTACCGAGACCAGCCAACACCACTGACCATACCAGAACAGGACAAAGATGCCCTGAAGATGGAAAAATGGTAAAAATGTCATCAAGAAAAGCCAGAATCCGGTGCAGGTAACTACTTGCACACCCTTCTGTGGTTGCAAATACCAAAGAGGTAGGAGACTGCCAGCAGAGGTAAGACAAAGGTCTTGCTTCCAGGTGTGAATGACCCACAGGGAAATACCAGGCAGCCAGAATTACCTTACTGGTGGATAAGGGAGTGGGGTGAGTAGGTTGATATCAGAGAAACCCTGGGGGTAAAGGGGCAGAATAACATCACAGCACTTTCCACATACCTAAAACTGTGTTCACAGCTATTGAATACATACCCAGTATCCCAATTAATGATGTTAGTCTCACTTTTGAGATGAAGAAATTGAGACGCAAAGGGGCCAGATGCCCTGCTGAGGATCACATGATGACAAACCAATTGGTGAAAGATTCAAATCTAAGTCATCTTCGTGCTCCAAAGCCTTCACTCTTCAAGACTAGACTTGGGTCTAACTTGTAACTCTGCCACCAATTGGCTGTGTGACCTTTTTCTGACTGCTTAGCCTCTCTGAACCTAAATTCCCTCATCTCAAAAATGGAGATAGGACTTCCCTGGTGGTGCAGTGGTTGAGAGTCCGCCTGCCGATGCAGGGGACGCGGGTTCGTGCCCCGGTGCGGGAGGATCCCACATGCCAGGGAGCGGCTTGGCCCGTGAGCCATGGCCGCTGAGCCTGTGCGTCCGGAGCCGGCGCTCCGCAACGGGAGAGGCCACAACAGTGAGAGGTCCGCGTACCACCAAAAAAAAAAAAAAAAAAAAAATGGAGATAGTTCTCAGAATTAGCTCAGAAATGAGATGACTCATCCAAGTCCTGTGTGTTTCATGTTTAGTATGGTGCTGGCGCACAGAAAGCCCTTAGAATCCATGTGCCAACTCCCCATCCATTATCAGCTGCCATCTGTGCATAATCTTTTAAGCAACCATTAATCTGCTGCCATCCTCCCTCCTATCTGCTTCATTTTCTTCATTAAATCTATAGAAACTGTCTGGTAGAAAGAGTTATATGACATCCGTGGGAAATACATGGGGAAAGATTACACTTTTATCAATGAATTCCAATGATTTTCCCCCCGATGACATTTCAGAGCAGGCAAAAAATTTGCTTTTCCTAGAGAGTCAAATGAAATTAGGAGAATTATGTTTTCTGTCTCATTGCAGGGAGATAATCCATATAATCCTTAAACATCTGACAGTCAATAAAGCTCAGTCAGAGATCAGTGAAGAGGTTAAACCCTCCAGAACAGCTTCTAAGGCCTTGTCTAGAAGTCACATCTGAGACCTGTGTGGAGGAAGGCAAAGAATGAGCCAGAGGGGCTTTCAGAAATGTTCTAACCCTATTCTTATATTTCACAAATAGGGAAACGGAGGCCCAGAGAGGGGAAGTTACTTGTCCAAGTAACTGCCATGCCTGAAACTTGAACCCAGGGGCTCCTGACGCCTAGGCCCAGGATTGGCGCAGCACAGTCAGCAACCTGTCCTTCGGAACTAGGACTCCCCCATCATCAGAAACAAATCCTGGCTCCGCCTCTTCACGGTGGGATGCTGGGACCTCAGAAAATTGTTTAGCTTTCGTTTTCTCGCGTGTTAAAATGGGAATGATAAATTTGGCCTCACAGGATCAAAAGACACGAGGAGGTGAACGGCCTGGAACAATTCCTAGCCCGTGGCAGGCACTCAAATGGGGTCCCATTCCTCTTCCTGTCTTCACTGATGTTCCCCCGGAAGCAAACCCTGGCACAGGATTTAAACGCAAGTAGTTTATCTGGAAAATGACCCCAAGAAATACCAGTAGGAGAGCGGGGAAATGAACAGTAAGGGGATTAAGCAAGCCAATACAGGGTCCATGAACAAGTAGGTTACTCTGTGGGTTATTGGGGCTCCACCCCCTAAGGACCTCTCGGAGACAGTGTAGAGCAGCGGTCCCCAATCTTTTTGGCACCAGGGAGCCGCAGCCTGGGGGTTGGGGACCCCTGGTGGAGGGCACACCTTAGAGTCCTGCGCCTCCATCCACTCTGAGGATGAGGAAGCTAGTTTATCTATTCTCCAACTCCTTCATTAGCCCAGGGCCGACCCTGGGGGTACCACTCTCAGCACTTCCTGCCTGTCCCGAGCACAAGCTGAGATGCCAGAGCACGCCCCTGGGGGGTATCACAGGTGCCTGCAGTGGGCAGCCGTCCATGTGTCTGAGAACACTGAGTGCCCGTGGAATATGGCAGGGCTCTGAGAGCAGCTGCTGCAGTCCACGGCCCCCTGCACCGCTCAGATCCAGTCCTGTTCCACATCAAGTTCATTCTGTTCTGTCCCTGAATTTTTCAAGGTGTTGATAAGGCAGGCTGGGACCTGGGACCCTTTCCTGGAGTGTCTGCACCCGGACAAAGGTCTTCTTGAGCAACAGAATACAAAGAAACTGTGAGGGACTAAAAATAACCTCATGCACGCACAGTTGGCGCAAAGTATGAACAATAAGATACAAAAAGGCCAAAACCCAACTGCCATTTCTGATGTGTCGGGAGCAAACGCGGGGTACTGGGCATGATCCCTGCACACAGGACCACCCACGGGGGGAGCCGACCACCTAAGCCACTCCTCCAGCCTGACCCACCCTCACCCCATTTCAGGAGCCCGCTCTCCTCCCTTCCCTCGGGGAGCAAGGAAGGGCATCTGTTTCTTGTCCTGGCTTCCTGAGGCTGCAGCAGGAGTCCCAGTAAAGCCTTGCCTGAATTTCTCGTCCAGCCTCTTGCCAATCTCTGTTGATTAAAGAGTCCAAGAATCTGGGTGGGTAACAGGGCAACAGTGACTGGTCACAATTTCTTTTATAAATAAACAAACAAACTTACAGCAGATGGTTTAGCGGGATAGGCCACAGATCCCACTGGGACAGTTGGTCCTGAGGTTTTTTTTTTGTTTGTTTGTTTTTTGCGGTACGCGGGCCTCTCACTGCCGCGGCCTCTCCCGTTTTGGAGCACAGGCTCCGGACGCACAGGCCCAGCGGCCATGGCTCACGGGCCCAGCCACTCCGCTGCACGTGGGATCCTCCCAGACCGGGGCACGAACCCGTGTCCCCTGCATCGGCAGGCGGACCCGCAACCACCGCGCCACCAGGGAGGCCCCGGTCCTGAGGTTTTAATTGATACTCATCATGAACCTCCTCGTTGTGGGATGGAGTCTGTCCCCAAATAATTCATGTGATGAAATCCCAACCCCTAGTACCTCAGAATGTGACTGTTTGTGGAGACAGGGCTTTTAAAAAGGTAATTAAGGTAAAATGAAGTCATTAGGGTGGACCCCAATCCAATCCGGTGTCCTTGTAGGAAGAGGAAATTTGGACACAGATGGATACAGAAGAAAGACCATGTGAAGACAGAGAGAAGACAGCCATCCACAAGCCCTCAAAAGAAACTAACCCTGCTGATTTCCTTCATCTTGAACTTTTAGCCTCCAGAGTTGTGAGACAATAAATTTCTATTGTTTAAGCCACCAGTTTATGGTAATTTGTTATGGCAGCCCTAGGAAGCTAATACACTCCTCTAGCCCTTTTTCTAGCGTGCCCTTGGCCAGCTCTTCTACTGGTCTAGGCTCTTGTCACTCCTTCATTTCAAAGGGTCCGAGACCTGGGTACCATACTCTGGTACCACACCTGTTACTACTTGTTCATGATTACCTCCAGGTTTACAAGTACCAAGAGGTACCCCAGTGTATCCGCTGAATTCCAGACATATTCTTTCCTGCCCCCATTATGTAGCAACAACACAACCCCCCTGCTATTCTCCTACCAGTATAACAACTCCTTTCTTGGGCTGCTGGTGTACCAGGCAAAGGCTGTAACTTTACAGGATCCCTTCCTGTGCCCTTGGGAACTAGGACCTGAGGTTCAGCAGAGTCTCAAGTTACAGGGATGGAAAACCCAAATCCCCCAGCAGGGGTCACTGGAGTGATGCTAAGAGGACCCACCTCTGGTTCCCACTCCAAGGGACCAGATCATCCCATGATGGGAGCCAACCCTCTTCAGCTTATCAGCAGGTCTCACCAGCTTCGTGTCAGTAGCTGAGAGCAGTTCTAAGATCCATCCACCTCCACATTTTTCTGCTAGTGTGTCATGGAATCGGGTTCAAGGAGGGGGTCAACAGCCTGAGCTGCCATCTGATCCAGAGCAGTGTTGGCTCCTTAAATAAAATATAAACTAAAAATACAAACGGGGTGGAAGGGCTGTTACCAGATGATGGACCGATGTGCTTTATAGAGAAGAGGAGGCTCCCTTGCCCCGGAACTAGAGATTGACAGTCACATACTGATTGCAAGAGTACCTACCATACAATGATTCAGGGCTTACTCTTCTGTCCCATGTGATTTGTGCACACCTGCATGAGCCCAGCGTAGGTGAGGAAACAACGGGTGGGGGAGGGGAAGGAACCTGTTCCAGGTCACTTAGCCCACAGGGGCTGACCTGAGATTTAAAGGGAAGCCATTTCCTCCCAGAGCCCCTGCTCCTCACCTAAAAAGAGGTGACCAAGCCACACTTCCATGCGGTGTGGTTCACTGTAAGGCAGACCTCGGAGATATTGCGAGCTCGGTTCCAAGCCATCACAATAAAGCAAATATCGCGATAAAGCAAGTCACACAAATTCTTTGGTTTCCCAGTGCATATAAAAGTTATGTTTACACTCTGCTATAGTCTGTTAAGTGAGCAACAGCATCGTGTCTGAAAAAACAATATACATACGTTAATTTTAAATTACTGTATTGCTAAAAAGTGCGAACCGTCATCTGAGCCTTCGGTGAGTCATAATTTTTTTGCTTAGTCACAGCAAAGATCACTGATCACAAATCACCATGGCAAATATAATAGTAACGAAAAAGTTTGAAATATTGCAAGAATTTCCAAAACGTGGCACAGAGACACGAAGTGAGCAAATGCTTTGGGAAAATGGTGCCGATAGACTTGGTTGATGCCGGGTTGCCACAAACCTTCAATTTGTAAAAAACACGGGATCTGCAAAAGCACATTAAAGCGAGGCAATAAAACGAGGACTGCCTGCGGGCACCCAGGCTACAGTCAACGAGAGCTACCTCCTCCCAGCCCTCGCCTGTACCCATTTGCAGTCGTATTTGTTATTTCCACCAAGATATGTACTCATTTTGTGTGAACCACGGAGTTAACTCCCAAACGGCCCCACCCTGCAGAAGGACCCCTGCCCCAAAAGCCGGCTTTAAGAAATCTCGTACTGAAGTCTGGCTGGGAGGGGCAGCCAAACACCCCACAAATGTTCTGCTTTTCAGTGTGTGAAGTTAAAAGAAGCTTTTAGGAAATGGGCATGTTTACTCCAAACCAGCAATTAAACATTTGTTCCTTTTTTAATATCTTTGAGGCAGTAACAGTTGTGAAGGCAACTGGGGTGGTATTTACCATTACAGGTAGGTCGATGCCATTTCACCTGCCAAGGTATCTCATCCGGGAACAGAAAAGAGCTGTTTCGGGGGGGCGACAGGATGTCACGCAGCCCCAAGCCGCTCCCCAGCCACGGGGTGGCAGGGCTGCGGGAGCTCTTTGAGAACACAATGTGTGACCTCTGCTCTGTCCCCACATGTTTGAAAGGATAGAAGAGCTTTCTGTTGTTCCTGACATCCTGCCTTCTTTAATGGCTTCCGGAGAAACCACTGCTTAACTGTCTTACAGCCAAAATAAAAGAAAAACGGGGCCCTGAGAGGTGCTTCATGTCAGGGGGAGGACTGGAATCCTGGCACTGGAGCTGCAATTAGATCTTGGTGCATTTTTACTGCACAAAGGGTTGCAGGTCTGGAGGCTTGACTGAGAAGGGGTCAACAAGGTGGCCTATAACTGCTCCCAACTGGTTTCCAAACCTGAACACAAAGAGGCAAGATGCTGGGCTTGGTTAAAGAGACTGAGCACAGGGGGAGGCTCGCCTGACAAATGGTGTGGGGAGAGGAGAGTGGGTCTGGTGTCCGGCAGACCTGGATGGAGGCCCCTCTCTGCCCCTCCCTGGCTGTGTCACCTTGTGCCAGCGACTCCTCTTCTCTGAGCTTCGGTTTCCTCGTCTGTTAAACTGGGGGCGGCATTACCCATCTCATGAATCCATGAATATCACAGGAACGGTTCCAAGCCGACTGTGAGATGAGGATTTGGAACAAAGTGATTTTGTAGGAAATGCTCCCAGGAAAACCAGTAAGACGGAAGGAAACGAGGATCAGAAAGAAAGATCCAGCAGGCCTGCCATACCTGAAATATGGCCCACAGCCCCGCAGCAACACCACCGCCTGGGGTTTGCTGCCAGCGAAGAATTTTGAGGTTCTCTGACCTACGAAAACAGAATCTGCTTTTTAACAAGATCCCAGGGGATCTGAAAAGCACTCCTGGAAGTCGCCCCATGGGGGAGGATCAGTCCTTGACGAAGGGCTGCCGCCCAAGGCTGGGGGTGGGGCAGTAGTGCAATTCCGCCCCCCAGCAGCCCCCTCTCCCCAACCCTGGCAGCCCCCCCAACTCCCCGCTGAGGACAGAGACACAGGGACTAGCTGTTGGAAGTGAATTCAGAGGAGCAAGGGCACAGAAATGGCCACTCGGGACCCAAGGGAACGAGGTGTGGCACTGACCCCTGCTGCAGTATGACACTAAAGAGATGGGTGAAGCCCTCTCTCTCTTAGGACTGGAGTTCACGGTAGTTTCCTGCCCTTTGTCTCCCCTGTTCCTCGTCGCCTTCCTTCCCTCCCCTCAGTCATTGGACACCCGGTGGGGAGGAGGGACTGGGTGGGGCGGTCTGGGGGAGGTGAGGCCCACCTGCTCTTTCTTGCTCCATCCCCTGTGGGAGGGGGATGGGTCCTATCGTAGCCCCAGCTGTCTCTGCTGATGTCACCCAGCCCTTGCCACACTCTTGATCTAAACCTAGCCCCAGGAGCATGGAACACAGATGTCCCTTCGGCTCCTTAACAGCAGCGGGTGCTGGCTCTCCTCACACACCCTTGGGCTAGATCACCTGCTTCTCCCTCTCACCTGGCATGCCCCGACCTCTTGCCTTCACTCCTACCTCAGTTTCTCCACCTTGCACACCATTTCTCCCCGAGAAGGACGCCTGCTCTGAGGCTCAGCCTACTGGCCCTGGACCCAAGGCCTGCCTGCTTCTTCTTATCAACCCCCTGGCCACTCGAGGTTGGATCCTGTTCTCCGGAGCCCCATACTAGTCAGAGTTTGCTTCCACAGAACTCACCCCCTGGACATGGTCTGAAATATCCTGATGCTCGCCCCACGCCCACCCCACTGATGGATGCTATACTCCTTGGGCAAGACCCCGGTCAGGCATTCCTCCCAGGAGGGAGCCTAACCACTGGGTTGCTTCCCCCCAATCTCAGCCCCATCTGGACATGGTTCCCTCTCCCTCCTAAGTCCTGGGAGCCTGTGAAACTCCAAAGTCATAGGCAGGACCAGCTTCATGGGTGTGGGACTGACCTGTGCCGTCTCACGGGGCCCTACACTTGGTTTAATGCTCTGCTATCACCATCTTAATAATTTTTTATAAATCATTTTCATTTTGTACCGGGCCCCACACATTATGTAGCTGATCCTGGTAACACATCCCTCACTGTCAGACCCTCACCTCTGCCACTGAAGGGAAATGCTGATTCTTTGCCCAAAGCACCAGGGAGGGTGAGCTCTGTGACATGTCCCGGCGTGCTCTCCCGCCTGCCTTCTCTCCTCTGCCTCTCCCACCCCACCTCACCTCTTCACTGACCTGCCCCGAGGCCCTAACAGATGACCCCTTAGCTAGGAGGACAAGGTTGTCATGGGTCGAGAATGACCCACATTGGGTAGAAGAATCCATTCCGGTCCCTTTAATCTCCATCTAGAACCTCATGTGTCAGAACAGCTCTTGGAGATGAGAGTTCATATTTTCATCCTACGGTTTTCCCCTTTGCTCCCTCCATTCAGATGGGAAGCCCTGGATTTTAATTCCAAAGCCAAAGACTAGGGTTCGAGAGAGTTAGAAAGAGGTCCTCAGAGGACACAGGGAGGGGGAAGGGTAAGCTGGGACAAAGTGAGAGAGTGGCATGGACGTATATACACTACCAAACGTAGGGTGGATAGCTAGTGGGAAGCAGCCGCATGGCACAGGGAGATCAGCTAGGTGCTTTGTGACCACCTAGAGGGGTGGGATAGGGAGGGTGGGAGGGAGGAAGACGCAAGAGGGAAGAGATATGGGGACATATGTATATGTATAACTGATTCACTTTGTTGTAAAGCAGAAACTCACACACCATTGTAAAGCAACTATACTCCAATAAAGATGTTTTTAAAAATTAAGTAAATAAAGAGGTCCTCAGAGATTTGGGAACAGGGGCAAGGAGACCTGTGTTCCGCCTCCCAGACAGCTCCCTGTGCCTGAGATTTATCCACGCTACACCCATGCCCCACTAATCAGGTTACGATGCCGGTGCAGGGACTCTGTCAGCCACCCAGACAGCAAATCTTGAGCAGCCTGAGAGTCTCAGCCCACGTTTACAGCTCCACTCATGCAGCCCAGAAACAATTCCCAGCCCTGGCTGTACAGGAGAATCACCTGGGAGCTTTTAAATATCGGCCTCCACCAGCTACCCTGATTCTGTTAGGTGCAGCCCAGGGATGGGGGAATCTTAAAAGCTCCCCGGGTGGGCTTCCCTGGTGGCGCAGTGGTTGGGAGTCCGCCTGCCGATGCAGGAGACACGGGTTCGTGCCCCGGTCCGGGAAGATCCCACATGCCGCGGAGCAACTAAGCCCGTGAGCCATGGCCGCTGCGCCTGCGCGTCCGGAGCCTGTGCTCCGCAACGGGAGAGGCCACAGCAGTGAGAGGCCCGCATACCGCAAAAAAAAAAAAAAAAAAAAGCTCCCCGGGTGACACGCACGCAGGGACAAAGTTGAGCAGCGCTGACCCAAGTGCTGAGTTGGAGGCGTCCTGAGGCTATGCGCCCCCCAGCACAACTGGATCCACTTAGCTACACAGAGCAGCCAGGCCCCACCCACCTCGGGTCAGAGGTTATCCAAGCCCATCCAAGGTCAACAGACCAGGGAACAACCAGGGTTCTGGATGTTCTCAGGCCAGCTTCTCTTTCTGAGGGCTGGCTCTGTTGGGATTCTGAGTTTCAGCCCCTGCTCTGCCCCCAACTCTGGTCACTGGATCCCATCCCTGTCCACTTCCTTCCGGAGTGACCACTGAATGTAGATGGAAGAACCCAGAAGGCGGGGGCAGAGGCTCTGGATTCAAGTCCTGACTCTGCCCCTTACCACAGACACTCAGTAACAGGTTAAGAAGATGCTGTGAGGCAGCTGTTGCTTTTCTCTGGGAACATTCATTCCCTCATCCACCACACATGGTCCTGGTGGGACTCTGGGTCAACAAGCCCCTTCTTCCAGCCCGGAGGTAGACACCTGACCCAAATGAGGCCAAACTGACTCACCCTCTCAGGAATGGGTATCTTGAGCAGAGTGACCCAATAATTTTTTTTCTGACATCTTCATTGGAGTAGAATTGCTTTACCATGGTGTGTTAGTTTCTGCTCTATAACAAAGTGAATCAGCGGTATGCATCCGTGTATCCCCAAATCCCCTCCCTCTTGCATCTCCCTCCCTCCCACCCTCCCTGTCCCACCCCTCTAGGTGGTCACAAAGCACCGAGCTGATCTCCCTGTGCTATGCGGCTGCTTCCCACTAGCTATCTATTTTATGTTTGGCAGTGTATATATGTCCATGCTACTCTCTTCCTTCGTCCCAGCTTACCCTTCCCCCTCCCCCAATAATTTAAAACAAACTGCTCTGTTCATTCATCCCAGCAGAAGCAGCCTGAAATCTGCTGACTAAATCCCCAGGGGTACCACGATTTCTGTTCTTGCAAGGAAGTTTCTTCAGTTTTTCCTTTGTTTTTCTAAATTCCCCCACCCATATCCTCCCAACGAATTCCTTTTTAGCTCGAGTTAGCTACACTCAGAACCTGTTGCTTACAGCCAAAGAATCCTAACTAATGCAACATGTCTTATCGTCCCCACTTTACAGATGAGAGAGCTGAGGCCCAAGAAAGGCTAGGCTAGATGTATGGTTATGCATCCACTGAGTAACAGAACCAGAACTCTAATCAGGTCTCCTTCCTCCTCTACACATCACGCTCCTCTCAATAACAGACGTTTGGGAGCGAAGTGTTGGGGAAATAATTTCTCTAGGGGAAAATAAATGTATGGAGGGACCCAGACTGAAAGCACCAATCTCATTTGTTTGGGTTCCATGCAGAGCCCTAAGAAGTCAGTACAGAGGCACTGACAGCGATTAGAAGCCTGAGAGCTCAATACTGAGAGCTGAACCTTCAGGCAACCTGGCCCGGGACCCACGAAGAGAACAGCAAGTCATCAACAAGGTGGCTGAATAAGATGTCCCTCATTTCTATCCCCTCAACACAACAACAATTCACTGCCCATCGATGGACAAAAGTGCATCTGTGGGAGCTGTGGGATGCAGCCCCATATACCACAGGACCGGGAAGAGCCTTGCCCACCTGTGCACTAAATAATGGGCAGACAAACCTCGGTCCTGCCTACTGACCCTGCAGTGGCCCATGAACTGGTTCCACCTCCTCTTGGCTATGGCCCAGGAGCCCCTAGAGAACACTGTCTAAGAACAACCGCTCACAGATGAGAGAACCATTGTGGAAGTCCAGGTTTCCAGCAGAGAAGTTCTAGCCCACTGTCGCAGCAAAATATATATATATATATATATATATATATATATATATATATATATATATATATATATATATATATATATATATATATATATATGAGTGTGGATGCAGTGGAGAGGATAAAAGGGACAATCGGACTTTACCCGTGTCACCATTCCCCCAAGGTGGCACAGCTCAGCGCCAAGAGAGATCTCCTTGGCCTGTGATCTCTCCCACGGGGGAAAATGAGATCACGTGAGTGGGTGAGTGAGTGCGTGACTTTCTCGACTGCACAGGACACTGTCAAAGAGGCCCATTGCTCCCACTCCATCCAGAGTAACTGAGTCACGAGCTGCACGACTGGAGGACGGGAAGAGCCTGGTAGAGCAGCAGACAGGACCTCAGAAGGCATTAAAGGAGCAAGGATCCTGGACTCCATCAAGTAGCCTATAGCCACGAGCCACTAGGAACACCTTGCACACAGATCCACCACCCTGGTCCATGGACACACTCAGTATTCCATGTGCCTCCCCCACCCCCCACAATACCCCAGCCTAGGGCTGGCTCTCGGTGCGGACCCCTGATGGCGGAGACAGTGAGCTTTGCCAGATGGCTAGGGAGCTAGCCCAGAAGGCCAGCCAAATTTGCAGTCCAGGGAGACATCACAAACTTGAGATTTAGTTCTACCCTTGGGAAAGCAAAAGGGAGGACGCCAGTACCCTGCCTGATGTGTTGCAGGATCAAGAGAAGGCAGGCAAGTATACGAATTCTGCCACAAGAGGGAGGAAGAAGCGTGGGGCAGGTATATCCATAGAAGGTCTGAGAAATTCTCAGGCTCTCTGGCACAGTGGTCACCAGGGGCTGGGGGACCGGGGAAATGAGGAGATGTCAGTCAAAGGGTACAAACTTCCCTTTGTTATAAGATGAATAAGGTCTGGGGATCTAATGTACAGCATGGTGATTACAGTTAACAACACTGTATTATATACTAGAAAGTTGCTAAGAGAGTAGATTTTAAATATATTTAAGATTTTTTCTCACCACACACACACACACACACACACACACACACACAAAGCAATGGTCATAATGTGAGGTGATGGAGGTATTAACTAACCCTATTTTAACGATAATTTCACATTATATGTGCATTAAATCCTCACACTGTACATCTTACACTTACATCATATTATTTGTCAGTTATATCTTTTAAAAAATATTTATTTATTTATCTCTTTGGCTGCACCAGGTCTTAGCTGCGGCGTGCGGGATCAAACCCCGGGCCCCGGGCATGGCGAGCATGGAGTCTCAGCCACTGGACCACCAGGGAAGTCCTTTATCAATTGTATCTTAATAAAGCTGGATAATAAATAAAATTAGGACAATAGTAAAAAAAAAAAAGAGAGAGAGAAACCACAGAACTGGAGATTGTCCTTTTTTTCCTTTTTAAGGAATGTTTGTGACAACTGTAAATAATTTTCAAGGTTAATGGCATCTTGATTCAGAATAATGAAAGTCTCATTTATCTACATATTAGTGTCCTGAAGGTAGCTTAATTTACATAATCATAAATTGCATTTCAACTGTCCTCATCAGCATGTTCTGCATTTGATGAAAACGAAAACAGTAATTTTACTTGGCCTCAATTGCATACAAACTGCATTTATGCAGCATGAGAAAATAGCATTTTAACCTATCCAGCAAGTTAGGCTCATTACAAAAATAAGACTATTGGTTAAAACACTGTCAGTTTTTGGGGCTTCCCCGGTGGCGCAGTGGTCGAGAATCTGCCTGCTAATGCAGGGTACACGGGTTCGAGCCCTGACCTGGGAGTATCCCACATGTCGCGGAGCGGCTAGGCCCAGGAGCCACAACTGCTGAGCCTGCGCATCTGGAGCCTGTGCTCCGCAACAAGAGAGGCCGCGATAGTGAGAGGCCCGCACACCGCGATGAAGAGTGGCCCCCGCTTGCCACAACTAGAGAAAGCCCTCGCACAGAAACGAAGACCCAACACAGCAAAAATAAATAAATTAATTAATAAAACAAAGGACTAGTCTTTGCCAAAGAATGATTGAAGTTTAAAAAAAAAAAAGAAAAAAAAAACCACTGTCCGTTTCCCAAAAGTTTTTGAAGGCCCCAGTCATTGTTGTATTATTACCCAGTTGGTTTTCACTGTATTTGCTCAAAGCTGGAAAAAGCTAAGACCTCCCAATGAAAATGGCCCTTAGACTCCAAGGTCCAGGTAGCCAGTGGGCCCCAGGATTCCAAGATGGCGGGGCGGGGTGGAGGACACAGTGTGCAGGGACCTCTCTGTAACCAGCACGGAGGATACTTCCAAAGACTGAGAACTGGGAAGGAAATCGAGCTTCATTATGACACAAGACAGACTGGTCCAGTATACGGAGTCAGCTCATGCAGTTGTGAACACAGGCCTGGCCCCTCTCCCTGCCTGGAGGGGAATCCACTGCGTCTCTGAGGGTTTGCGAGCTCCCTCTGACCACTGGTTTCCTGTGCAATGCCAGTCTCTGAGCTAGATGCAGTGAAGAACCCCAGATATGAATAAAAGCTTGTGCTGTCCTCACAGGCAGGAGATAAGGTGGCACAACTTGCTGCGAGCCAAGAAAGAAGGAATGACCCTACTTCACAAATGCCCTGTGAGGTGGGCAGCCTTGCCGTGCACGTGTGGGCACCGAGGTTCAGCAAGTGGAGCCACCTGCTCAAGTTCACCAAGTGTCTTAGTCTGTTTGGGCAGCGTTAACAGAATATCATAGGCCGGGTGACTTCTAACAAAGGATATGTATTTCTCCAGTCCTGGAGGCTGGGAAGTCCAATGTCAAGGTGCCGGCAGATTCCACGTATGGTGAGAACCAGCTTCCTGGTTCATAGATTTCCGTCTTCTGTGTCCTCACATGGCGGAAGGGGCAAGGGAGCTCTGTAGAGTCTCTTCTAATAGTGCTCATCACATTTATAAGAGCTCTACCCTCAGGACCTAGTCGCCTCCCACAGGCCCCCACCTCCTAATACACCACACTGGGGGTTAGAATTTCAGCATATGAATCTGGGGGGGGGACACAAACATTCAGCCCGTAACACCCAGCCAATATCAGAGTCACAATGCAAGGCAGGCAGAAAGTCTTAAACGTTCAGCAGGCGTATGGAGCTCAGGTTCCCTGGGAGCCAGGGGGAAAAGCAGGTTGGAAGCGTGGCCAGGTGCAGAGCCACAGGAGTCTCCCCGTGACGTGACCCTTCCCCGCTGCCACTGCAGTGGACATTAGCCCACATATCAGTACCTACGGCTCCCACCGCAGCTGGGGGCTCTGCAGCGCTCTCTGCAAGACGTGTTAAAAGCTGAAGTGAGAAAGGCACATCTCACCAGCAGGATCTTCAGAGCCCACTTAGCTCACACCACCTCTGGGCTCTGGTGAAGTGGGGCCCAGTTCTTGCTAATCAAGGCTCTGTCGGCTGTTCTGCACATCGGATGTCACAGCTCTCTGACCCAAAGCTGAGAGCAGATAGAGACTGAACTATGGAGAAAATGGCCAGACAAGGTGGTTAGGTGTTAAGGAATGAATGTGCTCAGCTGTGGACCAGCACCTGTTCCCAAGGTACAGTGGGCAAGACGAGATTTCTCCAGGCGTCGAGCAGGCCAACGTGGAAAGGAGTGATGCATGTGTTTCTGGTGACACCTGGCAGTGTGTCAAGCCCTTTAGAAAAGGATTCTCAGACACTATAGTTCTCTGTAGACCAGAGATGGTACAGGAGGCAGGGGGATGCAACACAACCAATTTACAGGATGCAGATTGGTGCAACATTTGTCATCTTTCACAGGGCTTTTGTGACACGAGGCGCCCCTAGGACAGCCGTACCTTGTTACGACAGTGCTCTGAAAGGCAGCCTTTCTCAAATAAGCATCTCCTGAGGAGCCTGTTCAAACAGCAGAGGCCAGACCCACCCCAGACCCTCTGCATCTCTGCTTGGTGAACAAGCATCCCAGGTGGCTCTGGGGGACCCTGATGAGAAAGCAGCCCTTTATCTCTTACGGCCGGCTCAGGACCCAGGACCCAAGACCCGGGACTCCAGACACCAGCCAAATTCCTAGTCCTCTTGGTTCAGAAATGCATCTGTAACCTTCTATCTACAATCCTTCCAAGGGTAGCTTTCACACCCGACTTTAAGATGATAGCAGAAAGATTTGGTGAGCATGACCAAGGTTACATTCCATAAAAACGCTTTGTTGTAACACACTCTCTGAAACTTACAAGCAAATATTTGTTGAATGAATGATACAGGTACTCAGTGATTTCCGAGCTCCAGCTTTTCCCCTCTGAGGACTGGTAAGGACCTTCACCAGGACAGGTGAGGAGATACCCTCCAAGCTCATCTGGTCTGCAAGTTCCTGCACAAACCACATTGTTCTTGTGACACACCCTGCACTGGGGCGTCTGCTTCTCGTTCCTGGGTCCCCAGATCCTGAGTGCTTACATATCTACCGCTTAGGGCAGACTCCAGTGACCTCCCAATCACTGTCAGGGGGCAGCCCACATTCCTCTGCACCTGAGTCTGTGTTCTCTTGGTACAGGCAACAGCTTCCTGGGTACTATGGCCAAGGGCTGTTCCAACTTAACCCTAGAGGCAAAGTTGAAACACATGGAGGCTGTGATATTTCCTGTGTGACATCATTAAACACGCCCACTAGCAATATCTCAGAGCTGATGTTAAGGTACTGAGTTCCCTGTCACTGGAGGTATACAAGCAGAAATCAATCTACCATATATCAGGAATGCTGGCAGCCAGTCACCAGCAGCCCTCAGCTAAAGCATTAGACTTGTCGACCACAGAGTCCTTCCAACTCCAGGTGTGCTTGATTCTGTGAATTTCACATTTGACTTCCACTACTGGAATCAAAAACATCCACATTCTGCCCACACAGCTCTCTGATACTCAGACTGGTTTTGCACAAAGTGGTAAAATAACAATTTAAGTATTTCGTATGTGCCAGAACTGTGAGGAACAAAAACAAATTAATCAACCAACATTTCCTTTCCCATGGTTTTCAAGCCAGCTTGTGTCGTCACCAAACCACAGATGAAATGCTAATGAAGTTCAGCCTGCAACAACAGGGTAGAAATAAGGCCTAGTTTTCCAAAGAAATATATATATATATTCTTTGGAAAAAGTGGGTCCAGGAAGATCCCACTTGCGGCGGAGCAACTAAGCCCGTGCGCCACAGCTACTGAGCCTGCGCTCTAGAGCCCGCAAGCCACAACTACTGAGCCTGCGTGCCACAACTACTGAAGCCCATGTGGCTCTGCAACAAGAGAAGCCACTGCACCGCAACAAAGAGCAGCCCCCGCTCTCCACAGCTAGAGAAAGCCCGTGCAGCAACGAAGACCCAATGCAGCCAAAAATAAATAAGTAAAAAATAAATTTATAAAATACATATATTTCCAAACATGGCCTTGGCAATGAGTGTAAACTTTTTTATAAGAACACGATTAGAATATAGCGAAGGTCTCCTGACAACTGCAGTGAGGTGGAGTCCCCACTAAATGGCCTTGGCAATGATCCACGAGGCCCGTGGGCAGGCGCGAAAGCCATCTTGCTTGGATCTAACAGGAGGGATCCTGCGAGAAGAGGCAACTGGCAAAAGGGCAGCAACATAGTCATTTCACCTCTTTAGCCTTATTTGAAGGGATGAGGCTGTGGGACCTTGCTCCAGCTTTGCACGCTGGCTGTGAATTGCAGCGAGAGAGCCGACGCTGCTTCCATCACAGTCAGGACACATGGTGTCCCGGAGGCACAGGAGCTGCCCCCTAGCTGCCCCCAGTTGCCCATCAGCCTCGCCGCTTGCCGCCCTGCCCGGGGTGACTTGCCTCCTTTCTCAAACGTACAGCGTCTTTCTGGGCTTCCATGCTTTTGCCCGTGTTCTCTCTCCTCCTTCTCTCCTTATGGGCCTCAACCTTGCTCCAAACCCAAATTCCAAAATCACCTCATTCATGCTGTCTTCCCTGATTTTCAGTGCAATGTTGAACATTCCCTGCTGTGGACCTTTGAGCCTCCAAACCCTGTCCCCTGGCCACCCCTCCCTTGCAAATCCCTCACTCTGCCTCCCAGATGGCCTCTTGCTAAATTGGAAGCTCTTTGAGGGCAGGGACCGTGTCACAGACTCTACACTGTATCCCCAGTGTAGCACGCAGGCCAGCCAAATGCTGGTGGAAGGGAGGAGAGGGCAAAGATGGAAAGCACCACCTTTCAAAGCCACTGACCCAAATGTCAATGTTTTGGCCACAATATCTCCTTACCAGAAGGTCCCCATGGGGATGGGGATATAAAAAGATAAGCCCAAACAACCAGCCATTTTCCAAAACTTCCAGAGATTTGGATATTATGCTCATGGCCTGAAAGGCATGTCTCCCTCCACTGGGATCTGGGCTTGCATTATGGAATCAGGCAGACTCAGAATCACAGCCCAGTTGGCCACCTTGCTGTGTGGTCTTGGGCAAGTTACACAACCTCTCTGAGTCTCCGTTTCCTCAGCCTAGACATAGAGATAATAATAATTCCTCTGCAGGGTTGTTGAAAGGTTGTAACAAATAAAGTGGAAGCACCTAGCACCCAAGATTCTCAATAAATGCCACGTGCTTCCCCTCTGTGCAGAGTTAGCTACCATGAGATTTTTAGATCAGGTGGCACCTCAATCTTTCCATCTGTAGAATAGTCAGGCATGCTCTCAGCTTCTTACTTCACTGCTCAAAGATCAAGTTTATGTATAAAAAAATTAATATTTATAATAGACTTGATTTATTCCCAGTGTCACGTCAGTGTGAAATAGTCATCCATTCTTCCTAAACAACGTAGGAATTATCATCTGCCATTTCTAAGAGGATCAGGAGATTGTCACCCATTAAGAACATGCTATCAGCAGAGAAAACTGTGGCCCGTGGAAGAGGCCTGTCTCCCCAGCGAGGGAGCAGGGCGCTGTACTCTGCTATCTGCTGGCACCCCCAGCGGTGTGTGTCAGAGGGGCCCATGTAACCCACGACATGTTGAGGCTGGTCGTACACTCCCCACTTTACTGATGAGGAAACTGAGGCTCAGAAAGGTTTGCTGAGTCCAGATCCAGAGCTCTCCGCCCACCATTGCCCAAGATGCTGCAGGAGGGAGAGGTGCATTACAGAGAAGGTGGAGCAGGTGTGAGACTCTCCAGCGCTACAAGAGGAAGCTCGAAGGGCTGGATACTGGACCACGCACACCCGTCCACTTCTCGGAAGGGAGGCACATGAAGTAGGAAAGTGGCGCTGTTGGAAACATAACAGAACTCAAAATCAGATTCATGACACCCTCCTATAATCCTCTGCAATGCTATAAAATGCCAATGTTTGCATCCACTTCGAAAATTTTTTTTAAAAAACAACTATAATCAAGTACTCTTAGAAGACAATTTTCAGGGGTCTCCCAAGGTTAAATCGGGGACACCGTGCATTCCAGGCTGCCTAGGACAGTCCCCAAATCTACAGAATGATGGTTAACTTGTGGTTCTCAGCCTTGGCTACACATTAGGATCACCTAGGGAGCTTTGTCAACATCTCGATTAAATCAAAATCTATGGGGGGCGGTGAGATCCAGGCATCAGTCATTTTTTAAGCTTTCCCCAGCAACTGTCATGCACAGCCAAGGTCGAAGGCCACTGTCCTAGGTGGAAGACACATCCTTCCCTGGCATGCAAAGGTGGATCAGGTCAACGGACAGAGGTGGACAGGTGGGACCCCAACAAGCCCTGAGCTGCCCTGCCCCTGGGGGTCCTGGGGCAGCAGCAGAAGCACAAAGCTGGCCCACAGAGCCCATCCGTGGAGATGCGACGCCCGCTGTTCATTCGCCTGTTTGTATTTACTCGCCTGCCTGCCTCGGGAAAGGGCCGAAGGCTCCGTGGCAATTCCGTTGGGTGCTGACTCAGCACTAGCAGATCGTTACTACTCACTGGCTCCCAGAGAGGCAGGGAGGGAAATCACCTGTTTCACCTTGAAGCTGAGGAGAAGAACCTGTAGAGGCAGATTTGTCCACACATTTTGGAGAGGTTCTGCCAGAGATTTCCATCGAGGGGCGTGCAGCCAGGCTACTGGCACAGAGCAGCCCCGGAGCCCAGGGTGCAAATGTGTCCTGGGCAGGGTTGCTTCGACAGATCGTCTCCAAATGTTGCCTCTATGCTAATGAATGCTGCGAGCGAAGTCTCTGGTCTCTCGTCTCACACCAGGGAGGTTCTGGCAGAGAAAAGGTCCTGCCATCTCCTTGTCCCAGCCATGGAGAGCAGGGCCTGTCCTCAGGCAGCTTCCCTGGGTTTCGAACCATTTTCTCAGCTCTGGCATTCATATTCCTGACTGTCATGCATTTCCAAGAGCAGAAAATGAAGGTGGAGGTTTGATAGAGGTTTTTCTGCTTTCTAAAGAGGGCCAGAAAACATCACAACAGCTAGACTTGGATGGTGTTTGTGGCTCCCAGATACATTCTAACTATGTAATGCATTACACATCTCAGTGTTTTTCAGACTGTGTCCCTGAAAAACTCTTCCATGTTGTACGAGGAGAAATTATTCCATGAAATACTGTAAGGGAAACTTCAGTATATGTGGAAAACCACTGTCATTTGTGGATATAACATTTATAACTTTGACTCCTGAGTGAGAAATATGTTACCAAATTCCCCCCACCCCATAAAAGTGATAACACTTTGTACCACCAATATCACACTCGCACATACACAGCCCTTACTAGCTTGTCATTTTCCAACTTTCTGATCCTTTCCAATCTGAAAAATGAAATAGATTATCTCAATGTAGTTTTCAATTCTTATTAGACTAAGCAACTTTTCATATGCCTAAGAAGTTTTGCTTCCTTCATCATGGAATCCATTCATATCCTTTGCCCATTTTTCTATTAAATTCACAGTCCTTGGTTATCGATTTGCAGGATCTCTTTATATATTAGAGAACCCAGCCCCTCCTCTGTGACATAGCCTGCAAACATCTTGTTTGTCTTTTGATTTTGTTTATGATGCATTTAGCTAAGTCCATTTTAATGGAATTGAATTTATGATTTTGTGGCTTCTGGGTTTTGTATCATACTTTAGACATCCTGATAAGGAAAACATCTTCCACTGCTACTTTAGTATGAGATCTTCAAAGAACTGAGCCAGGCCAGAAATAATTCAGTGGAAAAATATTCAAAGAAAATCAAGACTTAACATGGCTCTTTCTGCATGTGAAGATTATGGTACCCTAAGAGAAAGCTGACCAAACACATCTGTTTTCAAAGATGGTCCACAATGGAGCTTCCCATCTGAGGGACTATTTCTCATAAGATGTTATAATCTAGAATTCCCAGCTCCAGTGTAATTAAAGGCCTCTATATACAGAGATCCTGGTGACATCAGTCTTGTTTACTTCTAAGTCATTCCAAAAATTCTTCTAAGATTCAGGAGGATCTCTTTCTATCCAACCAGTAACTGCCATGTCAGTTGGGGTCTCCCAGAAAACTTCCATTTGGTAATAACTGCATGAAACAAGTGAGATTCTCTGGGTCAAAATATAACATAGCAGCTTTCTATAGGGAACGACTCTAGGGAATGAAATGAGGTTTCTTTTGTGGGTATTTAGACGTGCCCCTCTGTTTCTAGGGATTCCACTGCTCTCCTGTGTCACCAAACCTTACAACAGAGCTTTTGCCTCAGTTTCCTGTTCGGTCTTCAAATATACCTCCGGACACGGATGCCCGCCCTATGCCCGGCATGGCAGTTGGTGGACTGACATCACACCTGCTCCAGCCCACGCCTCCCTGAGTCCTGCTTTCTCCTTCCAGCCAGTCCAGACTCTGAGTCAAAGAAAGCCATCCTGGAGGTGCGTGAAGAGACATCCCCATTTGGAACCAGGCTTCTGCCCAATTGGCTCGTTCCACAGACTCTTACTACACACGTACTGGGCTTGGGTGGGGGACATACAGATGCTGGGGAAGCTGAAGCAACAGGACAGGTGTGAGTCTGGTGGTGACCGAGCCCAGAGCCTCTCTTGAGCATCAAACTAGAGAATCCGAGAAGTCTGGATTCACCCGCATCGTCCAGGTCCCCACAGCTTCTGGACTTCCACGTGAAGCCCAAGCACAGTGACTAGGCGTCCTGAACCTTTCATAGGTCCTACAAACAGAGCTGGTTCCTTTGCCCAGACTTCCTCACCTGGTCTCCAGGGACCCTCCTTGCTCGCCCGACCCCTTCTCTCAAAAAACCCCGGCCCTCCCTAAAGTTTGCGTGGGGTACAGAAACATCCCCACAAGCTGACCCTGTGTTTAAGACAGCATCGTTCCCAAATCAGAGTACTCGTAGCCTGAGCAATCAATTATTCGTGCAGGACATTTAAAGCACAGAGAGGGTGAGCCTTGCCCAAGGTCAGCAGCTAGTTGCCTTCCAAGCCAAAACCGGCGCCCAAGCTTGCCAGCTCCTGGTCCAGGGCAGCCCCACCAGCCCTCTGTGGCTCCCAGACCAACTGTCTCCCACTTCCTTGGGGGGAGTGTCCCGGTGAGAACTCTGCTTTTTAATTCTATCTGGGATGAAAGGAGCACAGGTTGACTTTGTAATGTCATCAAATATTGAGCTTGATTTTCCCAGCTCCTGACATCAAAATTACCAGTGAGCTTGAAAGGCCCAGTGGAGCCTGTTGGCCATGTTGATAGAACCGAGGCTTGCAGCTAGGGAGCGGGGACATAGCCCCTCTCATCTGTGAGAGGAGAGGAGTGGGAGGTGGGGAGGCCTGCAGAGCTGGTGACTGCCAGGAAGTCAGGGACAGGGCAAGAGCCAATAAAGACAGATGCGGGTAAGTGTCCTCCTTTAAAATTTTAAACCACAGGCTCTCCAGGACCACGCATACTTGAAATGCCATCCCTGCAAGCTGGAAGCCAAAAGGCTGTTAAGGTTATAGTGTGAAGTTGCCAAAAACTGAAGACGTAACACATCCCTTGTCCTCTGGAAATGTTTTGAAAGAAAAGTTCTCCTTTCCTGAGAGGAGCACCGAAGTGTTATTTTTTAAGAGGGTAGAACTAGACGAATCTCTGGAGTTAGAAAAATGGGCTCTAGCATTGGAAAAATCTGGATTTGGTCTCTGGCTTTAGAGATGTTTTGACAGGATGGGATAAATCTCTCGGAACCTTGGTTGCCCCGTTTGTAAAATGAGGCTGATAACACCTTCCTCAAAGGACAGTTTTGATGATGAAATGGGGGACCCCAAGTAGGGCCTTATGAGCTGGTCCTGTCTCCTCTCCTTTGAGAGCTTGAAACGGACTTTATAATTTGCTTATCTCAATGCCTTAATTTTGCATATGGGGAAACTGAGTCCCAGGTGGTGACATGACTTATCCATGGCCCTCGGCAAGCTAGGAGCAGAAGGGAATTCAAGTCTTCTGATTCTCTGACCATGACCTTCCCCACATCAAGAAGCCCCTCCTCTCAAATATCTCCTTCCTTCTTTTCCCCATAAGCTCAATATCTCTTAAATATTCAGCAGGAGGGATGGGAGACAAGTGTCCGCGTGCCACTGAGGTCATCCTCAGCATCACTGCCTTCCAAGGCAGGGCTGATACCTAACCCTGCAAAGTCAGTGATGCCTGTGTGACCTGCCCCAAGAAATTTGAGTCCCCGGTGAGAGTAAGCAACATAAAGTAGGAAAAGAGAAAGAAGGGCAGAGAGAAAGAGACTCTTGGAACCGTGGGGGAGCCCCGGAGGGATCTGCAGTGAGATAAAGGAGATTTGCTTTGACAGTGTTTTCAAACAAGTACAGAAGCAGAGAAACCACAGACAGCTATGGCTGGATGCGTGGAACCAGTGAGGGAGAGAAAGAATACCGGGAACCCAGAGAGGCAACATGGTAGAGGAATCTGTCTGCATAAACACCGCTCCTGTGCAAAACGGGGTGGAACCCCGTCCAGGCAATCGATGACGGAATGACGGAGGCAGCCTCTTGAGCTGAGTCCTGGCTGTCGTGCTTTTGCTTCTATTATCTATCTTGATGGAAATTTTCTGATCTTCACATTGCCAAATACAAATAGCATTTAAATAGCCATGTTCGTGCACTTTTGTGTAGATCTGGGATGTATCCAACAATTAAAATAGTTTCTCCTCTAAGAAGCCAAGGGATGGGGTGGAGCCACATGCTCCCCTCACCCTACTTCCATCCCCAGATTGCACTGATTTTACTGCTGTACAATCAGGAATGGAAAAATACTCCTGCGTTCTCCTTGACTGTTCACACTGCTGCCACGCTCACAACGCTTCTGACGCCAGATGTGTGGACTTCCCACACACTGAGCCATTCTTTGATGCCAGCTGGGTGTCCTCTAATTCAATTCAGCTCCAACACTGTCTACCGGGGGTTAGCATCAGAGCCCACAAGTTAAGGGCTTAGTCCCCCAAAACTGGCCCCACTTCAGAGGCCAATTGTCACCTGTACGCCTGACCAACTGGCTACAAGTTGGGGTTCCCAGGAGCCCCTCCTTGGATTCAATCATTTATTAGAATGGTGCATAGAATTCAGGGCAACACTTACTTATGTTTACCAGGTTATTATAAAGGATATAATAAAGGATACAGTTGAACACCCAGATGAAAAGATACACAGGGCGAAGGGTCCTGAGCACAGGAGCTTCCGTCCCCGTGGAATTGGGGTGCACCACCCTCCCAGCACCGGGATGTGTTCACCAACCCGGAAGCTCTCCGAGTTCTTATGGCGGCTTCATCACACAGGCATGAACAATCATTAACTCAATCTCCAGCCCCTTTCCCCTCCCCAGAGGACGGGTAGTAGCGCTAAAAGTTCCCAGCTTCTAATCATGCTTGCTCTTTTTGGTGACCAGCCCCGATCCTGAAGCTACTCAGGAGCCCACCAAGAGTCACCCCATTAGTACAAAAGACACTCCTACCACTTAGGAAATCCCAAGGCATTTAGGAGCTCAGGAACTGGGGGCAGAGACCAACATGTATTCTTCTATTATTTCACACAACCCCACACCCTGATCCCACATGTGTGGGTCACCTACTGGACTCCTCCAGGGAAGATGCTTGGCCTCAAGGAAATGTGCATTCTAGCTGGAAGGCACAGATGAAATCTGGAACAAGATTGTATATGAATAAGAAATAAAGAGGGCTTCCCTGGTGGCGCAGTGGTTGAGAGTCCCCCTGCCGACGCAGGGGATGCGGGTTCGTGCCCCGGTCCGGGAAGATCCCACATGCCGCGGAGCGGCTGGGCCCGTGAGCCGTGGCCGCTGAGCCTGCGCGTCCGGAGCCTGTGCTCCGCAACGGGAGACGCCACAACAGTGAGAGGCCCACGTACCGAAAAAAAAAAAAAAAAAAAAAGTTTGTTTGGCACACAGGACAGGATTACAAGACTCCACATGATGCTCACTAAGTACCACTGTGTCCCTGGTGGCATGTAACCAGGTCTCACTACTCCATCAAAGTGCCACGCTGAGGACACTGCCCACCAGGTTTTGCCCTTGCCCTGTAAGGCAGGTTGGAGGAGGGCTGATGTTGCCCGAGCAACTTAAACATTCTCAAGACAAAGCTCTCTAACATCTTCTAAACATATGTGTTCCTGTGATGTGGCTTCATGGCTCTCATCTTTTACCTTCAACCAACTGAATCACCCCAGTCCCAGACCTGCTCTGCTTGACACCGGCCACAATAGTGTCCATCGGCAGTTGCAACAAAAAGAAAATTTTACACACTGATCAAAATCTTGTGGCAAAACTGCAAAGCAGTGCTGGTACACTGGGTCCAAGGACCCACAAAGAATAGCCCTCACCCACACATCCATGAGAGAAAGTGTTTTCGACGCTCCCATTAGCAAATGGGCTGTCTGGGGGCTGGGGGCCCCCTCCCCTGGCAGGGGACTTCGGCAGCCTCCACTGGACACCCCCGACACACAAAGGGCAGAGACCATGCTGAAGTGGGCAGGGAAGGCTGAAAGCCTTCCTGGAGTTCACAGAGAACAGTTATAAGTCAGATGCCAACAGGTGAGATGAGCCCGTGGCAACTTCATCTCTTTGGATGCTCACCACGTGGGATGTGAGTCCTGACCGGACACGAGCCAGGATGGATTCTATCTTTGCCCCAAAATCATGGGCTCAGGTTAAAAACAGTTCTGCTGCACCCTAGAAGTATGACTTTGAGCCAATCTGTGAACCTGACTCTCAGCTCTAAAACAAAGATCTGTAGGGTGACCAGCTGTCCTAGTTTGCCTAGAAACGTGACCGGAGTGCAGGGGTTCCCGAGGCACAGGACTTCAGTAGTAAATTCAGGAAAGTTCCAGACAAACCAGGACAAGTTGGCCACCGTACTGGGCTTCCCACGAGCCCCGACTGGACAGTTCATTTTAAGGGAGGTTATTCTGAGGTTATTCTGAGAATAATCAGTGTGTCAACACACTGATTATTCTAACTCTAATACTGTATTCTTGAGAATTACTGAATCACAAGAACTTGAGCCATAACTATTATGGCTCTGGCTTCTGGCACACGGTAGGGACTCTGCAAGTGCTGCCCCTTCCTGTGTCCCTGGCCGAGCAGTGTCACCTATAGCTGTGCTGAAACCCTGGAGTCCTGTGCTGGTGAAGCCTCCAGCCCCGCCATCCTCTGCACAACCCCAGATGTTAGCAAATTTCTATCTTCCAAGTGAAGAAATTGATGGTCAAAGCAGTTGTGAGATTGGCTTGAGGCCTCAAGACTGTCAGATAAGGGAGCTAGGAGTCCACCTCATGTCCTCTATTCCAAGCCCAGCGGCTCCTTGGCCAGACCAGGCTGCCGTGTGCCCCCCACACACACAGCCAGCCAGAGGCCCAGGGGGCTGCCAACTGTGAGCTCGTGCCTCTTATGCATTTGGGTTTCTCCTACCTTTAAACACCTGCTCACTACCCAGTCCCCTTGTGCCCGGAGCTCCCCACTTCCTCTGCGCCCACCTATGTCTACACGGGCACCTCACTGCACAGTGGAGGGGGAGGTGGTCAGAATCCCAGCAACCTCGTGTCCACCCCATAACACGAAACACAGGCCCTGCCTGTGGCACCAGGAACTCAGTTCTTGCTCCCCTCTCCACCGCCAACAACTGCCCAGGAGGAAAGACCTGAAAGGGTAGGCAGGTAGAAGGAAGCGCAGGCTGCCCCCACTCTGCCATAGTCAAGGGCTCCAGGAGCAGAAACTCTGCAGCCTGGCATTCTCCAAGGCCCAAACTGGGCTAGAGAAACCCAAACCTCCAGCCAATGGGGATGGAAACCCAGGAGGAACTGGGCCTTGGGAAGAGGTGGCACGCATGATTTTAATTTACTTTTTCTTGCCCTGAGACAAAAATTAATTTGACTTGGGAAAAAAAAAAAAGTAACTTTTTACTTGACTTTTCAAAGTAAAATTTCTGCAACTCTTTTTCCACTTAACAGAACATTTCCTCGACTTCTAAGGCATAATGTTAATATGCACCGAAGATGGGGAATTCCCTGAGCCCGGCTCACATACCACTGAACTGATTTTTTTCTTAATTTCCTAGTAATCCTGGCTGGGTTATGCTAACAGGAGAGTTAACAGCTCATTTTGCTAAAGGGAAGATAATAACAGGAAATGATCTTTAATAATGAGTTAAACAGACTCCTTGGGTCCTGATTCCTTTTATTAGATAAGGTCAGTGGCATCTTAAATGAGCAAATCTATCCGAGGCCGGCAACGAGACACGAAGAAAATTGTCACGCTGATTTACAGGATACGGTGTGAGCTCTGAAGATCAAATCATAGTCTGACACAACAGGAAGATCCTGAGCTTTAGACTCAAAACCAGACAGGAATACACACTAGCTGCGTGACCTTGACCGAGCCCCCACCTCTCTGAAGTTCTCTCTTGAGCTGTTCATGGGGATAATAACCTCCACCTTCTGGAGCTTTGTGATCATTCCTGAGCCGAAGTGTATAACACCCATCACAGCCCTTGGTGTAAGCAGGCGCCCCCTGTGAACGGCCCCATTGTATTTGCCCCATTCATGAGATAGAGGATGTAGTTTACCAAACAGTTTCACATGCACTATGTAATTCAGCCCTCAGAATAACCTCCCTTAAAATGAACTATCCAGACCAGATTAGCCTTATTTCAGGACAAGGAAGATCCAGCACTGCCCAAGGCAATGCATTTAGCCAGAGGGAGGACCAGGATCTTACAGCAAGTCTTCAGACTCCAATTTATTTCATCTACAGGGTTCTCATTCTTCATACTAATTGTCTCCACTTTCTTTTTTAATCATACAGAATTTTTAGCAAAAAGTTTTTACAGGACACGTCACCAACCTACGTATCAGTATGTATTATATTTATTAGGCATATATGTGTTATACTCTATTAACAGCTATATATATAGAGAGAGAAAGAGAGTATATATATATATATATATATTCAAACATACACAGAAATAGAAGAAATAAATACAACCTAAATATAAACTGAAGCTCTAATGTTTTTTTACAGGAAGAGGGAGATGTGAAGAACTGCAGGATGGGAAGGGGAGAGCCTGGTGATGGTTATGGAAATCATCATTGCTTCAGGGTTCAGGGCTGGGGCAGCTAGACCTGCCTCTTGTTTCACCAAAGAGGAAGCAGAGGGTGGAGAGGTTAGGGAATTGCTCAAGGTCCTGCAGAACTCACCTCTCCAGGTTCCCTGCCCAGTTCCCTTTCCTCTGTAGAGAGTGGAGTTGGTCTGATGCCAGCAAGCCCTAGGGAGCCACTGAGGGTGCTTGAGTGAGGGCAGAGCAAGGCACAGCCTGCTTCTGAATGCTTTTACCCCATAGCTTCCACAGGCGGGTAGTTTCATCCCAGCCAGAGCGCTGGCTTGCATTCCTCTTAGCCAAAGCCCATATGTGGCATTTCCAGTTCCCAGAAGCTTCCAAAGTGGGGGATGTAATGATAATGTTTTAAAGCTAACAAACACATACCCGAGTGGGAGGACTGCATGTGTATTTGACTAATTAGAGGGAATTCACTAAAAGGATGTACAATGTTGGCCTCTCTTTTGGGGGTAATCCTAATTGACACTTTCTTTTGACATTAGTAGCTCGTCTTTGTTTTTATGGTGTTCTCAGTAAGGCACCAAGGCTGAGCGTCATACTCTGTAGCAATAAACGAGTGTGAATCACGCATAATGCGAGTAGCAGTGGCTCGAGAATGAGCATCAGTTATCAGCGTGACGCAGGGAGGGGCGTTCACTGTGCCAATTTGCTGCCTGGCTGCCTACAGCGCTGGTTCTGCTCAGCCCAGCTCCCACAGAGGCCGCTGTCCACACTCCCGGCGCCCAAGCTGATAGAGCATCCCGATGACCAAGAAGGACACACGAGTCAATAGATTTCCGGCCCCTCCTGCCACTTCCATATGCTCATCCCAAAACGAGCCAAGAAACGATAGCTTCACTGCAACAGAGCTGATACATGTTTTCTGAGAACCTAGAATGTGTCCAGCTAAGGTGTCAGGCTCGACACAATGTAGCTGAAAGAACAACTTGGAATCCAACAAATCTGGGTTCGAGCTCCATCTGTAAAGTGGAAATTAAATACCTGCCTCATGGGTTGTACTGAGAACTCAGAAAATTACATAAAGCATTTAACACAATGTATCCCAGGAAGATTTATTGAGAGCTGATGGAAAAGACAATTAACATAGCTCAGGCAACTTCCCACTAGGACACAGTAGGTGCATAATAAGTGCCTTGTTAGACCCCAGAAGAACTCTTAATGTTGAGAGAGAGGCAGGCAGAAACACAAATTACCGTACTATATAGCTGGCTCCAGCAGGGTGGGAGATAGGGAGCCATGGAAGGTCTTTGAGCAGAGGAGGGTGATAAGAGAGCCGTACTGAGCAGAAAACCAATACAGCCTATGGCTAGTGAGCCCTTGAAATGTGGCGAGTCCGAATTGAGATGTGCCACAGTTATAAAATACACACTAGATTTGCAAGACTTTGTACAATAAAAGGAATAAAAGATTCATCGTTATAGTGATTATATGTTGAAATGATAGTATTTTTTACTATATCAGCTTAATTAAAGTATAGCATTAAAATAGGTTTTACCGATTCCCTCTATGGCTACTAGAAAATTTTAAATTACATCCATGGGTCACATTCTGTTTCAATTGGACAGCATTGCCTGGGAGTGTTTGCCGGATGCATCTGAGCAGGGCACAGCTGGAAGCAGCAGCAATATCTGGGTCATTTCACCCCAGCCAAACTGCTGCTGTCCTCCGCCCAGCCCTGCCTCCCACGCTGCCAGTTCTCTGAGTAATTAAAATGCCTTGAAGCAAAGAGCCCAGCTCCTGAGTGTGCTCAGAGTTTTGCAACGTTGTTTCAGCAGGGAATATCCAGCTGTGTTCTCGAACCCCTCTACATCCTCCCGAGTAGGGATCGGGCCCCAAGAGTGCCTGGCTCTCAGCCGGTGACCTGGTGGCCATCGTTCACGCCCAGCAGCAGCCATTTCACAAGGTAGATTAAAAAGCAACCAGCATGTTCCTCTCCACCTGGCACCGAATGGACTGTTTTTCTGTGAAGATTTCCCTTGTGGAGGGCTCTCTAAAGCCTGCAAGATCTATCCCAACAGATCCCAGGCGTGGCGCTCCCAGGCATGCAGAGGGGCAAAGCGGCTACTGTCCCCTGCACTTGGATTTGATCTGCAAGCCCCAGGCTCAGACTTGAACTGAAACCAATAATGCCGCTGACCTTCTGGGTGCGGACCTGGAACCTAAGCCTCCCCCTTTCTCCATCGGAAAAATATGCAGCTGGGTGGCCTGGTCTGGAACGTTCTGGGGGCAGGCCTGCTACCTAAGTAGTGAAATACATGTGCTTTGCGGTCGGTGGGACCTCAGGTTCAAGCCCCAGCTCTGCCACCTGCTGGCCACACTACCTGGGGCAAATTAGCCTGTCTGAGCCCCTTTTTTCTTTTTAAAATAGGAAGAAAATGGAAATCCCACTAATAATCTCAAGGGTGGTTGGGATGGTTCAATTAGATAATGGAGGAAAGATATGTAGTGCAATAGTTAGCACCTAGTAAGCACCAAAAACGGCATCTAGTAAATAAAGACTTCACACAGTTTGTTCGGAAAACGTTAGTCCCGGCCTCTGGCAGTCCTGGGCAGCACTGGAGTTTGACATCTCTTCCAGCTGCTAACTCACCCTGATGCTTCATCCAGGACAGAGGGTCTGCACCCGGCAGAGGCAGAGGCAGAAAGGGGAAAGATGTCCCTCTTTGGAGACGGCTGTCCCAGTGGGCACAGCTGGGACTGAGGGTCAAGAAACCTGGACAAGATCTGAAGGGGATCAGGAACGTGGGTGATGCTCACCCTTTTGGGGAGGCAGAGTCGAAGGTGGCCACCAGGATTCCCACCCCCGATGTACACACCCTGTATAATCCCCTCCCCTGGCGTATGGACAGAACCTATGAATACATTGGCGTGTCTCTCTCCTGATTAGGTTACTTTATATGGCAAAGCTGAAGAGATGTGACAGATGGAATTAAAGTCCCTAATATGCTGACTCTGGTTAATCACAGGGGAGATTATCTGGGGTGTGGGCCTGATCTAATCAGGGGAGTTCTTATTACAGGGTTCAGAGGTCAGAGATGGAAGAAGTCAGAGAGGCGTATCCAGCTGGCCTGGATGAAGCAAAGAGCTATGCTGTGAGAGGAGGGGGCGAGGCGGCAAGGACCTGAGGGCCAGCTCTAGGAGCTGCGAGGAGTCCCCTGCCACAGGCAGCACGGTAACAGGGACAGGAAACAAGGAAATGAATTATACCGACCCAAGCACGCTTGGAAGAGGTCCCCGAGGTCTCACAGTTCAGCCTGGTGAGACCCAAAGCCCCCAGGTAACCCACACTCAGACTCCTGAGCCACAGAAACCGTAAGATAGTAAAATATGTGTTTTTTTAAGACACTAAGTTCGTGACGATTTGTTAGGAAACTGATACACTCACCCAGCCCATCCCGGACTCCATTCCACTTTGCCCAGCGGGTCACAGAGAGCCTGCGTGGTGGGCCCTATTTGCCTAAACCAATCAGCCGAGTCTCATCCTCTCTCGCCTCAGTGATTGGCACAAAGGTGGGCACGTGACCCAATCGGCCCAATCAGCGTGCAGCCCAGGGCATGAGTTTGATGGCTGGGGAAGAGAAGTCTTCCTCTCTGAGGAGTACAGAGCTGGAGGAAATGAAGGGTCACAGCCCCAAAGGCTGAGATAAAAGCAGGCTGTGGAGGGCAGGCCCCATAAACCTCAAGGACTGGGGAAGCACACGGCCCCTAAAGGCGCACCCAACCTTGGACTCTCCAGACACGAGTCAAGAAACGTCCTTAATTCTGTATTACTTGAGCCATTTTACTTTGATTTTTCTAGTCCTCACGGCCACAACTAAAAGCATACTGAATAATACATGGGGGTGTGAGCACGCCGGGCTCAGGCCCTGACTACCCAACAGCTGCCTGACAGCTGTGCACTGGGTGGTAACAATAATAATGCCGCGTGCTGTATTTTGTTCATTCAACAAGAATTGTTTGAGGACTTACAAATGCCAGAAATTGTATTGCTGAGATGAAGCAGAGAAGTGGCACCACAGTCCCCTCCTCATGCATGTCACAGTCTAGTGGGGATGCAGGCAGGCAAACCAGCAATTACAAACTGTATACATGGTGCAAGGCATGCACGCTTTGGCCAAATGGCTGAGTGTCAAAATCAGCATTTTGGCCCAAGTGAAACCGAATGACACCATCATGGGATTTACTTCTGAGATCAAAGAACAATTCTGGTATCTTATTTTTAAATTTCATTATTATTACAATTTTATAATTTACATTTTAGTATTCACATACTGAACATTCAACATCTTAGGGCAGGAATAATAATTCCTCAGAACTGTCAGAGGTCAGGTGGCCCCATGGCCGCCGAGCTTGCATTTGTGATATTAAATAAATACTCCCTCTCAACTGAGGTCATGGGAGAAGCAAGATATTGGGGGGTTGGCCTCATCTTTCTCCAACACTTTCTGTTTTTCTTTATATTCTGAATTACATGTGGATCAGATTCATCATGAATGCTGTACATAATTTTGGAATTTTTCCTCCTATTTTGAGGTAACAAAGGTGACATTCTATTTCCAATTCATCCTCCCAGGATATGGAAAAATACCCAAATATTTTCTTGAAATCCTCATGACCTAAATAGAATTCCTAGATAGAATTAAATAACTAAAAATTGAATGTAGTTGTTAAAGTTTATTTTCTTTAATGTTATGCATTCAGGTACAGTAACAACTCTAACAATACTATAATTGTGATATAATCTAATTTCTATTATTCTGTTCTGTATTATTGTTTAAATTTTACAAACATTGGTTGGCTCAGAAAGGAAATAGTATTCTTCCTAAAGTTATCTAGCTAATACTCTCAATATCTGTATTAGCTGTTACTCTATCTCCCTATTTCTCAATTGAAAATATGTTAAAAGATGATTTAGCAAATAAAATTAACTTTCATAATCAAAATTAATTATTGCAGTACTTTACTCTTGCAATAACTTATACTTCAACAATTGATAAAAGTTGTAAATAGAAACAAAAAATTTGACTCTATAATACTTCAACAATGCTTACCTATATTTGAACGTGAATGTTTAGATAGTAACAATATGTAAAAAAGATGTACATTCTCATATTATTACCTAATTGTTATGTACATTAAATATGATGATAACCTACATGATCACTCAGTCATTGATGACTCACAATTTCATAGATTCCAGAAATCACATTGAATTAATAAGCATTTGTCTGTTCAGCCACCCAAAGCTGAATACCAAGGTCAAGTCAAACTTTCTCTCATTCCTGCATCAGTTAGGGCTCAATCAGGGAGACAGAAATCAAAGTATTTTGGTACCAGCTGCTTTGGTACCTAAGTTCTCACTCCTCTCCCCTCCCCCATGCCGAAAATCATGTTCATTTCTTATAGAGAAAGGTGCTTTTTGCTTTACTATCTCCTTTTAGATCATATCCTTAGAAACTCACATTCATCCAAAGGAGTCCCTCAAGGGATTTTTCCAAAAGAGTCTCTTCTCTAAAAGAAACTTGGGTCCTAGATGTCAAGATAACCATTTCCTTGCCCTGCTTCATGAGTAAGACCTACTTGAAGTGTTCTGCCACCAGAAAAAAAAAAAAAAAGATGAAAAACCAATGCCCCAGATAATCCTCAGGCCTCTTTCCAATCCTTATGTTTTGGTTCTAAGAAGGCCTTGAGGAAGTAATGTCCCAAGTTGGTCTCCCCAGGATTCTATGACCAGAGTCAGAGGACACAGGGATCTTTGTTTCCTTCTTTAGAGGCACAAAACACTCCCCCCACCTCCCTCCCAGGAGGCAAGGAACAGCCAAGAGCTAGACGAGGGCATACCCCGTATCCCCCATGTATCCACCACCCCAGGAGAAGGATGGTGGGTCCTGGCCACTCAGCCAGATATCTCCCTGTATCCTGCCTCTCTCGTCTCACTTTACCTATTTTTATAAAAAAAGTAATACAGCAATTGTTATAAAGAATTTAGAAAATCCAAAAACAGACAGAAGAGAATTACCCCTAACCCCACCACTCACAGGCTCCCACCGTTGCAGATGTTTTCCTTTCTAGTCTTTTTTCTATGCATAACAGACATCTTCCCCTGTGAAAGTGGGTCAGGTGGGACGTGAAGTTTTGTGTCCTTGATTTTTCCATATCTGTGGTCACAGTGAGAGGCAAAGTGGCAGATGGTAGGAAGCATTTGGGGTTCAGACCCCCCCAGTGCCCCATGAGCTAGTAAGTTCTGGTTCTCCACCTTCCTGGGCTGCCATTTCCCCATCTATAATGTCGGCATCACTCCAATATTGCCCTTGCTTCACCAGGTTGCTGGGTTATTCCTTGCAAAGTGCATAGAGCAGTACCTGGCCCATTATAAATGCTATTACCATGATTATTATGTTTCCGTGGCAGCAAAAATGCCCATGAGCATCATTTCAAATGGATGCATATCATTCCATTCAATGGATGGACCGATGGATATAGGTTACTTAACCACTTCCCTATGGATGGACACTTAAGGTCTTTCCGAAGTTTTGCCTCTATCCCCAATGATAAACAACCTCACACATTTGCATCTGTTGATTTAGCTAACTTCCATCCTAGAAGAACAATTGCTAGATCAATGGTAGGAGCTTGTTTAAATCTCAGTGCATGATGCTAAGAAATTGTGCCATTTATATTTCACTCTGGTGGGGCAAGACCCAGCAGCCTGGGCATTTTCAAGTAGTTACTTCGGTGTTGTTAATAGTTTTGAATCAAGGCCAACTGGATGAGCAATAACTGATATCGTGTCATCTCGGTTGATATATTTTTGCTTTAGCTACTCCGTGAAGCCCCTCTGCCATTTCTCAGCAATTCCCACCACCAACTGTGTCTTTTCTACCCACACATCCTGGCGCAGACAAAACATCGACTTCCCAGCCATCAGCTGAGAGGCTTTAAGAATAGCTGCTCTCAGGAGCCCAAAGTCACCAAAGATGCCCAAAACATGGCCATCCTGATTGCTCTTGGGATCTGTCAGTGACAGTCACAGAAGTCAAAAGAAAGAAGAAAAACAGCTTTCCAAAGAGCTGGAAGAAAGGCTTCTGGGACCAAAGCATGAGATAAACCAGGACCAGTGGCATCCTGGAGGCCACGAGGTGTGTGTGTTCCCCTAGGGGAGGGACAGGCATCACTAGGGAGATACAGGTGGACAGGAAGCCCTGCAGAGCCATAGGCTCAAATGGCCACAGGGGAACAAGAATCAGGGGTGTGACTCCCGGTCAAGAGGCGAGGTTTCCAGCTATGGCTACTGGGCTCCACTGGGCCCCAGTGGATACTCAAAGGATTTTACCCAAATACCAACAAAGAAACTACTTCTCCAAAACTGTAGGTAGAATTAGAGTCTATTCAAGATGGAACGGAGAAAATAACGCTGCAGCATGTCCCAGGTACGTAGGGACTCTTAGCAAATGTTTACAGAATGAATAACATAAAAGGGAGAACTGGTTTGGGATTTGTCAAAAGTTCTGATTGAACTGAACTCTCTTGTTAAGACTTAAGTGATCGGGGCTTCCCTGGTGGCACAGTGGTTGCGAGTCCACCTGCCGATGCAGGGGACACGGGTTCGTGCCCCGGTCCGGGAGGATCCCACATGCCGCGGAGCGGCTGGGCCCGTGAGCCATGGCCGCTGAGCCTGCGTGTCTGGAGCCTGTGCTCCACAGCAGGAGAGGCCACAACGGTGAGAGGCTCACGTACCACCAAAAAAAAAAAAAAAAAAAAGACTTAAGTGATCATTGACAGAGGCAAAAATCAATATGTTTTAACTGGCTATTCTGTACAAGAGACAACAGAAAAGAATGAACGGGCCCTGCCCTCAAACTGGTAGGGCTGTGGGTAACAGCGCACCCCTGAGCTTGAGTCTCAGCTCCCCAGTTCAGTAGCTGAGTGTGTGTAGGCAACTGTCATTGCTCAGTGTCTTCAAGCCTCAGTTTTCTCATCTGTGAAATGGGGTCCTAACAATAACGGCCTGGCCAAGCTGCGCGAGAATAGAGATGATGGATGCAACACGCCTGGCGATGAACGAACAATAAAGGGCAGCTGCTGTTATTTATTTTCCTTTTACCAAGAAGGAGAGGAAGAGGCTGCTGCTCTGATCAGCTCACCAGCCGGAGGTAAACTGCTCTATAGCAGGACGACCAACTGCAGGCTTCATTAGTGATGGGGCTTAGGGTCCATCCTATCATCTTAGCTCACATCTGAATTACATCTGCCAAGACCCTGTTTCCAATAAGATCACATGCACAGGCCCCCAGGGGTTGGGTCTTGAACATATCTTTTGAGGCGGGGGGCGGGGGGGACACAATTCAACCCACTACAACCAGGAACATATCAGCCCTCTGATACCCGCGTGGCTGGCTCACTCTTTTCCTTCATCTTAGGCTCTGTTCCAAATGTCACCTCCCCAGAGAGGCTTCTGCAGCAGCCCTCACCACCCCATGCCCCAACTCTGCTTCACTTTCCTCCAGAGGACTTGTCGCCACCCGCCATGTCATCAGTTTTAATGTTTGTCATTGGTCTGCCCAGCTAGAACATAAACTCCCTGAGGGCACGGGTTAGTCTGGCATAGAGTTGGCACTTAAGAAACGTCTGGAAAATGACTGAGACAGTGAGCGATGGACGTTTCGCCTCTCTGCGGGGGCACCGGGGGACACCCATGCTGCCATCCAAAGAGTCTTCTCATTTTAGGGGGGTACTATGGTAGGCTGAATAATGGCTCCCCAAAGATGTCCCCACCCTAATCCCCAGAACCTGTGATATGTTATCTCACATGGCAAAAGGGACCTTGCCGATGTGAATCAATTAAGACCCTTGAGACAGGAGATTAACCTGGATTATCTGGGTGGGTCCAATGTGATCACAAGGGTGCCTACAAGGGGGAAGCAGGACAACCAGAGTCCGGGCAGATGCAATGACAGAAGCAGAGTGATGTGCTCTAAAGATGCAGCAAGGGGTCATGAGCTAAGGGATGCAGGTGTTCTCCAGAAGCTGAATAAAGGAAACAGATTCTCCCCTGGAGCCTCCAAAAGGAACACAGCTTTGCCAACACCATGACCTTAGCCCAGTGAGACCCATCAGACTTCAAATCTAAAATAAAATAATAATTGTGTTGTTTTAAGCCACTAAGGGTGTGGTGATCTGTTAACAGCAGCCAGAGGAAACTAATACTGACACCTTGTTCTAACTCTCCCTAGAGCAGCTCCCCCCGGGGCAGGCAGGTCAGCTAGGTAGCAAGGATTTGCAGGGCAAGAATCGAGGCCCGGAAAGGTCAAGGAACTTGCCCCAGGTCACACAGCTGGGCAATGGCCACCCCAAGATTTGAGCCCTCTTTATCTGCCTCTGAAGCCCTTGCTTTTACCCCAGCACCAGAGTAAAGGGTCACTGTGCAGCTTCACGTGGCCGGTGAGATGCTCTCAGTCCTGCCCCAGCTCCCAACAGCCACCCTGGGACCTGCACAGAAATGGCTGTCTGAGGAGGGTTCTGTGTCTAAATGGCTTGTCCTGGTGGAAATGCACTTTGAGTGATACGTATGGACACATCTGGGCCCTGTGCAGTCCAGGCTATAGCCCGATTGTTGAGGGAATCAGGCAAAGCAGCTGGTGTGATATGCTCAGATGCCTTCAGACATGATGTTCCATAGAGCCAACCTCCAAGGACAGCCAGGAGCTCAGGCAGAAGGGGGAGGGGAGGACGGGAAGTCCCCAGTGCTCAAAGGCCGCAGAGCTTTCTCCTGTCTGGGTCCCCTCGGGATCTCCCATCAATCCATAGGAGTTACTACCCCATTTTAAAGGTCAACAAACAGAAGCCTGACGAGGCTACTCATTTGTCCAAGGTCCACGGGGAGAAGGCAGAGCTGGACTTTACATCCAGGGCCTGAGTAACTCAGACCGTCCCTTGCTGGCCCCAAGAGTCGTACACCCATGACTGTGCCAGGAATCTGTGCCAAGAGTGCAGGGCGTCTGTGAGCTGAGCCGCTTGGCCACCCACCCATGGTCGGGCCTTGGGCCTGGGCATCCCTGACCCCATGTCTCCCCAGGTGTCTCTAAAGGCCCCTGACACGTCTTCTAAGAGAGTCTTGAAAAGAAACTGAACTCCAGCTCCAAATACCCACTACCCCACTACTTCTCTCTCTCTCTCTCTCTCTCTCTCTCTCTCTCTCTCTCTCTCTCTCACACACACACACACACACACACACACACACACACACACTTACCTGCACACAAAGGCACACACTGATATACACACACGTATACATCCCAATGCATACATCTTTACACTCACACACACCCACCTGCACAGATATACGTGTACACACATTCACCAAGATAACCGTAGATTATGCACACACACACACACGTAGATTCACACCACAACACACACGCACATAAACATTCAGACAGACGTACACATTCTCACCCTCACACGGACGTGCACGTGGATGCACACACATGCACATTCACCCACGCGTGCACACACACACACACTCCCCAACATGAGCGCACAGACCCACACTCCCAGTTGGGCTGAGCCTGCTGTTCCTGTGACTCACCCGCTTGTTTATTCAGGAAGATGAATCGACCTGGCCTAGTGTTGATTCTCCTGACAGAAAGACAGACTATAAAATCCTTGGCTGAACGTCCTCTAGTCCATGCTCCCCGCCCAACGATTCCCCCCTGATGCTGCCCTCAAGCCCGGCCATTTCCATGAGATGTGCATGTGACCTCGGAGAAACGGCAGGATTAGTCACCTGGCCTTACACGCACCCTGCTCACCCCAACTGGGGCTCCCCGGGCCTGACGCCCTGACTCTGAGCGTTTCTCCAGCGTGATGCGTCCTTTCCTTCCCCACAAGAAACCGGGGTGCGGGGGTAGCGGTAGCAGCAAGCACTAAGGCCAGGAAGAGCTCCGCCATGCCCCAGCAACAACCACAGGCACCGATGCTCCTAAGAGCTTTGGTTTCCCTCCTGCGACAGGAGGATAGAGATCCCTGCCCCTCAGGACAGAGAGGCGGGATGAAGCGGGGGATCTACCGGAGCCCAGAGAGCGGGACAGAAGATGCCAAAAGCAAGTGGAGGCGATGCCAGAAGAGGTGTGGCTGCAGAGGGGATGAGAGAGGGGAAATGCGTGGTGGCTGAACTGAATCCTGGGTCTGGTCGGCTTCTGTAGGGCTGAGCACCTGCCATGCAGTTCTGAGGACGTGCTTATTAAGAACCCCTTTCGCTGCCCTGGTTTCAGCCCCTCTGGGGTTGTCTGTCATCTCTTTGAGGCACTGGCTCCCAGGACCCACCAACGTGAATTCTGCGTGTGCAAGGAGACTCATTTTTAAGTTACACCACACGAGACCTACCTGCCAACTAGGTGGAATTCTGCAGCTGTGCGTTCTCATGAGCTGGAATAACGTGATGAAGCTTAAAATAAATGTTCACTGACCAGCCCCTGGGGCATCAGGGAGACAGCCCGGACTTCTGGAAGGAGCTGGGGGTGGAGGCAGATGGCTCTGAGCCCAGATCCCAGCTCTCACCCCTGAGTCACCTGCAACTGAGTCACCTTGAACAAATTTCTTAAGCTCTCAGAACCTCACTTTTCTCCTCTACTAAATGGGACCAGCACCAGTTCCCAGGCCACAGGGTCTCGAGAGGGCCTGATGATCATATGCACAGCAGGCACTCAGAGATGTGAGACTGCTCCTCTCCCCTGGGCCCTTACCAGCCAGTCCCGGGACAGGGTCGGGGTGAGGGCCAGCTCTGAATCAGACTGTGTCTGGGCTGGGAGCCTGGGTCTGTGACCTCGAGCAAGTCACTTTGCCCTGTCATGCCTGGGCTCCCTCTTCCCTAAGATGGAGATACGAGAAGTCCCAACAGAAGTCCCTCTAGGAAATGTTCACACACCCCTGAGAGCTGCCCCACAGAGGGACCCCCGCACCTACTAAGGGTTGGTTGCTCCTGGGGACAGCAGCTCCCAGCGCCTCCAGCCTGCCGCAGTAACAGCCGGAGCACAGCCGCAGGCACAGAGACCCGGTGGGAAGTGCTCCAGGCGGGAAGTCACTGCGGCGCTCAGGAACCGTCCACCCAGGCCGCAGGTGACATCGGGCGGGCGGAGGGCATAAGTGCAGAGCCCGGGCCAGGGCTCATGACCCTGTGCCCCTCGGGACTTGGGGGCAGGGTGCTGTGCTCTCCACAGGCCTTCGGATGAGACGTCTTCTGAACGAGGCCCCTCTCCATCAGCCTGGTCCTGAAACCGAACTGGGTGATGGAGGAGAGTCTAATGAAGGGACTTGTATGTATTCGTTTCTTAGAGCTGCTGTTAAAACAGCAGAAATGTACTATTCACAGTTCTTGAGGCCAGAAGGCTGAAATCGAGCTGGGGGGCAGGACCACGATCCCTCTGAAGGCTCCAGTGGAGAATCCTTCCTCACCTTCCCCAGCTTCTGGGGGCTCCAGGCATTCCTTGGCTTGTGGCTGCATCACTCCAGCCTCTGCCTCCCGGATAACCCAGGGCAGTCTCATCTTGAGATCTTTCACTCAATTCTATCTGCAACAACCCTTTTTCCAAATAAGGTCACATTCACAGGTTCCAGGGCTGAGGATGTGGACCTGTCTTGGGAGCACTATTGAACCCACTACAGGACAATTTACAGAAGTACAAGCATGCTTAAGGCAGACCAACAGTGACTTCCCTGGCGGTCCAGGGGTTAAGACTGTGCGCTTCCACTGCAGGGAGCGCCGGTTTGATCCCTGGTTGGGGAACTAAGATCCCGCATAGGCCACGTGGCCAAAAAAAAAAAAAAAAGGCAGACCAACAAGGGAGGGTGGGGCAGGCAGCACCCCTAGGCTTCGGGGTGTGAGGGGAGGTCGGAGACTAGAGCACGGAGAGAGCTGCGAGCACAGCCGCCCGGCACAGCTACCACCGGCCCTCAGCTCAGCAGGGAGCGGGCAGGGAAGACACACCCCATTCTGTCCCTCTGTCCCCAGCCCCTGGTGCTCCCTGTCCCTGGCCAAACTGAACCTGAAGCCAGAAGGTCGGGGAGCCCGGGGGATGCGGCCACAGCGGCACTCCTGGCACACGGCAGTGTAGAGAATGAACTGGAAGGGCAGACGTGAATGCCCTGCACACCCTTGGTTTCTCGCTTCCAGGTCCTCTGGTGGAAACCGTCTCCTAGTGAGTGAGCATCTCATGACAGGAGAAGCATAAAAGCTGGGTACCTGTTAAGCCTGCATTTCCTTCAACTTGCTCCAGACTTTCGCTTCTTGTGCCAAACCCCTGAACCCCACCCGACGCCTGTCCTAAGTCCATGATGTTCCCAGAGCTGGCACTTTGTGGAACCTGGCCAGACCTCCAACCCCGCTACGACGCCAGAGAGGAAGAGACCAAATGAGCAATACTGAAGCGTAGGACAGGAGAGTCTGTGGTCCTAGGACTGAGCTGGGGTGGAGGCGGCTGCATCTTACCCACTACAGACACAGCGAGGCCCCTGCGGCCCGAACACAGCCCGCCCTAAGCCCACGGCCGACGCCACGCACCCCACCCGTTTCTGCCCCCGCACTCTGAAGCCAGGGCATCAAGGACGAGGTCCCTGGCCTGAGATCCATCAGACGAAGCGGTCCTGCCCCCACCAGCTCCCCAGGGCTCCACCCAGAAGTGTCACCTTCTCACCACCAAAGCTGAGGCGCAGAATCCCGCCCCCTGGGCTGCTCTGCCCGGCAAACCTGCAAGTCACTTCAGTTGCTATTTATTTCATCAAGCGCCGCGGAACAAAATATACTGCAGAAATCACACAGGAGCTCCGTGGAGGGGCCCGAGCAGCCCTCCAGTTGCTGTCACATAACCTTCTCCAACTTGATCTCCCTTATCTTATCTATAATAGATAAATGCCCAGCCCCAGGGAAGGGAAATTTTTTTAAATACTGAGTATAAGAAACCAGAAAAGTACCAGCTGTCGCCGGCAGGAGGCCACGCCCATTAGTGGGCTCAGAGCAATCCTCACGGCCCCGACCGAGCCCCCAGGTCCAGGGAGGAGTGTTCGGGAAGTCCCCGGCTCCCTCAGTCAGGAATATTATGACGAGCCCACCCTGAGCCAGGCGGGAGGGACGAGGAGCACAGGGCCTGCTGTCCTCTAGCAACTCCCAGCTCAGGGAAACTGTGTCTGAGCCGCCAGCAGCCAGCCCGGAGACGTGCATGTCGCCGGGAATGTCGTGGGCACAGGCCCTGGATTCTCTCCCTGGCCTCCTGTCCGCCACTTGGAAGGGCCTGGAGAGAGGCTGGGTTAAATCCGCCCTCTCTGCAGGAGCTGCACAGTCTGATTTTGCCTTTGTCAGAGACGTGCCAGGCCATCGTGGGGGACGGACACACAGAGCCAGCAGCCGAGGGAGGAACTCGGGAAAAGGCTGCCCGTGGGCCTCACCGCCTCCCGATTGGATGCTAAAGTCTGCAGGCCAGCGCTCAGAGTTGACTCCCGAGGCGTGAGTGGCCAGGGCCCTGCTGCCAAGGCTGCGGGACTCCAGGAGAGAAGGGAGGCCTGCTGGAGGGCACCCAAAGAAGGGGCTGCTGCCCCTGGTCCTCTCCAGCCCCACCACCACCAGGGCCCTGCTACCCTAATGGTGAACACAGCCCTTTTCACCTTCTCCATCCAACGGCCCTGTGACCCTTTACCAAAGGCTTCGGGGCAAAGGGCAGAGTAGCCAGTGAGAGGGTGACACCTGCCCCAGTCCCCTGGGCCCAACACCTGACTCCACATCTTGGACGAGTCACTTAACCTGCCAGAGCCTCAGTTTCCTCATCTGCAGAGTGGAGCTAGTAATAGGATCCACCTGAAAGGGCTGGAGTTTCAAATGGGATGAAATGCAAGAAGTGCACATAGTAAGGGTTCATTAAATGACAAATGTTAGTAGGGTTACAACTATTATGATTTTCATGTGGGGAGCTGCAGGTCCAGGCAAGAGACACCCCATAACGCTCAGCAGGAAAGTGAGTAGGGAGACCCCAACCCCTGGAGCAGGACCAGGCCCTGCTCTCTGCCAGCCCCACTGCGTGCCTCCCACAATAAAGTCTCCACATTTTGCATAGATATGGCTCCATCATGTTTAAGATGCATTTCTAGGCAGAAGATCTAAATAGACATTTCTCCAAAGAAGACATACAGGTGGCCAAAAAGCACATGAAAAGATGCTCCACATCGCTAATTATTAGAGAAATGCAAATCAGAACTACAATGAGGTATCACCTGACACTGGCCAGAATGGCCATCATCAAAAAATCTACAAACAATAAATGCTGGAGAGGGTGTGGAAAAAAGGAAACCCTCCTACACTGTTAGTGGGAATGTAAATTGATACAGCCACTAAGGAGAACAGTATGGAGGTTCCTTAAAAAACTAAAAATAGCACTACCATATGACCCAGCAATCCCACTCCTGGGCATATACCAGGAGAAAACCATAATTTGAAAAGATACATGCAGAACTATTTACCATAGCCAGGACAAGGAAGCAACCTAAATGTTCATTGACAGACAAATGGATAAAGAAGATGTGGTACATATATACAACGGAATATTACTCAGCCATAAAAAAGAAAAAAATAGGGCTTCCCTGGTGGCGCAGTGGTTGCGAGCCCACCTGCAGATGCAGGGGACACGGCTTCGTGCCCCGGTCCGGGAAGATCCGACATGCTGCGGAGCGGCTGGGCCCATGAGCCATGGCCGCTGGGCCTGCACGTCTAGAGCCTGTACTCCGCAAAGGGAGAGGCCACAACAGTGAGAGGCTCGTGTACCGCAAAAAAAAAAAAAAAGAACAAAATAATGCCATTTGCAGCAACATGGATAGACCTAGAAGTTGTCATACCAAGTGAAGTAAGTCAGACACAGAAAGACAAATACCATATGATGTCACTTATATGTGGAATCTAAAAAAAAAAAGTAGGGTACAAATGAACTTATTTACAAAACAGAAATAAAGTCACGAACGTAGAAAACAAACTTATGGTCACCAGGGGATAAGGGGTGGAGGGATAAATTGTGAGACTGGGATTGACATATACACACTACTATATATAAATAGATAACTAATAAGAACCTACTGTATAGCACACGGAACTCTACTTAATACTCTGTAATGGCCTATATGGGAAAAGAATCCAACAACAACAAAAAAGATTGGATACATGTGTATGTATAACTGATTCACTTCGCTGTACACCTGAAACGAACACAAGATTGTAAATCAACTATACTCCAATAAAAATTTTTTTTAAAAGATGCATTTCCGGTCATCCAGGGGAGTCTATAAAACTGCTTACTGGACACAGGCGAGCCCAGAGCCCTCCCACACTGTCATTTCCAGGGCAATTCTGGCTGTGTGGAGCCTTCCCTGGAAGTCCAGTGGTTAGGACTCCGTGATTCCACTGCAGGGGGCAGGGGTTCGATCCTTGGTCGGGGAGCTAAGATCCTGCATGCCTTGCAGTGAGGCCAAAAAGAAAAAGAAAAAAGAAAAATCCTGGCTGCATGACTTTCTCTGGGCTGGTTTCTCAGCTCTAAGATGAGGGGGCAGAACTAGATGGTTCTACCACTGTCTGTGAGCAGAGAACAATCCATTTCAGCCCCAGATCCCCAGCCCCTCCCATCCTACACCTCCCAGCCCCCCAGCAAATTTGGACACGCTGGCACTGTTTAATGAGACCCAGTGCCGCTTGAAGTCAGAGCAAGAGACGGCAAGTTGCTGGAAATGTTTAAGTCATGGAAACAAAAATTTCACAGGAGAGGGTGGAACACAAGCAGTTTTCAACGTGTACTTTTAGGACCCTGTACAGGCCTGGAGTCCCTTTGATTCGTTTAGAAACAAAAACACATGTGTGTCTCAGGTTTGCTTGATTTAGACATAGGCGGGCCTAGAGGAAAAATGGTTTCCCCCGCTGGATTTTCTGATTTGTTGGGAAAAGCCAAAAGGTTCTTTAGAACAAAAGGACAGTCCTGACCCCTCACTCCCCGGCCTGTATCCTGTTCTTTTCTTTCTCCTGGGCCTTTCTTCCCTGCTCTGAGGGGGTGTCTGAGAGCCCCGGGGAGGTCCCCAAAGCTTGGGCATCCAGCCCTGACCGCAGCCTGAGCCCTACCCAGCAGCTGGAGACAATTGCTTCCAGATGTGTACAGGCCAGGAACTGCTCTGACGGGCTGGGCTGGAGAAACTAGCGGTGAGGACCCTGCCCGGGGCCAGCGGGCTCCCAGGCCCCACCGCCCACCTCCTGAGACATTCCTCTTCACCCACAACAGGAAACACTCCAGAATGATCGATCAGGGTATTCAGCCCAGGCTCTGCTGAGCCGTCCTGAATGCTCGCACCCCATCCCACCCAAATTCAGGAGCCGCTATTTGCCCATTTCCAGATAAGCCCAGTGAGCTCAGAACTATTAAGGAGCTTGGAAGCCACAGAGCCAGAGAGGAAAGGCAGGTGGGTGTGATTCCACAGCCCGGCCCCGAGACACCAGGCCCAGCCTCCTCTGGCTCCTGGGCACACATCCTGCGGGCAGAGGTTTGGGTGGGCAGAGCCTGGCTCGGCAGCCACGTTTGGGGTAGGCAGAGCAGGCGCTTGAGTGCCGAGGTACCCCCACTGCGCACAGGCGGGACCCTGGCAGAGGGAGGCCAGGAGCTGCCACCCACAGGCGCACACACGGCCACACACAGGAGCGCACACCCTCCACCCCTCCTGCTTCCTGTCCCTCCTGCCCCTGCCTCTATGTTGTAAAGGACTCCAGGCCTTTTCTGGAAGTAGACAGAACATACATGAGACTATTCAAGCGTATGTGTATCCCCAGGCAGCACATACATGGAGACACACATGCAGGAAGTGCACAGTGGTACACATACAACCGTCACACAGGTACACGCACACATGTACACTCCCCTGCAGGGCTGGTCTCCTGCAGGTCCTGGGGTGAGTCAGCCCCTTGAGGGGAGGGGTATGCTCATGTTATTTCTCTCTGCCTTTGGCCCCCAGAGGGCACCAAGACATCAGTCCTGAGTCTGGGCAAACAGAGGGGGACTTAAGGAAAGAGAGTTAGAAAAGAACAAAAGGGAGAAGGAAAAAGAGAAGGAAGGAGGAGGGTGTGAGAAGGGAAAGGAAAGGAGGGAGAGAGAAAAGAGGAAGGGGGAGAGGGGAGTGCTGAAGCCAGCCCCCTTAGAGCCCCAGTGAGTGCACAAGGTATAGCCCATTGGCCTCCAGGTCTAGAACCAGACATACACAAAATCAGATTTTTATCAGCTGTGTGATCTTATGCAAGTTACTTAACGTCTCTGAGCCTCAGTGTCTTTTTTTGGAAAGGGGAGATAATAGAGTAGCTGTGTCAGAGAGAAGCACAGAACACATAGAACAGTGCCACGCATGTGGGAAGTGCTCAAAGAGGGTTCCTGGAAGCCCAGGTGAGACTACACACATCCCGTGCCAGGCACATTAGCTGCGGTTCTTTCTAACAGTATCGTTACCATCATCTGTATCACACGTCAGGCATTGCTCCAGGTACCTTGGTAACCATTATCTCATCTGACCCTCCAACAACCTTGCAGGGGTTATATCATTATTCCTATCCTGCAGATGGGTTAGGCAGAGGCTCAGAGAGGCTGAAAAGTCATTTCATCAAGAGCACACATACGGCAAGTGGCGAAGTCAGAATGTAAGAGCGTCTCCAGAGCCTGTGTCTTTTCCATGACATCACTACAAGGGAGGGGGGCAGTTTCAAGTTTACGTTGCGATTTTTCAAAATTAAAGTAAATGAGAGGATTATTCCATAATTAACATTTATTGAGCATTTACGGCATACCAGACCCTGTGTGGAATGTTTTTGTCTTTGAATCCTCACAATGACTTCATGAAATAAGTATTTATACACTTATTTTTTAAATGAGGAGACTGGAGCAAAGAATGGTTAAACAGTTTGCCCACAGTCACCAGCCAGTAAGTGATGGATCCCAATTCAAGTATGGGCAGTGTCTCTAGAGACATGCTTTTAACTCCTCAGCAGGAGACAGATCAACCTCATATGGTGATATGGAATATCCTCTAAGGTATACTTTTTAAATCATTTTTTTAAGTCAAAAGCAAGGGGCAGAACTGGCTGCCTAATGTACTATATGTTTTTTTTGTTTTTTGGGTATTTTTTTTTTTTGCAGTACGCGGGCCTCTCACTTTTGTGGCCTCTCCCGTTGCGGAGCACAGGCTCCGGATGCACAGGCTCAGCGGCCATGGCTCACGGGCCCAGCCGCTCCGCGGCATGTGGGATCTTCCGGGACTGGGGCACGAACCCGTGTCCCCTGCATCGGCACGCGGACTCTCAACCACTGCGCCACCAGGGAAGCCCCTGTACTATGTGTTTAAGAGGAGATGTATGCACACGTGCACTTTCATCTGCACAGAGCATCCAGGAAGCCAGTCACGGTTGTTGCCTCCAGGAAAAGGAACTAGGAGGCTGGGTCAGCGGTGGGGGCAGATTCATACTTCTGTACCCTTTAAAAGTATGAATGTGTAAGCCCCCTGTTCAGAAAGAAATTATTCTCATGCCTTTGCCAGCTTAATGGAAACATGGTGTTAACATGTACTGCAAAGGGGCTCAGGAAGGAGCCTGGGCAGGGACAGAGGCGGTGCCCCTGATGGATGCCCACACTTCCTCCCCAAAGATGTAAAGGGGCAGCACGTTTGAATCTGTGTCCACAGTCCCCACAGGAGACTAGCCATGGCTCCAGGGTCTCTCCCTGTTTCCTCTGCTCCAGGCCCAGGACTTGGATTACAGAGAGAGGCCTGCAGACCCGTGTGATCTGCCACCCTCCAGTTGGAGAAATGACCTTCTCATCCTGGAGAGTGCTCTAGAACTTTCTATAGCTCACTACTGCCTCCACCAGGCAGGTGGGCTGTGGAAAGACCCCTGACCTGGGGACAAGGCCCCTGGGCCAGGCTTCCTGCTCGCACTCACTGTCCCCCTCTGGGCCACCTTCCCTACCAAAAGAGCAATGGTAGCCTGGGATAAAAGATCTCTCCTGGCTCAAAAAACATGACGACCCAAGAACTGCGACTCCCTCTGCCAGTCCCAGGCCCCCACAAGCTGCACCCTCCCTGCTGTAGACCACACTGCCTTCCTCCTCACGGACTCCTCTTCCTCTTCCTTGGAGCCTCCCACCCAGCCCTGAACCCTCACACCCCCTACCCGGCATCCACAGAGACTCACACCTAACAGGCTCAAGTATAGATCTGGTTACAAACAGTCCAAATGTATTCAGCCTAACACCTCAACGGTACATTTTCACACCCATTTCAGAGGTCCATACTCTCTGAGTGGCCACAGTGACCTCTGAGCTGCAGCTCTCAAAGTTTAGCATCATGGGGGCACTTGTTTAAAATGCACATTCAAGGGCTTCCCTGGTGGCGCAGTGGTTGAGAGTCCGCCTGCCGATGCAGCGCGCGGAGCGGCTGGGCCCGTGAGCCATGGCCGCTGAGCCTGCACATCCGGAGCCTGTGCTCCACAACGGGAGAGGCCACAACAGAGAGGCCCGCGTACCACACACACAAAAAAAAAGCACATTCAAGGCCCACCTCAGAGGGTCGGATTCAACCAGTGTTTGGAGTGGGGCTCCGAACGTGCCCATTTAACACTCCCCCTGTGGGCTTCAGGACAGCCCCAGCCAGTCCTCGGGAGCCCTGAGGTTCTGTCCCCTCTTGGGGACAGTGGAGCTGAAAGGGACACTGGAGAATGGGCAGGCTGGGGGAGGGGTGATGAGTTCACGTCTGGATGCATCAAATCAAAGGTGTCTGTGAGGGTGTCGTGGGCGGGGGGGGGGGTTCTGGAGGTAGCAGGATCGATGCTCCAGTGCACAGCAGAGCAGCTCCCCGGAGAGAAGAGACCCAGGATCAAATGCAGTCTTCTGCTGAACCCGCAGCAAGAGAGAAAGGAGAGGGGAGGGAGGGAGGAAGCCTGCAGGGAAGGAAGAAGTCGCTAGCTCTCACGGGGCAAATGAAGGGACCTGGATATGTGGGGCACCGAGTTCCAGGGCCCCGCGACCTTAAGAACACAAACCAGAAACCAGGAGGCTTGGGTCGGAGGCGTGGCCGCCGGGGGCGGGCGCGGCGCCACTTCGTAGGTAAGCAAACTAAGGCGCGAAGGGCGTGAGGTCTCAGCGGGCCGCGGGGGCTGGGGCGGGGGGCTGGCACTGAGCCCAGGCTGCGCGGCGATGTCCGGCAGCTCGCGGGGCGCGGCGACAGCACTGCCGGGAGGCGCGGCTCGCTGGGCGGAGCCGGGCGGGGAGGCGGGCAGGCGGGTGACCGCGTGGCCACAGCGCCCCCTGGAGGCCTCCGGAGCCCTAGCGCGCGGGGGACTGAAGGAGGCAGGCCGGGGCTTCCCGATACCCCACCCCACCCCCGAGAGCACCGAAAGGGCTGCCATCAGGCCCCAGGCAGAGTCCCCCCGTCTGTATATTTAAAAGAGGCCAGAAGGTGCCCGCTGCTCTCACACACACACACACCCCTCCAGAGAGAGGTTTCCCTCTTCTTGAGATTTTACTTCCTCCCAAACAGTGGTACCCAAATGCAGAATCCCACATTCCAGTGTGACACCTGTCCTCATCGGACGCTACTTTAAACTCAGGCAGTGGAGAGCATGTCTGAAAGCTTCCTTTTTCTGTGCTGAGTTTAAGGTCCTAAAAGGACAAAACCCATCTCCTGCCTGGGCCACCCTAGTTAACAGCTAACACGGGACATTTCCTCAGTGTCAGGGGCTGTTGTTCTAAGCACTTTGCAGGTATGATTACTCACATCAGCTTATTGTTATCCTCATATGAATGAGGTAGCTGAGGCACAGAGAGGTTTAGGAACTTGCCCAAAGTCAAGGGGAATATAGGATTTTAATTCGGGCTCTCTTGATTCCAAAAGAGAAAAGGGGATAAAAGGAATGGGGGGATGGGTGGGGAAGAAAAAGAAAGTTCACTTCTAAGACCGGGAAGTCCAGTAGTGCCGGGGCCTCTATTTTGTATGAGGATCCAGGATGCCTCATTGCAAGTTCTCTGACATCCAGGGTCAAGCCATGAGCATGGGCTCACCCAGTGAACTGCCCAGGCCAAGTTTCAGGCAGTGAGATGGAGGGGATGGAGAGGGATGAAAAGGGATGGAGAGGGAGGGGAAGGGGTGGAGAGGGAGGGGAGTTCTGCCCCACCCCAACCTGCCCACCCAGGCCTCCCTGTCCATCTCTGCTGGCCAGGGGGCGGTCCACCAGGATGGAGAAGGAAAGAGGCTTCGGGGAAGAACAGAGCATGGAGTATTTGCCTTTCAGAATGATTTCTCCAAGCTCTATCAATGCCTGTGGCACAGTGGCTCGCCGTGCCTTCACCTTCAGCTGCCCCCTTACCCTGCCCCCGACCCCTGCCAGAGACGCAAGAACAGAAGCCTCACTAGGCGCCTGATTTCTCTGTCTGGCCTCAAGCACAAGAGAGCTGGGGTCTGTATCTTTTCAGGCTTTTTCCTCCCCAGCTGAGATCTGAAATCTCCAAGTTTTCCAGTCAGTCTGTTATAAACCCACCCAGGTCCCTGCATGCCTCTCCCCCCTCCCCCCGTGTGTTGTCAGCAGGCTGCAGAGCTGAGCCCAGTGCGGTGGACACGCCAGAGGGGGAGGAAAGGGGAACTAGAGCAAGAAAGAGGGGCCACTGCAAGATTGGGCTCCCAGGCTTAACCAGAACCATCTTTGAGGTGGAAAGACAAACACAGAATCCAGTTTCCTGTTCATGAGTGAGTGCTGCTGGAAACCAGGCAAGGCTACCACTGTGCCAACTGGGCCCACAACCCCCAGGACCCAGAGAGGGGTGAATCTTGGGGAAATCCTGGAGGGGGGAAATAAGAGGGAATTGTTCCCTGCTGTTACCACTACCCTGGAGAAAGAAACCAAACTGAACAGCTTTTTTGAAACAAATTCCCTGAGTTTCTCTGCCCTTCCCTCTTATGGGATTTCACCCACAAATTCCCGCCCCCCAGAATACCCCAGAATTGAAACACGAATGTGTCCACACTCAGATATACTCTCCCCTTGATTGTAAATGGCTGGACTTTGGTGCAAAGGATGCTGACATCTTGGTTCTGTGTATCCGTGGGCACAGGAAGAGTGTGGAACCAGCAGGAATAGGGGGCTGGGGGACCCCTTTGATATCTTCCTATCACAGGTCATGCTTCTCCCACCAGACTCAGGGCCTTTGCACATGCAGCTCCCTCTGCCCAGACTGCTCTCTCCTCACCCCTTTCATCCACTAAATGATGAGTCTTTCTCAGCTGCAGAAAAAATGTCTTTCTTAAGGAAGCTTTCCTGATGCATGTCTCCCCTGAATCTAGTGTAAAGCATCAAGGCAGCAGGGGTCAGGTAGTTTATGTGGGGTTCCCAGAAGGCACAGCTAAGGTCAGGACTGGGGTGCAGGTAGTTTATTTGGGAGAGGTTCCCAGGGTGCAGGGGTGAAGGGGTGGGGAGAATGACACAGGGAAAAAGAAAAAGATCATTAAAAGAGGTATGTGGGCAAAAAGGGCTCTGCTGGGACCTCCTGGGAAGCAGTGAGAAGGCTGCAGAGACAGGAGGCTGGAGCATTTATCCACCAGCTCCTGGCCCCCATGGGCTGAGGATCCCCCCAGGAGATCGGAGGGATTAAGCCCCTGTATTGACTACGGTTTCTAACTTGGCATTTGGGGCCTTGATCCTGCAGAAACGGGCCTCCCAGAGCTGGCTAATTCCTAGCAAATGACTCCCCTGTGAGCCTCTCATACAAAACAACCAATCCAGAACCCACACCCCTAAGCTCTCACACCCCATGTCAGCATTCCCCGACCTAAATCATCCCAGGGCCAAGCATGGAACAACGAGGGACCACCCGCTAAGCCCAGAGCCCAAAGCCCGCCGAAATGATTTGAACTCTCCAATTCTGAACTTGCTCACCTGACCCACCCTGCCTCTCCCAGCCCTTCCTGTGAAGCCCAAATAAAGGCTCCGGGCCATGACCTGCCCTCTCCCTGTTCTGCCTCCTGACTGACCCTGGTCCTTCCCCGCGGGGCCATGTTTCTAGGGGGTCTGTGGGCATAAACCTCTTCCTTCATGACAGTCATTTTCTGCGTCTTCCACACCTGATGAAAGCATATCCCAGGGACATGTTAACACTGCCAGGCTCCCCTGCGCTGAGGGGCCCCTCAACATCGGGGAGCGGCCTCAGGCAGCAAGAGAGCAGGCACCTGGAGTGCGTGACGTCGACGCCCTAAGAGCGAGGTGAGTCTGAGCTGCGTGGAGCTGGCTGCCAGCCGCCGAGCCGGGGCTGAAATGGGAGCTGACCCAGGAACGTGGGGAGCAGGGCATGAGAAGCAATGTGCCACCCCTTGGCCTTGTCCACTTGTTCTTCTCACCACTGATCCCCCAGGGCCTAGCGTCGTGCTGGCATAGTGTGAGGACTACCTCCTGAATGAATGCAGCAATGAGTGACTGAATGAATTAACACTGTAAGACTGAACCCCCCCCCAAAAAAACAGTGACTAACAGTCCAATATAAGACATTCAAAGGGTCCCAGTCAGGGTATCAAATGAAGAGAATCAACAGAGTAAAAGGCAACCAACATAATGAGAGCAAATATTTGCAAATCATTTATGTGTTAAGGGGTTCATATCCAGAACCCCTAGAACAACTCAACAATAAAAGTATCAAATAACCTGATTTTAAAACAGCCAAAGGACTCGAATAGACATTTCTCCAAAGACGATAATACAAGTCGCTAACAGGCACATGAAAAGACGCTCAACATTAGTACTCATCAGAGAAATGCAAATCAAAAATCACAATGAGATATCACCTCACACCCATTAGGATGGCAACTATCAGAAAAAAACAAAAACAAAAAAACAGAAAATATCAAGTGTTGGCAAGGATGCTAAGAAATTGGAACCCTTGTGCCCTGTTGGTAGGATTATACAGTGGTACAACCACTATGGAAAACAGGACGACAGTTCTGCAAAAAATAAAAATAGAACTATCATATGATCCAGAAATCCCACTTCAGGGTAAACATCCAAAAGAATTGAAAGCAAGGTCTTGAAAAGATATTTGCACATCCATGTTCATAGCAGCATGATTCACGGTAGCCAAGAGTTGAAAGCAACCCAAATGTCTGTTGACAGACGTGTGGATTTTTTAAACGTGAGACAGATTCACACACACACACACACACATACATGCACACAAACACACACACAACAGGATATTCTTCCGACTTAAAAAGGCAGGAAATCCTGTCACCTCTTACAACCTGACATTATGCTAAGTGAATAAGCCAGTCGCAAAAAGACAAATGCTGCGTGATTCCACTTATATGAAGTATCTGAAGTAGTCAAATTCAGAGAGACAGAAACTGAAATGGCGGTTGTGAGGAGCTGGGAGAGGAGGAAGAGTTGTTCAGTGAGCACAGAGTTTCCATTTTGCAAGATGAAAAAGTTCTGGAGATCTGTTTCACGACAATGCGAATGAGTGTCCTTACTACTAAATTGTGTATTTAAAAACTGTTAAGACGGTAGATTTTCTTTGATGTGTTTTTTACGAAAATTTAAAGAGAGAGAGAGAGATCCCTGAACTATCCTTAGACCCAGGTGAGAGGGGCTCCTGCCTGGGACCATGCTTTGGAGAGCCCCACGTTACTCAAACATTAAAATATTTTCCTAGCTTGTTTTGGTCTCTGGGGGAACTTTTTTGAAAGTTCAGTAACCAACTGATAACCAGGAACTAGAGAAGAGCACAAGAGCCAAACGGCCACCAGGCCAGAGGGTGGGGGCGGGAATGGGGGTGGGTGCAGGGCCTAGAGTGGGCAAGGGCGTGTGTGGGGAGGGCGTTTCAGCCTGAGGACCTTGCGGACACCACGGTGCCAACACCCCGCATCCCGCCCATAAGGCAGAACCCCAAGGGTGTGAAGGGGATGCTGCTGGAAAGGAGGGTGAGGGTCAGGTGGAGAAAGGTGTGAACTCCGGGCTAAGGAGGGGCTGAGGGGAGCCACTGAAGGTTTGTAAACTGGCATGTTCAACAAAGAACTATTCGCCCATCTCCCCACAGGACCCCAAAACATGAGGTTCTAAGGAGCCGAAATACTCAAACCCATGTGATCTTTGACCTGGACACACCAAGGAAAATCCCCCTCCTCCCCTGCCCCCCTCGTGTGTACACACACACACACACACACACACACACCTGCACGGCCACATGCACACAGGTGCACACAAGCACACACAGCTCCCCAGGAGAAGGCCAACTGCTCCCCTGCACTATTTTAATTAAGGGAAGTGGGGCCCAAAGGAATTACACTCCTGCAACATTCAAACCATGACATTTGTCCAGTAGGAAAACGGACCCTGGAACCAAGCTGCTGGGACCAACCCCGTTTCCCCAGGTGCCCCAGGGTTCTTTCTGGGAACAGCGCCATCTGCTGGCCAAAGCAGGCAAAGACGAGGAAAGGGACCGGCGGTAGTTACCAGTTTGTTCATTCCTTCACTCCCTCAAGGAATACTTAGGGGGTGCCTGCCTCATATCCGGCACAGGGCAGTGAACAAGGCAAGACTGTCCCTGCCCTCAGGGAGCTCGTGCCTCATGATGAGGACAGATCTTCACAATTCGTCCCGCACATGAAAATGTCATGATCGTTGTTCTAATGGAAGTTGCCCCCTGCCACTGGGCAGCTAGCTCTGCTCTGTGCCAGGCGACTTACTCCCTGTCTCGCGAGAGCATCCTCAGCTCCTTCGTGTCCGTCACGCCCTCATCCCAGTCGCGCACTGTCCTGTTGATTCTGCCCCCACTCCTCCCCTCCCTCAGGCTCCATCCGCACTCCCAGGATGCTGCCCCCCGCCTCCTCCAGGCCACCTGTGCCCGCTCCCACCGCTCTAACCTAACGTCCAGGCTGCAGAGGCGGAGGGAACCTTTTGCCCTGTCACTGTCGCACTTGACTCTGAGTGGCTCCGCTGTCTTCCCGCTAGAGCTCAGCCTTAACAAATGGCCCGTCAGGTCCCGAAGCTTTGGGCTCCCTCCAGCCTCCGCTCGTCTGCGCTGCATGGCTCGCCCTCTGCCGCAGCCACGCTGAACACCTGACAGCTCCCCACGCAGGGCGCAGACCCCGCCTTCCCTCCAGCTTGGTGTGCGCTGCAAAGCCGGCCTGGCCTTGGGCTGTGCCGCATGCACCGTGGCTTCGGAGGTCATCCACGTCTTTACCTGCAGCTCTCAAAGACCTTCTGAGGGCTTCCCTGGTGGCGCAGTGGTTGAGAGTCCGCCTGCCGATGCAGGGGACACGGGTTCGTGCCGCGGACCTTCTGAGATTCCAGGTCATAAGAGGCCCTCGACGACTGCTTCCTCACATCTCCTTTCTGCTCTCTCCCCCTTCTCTCCAGCCTGCCGCTGCTCAGGACCCCATAACCCCTGACCCCCGGCTCTCTCCCCAGCGCCCTGCGCCCCCTGCTCCTGCCCTGTAAGTCCTCCCCTGCCCTTTTCCCTCTCTCCTCCACTTCTGCCTCTCTTTCTTCCGTCTTGTTCTTCATGATAAAAGTAGGGAACCCCCTGGAAAGGCCCACTCTCCTTAGAGCACACAGGTGAGGCAGACACCATGGGGCAAGGAGGGGGTCTCTCCAGCAGGGAGGAGGGAGGCTCACACACATCCACTGTGCCGTGTTCCACCACCCTCTGCAACTCAGAAGCCCTTGTTGCTCTTGCCAGCTCAGGCTGTCCCTTCCCTGAGCCACCCACAGGCAGGGTAAGTCCCCCTCCATCACAGCACTTGTCACGTGCTCCTCAAGTTGCCTACTGATTGTCCCGTGTCCCCCCCCTGAGCAAAGGTCCTGGGCGGCACCCTGCTCCTCACCCCACCCCCCCAGCCCCAGCACTCCAGAACCTTCATCAGGGTGGATTCAACTGAAATGAACAAAGAGCCAGCCCAGTACCATGACAGCGGAGCAGAGTGTGGGGTGGACACACACACATACACCTGTGCAGCCTCGTGCACACACAGCTTCCCAGGAGCAGCCCAACTGCTCCCCTGCACTATTTTCATTAAGGGGAGCGGGCCCCACAGGAATCACACTCCCGCAATACTCCGAGCCATGACATTTGTTCAGTGGGAAGAGGGACCGGGGACACGAAAGCGACCATCAGATGGAAGGCTTCCTCACTGGTTCCCACCACAGGGGGCCACCCAGGCTGGAGGCAAAGCAGCGAGATGATTTTTCTGACCGTGGAAGGAGTTTCCAGGTAGATACTTGGTACCAACAAGTGTCAAAACAAGCAAACTAATCCATTCCTCCCCCCTTTATCTGATCAGATAGGGAAATACCTTCCCGCCTCTTCTAGGCAAGAATCAGGACACAAGAATAGCTAAAATATGGTTAACAACAAATTTTTAAAAACATAAATAAGACCCTTTCCCTATGAGGCAGGACTGTTTTTTCTCCGCTCTCCCACACTGGTCCCGTTTTCTGGGCTGTGGCCCTTCCCAAGGCTGCGGTAACTGAAGGAGGCATCTGATCACACGGAGATACGATAAGAGGAGGCCAGCTTTGTCCAGGGCAGAGCCAACTGACCCTGAGTCCCTGACTCCCCGCGCGCTGCCTGTGGCCCTGCAGAGGAGGACCAGAGGGGACTGCATGCTTCAGACCCCACCAGAGACTGGGTTCATGAAGAGAGGGGTCCAGGGGATCAGAGCACCAAGGAGCTAGAGGGCAGGAGAGACAGGAAGAGAGAAGGATGTTCATTTCAATGGACTACAAGAGCAGTAGTTAGTCGGGGAGGTGGCCCCAGGAGCCGAGATCAGAAGACCCATCCTGGATGATGCTGGTTGAACGTGAAGGACAGAACTATTTTATATTCCCCTGGGTTCTGGGTGGGTCCGACCTACTGGCAGGAAAGATGACTGATAATGGGGTGGACCACCCTCCGTGTCCCCTGTTAAGACTCCACACTGGGGCTGCATTGGTATCTCTAAAGCGCCACCTGTTTATAGAACCTACGGATGGATGGTGGTGGGTTGGCTCAGGAGAGGGACGGAATGCATTTCCCAACAACCACAACAATATGCCCGCCTCCCAAATCCTCACTGCAGCGTGGCCTTGACACTTCTCCCGCTGAGAGGTGGGGTCTGCTTCGCTTCTCTGGGGTCTCAGTTGGCACGTGACTCCTTCAACAGCAGAACGAGGCAGAAGTGATGCTGTGTGACTTCCAGGGCTGGGTCATTAAGGGCCACGCAGCTTTCATCTTATTCTCTGAAACACCCATCTGGGCCCTCTGAGCTGCTGCATAAGGAGTTCAACTACTCTGAGCTGCCTGGCTGGCAGGAAGCCAGGCTACCTGGGGAGAGCTCACACAGGGGGTCCAGCTCGCAGCCCTGCTCTTCCAATCATCCCAGCTCACGTGGCAGACGAATGAGTGAGTGAGTGAAGGAACGAGCCTCCTGGTGACTCTGTACGTCACTCCCCAATATAGAGTCTTTGCAGCTGACAGTGCCACCTGAACTCCAACCACAGAATCTGTGAACACAGTTCACTTCTTGTTTTTAGCTGCTAAATGATGCTGTAATTTGTTCCACAGACTTACTAACCTGAGCAGGTAGAGTCCAGGCAGGTGCTACATAATTCAATAGGCTGGAAACACCCCTTGCTATTAGAACAAACAGACCTAAACTCAAATTTAAGTTCACCTGGGCCAGCTGCTCAAACTCCCTGAGGCTCAGTTTCCCCATCTGTAAAGTGGGGACAACACTGCCCTCGTTGTGAGGATTTAAGTTAAATTCTCCCCGTGAACCCTGAGGGAGACGGAGCCAGGTCAGATGTGCGGGCTGCTTGGAGGATGACATCCATCTGTGGGTGAAAAAAAAAAAAAAAAAAAAACCTGTTCTGACGTTTACAACGTGTTGACCCAGTTCTGTGGGTACTCGAGCTTCCATGTCTTTCCAGACTAAATGAAGAATCTGGGAAATCGTGCCGACGGCAGAAATCAGTGAAATTTCATTTATTCTCTCTCTGTGTTTGTTTTAATTGGTAATTTTTTTAATGCATGGAGAAATTCACTGTCAAAACACAGAAAAAAATGGTCCACAGAGAAGCTGAAGAGGCAAGCACAATATGAAGTCTCTAAGGTGATTTTTCGGAACCGGTAACTGAACTTGTGTCACAGTTCAGCGACGAGGCTGCTGCTAGTGGAGTCTGGAAACCCTGAAAACAGCACTAGGGGTGTTTCAGATCAGAGGGAGGCAGGTGAAGGTTCCAGCCCAGAAAGGGACCTGGCAGCGGGCTGGAGTTCGCCTTTATTCCTGCAGAAGGATCACCCGCGCCCGTGGAACTCCAGGCACAGGTGGCACTAATGAGCCGGCAGAGGAGGAGCACCGCCCACCCCCCCCCACCAGCAGGTGACAAATCCAACAGCCAGGAGGAGAGAGGCGCTGTGCTGACGTCTGCGGGTTACACGGCGTGGCTTGGGCGCGTGTAGGACTCAGGGAACGGGGGTCCTTGAGGGTGGGAAGCTGGGTGAGCCTCAGGAGAGAGCTCTGAGCATGAGCACCACATTCCTGGGTGACCCCCCAAAATGTTACGATTCACGGGAACCAGCAAGGCGGAGAGGAGGAGCAGGAAGAAGATGCAGGGTGCCACGCAAGGGCAGAGAGGAGCTCACAGACATCGGGGACTCTCAGAAATCCCCAGGTGAGGCTGAAGGTCCCGTAACAGCAGGTGGAGCCCCAAAACCAGAGAAATCGGGGGCGGAGGGGGGCGGCAACGTGACACACCCAGGAGGAGGGGATGCCATGAGAAAGTCCAGGATTCTGTAGAAGGAAGATATTAGCACCTACTGGAGAAGGTCCTGGGGGTTTGAATGAGATCATTCGTTCACAGAATGCAAAGTGCCACACACACAACAGCACAGGTGGCCCGGCCCTCAGCCCTCGACCCCGACCCCCGCAGAACCATCTAACCCTCGGGAGTGGAGTAGGAACGTGACAAGCCCTGGCTCCCTCCCCATCCCTCCGAGGCTGCGCTCCCATCTCCTGGGAGTCAGTCATTCTTTGGGGCATCTGATCCTGAAGCCAAGAAACAGGTAGAAAACGTGTTTCCTTTAATAAGTAAAATACAATCTCCTTTGCCTCACCCTCGCCCCCAGGCGGATTCTGGTAATACCAAGTCAAGAGGATTTTGTTGTATGTGTATGTTTTAATAAACAAGAATCATTTCCCCAGCCTCATGTTAAAAAGAAATCTGTTCTTCAGGACAATTCTATGGTGTGTTTCGAAAACAAAAATCTGAAAATTATAATGGCCTTGCCATCACCCAGAAGATAGGAACGGTTCCTCCGGATGCAGGGCTTGTAGAAAGCGGGGGATGAAGTCGCCTACCCCACCCCACCCCTGGGGCTCCTCGGCCCCGGCTGGAGGACCCAGACACACCTCCGACCGACGGCACCCCTAGTGACTTCCCCAAAGGTCTGTCCGCATCCCATTCAAAGCCGGCTACCGCGGGTCCCCTTCTCATCTGTGTCCCTGGCCTTCCAGGGCCTCCACTTCTCAGCTGGTCCCTCGAAGCCTTGCAGGTGATGGAGCCAGGGCTGCACCTGGCGTTTGTCATGATTCTTTTTTAACGAGGTACATAATATTATCTCAGAGGCAGACATCTATAAAATGAGCTGTTCCACCTCAGTGAGGCTTGTCGCAAATACAAGGGCTTCTTTTCAAAATACTCCAATATCTTGCGGGTATGAAAAAAATAATCATCATCTCCCCTCTCGACTGACTGACTCACAGCAGTTTTTGAGCAAGAGCCATAGCAGCTAACTAGCAGAGCACTTCATAAAGGACCCCTTCCCCGCACGGCTCCCCTGAAAGGCCCCACGCCATGCCCCCATCACCAGGTATCAGCAGCCGAATTCATTCCCAAAAGGAGGTGCTCAGGTGCACCTGGGTCCAGGGCCGCACAGCCCCAGACAGGGAGCGGCGTTGGTTTGGGGACATGAGCTGAACCTTCCTCGTGCAGCCCAGGAGGGGCTTCCTGTCCCAGGCTGTCCAGCAGCCTGGACACCCACTGGAGAGAACTAGGGCCTGTTCTGCCATGGAGAAAGCATCCAATCAGCTACTGAGTGCCCAGTGGGCGCCCAGCCCCCTCAAGGGCTGTGATCATGAAAAACTCCTTTGGAGACAGAAGAGGAGTAAACCTGAGGGGACGACCCAGGATGTGCTCCCCAAGTTCGGTGATGACTGAAACGGTATCCATTAGCAACTGTGTCATTATGCAGGAAAGTCAGCACGAAATGGAAAACATATTTTCCATTTTAATAGTGATGGAGGCTATCAAAACCAGCTTCAAATCTGAAATGTATTAAGGATCCAATAAATAACTTTGATTCAGACAATTACTTACAATTGAAATTTGCTAAGTGAGGAGAATGAGTCATTCATACACACAGTTTGACACCTGGTACCTGGCAGGGGCGGGGAGTCCTGGGGGAGGAGGGGACGCGCTGGTGGAGGTTAGTGTTTGCCACCCCCTATATGCATCCTTCTGCAAGGTGGGGAGGCTGCCCACCCCCAGCGAGTGGCCCCGACAGGCCAGGTCCAATCACAACTCATCGCTTTCCGTCTTGAGTCTTTGTAGCCTGGGTTTACCTTATCTGTGAGCTGTGTCTTTCATTGGAAAGCTCTGCTTAAGTGTGTTGGTTTGGTCCCCCAACCCACAAAGAAGAGCCTAAGGCAAAGTTTCGAATACAAGCGAAGGGACCCCCAGCAGGTGTGGGAAAGAGAAGACGGTCAGTGAAGGGGGTGCTGACAACCAGCCGTCACAGGGATGACACGGGAGGCAGAATAATGACCTCCCATTCCAATTTCTGGCCCCAAGAACTGCAAGATAGTGAATTTGTGTTGTTTTAAGCCACCGAGTTTGTCTTGATTTGTTCCAGCAGCAGTGGAAAATTCAGGTGACTTTAGGAAACTCCCTTGTGCTTCCTGCATCTATAAGTGTCTTAGTCTGTTCAAGCTGCTGTAACAAAAATACCACAGACTGGGTGGCTTATAAACAAGGGAAAATTATTTCTCACAGTTCTGGAGGCTGAGATGTCCAAGATCAAGGCACCAGAAGGTTCGGTGTGTGGTGCGACCCTTGGTTCATAGATGGCTGTCTTCTGCACCCTCACATGGCTGAAGGGGTGAGGAGCTCTCTGGGGGTCTCTTTAATCAGGGCACTAACTGCATTCACAAAGGCTCCACCCTCATGACCTAATCACCTCCCCGAAGCCCCACCTCCAAATACCGCCTTGGGGATTAGGTTTCAACATATGAGCTTGGGGAGGACACAGAGAGTCTGCAGCAGCGTGTAAGCAGGAAGAGGCAGGATGGCCACTCTTGTGCATGTGGCCGTGGGGCCTCTTTCCATCCTGGATTCATCAGTAGGATGTAGGAAACTTCCCTTAGGCCTGATGGCCAAGCTGAGTTCCCCAATCCAGCTTTTACCAGAGGCCATCACCTACTCACCCAGTTCTTAACAAGCCTTGAGTGTCGCACTCTCTCAGGCAAAATCCCAAGACAGAGACAAACCCAGACCTGAAAGAAGGGCTCAGCCTGTGCCCAGGCTGTTATGATGACCAGCCGGGGCCCTGCAGGAACCGGGTCCAGGGAAAGGAGAGGGATCCCGGGGCTCTGGTCGCAACACTCCAGGCATCCGTATCAGAGATGCTCTTTCTGGGCTGCCTCATCACCCACGCCCTCTCAGTCGCTCCCTGATAGCTGGTGGTCAGGAAGCCCATTACCTAACAGATGAGAGAGTGTCTTACAGTGGGTTCCCTAGAAACAGACTCTGGGATGGAAAGTCCATGAAGAACGCTTACTGCCAAGTGGTCCCAGGAGACACACATGAAAGGGAGCGAGGAAGGTGGGGTCTGGCAGAGGGAGGAGCTGAGCGCAATGCAGTGGGTGACGCGGTGGTGACTGAGGCCTCGGCTGATTCCAGGAGCACTCTGGAGCCAGGGTGGTCCCTTGGAATTGTCCTAAGTTGAGGCCAGAGGGACCAGACCTCCAGAACCGTATCCCCTCTTTTGTTAGCTATTAGCTAAGGGAAGGGGCTACACCAGGGGCGAGGCCGTTTCCCATGGCCCAGGGCAATTTCCAGTGAAGTGTGTAGCTTGGAAGATAGTCCCAGCATCTGGGGAATGGGTGCAAAGACCCTGAAGATGCAGAGGTGTGTGCAGAAGCCCCAGCGTTCACTACAGAAGAGGGCCCTGCAGTGGATGCAGCCTGGGCGGAAGGGGTAGCTCTTGTCACCTCCAGTCCTGGCAGAGGGGCTGCACAGCCACCCCGACACTTCCCAGGATCCCACGGGGGCGTCGCCTCCCCATCCTCAGGCCCCGGGTGACCTCAGCGAGCTAGCCTGAATCCCCCGCAGAGGTGCTAACAGAAACATCAAAGCCGCAGCATCTCGATTTCAAGAAGCTTTGAAACATGCTTCTGAAATGGCTGTGCCCGGGAAGATCAAAAATCTTCCTATTGAAGAATCAGAAGGGCTCAAGCATCAGAACAGAGTGGGTGGGCTCACGGATATAAAACGTGGAGTGCTATTGTGTACCAGGCGGTGCAATAGAAAACCCAGAATAAAAATACATGGTGAACCTAAGCAGTAAAGGCTTAGTTCCAGAATCTGTAAAGAAGCAATGTAAGCAGGCAGGGCCCCAGCTGGGGTCAGGGAAGTGAGCAGATCGCCAAGAAGAAATCAAATACCTTCATTAATTTGCTCAATCATGCATTCATGCAGCCATGACTACTGAGCACCTACTAAGTGCCAGGCACTGTGACAGGGCCCAGGGAACAGAAGGAATAGGACGGACCTGCCTCTGTCCCCACATTGTTGACAGCCTGGTAGGGGAGCCAGACAAAGAGTTGAGTGTGCAATGTGCTGAGATGGGGAAGCACAGGGGCCATGGGACTCTGAGGGAGTCAGGGAGGGCTTCCTGGAGGAGGCAAAGTCTGAGCTGAGCCCCAAAGGATGCTCAGGAGTGACTTGGGTAAAGAGGGATGGGGAGAAGAGAGTACGAGTGCGGCAAGAGGAAAGAGAGGTTTGAAAGAGGAGTGGAGAGAGGTTAGGCCGGGGATGTGATCAGATTACACAAAGCCGTGAAGAGCAGGCCCAAAGCGTAGGCTTCGTCAGGCATGCAGTGAGGAGCCAGTGAAGGGTCTAGAGCAGGGGTGTGACAGGATTCCACTTGTGGGTTAGGGCAATGAACAGCCCCACCAGCGACTGCAGACCCACACTGAAAATGCCTCTGGGTTCACAACCCACAGCCCTGACCCAAGATTGGAGGGGCCTGGACAGGGGGAGAGGGGCAGGGGGCACTGAAGGTCAAGGCCCGAGCCCCTTGGTTTGCCCTGCACAATCTTGTCCTTCTCTATTAGCCCAGCCCCCTCTCTCGTAGCTCTACTATTCCAAAAAATGCCATGCTCCAGACACCCCTAAATCCTTGACTCTCCCCACAGTACCGTGCCGTTCCCCCCTCCTCCAGGCCTTTGCTCTGCCTGGGATGCCCTCCTCCCCTGCTCGCTTCACCTGGCTGACTCTTACCTGTCCTAAGGTACCACCACCACCCCCGGGCTGGCCAGGGGCTTCCCTTCAGAGTTCGCCAAGCCCCCATGCTTCCCTTGGGCACGGGTTCCTGATGCAGTCACCTGTACATGTCCAAGAGTCTACTGTACGTCCACCTGTGTGTAAGAGTCGGGCTCCAGAAAGGCAGGGACCTCATCCATGCAGACTCCCCGGAGCACAGCAGGCCTAGCTCTGTCCCTACCCTGCTGGTTCTGGGCTCCTACGGGTGCTGGGCCTTTTACAGACATCCTCTCTGGTCATCCTCAAATATCAGAGGGGTTAGATGCCTGGCCGAGGCCACAGAACTGGTCAAGAGCAAACCAAACTGGGATTCAAACTTGGCCCTTCCCAAGGCTCCTCCCTTATTATTGTCCAGCCCGGTTCTCAAAGTTCTCCCTGGAACGGCAGGCAGCATATCCATCAAAACGGTCTTCAGTGTCCCCAGCTGGAGCATCTCCTGCATGTTCACATGTACTAGTCACACTGCCAACCCAGTAGGGCGACTGATTCAGGTGAGAAAGGAAAGCATCCCTTGGGCTCCATGCGTGTCCTGGGAGCTCACACGTGTCAGCTTTCCCCCTGGTTCTCCGTGGGCTCCCAGCAAGCAAAACTCAGCTTCCTCACAATAACCTTTTCCCTGGTTTCTCAGAGCCGGAGGCTTATAAACCCAACCCAGTCACCATGTTTCCTTGAGGGAATGAAAGCCAATCGTAGCAGAGGATGGTTCTGCGTCATCTGTGGGACCAGCACCCACGTGACTCAGCAGACCAAGCAGCCAGGCACAGCAGCTGCCCCCAGAAGAGGGCCTTTTGGTGCCAGGCTCAGGTGGCCCCTTGGCCCAACCAGATTCTCTGCAAGAGCTGAGACGTCACCCCTATTTACAACACATTCATCACCTCTGGAAAACCACCAGGTTATGGCCAGAGGGCAGGGCCACCTTCTCAGCATGAAGAGGCTGATCGAGGAGAGCAGAGGAGAGTATCAAGGCGGCCAACAGTGACCCGGGCCTTTCAAATCAGCTACTTGGGCTGGGATGCGAACGCACTGACAGTGCCTGCACGGGAGAACCTGAGAAAAACCTTGAATCTTTACATTTAAACTCAAATCGTGTGACAGACATGACCTTTCTGAACAGAAGAATTGGGGAAGTGAGGATAATGCAGTCCACGAAGGACCATCAGATGCAGCCAACGCCGGTTCGTGATGTGAACAGCGTCCTCCCTTGTTGTTCTTATTTATATTTTATTAGGACTTTATTGAATGTTTTCTTGTAGGTCACCTGAAATCCTTCAGGGAATAAAGCAAAGCAAAAATAAATAAATGCTTCAAATTACAGCACAGGAGGGATGGCATTCCAGAGATAGAAGCAAGCACTCAGGTGACCAGAGAGGGCTTTGGACAGAGACACCAACCCCCAGCGACACACAGCAGCTCCCATCTCTATGTGGCTAAACTTGCTTAACGCCTACCAGACACTTCCCACGTTAAATCCATCGCCCAGCCTGCTTAACCTGGCATCCAGGCAGCCTGGGCTTACGGGGACCCCCTCCTTCCTCAGCCCCCCAAGCCTGCACTGTGCATAGGGCAGGGCAGGGCAGGGCAGCTAGAGGAGCATTCCAGGTGTGGGGCTGTGGAGCCAGAGCACCTGAAGTCCAGCCCTGGTTCTATTTCTTCTGCAGTGTGATCCCAAGCACACCTGTCACCTCCTCACCTGAAATGGGGTCCATCCAACACCTGCCTCAACAGCAGGGTTTTGAGCTCATGGGTGGATACACAATGAGCGTTCAGCAAATACCACTTCTAAGACCGAGGCCCCACCCCTGGGAGTCGCCTCCCCAGTGGGGAACCCAGGTGATCCAGGGCCAGCGCCCCAGGTGGGGCCTGGACTGTGGAGTCTCAGCACAGGGGAGCACTGAAGAACCTCAGGAGGACTTCCTGGAGGAGGAAGAGCCTGGGGTGTCTCCAAAAATGAAAGAGAGGAAAGACAGTGCTCCAGAAAGGGAGAACCACACCCACAAAGGCCACAAAGGAGGCGTGAATGCAGTGGGCATGGAGGATGGTGAGACACAGCCAGCCTGGCTGGGGCGGGGGAGGGCTGACTGATGGACGAGCTGCCCGAGGGAAGGGGAAGAAGCTGGCTCTTCTGCCCAGACGTTGAAAACTAAGCAAACAGACCAGCAAGATGAATTCGCACAGGCAGACAGCCCAAAGCACTGTGCGTGTGTGACCTGAATGCTGTGTAAATACTGGAAGCGGATGAACCAGAGAAGAATCCTTGGACTGATCCAAGTGACACGGCTCCTGGAATTTCTGCCTCTTGCTGAGCTTAAAGAACTGAAATTAGGCCTCTGCCAGAGAAGGAGACACTCCTGGTTTTGGCAAAGGTTAAAATACAAGCGCCTGGTATGCCCTCAATAAATACCTGTGGAAGGAAGGAAGCCAGGGAAGGAGGGAGGGGCTGGAAAGCTATGAACATTTTCAGGTGCGTGCCTCTTGCCTACAAGTTGGGAAAGAATTATGATTTCCTCAGCCGGAGCCCCGGGCTCCCTGAGGACACTGAGACCATTGTCATTGGTATGTTAACACTGAACTTCAGGAGAAAAGGGGTAGAACCTCCAAGGTTAACACTGCCAGGATCCTATTATGAATGTGAACACTTGTAATTCGGAATTAAATCTGGGAGGAAGGGGAAGTGGAGTGGCAAGGCAGAGTGAGGAGGTCGCTCCATCCCGGGGCAAAAGCGCAAGTCACAGCCCCCGGCTTCCTGCACAGGGCGGGGGTGGGATGGTCTCTGCTCCCTTGGTGCTCAGGTCTTGCCCTCTGGGGTTCCCTGGTGCCTCCCTGGCCATTCCTCAGGCATCCCACCTCCTCCTGTCTCCACCCCCAAGAGGCACGCTCCCCGGGCTCTGGCCTGGACTCTATAGCCCCACCCACACCTGCTACAAGCTAAAATGTCCAACGAGACACAACTGCCAAGCACCTACTGCACACCCGGCTCTGGGCCAAGTACTTTTCAAGCATCATTTCCTTTGCTCCTCATAGCCAGCCTTCTGAGAAGGTATTATTAGCCCTGTTTACAGATAGGGAAACTAAGGTTCAGAGGTCCAAGGCCACCCCACCGGAAGAGTCAGAGTTCTCTAAGATCTCCACCCACGACTCCAAACTGGGGCTCTCAACCCCATTCCAATCATTGGTGTACAAGCCTCAGGAGTTTTGCTGCATTGGTGCACCACCTGTACTATTGTTTACTTAGTATTTTTCTTTACACTGACTCCCTTTATTTTTAACTCAAATAAATGTACCTAAAGGAAACAGTGTATCCCTATGGTATGTAAAAACAGTATCACTTCTCAAAAGTAACCAGGAAAGAAAACAGAGTATAAATTGCCCCTGGGCTCTATTGCCTGCTGAAAGCACCTGCTTGCTCTTCATCTGAAAGGGAGATTAGCACAAACCAGAGGGCTCACTGGCACCAATCCGCCTCCCCCATCAAGACAGGGTTGATGGAGATTCCAAAAGGGGTCACTCTTCTCACTCTGTGACCCAGCGCTGTAAAAACCATGTTGGGCCCCTGATGGCATCCCCCTATGACCTGCCCACCCTCAGTGACATCTAGCACACCCTGTGGGAAACGGTGCCCCCTCTTGTCCTGGAACCCACCCCCTCCCAGGACTTCAATGCCCACCTTCACCCTGAGGGCCTCCAATATGTGTGTCCACAGCCAGCTTCTCAGTGGTCGGGTTCTCTCCCCGGGGATCAGTCAAGGCCCGAGCCCACAGTCAGTGTCCACCTACATGCACCTGGTCCCCACACACCTGAATGCATCACCATTAGCCCAGGACCCTAAACTGGAAAGGGGTGAGGCATCCTCACCCCAACACCTCACCCCCAACGTTTGTAAACATTCCCTGCAAAGCACCAGGCTGTGAGCTTAAACTTTTTTTTTTTTTTTTTTTTCGGCAGTGCTGCATGGCTTGCAGCATCTTAGTTTCCCGACCAGGCGATTGAACCCAGGCCCTGGCAATGAAAGCACCGAGTCCTAACCGCTGGACCGCCAGGGAATTCCCCAGGCTGCGAGCTTAATGAATCAGGCATATCCACCAACCCTACTCTGAGTTCTTCGGTTTAATGAAAGGCAAATAACGGCAGTGAACCCAGACAGCCCTAGCTGGGCTAGCAGGAGGTTTGGGAAGACAGACACTTGGTGGGAGGAGGGGCTTGGAGAGTTCACAAAGGAGGCGATGCTTACCTTGCAGTTAAGAAAGCATCCCTCTTCCATCGCCATATGTGATTCTCAGAACAAGGCTGTGGTTAACATAGGGATGCCTGGACCCATTTTACAGATGAGGAAATAGAGACCAAGCAGGTTTAGGTAACACAACATCACACTGGCTCTTTGAGGTGGAGCCCAGACTGCAACTCAGTCACCAAATCTATTCTCTTTTCCTCGTACTCTACTTCTTCTCATCTGGGCCCTCAGATAATGCTGAATGTGTTGAATCAAATTCCCACATATCCAAATTGAGTGAAAAGCCCTTGCATACAGGGCTTTGTCTTTCAGGGAAGTCCCCACCTTCCTCCAGTTCCCCCAATGCCATGCCTGCAGTTCCCTGCAAATCAGGGGTGCTCAATGGGGGGCGGGGGTGGCGGTTAAGAGCAGGAAGAGGAAGAGAAGGAGGAAACAACAGAACGCAGTCCTCGGCTTCCTCCTCGCTGGGGAGACAATGCCCAAGGACCCGGAGCTGTCGCAAGACAGGCACCTCCAGAAGGTTTCCCGGAAGAGGTCACTTTGAAGTTGGTTGTGTGCCGCCCAAAACGTGACCGTGCTTTTTGTGTTTAGGAGGGAGGCAGATTGGTGAGGAGGGACCCGGATGTTGCTTAGAGACGGGCTCCTTTCAATACCGTCCACCTCTGCCAGGCCGGTCAGCAGCCATGCTGTCCCGAGCCCAGCCTGCTTTCGGAATCCCGGATGCAAAAGGCACTGACGCTGAAGGCTCTCCTGGGGGGCTTTTACACTGTGGGGGAGCAGCCCTTGGTTGAGAACCTCGGCTCCCACTGGTGGCCGTCTTGGGTAGCTGCACCCGGTCCGGCTACGGCTCTAAGTAGGAACCCAGGCCTCTGGCTAGAGACGAGGAAAGTCCAGTCCAGTCAAACAGGACCACCTGGTCCTCGCCCGTGGGCCCAGCCCCAGCCTGAGACACCCCACGCCAGGCAATGCGGGAAGCAGGCTATGAAGAGCACCCCGGATGCCCACCGAAGTTTCCTTGGGTCAGCATCTGCATGATTGCGGAAGTTCTCTTCCTCCAAAGGACTTTCATAACCCATGTTTTAAATACCATCTCTGAGCCAGAAATTAATAACACTACTGTTGACACTCTGCCGGCTTTAAAAGTGCCCCTAAGAGCTTTCTTCCCCAGTTTCCCATATCTAAATAACTGATAGTTTTTAATAGCTATTGCCGCGTCAACGGCAGAGGCTTATGAAGGCAATTGACAAGAGTTTTCTACCTCATCTTGCCCGGGAGGTGAGGGAGAAGGTTTCCTGGTTTTCAGGAATAACAGCGTTTCCGGGCAATCTTGGCACCGTTCATAGGCCTGAACTTTCCACAGCCTGCAGGCAGAGAGAAAGGTGCGATCAGGGCCCTGCGTGGTCATCTGGTCATCGCTGTCGGGCCTGCTCCATCCTCCCCGGCCCAGGGAGCCACACGGCAGCCCAGTGCACGGGGCCTGGGTGACGTGGGCAGGCCTAGCCTGGGAGGGGCGGGGAGGACATCGAGCAGTAGCGCAGCAAGCGTGAACAACCTACAAAGTACCTCCATGGGGAGAAACTGCCTTTGGAATGTCAGCTCCTTAACTGCCTGGGGGGCACAGCCCGGAAAACCTGCCAGAGGGTGATGTTTATTTAACTAGAGCAGCAACAGAAAGCGGTCACCAAAAGAGGTGCCAGTAACTCTTGCCAGGGCCCTACTGGGGCCCCGTGGCTGCTGTGCATTGAGGGAGGGGGTACCAGTGCACTGGTGGTGGGTTTTCCTGGGAATCGGCTCCCACGTCTGTGCCTTGCACTAGCTGGGCACCTGGTGGCTGGGTGGCTTCCAGAGGCAGGACAGGGAAAATAACAGCACCAGGAGACTTTCGTGTTGACTTTCGCAGACGGCCCAGAATCCGGCAGGTTTGGAGCTTAACTGCAGGCCAAATGCTTTCTTTACATGCATTTGGACATTAAATCCCCAAAAATCTCCAGGACAAAGGCTGTTATTAGCCTCCTTTCAGAGATGAGGAGACTGTGGCTTAGAGAGATGAAGCGATTTATTCCAAGAGCCGAGTCCCAGAGGCGGGAGGCAAACCCACGTCTATCTGACCACGTGAAACTTCCAGGTGCTAAACAGAGCCCGTCCACTCTTCCCCCAGCTCCAGGCTCTCCTGGAGAGAGGCCCTCTGACCTCCCCTGTCTCAGGCCTCTGCACCCAGACTCATCACTGGCTCGTCCCAAAGCCACCTCCGGGGCCAACACACAGCCACGACCATTCCCAGTCAGATACCAGGGTCCACGTTTTGCCATCCACAGGACATGATGCTGCTCTCCACTGAAGTCTCCAATTTGCCCTTTTCGAATGGGGATTGAACTGTGTTCTACTTACATCATGGCCAGTGACCTCTTGGCAGCTCCACTGGGCGGGGATGAGTTGTTCCCTCCACCCCCATGCCCTCTGGCCTGGGTCAGGCACACCTTGTCATCTCTCGTGGGGACCGACTGCGGGAAGAGTGTCCCATGGGCCTCAGGTGAAAGCAGCCCAGCCCCATCCATCCTCTTAGCAACTGCCACAGACAGGCTCCTGGCACTTACTCCCTTGCCCTCCCCATCTTCAAATCCTCCAAAAGCTCCCCATCACTTTCAGGATAAAACCCAAGCTTCTTACTTGACATGTCAAGTGGTTCATGATCTCACATGAGCAACCTCTCCAAGCTCAGCCCCTCTGCCCACAGGTGGTGCCCGTCCATATGCGCGTCCCTGGATCCCTTGTACTTTGCGGTGTCTCTGGACATTTGCACATGGTCTCCCCTCCCTCTGCAATGCCCTTCCTTTCTACACGGCTCTCTACCTGGGAAAAGGCTATTCAGCAGGCAAACCCTGGCTCAAGTGTTGCCCCTGTGAGACGATGTCCCTGGTGACCCCCTTGACCCCCGCCCCCAGGCAGAGAAAGCAGTGCTCTTTCCAGGGCCCTAGTGCACCCATCTGCTATACAGCCTCTGAGCACTTTACATTCTAACGACTGGAGCGCATGCGTTTCCCCTGGTCTGGGAACCCCTGGAGGGCAGGGTGATGCTTGATTAACGACTATACACTGTATTCTGGGAGCCTAACGCAGGCCCTGGGAATGGTTGACACTGAAAGAATTTGTGCTGAGTGAGCAAGTAGAAGATGGCCCCACAATGGTCCGAGCAAGATGTGGGGAGGGCTGAGATGAAGTCAACCGTGATGGACGTACAGTTGAGAGCTACCCGTGGCTTTGAAGACCGTGTCTCCATCCTGGCTGGACCAGTAACTACAGATGTGTCAGCTGACCTTCCTCTAGCCCTCAGTTTCGGCATCAGCCAAATGGACTCAGTAGCAAAATATCGTCAATCTCTAGCATCTTCCCAGAGTCAATGAGAGAACACAACGCCCTTAATGAAAGAGAATCACTGCTATTTAATCCAGCTCTGGGGTTGTTTCCATGGGTCGGGACATTCCAAGGAGCTTGGTGCCAGAGGTCCATGTTAAACTGGGCTTTCAAGGATGAGTAAAACGTGGGCAGATGGATGGAGAGGAGAGGAAATCTGTTCCAGTTAGAGAAAATGGTGTGGGAGGACTTGGCAGGAGGAGGGAGAAGGAAAAAGTAAATAAGCTCCTTTTGCACACCTGCTGTATACTTGGCATATCACATTCTCTTATTTCACACTCCCAAGGATCCTCTATAAGCAAGGGTGAGGGGGCTGCAGCCAATTTCTGCTCAGCAGAAAATTAATAAACCAGCTACAGACTGGAGAAAATATATATTCATATCCACATTACATAACGAATTCCTACACAACAACAATAAAAGGACAAACAACCGAAGTTTTTAAGTGGGCAAAGGACTAGAATAGACACCTCACAAAAGAAAATATATGAATGGCCAACACGCACATGAAAAATAAGACCAGGATCATTGGTTATCACAGAAATGTAAATTAAAACCAAAATGAGATACCAATACTAGTCCACTACAGCAGCTAAAATTCAAAAGATCAACACCATCGAATGTTGGAAAGATCATGGAGCAGGTGAACTCCCTTACACTGGGAGTGAGAGTATAAAATGGCCCAACTGCTTTAGAAAGTGTCTGGCAGTTATAATGTTAAATATACACCTCCCTATAAGCCAGCAATTCCGCCCCAAGTATCTACCCAAGAGAAATGAAGATATATGTCCACACAAATAAAGGTAACAAACTATTGATACGTGCAGCAATATGGGTAAATCTCAAAAACACTGAGCTCAGTGATAGAAACAGTATATAAAAGTACATTTGAAGGAGTATATATGCTGTATAATTCCACATCTACAAAATCCAGGGACAAAGTGTACCTATGGGGATGGCATTCAGAACATGGGTGCCTCCTCATGGGGGATAGGACTGATGGAGAAGAAACATGAAGAATGATGGACATGTTCTATACCTTGCCTAGAGTGCTGCTTACACGGGTGAATACATTTGTCAACACTCATTGAACTGAACAGCTAAAATCTGTGCATTTTGTTGTACTCTGATTACTCCTCAATTTAAAAAAAAAAGATTATGTAGTCAGACAGCCTGGGTTCAAATCCTAACTCCAATCCTTACCAGTTTTGTGATCCAGGTTGATCTCTGAGACTCCATTTCCTTATCTATAAAATGGGAAGGACATAGCTGATACCTGTGTACACCACGGCTCGTAAGTGAGATAATTCACATGTGTGAAGAGTTTACCTCAGAGCCCTGAAACTTAGAAAAGCATATAACACACGTGAATTGAGGAAAAGTAGCTTGCTCAAGGCCTCAAGAGGAGTGAGGTACAGGCGACGATTACCCCAAGGACATGGGTGGACAGACACAAGGGTGCCAACCAGCCCACACACTGCCCCAGGAGGATGAAGTGAGGCCAGAATCCTTAGAAAACACCAGTGCCAGGAGTCCTGTGTGCCTCCACGGCCCCAGACAGAAACAGAAGTTGACACTGCCATTTATGAATGAGTCATGATTTCTGGGCTGCTGGAGGCTATAAGGAGAAGACGGATGGGTGCTACCCAGTGATTTGTTGGGGGCGTTCTGGGTGTGGAGAGCAGGGGACACCCAGATTCAGATAGTGGATGGAGTGATGTGTGGAGAAACTGAGGCATATGCACAGGTCACACATCAGGGTGGGGTGGGGAAGCTTTCTCTCCACAGCTCCCCTGAGCCCAGGGGGTGTGACCGAGCCTGGCCCCATGTACCAAACACGCAGTCCCTTGCAGACCCTAACAGCACCCACCTCCTGCTGCTCTTAATGGGTCTCACCCCGCTGCAGAGCCACGAGGGGTGAGGTCAGATGCCCATGGGCCTGCTTTGTCCCCATCGAGGCTGCCGAAGGGCTTCCCCTCCACAAACGACACTAATTAATTTGTGATCCCCCCGCAAGGGGTCTACCACGTCCTGCGTCTGCCAAGCTAATTATAAAATGGCTGGCTCACGGCCCCAGGTGATCCCAGCACAGGCACCAACAGCTGGAGGGAACAACAGTGACTACAAAATAAATGAATTAAAAATCAGGGCTGTTGGGCTTCCCTGGTGGCGCAGTGGTTGAGAATCCGCCTGCAGATGCAGGAGACACGGGTTCGTGCCCTGGTCCGGGAAGATCCCACATGCCGTGGAGCAACTAAGCCCGTGAGCCATGGCCGCTAGGCCTGCGCGTCCGGAGCCTGTGCTCCGCGACGGGAGAGGCCACAACAGTGAAAGGCCCGCATACCGCAAAAAAAAAAAAAAAAAAAAAAAAAAATCAGGGCTGTTAACGATGATAATCACACTAACCATTATTTATCAAGCTCCTATAAGGTGCCCTGTACTTTACAGACATTATCTTCAATATTCCTAATGACCCTAAAGATATTATTAGCATCGGGGCTTCCCTGGTGGCACAGTGGTTGAGAACCCGCCTGCCAACACAGGGGACATGGGTTTGATCCCTGGTCCGGGAAGATCCCACATACCGTGGAGCAACTAAGCCCGTGCGCCACAACTACTGAGCCTGCGCTCTAGAGCCCGCGAGCCACAACTACTGAGTCCGCGTGCCACAACTACTGAAGCCCGCGCGCCTAGAACCCACACTCCGCAACAACAGAAGCCACCGCAATGAGAAGCCTAGGCACCACAACAAAGAGTAGCCCCCGCTCGCCGCAACCAGAGAAAGCCCGCGCGCAGCAACGAAGACCCAACACAGCCAAAAATAAATAAATAAATTATTTTTTAAAAAAAACAAACAGTAACTGTAAAATGTTATTTTTTAAAAAAAGATACCATTAGTATCATTTTCCAAACCAGAAACTAAGGTTCAGAGAGGTGAAGGAATTTGTCTGAGGTCACACAGCAGATTTAAGACAAGGATGTCATATTCCAAAGCCCATGTTCTTAGAGTTTCATGTTCTTCCACCTCCTAAGGGGTCCGTTGATGCATTGTGCGGGGGGAGCTTCAGTCCCCCCACAGCTAGATGAGATGGAGTCTAGTCCCTGAGCCCCAGGTCCAGGAACACAGCCTGGGTTACCAACCACATCAGTGACTGGCTGGGCCCCAGAAGCAACTCAGTGAGAGCTCACTTTCTAGGGACAGAAGCTTGGGGTGGGGACACTGAGAAGAGAGGTCACACTTTTTTAAAAAAATTAATTTATTTTATTTATTTATTTTTTTGGCTGCATTGGGTCTTCGTTGCTGTGCACAGGCTTTCTCTAGTCACGGTGAGCAGGGGTTACTCTTTGTTGCGGTGTGCATGCTTCTCATTGCAGTGGCTTGGCTTGTTGCAGAGCACGGGCTCTAGGCGCACCGGCTTCAGTAGTTGTGGCATGCGGGCTCAGCAGTTGTGGCTCGCAGGCTCTAGAGCACAGGCTCAGTAGTTGTGGCGCACGGGCTTAACTGCTCTGTGGCATCTGGGGTCTTCCTGGACCAGGGATCGAACCCGTGTCCCCCGCATTGGCAGGCGGATTCTTAACCACTGCGCCACCAGGTAAGTCCCCAAGAGGTCACACTTCTTATTTTATTACCAGCCCTCTGTCCTGCAGGCAGATGCCAGGTTCTCCCCAAGGTCTCAAAACTATGTGTGTTCCACCTCATGGGCTCTGCAGCTAGGAGTAGTTAAAGACCTACTGTGTGCTAGTCACCTACTATGTACCAAGTGCCATTCAAGACACGTGGAGGTGAATAGTAAGGGAAAAAACAGATATGGAAATGGACAAAGATAAAAAAGGGCAGGCCTGTGAACAGCGCTCAGCATTCAAGACAAATGGCAGTGGGGACACAGAAGAAGGAGGGAGGCCGACAGCCTCAGAGGAGGCTTGGTAGAGAAGGAAGCCTTTCAGGGGGACCTGGAGAAGCAGGAGGGCTGTGCGCATGTGGAATTGAGGCAGGAGGCACTCGGGGCAGAGGAAACAGCGGGAGCAAAGGAGTGGAGAAGATGGGTCTATTCTAGACAAGTGCAGGGATGATTCATTCACACACTCAACAAATAATTTATCCAGGAAGCCAAGGGTACAGGAAGGGAGAGTAACTGAGGGTTCTTGAACACCAAGCCATAACAGATGTAGCCCCAGGGCAATGGAGAGGTCTGAAGGGTACCAGGCAGGTGAGTGAGAAGGTGTAGATGTCATCACGGGATCAGGGCAAGTGACTGGAGAAGCTAGTAGTGGGTGGGGAGGACCGGCTTGGCAAGGGTGAGGCTGAGCTTTATCAGCCCTGCATCCCATCAGCCTCTGAGCCTTTTCTCCTGTAACCAGATGGAGAGAGTGGCCCCTGCCCTCATGGCAGGGGGATGCACCACCCGAGCCACATTTCTGCAGCCTGCACCAGGTTTGAAATCTTCACTTCCTAATTCCTGTAAATTATCATGCTTTTTCTTTCTCTCCACTAATTTACCTGGTGTCTTTGACACTCTGCTCATCAGAGAGAAAAATCATCTGCAAACAGAACGGCACAGCGGTGTATCATATTTGAGTATTAGGAGAATGAAACTGACTCAAAAAGAAAATCTTGTTTCAAGCAAATGTGGCAGCAGTGCGCGCCTGCACACACACACACACACACACACACACACACACACACGCACGCACGCACACACACACACACGTATATGCACACATATATGCACACGCACACGTATATGCACACGCACACCTCTTTGCAGAACTTCATCCCCTGCTGGGAAAACAGGCCCCACCCTGAGAGGGGACGGCCACCGGAGGGCCCATGGGAGGCCCAGAGAGCAGGAAGGTTGGAAAATGCTCCCAGAGGAACAGGGCCGGCCACGTGGCCTGCAGGGCTGGGGGGCTAGGGGGGAGTTAGGAGGTGCAGTGGGGGAGGGGCCGGCGTTCCCCACATTTACTGGGGCATCCCGGCTCCTGCCTCTCCCCGGCCCCATGACTCTTGTGCCTGAGCGAGCATGGTAAAGTCAGAATCACTGGGGCGACTCCCCAGGTCCCCAGACCCACTCTATCCAAATCTGAGGGGGGCCTGAGAATCTGTATTTTCACTAGTTCCTCCAGGTCATCTAAACGCCCACACGGGTTTGGGAAGCACACTCCAGCCCTGCCCTCCCAGTCAGATGGACTTGCCTCCTCTCCCACCTCAGCGCCCGCTTGCAAGGCCCCTGGGGGTCCCTAACCACAGCCCCCAGCGCCTCATTCTGAAAGCCCTGTGCGGGGGATAAGATCCTGAGCCCTGCCTCACAAGGTCATGGGAAATTCCATCTCGATTCCTTGGGGTGGGCGTGAGGTGTGCCCCTGTGCGCGCAGGCTGAGCGGTCATGCCTCCAGCCCTGGGGCGTTCTGACCATCTGGAGTCCGTAGCCTGCGCTTCAACCACTTCTTCTACACGTGGGGGGCCGGGTCAGGGAGCCCAGGGCCCAAGACCCTTAGCTTCCCCAGGGGTCCCTGTGGGCTACCTCTCCCATCCCCCAAACCCAATGAGGGGTGCACCAAAAATCCTATGCCCTTTCTAGTTCCGGGAATCTCCCCTTGAGGGCCAACCGGCCTTCCAGAACATTCTTCCCTCCAAACCCTCTTCCTCTTCCCTGGACATGGGCTGGGGGAAGGAGACACTGAAACTGGTAACTTTTCCTTATTAACGCACCCTGTACGTGGGCATATTTATATTTCTTTCTCTTATTAAGGATTTTTTTTTTAATTAATGAAGCTCTTCCTAGTCCACTGGTTACAAACAAGTGGTTACAAAGGCAATGCCATTTAATACTCTTAACACAATAAACAATCATGAAACAAGGGCCCTCACTTGGTCTGCTGTGTGCCAGACCCCATCATGGAAGCTTCCCGTCGTATAGAAGTAGTTCTCACTCCCAGCTACACTCTGGAATCGCCTGGCAGCCTTTTTAAAAATGCAGATGTCCAGACCCCACTCCCCCGAAATTCTGATGCAATCTGCTCAGGTGGCTCTCAGGGTGGACCCAGGCATTGGTACTCGTTTTAAACACCCTGGTGATTCCCATGTACCACCAGGAGTGACAACCACTGACGTGATTCCAGCCAGGTAGGTGTTGTTAACACCCTCATTATGCAAATGTGGAAACTGGGGCCCACGGGCTTCAGGAAGAGATGGAGGAGGGAGGAGGGGATGCGGAGCAGTGGGTACCCACCCTGGGTAACTGGCCTAGCTGTTTGGGGCGGGGGCTCTGGCCCAACCCTAGTGCTGCCTCAGCAGATCCCATCCTGGGGTGAGGATGGAGGGTGTGGCCTTGGGCCATTCACAGCAAGTCACCCATGTGTGGCTAGGGGTAGAGGAGATGAAAAAAGAAGAGGATGCCCAGGTAGGTGTCCCTGCTTATGCGTCCACCTCCCCACGACACTGACTGCTCTTCGCCCCAGACAAGAACCATGCTGAGCTCCTGTCCTTCCCCCGAGGGCCAGGCAGCAGCCAGAGATCACAGCTGGCTGGGTGGGGCTGGGGCGGGGCGGGGGTGAGGCGGGAAATAAGAACAAATTTCAGATAGGACCGAATTTTGGAAAAAAAAAAAATAGCAGCCCTGTGAATAAAATAACATATGGGGGTGAGGAAGGGGGTGGTACTCCTGGCCCCAAATCATCCTGCTTCAATTCCCACAACTAGCAGCGGAGTAATAGCCAGGATACATAATTAGCAGCTATCATTGCACTAGCGTGCGTGATACATGCTGATGAGGTACCTGGGTCTTCGAGAAAGCTTCAGACCAGGAAGGCGGTGGAAGATGGGGGGGTGGGGGGGGGCAGAGGACCCTGGGCTGAGCCTCTGGAGCCTCAGAGAGGCCAAAACACACCCGGCACAGCCCCACCCACTGACCACCCACTGGCTTGCCTCCCCTGGGGCACCAATCTTCCTCTTCCGTGGGATGAAACACGCCCTGCTGCCCCCTCAGCCTGGTGGACCTGACATCGGCTCCCCTCAGAGCATCATTCCAGGGCCAGCAGTGATACTTAATATTCCCCATCAGGCTCTCGAAAGACGTTCTGCGTGGTAATAAATTCAGGACACTTTGGGATTCTGAGCAGCTGGTTATTTCAAAGCAGCATTTCACATGGTCCAGCGGGCAAACCCTGCCCAGAACTGAGACCAAACAGGCGTCAGCTTTCAGAGCATGTTTTCCAGGTCTGCTGGGGCAGAGGCGAGTTGTGCCCCAAAACTACCACCCCACTGGTTTATAGAGTTGAGCCTCAGAGGCCGGGGGAGGAATACTGTGTCTCCCTGGGGTGATGGCGGATGCGTCTAAGCCACGATTCTCTGAGTGCTTTTGTGAGCCACCCACGTCACCAGCAATGCCTGTAAAAATGCAGATTCCAGGGTCCCAGCCTTGCCCTGCTGAATCACTCACTGCGGGGAGGGCTGAGAATCCGTACTTTTAACAAGTTCCCCCAATGATTTTGATTCACACAGAAGTTTGAGAAGCCCGAATCTGAGGACGTGGTGAGAGGCCACATGGTCACCAGGGAGAACAGCCAGAGGCCCCGGGGCCAAGCTCCCACAATGGCCAGACCCTTGGCGTGTACAATCTCATTTAAGCATTACAGCACAGGGAAGGGGCGGAGCCTCCACCACAGCTTTGCAGATTAGAAACCGAGGCTCACACAGGTTCAAGGCTCAGCTCAGATGTGTCACTTCCTCTCAGAGACCATGACCACCCGGGTGAGCGTAGCCCCCAGTCACAGCACTTGAAACTGTTGAAAATTATTTTGTTCAGTGGTGTGGCTTCACCCACGGTGACCTTGACAAGCTCCCGTTTGTCACTTCGACCCCAGCACTGAGCCTGGCACCCAGTCAATCTGCACAGAATGATGGAGGCGATGGGGTCAGGGTTCACACCCAGGTTTGGTGACTCCACGCGGCAAGGTCACCCCGGGCGAGACGGGGCAGGGGGCGGGGCAGGGGGCGGGGCACACATCACCGCGGCCCTCGCGGCGCTGCCAGTTAAGGAGCAGGTTTAGGAGCATGAAGCCAGGTAGGGTCACCGTTCCTGGTTTGCAGATGAGGAAGCCAATACCGGGAGGTGAAGTGAGCGACCCAGTGCTTCCCAATAAACATCAGGCTGCTGCTCACACACGCTCTTCCTCCCTCCTCCCTCCTCTGCCGGGACGGGATTCTTCTCCATGGGGGCTCTGGGGGCTGAACCCCACCTTGGACCAAGGTCAGCCGACACCCAGCTTTCCAGGGTTCTGGAAGGGTCTGATGGGCCAGGCGAGGGCGGGGAGGAATGCAGGCAAGCAGCCCAGTCACGTCCACCGGCCAAAGACAATTGCAGTCGAGCCTCCTTCTCGGAGAGGCTAATATTTATGCTGCATGTAAAGCAGCTGCGGCAGCTGGTCCACGGTGAGGCCTTCAAGCCCGCCCCACCGGCGCCTGCTCGGGCCCAGAAGATGGACTTTTAACACACAGCAAATGAACACGTCAAGCCCAATCATTCCATAGTCGGAGAGCAGGACTGTTGGGAGTGGGGGAACAGCCAAGGGACAGTGACCTCACGGCAGAGCTGTCCCCGGTAGCGCCGGACTCCTCCCGTGCCTGGAAACCTGCCTGGCCCCCCAGACCCTTCAGTCCAACCCCCATACGCGCCAGGCCTGCGCAGAGGCCCTGGCGGAGCCGAGGGGGCGGCTGTCGGGGAGAGCTGCGGGGTGAAAGCGTAGGGGTGGAGGATGGGCTGTGGCGCGGCGGGCAGGCTGCACCCCTCTGGGCGAGGGCCGGGCGGGAACAAGGCCTCACAGGGACTTAAATACACAAGCTTGCCCCAAAGCCAAGGAGGCGTCACCCCTCTCCTCCCGGCTCAGGACTCCAGGTCAACAGGAGCCTTGGTTCTCCACTCCTCTCTGAAAAGCTTCGAGGAAAAGTCCCTGCTTCACAGAAAACCATCAGAGGTCTTCATGCCGGTTGACAACTCAGACCCTCCTGCGAGGCTGCCCTCTGACAGCCCCACTTCACAGGCTCAGTGTCAATCACTAAGTGATGTCGGGGACCACCCTGTCCCACCCCCACCCCTGCCCTAAGGACCTCTGACTGTCCCCCACAGACGCACCCCCAACCCCCAGGCCACCTCTTCCCACAGCCCTGGCCTCGGCATAGGGCTATCTCGCTGTTTGGATGGGAGCTTCCAGAAGCGGGAAGGAGAGCTTCTCCCTGCATCCTAGGGCCAAGCCCAGCCATGCCTCGGCCGAATAAAGGTGGAGAGGGGCACCTACCGCATGGCAGCCATCGGGTTGGGGCCCTACCTCTGCCAAGCTCTTTAGGTGCCACAATGTCCCCGACAGAGGTCCTCAGCATCACCACTTCATCAGGAAAACTGAGGGCTTCCCTGGTGGCGCAGTGGTTGAGAGTCCGCCTGCCAATGCAGGAGGCACGGGTTCGTGCCCTGGTCCGGGAGGATCCCGCGTGCCGCGGAGCAACTAGGCCTGTGAGCTATGGCCGCTGGGCCTGCGCGTCCGGAGCCTGTGCTCCGCAACGGGAGGGGCCGCGGCAGTGAGAGGCCCGCATACCACAAAAAAAAAAAAAAAAAAAAAAAAAAAAAAAAAGGAAAACTGAGGCCAGTGGTGCCCAGAGACTTGCTGAAGTCACACAGCACACATGGCACACCCAGGACAGCTCAGGACACCCAGGACAGCACAGGACAGCTGGGACAGCCCAGGACAGCAAAGGATACCCCAGGACAGCCCAGGACAGGCACGCTCAACACACCAGGACTAGAAGCACAGGGCCCTTCTCCCAGTCTTCCCCACCAGTGCTCACTTAGGTGCTGTGTGTCTAAGATTTCAAGAGAGAGCAGTTTTCTCCCTTTCACAGGCACCGTCCCTTTTTAAACCAACCGTCAGAAACTAGCCCCATGTACACAGGCTTTTATTCCTCGCCTGCTCAGATTCCACAGCGACTAACCGTCTGACCCCATCACCTCGCCGCCCGTCTTCCCAAAAGCTCAATGTACATCCCCAGACTTTAGCTGGACGCCGTCCCACCACCAAAGGCAGCAGCTGGGTGGATGGATGTTGCCCACTTTCAGATCTCCTGCCAGACAGCCGCCAAGTGGTCATTCTGAGACCTCGATCAGGGACAACAGCCTTCCTCGGCCTGCCCCGGTGTCAGGCTCAAAGCAGGCTCTGGAGCAGACAGGCCCTCTGGGTGTGCCTGAAACATTCCAGCACAGACGGGCAAGGGTGTGCCGGCAGGTTCTATTGATTTCTGGTGGAATCTGCTCCAGATCAGGATTTTCAATGAAGTGACTTTCTCCCAAAAAAAGAGGTGGCAAGTAGGAGTCATAGAGGGTCTGGATTGGGGGGCATTGTTAGAGACCCCTGGGGTAGAGCCAGCTCTCTCCTTTTACAGTTGGGGAGACCAAAGGGAGAAAAGGGGTCTTGCCCAAGGTCACACAGTAACTTATGGCCCTGCCAGGACTGCAAACACCACCCAGAGACACAGCTCACAAGCACACATACACTGACCCATCCGCCTACTCATGAACTGGGAGCCTCAGGCCACATGGGCCAAGCTGCAGTCAACTCTCCCTCTTCAGGGCCACCAAGCTACCATGGGGTTTTTATGGTCAGTTCTTGCATTTTTTTTTTTTTTGTAATTGAAATATAATTGACATATAACATTATATTTGTTTCAGGCATACAATATGATGATTCAGTATTTGTATATATTGCACAATGATGACCACAGTAAGTCTAGTTAACATCCATCACCACACAGTTGCAAATTTTCTTTCTTGTGATGGGAATTTTTAACATCCACTTGCTTAGCAACTTTCAAATATGCACTACAGTATTATTAACCACAGTCACCACGCTGTACATTATATCCCCAGGACTTATTTATCTTAGAACTAGAAGTTTGTACCTCTTGACCCCCTTCACCTGTTTCGCCCACCCCCACCCCCTGGCAACCACCAATCTGTTCTCTGTATCTATGAGTTTGGTTTTATGTTGTTGTTTATTTTTGAGACTCCACAGATAAGTGAGATCAGACAGTATTTGTCTTTCTCTGTCTGACTTATTTCACTTAGCATAATGCCCTCAAGGTCCATCAGTGTCATTGCAAATGGCAAGACACCCTCCTTTTTCTTTCATCTTTAATGAAGAGAGAAATGGAGATGGTGCGTTAGCTACAGAAGTGAGCAGGGGGTCCCAAGAAAGGACAGACAAGGCTCTGCCTCACAGCAGGACCCCACTCACTCCGGGGACCTCAGTGGATGCTCACACAAGTCCTAAGGGAAACCAGGTAGCATCTTTGACAACCTTACAGAGGAGAAAACCGGTGCTGCCTGAGTAGGGGTGCCAGACACAGCAACAAAAACACAGGATGGCCTGCTACATTTGAATTTCAGACAGTGAATAATTTTGATAAGTGTATTCATTTCCTAGGGCTGCTGTGACAAAGTAGCACAAACTGGGTGGTTTTATTCATCCTCTCACAGTCCTGGAGCCTGGAAATCTGAAATCACGGTGTCGGCAGGGCCATGCTCTCCGTGAAGTCTCTGGGGGAGAATCTGTTCCATGCCTTTCTCTTCACTTCTGGTGTTGCCGTCAGTCCTTGGCTGGTACACGTATAGCTCCAACCTCTGCCTCTGTCATTACATGACATTCTCCCTACATCTCTGTGTCTTCACGTGGCCATCTTCCCTCTCTGTCTCTTTTCCTCTTATGAGGATATCGGTCATGTTGGATTTAGGGCACACCCTACTCCAGTATGACCTCATCTTCACTTCATTACTTTTACAAAGATCCTATTTCCAAGTAAGTGAAGGTCATATTCATAGGCACCAGGGGTTAGGACTGGGGCATATTTTGGGGGCAGACACAATTCATGGTAGGTTTGTCTCAAATATTGCATGGGACACACTTATTTCCATCTTAGTCCATTTGGGCTGCTATAATAAAGTACCATAGACTGGGTGGTTTAAACAATAAACTCGAATTTCTCTCAGTTCTGGAGGCTGGGACATCCAAGAGCAAGGCGCCAGCAGATTCGGTGTCTGGGGAAGGCTCACTTTCTGGTTCATGGCCAGTCTTCTCCATGTCCTCTCATGGTGGAAGGGACAAGGGAGCTCTCTGGGGGTCCCTTTTATAAGGGCACTAATCCCATTCATGAGGGCCTCACCCCCATGACCTAACAATTTCCAGCACCACCACATTGGGGATCAGGCTTCAACAAATGAAATTTAGGGGAACACAATCACTCAGTCTGTTGTGACAACTAAAAATGTTATTTGTTCTTTATCTGAAATTCAAATGTAAAAAGAGCATCCTGTATTTAATCTGGCAACCCTATACTGGAACCATATGATCTTCCACAAAGCCCCACAACCTGGCTCCTGGTTCTGCCCTCTAGGAAGTCAACTATTTTACAAGAGGGAGAAATGGTGGGGAGGAGAAACTGACTATGAACCAAAGGTTAGTGTCCAAAGGCAGCTGAAAGTGACAAAAGATGAGGGTGAAACGGAAGCAGAGAGGGAGAACCTGCTTTACATCCAGATCTGTGCTGGGCACTCAGGAGAGACAAAGATGGAAGAGGCAGAAGGCAGGGCCAGGTAGGTGCTGGGTCTTTAGTGACCAGAGGTTGTGCAGAATAAGACGGGCGCTCCAGGCAGTGCACCTGCCTGTGACCTGAGTCGCAGGTTTGAGAGACCATCACCTGTCCCATCTGTGGGATCCTTAACCCTTCAGACCCCTCAACTCTGCTCCAATGGAGCATCCCTGAGCTCAGCTCCTTGGTCTTGTGCCTACCCCACTCCACTGCACGTCCTGGGAAATGCATCCAGGACTCTCCAGTCCTACCTGAATCCACCTGGGCAGGGTCACTGAGCCACACCTGATAGGTTGTCACCTACCTAGGTCTCCCCTGTGGGTCCCTTTGAGGAGAGGGAACAGGCAGCAGGGGAGACAGGCCTGGCTTCCTGCCCTGGAGGACTGGTACTTCTAAGTGAGGCAAGACTCAACACAGGATGCAAGTTGATGGAAACCAGTCTAAACCGCCCCCTATGGGTGAGGGTGGAGGCTGACCTCATAGGTGGGGTGCCATGGGGCTTGGGGGCTTCTCATCTGTTGAGAAGGTAGTACTGAAGCCAGGGGAGAGAGCAGAGCCATGAGTCCAAAATGAAGATGTGAAAGCTAGGAAGGGAGGTGGGGTAACCTCACCGACCTCCATCCACATCGACAACCTTTACTGAGGGCTTCCTTAGCAGAGCACGAGGTAACTTCAAAAGCATTTCTCTCTAAACTGGAAGGGCTGGGAGGGTGAATGTTCCCAGAGGGGCACCCGTCATATAGCACTGCTAAATTAAACTAAAGGGCAAGTATCAGAGTGACCAGAGAATGCTAGAACTAAAGGCCAGCCTTGGGCCATGTCCACAGCAGGCTTAAATGACAGGTGGCCATGGCCTGGCAGGAGCTGACTGGCGTGAGTGGGGCTGGATGGCCCCCACCTCTTAGAATGGACCGTGCAGAGTGCAGGGGGCCTTTGCAGCCAGGCTCCTGGCAGAAGAACGCTGCCTGTGTGTCCAAGCTCGCAACAAAGACCGCGTGCTTGAGACCAGGCAAGCAGGACAGACGCAGCCCACCGAGGGGGCTGAGAAAGTTGGCACATCTGCCTCTAAACACAGACCCAGCATCCAAGTGACGTGGGCAGCATGTGGCAGAGGGCGCGGGAGGCTTATCCCTCAGCAAATCTCCTCCGGGGTCCCGCATGGAAACCAGTCCCACTCTGACTTCTTCCCTCTACAGACCCGGCCCCACAGCCCATGCACCTGCACGCACGTGCAAATACTGACAAACCACGTGCACACACGTGTTCTCAGTCCCACCTATCTGCACACACGATGGCGTGCACACCTCACACACAGATCGGCACTTAGGTACACGCAACCTTCTGCAGACAGATGCAGGCACCTGCGCTCACACACTCCAGCCCAGGACCATACACTGGGTCCCATAGATTTACACACACATGGGGCACTTACAATGTCCAATGCTGCAACTGCACCCACAGCTTATATTTAAAGCATTTCCCCGGCTCTCCAGTGGAAAATAAATTTCTTTTCACACTCCCAGATTTGCTATCTTCAATCCAGTGCCAATTTCCATTTAAAAAATGACACCCAAGGAAGACTGAGAACCTAGAAAGGGAAATGAATCGCAGCCCGACAGGTGCTGGCCCTGAGTGTCCTTACAGCGTGGTGTGGCTGAGGCCATAGCAGCCTGTCTTGGTGGCCGGGACCAAAGGGCATGGGCAGAGGGCACTATCTGAATAGGAGTATCGGGCTGGTGCTGAGGCCAGTGAAAATGAACAGGGCGAGGGTTCATGGCCCACAGCAGGCACTGGGGCAGTGAGGCCAGCAGGTTAGGGGAGGAGAGGGGCAGCAGCGCCCACGGACGAGTCCAGGGCTACCCAGTGGCCACATAGATGGTGCTGCCTCTGAACGATGCAAGACAGCAGGGGTGGAGGTGGGAGTATTGTATGACTTTCTGGAAAGTACTATGGCAGCTTGGACCCTCACTGGGAAGTTATTTCTGCCCCTTTGTAGCAGTGCAGGCAGGCTGCGAAGAATGAGGTAGTTGCCAAAACCCTCACTAAAACGAGAGAAATCAGGAAAGCCCTGATAAAGTATTCGTTTGCTGAGGCTGCCATAACAAAGTACCACAACCAGGAGGTTTAAACAACAGAGATGGACTGTCTCAGGGTTCTGGAGGCTGCAAGTCTGAAATCAAGGTGTGGGCAGGGTTGGTTCCTTCCAAGGACTGGGAAGGAAGGATCTGCTCCAGGCCTCTCTCCTTGGCTTGTAGATTGGCCGTCTTCTCCCTCCTCACAGGTTTCCTGCTACATGTGTTGGTGTCCAAATTTCCCCATTTTATAAGGACGCAAGTCACACTGGAGTAGGGCCCATCCTAAGGATCTCATTTTAACTTGATTCCCTCTGTAATATCCAAATAAGGTCACGTTCTGAGTCCTGGAGGTTAGGAGGCCAACGGTTCACCCCACATCACCCCAAGACGAAACACCTCAATAGCAGGACGGACCAAGACACTGGGGTGGAGTGTGTCCTGTGGTCCCGGACTGAGCAGGTCGGCAGTCAGACAGACAGACCACGATTCCAGGGGGCCTCTTACAGTTTTCAAAGCAAATCACAGCTCTGTGCCATGTTTTCAAGTTTTCCGTTACAGTCCTGTGCTGTGTTTTAACGTCTTCCGTTTTCACTAGCTTATTTTTCTTGCAAAATAATCTTTCCAGAAGGAAGAATGCCTTTATTTGTGTTCCTAACTGAGAATGGGCACCGTTTTGTGTGCTGGTCGGGCTCATTCGAATTCAATCTGTGAGGCTCACGTGGGCTCACCTTCAAAGAGTTAGTGAACGAAGCCAACCTCTTGTAAAAACTGTAGTTTACAACTTCAAGTAAACAAACATGGTTTTCTACAAACATTCGAACAAATTTAGTTTCCTATCACAAGTAGGCACAGTCTCAAATGTACAAGTCAGCAGTCCTTGGAACTATTGAAATAAACCTTTCAATATTTCAGGAACACTTCTCATCCCCTTAGGAAATGCACTTAGGAAAATCAACTTATGATGACAAGATACAGAATAAATACAGCTTTCGCTTGAAGTCCGTGGCAACTGGTATGCAAATATTTACTGCACTTCTCTCGTCTATCTAAATAAAGGCTAATGGCTAATTCAGGGTTTTGCATCCTCAAAAGTGCTTGTGTCCTCTCCAGGCATCTGCTCCTGAAGCCGGAAGCCTCTGGCCTCAACTTAATTTTAATCAAAAGTCTGATTTTAAAGTGTTTGGAGTTCATCATTTTTTTTTTTAATTTTTATTGGAGTGTGGTTGATTTACAATGTTGTGTTAGCTTCAGGGAGCTTCTAGCAAACACTCCCGGGGCCCCTTTTTGGGAAGTTATGACCTTGAGGGGGTCTTGGGGCAAATTAAGTAAGACAAAGCCCAGTTCAGGAGCAGAGACCCGGGGGCTGGTTGGCCTGGGCTGGAATCGCAGCTCTGCCCTGCACTAGCCACGTGGCCTCACCCAAAACATGTTAACTTCTTTCTCCAAGCCTCAGTTTTCTCATTTGTAAAATGGGGAAAATAATAATACCAGTCTCACTAGATTATTTTGAGAATTAAATGAGGTGATATGTGGGTGGTGGACGCTATGATGTGTCTCCCTCTTCAGAAACGAAAGCCTTATTTCTGCCAGAAGACGGCCTCCAGCAGTCAGCCCTCTTTGGGGGGTTGCCTCAGCTGCAGAAAACTGCCTCACCCAAGGTCACATCTCCTTCCAAGGGCAGCCTGCATTAATGACTGATCAGTGTAGGGAGATGAAGGCCCAGCACCCTTGTGCCCACTCAGCCAGCTCCAGGGGACCATCCCAGCTCCAGAGCTTCCTGTGGGGCTGGCCAAGCTCTTTGTTGGGACTGCATCACAGCTCAACTCCCCCTCTGCCCAATCCTGCTTCTTACCCCTTCCTTCCCCTGGTGCTGAGACCAAGACACCCCCTCCTCCTTCATGACCATCCTGCACTCAAGTCTTTAACTCAGAGTCTGCTTCCCCAGCAAGAACAGTATGTTACAAGATGTGAAGTGTTCAAAGAAGTGCCTGGCACAGAGTCAGCATCATTTAAAGTGCATGTTAGGGGCTTCCCTGGTGGCGCAGTGGTTGAGAATCTGTCTGCCGACGCAGGGGACACGGGTTCGTGCCCCAGTCCGGGAGGATCCCACGTGCCGCGGAGCGGCTGGGCCCGTGAGCCATGGCCGCTGAGCCTGCGCGTCCAGAGCCTGTGCTCCGCAACGGGAGAGGCCACAACAGTGAGAGGCCCGCGTACCACAAAAAAAAAAGTGCATGTTAAATAAAAAGGTAGAAGATGTAGTGGTCACAGAATGTCCTCCATGCCTTGGGAGTCCACTGGTGTCGGGATCCAAATTTGCCTTAGAAGCAGAAACTTTGGGGAAGATCTTAGAATGGGACAGAGGAAACATAATCAGACTGCATGCCTCCAGGCCAGGGATTAACCTAAAGCAACTCTCCGGGAAGGAGAGAAGGTAATAAAGATTTGGGGCTGCTCTATACCTCACTGCCTTGAAGATGTCTGGCAGAGACTGATGGAAAGGTGGGAGATGTGGAATCTGTTGCCTGAATTTTTCAAATTCTATTTTAATAGAGATCTCTGGATGCTTTCTGCTATTGTAGCAGAACACTATCCCGGAACAAGAACATCTGGGACAAACATAAGAGCAGAGTTTAGACCAGAGCCAGACAGACATCTAGGACAGTTCTTAGCCACAGGTGCCTGCGGCAGGATGTGAGTTTTTCATTTAAAACTTCCAAATTCTCAGCTTTTAAATCTCTCCACTGTGATATGGGGCCCACTCCCAACCAAGGGATAACAGGACTGACCATGCAGACCCTGACTCTTACCACTAGTCAACTTGGACAAGTATCCATCATCCCCATCAAAAAGTAGACATCAGAGGCATGAGACTAGTGATAATGCTAAGAAAGGGCTGTTGATGCAGGGGAAGCCCACAGATGGCAGAGATTAATTCGGTCTGGAGAAATTAGGGTAGGCTTCCTGGAGGAGGTGATGTTCCAAGTGGGTTTTGACAGATGAATAGAAGTTCTCCAATCACACAAAGTACAGAGAGATTTCTAGGAAACAGTACATCCATTGACACCTAAGACACATACAAGCAGGGAATCTTCAAGAAAAGTTTAGGTGATTTGGTTTGGCTGGAGTTTGGAGTATTGAGAACTAGCTTGAAAGGAAGTAGGAGAATCACACAGGGACCTGCTCATGGCTGACCCAGAATACCAGGTCAAGGAACTTGAACTTTATTCTGAAGATGATGGGGCACCCACAGGAGCTCCCGAGCAGCAGACTGCCCACACCAGACATGGTTTTTGGAAATATAAGTCAGATGGTTGGCGTGGGAGAAAGGGGAAGGGCTCACCTGACCACAAGACACATCTTTCCAGTTTGGGCTGGTCATCTAGGAAGCCAAAACCTGGGTTTTGCACATCTATAGGAAAGCCAGACGACAACACAGGTTTGAAAAGGACAGAAGGCCCACAGTTGGAGGAAACCAGAGAGCTGGAACAGTTTCCTCTTAAACAGCTGTGGTGTACAAGCATTTGGATTTGGTTTGATTATTTAAATGAAATGTACTTCTCAATGCCTCTCCTTGTTTTATGTCAACATCTGAGGTGCCTGCAATAGTATCCAAACGATCCAGGGACTTTCTCAGCCAACAGCAGACCCTTAGCCACAAGCCACAGCTGGAGAGCCCATTTTTCTATGGAATTTCCAGCCATAAAAGGACCCAGATGTTCTAAGATGATTTTCTTGGTGCTGAAAAGATGCCAGTTCTTAGCAAAGAACTGCCAAAAAGATGGGTGTCTTAGAGCAGTTTCCCTGGGAAACTCTGGGATGGATCTTTGCACATAGGAGGTTTATTGGGAGTGTTTCTGGTAGATATACCTGAAAGGAAGAGAGGAAGGCAGGGTTGGGTGGAGGGAGAAGCTGACCCACAATGCAGCAGCTGAGGCCTCAGCCAATCCTATGAAAGCTTTGGACCTGGGGAGGCCCCAAACTGAGGCAAGGAGGCAGGTCTTGATATCACGTGTACTGGCCACAGGGGAGCATAACGTTGCACAAGGAAGTTCCCACCAGCTGACGGCAATGCCCAGTAAGTGATGTAGTCACGAACGGATACACTCAGCAGCTGAGGGGTGGGTGTGTGAGCCCTGAAGGGGGGAACTGGGCCAAGCACCCCAATATCTACCACAGGGGGTATCTAAGTCAGCCTTGCGGTCCATGAGCCCCCAAGCGTGCAGCCAGAGCTAGATTCAGAGACAGGGGAGGGGGAGGAGACCATCTGCCCAATTCAATCCACAAACTATGGTCTCTGCAGTCCTCCAGGTCCGCAAAGTGATGTCTAAGCTCTCGGGTTGCCTTGATGGACAATGATGCCAGAAACCTCTGAGCAGCTACAAAGCTCAGCTGGAGACCCAGGATTACCCCAGACAGATCATCTACTGTGGACTATCTACAGGGGGTGGACATCTAGACAAGTATCAATATTTTTATATTGATTACATGTAAATCAAGGTACCACCAGAATCAACTATGAAACTTTTTAAAGACTGCACATGCCTCCCTGCCCCTACCCGAGTTCCTGCTTCAGAAAGTCTGGGATGGGCCTGGGAATCCACATACAGTTGACCTTTAAACAAGGTTAGGGGCACCGGCCCCTCACGCAGTCAAAAATCCAGGTATAACTTTGCAGTCAGCCCTCCATGTAAGCCATTCCACACCCGCGGATTCAATCACCCACTGATCGTGTGGTGCTGTAGTACGTACTTACTGAAAACAATTCGAGTATAAGGGGAATGGCGCAGTTCAAATCCATGTTCTTCAAGGGTCAACTGTATTTCAGAAGCTGCATGGTTGATTCCAACGTGCAGGCCTCTTTGAGGCCTCTCTCCTAGACCAGCTTGGACTGACCAGTGTCCAGACTCGTGTAGCCCTGGGGTCACAGACTCAAAGGCCCAGAGGGCTCAGGCAGGTATCACTGTTACGTGCAATGCGTGGAGTGGGACGTCATGAGCACAGAGTGGAGAGGGCACGGGACCCCACCTGGGGGGATCAGGTCTCAGTTCCAACTGATAGTTGATAAATGGGAACGGGGTCTCAGTGAGACCAGAACTTTCCAGATAAACTAGAAATCCAGACTTTTATGTGAAATCTCCTGAAGTTAAAAGGTTGGCAATTAATTCAAATATTCTTAAACTTTTTATAAACAACAAGGTCCTACTGCAGAGCACAGGGAGCTATAGTCAATATCCTGTGATAAACCATAATGGAAAAGAATATGTATATGTATAACTGAATCACTTTGCTGTACAGCAGAAATTAACACAACACTGTAAATCAAATATACTTCAATAGGACTTCCCTGGTGGTGCAGTGGTTAAGAATCTGGCTGTCAATGCGGGGGACACGGGTTCGATCCCTGATCTGGGAAGATCCCACATGCCGCGGAGCAACTAAGCCCGTGCACCACAACTACTGAGCCTGCGTGCCACAACTACTGAAGCCCGCACACCTAGAGCCTGTGCTGCGCAACAAGAGACGCCTCCGCCAGGAGCCCACACACTGCAACGAAGAGTAGCCCCCGCTCACCACAACTAGAGATAGCCCATGCGCAGCAACGAAGACCCAACGCAGCCAAAAATAAATAAATAAAATAAATTTTTTAAAAAATTTTAAATATATATATATATATATATATATACTTCAATAAAATTAAAAACAAAATAAATATTTTTAAACTTTTTGTAAGCCACATCATCTGCAATCTGCAGGCCTGGTTCTGTTCTTGGGGTACCAAGTCATGACTTCTGGTGTAGATCCCTCCGTATTAAGCAGGGTGAGGAGTTCTACACCGAACAGGGGAGGCCGAGGCTTGATCAATATGGACAATTCTGAACTAAACAGGCCAGCTATCCTGGATTTGATGGCATGGATAGTTTTGGATGGAACAGTGTAGACCACTGAATGTGACAGTTCTAGGTTAGACAGTATAGACTAGTGGTTCCCAACTGGGGGTGATTTTGCCTCAAGGGGCCTTGTCAATGTCTGGAGACATTTTTTATTGTCACAACCCAAGGTGGGTAGAGGCCAGGGATGCTGCTAAATATCCCACAATGCACAGGACAGCCACCCCCATCCCTAACAAAGTATTTATCCATCCAAAAAGTCAAGAGAGCCGCTACTGAGCAACAAGGGTGTAGACCATCCTGGATGAAAGCCTTGACAGTCCTGCTCAGTCAAAATGGCAGCCACTAGCCACCTACGAGAAGCGAGCATCTGCAATGTGCCTAGTGAAGCTAAGGAACGAAATATTTCATTTCATTTTAATTTAATTTTCATGTTATGAAATCTAAATTCGGATCAAGTATTTCCAGTGAAATATTAACCTCTGAATTGAGATGTGCTCTAAGTATGAAATACACACCAAATCTCAAAGACATAGTACAGGAAAAGGTAAACTATCTCATTAATCATTTTTATATTGATTACATGTTGATAATATTTTTTGCTCTAGTGAGTTAAACAGACATTATTAAAATTGATTTCACCTGTTTCTTTTTATTCTGGGGGAGGGGGCTACGAGACAACTCCGAATGTGTGGCACACGTTGTATTTCTATTGGGCAGGGCTGGTGTAGGGCATCTTGAATCTCTAGCACACACAGTCCTGAGTTGGGCAACACAGAGCATCTTGAATTCATTAACATGAATAACTCTGGGGTGAACGATGTAGACCTTTCCGGGTTTGTTAGCGTGGATAGTCAGGGCTTATGGGAAGCGTGTCGGGGGAGGGGAGGGCAGGGGAGGTGATGACCTGAGGCAGGGACAGGAGGGAAGGTCACACAGGGTATGGCAGGCTCTGGTGAGGAGTCTGTACTTCCCGTGACCTAAAAGGACAGGGGAGACCCTGAAAGGTTTTAAGCAAGCACACGATGTGACTGGATTTGTGTTTTAGGACAAGCCCTCTGGCAACAGAGTGACAAAGGGATTGGGGGGGGTGGGGAGAAGTCTGGCTTTTTCACAGAAAATGCCCCAGCAGAGACTGTGACTGTATTTTGCTGCCCAAGTTGCATCTTTCATGCCACCTGGCACATGGGAGACACTGGATAAATACGTGAATGAATGAATCAATCAGTATCTCTAGTATTCTGTTCCCTAGTTCAAGGCCACACCTGAGCACTGCCTAGCAGCTGGCAGCAACTTTCCCTTGTCTTTTCTGGGTACAAATTAATTCCCAGCTCCCACCCTCCTACATAAAAAAAAAAGAGGAGGGTGGAGAAAAATATCATTTCTTGGAAAGAAAAACCTCTCTGTGACTGTCTTCCCTCTTCAAATTCTTAAGCAAGTATACGTTGTTCAGAGAGATTAAAGGCATAAAACCAGCATTCAGGTCCCCTGAACAATTTCTTCCTTTTCTTTTCTGTGTAAAGAGACGAGAAGAGATGGTGTAGGTGAGCAGAACCTCCAGCAGCTCAAGAATGGGCCCTCGGAGAGACACAGGGCGAGAAAGAGACCCACCCAGCCAGGAGGGAACAGACCCTACCTGCAATGGGAAGGAGATGGGGTAGGGCACTGTCCCAGGACCCCAACACCGAGCCCAGAGCTGATGTGTTCCAGGCTGTGCAACCCTGCGCGAGTCTGCACAACCTCTCTGGGCTCACCCTGTTCCTCAGGGGCAGTTACTTTAGTTCGAGTGCAGCGCTCGGGTGCCCTGGCAGAAGTCGTTAGAGTCCACAGGCACACTGATGGGCTGGGGAGTGGGTCCAGGGACAGCAGACAGGAGGCCTGGCTCTGTCCCAGCTCGGCTGTGCAGCTGTGGGGGTCCCTGACTCACTGGGCCACATTTTCCCCACAAGGAAGGGGTGATGGACTTTTCCCTGAGCTCGTGGCTAGGCTGAGCGCACGAACTGTCCTCCACGGAGCAGATGTCAGACAGACAGACACCAGGATGTCTCAGAAGCGCCAGATGTCTAAAGCCCAGGTGACGGCAGTGAGCTGTGGCTGTCTGTCCCAGGCTGGACATGGGCTCCCGGGGGTCCTGAAGGGAGCCCGTTTTCCACAGGCAGTTAGACAAGCTCTCCGCCCCATCCTCCATTACACGGTTGACCAAGTCCTGTTCGGTGGAAGAAGTTTGTCACCCATTCTCCTTCCTGCAGCCTGGCCCTGCCCCTCCCTCCCTCCACTGCAAGGTGCCCTTAACAGCAAGAATACTTTTTACCATAACTCAAGGGGAAGGGGGAGCGGACCCTCTTTAGTACAACAAGTCTTGTGAGAAATGCTAGCCATATGTTAACCCCCTGGGTGTGAGGTTTGCAGATATTGTGCCCTGAAGCGGGCACACCCTGAGGGCCTCCCCCTGCCCCGCCTCCATCTCAGAATCAAGGCTTCCCACCCACCCGCCAGGGGCTCAACTCCGGAGAAAGTGGGACTTTAGGAAGAGGGGAATGGAGGTGACAGAGGGACAGGAGAGACCAGAACTGAAACAGGAGAGAAGGAGGCAGGGCACAACCTTTAAAAGAATGACATAGCCGGGCTTCCCTGGTGGTGCAGTGCTTGAGAGTCCGCCTGCCGATGCAGGGGACACGGGTTCGTGCCCCGGTCCGGGAAGATCCCACATGCCGCGGAGCGGCTGGGCCCGTGAGCCATGGCCGCTGAGCCTGCGCGTCTGGAGCCTGTGCTCCGCAACGGGAGAGGCCACAGCAGTGAGAGGCCTGCGTACCGCAAAAAAAAAAAAAAAAAGAATGACATAGCCTGAGGACATAACATAAACTGATTAGAAACAAATGGGCCCAAGATGGCGGACAAGTCAACTTCCACTAGGCCTTGAGCCTCAGTATACACTCATTGTAACACATCAGCAAGCTAAATGACACACCCACAGGCACCATGACAGTTCCAAGGCCAGCCAGAAGGATCAAAAAGTGGGCAGTGGCCCCATTCCTGGAAATCCCCGCCCCTTCCCCAAATAGCTGCAATACTCCTCCCACTCATTAGCCTACGAAATTACCTACCGCTATAAAAACTGGGACAACCCCATTCCCCGGTGCCACTCCCATCTTCTTTTTTTTTTTTTTTTTTTAAATGGTACTCGGGCCTCTCACTGTTGTGGCCTCTCCCGTTGCGGAGCACAGGCTCCGAACGCGCAGGCTCAGCGGCCATGGCTCACGGGCCCAGCCGCTCCGCGGCATGTGGGATCCTCCCAGACCGGGGCACGAACCCGTGTCCCCTGCATCGGCAGGCGGATTGTCAACTACTGCGCCACCAGGGAAGCCCCACTCTCATCTTCTGAGATGGCCTGCACTCTGTCTGTGGAGCGTGTTTCTCTCTAAATAAATCCACTTCTTACCTATCACTTTGTCTCTCACTGAATTCTTTCTGAGGTGAGACATCAAGGACCTGAGCTTCATTAATGAAACCAGGTGGGTGATCTCAGTTGGAAGACCGTGGATTTGGGCCAGGTTTGAGTCCCAGCCGCATGGGTTCAAGTCCCAATCTGAGGTGCACGGTTTCAGAACCACTGAGAAGAGGACAGAGGCCCCACACCCAAGAACAGAGCCTGGGAGATGCCGAAGAGGGCAGAGAGGTCACCCCAGCAGTGTATGTGGATCACTGGGTGGTGTCCCCTGAAACTGGAGTGAAAAATAAATGTTCATCCTCTGTGGGGTTTTTTAGCGGGTGGGGAGGCAGGGAGGTTCTGCCCCTCTCTTCCACAATAAGGGGCTGGTACCTGGAGGACAAAATATTTACTGAGCACTTGCCTCACCCAGTGTCCACTGCAAGGGTCCCCTGCCGTATTCCAGACGCTGCTCCCCGACCCTGCTGTCTTCTCGCCTCATCCCACAATGCTTGTCCCCTCCCTGGCCTCTCTGCTAGATCCCCGCCACCCACCCCCACACCCCAGGGCCTTCACAGGCTGCAGTACCGCCTTCCCCATGATGCTTCCCTGACCTCAAGGGCCTCCTTGTTCTAAATGCTTATTGCTTTTTACATCCTGACCAACCACCCATGGTGCAAGACACGTGCACAATCAAAATCCTGTTTAATCTTCATAACAAGCTTTTGAGTCTGACTGTAGAATTATCCTAACTCTTAAGACGGGGAGTCTGACTGTAGAATTATCCTAACTCTTAAGACGGGGACACTGAGGACCAGGGATTTCAGGTCCCTGGGCAGTGGCTGGAGGAGACTCAGGGTGTGTCCTCCTCCGCCTCGTCATCAGCATCTCCATCCCCCCACACCCCACCGCTCCCTGTCCATGCCAGCTGGTGCAACAAAGCAGGAAGAGCATAGGCTTTGGAGTTAGACCTGGGTTCAAATTCTGACTCTGCCACTCACTGCCTTTGTGATCTGGGTAGATCCCCTCCTCTGAGAGGGACTCAGTAGTCTCAACTGAAAATTGGGGGAACTGTCATCCCAGCCCCACTGAGTAGCCAAAAGGGGAGGCTGAGGTCGTGCGGACAAAGCTCCTTGCACTGGGTCAAAAGAGACAGCATATTGTCATCATCACTGTGATGGCAGATGAGGAAACTAAGGCCCAGAGATTGCTAAGCAACTTGCCCAAGATCCCATGGCAGGCAGGCAGCTGAGCAGGGCCTCATGACTCCAAGCTCAAGGCTGTTCTTTTCCCCTCGATCTCTCGCTGAACTTGGTTTTAGAACAAAGCAGGCTGAGCAGCCCTGAGCCTGACTTCTGCAGAGACTAAGGAACAAGGATTTTTGTCTCGGACTTGTATTTGCTAACAGAGCCACCACACGCTCCCACGCCCTTCCCCATCTCAGGCAAAGAAGACAAAGCTCAGCAGAGAAGGCTCTTCTGGCCATTCCCCCTGAGGCTGGGCATTAGTCACAACAAAACTTTGGCAGGAGATCCAGGAAGCCACCATACACTGGGCACTTAGGGAATACCGGGTCTTTTATACCCATTGCTGCCCTCCAGTGTCCCTGTGAAGAATGTCAATAGCTCTCAGGACTGGAGTTCGTGGGCGAAAGAAAAGAAAAAAAAAAAAAAACTTTCACTGCTTGCAATCCTCTAGTGCTGCCCTCTAGTGGTATTTCCAATATAGCAGCCATTAGTCCCAGCTATTTGAATTCAAATTTAAAGTAACTGAAATCAGACTTCCCTGGTGGTGCAGTGGTTTAGAATCCACCTGCCAGTGCATGGGATACCGGTTCGAGTCCTGGCCCAGGAAGATCCCACATGCTGCAAAGCAACTAATCCTGTGCACCACAACTACTGAGCCTGCGCTCTAGAGCCCATGTGCCGCGACTACTGAAGCCCAAGTGCCTAGAGCCCGTGCTCTGCCAACAGGAGAAGCCACCGCAATGAGAAGCCTGTGCACCGCAACGAATAGTAGCCCCTGCTCTCCACAACTAGAGAAAGCCTGCACCCAGCAACAAAGACCCAACGCAGCCAAAAATAATAAATAAATTTTTTAAATTAAAAAATAAAGTAACTAAAACTAAATAAAACAAAAATTTTAGCTCCTCATCTGCACCAGCCACACTCCAAGCACTCAGCAGGCACATATGGGTTGTGGCTACCATATATATGGACATGTGGGAGACAGAACATTTCCGCCATCAGAGAAAGTCCTGCTGGACTCTGCTGCTCTGGCAGCTTCCCATTGCTGTCGGGATAAAAGTCCAGCTCCCACGGGGGCCTGCAGGCCCCAGTGAGCCAGCCCCACCTTCTCTCCAGCCTCCTCTTGGGGTACTCTCTGCCTCTTTCTGACCTGGAACCCATTATCCCATTCAGCAGATGAGAAACTGAGGCGCAGCGAGGTGCAAAATCAGCACAGCTAGTAAATGTTGAGACTTAGGCTCAAACCCATGTCTGGTCCATAAGCCTTCACCATCTCTTTGAAGTTCTTTATTGTCCCATGACATTAAGGAAGAGGCCTTTGGCCCACTGTTCCCGAGCCCAGCTCCACCCCTTCAGGCTCCCGCCCTGACAGCCTCTCACACAGCAGAGCTGAGGTGCCCTTGTGCCCGTGACCATGCCAAGGTCAAAGGCAGAATATCTAGGGCATAGCCCAGCCCTTCTCTTCCGTCAGCAGAAGGAGCATTTCCCCGGGCTGCTGGCTCGTGCTGGCCAAGAGCCCAGAGGAGACAGAGCCGGGGCAGGAAGGATCCTTTTAAAACAAGAAAACAGGCCTTCCCTGGTGGCGCAGTGGTTGAGAGTCCGCCTGCCGATGCAGGGGACGTGGGTTCGTGTCCCGGTCCGGGAAGATCCCACATGCCGCGGAGCGGCTGGGCCCGTGAGCCGTGGCCGCTGAGCCTGCGCGTCCGGAGCCTGTGCTCCGCAACGGGAGAGGCCACAGCAGTGAGAGGCCCGCGTACCGCAAAAAAAAAGAAAGAAATTTCTTCATGACAATACCTGTAAACACACGTTCACACATAGGAATGCATACACTGCCTGGCACACACTCACACACATCAGCACACCTACAGACTGAGTCACTCACACACACACATACACACCGGCTGGCACACACACAGTCACAAACACACACACACAAGTTGACTAGCATACACACACACATGCACAGAGGAGAACGTTCAAGGCTACACAAGCTTGTTAACACAAACGGCAGTGCCGACACCCAAAACATTCCAGAAAGACGGCCGGGAGAGTGTGCCCCAACTTCACGCAGAGCTCCTTCTCTGAAGGCAGTGGCCTTCCTGTTTTATCTCTGACAAATCTCCAAGTTCCAAAGACAAGCACCCATGAAGGCTGTTGAGAAAGCCCGTCAGCACAGGGGACAGCAGCGGATGGGGTGGGAGCACCCGGGTGCTAAAAGGTGGCCTGTAGGAGACAGTCTCGGGGGACGACAGCAATGATGGGACAAAGGGAAACTGTCCAGCACCCTGGCCAGACCAAGAAAACGTCAGAGCCATCTCTGGACCCCCCTGCAGTGAGCTGCAAGTCCCCACAGCACAGCCAAGAGCCCATCAAAGCCTCCTAAAACATCAGTGGCTGAACAGGTGTCGCAGGGAGAAGAGAAGGAAGGAGACGGTCAGGATGGGCGTGAGATGGGAAATTTCCGAAGCTCACGAATATTTGCAAAAATACTCAGGCCAAGGCAATGCTCTGACTTTCCACAATGGCCCCGAACAGGAAAGGACCCAAATATCCACCCATGAAGCACTGGACGGGGCATATTCCACGGAGAATTCAATGGAATATTACTCGGCAATTAAATGAATAATTAAATAAACCACTGACACACACAATGTGGACAAACGTCAGAGGCATAATCCAGAGTGAGAGAAGCTAGGCACGGAAGGGAATGTACTGCAGGACTCTATATAAAATTCAGCAACTGGCAACAGTACTCCGTGCAGTGAGAAGTCAGGATAGTGGTTCCCTCTGGTGGGGACAGAGTTGGATGCAGACTTAGAAGGGACCTGAGGGAATTTCTGAGCTACTGGAATTACCTCTTTTTTTCATTGAGCTGTACGTTTAAGATGTGTGGCCTTTACTGTATGCATGTTATGTTTCAATAATTTATTTTAAGGGGGAGGGAACGGGCTGTGGAGCAGGTGAGTTTGTGGGAGCCAAGGCCCAGAGGGCTCCCTGTAGGAGTGGGCTGCTGTTGCACCTGCTGGGCTGGCCCCTGCAGGGGGTGCTCTTCCTGCCCACCTGGTCCTACCAGGCCCTCCCCCCAGGGGCCCGAGGACCTGAGCCCCAGCAGGCCTCACAAAGGGGGTCTTTGTGAGGAACCATTCCAAAGCAGGATGGACCCCACCCCAGCTGGAAGGGGGCTCACTTCCCCCCCCACCTTTATCTCTCTCTCTCTCACACACACACACACACCCCTGCTGGGGCTGAACTGCAGAGCCTGGGTAGAGCCCATTAGGGGACCGTGGTGTGGAGGAGGGAGAAAGTGGGCTCTGTCACGCTGAGCATCACTGTGACTGTGTCAGGAGGAGAAGCCTGCCCCCACCACCTCCAGGCAGGGCCCCTGCAGTGCGGCCCCATGTCCTGCTGCAGCTCCATCAGCCCCAGGATGTTGCCGTCTGCTCCCACCTGCTTCAATCACCGTGACTCCTGAGTTCTCCTGCTGCTTCCTTGGGCCTCAGCTTTTCCCATCTCTAAAACGGGGTTTTTATCACCTTGAAAGAGGGCCATGGGGACAAAATGTCGCCGTGCCCAGCCCAGCCCTGACACTCAGAAAGGACCCCAGTCCACATGTCCATCCCCTTCAGTTTGCCCCCTTCCCCTGCTGTTCCAAATTGTGCCCTGCGACCAGTGTGACCTCAGGGTCTCTGGGTTGAGGACAGAGTCACCCGGGCCCCTAGAAACCATACAGCGGCCTCCCAGGCCCTCCCAGGAGGTTGGGGTGCAGTGGGGCTGGGTGGGACTGGGCACTGTGTTTTTCACAAGTTCCCCAGTGACTCTCACATCGGAGACATCAGGGAAATTCTGCCGGGCAGGATGGGGGCATGCAGACTCCCGGCGGGATGCTGGTACCTGCCTCGTCTGGTGGTTTCAAAAGCTCCAAGATGTTACTCTTCGGCGGAGGGGTGGGGGAGGTATGTGTGTGGGTGTGCTGCTTTCAGACCCCCACCCTCAAATCCAACCAAGCACAGAGTAGGTGCTCAGATTATTGTATCACTATAGGAGACTCAGCAATGGATCCAGGCACAGGGGGACCGGGAGGAAAGGACAAAACAGCAAGCCAAGGCTGGGCCCTCACAGGCCTCTTAAGTCAATGAGGTCCCAGATGGGAGATGAGGGGGTCCCAGCAGGGGGCTTCAAGCTTCAGGACAGTGCAGCCCCCAACTGGGAGCCTCAGGGCTCAGAAGAGAAACTGACCACAAACACGAAAACAACTACTGCCACCTTTTCTGAGTCCCACTGTGTGGGAGCACAGCCTAGGAGGTGCTTTGCCAACATTCTTTCATTTAAGCCCATCAAGGCAAAGAGGCAAGAAGTATCGGGGCTGCATTCAACCTTCACAGGTCCGCAGCGCTTCTGCCTTTGTGGGCACCCTCCTCCATCAAAAAAAATCATTAAAAGTTATATTTTATGACTGCATTGGTATATAGAGGATTATAATCCAGCCTGGATTACGTTCTTCTTCTGATTTTAAAAGAAATTAGAAGGTTGTTGTGGGACCCTGTGTTTGTTTCCTACTGCCGCTATAACAAGCTACCAACAATACAGTGGCTTAAAATAACAGACGTCTATTTTCTTACAGTTCTGGAGGTCAGAAATCTGAAACAGGTGTCACCGAGCTAAATTCAAGGTGTCGGCAGGGTTGCCTTCCTTTACAGGAGGCTGCAGGGGAGACTCATTTCCCTGCCTTTTGCAGCCTCTGGAGGCCTCCCACATTCCTTGGCTCGTGGTTCCTTCCTCCATCCTCAAAGCTGGTCGAGTCCTTCTCGTGTAGCACCACTCTGACGCTCCCTCTCTGCCTCCCTCTGACTCATTTAAGGACCTCTATCGTCACGTTGGGCCTACCAGGATAATCCAGACTAATCTCTCTATTTTAAGGTCAGCTGATCCGTAGCACTAATTCATCTGCAACCTTAATTCCCCTCTGCCACGTAGCAGCCTATCATCTTCACAGTTTCCAGGGATTAAGAAGTGGACCTCTTTGGGAGGCCATTATTTTGTCCACCAAAGCCCATCAATTAGTATCTTGGGCCCTAGGTACTGTGTCTAATGGATAAATTGGGCCTGAACATTAGTGTTATCACGTCACAGCTGAGAAAGCTGAGGCTCAGAGAGTGCAAGCGATTCACTAGAGGCTGCACAGCGTGGAGTTGAGATTGCCACCCTCTGAAGTCAGGGATGGGGTGGGCAGCTATGGTCAGGGTCCTGGGGAAGGTCATGCTGGGGCATCAAAGCCATCTGCACCAACAGGTAGGACACTTGGAAGGGCCTGGGTTTGGTGGGGGGGGTGGCCTGGTTGGTGGGGGCTGACCCAGCCCCTCAAAGCTCCCAGCAATCTGCAGGAAGGTGATGCTGGCGGGCGCTGACAATACAGAGCCGGGGGGGGGGGGCTCCATGATTCACGGCCTAGCAGATGCCTCCCTGCACCAATGTGCTGATTCTTAATAAAACAGATTCATTTATCTCTGACATTTATGACCAGAGACAGAAATCATGTTGGGGAAAATGTATTACTTTTCAAATGCACATTTGCTTCTTCCTCTTCACCTACCAGTCAGCAGACGTAGGTAAGAGTTATTTATTTGAGGTTCCTATTAACCGGTAATTAAGTTGCTAACACACTATGAAAAATGCAATTATCTGGCTGAGGGCATCCTCTTCAGGACGGGCAAACCAGGCTGCAGAGCTGGCTGGAGACCCCGCTATGCTCCCGCGATGTGGGGACTGTGACCCAGAGAACCCAGAGAGGCCAGCAGGGGAAGGTGGGGGAAGATGGATGTACGTCCAGCAGAGGTCAAGGATCCTCAACTCTGATTCTGGGAATCCGGTGATTCAAGAGGCACCCAGGAAGGTGATGATGGGTCATCCTGGGGCCGCAGTGGGGCTCACAGAAGGACACAAGCATGGTAGGAGAAGGACGGGTCCAGGACTTAAGGGTGGGGGGCCCAAAAGTTCATTAGTGCACCCTCCAGAATAGTAATTCCTGCCATTCACACAGAGCCTACTATGCGCTGAGCACCTGGCACAGAGCTCCTTGAACCCTCTGTGATAACCATGGCTAACACATGCCGGCGTGTTGACTGCGGGTGGCACTGTCCCTGCATCTCACACAATGCCTGCCAAAGTGTTCCCAGTTTTCCAGGTGAAATAACCAAGGCACAGAGAGGTTAATTCACCTGCCCATGGTCACACAGCTTGGGGACCAAGATGCATATTTAAGTGGCTGGGCACCAAGGGCAAGAGGACCAGCCCCTCCTTACTTGCTGGGCTGGTCTGAGAAACCAAGAGTCTCAGGGAGGCCCCCATCCCCTCCCTCACCTCCCCAAATCCACCACACACATCAGGCCACCCTACCGTTGACAAGGGTCTCAGGCTGGGAGCAGAAAGGGAGGCAGGCGAGGGAGGCGAGAATCACCCCTCTCCCCAGTTGCCTGCCCAGATCGCCTCACAGATAATTCTCCCTAATGTTTATTGCCTTTCCGCTTACTTATTAGCCAAGCTGCCTCAAAATTTATGCCATATCAATGTCGTAGCAACAGCTCAGCTGCAACGATTGATTTCTTTTATTTAAGATTAAACTAGTTTAGTTTGGAGGCCCTGAGCAAAATCCTCATGTTTGCTGAAAAGATGCTGCTTGGCAGGGGGATTCCTGGGAAGAGTCCCAAAAGCTGGAGCCCCTATGGGCAAGCTGCCAGCCTTCAAGGCTCACGGTTCCCAAGGCAGCGCCACCAACAGAGACAACAGAGGGGAAGATGTGTCGCTGACCAGGGCACCGCCACACATACTGCCTCAGTCACGCGGGGAAGGGCGTGTCTCCTCCCCTCCGATTCCTAAACAAGGCCGCGGAGGCACAGCAATGTTGAGAAACTCACCCAAGCCCCGTAGCAAACTAGGTTTGCCTACCTCTAAATATATGAGACTTCTCTGAACCTAGTGATGATGGGAGGTTTTTTCCCCAAAGTAAATTTGCTGAGTTTCTGAAACCACATCATAAAATGAATTGCCATAAAGCAGGCCACGTTTCCCCACAGGAATGATATAAGGTATTCAGCTTGGGATCCTGATCAATGGCTGGGCATCCAGTACATCATAAATATGACTAGCCCCGCATCATAAATATAAATGTACAATAACTGTAAATGTCTTAATAATCAGTCAAAACGTAAACCCTAAATGGTCATGTAAATTTGTCACAAGTCCTAGAACTTGGGAATAAATACAGCATGTGTATTTGTCACAGGAGAAACCCTGAAGTATTATAAATAATGCACACATTCAGTGCATAAAAAAATAGAGTTCTCTCATATCATAAACTTCACTTTAAAGTAAAGAGTTGTTATAGCAGGGAAAGGAGGGACCTTACATTTTATTTATCCTAGTTACCATCTGATGCTGGGATCCCCATCACAACAGCATTGCCAGAGTCTTCCAGCCTCCACTTGAACACCCCCCAGGGATGGGGAGCTCACTACCTCTATGGCCTCCTAATCTACTGTAGGTTACATTTCCATTGCTGTTCCCCAGCATCCTATGGTTGCTTGAAAGGAATAAGAACAGCACTCCAATCAGGGTGTGGCTAGCAAGGATCTTGTCCTTGATTAATGTTCTGTCACCAGCAAGCTGTGTGACCCTCGGTAAGCTACTGCACTCCTGTGAGCCTCAATTTCCCCATTGAATGGTTTAATAGTATCTACATCACACACTATTATAAAGGCCAAATAAGGTAATTCGTGTTAGCATTTAATATTATTATCCTATTGACCGAGTGTCCTCAGTTTCTTTCATATGTGTCTCCCTTGTCTTTGGGCAGCTGCTCTTGATTTGGTTTTTTGTTTTTTAATATTTATTTATTTATTTGGCTGCACCGGGTCTTAGTTGCAGCACACAGGATCTTCAATGCCACATGCAGGATCTTTGTTGCGGCATGTGGGATCTAGTTCCCTGACCAGGGATCAAACCCAGGCCCCCTGCATTAGGAGGGTGGAGTCTTAGCCAACGGACCACGAGGGAAGTCCCTTGATTTGTTTTTTAAGCCCAGGTGCGAGGCCTTGAATTCATCTTTGTAATGTCACATATTGTTATTTTGAACCATTTCTTTACCCTGTTAAAACGTCTTTGGATCCCGACCCTATCGCCCAACATGTTCGCCATCCCATCAGGGTTTCAATAGCTCACAGACTTGATTAGTAGACAATCAATGTCTTCTTCTAAGTCACTGACAAAAAATGCTCATCTAGATGGGCCTGGGATGGAGTCCTGTGACATATCACTGTAGACCTTCCTCTAGGTCAGTGTTTCCCAAATTGTGTTCCACAGAACCTTTATTTTCCATGAGATACAAATGTGTGTTTGGGAATAAAGGAGGCTTTTATCAGATGAAGTTGACACACACAGATAATAAAACAGCATTTGTATGAAAAAGCAAATATATAACATCTAATGGTAAGCTTCCAGGCTAGATGGTTTACCTTCCAACAGTATGGGAGGTAGTATTTAAATCCATTTTGTCCACTAAGATTTAATTTTATAAAAGAATTCCAGGACTTCCCTGGTAGTGCAGTGGTTAAGAATCCGCCTGCCAATGCAGGGGACACGGGTTCGAGCCCTGGTCCAGGAGGATCCCACATGCCGCGGAGCAACTAAGCCCGTGCGCCACAACTACCGAACCTGCGCTCTAGAGCCCGTGAGCCACAACTACTGAGCCCATGTGCCACAACTACTGAAGCCTGCGCGCCTAGAGCCCGTGCTCCACAACAAGAGAAGCCACCGCAATGAGAAGCCCATGCATGGCAACGAAGAGTAGCACCTGCTCGCCACAACTAGAGAAAGCCTGCGTGCAGCAACGAAGACACGACACAGCCAAAAATTAAATAAATAAATAATTTTTTTAAAAAATAAAATGGCAGCTGCTTTTTTAAAATAAATACATAAATAAAAGAATTCCAAGCTACATGTAAAGATGTTTAATGTCACTAATCATTTCAGACATGCAAATCAAAACCACAATGAAATATCTCACTAGATACCCATTAAGATGGCTCCTATAAAAAAAAAAAAACAGAAAGTAACAAATTTTTTAGAACATGGAGAAATTGGAAGACTTGTGTACTATTGGAAGGAATATAAAATGGTGCTGCCAGTATGGAAAACAGCATGGGGATCCCTAAAAAATTAAAAATATAATTACCATGTGATCCAGAAATTCCACTTCTGAGTTTATACCCAAAAGAATTAAAAGTAGAAACTCAAACAGATATTTGTACACTCACGTTCATAGCAGTACTACTCACAATAGCCCAAAGGTAGAATCAACCCAAGTGTCTTATCGACAGATGAACAGATAAGAAAATGTGGTATGTGCATACAATGGAATATTATTCAGCCTAAAGAGGAATGAAATTCTGACACATGCTGCAACATGGGTGAGCCTGGAGGACATTATGCTAAGTGAAATAAGCTGGTCACAAAAAGATAAATACTGTTGGATTCCACTTGCATGAATGAGGTCCTGGAGTAGTCAAAATCATAAAGACAGAAAGTAGACTGGTGGCTGCCAGGGGCTGGGTGAGGGGAGAATGAGGAGCTACTGTTTAATGGGTCTAGAGCTTTGTTTGGCCACATGGATAGAGTGCTGTGGATGGGTGGTGGTTTATGTGCACAGCAATGTGAATGTACTGAATGCCACTGAACTGTACAGTTTAAAATGGTTAAGATGGTAAATCTTCTGTTATGTGTACCTCCTATGAGTGCCCTCCCCATAGCCAATCACTCCCTCCTTCCTCGGATGCTTTAGTTCTTTCAACGTCCCTGCCCCTGGTGAGAACCCCAGCCATGCCAGAACCTAAGAGGTTCTGAGGCACTTCCTAGGGGCCCTTGTTCGATCCCACAGGAGCAAGCAGAGTAGGCAGCAGCCATCAAGTTTGATTCATCTCTGTGGGCTCCTATTTAGACCCTAGGCACCAGCTTCAAGAGGCTGCCCCCCCGGCATAGCCACCTCAGGTGCCCCACCCCACCTGCCATCACTGGAGTCCCTCCCAGGGCCAAGAACAGACCTGATGGGACCACAGGGGATTGAGTACCCCAAATATTCTACGCTTCCCCCCGCAATGTCTGAGAGCCAGCACCACCTCAGACCTGACACACAGTGGCTGTCTGTGGAATGAATCAATGCCCACACGGAGGTGAGCTGAGCTTTCCTGCCCAAATGACTATCCATCATTTCAGATTCCTTTCTGCCTCCCCTTGCAGCCCTGCCTAGGACCCAGCCTCCCCAGCGTTAAAGGAAAAAATATATTTATGGTGCTTGTTAAAGATGGTAGGGCAGACTCTATTCAGGACCACTGCCACAGGTACAGGGACCACTGCAATAAGATTTGGGGTTGGGGGTAGGGGGATTGGGCCCAACTCTGAAAACAGCATGAGCAAGTGGGAATTTATAGCCAAGGATCAGGATGAGTGGGGGTCAGTGGATGGAAAATTACCAAGAGGAAACATCAGGGGTGAGGGGGATTCTGGATAAACTGACCTAATAGGATTCTTGCTGAAGACAGGCCAGGGAGCTCAGACATCACCTAGAGGATGCTGCAGGGTGAGGAACCATATCGGATTTCGAGGCTCTGGTTAAACTGACTTAGCAGCATTCTTGCTAAAACTAGATTTTTCAAGGAAGTACACAGATGGGCGCAGGAGAAAGTTACAGATACTGACTCAAGTTTGATCAAGAAGAGACTCTCTCTCCAGCCCTTCCTGGGGTTTGTGAATGACCTCTAATCAGCGGAGCTTAAACATGAAACCTGCCATCATGCCACTCTCCTTGTCTCAAAAGACATCTTTTGGAAACATGGGCCCACGTCTCCCAAAAACGTCTGTCTAAGCAACTCAGACACGTCACCTTCTCTCCTCCCACCTGTGTCCCCTGAGAACACAGTCATTGGAAGTCCTGAAGCTGCTCGTCAGTTCTCAGCAATGGCCACTAGATGGCGATATCGTGCCTCAGGTACTTTCCGAAAGAGAGCAGCTTGCGGAAACAACACACAGGATCTATATTAAACAAAAAGTAAAGAATGGGAGGAAGGAGAGGAAGTGGAAAGGCAGGGACTTTGAATTCCAGCTCCCCCTCCTGCTACGTGGCTATATAACCTCGAACACGCCCACTAATCTCCCAGAGCTTCTGCACCTATAAAATGGAGCTAGTGGTGGGAGCTGCTCCTAAGGCAGTCATTAGAGTCCCGGGTGCACATTCGGATCTCCTGGGGCGCTGTAAAACCCAGCGAAGTCTAGCCCCCACTCAGACCAATTAAATAAGAATCTCCACGTGTGCCTCTCCTCAACTCACGCTTGCCTGCATCAGAATCACTTGATGCTCTTAAATAACACAGATTGCTGGGCCCTACCCCCGGAGTTTCTAATTTAGCAAGTTTGGGGTGGGGCCCAAGAATCGGCTGATGTTGCAGGTCAGAGCCATACTTTTTTTTTTTTTTTTTTACATCTTTATTGGAGTATAATTGCTTTACAATGGTGTGTTAGTTTCTGCTTTATAACAAAGTGAATCAGTTATACATATACATATGTTCCCATATCTCTTCCCTCTTACGTCTCCCTCCCTCCCATCCTCCCTATCCCACCCCTCTAGGTGGTCACAAAGCACCGAGCTGATCTCCCTGTGCTATGCGGCTGCTTCCCACTAGCTATCTATTTTACGTTTGGTAGTGTATATATGTCCATGCCACTCTCTCATTTTGTCACATACTTTTGAGAGCCTCTGCCATGGAGAGAGAGAGAAGGTCAGCTAATGCATATAAAGCGCCAAGTACCGTGCCTGGCACAAAGGAAACTTTCAGTGAATGTTCGTTACTCTTTTCCTTAACCCACTGCCATGCTTCCACGCTATCTGTGGGTCACCCTGGCACCAATCTGGGCCCAGTTTTGAAGTTAGACACCCTGCCATCTACTCACTATATGCCCAGGAATGAACTGAGCCTCAATTTCACATCTGTAAAATAGGAGTGAAAATTCCTGCCTTGCCAGGATGTGATGAGGGAAGTAATATATACATGGCACAGGGGAAGTCTCAAGATGTGGCAGCTAATCTTCATGACCTTGAATTAGGCAATGGTTTCTGAGGTTTGATACCAAAAGCACAACAGACAAACGGAAAAATATATATATATATATATATATATATATATGACTTCATTATAACAAAGCTTTTATATTTCAAAGGACACTATTAAGAAAGTTAAAAAAAACAATCCAGAGAATGGGATAGAACATTTGTAAACCACATATTTGATAAAGGAGTTATATCTAGACATATAAAAAACTTGCAACACAAGCAAAAAAAGGACAAATAACCCAAATAAAAATGGGCAAATGATGTGAATAGACACTTGTCCAAAGATATACAAAGAGCCAATGAAAAGATGCTCAACAATATTAGTCATTTGGGAAATGCAAATCAAAACCATAACGAGGGCTCCCCTGGTGGCGCAGTGGTTGAGAGTCCGCCTGCCGATGCAGGGGACACGGGTTCGTGCCCCAGTCTGGGAAGATCCCACATGCCGCGGAGCGGCTGGGCCCGTGAGCCATGGCCGCTGAGCTTGCGGGTCCAGAGCCTGTACCCCACAACGGGAGAGGCCACAACAGTGAGAGGCCCACGTACCGCAAAAAAAAACAAAAAAACACCCAATCAAAAACTGAGCAGAAGATCTAAATAGACATTTCTCCAAAGAAGCCATACAGATGGCCAACAGGCACACGAAAAGATGCTCAATATTGCTAATCATTAGAGAAATGCAAACCAAAACTACAATGAGGTATCACCTCACACCTGTCAGAATGGCCGTCATCAAAAAGTCTACATGTACTAAAGGCTGGAGAGGGTGTGGAGAAAAGGGAACCCTCCTGCACTGTTGGTGGAAATGTAAATTGGTACAGCCACTATGGAAAACAGTATGGAGGTTCCTTAAAAAACTAAAAATAGAGTTACCATATGACCCAGCAATCCCACTCCTGGGCATATATCCAGTAAAGGTGAAAACTCTAATATGAAAAGATACATGCACCCCAATGTTCATAGCAGCACTATTTACAATAGCCAAGGGGACGCGGGTTTGTGCCCCGGTCTAGGAAGATCCCACATGCTGCGGAGCGGCTGGGCCCGTGAGCTGTGGCCGCTGAGCCTGCACGTCCGGAGCCTGTGCTCCGCAATGGGAGAGGCCACGGCAGTGAGACGCCTGTGTACCGCAAAAAAAAAAAAAAAAAAGGTGTGTGTGTGTGTGTGTGTGTGTGTGTGTGTGTGTGTATCCAAATCACTTTGCTGTACACCTGAAACTAACACAATATTGCAAATCAACTGTACTTCAATTTTATTTAATCTTTACACAAAAGCTTGTACACAAGTGTTCAAGCAGTCTTACTCATAATAGCCAAAAAGCAGAAACAACCCAAATGTCCATCAACTGATGAATGGATAAACAAATGTGGAATATCTACACATACACATTAGAATATTACTCAGCCATAAAAGAATAATGAAGTACTGATAGATACACAGCATGGATGAACCTTGAAAACATGATGCTAAGTGAAAGAATCCAGTCACAAAAGACCAAATATTGTATGATTCCATTTACGTAAGATGTCCAGAAAAGGCAAATCCATAGAGACAGATAGTAGATTCGTGGTTGCCAGGGGCTGCGGGTGGAAGAGAACCAGGAGTGACTGCTAATGGAGTACTGGGTTTCTTTTGGGGTGATGCAAATGTTCTGGGATTAGATAATGGTGATTGATGCACAACTTTGTGAATATACTAAAAAAAAAAAAAAAAAAACACTAAATAAAGGTTCTTACAGATATAAAATTCTAGACCCAAAGAGCAAAAGATGGTGGTCATCAGGCAGGAACTGGCACCAAATAGCAGACTAGTGAAAACAGAAGTGGGCTGGGGTGAGACTATGTATGCCCCTCCCAGAGTGAGGGAGGGCCATAGTGAGAGTCCCAGAGCTGAGGCCCTGCAGCGCTGGCCTACAGGGTGGGAAAGGGTGGCAAACCTTCCCCATCCAGCCTCCCTCGTCACCAGGAGTCTAGACCCTCCAAACCCCACCACCCTAACCCCCGTCTTCCCTCACTCCAGCCAACGACCACCATGTGTTTCCTGTGAGTGACCACAGCCAGGACTCAAAAGCAGAAGGAAACGTTCCCAGAAGCACAAACAGAGCGGGAGGAGCTGCTCTCAGAAGTGGTCCTTCAGCCCAAGGCAGGGGAACCCCTGATGATGGCCAGATTCTCAGACGCAAGGGGGTACAGAAACAGCCCAAGCCTTTGCAGAGCCGTCCACACGCACAGACCCCCAGTTTCCTCCTCTCCGCTGGTGGGATTGCCACAGCACCACCCTGCCCTCCCTGCCCGCGGGCTTGTTAGAACTGTACATAAACTGAGCGTACAGCCTCAGAGACAGCCCTGTGCATACGAGAATGAGCCCAGGGGCTGCGGAGGGTTGCTTTGGGCTGGGTAGAGTCTCTCGTTTCCCTCCTGGTTCTCAGTGGCATGGCAGGTGGATGAAGCTGGAGGACCCCCAAGACCTCCACCAGCTGGGATCACTTCCCCGCAGCCTGCCTTGAGTTCTCCCTGGCAGCTTCCCTCCCCAAGACCGGCTCAGACTCCCACCACCAAACCGGACTGTGCCCAGAAGATCTGCCTCACAGGCCACAGGGGGCAGGGTCTGGAGGCAGCTGAGGGGCCTGGAGAAGGGCCAGAGCCCTGTTTGCCCCATCAAGAGGCAGGATCAAGCGGCTCCTGACCCACCTTCCTGCCCCACAGATGGCAAAGCCTCCGATCCATTGTTCTCTGGGACACTTGATGCAGGACGCAAGCAACGCGGGGCCCAGAGGTAGGAAGTCCTGGCTTCCGTGTAGCCAGCTCTCTGCCAGACTCAGGCTTGCCCTCCAATCAGGGAGGAAGGGCCCTTGGTCCCATCCTGCCACTCCCGGCTCGCTGGGCCACCCTGGAGCAAGGTCTTGACCTCTCTGGGCTTCTGCAGGAGATGAGGGTGCACAAGGCTTGGTCAACAGGGTAACAGAGGCAGATGATTCCAGATCATGGAGGAGGAAGGGGCTGCCCCCAGGCCTGGCCCAGCTGTACCCCTCAGCCCACTTGTGCACCCATAAACACACATGGTCACATCAATGTGGGCGTCTTACATGGTCCACGCAAGCTCTGGCATGTGCACATGTAGCCACACGGCTGCCAAACAAACGCCGCGCACGTGCAGAGGCCGCGCTCACACCCTCACACGTGCGCCCCCCACCGTCAGCCTCTCTCTGGCGCCACTGTCATGACTAACGTTATCGAGTGGCTACTGTATGACAGAGACAGCTCTGTGCACTTTACTTGAACCCTCTCAATGACTCCTTCCAGCAACCCCATGAGGAAGGCACGCGAAGGCACGCAAACACTCCCATTTTACAGAATGGGAAACTGAGGCACCAAAGGTGTGTCCAGGATCAGCGGGACCGTAAGCAGCAGGCGTGCCCAGGACCTCAACCCTCACGTCAGGCTGCTCCTGGGTACCCCTCAGCCCCGAGCTCAAACACCGCTTCCTAACAGCCTGCCCGGATGTGGTGGGAGAAAAGTGAGAAACATCTGGGAAAGTGCTGTGCAGATAAGGTATTGTTCTCACTGTCGGGAATTCAATCCCTGTTCAATCAGTCCCTTCCTGGCCAAGGAAAGGCCTCACTTAGTCCAGCTCCAGCAACTGTACACTCTCAACAGCCACAGCTTATGGCTCCCCAGCCCGGCCACAGACCACCAGACTGGACGGGGTGAATCACCTAAAATTCAGGGTTCCTCGGGGCCCGCCCTGTGAGAGGCCCCCTGGGGTCCCCGTGCCTGAGCTCCCCAGTGTGGCTTGAAAGGCCCCGGCCGCCTGGCTTTACCCCAGCCAGTCCCTGATTTCCCCCTCCAGCAGCTCAACGCTTCCACACAGGGAATGGCCTCTCCTTCCCAAACAGGCCTCTGTGCCTTTGACCTTGCTGTTCTCTCTGCCTGGCCAGTCCTTCCTCTTGCCCCCAGGCTACCTCCTCCAAGCACCCCCAGCACAAGGCACACACCTCTGTCACCAACCTGGCTCCGCCAGTGCTGCTCACACTGGTCTGACACATCGAAAGTGGGGACCCAGCCTGGGTCACCTCTGCGTCCCCCATGCCCACCTCAGAGCTAGACAAAGCCTGCACATCATGAAATGTAGTTTTTAAATAACAAACAAGCACAAAACACTGTCAAACGATGACATGCTGACTGGAGTAGGATTGTGATGTAGAGTGAGCCCTCAACTGGGAACTGGAAGACGAGGGTTGGAATCCTGGCTCCGCTACTCAGGAGCTGTGTGACCTTGGGCAAGTTACTAAGCTTCTCTGAGCCTCAGCTCCCTCATCAGGGAAATGGGAATATGACTAGTACCTACACTTCTCAGGGCTGTAGTGAGGAATCGTTATATAAGAGGGGAGGAGCCCAGTAGGCTTTGGAACTGAATGAGTGGGGTACAGGTGAGATGGGATCTTTCCAAGGGCCAAGATGCTTTCCAGAATGGGAGTTTAGCAGGGCTGGATGGAGGGGTGGTGCTGGGTTGGGCTAACAGAGGTAGGAAGGAAGAGCATCCTGGGTGCAAGGGAAACCGTGCAACTCAGGTTGGGACTTGAGCCCCAAGGGCCGGGACTCGAACCCAGCCAAAACCCAGACTAGGACTTGAACCTATGCTCTTTGAACTGAGATCACACACCACCTGGTCTCAGGACTTAATGAAGCTCAGGTTCTTGATGTCTCATTGCAGAAAGAATTCAGTGAGAGACAAAGTGGTAGGTAAGAAGTGGATTTATTTAGAGAGAAACATGCTCCACAGACAAAAGAGTGTGGGAGTTTTTATAGGGGTGGGTACTTTCACAGGTTAATGAGTGGGAGGTGTATTGCAGCTATTTTGGGGAAGGGTTGGGGATTTCCAGGAACTAGGTCACCGCCCACTTTTTGACCTTTATGGTCAGCCTTGGAGGGAACTGTCATGGCGCCTGTGGGTGTGTTACAATGAGCATATACTGAGGCTCAAGGTCAGTGTAAGTCAACTTGTCCGCCATCTTGGACCTATTTGGTTCTAAACAGTTTATGTCATGTCCTTGGGCTATGTCATTCTTTCAAAGGTTGTGCCCTGGCCCCTTCCCTCCTGTTTCACAAGGACAGCATAGGCAAAGGCCCTGAGGCAGGAGGCCACAGCAGCTCAGCCTAAGGTGGGCCTGGGGGTGTTCAGCAGGGCTCAGCACGTTCGCAGAAGCCCTGGCTTGAGGTGGGCAGTGCCGCCCTGGGCTAGCTACTCAGTGCTGTAAAAGGGGCAGAGCCACACACCCTCTCTCAAGATCACCCTGCGTATTAAAAATAAGGCTCAGAGCCTGGGCCAGGAAAGACACATAACAGGTTGGTGACTGTAATTAAGTCCACCCCAGTCTCAGAGTTTATCAAGGGACAGCCTCTTTCACCTCCCTGGGTCCCCACTCCCAGCCGGCACAGAGTTGGGCCCCCAGCAGGGCTGAGAGGCTGACTGACTGATTCAGGGCCTCCTTGAAGCCTTTGAGAAAAGGACCCACTATGTGCTGGAATATACTACGGACCACAGCTACACTCGCCCCACGCCCGGGTCTATCTCAACGTGTCGGCGACTCATGCACCCACTCACCCATGCTCTCATTCACGCATTCATTCGTTCAGTGACCCCGGCTCTGGGCCCACCCTGAGCTCAGCTCTGAGTGCCCAGAGGTGAGCCCCGCCCAGCCCCTGCTTGGAGCAGAGCTCCCTGTTCCTTGCGGAGCCACAGCTGAGGGTGAGACTCCTCCCCTGCTCCTCCTCCCACCCCCCCACCCCCCCCCCCGAGCCCCTGCAGGCTACCCTACACCGACCCCCACCTTCTGTTTCCTCAGAAGGTTGTGTGTGTTCACTGCCCTCTCCACAGCCAGGGGGCCTTCCCCAAATCCCTGCTGCACCAAAGGCCAAAGTGCTTTCCTTGCGTTTAAGACTCAGCAGGCTGCTCACACAGCGCCCTGCACTCAGGCTCACGGGTAACACAGCCCTCTCCTGCCCACCCCACGCCCGCCCCCAGCGGGCAGCCTGGGAGCCCAGGGCACTCAACTGTCCCCTCTGTCCCCCCAGCCCAGGGAAAGTCTGAGCCTCAGGTACCCACACTCCTCATCAGCCGCAGGTTTCGAGCAATTATCTGGAGAAAAGAGGAAGGAAATGAAAAATATTTCAGCCACCAAATCAAGCTACGGACCGAACCACGGAGTATATCCCAGGCGCTTTCACAGGAGCATCCTAACTTTATCCCTCCCTACCTACGTGTTCTGTGACACTGTGTGCTGCGCTCACGCGCTCTGCCAGGGCTTCGCCTACAGGTGCAGGGCCACCCCGTGCAGGGGTGAAGAGCCCTACACACCCACACGCTCCCTGCAGAAGTTGCAGAGTGGGCTGGCTGCCCTTCTAGGAGCCCACGGTTTCGAGTCCACGTTTATGGAGTGCTCAACCCGCGCTGTGCGCCCACCAGGAACAGACACGCAAAGGAGACACAATCCAGGTGCAGGGAAGAGAGAGAAGCAGATGAGCGAGGTGGTGGGCCGTGAAGGGGGTCTGCGTAAAAGGCTTCAGGGGCCCGGAGGAGGGAGTGGGGCGGCAGAGGAGAGGGCAGAGGAGACAAGCTCTGGCGGGAGCAGGGGATGGGGGCTCGGCAGGTAGGTGAGGGGGGCAGAGGAAGCAGCCCAGGGAGAGGAAGAGTGCAGGCAAAGACCCGGGTGGAGCCCAGCCTCCCTCTGCCACCCTTGGGCCTCCCACTGTGGGGAAGAAGGAACGGGATCGCTTGCTGATGAGCCCCTTCTGTGCGCCAGACTCAGCCAGGCGGGAGAGCTTGGTGGGTGAGGAGTCAGCCTCTGGACACAGAGGCCTGGCTGGGAATTTCCAGTCCACCACTGACAAGCGCTGTGATCTTGGGAGCACTTAGTTCCCAGGCTATGTTTCCCCATCTGGATAACGGGAATAACAATAGAACCCTCCCCCGGGGTTGTCCTGAGGACCCAAAGGGGTGTCCCATGGAGGGAGAGCTCCCAGGCCGGGGTCCTCCAAAGTCAGTGTGCAAACACGCGGCCTAGAAGCTACATACGTGTAGGTCTCAGGGCTCCATTGCCAGCCTTTCTGCCTCTGCCGCGCTGCTGGGGCCTGGGAATCTGCATTTTCAACACGCGCTCTCCAGGTGATTCTGAGACAGGTGGCCAGAGGACCACACGTTGAGAAATACCTGTTCAACGCATGTGCGCTGTTACAGTCATTTATTTTCATTGTCTCATCTGCTGCTCTGACAGCCCTGCAAAGTCTGAACTGGGAACTCATTTCACAGGCGAGGAAAGGGGCTCAGAGAGGCAAACTCCAGGTCACACAGCCAGTGATAAGCTGGCATAGGATCTGCACCGGGTCTGTCAACCCCCAAGCCTGAACCTCTCCAAGCAAGATGTCATAGGGCCCCCTCCCTGGTCAACTTGTGTCCTAGCAGAGGCCGGGTGGGTGTCCCCGGGCCTTGTTATCACACTCCCCAGCCCACCCACACCACCTCCATTGTCACTTCCCCCTCCAGCTACTAATCAGGTCCCACAGACCATCCCGTTTCCTGCCGGCCCTCTGGCTGCCTCCTTTGCTCCTGATGGGACCTTCCTGGCCTTGTGTCCTCCCGTCACCTCCTTTGCCTCCAGAGGGGTTGGAATCGGGGCTGGGCAGTGGCAGAAATCGGGCAGGGGACCCTCAGGGGCACGAGCTTCCCTCCGTGGCCTGGACTTCCTCTCCGTGGAGGTCCCATCCCCACCCCCGGGGCACACGCCCGGATGGCCAACCCCTTGCTTACTAACGACAGGAACAGCGAGTTTCAGGGCAGAGTCAACTTCCCCCCAGACTAAGATCACAAAGGGAATTGGCAGATGGTGCCAGGACCTCGTCCCTGTCTGCCACCAGGGCTGAGTCTGAGACCCAGCAGGAAGTGATGCCCGGGCCCGGACCAACCCCATGGGCACAGAGACCACAAGGGCAGGCAGTCGGGCACAGGCGGGTGTGAGGAGAAGCCAGGCTGAGGCGCGAGGCGCGGAGCCCTGGCCGGCCCTGGCTTCTCTGTGGCCACCCCACCCCCTGGCAGGAGAAAGCAGAGTTAATCCCGTTGGAGAAAAAAGTGCTGAGCCTTTGTTTGTTCATTCCACAAACAGCCAGCGCTGTGCGGCTTCCCGCACAGAGGCCGCCTCAGGACCACCCTCCCTCCAGCATCATCTGCCTGCCCTGCCGCTGGAGTCCCCTCAGCACACAAACATGCCGGCACTGCTTTAAAACAAAACCTAAAAGCCGCCCTCTCTCTGCTCCATTCACTGCCAGTCTGGGGGAAGGAGCCGGCAACACACGCCTCCACTTCCTGATCCCCCTGCACCAGCCGCCGCCCCCCTCAGTCCTTCACGTCTACTCCTTTCCCTTTAACCTGCTCTGGTCACAGCCATCAGTGACCTCCGACTTCCAGATCTAGTGGTCAAGTCTCAGTGCTCACCTTTCCCAGGCTGACCCCAGCCAACACCCCTGGTTTCCCTCTTTCCTCCCTGGGCTCTCTCCTAAGGAATCTACAAATCTCAGAGGCCCGGGGCCTCCCTCCCTGTAAGCTCGTCCACTGCCGTGGCCTCCGGTGCCAGCCAGACGCTCAGGGCTTCCAAAACTCACCTCCAGGCTGAGTGTCTCCAACTGTATCCACCCTTGTCTCCCACTGTCTCCAACTGTATCCACTAAATCCACCCCCCCGCCCCGTCCCCAACTGTATTCACCTATATCTAACTATCTACCTCTATCTCCAACTGCCAATCTGACATGGCCACCTGGGTGTCTCAAAGCCATCTCGAACTCATCACGCCTGGAACAGGGAAATCTTTATCTTCTCCTCCCCCAAAATACCCTCCCACTCCATTCCCCATCTCCACACCAGTGTCCACGGACTTAGTGTCCCTGGGCAAGGCTCTCTCCCTCTCAGCTCTCTGTTTGCCCAGCTGTGTAAGAGAACCAGTTCGGGACTTCCCAGCCATTCATCCATCCATGGAAAAACAAGGGCAACTAGCCAAAGATTCCCACTACCTGCCCTGGGAGATTCCAAATCAGTTGGACTGGGGTGGGGCCCCCGTATCTGCGGTTTGTAAAACCTCCTCTTGTAACTCTCATGATTAACAGAATCTGAGCGCCTTCTGCCTGCAGCTTCTTGGTTCTAACGGTCCCTGGTCCTGCCTCCAGCTTCCCCATCTTCCACGCCCCTCTTGGACTCTTGTTTATCTCAACAGCCATGTGAGGCTGAGGTTATATTATCCCCATTTTACAGAAGAGGAAACTGAGGCTGCGGTGGAGGTGCATGACTGGTCCATCAGGCAGCTGGCTCCACCTGATATTCCTGAACCCAGACGGCGCTCCCCCTAACCCCCAACACCCAGGCTGGCACCTTACAGCTGGAACCCAGGCCCATGCCCACCGGAAGTCAATCCAGTTCACAGACTCAGGAGCCGCGGCCTGTTCCCATCTCCTACCCACCCCACCGCAGAGGCCCCTGAGGCCTCCCCAGCCACTGCAAAGTCTGCCCCTCTCCCAGCATGTCATGGAGTCACCCGGGAAAATCTGGCTCTGGGTCCAAGGTGACCCAGGCTGGATTTCTGGCTGTGCTAGGCCCCAGCTGAGTAGACAAGCACCTTAAACTTGCTGAGTTTCAGTGTCCTGAGCTATAAAGTGGGGGTGACGGCACCTGCCCTTGGGTTTACAAGGAAGGTGAACGAAGCCCCTTGGCAGGTGTTGGGCTCAAAGCCCCAGAGCTGAGGCCTGGGGCTGGGGCCCGAGTTAAGCGTCCCGGCCAAGTCCGGGGCTAGGCCTCCATGGGGACAGCCCAGCCGGGCCGAGGAGGCCGCCCACCACGGGGCCTGCCTCTCTGCAGCCAGCCCGGCCCTCACAAACGAACAATAACAGGAAACCATCCTTGGGGAGGCGGGGGGCGGGGGGGCACATGGGCCAGGGCCAGCTGGAAAACCTGAAGGGGCGGCGGCCAGGCCTCCCTCACCGCCGGGTGGGGCTCCCCTCCAGAGGCTGTTGGCCGAGCTCTGCACAGTTCCACGGCACGCTCAGCCCCCGGCCGGACAGCCAGACGGAACGGACACACCTCTCAGCCCACAGCCAAGGTGAGTGAGGGTCCCTGACTTCCCCACGTGTAGAATGGCCATCATCGGCTCCCAGGGAAGCGCCGCTCCTTGGGGTAGACTCGGTCTCCTGGCTCACAACAGAGCTGGGAAGGTGCGCCCAGGGGTGGTGCCGTGGACACGGAGGGATGTTCTCGGGGAAGGGGTAAGCTCGGCTCTCTCACAGGTAGACTCCCAGACTCAAGGGCCCACTGGCTTCCGTGGGTGCTGGGCTCAGATGCTCCGAGGGCAGGGTTCCACCTGAGTCGCCCAGCATGCCAGGGGCAGAGGACTGGCACCCAAGTGGTGCCCGTTCCCCCACGAGAGAGGATTTACCACGGATGACATCATCCCCTCCCCCCGAAGGCTCTGTGCTGGGATTGGGAGAGGAGCCCTGGAAGGGGAGCTTGGAGCCTCGCCCCTCCCTGTCAGCCACTGCCCCCATTTTCAGTACAGGCAAGCTGAGGCTCGACACTGGGCACCTGAGGCCCTACCTGCGGAATCCCCTTCCCTCCTTCCCCAGACACCGTAGGGGCCGGTTACGAGCTGCAGAAGCTGTAGTTTCTCTCCCCCAAAACCGAGGTACCCATAGACTGGGGGCCAAGGGACCCAGCAGCCCTCATATTTTAGAGAAGTTCCCCCCAAAGACTTGAAGGCAGGCGGTCTAGGGCGAGAGCCGTTCTGGATAAAAATCCCAGCTCTACCACGCACTTCCCGCATGACTTTGGCAAAATTCCTCAGTGTCTCCAAAACTCAGTTTGCTTGTCTGAACAATGGAGATGGCGAATCCTTTTGCAGCTCATCGTGAGAGCTGGAAATGACGTCTACAGAAGGCTCTGAGGCACTGGAGCTCATTACTTTATATTACCAGCAAGCCGATGAACTAGATACAGCCTTTCTCCATTTCTCAGTTGAGGCAACTGAGATTTGGAGCAAGAACTCATACCCCAAAGCCCAGGCTCTTTCCAGAACCATGAAGTTTCTCATGTGCCAGCCTCCTCATCTGTAAACTGGAAGAAAGGGTCTTTTCATGAGTCAATTAAAGGAAGCGATATACACACTTGGTACCGGGAACGGATCGTAGGAGGGGAGCTTTAAGAAATCACAACTGAATTTACCTGCCACCCAGAGCTGACCACGGCTTGAGTGTCACAAAGGTTTTGACCCCTGAGGTCGGTCAGTCCCCAGCAGGTGAGAGATGCGTCAGCTCACCCTCCAGCGAGCGCTCTGGGCAGCTACTCCGCGCCAAGCACTATGCTCGTTCCTCACCCCCACCCCATGGACATTTCTGCCGTGGGTGGTGGGCAGGCAGGATCCTGACAGGAGACGAAGGGCATTCCAGGGGAGGCAGGGAGCCTGGGCAGCTCATTGGACCTGGAGAGGCCAGTGCAGCCAGAAGGTTTTCAGAGCAGGGAGTGGCAGGAGGACCAGCGATGCTGAAGGCCGTGAGTAAGTACCAGGACCGAGAATTCTGGGGCATCTTCAGGTGATGGGGAACAGCAGGACCCTCCCATCTGGCCTGAGTCCAGCCATGTGTGGGTGCCAGCCTGGAGGGCAGCAGGCAATCAAGGGGCCCAGGAGCCTCTGCGCCCCCAGGCAGCCCTGCTAATTCTGGCTTCCAGTGGTGAGGGGGTAGGCGAGGGGCCCACTGGCCTTGCAGGGGTTAAGCTGCCCACCCTGCAGTCTAGACCCGAGCGATTGTGCTGCCGAACAAGGGCCGGACATGGGAGCAGGAAGCCGGAGGGGCCATGCTTATTTTCTCCCATAGCTGGATGACTCACGGCTCTGCTGCTGCCTCGGGGATACACAGTGGACACACTGGCCACTAGCTCAGGGAAAAAAAAAAACCTTGAGCCCCTTGCCCATGGGATCCATCCCTTACTACTTCCATCACCTCTCTGCACCCCCTTGGCATCCTTGAAGCTACTAAAAGAATTCCCATTTGACAGACAGGACCACAGAGTCTGAGAGAAGCTGAGCAGCCAGTCCAAGGTCACACAGTTAGTATGAGGTAAAAGCAGGAGATGAAGGAGGCCAGCCCCTTCTGACCCCACTGCCCTGTCACACTCCATAGGGAAGCCTGGAGAGGGGAGAAGCCGGGGAGGACTGAACCTGACAGTTCAAGCCATAGAAGCAGGCACCAGGATGAGCCAGGAGCCCGATGATCCTGGGGGAGGAATGTTCTAGGAGACAACTGCTGCCCTCAGTAGCTTGGCTTCTGGCTGGAGAGATACTGACAAGCCCATCGTAACCCAGATCCAAGCTGATGTTGGGTGGAGAAATCACGGAAGACTCCCTAGAGGAAGAGCAGGAGCCCCAGAGAATGCTGGGAGGTCTTGGGTCTGCTCTCTGAGCTTCAGTCTTCTAATTTCTCTAGGGCAAGGGATGGACCACATGGTCTCTAAACTCATTCAGGGACCTCCAGATTGTCCGCCACAGCTTAACGATCAGCTTCTGGCAGGTGCAGACACTGGGAGGAGGGGGAAGTAGGGCCATGGGGCTGGGCCAGGAAGGCAGTGAATGAGATTTCCTTCTAGAGGAGAACAGACAGGAGCAGGAGGTAGGCCCAGGGCAGAACCAGGAAATGAGGTCAGGTGTGAGTCGGCCAGTCAAGCCCACAGCTGCCAGGCCAGGCTGAGTGGGTAGGTGAGGGTTGAGACACCCACACATTTACTAAGCACCTACTGTGTGCTGGGCTTTGTACCCATGATCTCATTCAATCCTTCATTAGAGATGAGGAAGCTAGAGCTCAGAGAGGGCAGGGAATGGGCCTAAGGCCACACAGCTCGTGAGCAAACACGCAAGTGTGTGAGACTTGTTGCCGCCAATGACTGCCTCAGAGACCCAAGCAAAGTCAGAAAGCCCAGAGAAGGCTGGAAAAGGCTCTCCCAAGGGTGGGTTTTCTCTCCTTCAAGCTTTGAGCTGCCCCATTAGGGGATAAGGGAATGACCCAGAGACCCCAGGACAAATTTGTTTCGAATCACACTAGGTCTGGTGAATTGGTTGTATCTAGCTCGAAGACTGTATTGAGGATTCAGGGGCTGAGTTCAAGTTCGGTGGGAACGAACACTGTAAGTGATTAGTGATGTCTGCCATGAGTATGTGAACGGCAACCCATGATCTCTGTTTTGCCAGCCCTACCTTCGGAAGCCCCCTGCACACGGGTGTATGTTCATCAGGGACCCATAAGAAGGATAATCTGACTGTCCTCAAAGGATCAAAATCCTAATGGTGGTGCGTCTGACAAAGTGATGGGCCATTAGAGATGCTGTTTGGTGACAGAAGGAGCTTCTCTGAGTTATATCAACCACTGTATGTGCTCTGACCACCCAAGGTGTTGTAGGCAGATTTGTGCAGATTTGTTTCAAATCCTGTGAGGAAGGAGGGAAGGAGTGCAAGATCAGAGCTGGAGACCGAGGCAGGCTGACAGACAGCAGTAGGGACACCGACACCTCAAGGTCCTCTGTGCCTTGACTTCACACGGCTGGATGCCGGGATGAAGTGGATGCCTGGTCAGAGACACTTGCGCCAGCAGGCCGAGGCTGCGCTGGAGCAGGAGCCAATCAGAAGACCTTGTGGGGGGTACGGACTGGGGCTTGAAAAGAAGCAGAGCATTCACCCAGGGGCCACAGCAAGGAAGGGCATTCGGACAGAGGGAACAGCCTGTGTATTCCATAAACGCCCAGGTCTCCTCGAGGCTGGGTGGGGCAGGGAGGTGAGAGAGAGCAGAGCCAGAGGGGTGGGCAGGGACACTCCGGGCTGGGTCTTGAATGCTGGCTCAGGAGCTAGGCTTCATCCTGCACGGTGTGGGGAGCCAGGGAGAAGCGGTCAGCAGGGGAGCAGCGTGGGCAGCTCTAAGAGGAGCCGAGGGAGGGAGGCTGTTGGCAGAACCCGAGGGGAGAGGATCGGGTCTGGGACCCGCAAGAGCAGGTCACAGGGCTGAACTGAGCCCCAAACCAGGATAAAGCCCCAAGGGGCCAGCTCATAGCTGCCCAGCCCCAAGACTCCCGGGGACTCACCCTTCATCCTCCCAGTGCTGGTGATCCCTGAACGAGTTTGGGGGTCACTGGCTCCCACCTCGACCCTAGACTGACTGAGGCTCGAGGTGTGGAGTGGGAGGGTGGTGGGAGAGCCACCCAGGGCCACACAGGGGGCAGGGGCTCTAGCGCCCTCACCCCCACCCCCGCAGGTTCTGGGCCTCTCCTCCCACCTCCTGGCCCCTCATCCCCGACCCAGGGACTCTGGGCTGCAGCCCAGAGCCTGCAGGAGGCTGGGCTGGGACTGAGCGTCCAGTCCACCCTCCGCGGCTTTGCCTGGGGCTGGGCTCTGCTGCCAGGTCTTGTCCTAGCTGCTGGCGGGCGTGCTGGGCGGGAGAGGGGCCAGCCCCGCAGAAAGGAGACTCTTCGGGGGACAGGGGTGTGTGCTTGTGTAGGCAGCACATTTGTGTGTCCATGTGGCCTGAGGATGTCATGTGTGTATCCCTGACCTGGAGTCTTCCTCTACCTCATCCCCAAGGGCCCTCCAGTCTGCTCAATAAACGCCCAGACTTAGCCCCTGGAACCTAAGGCTTGAACAGGGTCGGGGCAGAACCAACCTGGCCAGGGGCATTTGCCAGGCTGCCCGCTGAGCAGCTCCCAGCTGGTCCAGGCTTCCGAGGGTCCATTTAACTACAAAAGGAGGAGCCCTAACCCGCCCCCCTTCCATCTCCCTCTGGGTCCCCCTGGCTCCTTCTTTTAAAGAACACAGAGCCGAGCGGACCTCACAGCCCCTTTGAGGCCAAACGCCAGTGACAGAGGGGGGCCACAAAGAGAAACAGACCAAAGGGAGTTTTACCTACTGTCTCACAGCAGATCAGAGAAAGGCAGGATTCACTGCTGGGCTGAGACCCTCCGAGAAATCAGGGCCCTCCCCTCTCTGCGCTCTCACATCTTCCTCTACGCCTCCATCAAAGCACCACAATTTGACACTGTGTTTTTTATCAAGTGGTTAATGTCTCTACACAAGGGTGCAGCCTATGTAGGCTCCCCACTTGTAGTTCAGTACCTGGCACATAGTAGGTGTTCAATAAATGTTTGTTGAATGACTGTATAACCTCCAGGCTCTAGAGAGGGCTGCAGAGAAGTGGTGACATGTGACCTAAGTCCAGGCAGAGGTGAGAGAACGGCAAGTGCAAAGGCCAGAAGCTGTGACCAGGCCTGGTGCGTGTTACCATCCCACAGGCTGGGGCTCCTCTTCGAGGCTCACCAAGCAACAGCCCACCTTTGTTTTTAATTTTTAAATTTATTTATTTATTTTGGCTGTACTGCACAGCATGCGGGATCCTAGTTCCCCCAACCAGGGATTGAACCGGCGCACCTGCAGTGGAAGCACAGGGTCCCAACCACCGGACCGCACCCTTGAGACCCAGACAGGGAACTGGAGAGGAGCAGAGGCACACAACCTCTCCAGCCCCCGCCAACTGGGCTCAGCCTTCAGAGCCACCCCTCAGTCCTCAGGCCCAACCCAGGCATCTAGGTTCTGAGCTCAGTGGTCCCACCCACTGTGGACACAGATCCAAACCCAGGAGTTCTCCAAGGCCTTGCCCTCTGATCCTGGCATGACTGAGCCCAGCCATCCCCCAGATGCTCCGAGGTTCCTCTGCCCCTTCTCCTGGGCTCCATGCCCATCACCAGGGGCCTGGGCCACACACTCTGTCCTCTCATTTGGGGCCCCCTGGACCTTCCCAGACTGACTGAAGGCACAGAGGGCCCACCTCATCCATCAGTCCATTTGGAGCTGCCCCCAAAAGCCTCTAACACAGCTCCAGGGCCCGAGCATCATCCCGGATCCTGGGTAACAGGGACGCGGGCCAGCACCTGGCCTCTGGGTGCCCAGCAGGCACACCTGAGCTGCCGAGCAAATCCCCTCTCCCCCACGTCTGTTGTCAGGAAAAGCCCCGGGGCTACTCAGCTGCCCACTACACATCTGTGGTACCGCAACCCCACCCAGCAGTGGCCTGATCTCTCCAAAAACTTGGTGAGAGCAACCAAGAGGCGTGACTCTTACTTATAGGAAAGTAAAGGGCTAAAATAAACCTGACCCCAGCTGTGCTCTGACCACACCTCCAGAGGTGTGGCCAAGGGAAATTCTCTTTCCAGCTGCGGGTCCAGTAGATCCTGCCGGCTGACTTCCTCTCCAACAGCAGGAGAAGGAGGAACGATTTTTCTCGACAAAACCCTTCCTCTCGGCCCTCATTTATGTGGACAAATTTCTAAGACAAAAGGCAAAAGACACAAAGAAACATGGCTTTTCAGATGGAAAAGTCCCTCAGGACCCTCTGAGATTGGGTGTAAAAGGAGCCCAGGATTTAGAAAAAAGATAGATCTGGGTGAGGGTTCCAGATCTACCCCTTACGAGGTATTTGTGTCTGAGCCTCAGTTTCTTCCTCTGTGAAATGGGGATGATAATTCCCACATCCTGGGGACAGTGTGAAAACTAAATGAGATTTCATCTATGAAAGCCCAACATGGACAACAGCTGCTTATTATTACTATTATTACTACCAGTATTATTATTATTACTTGTCAATGTCACCGCAGAAATAGAGAGAGAGTGGCAAGATGGAAAGGCACTATTCTGGGTGAAAGGCAGCCTAGGTTCAAATCCTGGCTCAACCACTTGCCGCCCTGTGACCCAGGAGGGCTCACTCCACCTCTCTGAGCGTCACCTGCAAAATGGGATCGCTGGCAACTACCTGGCAGTTTGCAGGGTTTAAGTGAGGTAGGGTCTCAGCGTGCCGCTGAGGAGGTGTTCCAAAGAAGAGACTTTATGAAGGAAACACGTGCAGAGCTGTGAGCTCAGCCAAGGGAACAAACGGGATGTTGAGTCCTGCAGAGAGCAGCAGCCGACCACCGCAGGACCAAAGGGACAAAGAGGAGGGAAGGGTGTTTCCAGAACCCGGTGAGGGACCGCTGGGAGCTGTAGAAGCTACCGGGATGGAGAGGTGCAGCCACAGCGGTAAAAATGAAACAGAGCAGACAGCAGCAGGGAAGAAGTACCCCAACTTTTCTCCTGCCATCCTCAGACGCCTGCTGGAGCCCCCACTGGCCAAACACCAGAACCTTGCGCCTGTAGGCCAAGGGTCAGTCCCCTTGACACAGACTAGAGGTCAGGGGAGGGGTGGGGGAGTAGATTCAGCAGGGTGGGGACCTGCAAATCCGCCAACCAAATGGTTGGGTGTTCAGGAACGAGAATGGTAAGCTAACTACCCCGTAGAGCAAAACAGAGTGTCAGCGAGGAGTCATACACGCTTGGTTTTATTCTTAGCTACTTTTTGGACCATGTTACAAATGTTTTTTTTTTTTTAATTCAGTCCTGAAAACAACCCTGAGAGGTAGACACTAGTGTTCCCATTGTACAGATGATGAGACTGAGGCTCAGAGAGGGAAAGAGTCGCGTGCACGGCCACAGAGCCGCAAAGCAGCACAACTGACATTCTCTAAACCACAGAGCCTGCACAACTGTCACCCTGCTCTGTGTGAACCCAAAGAGGAGAGAGCCATGTGTCAGGCGTGGCTGGGCCTTGGGGAAAAGGGAAGATGTAGACAGGGCAGGTAGAAAGCCGTTCTCCGGGAAGGGAAGGAAGTTGTGATTTGAGCCCAGCAATGGGACCTGGGTGTCAACCCTGGGACCAGCCCCAGGCAGTGCTGCAGTGGAAGATGCCCAGGGATGCATGAGATGCAAGGAGAGGACCAGGGACGGCTCTCCAGAGGAGGACATTTGGGCTCAATCCTGGATGACAAGTTCACGAGACAGAGAAAGACGAAAGACCTATGGGGCTGCCCTGGGCCACTTCTCCTCCCTCGCTACCTGCCCTCCTTCATGTTCCAGCCTCACAGTTTGAGGACCAGCCACATGAAGGGACCGCCTGTAAGCTGCTCCAGCTCCTCCTTCTCCTGCACTCCAGGCCAGGTCTCCGGCAGCTGCTGGCCATGGCCACAGGGATGTTTCATAGCAATTTCAACCTGACACAGCCCACACAGACCTTTTGGTACTACTACCCATCTTCCGAATCTCAGCAAAGCCCTGCCCCCGCCAGCTGCTCAGGCCAAAGACTGGAGAGCCATCCTAGATTCCTCTCCATCCCTCACCCACTACATTCCATTCACAGCAAGTCCTGTTAACTCCACCTCAAAAACACATCCCATGGCCACGCACCTATACACCTGGCCTGGGCCACCATCAACTCTCGCCTGGCCGACAGTAACCTCCCCTGCTGGTCTCCCCTCTCCCAGCCCATCTCCTCACCTCAGCCAGGGATCTCTTCCAATCAGATCACGTCACCTTCCCTCGTGCTTAGGAAAAAGCTCTCTCTAGGCTGCCCTGTACAACCCAACTGCATTAGTTTCCTCCAGCTGCTGTTAACAAACCACCCCAAACGTGGCTGACTTGAAACAACACAAATTTATTTATTTATTATCGTTCTGGAAGTCTGAAGCCCAAAATGGGTTTCGGTGGGCGAGAATCAGGACTGTTTCCTTCTGGAGCCTCTAGGGGAGAATCTATTTCCGTGCCTTTTTTGACTTCCAGGGGCCGCCCCCATTCCTTGGCCTGGGGCCCCGCAGCACTCCAACCTCTGTTTCCATCATCACATCTCCTTTTTCCTGATTCTGACCCTCCTGCCTTCATCTTTTAAGGACCCTGTGATTGTACTGGGTCTATCCACATAGTCCAGGATAATCTCCCTATTTCAAGATCCTTAACTTAATCCTATCTGCTAAAAGTCCTTTGCCATGGAAGGTAATATTCACAGGTTCCTGGGATGAAGACGTGGACATCTTTGGGGGGCTGTCATTCAGCCTCTACCACCCCGACCTGGTCACTTCTTCTGGAGCCCCCATTGTTCATCTGACCCAAGGGCCTTCTTTTGGTTCTTCAAACAAACGAACCATTTTTCTACCTCAGGGACTTTGCACTTGCTGATCCTTCTGCCTGGAATTCCCTCCCTTCCCCTGGCATTCTGAGGGCTGACACTCTGATGTTGGCATGAGTATCATCTCTCTGAAAGGCCTCCCCCGGCCTTGAAGTCTCAGCCAGCTGCCCCCTCGCCCTCTGCTGTGTCCCCCAGTGTAATTCCTTGAGAGCCTCTGATCAGCAGCTGATGTTTTTCCTCGTGTACTTATTTTCCTGGAGTTCCCACGACAGCGTGCACTCCCCGAGGACAGGTCCTGTCTGTCCCGCTCACTGCTGCACCCCAAAGCCTAGCACACAGTAGATGCTCAATACACATCCGCTCAGGGCGCGGCCTCATATCTTGCCCTGCCCAGGGGCCTGAGAACTTCTCTCTCCCCATTTCTCAGTTTCACTTCTATTTGTTTTACTTTTTCATTTTTTGAGTCACTTCTCACTTGAGGGAGGAAGAAGGGAGCAAGACATGTAGTTCCTTTCGAGGCAAAGAAGGAAATGACCCACCGGGCCTGAGCCCAGCGAGGCTGGCCGGGGGTCACAGCTGCCGCCTCCCCTGAGTCAGGACCAGCTTCCTGGCAGAACTCTCAGCTCCCTGAGCCTTTGTTCACTGCCTTCCTCCTGCCCAGAGCAGCTGCCCTTTTCACAGCCCACCTCAAAGGGCACCAGGTCTCCTCCAGTCTGACCACCTCACTGAGGACTGAGGGAACTGGGGCAGGAAGCCTTCCCAGGCACATGGCACCTGCGTTCCGGGCCCTGCTGGCATGCTCTGTCCCGGCCAAACCCTGCGGGCCCACTTCTGCCTGGGCCAGTGGCAGGGGGCCACAGGGATGCTGGATGCTAAGCTCAGCAGGCCCAGAGGCCAGTCTGCACACACCCCCTCGGCCTTCACTGAGGACAGCCTGGCGCCAGTGTCTCAGAGGAAATGTTACTAGAGTTTAGAAACCTCCTGTGCTGTGCAGAATCCAGCCTCTCCCTGCGGCCAGGGCGGGGGACAGCCAGGGAGGTGGCCTCCCATCCTGCACCCAGTGGGTCCCTGCCTCTCTCCAGGCAGGAGCCCTGATTCTGAGTCCCACTCCCACCCACCAGCCTTCTTCCTCTGGGCCATCCCAGGAGCCACAGGTCAGTGACACAGGGACCAGCAAGGGTAGACTGATAGGGTCAAGGGCTGAGAGGGCATATGACAGCTGAGGTCACAGCCTCTACCCAGCCTGGGGCAGTGAGACAAGCCCTCTTCCTTCTGGAATTCAGGAGGAGGCCGGGCCCTGATCTCTGGGTGACCCCAGATCCCCATCCAGGTTGAACCCATGTCCCAAGGGCTGCCTTCATGAGGGCAATCACATGAGGTCTTATGCTTTAAAGGACCCCATGCTGGGTTTCATGTTCTTCTGTCTCTGTCCTGAAATTCTTAGTAACTTTTGAGAAAAGGACCCCATGTTTCCATTCTATACTACGCCCCACAAACTACAAAGCTGGTCCCGCGAGCCCAGCCTCTCTACCCTCCACCCCATCCCACCCCTGTTCTCGTGACAGCTACTAAGCTAATCTCCAACTGTGAGCTCTGCGTCTGGTGAGGGCCTGGCCCTCTAGGTCACGACATTTGGGTTTCTTAAGAGCCTTCTAAAGACAACATCAAAGCAACACTGCCACAGGGGCTCTCGGACTAGCCAGGGGGGGCATGTTTGTTCAGAGGAGTCTTTAAATCCCACCACACAGCAGCTGCTAGGTCAAGAGCGGGCAGTTGGAAGGAGCACGAACTTTGGGGCCAGGCCGACTTGGTTTCAGTTTGACTCTGAGGCTTCCCGTCTGGGTGATCTCAGAAACGTTACTAAACCCCTCTCTTCCTCTGCTCATCTGTAAAGTGAGGGTTACAATTATACCCACCTTGAGGCTTATTGGGAGGATTAAGTGCGATAACACATATAAAGTGCTTGGAAGAGTGTCAGGCATTCAATAGTTATTGATATTTATTTTCTGGTACTTTTTATACTTATTGATGACACTTACTGATACATGTCAGCTGTTGAGGTCAGACACCTGGGCTTTATTCTCAGCCCCACCATTCACTCCACTGTGAACTTAGCTTCTCTGTGCCTCAGTTTCCCCGTTTGTAAAATCCAAGCTGGGTGTCCACCGCACAAGGCTTTGGGAGCTACCACCCCCGTCGGCATTGCTCTCTCCTCCAGGCAACCTTCCCTATGGCTCTCCTCTAGCCTCCCCTGTCTCCCATGCTTGCTCGCCGCCCAATAGCACACGTGACCCTTAAGCAGGAATTGTTCCTGTGTTTGGCTTCCCCTCCCAGACGGGGAGCTCCATGGGGGCAGGAAGAGGGTGTGGTTCTGCTGGTCTGAGCAGGGAGTGGAGGATGAAGGGTTCAACGGTGCAGTGCTCCCCGGGAGATGCTCGCACCCCACGTGCCCCGATGGTCTCTCTCCTCGTCCCTCAGAGCCGTCCCTCCCGGGAAGATGCAGGTGCTCGTGATGCTGCTGGCTGCAGGGGGCACCTGCCTGGCCCTGCTGGCAGCAGCTGCAGCGGCCGTCAATCCTGGCCGACCCAACACTACCAGCTCGCTGCCCATTCACCGGCGCCAGAAGAGAGACTGGATCTGGAACCAGATGCACATCGATGAAGAGAAAAACGGCTCACTGCCTCACTATGTGGGCAAGGTAAGGCCCGGGGCCCAGAGCGGGAGAGGCGCGCCGTGGCGGCGGTGGTGATAAAGACGGTGACGGGAGCTGTGGCGGCTGCATGGATGGGGATGATGGTTGCGAGGGTGACGGTAATAGTGGGAGAGATGGTGGAGGTGGCAGATGTCATGGTGGTGGTGACTGGTGAGAGCCAAGGAGAAGGCGGTGGTGCTGACGGCGGTGGCGGTGGTGGTGACGGGGAAGGGGCAGGCGGTGGTGGGGTGCTGCTGCTGCTGATGATGATGACGGAGGTGGTGGTGGTGGTGGAAGTAACGGTGAGCACAGTGGTTCATCTTTCTCCCAGACTTTGGTCTATGGCGTGAGTGTCACTAGCAGAAGGGCCACCCTGTGCACGAGCTAAGGAGGGCAGCCTAGTGTGGGGGCTCAGGGCTCAGGGCAGGACCAGCCAAGGCCGCCATTAACTTTGCGCATCTGAGAGGTCTGGAAGGCCTGAGCAGACTTCTACAGAACTGTGCTGGTGACAAAGCTCACCGTCCAGGCCACAGTTTGTCACCTCTAGTCGAGGCCTTTGAACCTCCTCAAAGAGCCCTGTCTCTCAGGGTGTTTTGTCCTAGCATCTAGGGAGTTATGAGCTCCGGATTCTAGGACACCCATAACGAGGCACTGGACCCAAGCCTGCTCCAGGGCGGTGCCTAGAACTCTAAACCCTCATTTCATCCCATTTAAAACCTGTCCATCCTCAGTCACCTTCCTAGAGCTTGGAGCTCATCTGAGGGACTAATGAACTATCTTCCTGTGTCAAAAGGTCGCTGAGGTCAAAACCATCCACTCGAATGGAAAGGAATGGCTCTAGTGGTGGAATTTCACACACCACGACAGGGTATTGGTATATTTCACACACCACGACAGGATTAGGTATTTGAAGAGCTTTCACTGAGGAGAAGAATTCCTTTCCAGTGCTTTAAAATCTCACCACGTCAGTTTCTTGGAAGCTAAAGGGTCAGCTAAAGACAGATCAGTGTACCGGTGAGAGGAATTATGGTCCAAGCACAAGGCTGGGCTCTGGGACATGGTCAGGGGGCAAAGACAGACATGGTCCACACCGTCATGGAGCTTGTGGTCTAAAACAGGGGCTGGCCACATGTAAATCGGTGAAGTTAGAACACTCCCTCAAACCATACACAAAAACAAACTCAAAATGGTTTAAAGACTTAAATATAAGACATGATACCATAAAACTCCTAGAAGAGAACATAGGCAAAACATTCTCTGACATTAATCACAGCAAGGTTTTCTTAGGTCAGTCTCCCAAGGCAAAAGAAATAAAATCAAAAATAAACAAATGGGACCTAATCAAACTTATAAGCTTTTGCACAGCAAAGGAAACCATAAACCAAATAAAAAGACAACCTATAGACTGGGAGAAAATATCTGCAAATGATGCGACTGACAAGGGCTTAATTTCCAAAATATATAAACAGGGCTTCCCTGGTGGCGCAGTGGTTGAGAGTCCGCCTACCGATGCAGGGGACACGGGTTCGTGCCCCGGTCCGGGAGGATCTCACATGCCACGGAGCGGCTGGGCCCGTGAGCCATGGCCACAGAGCCTGCGCGTCCGGAGCCTGTGCTCCGCAACGGGAGAGGCCACAACAGTGAGAGGCCCGAGTACCATAAAAAAAAAATATATATATATATGTATATATATATACATATATATACACATATAAACAGCTCATATAGCTCAGTATCCAAAAAACAAACAACCCAATCAAAAATGGGCAGAAGACCTAAACAGACATTTCTCCAAAGCAGCCATACAGATGGCCAACAAGCACATGAAAAGATGCTCCACATCGCGAATTATTAGAGAAACACAAATCAAAACCACAATGAGGTATCACCTCACAGCAGCCAGAATGGCTGTCATCAAAAAGTCTACAAATAATAAATGCTGGAGAGGGCGTGGAAAAAAGGGAACCCTCCTGCACTGTTGGTGGGAATGTAAATTTGCACAGCCACTATGGAAAACGGTATGGAGGTTCCTTAAAAAACTAAAACTAGAGTTACAATATGAGCCAGCAATCCCACTCCTGGGCATGTATCCAGAAAAGGTGAAAACTCTAATTCAAAAAGATACATGAACCCCAATGTTCACAGCAGCACTATCTACAATAACCAAGACGTGGAAGCAACCTAAGTGTCCATCAACAGATGAATGCATAAAGAAGCTGTGGAACCTATAAATAATGGAATATTACTCAGCCATAAAAAAGAATGAAATCTTGCCATTTAGAGCAACATGGATGGACCTAGAGGTTATCATACTAAGTGAAGTAAGTCAGACAGAGAAAGACAAATATCATATGATATCTCTTATATGTCAAATCTAAAAACATGATACAAATGAACTTATTTACAAAACAGAAACAGACTCACAGACATAGAAAACAAACTTATGATTATCAAAGGGGAAAGCAGGGGAGGGATAAATTAGGAGTTTGGGATTAACGTATACATACTACTATATATAAAACAGATAATCAACAAGGACCTACTGCATAGCACAGGGATCTATATTCCGTAGGTTGTAATAACCTATAATGGAAAAGATGTATACACACACACATATATATCACTTTGTTGTACACAAGAAATTAACACAATACTGTAAATCAACTATAATTCAATTAAATAAGTAAATACATAAATAGGGGCTGGCAGAACTGCCCCGCCACGCGGTTTTGTAAATAAAGTTTTACTGGAACAGAGCCACGCCATGCACTTAACAAATGATCGTGGTTGCTTTCATGCTACAATGGCAGATTTGAGTAATTGTCCCAAAGACCATATGACCCACAAAGTCGAAAATTTTTACTATCTGGCCCTTTACAGAGACAGTTTGCCCACCCTGGTCTAGAAGGGCAGCATGTATCAGACAAAGAACCCCACACATGCTGGAGGTGGGGGAGCCCTATGGTTATAGAGAAGCAGGCCAGAAAGGACCCCTAGATAGGGCAGGGTCAAGTCTGGCCTCAGCACCAGAAACGCCATGGCAGCTGGCAGTGGCTTCCCCAGCTGGGGAATCTACACTCACAGCCCTGCCCACAGCCCTCTCCACTGCTCACTGTGCCCAGGCCTCCTCTGGACACCGAGAATGGCTGGGAAATTCAGATCCTTCAGTCTGGCCACTCAGAGGGGAAGGCGCTTGCCCAGCGTCACACAGTGAAACCAGGATAGAGCCCTAGGAAAGCACAGGGTTCCTGACTCCCGACATCGATGTGAACTCTGTGCCCTAGAGGAAAATGCCATCAGCCCATCTACTCCTTCCCAAGGGGATGAGTGTGCCATGAATCAACCTCCAAAGAGAATGGCTGCCCCCCAACGAATATCCACGGGCTGAGTCAGGGACAGTCAGCAGCAAGCAGGGCCACGGGCAAGCCGCCCAGCCCGGACACGGCAGACTTCGGACAGCTCGCCCGAAGTCCTCTGCACAGCAGGAAGAGCGTCAGGCCGGCCGTCACCTGCCAACGGTGTGCACTTGGCACCTGGCGTGGGGACCGAGGGTCCCGTGCAATCCCCACCCTGGGAAGAAGCAACGGTGTCTGGGAGAGGCAAGGACAGGGCTCCAAGGATTACCTCCTGGCTCCAAAGACGTCATCGGAGGGAAGGAAGTCCTTGTTTACCAAGATCAGAGCCAGGAGCCTTTGTTTACAGAGCTGTTTGCTGGACAATGGGAGCTGAGTGGCCTTCTGAATCCGCAAACATGGGTCAGCATAGCTTTTGGCATTAAGATGTTATATCCAAATATAGGGATAATTTTAAAAAGGGGAAGCCCAAACCTATAACCTCAGTCTGTCTAATCGTGAGGAAAACACCAGACAAATTCCAATAGGGGGCATCCTACAAAACACCCAACCAGCACTCCTCAAAACTCTCACGGTCATCAAAAACAAGCAGAGTCTCACAGACAAAGGAAACAAACTTATGGTTACCAAAGGGGGGAGTGGGATTAACTAGGAGTTTGGGATTAACATCTACACACTACTATATATAAACTAGGTAAACAACAAGGACCTACCACACATCACAGAGAGCTATACTCAGTATCTTGTAATAATTTATAATGGAAAAGAATATATATATGTATATTTGTATATATATACATAGATATATAACTGAATCACTTTGCTGTACACTTGAAACTAACACAACATTGTAAATAAACTATATTTCAATTAAAAAAAAAAAAAAAAACATGGAGAATCTGAGAAACTGTCCCAGCCAAGAGTAACTTAAAGAAACAGGACAACTAGATGTAATGTGGTATCCTGGGTGGGATCCTCAAACAGAAAAAGGACATTAGGTAAAAACTAAGGAAATCTGTGCAAAATATGAACTTTAGTTAATAATAATATATCAATATTGGTGCACTAATTACAACAAATGTACCATACTAATGTAAGATGTTAATAACAGGGAAATTGGGCACAGGATGTATGGGAACTCTGTACTCTCACCTCAATTTTTCTATAAATCTAGAACTGTTCTAAAATATACAGTCTATTTAACAAAAGTTGGAGGAAAGGAAAACAGAAACTCATACCCAAATGAAGTCTTTTTTTTTTTTTTTTTTTTTTTTTGTGGTACGCGGGCCTCTCACTGCTGTGGCCTCTCCCATTGCGGAGCGCAGGCTCCGGACGCACAGGCCCAGCGGCCACGGCTCACGGGCCCAGCCGCTCCGCGGCACGTGGGATCCTCCCGGACCGGGGCACGAACCCGTGTCCCCTGCATCGGCAGGCGGACTCCCAACCACTGCGCCACCAGGGAAGCCCTCAAATGAAGTCTTTTAAACACTATTTAGTTGATGATATTGAGAAATTTTTATCAAAGCTGTTTAGGTGTGAGTCAAATGCAATCTCAGGCAGAATTCCAGTAACAGATCAAAGCTGACTCACGCCCCCTTGCCACCCCTGCCCACATGGATCCTAATGCACCCACCAGAACCAGGTTTGGAATGACCATCCTATCCTAACCCTGAGTAACTCATACAGGGCCCCAGACTGTCCCTCCTGCTTGACCCCCACTGTCCTTCCGCCCAAGTCACAGGTTCCAGAGCTGGCGCATCACTTCTGGCCTCCTGCCCACCTGTTCATCATATGTCCCAGCCACTGGGCTTCGGGACCTCCCCCACGAACCATCTGCCCCTGCACACCTACAGCCCTGCCCCAGGATGCTTCTCCACTACCTCCGGCTACAGCCCCACCTCTCTCCCTCCCTGCCCACCAAGGGGGAGGAGCCTCACTCCCTGTTCCCACTTCTTCACCTCCCGGACTCTTCTCTAAAGCCCTGTCATCCGGCTTCTCAATCCACCACCCCCTAACGCTGCTCTCACCAAGGGCTCCGATGACCGCACCGCTGCTAAGCCTAGGGATGCTTTCCAGACCTCGTGGGATTTGACCACACCCATCTTGATGCTCCCTCTTCTGTCTTGAGACCCCACTCTCTCTCAGGTTCTCCTGCAGCCTTTCTCATGCAACACCTTCACTCAAGGCTCTTGTTCCAACTGACCCTTAAACGCTGCCCTTCCTCAAAACCTCAGCCTCTGCTGCTTCAAACCAGGCCCTGAGAGAAAGAATGGGGTCTGGACTATCTTTATGCTCCCAGGCTGGCACCCTGTAGGCATCTGCTTTTTTTCTTTTACTGAATTGAACTCTATTTTTTTTTTATTTGCTATTTCTCTTTAATCCTTCCTTTAATACACAGTCTCTAGCCAAAGCATTGTCAAACCAATCTTCCCTCAAGTTTCGTTTGATTTTAGTAACTCCTTGCATAATCTCTTTGTCAATGTTTATCATGTTTTTCTTTATTGGAGTATAACTGTTTAACAATAGTGTGTTCGTTTTTCCTTTACAACAAAGTGAATCAGTTATACATATACATATGTTCCCATATCTCCTCCCTCTTGCATCACCCTCTCTCCCACCCTCCCTATCCCAGCCCTCTAGGTGGTCACAAAGCACAGAGGTGATCTCCCTGTGCTATGTGGCAGCTTCCCACTAGCTATCTAATTTACATTTATTTGATAGTGTATATATGTCCCTGCCACTTGAACTCTATTTTTTGAACATCCTAACCACCTATGGGAGGACCATTCGACACGTATGAAATATGATTAGCTTATGTTCCTAATAGCCTCTGTTTCCAAGATTCTATAAATGAATGTCCAGCAATTCTAAACATCTAATACCCTTTAATGTAGGCATCTAGTGTGAATAACAACTAGCATTTATTGAGAGCCTGTGCAAATTGCTTTACACACATTATTTTCCAAGTCTTATTCCTAAGGACACTAATAGTATGTGTAACAAAGAAAAAGGATTCAGTTGTCTCACAAGTATAGGAAATCCTGAGTTAAACAAAGCTCAGTGGAGTTCTTTTCTGCAGGACTATATAGGTTGTAAATCTCCAAAAAGAGAACATTTTATGTATCATTCCAAAACTAAATGACTGAGACCAGTGATGTGCTGATAAATAGTTGACAACTGGCTTTTGAGGGGAAACGATTCTGTTTGTAGCATTTGCCAATTTCCTTGGTGTAAATACTTTCACCATGTCTGTTGCAAGCTACCAACTTGATGCCACTGAAGGCAGAGTTTGGAACAGATGTGCATTAACACAGCATTATCCAATATTTCCATCATTCAATACGATCAACATAAAAACTCAAGAACAGGGGTGGGGTAGGGAGGGTGGGAGGGAGACACAAGAGGGAGGAGATATGGGGATATATGTGTATGTATAGCTGATTCACTTTGTTATAAAGCAGAAACTAACACATCACTGTAAAGCAATTGTTCTCCAATAAAGATGTAAAAAAAAAGTTTTTTAAAAAACTCAAGAGGGCTTCCCTGGTGGCGCAGTGGTTGAGGATCCGCCTGCCGATGCAGGGGACGTGGGTTCGTGCCCCGGTCCGGGAGGATCCCACATGCCGCGGAGCGGCTGGGCCCGTGAGCCATGGCCGCTGAGCCTGAGCGTCCGGAGCCTGTGCTCCGCAACGGGAGAGGCCACAGCAGTGAGAGGCCCGCGTACCGCCAAAAAAAAAAAAAAAACTCAAGAGAACATAGTAAAATTACAGTATTAGGAAGCAACAGATTTATAGTACGTTACCTTTGTTTTTAATATGATTCATTTAATTGTAAGTTTATATAATTGGTTTTTTCAATAATGCCATGCCCTGGCATACTCACACGGGCACACACTCACACGCACACAGCCACCACTATTTCCAGTTCACGGCGTCTCTCCTTTCCTAGATTAAATCAAGCGTGAACCGCAAGAACACCAAGTACCAGCTCAAAGGAGAGTCTGCTGGCAAGGTCTTCCAGGTTGACGAGAGCACAGGGGACGTGTATGCCTTTGAGAGGCTGGACAGGGAGAAGATCTCTGAGTACCACCTCATCGCCCTCGTGGTGGACAAGGACACTGAGAAGAACCTGGAGTCTCCTTCCAGCTTCACCATCAAAGTTCACGATATCAATGACAACTGGCCTGTGTTCACGCACCGGGTGTTCAACGCCTCCGTGCCCGAGATGTCAGGGATAGGTACGTTCCCGGTCTGTCTGTCTCCCTCTCCCCTCACTCATCCCTGGCATGGAGGCACCTCTCCCATCGGCAGCTTCACTGCCTGGGGCAGGATTCAGTGAGTTCCGGGCAGACTAAGCTCTGACCTGGCCCCACACGGAGCCCTGACCGTCTCACACATACACACACACACACACACACACACACACACACACACACACACACACACACAGACACGTCTTGTTACTCTTTGGAGCCAACGCCACCCACTGCTCTCTTAGGGCTGGCATGCCAAGAGCGTAGCCTTTGCACATGAAGGAGGTCAACTCTGCCACCAAGACAAGGAGTCACCTTTAGGGTCCATGCAGGAGTGAAGGGGGGCGGGAGAGGGACACACCTCATCCCAAGGTATATCAGCAGCCTGGACCCCAGGCCTCCAGAGGAGACTATTCCTTCCTCAGTTCTACCCCCAGCCTCCAGGGGCTGCCAGAAAAGGGGTCCCTTCCCCAGCCCTTAGTGCAGGCTCTCTCACCAGGACTCAGGACCAGACCTTCCTGTTAAGTATGGGGGGCCTGGAGTTCAAGGGGAAAGAGATGTGAACCCAGCCCTTTGGGGGCCCTTCCTATTCTCTTGTTCTCATGCTTCCAGAAGGAAGAAGCAGCCCTTACTGTTTCTCCCCATGACCTCAGCCACTCACCTCTTCCCTCATTTCCCCCGTAAATGAAAACCACCTGTTCTCTTTGCCCTTCATGTTTGACGGAGCTGGGCCTCCACCACTGCCAGCACTTTGCCCCCAGGCAGGCTCCTCAGAAAACAAAGCAGCCTTTTCTCCCTCAGGACCTGGGGGAGGGGGGTTCAAGGAACAGCGGGAGCCCCACTTGTCCTCCTCTGGGAATGGGGTGAGGGGCTGGCCATCACAAAGCAGCAACCCTGGGTTCTCTCCCCACAGGGACCTCGGTCATCCAGGTGACAGCAGTGGATGCAGATGATCCCACTGTGGCAGACCACGCCTCTGTCATGTACCAGCTCCTGAAGGGAGAAGAACATTTCAGCATCCGTGGTTCTGGTCAGTGTGACTAAGCCCCTGGGCGGCGCTGGCTTGGAGGGGGTGGAGGTGCAGGCACCGAGGGAAGCCCAGTCTTCCAGGCGTCACTGACCACTGACCTACACCACCCTTTGGAAGCAGTTGGTACCCTACGTCGAGACAAGGTGGCTGGTGAGGGCAAAAGGAGGCAGACAGGTGCCCAAGATGTGAACTCAAGTCCAGGGGACAAAGTCAGGACCCAAGCATTGACACGAGAGGTGGAAGAGAATACTGGTTGGCAGCTCTAGCTATGGAATCAAACGGATCTGGTTTCCGAATCCATTTCTGCTCCTCACTGCTTCTAAAGACCGTGGGCAAGTCAACTGACCTCTGTGAGCGCTAGGGCCCTAATCTCAAAAGTGGGGAAGCTCGGAGGCTTCCCTGGTGGCGCAGTGGTTGAGAGTCCGCCTGCCGATGCGGGGGACACGGGTCCGTGCCCCGGTCCGAGAGGATCCCACGTGCCGCGGAGCGGCTGGGCCCGTGAGCCATGGCCGCTGAGCCTGCGCGTCCGGAGCCTGTGCTCCGCAGCGGGAGAGGCCGCAGCAGTGAGAGGCCCGCGTACCACCCCCAAAAGTGGGGAAGCTTATATTCACCCTGTATGGTAGCTGTGAAGCCTGAATTAGGTAACATGGCCCATCGTCATTATCCACTCCACGTGACCCAGAAAACTGTAAGGACTGAGTCTTGGGAGCAAGACAGAAGCCCAGGTGGTCAGGCCTGAGGCAAGCCATCTTTCAGAGCGATGGCAATTACACAGCACAACCTATGCTGCACCAAGGAAGCCATCACCAACCCATCACAGCACTCTTCCCACTCGGAGCCTAGATGTGGCCTCAGGCTCTTGCTCAACCCAGTGCTCCAGGTGGCTGCGACCAATATTGGACCAAAGCGTGTGGCCTAGCAGTGCAGGGCACGGAGGTGGAAGGTGGTTCACCCCTGGCTCTCAGTCCTGGCTGCACAGTGAAATCACCACCTGGGGAGCTCTGAAGCCAGGTGCCCCCTGGGTAGCAGCCAGGCATCACTATTTGTTAAAAGCTCCCCAAGTAACACGGCTCCTGATGTGACACTTTTTGCAGGACTAATTGTCACAGCGAACAAAAACCTGGACCGAGAGAAGAAGGCCAAGTACGAGATCGTGGTGGAAGCACGAGATGCCCAGGGCCTCCGGGGGGAATCGGGCACGGCCACCGTGCTGATCTCTCTGCAGGACGTCAACGACAACTTTCCCATCTTCACACAGTGTGAGCCCCTCCCCTAGGGCCCCGGGCAGGGCGAGGGTCGGGATACTCCAGACTCGGTGACCCGGGAGCTCTGAGAGGAGCCTGGCATCCGTCTACCTCTCTCTCCAACCCAGGGCGGGCCTACGTCAGGGATGTCTTTGCGGTGCTCCCCGTCTCTGAACGTGTTCCCAAGGCTGTCCAACTGCCCCTGCCACGGAGCCCTCACAGGCCAGCAGGAAGTCACGCTCCCTGCTGCACGCCACCGTGTGCCGGGCCCCACTACCAGATAGGACCACTTTCACCCAGATCCCATGAGCTCAGGAAAACCCAGACCCCCAGCTAGAAAATCCCCACGAGCTGGGAAGCAGGGGTTCACCAAAGCTCCATATCCAGAGCCAGGGCTGGGCTCTGACCCACCCACAGACGGATTCCCCCCCAAGAAAAATGTCTGACAAGAGCTTTTGACACGCCCTGGGTGGGCTGGGGAGGAAAGTCAGATGACTCAACACTTGCAACTCCAATGCTGACGGCTCATGCAGAGGCTCAGCCACCCCAAGGACAGGTGGGTTTTCCTGAAATGGCCTCGTGTACGGCACAAGCTCCCTGAAGGCAGAGATTCTCTCAATTGTCAATTAATAGGTCCCCAAACGAGGTGCCTGACATACAATAGATGCTTAATAACTACTTGTCAGGTGGATGGAAGGACAGAGAGAGCAGAACCTCTTTGCCTTGGAACCCAAAATTCCAGAGGCATTACTACTACTACTACTACTACTACTGTTTTATTGTGCCCGTTTCCTGTAACAAAATGTATTGGGATAGTATGGGGGACAATCGCCTCATCTATCTCATTAACCCAGTGCCCTTTGGGGCGCCTCTTTGCATCAGCCAGGTACATCTTTTCTGTGCCCGAAGACATCCGTGTGGGCAGCCCCCTGGGCTCTCTGTTTGTGGAGGACCCAGACGAGCCCCAGAACCGGAAGACAAAGTACAGCATCGTGCAGGGCGAGTACAGGGACACCTTCACCATCGAGCCTGACCCCACCCGCAACGAGGGCATCATCAAGCCCATGAAGGTTCGCAGACCTGTGGCGGTGACGTCAGATGTGGGGTTGGGGGCTCCCGGCTTCCTCAGGACTCGGCCAGGGGCTGCTCCCAGATCAGAGGCCACCAAAGGTGCACGTTCTGGGTCAGTTTGGAGCTGGCCGTGTGTTCGTGGACACTGTGACCCTGGCGCTGGGAAGGGGAGCCAGGACAGAAGGGTCAGTGCCTGAGGCTGGGCTAACCCGGAAGCAGACCCTGAGGCAAGGATTTGGGTGTAAATAGTTTACCTGGGGAGTGATCTCAGGAAGCCCCAGGAGCAGTGAGACGTGAAAAGGAGGAAAACTAATACAGGCTCCTCAATGAGCAGGTGATCACCATGGGCGAGTGGGGTGCAGTCTCACTGGGGACATCTAGGGGACGGTGTGGAATATGCCTCAGAGTCGCAGCAGCTGTGGGCTGATTGAGGGCTCCTGGGGGCTCACTCCCTGGCACTTTCTTCCTCTTTTTTTTTTTTTAAGATTTATTTATTTATTTATTTATTTATTTTTGGCCACATCAGGTCTTAGTTGCAGCATGCAGGATCTTTTGCTGCAGCATGCAGACTCTTCATTGTGGCCCGCGGGCTTCTCTTCTAGTTGTGGTGTGTGGGTTTTCTCTTCCCTAGTTGTGGCATGCAGGATCCAGGGCGCGTGGGCTCTGTAGTTGTGGCGCGAGGGTTCCTAAGCGCGCGGGCTCCGTAGCTTGCGGCACACAGGCTCTCTAGTTGAAGCGCGCGACATCAGTAGTTGTGGCACGTGGGCTTAGTTGCCCCGTGGCATGTGGGATCTTAGTTCCCTGACCAGGGATCGAACCTGCGTTCCCCTGGATTGGAAGGCGGATTCTTAACCACTGGACCACCAGGGAAGTCCCGTCCCTGGTACTTTCTGATCTGCCCTGGGCACGGGCCAGGAAAGCCCTGGAAGATTACAAGTGCTTACAGCTGAAAGCCAGCAGCATGTAAGGAAATCGTGAATGCCTGCCGTTGGGAGGGGGTGGCCATTGGCAGTGGCTGCTGCTGAGAAAGCAGTTGGACTGGCTGAATCTAGAAGAGGAGGGAAGGTCTGCCAGGGGCACGAACTGCTTCAGAATGGCCATGCAGAGGACTGGGAGGCCAAGGCCAGTGATGACCTGCCTCAAAGGGGACACTCCAGAACCCCTGTGCCTGAGCCAGGCCATTCCTCCAGCAGACCTCTCCCGAGTCCTTCTCTGGTCCATCCCTGTGCTGGGGACTAGATATACCCAGGGGAGTCAGAAGGCCTCCACGGTACCAAAGCTCTCAGCCAGTAGGGAGGAGAGACACACAGACAAAAAGGGCACCCAGGCAGGGAGCAATTACCTGTGTTGGGAGGGGCAGGAATGGGTTCTGAGAGGACATCTGATTACCTTCAGATTGGCTTCCTGAGGGGTGAACAGGAATATGCCAAGCGGGCAAGGGCAGGAGAAGAGACTTGAGCAAAGGCACAAAGAAAACGAATGTCTTTAAGGAGCTGTGGATAGAACCACTAGTCTGTGATCCCCTTGACAGCAAGACTGTGGCTGATCCACTGGTTGTCCTCAATCCTTGGAATTGAGCCACGGTCGGGATACACGGGAGACAGCTGGAGACAGCCAGGCCACAGGCCCCTCATCTGTAAAAAGGGGGGTCAGCCCAGTATGACCTTGCGGGGCTGCTGTGAAGATCACAACCGTGTGCTTGGCTCAGAGCAAGTACTCACCATAGTTCTTCCTTCCGCAGCCCCTGGACTATGAACACATCCAGCAATACAGCTTCACCATCGAGGCCACGGACCCCACCATCGACCTCCGCTACCTGAGCAGCACCTCCACCAAGAACATCGCCCGTGTCATCATCAACGTCACAGATGTGGATGAGCCCCCCAACTTCCAGAAGCCCTTTTACCACTTCCAACTGCGGGAGAACCAGAAGAAACCTCTGATCGGCTCAGTGCTGGCCGTGGACCCCGATGCCGCTAAGCGGAGCATCAGGTAAGCGGGGTGCAAGGCGTGAGGATGGTGATGAGCACGACGCCACCCAGGCATTGAGGTTCTCAGGCCTGCTGGACTGAGCCCAGGACTCAGAGGGGGAAACTGGCTTCTCCCAGAAGGTATGTGGGACATGCCCAGAGCAGGACAAGCAGCCCAAGCTCTTCTACTAACCCATGTGGCCAGGTGGAATCTTGTTCTGCCCAGGCACACACCTAGCACGGCCCCGGCCATCAGAGCTTCCCGTTGTCTGCTCCACCTTGAAGGGGAGGTACGGGCTCCCACAGGTCCCATCTGGGGAGACGTGACAGTCAAGAGAGCAACCACCTTGACATCCGTGAAACCCCTTCGTTAAACATGATTACATCTGTCTTCCCAAAACCACAAAAGGAAAAAGTGTTTATTTCACACAATGAAACAACACAAGGATCTCTAAAGAAAACATATTTCCAGACAACTCATGTTCATGGTGTGCTGTGGTCCTATTCGTGCCTTTCTTCGTGACCACACAAACATCTACATACATTTATGGTGGATTTGTCCTCTGTCTGTTTGGGGGATTTGATTGTTTTACAATTTTTTTGGGATCATACTATACCCATTTCATCACTACTTGTTCTTCTATCTGAACCAGACTCCTCTCCCCTACCCTCTGTGACAAAAGATGTGGTTCCAACTCATACTTTCTAGAGCCACACAACATATATGAGAGTGTGAAGTTCCATCAATCTCATTTTTTTCTGAAGGGGTAGCCAACTTTGCCAGCACCATTAATCAAATAAGTCATCGTTTTCTACCTTTGTTACACACTAAGTTCCTGTATATCCCTGAATCTATTTCTGAATCCTTTGTTCTGTGGCGAAGCCATTCTGTTTTATTGTAGCAGCTTGATACTAAAACTTGGTATGTATAAGGCAAGTCCCTCCCTCAAGTGTTTTTTCACTTTATATATCTTTAATACATTCTCAAACACTCATTCTTCCATGGGAACCATGAAATTCTTCAGTTTTTAAAAAAGCATCAGAATTCTAATGAGAATTGTGTTTACATATCAATTTGGGGAGAGTTAATGTTTCTCTGTTATCAGGTCTTCCTGTTAAAGACAAATGTGTACCTCCATTTTGATCACATCTCATAAGTTTTAGGACGACTGTTTTCATGGCCATTCTATTCTAAATGGTCTGTAATGACAATTTTTATTTCTTCATTGATCCAACGGTTTATTTAAGAGACTGTTTTTTCATTTACAATTGGTAGGGCATTTTTTGGCTTTGCTTTAACTTGTTCTGTGACGTAATGCAATTGTCTTTGTGTGTCTTTTTGTCTGTTTTTTTCTGGAATATCTAAGCTTTTGCTTTATGTATTTTAATTTTTCTATTCAGTTAACAAAGGTTTATAACTATTGTACCTTCATATTGACTTGTCACTCTCATCCTTATGAATTACCCAGTTTGTTCGGCTTAAACATTTTGTCCTCAATTCCATGATGCCTGATGTAAAGTTTGTCGGTCCTGTTTTCATGTTACTCATGTTCGCCTGAAATAAATTTTCCGACCTTTACTTTTAATTTTTTTCTAGGTTATTGGCAGTAAGTTGTCTCTTGAAACTGGAATGTAATTGGCTTTGCTTTTTTTTTTCCATCTTACTGGAGTATAATTGCTTTACGATGTTGTGTTACTTTCTGCTGTACAACAAAGTGAATCAGCTATATGTATACATATATCCTTATATCCCCTCCCTCTTGAGCCTCCCTCCCACCCCACCTATCCCACACCTCTAGGTCAAGACAAAGCATCGAGCTGATCTCCCTGTGCTATGCAGCAGCTTCCCACTAGCTATCTATTTTACATTTGGTAGCGTATATATGTCCATGCTACTCTCTCTTCACCCCAGCTTCCCCTTCCCCCCCATGTCCTCATATTTGCTTTTTAATCTACACTGAGATGTTTTGTGTTTAACCTATTTACATCTTTCATTGTAAATGATATGTTTGATCTTACTTCTTTTATCTTGTTTTACATTTGCTATTTCTCAAACTTAATTACTTTCTTCTCTTCCCCCATCTTTGTTGTACAGTCCATTTTTTCATGTTATTTTCTCATAGATATTTGGGTGGAGTACATGCATTTTTACTTCTACCAGTGCGATTTACTTCTATCTGTAAAATTTTAAATGTTTTCCTGGACCAATATTTTCTAGTTAAAAATCTCTGTCTATCTCTCTGTCTCTGTCTCTCTCTGTCTCTCTGTCTCTCTGTCTCTCTGTCTCTCTCTCTCTCTCTCTCTCTCTCACACACACACACACACACACACACACACACACACACACACACACACCATTGCCTTCCTATATATGATAAAGATATCAATAGTTTAATTTTAATTCCTCCCAAACCAGATTTTTTTTTACTTTATTTTGAGACACTTCCTTAGATGAAGTGAGTTTTCAAAAAAAAATTTTTTCAGGACTCATCTTGTGGATGATATACTTCCTGAATCCTTGCATATTTACAAATCAAAAATATTATCAATGTGTTCTAGCATTTAACTTTGTGAGAATCTCTGGGGTGAGTCTGATTACTCTTTCTTTATAAGGACGTATCTTTTCTGTCTGGACTCTTTTTGGTTTCTTTATATAGCTCTGAAATTCAAAAGTGTCATTATGATATAGCTAAATATTGATCTCTTTTTAAAATTATGCCTAATATCAATGACCTCTTCTATAAACTTGGGCCTTTCTTCAGATCAGGAAGTTTTCTTTTATTATATCTTTTGTTATTTCTTCTGTTCTCTTTGTTCTGGAATTTTCCTCAGTATTAGAAAAATATGTATTTGGAATGTTATATATTTTTTCATCTCTCTTTTCTTCTCTTCATGCCTTTTCCCTTAAGAACTTTTCCAATTTTTACTTCACAAATTTAATTTCCTTTCAATCACTTCGTACCTCTTCCAGCCCCTTTTTTTATTTCTTCCTGGCTCTTGCCCAACTATCTTTTCATTAATCCCAAAATCCGATCCAAGCTGTGGTATAGTTAATTATAGTGCCAACAGCACTCTGAAAGTGCTGTTGATGGAGTCTCAAGTACCACCCTCAGCCTAGTAATGGCAACAGTGCCAACATCAAAGGGATTATCTCACTACTCTGACTCCCTCTGGGTGGTCAAGTGCAATGAGCAGTGAGATGAGGATGGGGGATGGATGCAAGGGACAGATCCTGAAGGGTCTCATCTGTCCTGCTGGGGAGTTTGCACTCAGCAAAGAACAATGGAAAACCTTGAAACTCTCTCCCGTGGGCAGATACTCCATCCGCAGGACAAGTGACAAGGGCCAGTTCTTCGGAATAACCAAGCAGGGGAATATTTACAATGAGAAGGAGCTGGACAGAGAAGTCTACCCCTGGTGTAACCTGACAGTGGAGGCCAAAGAGCTGGATTCTAGTGGTGAGTGGCCCCATTTGCTGGGGGACCTGGGCTCCTCTCCTTTTGTCATCCTTTTAAAATCGGCAAAATCTATCATTTTGGGTCTCCAGAGGTACTATAAGAACCTGCTGATGCACCACTTGGTTGGGATGCTATAGCACCTCCATCCTCAAGTGTGGATGGACCAGCTGCATCCACGTCATCTGAGACTTTGTTAGATGAGCAAAACATCAGGCCCCAACCCCAGACTGAATCAGAATCTCATGCGGACTACAGGTGAAGAAGCACTGTTCCAAAACAGGCTGCCAGACGTCCCTGTGATGAGAATCACCTGAGGCACCTCTTAACCACAGAGCTTCTCAGGTGCCTCCCTGCAGGTTTTGGTCCAGTAAGTCAGAAATGGGGCCAAGGAATGTGCACTGAACGAGTGCCGTGTGATTCTTATTATAGTGGACGTTTGGAAAAGGCTGCTTTGGAGGGTGTTTATGTGCCAGTTAGTGGGCTGAATTCAAAATCTGAAGCAGTTTCCAACTCCAAGATTGTTAGATTCTCCAGAAATTAGTGTAACTGCTGCCAAAGGGAAAGGCAAGTATCAGAGTTTTGCACTCTTAGCCTCTATGAGAAAATCACAACTGTCCTCTGGGAGAAGGATCAATATTCCCACCTTACACAGAGACCACCAGGGCCCAGAAAGAGGTGACTTGGCCAGGGCCCCACCAATGCTACCCTGAGGGGCCCCTGCTTCCTGCTGGCAGCATGTCCCCCACATGGCAGCCAGGTCAGCTTCAATGGACTCCTGCGTACTGTCCAGATCAGCCTTTGCCCCTTTCTTCCCCATCTAATCTCACTCATACAATTTTTTTTTTTTTTTTTTTTTTTTTTTTTTGCGGTATACGGGCCTCTCACTGTTGTGGCCTCTCCCGTTGCGGAGCACAGGCCCCGGACACGCAGGCTCAGCGGCCATGGCTCACGGACCCAGCCGCTCCGCGGCATGTGGGAACTTCCCGGACCGGGGCACGAAACTGTGTCCCCTGCATCGGCAGGCGGACTCTCAACCACTGCGCCACCAGGGAAGCCCACTCATACAATTTTTAAATCTTATAGTAATAGTTTGCTGTCCATTTTAAAATACGGAAAATACAAAAAAGTAGAAGAAAATTATACCCTCATATTCCCACCATACACAGATAATTACTGTTAGCACTGTAGTGTATTTCCTCTGGTCTTTTTACTATATGTATTTTTATACAAGTGAGATCATAATACTTGTATAAATATCATATCCTGCATTTTTACTTAACCTTATTCCAGAATCATTTTCTCATGGTACTAAAATATCTTTTTTAAAAAGATTGTAATTTTTTAAATGTAATTTACCTGGGCATTGCAAACAGCCACATGGTCCATTCTTTTAAACTGACGTAATTTATTAATGCAATCTCACTTAGATCGTTTTACCTTTTCAAATATTTCAAAATTAATTTATTTAAATTAGTTTGATTGCTTAATTAAATTGCTGAATTGATTTAATAATTACTTACTTGTTTTAATCAAAACCTTTAAAAATACACTTCTGTTGTTTACCTTTTCGATTCTTACAAATAATTCTTTAGCAAATATCCTTGTGCTTGAAGCTTTACCCCCTTCCCCTTCCACTCCCTTCGACCAGAACGCCATCCCTGGCCTTCCTTCCAGATGTCCATAACGCCCTCTTCCGGCAAAAAGTGCAGCCTCCAGGACTCCCATCCATACATATTCTAATCCCAAGGCTGGCACCTGCTGAGCCCACTGTAGTGATGAGTCCTTTCCCCTGCAGGGACCCCGACGGGCAAAGAATCCATCGTGCAGGTCCACATCGAAGTTATGGATGAGAACGACAATGCCCCAGAGTTTGCCAAGCCCTACGAGCCCAAAGTGTGTGAGAACGCTGCCCAGGGCAAGGTGAGTCTAGCTCAGGTGGGAGGGCAAGGCAGCGCCCGCCTGGGGCAGGCCGACAAGCAGCACCTCCCAGCCAGGGTCAGGGGGCATTTCACTAAGTTGAACGTAACTTGTACAACGGCCTTGAGGAAAGGTGACATTATCCCTACAGAGGGTGAAAGTGAGGCTCAGAGAGAATGTGTAGTGAGTAGCTTGGCGGGGAGGTGGTGGTAGAAAGAGTGGCTCTGTGGACACCATTTAGGTTAGTGTTACAGGTGAGAGGCAGCCACCGTCAGGTCTAAACCCAAAGTCCCTCCCCGTCGCTGAAACCCCGGCCAACCCAACACCGCTAATGACCATCCCCATCTTCCACCCTCTAGCTGGTCGTGCAAATCTCAGCAATAGACAAGGATGTAACACCACGAGTTGTGAAGTTCAAGTTTTCCCTGGGCACTGAGGACAGCAACTTCACCCTCACGGATAATCACGGTGCGCCTCAAGGCAGTCAGCCTGGCTCCTGGGGGGCTCGGGCACGGGGTTGAGTCTTGAAGAGCCAGGGTCAAGGACCAAGCCAGTGAACTGGGAGCAGGCCCTCAGGAGGGCTTTCAAGTTACAGGAGGTTTTGTACAATTCCCACCAAATGCCTAACTGGTGTGTGCAATGGTCAGAGCCACCCTGGCACACTGCTAAGTCCACATGGCCTGCCCTTCCCCATAAGAGGCTCAGGTCACTGAGGGGCACAGAATAGATATGCGGTGTAGACAGCTTGGTTCGCAAACTAGCCAAAGACTCCTTCCTGTGCTCAGCACAACTGCAAATTGCTCTGTGATGTGGAACTTTGAGGTTGCTTCCAAAGACAAAACTGGACATTTGAAACCCGAAATGCCAAGAATACAGTTGTTTTAATTTGGCTACAATGACTACTTACCACCAGGTGTCCTCAGGACAGGATCTGGTCCACCAATCACAGCCTAGAGAGTCCTGTGATGTCAGTAGCGGCCAATCAGAGTTTCTCATGCGTATGTGCTTCCGAGAGTGACAATGCTGAGTTGACTGAATTCCAGCCAAAAGCAGACAGGCTTCCATGGCTTCTGCACCTTCCTCAGAAAAACACAAAAAAATCCCCCTTGGGTCTAAATAGAACAATCCTTCACCCAGAATGGGGTGGAATCCCTGCCCATCCCTAACTGGCAACACTGTGGTTGGTGAGGATCCCTGTATAGAAACAGCCATTGCCACCTTTGAGGAGGGTCAGGGAGTGGGGTCCCTGAGAGTGAGGGGCAGCCCCAGGGCATCAGCCACAGACTCGTCCTTAAGGAGCCTCCTATGGGGTGGGGATGGTGGCTATGATGCGCTGACAGTCAATGACAGACCATTCAACATTCCGCTGTCTTTAGTAGTAAATAATATGGAAAAAAGACCTGTCACCCCATCCTCAGTGCCCACCTCAATCCTGCCTCAGAGGAGGTGTGCAGTGGAGAAGAAAGCTTAAGCACCAACCCAAAGACACCCCATATGTGACCAGGAGACTAGCTTGTTGATCTCAGGTTCACTTAGAACGTGAATGTCCCGCTACAATATTAAATGAGTATAGTGAGAAACCTCTAACTTCCCTCATAGTGTCAGTGGCCATATCGTTATTACTTTCAATGATAACAGACATGGCTACTTAATAATGAAATGTAATTGGCTTCCATTTGAAATCTAAAAGATGGCCTCCTTTGCTTTTGGCTTCCTGAGCGTGCCAACCCCTCCACCGCTAGGTAAACCCTGGAACAGGGAATCTCTGGACCCTCTAACCATCATAATCTCCTAGGAGCCAACAAAGGGCAGATTATCCAGCCACTGAATCAGAAATGCGGGAGAGGGGAGGGGGGAAAGGAAGGAGGAGTGGAGGGGGGCGGTTCTGAAAAACCAGCCTGTTTAAAAATCTGCCTGGGGGATTCTGTACACGGACTGATTGGAACTGAGACAGAGAGCCAATATTTGGGCCAAAGCGCATTCTCAGTTCCAGCCTGACCAGGGAATCCTCAATTACATATGCAATCATTCCCTCAGTGCCCCAGGGAACTGTGCATTGTTTTTACTTTCTAATGGATTTTCAGGGATAGCAAAAACAGCCTTAGAAGTTAGGCCGATGCTAAAAGACTTTTTAAGACTTTACTTCCCCGATTGCTCATCAAAGCTTGAAACAATGCGTTAATTAGCTGACAGTCACCTTTTATGGAAGTAGGGTTAGGGGTCAGGCATATCATTTGCCCACAGAAACAGAAAGGAAGGGTTTTACATTCTGGCCAAGTCCTTCTTAGAGGCTAGGTCGAAGCAGCTGCCCTAAACATCCCCTCTCTGGAGGAACAGACCTGCGCTCAAATGGCTAAAACCTGAGGCAGGGGGTGAAAAGGGCAGAGACACAGCCCAGGCAGCACGTGGGCTGGTGCAGTTACCAAGGGCTTCCTGGAGGTGGCAGGCCACACCGTCAGTGTGGATGGGAGGAGAGGCACTCCAGGCTGCAGAGCCTGACCCCGATGCCTTGGTGTTTCCAGATAACACGGCCAACATCACAGTCAAGTACGGGTATTTTGACCGAGAGCGCGCCAAGGTCCACCACCTGCCCGTGCTCATCTCGGACAACGGGAGGCCAAGCCTCACAGGCACCAGCATGCTGGATGTGACCGTGTGCAAGTGCAACGAACGCGGCGAGTTCACCTTGTGTGAGGAGGTGGCCGCCCAGGTGGGCGTCAGCATCCAGGCGCTGGTAGCTATTTTCCTCTGCATCCTCACCATCACAGGTCAGTGCCCAGGAGGATGGGAGGGGACATTGAGGGGGCTCACAGGAGAAGGAAGAGGCCAGGGATCCCGGCCCAACCCTGCCTCCAGGCCCTAGTGCAGCCCTGTGCTAGGTGTAAGCTTCACCTCCTTGGGTGCCTAACTGTGGGGATGGCGGGGGAGGGGGGGAAGAAGGGGGGACTCAAGGCTCCTTCCCCAGTTTAAAATACTTTATATATAACATTCACTCATTCAACTGACATATTTTGAGCACTTATTGTGTGCTAGGCACTGTTCTAGGCATTTATTTATATAAAAACTCTTCTGAGGGAATTCCCTGGCGGTCCAATGGTTAGGACTCTTCACTCTCACTGCGAAGGGGCCGGGTTCAATCCCTGGTCAGGGAACTAAGATCCCACAAGTTGCACCTGTTTTGAAAAAAAGAGGATCCAGTTCTTCTTTTGGAGAGAAATGGAAAGTTTGAAATTTCTAGTTTAGATTATCGCCAGTGGTTTTCTTTCTATTTTTAGGATTTCTCCAGCCTTGATATCTCTTTTCTTCTTGTTTGGGCCTCAGAAATTTTAGGAGCATTTTAGGCTTTGCCTTAGTTTGGGTTCCCCAGGAAGCAGACCCTAGGACCAGGACTGGGGTGCGCACGGTTTATTTGAGAGGCACTCCCAGGAAGCCCCAGAAGGAAGAGGGGGAGTGAGACTGGAAAGGTAGGCAGCCAATCAAGGGCAAGTTGTCACACAAGCTGCCACCATGGGACACCGGAGCTGCTTATCACTGGAGACTGGGTGGCGGCACTCACAGCCCATGTTTTTCCAACGGTGCCCACCAGCTGATGGTGGGGCTCCTCCCAGAGGTGTAAGTTCTGCGTTGCACCTGGGGCAGGGGCTAGCCCTCCAGAGGAAGCCCTTGAGTGGTTAGAGGTCACCCTGTGCACTACAATGACAGGACCGGGGGACACAGTGAGGGACCCACGTTATCTGCTCCAGGCCTTTCCTGCCAGTGGCTTCCCTGAGAGGCCCCCTGGCAGTGCCCCCCCTTCTGGGGCTTCTGTGGCAGAGTCCAGACCCAGATTTTCCTCTCAATAAAAATTACTAATAATGATATAGTGGCATCACCACCACACACAGAATTGCACTTAACCTCACAGCCACCTTATCAAATATAAACAGAGCAGAGGAGTCACCACTTCCATTTTACAGGCAAGGAAACAGAGGCTCAGAGAGGACATGCTGGCTTTTCTCATGCATGGAACAGTTTGTTAAGTAACTCGAGGCTAGAAGGACGGAGTCTAGGGATGCTCTGAGCCTACTTCTAGGAGCTATCTGCCCCACATGGTCCACCCTCCTAGGGGTTGGCAACCATCATGCAGTCAGACACCTCAGAGCTTTGAGCAGGGCCAACATCACATCACTGCCTGATCATGGGACTCTGGGCACGTCACTCAGCTTCTCTGAGCTCGGTCTGCTCATGTAAAATGGGATATTAATACCCACTCTGAGTAAAAGAATATGAAATGAAAATGTGCCAATACCATGCCAGCATGTATACAGTAGGTGCTCAAGGGTAGCTGCTGCTACCGCAATGGGTGCCCTGTCTACCAGCACCACCATGACCCACCATCATCATCATCATCATGGCTCAGAATCTTTGCACTCCAAATTCCAACTCCATCCCTTTCCCCATTTCTGCCCCAACCTCTGGCCTCCTGGCCTTTGGACAAGACACAGAAGGATTTGCCACAGCGGTTAAGAGGAGGGAGGAACTGAGGATGCGGGTAGATGGGGAGGAGAGTGGCAGGAGACAATGAACTTGAGGGAGGCCCACTCTGTTGCTTCCCCCCCCCCACCCCTACTGTGGCCAGGACACCAACAAGGATGGATCCTGGGTGGGGGTGGGGTGGAGATGACTCTGGAGCGGGAGTGAGGGTGGACCCACCAGGTGTCTAGACCAAACCAAAACTTCTGTGTTGGCCCAGCTGTCACTGGGAGCTGGGCTGGCCCAGGGATTCCCAGGGAGGAGGGGAGGGTGCAGGTAAACCTCAAGGGGCGGGGGGGGGGGGGTCCCCCCGTCTGCTGGGCCATGGCTGACCAGCTCTGGCTCGCTCATTCGCAGTGATCACCCTCCTCATCATCCTGCGGCGGCGGCTCCGGAAGCAGGCGCGCGCCCACGGCAAAAGCGTGCCGGAGATACACGAGCAGCTGGTCACCTATGACGAGGAGGGCGGCGGCGAGATGGACACCACCAGCTACGACGTGTCGGTGCTCAACTCGGTGCGCCACGGTGGGACCAAGCCCCCGCGGCCAGCGCTGGACACGCGGCCGTCCCTCTACGCGCAGGTGCAGAAGCCGCCGCGGCACGCGCCCGGGGCGCACGGGCCCGGGGAGATGGCCGCGATGATCGAGGTGAAGAAGGACGAGGCGGACCACGACGGCGGCGGCCCACCCTACGACACGCTGCACATCTACGGCTACGAGGGCGCCGAGTCCATCGCCGAGTCCCTCAGCTCCCTGGGCACCGATTCATCTGACTCGGACATCGATTATGACTTTCTCAATGACTGGGGGCCCAGGTTCAAGATGCTGGCTGAGCTGTATGGCTCGGATCCCCGGGAGGAGCTGGTGTATTAGGGGACCGCGGGCCTCTGGGCCTGGGGACCCAAACCACTGCAGCTCAGGCTAGTCGGACACGGGCACTGAGCCCTCCAATCGTAGCACTCATGTCCCAGCCTAACAGCCCTTCCTCATGGGTCCCAGAGACCTCACCACCTTGGATGGCAAAATCCAAGTCCCTGAAACGTCCAGGAACATATTTCAGTGATGGCTACTCCCAAAAGGCTGGAAAACACCAGGCTGGTTGGTGTTCTGTCTGGGCTGAGACATCCACATAAAGCTGTCACCTGCGACTACGGGTCCAACTCAAAGACTTTCTCTGGCTTCTCAAAGCAGATTATGCTCAACTGCCAGGGGGAGGTCTTCCCCTGAGGTCCCTGAACCCGTGGGGGGGGGCGGGGGGGGGGGATCCTGGTGCCTGTCACCTGGAGGCAAGGGGCTAGATGGTATGACTGTGGGGCAAGACTCTCTGTAGCCCAGTCCCGCAGGAGACCGGGACCGCCCACCAGGCCTGCCCTGCTTTAGCTTCCTCACACCCTCCCAAGACCCCCAGCATTCTGCAGCCTCTCCCCAGGCCTGTCAAAAGGGAGGAAGGGCTCTTGACGTCTCCCGACCTTGGGTCTTGAGGTGACCTCGCTGGCTTGCCACGCCTGTAACTATGCTGTACTGTGTACTGAAAATTCATGCAAGGTCAGGGGAATGGCTCGCTGAACTTTAAAGCAACTGTGAATTCATCCTGGAGGGACAGTGGAGACCAAACGAGATCACAGATCATAGGGTGAGGGCCACCTCCACACCCACTCCCTCCAGAAAGGGCCGGGAGTCGCTGTGACCCCAATTTGAGACTCACGACACCCCTCCAGTTTTGCCTGGGAAGCGGGACAGATGTTCCCAGAGCAGAAGACCTCTCCCCGCCTCGCCCCGTCACTCATTCACGCTGTCTCTTTCTTTTTTCTTTCTCTCCATCTACTCTTGATCTCTTGACTTAGAGGCACTTAAGGTGTGACCCACATCAACTCTGGCCAAAGTCCAAACCCAAACGTGACTGCGCAACACAGCTGTGCCATTTGCCTTTACACCTCGTTGTTGCCACATCTCAGGGAACCCCAGCAGGGCCCCATCCCTGCAGAAGGCAAGGCCCCCGCTCAGGCCCAGTGGTCACCTGTTCCTCCTCCACTTTCAGCCACGTACGGAACTTTCCACCGCAAACACACCTTGGGGAAGTGGCATCACTCGACAGGGGTGCGGGGAAGGAGGCAAACTCTCTAACTCACCATCTGTCGTGGACCAAGGTTCCTGCTCTGGGCAAGGCCCCTCAATTCAGGGGATTGTAGATAACACTGACTTTTCACTTTTAACCAATAACGAGTTTTTCATTTTTTTTTTTTTTTTTTACTAATAATACTTATACATTTCTAGCTCTCACAAACATATAGAATAAGGGTTTTTGCATAATAAGCAGGTTGCTATTTAGGTTAATAATTTTAATTCAGGTTTTTTAGTTGGATAAACAAATTCCTGTAACCTTCTATTTCCTATCATTGTAGTAATTGCTCTAGTGACAATGACTATATATATATTGGCTACACTGGTGCATGGTACATACTGTATTTTTTTATAACTAAATAAAGAAAAATCTTGAAATACTTCTCTTTCTAGAGCTGAGCGAGCTCATGTGAAACACAAGCACATACACCACGACCATCATCAGAGGAACCCAGGGTGCAAGGCAACATTTGCAGTCAGGATTTCAGAAACACACTGCAGGAAAGTGATTGCAGCAGAGAATAACAAGGGACACCTACCCCAATCCCACCCCGACTCTACACAGCAGGCAGAGCCTCTGGAAGCTGGAGCTGCCACACCTTTTCCAACTGACAAATGAACCAGACGAGTGATATACATCAGCAGTGAGGGAGGAAATCAATCTAATTAGCTGGTTGACAACAGTGATTGAGCAGCTGGCACTTTAGTGGGGTGTGTGGACCCCAACATTGGAGTCCTGCCTGGAAAACCTCACAATCAAAAATGAGAACAGGAAGCCTCTTTGCCCAACTTAGGACTTGAATTGGGTAGCTGGGAGATGAAGCTCACTTCAGCAAGGCCCCTGCTCCTTGATTTCCTGCAGGATTTCCTGGGCAGTGTCTCTCCCAGGGATGATATTTTGCAAACTGTGCTCTGGATAAACACTACTTCCTCGAGCTCTCAGGGGGCAATTTGTCTTAATTCCAATTTTGCTCTAATTTCATTGGGATTTCTTTTTTGATCCATTGGTTATTTGAAATGTATTGTTTAATTTCCAAACATTTGTGAATTTTCCAAATTTCCTTCCATTATTGACTTTTAATTTCATTCCATTGTGGTCAGAGAACATAAATTTTATTATTTAAATCCTTGTAAATTTACTGATACTAGTTTTATACCCTAACATATGTTTTATCCTGAAGAATGTTCCATGTGCACTAGAGAGGAGTATGTATTCTACTGTTGTAGAGTGAATTCTATAGTGGTATGTTAGTGTTGTTCAAGACTTTTATTTCCACACTGATCTTCTGTCTAGATAGTCTATCAATTATTGAAAGTCTAATGCTAAAATCTCCAGCTATTACTGTTGAATTGTATATTTCTCCCTTCAACTCTTGTCAGATTTTGCTTCATATATTTTGAGTCTCTGTCGTTATGGGCATATAATCTTATAATTGTTATATCTTCTTGATGGATTGACCCTTTTAGCATTATAAAATGTACCTCTTTACATCTAGTCACAATTTTTATCTTGAAGTCTATTTTGTCTGATATTAGTATAGTCACTCCAGCTCTCTTTTGGTTACTGTTTACATGGTTTATCTTTTTCTATCCTTTTCTTTTCAACCTATTTGTGTCTTTTAATATAAAAAAGACACGTATTTGTGTCTTCTGTGAACAAAATATAGTTGGATCAGGGCAGTTTATCCATTCTACCAATCTTTATTTGATTGAAATGTTTAATCCTTTTACATTTAATGTAATTACCAACAAGGTAGGGTTTATGCCTGTCATTTTCCTATTTGTATTCTTTGTCTTACATCTTTTTTTTTTTTTTTTTTTTTTTTTGTGGCACGCAGGCCTCTCACTGTTGTGGCCTCTCCCATTGGGGAGCACAGGCTCCGGACACGCAGGCTCAGCGGCCATGTCTCACGGGCCCAGCCGCTTCCCGGACCGGGGCACAAACCCTTGTTCCCTGCATCGGCAGGCGGATTCTCAACCACTGCGCCACCAGGGAAGCCCTGTCTTATGTCTTTTTTGTTCCTCTATTACCCCACTATTGCCATTTTTATGTTAAATAGATATTTTACAGTGTACCATTTTAATTCTCTTGACGTTTCTTTTACTATATTTTACGTTTTTTTCTTAATGGTTCTCCTAAGGATTATACTTAAAATCTTAACTTATAACAATCCAGTTAGAATTTGTACCAACTTAATTTAAGTGTACAAAACTTTGCCCCTAATAGATCCACTCCCTCCCCCCTCCTTTGTGCTATCACTGTTGTACATATTACATTTTTATACATCGTATGCCCATCAACATAGATTTAAAATTACTGCTTTATGCAGTTGTCTTTTAAATCATATAGCAGGGAAAAAAAGAGTTACAAACTATATATATATACTGCTTTTTCTTTTTATAAATGTATTTATTTTATTTATTTATTTTTGGTTGCATTGGGTCTTCATTGCTGCGTGTGTGCTTTCTCTAGTTGCGGCGAGTGGGGGCTCTTCTTCATTGCGGTGAGTAGGCTTCTCATTGCGGTGGCTTCTCGTTGTGGAGCATGGGCTCTAGGCACGCGGACTTCAGTAGCTGTGGTTCACGGGCTTAGTTGCTCCACGGCACGTGGGATCTTCCTGGACTAGGGCTCAAACCCACGTCCCCTGCATTGGCAGGCGGATTCTTAACCACTGCACCACCAGGGAAGCCCTATACTGTCTTTTATATTTACCTATACAGTTACCTTTATCACTGATCTTTATTTCTTCATGTGGATTCAAGTTACTATTTTCTTTCATTTCAGCCTGAATGATCCGTTTAGTATATTTTGTAGGGAAGGTCTGCTAGTGAGGAATCTATTTTATCTGGGAAGTCTTGATTTCACCTTTATTTTTTGCAGGATAGTTTTGCTAGATATGGAATTACTGGTTGACAGGCTTTTTCTTTCAGCCCTTTGAATGTCCTCCCACTGCCTTCTGGCCTCCCTGGCTTCTGATGAGAAATTGAGTGTTAATCTTATTGAGGAAATGTTTTATGTGATAAGCTGTTTCTCTCTTGCTGCTTTCAATATTCCCTCTGTGATTTTCAACAGTCTCATTATGATGTGTCTAGAGTTGATCTTAGGAGTTCATTGAAGTTTTTAGATGTGTAGATTAATATTTTATCAAATTTGGGAAGTTTGGGACCATTATTTCTTCAAATATTCTGTCTCTCTCTCCTTTCCTCTGGGACTCTCATTATGCGTATATTAGGATGCGTGCTAATGTCCAATGGGTATCTAAGGCTCTATTAATTTTTTTTTCTGCTCCTCAGACTAGATTATCTCAATTAACCTATCTTCAAGTTTGCTGACCCTTTCTTCAGCTAACTTACATTTGCTCTTGAGGTCTTCTAGTGTATTTTCCTTTCACTTATTGTACTTTCAACTCCAGAAATTCTATTTGGTTCTTTTTTATACCTCTTCATTGATATTCTCTTTTGTTGACACACCACTCTCACACTTCTCTTTCATTCTTTAGACATCATTTCCTGGAGCCAGTGGGATCTCTTCTCTACTTCACTACTTTCAAGAAGCCTCCCAGGCAGTCCCAAATCAGGCAGTCCCTCTCCCTCCAACCCTCCCAGAGGGGCCCAGCTCTGAGCACTTTGCCACCCTGGCCACATCTTCTCTGATTCCTATTCACCCTGAGGCGGGAAGAGTGAGCCTCATGAAAGCTAAGGGCTCACCTCGCAGTTTGGAACCTTTAGCGGACAGCAAGAGAGGGCACAAACCCAGTGCTCCCTGGGATCCGCTTACCACACTGCACATACCCGCCCCTGCTCCGTGGGCCCCCCACCTGGCCACAGTGGGCAGGAGCTGCAAAGGCTCTGAGCCCTTCCCCAGTTCAAACCTATGAAGCCAGCATGACCTTCCTCATCTCACAGATGACTAAAGTGAGACGCAGAAAGGGATCTTTCTGGAACTCTGCCTTTCTGGGAAGGCCCTAAGCTCTCTTCTCTGGCTGACCTTGAGGCTCTGTGCAATAAAAAGTGGCCAGAGTCACACAGCAAGTTAAAGAGAGAGTTGGGAGTAGCACCCGCCTCCTGGCTCCCAGGAAAATGTGGATCTGCGGGAGACTTCCTCGGACCTGGGGGCTGGGAGGCTGGACCAGGAAACGTCATCCACGCCCATTGTGCTAGTCATGGAGAAAATGACCACTAGGGGGTGCACGGCCTCAACACATGCTCAGGACTCCATAGCATCCCAGCCATGGAACACCACGGACGGTATCCTGACGTAGACCTCCGGTTCCAAGGGGCATGGACCTTGGCAGAACCTAGATCAGAGAGGTAACCATGGGGTCTAGCCCCACAACTCACTCTGCACCTCCCCTCCTGCCAGTCTCTGATGGCGAAAAGAAAGGCAGGTACCTAGTTCCCCATAGGTACCTGTGGCCTCCAGGAGCACTGCTGACAAACAGAATCTCAACTAGAGGGAGTAGCTGGCCCTGGCCGTGGGATCCTTGGGCATGTGCACCCCATTGTCCTGCACCAGGGGCCCCTGCCTCAGTGTCCACACTCAGCCCTCCTGCTCTGCTACACCCTGCTTTCACCAAGCCAATCCTGGAGCATTGACTCTGGGCCAGAAAGAGCAGCCATCCGTGAACACCCTGGTTCCAGGCATCATCCAGGTCAAGAATCCTTACCATAAATTATAGTGTCCTCAAGATGATAGGTTGGATCTCTGATCTTCACAACCAAAACTCCAGACCACCCAGCAATCGCCCTTCTAAGGACACAGCCTAAGAGACAAGTACAGCATGTATCTGCCACAGTGTTAATTTCAGGTATATACAAATCAAAAAATAGGAAACAACAGAAATGCCCAATAATAAAAGACTCGTAAGGTAAAATATGGCAGGATCCATAAAACAATACTGGCAGCCATTAAGTCATGTGACATGGTGATCTTGAGTTGAACTCAAGGTCAAACAAAAAAGCTGAACTCAATGCATTATTTACAGTCAGATCTCAACTTTTTCTAGCAGATATCCATCTCCAGGCTTGGGAATTATGAATATTTTTTCTTTTTAATTCTGTATTTTCCAAATTTTTTATAATCAGCATGCATTATGTTTATAATCAGAAAACAATGTTATTTTAATGTTAACTTGTAAACACTTCCTTCTCATTGAAAAACAGTAAATTTGATAAGCAAAGTTTGTCCCCACATACCATTTAAAGTTTTTGTTTTTTTAAAAAAAAAGGTTTTTGGTTTACTATCTATTAATGCAACAGATACTTTTTTAAAATTAACTAATTGCTTTTGAACCCAGCAAAACAAGTTGTTGAGTTTTTTAAAAAATCATTCCTTTGAACTTGGTCCTGTGGGATCTTCATCTCTTAGCCTTTGGAGTTTGTTAACCCCAGATTTCCAGCAACTTTCTGGATCAGAAGTATTATAGTCCATGGGATGAGGAAAACCTGGTTTTCCAACCAAGTGACCCCATAGGATTCTGCAATGCATAGAAATATCCTAGGGACTTCGCTGGTGGCACAGTAGTTAAGAATCCACCTGCCACTGCAGCAGACATGGGTTCAAGCCCTGGTCCGGGAAGATTCCACATGCCATGGAACAGCTAAGCCCGCCCGTACACCACAACTACTGAACCTGTGCTCTAGAGCCCATGAGCCACAACTACTGAGGCCACGTGCCACAACTACTGAAGCCCACGCGCCTAGAGCCTGTGCTCTGCAACAAGCGAAGCCACTGCAATGAGAAGCCCACGCACCGCAACAAAGAGTAGCCCCTACTCACCACAACTAGAGAAAAGCCCGTGCGCAGCAACAAAGACCCAATGCAGCCAAAATTAATTAATTAATTAATTAACTAATTTTAAAAAGAGAAATATCCTACATTACTTTTATGCTACATTACTCAAAGATATAAGAGAAAAAGCTGAGACCAATTTCCCACAGTCCATCCAGAGACCATCTGGGGATGTCTCGGAAAGGTGAGTGTCCACCAACTCTCAGGGACTTCACAGAACTTTGCAACGTGCTTCTGTAGCGTAAGGTGTAAGAAGTGCCCTTAACCTCTGATGCTCCTGAGCAACGGTTGCTGGTGGGATGTTTGATGATGTTACACAGGAAGCTGCACAAAGGGGTTTTGTTTTCATATGGGACTCTGAGCAGGAAGTGAGTCTTTACATCAAAGGAAGAAAGCGAAACTCTACCTTTGAGCCCAGGGAACCAGAGAACGCTTTTCCTGACTGAGCAGAGGGAGACCTACAGGCATAGGGTGCTCGGCAAGAAACAGAAAAAAACCCTGCCTGGGGCATCACATAAAGCAGCCAACATTTTGCAGAGTGCAGAGAATAACAAAATGTGACCAGGGGCTTTATTTTTAAACCATGCACATGGTACAGCCATACAATTAAACTCAATTGAGTTAATAGAAACACTGATACATGCAACAACTTGAGTGAATCTCAAATGCATTACACTAAGTGGAAGAGAATAGATTTAAAAGACTACATAATGTATGATTCCATTTATACAACATTCTGAAAAAGGCAAAACTACAGCAGAAGGAAAACAGATCAGGGTTTCCAGGAGTTGGGGAGGAGGGATGGTTTGATTAACAAAGAGAAGCTGCATGAGAGAGACTTTTCAGTATCTTAATTGTGGTAGGGGCTACACAATGTGCATTTGTCAAAAATCATAGAACTATACTCAAAAAAAGTGAATGTTACTGTATGTAAATTTAAAAAAATTTTTTTAAATTATCAACAATTTTTTTAATGGAGAGATATTTGATCAAGGTCTGTCTCACTTTATAAGTGATCGATTTATTGGTTACTTCACTGGTGTGCAAGGTCCAGGTACACACACTCACTCGTTCCTTCTTTCTCTCTAAATTATCTGTTGAACAATGTGCCAAATTCCCTTCATTCTATTCCTGACATTTCTTGAAGCCTTCTCCTCCTCTCCTCGACTGTTCCAACCTTAGTTGGGGCCCTCTTCGTTCTCTCTACTATGGTATTTCCAAAATTTCCCAATTGCTCTTCCTGTCTCCAGCCTCCAGTCATATTAAGCTACCTTTCCTCAGACATTTGGTAGGTTGTCTTACTGGTCAAAATACGCACTGCCCTTCTCTGTGGGAGGATTACACATTCCCTAACCCATTGGTGTCAAACTTGGCCAGGTGATGCACTTTCTCAAATAAAATACGAATGCAAGAGACACTTGCCACTTTGGAGCAGAAACTTTAAGAGCCAGCTCATGGGTCCACCACCTCTCTTCTCTCTGCCACCAGCAATGAACACATAACTTGAGTGAAAAATGAACCTTCACTGTTGTAAGCCACTGAGATTTTCAGGTTGTCACCAAAGCATAATTTAGCCTAAGGTGACTAAAACTCTCCATGTAAGCTTCATAATTGCTCACTCTGTAACCCCTATGCATAGTACAGACACAGGGATGGCACTCAATACATATCTGTAGAATGAACAAATATAATAAGTGAATGAATAAACAGATGACCCCTGGGCCTTTGCACATGCTACTCTCTCTCTGTAAAAAATGACCATCTCTTCTTCTTCACTTGCCCAGCTACTCCTCAAATCAAACCTCAGAGATATCCTCCTCAAAGAAAGCTTGCCTGCCCATCTCTCTATCCTCCCTAAGGCATCTATGCATATTTCTGCTCTCATAATAATTGTATGACTCCCCCCCACAATGAGACCCTTAGGCAGGGCCAGGTCTGCCTCACCTTGGTGGCCCTGTTCCCAGCAGAGCCTGGCCCAGAACAAATCAGTGGACGAATAAATGAAGGAGTAAAGGTGTGGAGAGTTTTCTATTCCTTCAGCTAGCCACAGACTTTCCACACTCCAGGCCTTTGCACAGGCTGTTCCCCTACCTGGAACATCAGTCCCTTCCCAGTTTGCCAGCCTAACTGTTCCAAATCCTTCAGCATCAGCTGCCCCATCCCCTGCACATCCCTGTCACAATTAAGTCACTCCCTCTCCCTTGCTCCCAAAAACTTAACACATCCCTTCAACAGAGCCCTTGTCACATGGTGCTGAGGTCTTCCATGGTCTCGGTCTCTCTCTCTCTCTCTCTCTCTCTCTCTCTCTCTCAGCACTCTGAGGCCTGGGCTTGAGTCGCATTTGTCCCTATGTCCTCATACCTAGGACTTTTTTTTTCTTTTTGGCCATGCCATGCAGCATACAGGATCTTAGTTCCCCGACCAGGGATCGAACCCACGCCCCCTGTAGTGGAAGTGCAGCGTCTTAAGCACTGGACCACCAGGGAAGTCTCATTCCTAGGACTTAATAATAATGACAGCAACAACAAAAACAATAATAATAACCAACCAGGCCTTACTCTGGTCAAATAAATGGGTGAATGAATAGCTGAGTGAATGAATTAAGTGACTGGGTTCTAGCATGTTCTTACATCATCCCTCAGAAAGCCCAGGCTTCCCATCAGAGGATGAGTGACTGAATGTAATGGGGCTGAGCTGACTGACACTTTGTTAGCACAGCTGACTCCTCTCCCAGGCCTCTGCTCCTGTCCCTAACCTCAAGGGCCACATGACCCCATCACTGGTGAGTGCAGGGTGGCCGTAAGGCTCAGCACACAGTCCCACTTCCCAAATACACCACCCAGTTCCCCCAGCAGACCTGGCAGAGATGTCCCAGAGAGTGTAACTGCAGGAAAGTGTGTGCACAGGGGCGCCAGTCCTGAAGCGCCCTCTCATCAATTACCAACAAGGGACAGCTGGGAGAGGGGAGGAGCAAAGTAAGATATGCAGAAAAGGAGGAGAAGCAAGAAGGAATCTGGACCATCCCAAGGTCACGGTGCACAGCTAACTGTATAACTAACTGCAGATGTGATCGGGAACACGGACTATGACAGTGAACACCCAAGGTCGAAAAACACTAAAATCACCACCACGGAACGCCTCCCTCCTTGACCCCTGCTCCAGAGAATCCCAAGGGAATCAAGCAGAATGAGAAGGGAAAGGAAAAAGCAGCACGTATCCAGAACTAATCCTAAAGACACACCTCCAGGAACTTCAATCACCTGGAAGCCAACGAGGCACCAGAAGCAAATAAAAAACTTCTATGTAACTCATCAGAGATGTCAAGTTCATGAAAGCAAGGAAAGAATCAGGAACTGTTACAGACTGGAAGAATCTGAGGAGACACAACTAGAAGCAAGGTGGGATCCTAAAGCAGATCTTGAAACAGAAAAGGAACATTAGGTAAAAACTAGTGAACTTCACATAGGATACAATAACAATATTGTACCAATTGTTAATTTCCTGGTTTTGATCATTGTACTATGGTTATATAAGTCGCTATCATTAGGGGAAGCTGGGTGAAGGATATACGTGAGCTCCATTTTTGCAATTCTTCTGAAATTCTTTTAAAATAAAAAGAGTGTTTTGTCTTCTAAAGGACTGCTATGCAGCCAGCAGTGTCCTGGTAAGAATGCAGTCATTCTCACCAAATGTGGTTTTGCTGAATTGTCAGTGAATGTAGCTTATTTATTTAGCAACCATGGATACTGTTCTCTCAAGAAACCTACAGTTCTTCTGTGAAGCTTATAAGTATCACACGGAAGGAGGACGACAGCTAGAAGTAACACACTGAGAAGGGGCAGGGAGGGAGAAAGAACTAGAACACCACAAGGGCGGATGGGGCCCTCAAGAGGCAGCCCCCTGTTCCAGCACAGTTGCTGATGTCTTTATGATCTAACTCGACTGGTGCAACAAATGTTTATGGAGCCCTGTGCCAGACCCTGAGCTGGGGCCACAGTGATGAATAAGATTGTGTTCTTCCCCTCCAAAGGCTCACAAATAGGGAGGCATGTATGCACAAACACAAAAAAAATCTTCTGCAGTTTCTATCATTTTGAAATGTGAAGTGTATCATGGGGCCCCAGATGAAGGAGATATTAATTCAACCTAAGGGAAAACAAGGTCAGAGAAGCCGCTGAAGAAGGGGGCATCTGGATGTTAGAGATGGCTGGAGCCCAAGGGGTGAGGGGGAGAGTGATTGGAATAGAACCTAGAGAGGTAGGCAGGGATCAGAAAGGACCCTGACTGTCCTTTCCAGTGTGGACCTGACCATGTAGCAATGGGTAACTATTAAAGGGCTTAAGCAAGGGTGTGGTTTGATTTAAGGCAGTGCCAAGGCTGCAGTGGAAGGGTGTCCTTTCTTCAAGACTGAGCTGAGAAAAGGTTACATTGAGGGCAGCCTGTACCGTGCTTTAGGGGGAGCGGGATGCTTGTAGCACGTTGTATGCCAGTGAAAATGAACAAGGTGACAGTCCAAACAGAGATGCTGAGAAACAGCTGACTCCCCACATGGTCAAATTCACGAGACTCTGCAGGACCGCTGCCCTGCCTCTTCCCAAGTGCAAAGGCTCAGCTACTCCAGGCTGGGAGTGTCAACTGTTCTGTACTGCATTCGGGTGACATGATTAACATACTTCTCAGGGACAAGTTCTCCCAGCAGCATTTCAAGTCCACCCTGGTCAGCTCAAAACAAATAGCAGACAGACTGCCTCCTAAGGGATGGCAAAAAGGGGGCCCACCTGTCTCTGCCTGTCTGGTTTCCAGCTCTCCTAGGTTCCTGAGCTGCTGAGCCTACATTAAGAGGAGCAGATGCCAGGGGCAGTGAAACCCTCCACAGCCATCTTGTTGGGTTCTGGGCAGGACAGGGGTAGGGGATTAATAGGTACAAACTACTATGCATAAAATAAGTAAGATATGAGGATATATTGTACAGCACAGGTAATACAGCCAATTTTCATAACTTTAAATGGAGTATAACCTATGAAAAATTTGAATCACTATGTTGTACACCTGTAAATCAACTACACCTCAATAAACAAAAACTACCCCCTGCTTATGCATACATCCAATAGATGCCACATTTGTGCTATATGCCCTCCACTCCCAACCTCGTCACAGTTGATTGGATCAAACGTGAACACCGAATGCAACTCAGCCGATTTTCTCTTGGGAATCTGGACCTATGTCTGAAAGACAGTCAGTCAGGTCTGCTTTTGGTTAAAATGAGCTACTGTGAACTCACTCCTAAGCTGCAGGGTGGACTTTTTCGGAGTAATGGAGAAAGAGGGTCTGCAGGGTGAGAAAATTAGGAGACTAAACAGAGAGATGCAGAGACAAGAGGCAAAGTCCTGCCTGGGTTTCCATCTACTTCTCTGTTCCCCACTCCAGGACCTCAAAAAGCCCAGACTTAGGTTCTAGTAAATTTTCCTTTTTGCTTGAAATGGTTCAAGTTGGCGCCCATTAGCTGCATTAGTTGCTACCCAAAAAAATCTAACCTAAGGCAGGTAAATACTATTTTTCCCCTTCTACACATGAAGGAACTGAAGCTCAGAGGAAGTGAAGTGACTTCCCTAAGGGCACAATTCAGTGAGTGGTAGAGCAAACACACCAACCCAAGTCCACCTAACTCTGCAGCCTGAGCTGTTTCCTATTCCACATGCTGGTGTTTCTCAGTCCAGTTCAATGGGGCCCCAGATCAATCTTTCACCCTTTTTGCAAGCTTTTCGAGGGTTGGAGCCATGTCTAACTCCCTGTAGCAGCTCCACCTGGGATAAACACTCTCAGGTGTCACTAGCAAGCCTGGTAGGATGGAGGTTTCACGGGGCCAGGGGAAACATCACGGGGCGACTGATGGGAAGTTAACGGGTTTTGTGGATGCAAACTGTAGACACAGAAAAGTGGGGCATGGAACTGAGATCCTTCCCAGTTTGACAGACAAACCAGTGAGCAGTTCACGAAAGTCCACAGCAGTCCTAAAGCTGGAGATGGACCACAGCCAGACTGAAGACCTTGGTAAGGGGTACCGCATGCCACCCTGGAAAATGGAGAACCCCTAAATCTTCCTCGTACCACAACCCTCAGCCGGGCTGCCTTAACTTCAGCCTTGGCAGGGTAAGTAGAATGAGCACTGGGTTTGGGCCCAGGCTAAACCTGGGGGTTAGGCCAACCCCAGGGCCTGGATCAAGAGCACATCATTGGCAAAGTCCTCACTCTACAGAGACTGGACCATTTGATCCCCTCTGCACACACACAGCCAACCCCATCTTCCATAAGATAGCCAGAGAGATCTTTTTAAAACACATCCCTGACCATGTCACTCCCTCCTTAAAGCTCTTAGTGGCCCCCAAGGCCCTCAGCCTGTTATTCAAGGCATTAGTCTGTCATTCAAGGCCTTTATGACCTGCTGCAATATAATGAGAAATGTATTTTGTCTTTGTCCTAGGTTCCTCACACAGAGCAACTAAAACCCACATAATTTCCTAAGTGTGAAGAGTGACAGGAGCATCTTTTGTTGTAATATTTGGTTTTTGTAGAGAGCTTCTAAGACTCTTGAAATTTCCTAAGTGATAGGAGTGTCTTTTGTTAATCATACCAAGCCCTTTGATCACACCTGAGTTTATGCTAATGGGGTGGCTTAGGGTGGGGCCCACACACAGCCTCAGGATGGCAAGAGTCACCAGAAATACCAAGTGATTACAGGGTTGGAACTTTCAGCCCTACCCACTGACCTACAGAAAGGGGATGGAGCCGATGGGGGCTGGAGATTAAGCTGTATAAAAACTCTTGAACAATGAGACTTGAGCTTCCTGGTGGGCAAACACATCAGAGGTGCAGGGAGGGTGGTGCCCCCAGAGGGGTCACAGAGGCTTCACACACCACTCCACACCCTCACACTTTGCCCTGTACATCTCTCCCCTCTGGCTGTTCCTGGGTTATATTTTCTGTAAGAAACTGGTAAACATAAGTAAAGTGCTTCCCTGAGCTCTGCAAGCCATTCTAGCACGCTGTTGAACCCAAGGAGGGGCTCATAGGAACTTTCTACTTATAATCAAAGGGTAGTTTTGCAACTGATGCCTAAAGTGGGGTGCAGTCTTGTGGTGCCCCGCCCTTAAGCTGTGGCGTCTGTGCTAACTCTGGGGAGTTGCAGAACTGAATCGAGTTGTTGGACACCCACTTGATGTCTGGAGAGTTGGAGAGTCAACTGTTGCTGTGGGAAAGACTCCAGACCTGCATTCCAATCTTCTCTCATAACACACCACTCATTCACACTCAACTCCCAATATTCCAAATTTCCTGTGTCCCTGGAATCACCTTGGTCTCTCGACAGCTACACCGCCATCGTACACACAAGCTATTCTCTCTCCTGGAACATCACCCAGACCTGTCCAACCGGCAAAATTTTAATTAAACTTTAAGCTCAATTCAAGGAGTACAACCTCAAAGCAGGTTTTTCTAACCTCCTCAGATTGGGTTAAGTGTCCTTTCTCTGTGCACGTTTGGCAAAGAAAATAAATTGTTCTGTGACCACTGGTTTATACATCTGCCTTTCCTGACAGACTGTGGGCTCCTTAAGAGCAGGGACCTGGTTTTCTACATCATTTTTTTCACCAGTACACAGCAGAGTGCTGGGCCTGTAGTAGGTATCAGTAAGTATGTTTGGGATGTGTGAATGGATGCGTGCAGATGGGGTAAATAGATAAGTAGATGGGTGAATACATGGGAGTTTGTATGGATAAATGGATGGGTAAATGGATAGGAGAAAGAATAAGTGGATGTGTGGGAGGATATGGAGGTAGACAGATGAAAGGAAGGTTAGATGGATGGATGGATGGATGGATGTCAACGATTTTATTTAACTCATTAACTAATGAGGGAGCCAATAGAATGTCATACACAAAGCGAAGTAGAAGCCAAAGTGTAGCCACAAGTGCAGCTTCTAGCCCACTCACCTCCAACAAGATATCAATCGACCTCATCTGATAAAATGCATTTGCATCTCAATGGACAAGAACAGTTTCCATCACAATCAGTTTTCCACATACAAACTCCTATAGAAACAGACATCCATGTGCCAAGTAACACCTAAGAGGTAATTAGAAGGACACCTGATAATATTTTCTGCCTGTTTTAAAGTGTCTCATCATCTTCCCTGGCGTGGCTTAACCAGGTGTGCATCTCTGAAAGGCCACTTTAATTCAGAAGGCCTCAATCTCCTCATCTGCGAAGTGGAATGGGAGCACAAAACCCTTCAAGCTCTCAGCAGACAGCAGCTCCGGAAGGTGCTGCTTCAGGTTTTACAGATGCTTCCCCACCCCCAGAGCTTCTTCCCTCTACTTCCGCACCACCTCTGAGCTTGTTGGTCTTAGGAGGGCCCTGCCACTGTCCCCACACCCCACCAAGCATGAACGTCTTTCTTCATCTCCCCTTAACACTACCGAGACATGTTCAAGGGGATGGATGGATGGATGATGGATGGATGGCAGACTGGAAGACAGGAGTTGGGATAGGTGAATTAGCGGGAGGACAGATGGGCAAATGAGTGGATAAATAGAGAGATGACAGGAGGATGGAAGAAAGGATACGTGAATTCATGGGAGGATAGATGAGTGGACGGATAGATGGATAAATGGATGGATCAATCAATTCTGATGCCTGCATGTCTAGGCCTAGGGTTCAGTCCTTAGGTTGTCTTTGCAGCCTGGACTCCTCTCAGAGTTCTGCTGCCTGCCAGCGACTCCCGAAATTCAACATGTATAAAATCACACTCATCTTCTTCTTCTCCAAACTTAATTCCCTTCCAGTGTTCTCCTCCTCAGTGAACGGCAGCACTGTCCGTCCCGCTGCACCTACCAGAAATCTAGGCATCATCGCTGATTCCATCCACTCCCGCCACGCCCATACCCAAGACATCACCAAGTCTTATTGATCTTACCTTCAACATCGATCTCCAACTGGTTCATCTTTCTCCAGCTCCAGGGCCACCATCACTTCTCTCCTGAGCTAGTGTGCTCAGCACCTCTCAGCCTCCCTGCCTCCATCTGCCTTGCCCCCAACTAACTCCCCACTACCAATAAAGCAATCTTCTCAAAACGCAGGTCTCTGGCCTTCCCTGGTGGTCCAGTGATTAGGATTCCGCGCTTCCAATGCAGGGGGCGTGGGTTCGATCTCTGGTGGGCAAACTAAGATCCCACAAGTCGCACAGCCAAAAGCACCAAAAAACAAACGTAGGTCTGATTATGCCACCACCACTCGTCCAATATCGTTTAAAACATTCTTACGTCTTCCACTGCTCTCAAGATCGAAAGCAGTCCTGGCCCCTGCCCACTTCTCCCGCCTCGTCCCACACCCTGACAGGGTCAGACCTCCCGTAACACTCACTCACATGCTTCCCAAACTTGTGGCACGTCTCATCATGGCAACTTGACATTTATCTCTGTCACTCTGTGGTTAATGTCTGTCACCTCCTCTAAGCAGTAAGCCCCCCCGAAAGGAGAGACCATGACTATTTTGGCTTTGTTTTGGGGTCAAGCAGGCTTGGGTACAAATCTGGGTTCTGCCCCTAATTAGCCATGTGAACTTGAACAAGTTACTCAGCCTCCATAAACCTCCTTGCTGCACAATAAAAAAAAAAAAAATGGAGAAAATATTGTCCCCCTCCACAGGATACCAGAAGGATGGAATTGAATAATGCACGTAGAGTGGCTGACAGAGGGTATGGTCACTGGGAGGACGTGTCATGGCTGGCTGGGAACAGCAGCAGAAAGGTGTGCACGCAGACCCTGCTCGCCCCGCAGCCAGCTGACCCCGAAATGAGCTCTACCCTGAGTACAAATCTTCAAGCAGGCCCGGAAACAGGCTCCCCCAGATGGGCCTCTGGGGATAAGAGAGGAGGGGCTGACTTTCACGCTCATTACCTGGGGACCTTCTCTCAGGGTCCTGGAAGGGTGGCTCCCCTCCTAACAGGAGACAGCGAGGGGCAGCCTGCCCCAGCCCTCCACCCGGGATAAAGGGTGTCCGGGGCCTAGTCAGTGCCCAGAAGGGTTTAGGAACCCAGAGACCAGCCTTCGTAACAGGTCCATTTCTTTAAGTCCCCTCCTCCCTCAAGAGCCTATGGTGGCTCCCCGCTGCCTACAGCATCAGGTACAGTCTCCTCTACCTGGAATCCCCCCTCCATCCTCCGCCTGGCACCTGGCACCCCAGCGCCCACCCTTCATCCAGACAGGCCTCTTCACCAGCCTCCATACTCCTTCTCCACCCCAGGCCCCACCCTCCATCCTGGAAAGCCTTCTGTCTTCAGATGTCCCTCTCCAAATCCTTCCCCACCCCTCAAACCCCTCTCCCTCCGTCTTCCAGAAAGCCCTCTAGGACTGACCCAGCCCACACTCATTTCTGTCTCTTCTGAGGGACTTGGGCCTGATGCCTCCAATGAAAGGCTAAGCTCTGATGTAAAACAGACCCATCTGGATGCCGTCCCCAGCTTACTACTGTTAAAAGATACATTTTTTAATGGATAAAGTCATGAATGTTATACAAATATAAAATAAACAACACATGTCAAAGATTTCATTTAATGGATTAATTACTTAGGGAAAAGTAAGACATTATACACAATTTAAAGGAGAACCCAAAGCACAGCCACAAGTATAGCTTTTAGCCCCCTCTCCGCAAGATCTCAATTGACTTCACCTGATAAAATGTATTTGCATCTTAATGGACAAGAACAATTTCCCATCACGATCAGTTTTCTACAACTTCCAAAATAATAAAACCACCTTAGAGACCATGAAAGCTACAAACTCCTATAGAAACAGACATCCATGTGCCGGGTAACACTGAACAGTCAATTCGAAGGACACCTGGTAATCTTTTCTGCCTGTTTTAAAAGTGTTTCATCATCTTACCTGGAGTGGCTTAACCAGGTGTTAAATGACTTTCTCTGGAAAGTCACTTAAATTCGGTGGGTCTCAGTCTCCTCATCCATAAAGTGGGGTGAAAGCACAAAACCCTCCATGCTCTCAGCAGAGAGCAGCTCCAGAAGGCGCTGCCTCAGGTTTTACAGGTGCTTCCCTGCCCCCAGCTTCCTCTCTCTACTTCAGCACCACCTCAGAGCTTGTTGGCCTTGGGAGGGCTCTGGTCCCTGACCCCACCCGCCACCAAGCAAGAACCAAGCCCTCTTCTCTTCCTTCACCTCCCTTAACATGTTCAAGGGGACCATTAGCAAAAATCAGAGGGAAAGAGGAAAAATCTTTTTAAAGCTGGTGGGTTAGGTTTCCCTCCCTCACCTCGTTCTCTTTTGAGAGCATGGTGTACTCCCCACCCCCAAAGCCAAGGCAATCTGGAGAGCCGGGCCTTCTGTAATGTAATTCAAGGCTGGGAAGATGCTTTTGACATAATTCTGTATAAGGGATATACTAGCACGAGGTCACCTTCCTGAAGGGTGTGATGGGATTGACTGACTGACTGACTGCAGCACGGCTTGCGGGATCTTAGTTCCCCAACCAGGGATTGAACCCGCGCCCTTGGTAGTGAAAGCGCAGAGTCCTAATCACTGGACCGCCAGGGAATTCCCTGTGCTGGGTTTTTTAGACAGATATCCCACCCAGAGGCCAGGCCATACTGATGGCCCTTCCTCCTTCACTCCTCCACCCTTAGTATCAGAAGATTCCGCCCAACAATAGAATTGATAAGTTGACCATACCTAGGAGTGACAGGGGTAATACAGAGCACACTCTAGGGCAGGTCCCCACAGGCTGGCACCTCACTGTCCTCAGAGGGCACTGCATAACCCCTCTCCCAGGCTCCTCCCTCCAGCCTCCCTACCCCGTCCTCGGTGTAGCAGACACCAAATATCACTGTGCTTCCCTGGTGCCCAGGAAATGTCCTCCTGCAAGTCTGACCCCATACAGAAGAAAGCTTCAAAACTATATGGACATAGCCACTGAAATCAAGAATAATCACAGACATGCACAAACTTAGCCATGAGGATGTTCACTGTGGTGCTGTCTAGAAGTGTGAAAAACTCAAAACTGAATGCCCAGCAGTAGAGAATTGGTTAAATAAAATACAGTACAGCCATCGGACGCAACGCTAGGCAGCCATGAGAAGCGTGACACAGGAGAGGAGAAGTGAGCAAGCTCACTGCATTAGGGACACTCGTAGAGATGTGAGATTAAAAAGAAAGAAAAAGAAACCTCAACATTAACAGTGACCAGCTTTTCTGTTCTTTTTTCACCTTTTTATGTTTCTCCAGTGTCCTGTTTATGGATGTATAGACAGGCAAATCAATATAAGCCAACTCCCCAAAGCTAGACCCCAACACCACCATGCCCAGTGGAAACCAATTCCCATTCTGGGCTCCAGTGTGAAGAACAAGCCGGATTTGCCAGCCCAGCGATGCTCAAACAGAGGGTAGAGGGGGATGAACTCTTTATCAGCTACAGCCTTCCACAAGGCCCCCACAAAATACAGATATACACAGTCTTGCCAAAGGGGACAGACTACAGGTAAAACCACTCAACAACCAGAATATCCATCCTGCACAGATCAGCAGGTGTCTGCTTAGGAAGGTCAAGGTTGCTTTTAGGAGGGTTGCACAGGCGGCACAGCCCTGGCCTGGGAGTCCTAGAGCCTCCAATCCTAGCTGTCTAGCCCTGGCCTGCCCCCTGCTTTCTCCAGTCCTTTATTTGTTCATCCATAAAATAAATGCATGGGGTTGGACAAAGGGCCTCTCAGGTTCCATTTCTTAGGACTCAGAAATGTTTCCCTTTATTCTGGCCCCATGCCCCACATAGCACACATGCCTCCTGATGGCCCCAGATAGAGCTGGAATCCCTCAGCCCGGGTCCCTCCACCCCCCTCAGTCTGGGGGACGGGGTAGGCAGTGCAGGAGGAAGAGCCCAGAACGAACAGTTACCAAAGGGGGCTGGGAAGTGTCCTTACCTACCAAGGCTCTAGACCATGCAGGTCTCTCTGCCTCCACCCAGGGAAGCCCAAGTCATGGTGACTGTCAGAGGTGGGCTGGAGTGAGGTTTGTTTTCTCCACCAGAGCCTGCTCTGCTCCCACCCTCCCTGCGGTGCCACTGTCTGCCTGGCTTCTCATCTACGTCATCCCTATGGCTCCTCTCCTTCCCCAAGTTTTATCATCAATATGTGCAGCTCCTTATCCTCATGTTTTATTTTTGACAACCACTTATTAGCTGCCATCGACAAAATGGGGGTTAGGAGAATTATCAACCAAGTATTTCATCAATTCATTCATCAAATTTAGAGTGCATGCTCTGTTCAGGCCCCCCAAGGGTCTCCCTCCTGGGATTCGCAGTTAAATAGGGGAGATTAAATAAATGATTCCACAAATAACTGGAAAGCACCAGGACTAGCAATAGCTCAGTAAACCAGAGCTCTAGTGTAATAAAGAAAGGGAGGTCTGGCGGATGGGCTGGACTTGTCCAAGGCCCCAAAGTAGAGTGGGGACAGAGCAGGTCCTGAAAGCCAGGAGCCCCTCCCTGAGCCAGGCACCCCTTGAGGTAGGCATGCATCTGCCAGGGTCAAGCTCTATGCCCAAGGTTTGGGGATAGGGGGATACAGAGGGCATAGGATCAGGCCAGGAGTAAAAGAAATAGGCAAGCTGGTTGCTCAGGAGAGGAAGGCTTCAGCCGGGCCTAGCTGACATTCCCGAACACCCTAGAACGCACCGCGCGGCAACTGGGAGCAGGAGGCCCTGCCAGGCTCGTCTGCCCCTCCCAGTGGCCGTGACAGGGGTCCCCTGCCTGGATGCCCAGGCTTGCCTCTGAACAACCTGTCTGACTGTCCTGCCCTGCACATATCGCTTGTCTACCCTTCTCTGCACATGTCTGAGTCTGCGCCTCTGCTCCCGCCTGTCTGTATGTCACTCTCTACACACGCCTGTCCGTCTGTCCTCACACGTCTGGCTGGCACGCCGGCCTCCCTGCATCTCTCGGCCTCCTCGCCGCGCCGCCCCGCCTGCCGCTGTGTGGGTGTCGGGCTGGCAGTGCGCAGAGGGGCGCGGCTAGGCCCTCCCCCTCCGCCGCGTCCCCCCAGCTCAGGAATGACCCGGGCGGCGGCCCAGCGCTGCTGAGGCCCCGGAGCCGCGGCGCAGGGCGCCGGGAGCGGCCGGCCGTGGCGTGGGTGGCGGCGCGGGGCCGGCGGGCGGCCGGGCGGGGCTGAGGCAGGGCCGGGGCCGGGAAGCCGCCGCCGCCGCCACCGCCGCCGCCTCGGCCGGGGATCTCGGGCCCCGGGTCGGCTCGGCAGGGCCCCGCCCCGCCACGCCCCTGCGCGCCGAGCAGGCCGAGGCGAAGCGGCGCGCCCCCCGCGACGCCGGAGCCCGAGCCCGAGCGCAGCGGCATCCAAGCGGGAACCGGAGCGGGAGCGGATCCAGAGCGGGAATCTGAGCTGGAGCCAAAGCTGGAGCCGGCAGTGCGGCGCACGGAGCGGACCGAGGCAGCCAAGCCGAGTAAGGGGCGTGGGGCCGGGGGCGGCGCTGGGGAGGGGCGGGGAGGGGGTCCCGGCCTCCTCCCCCGCGCTCTGCGGCGGCCCCGGAGCAAGCACACACCCGGGGTCGCTCAGCGCGGTCCGCGGCGGAACCGCAGCGCGCTCCGAACTGGATCCCCGCTCTCCCGCGGACCCCGGCCCCGACCCCCGCGCCCCCGGGCGGGCCACCGGGACTCGCGCGGGCCGTGGCTGCCCCTGAGCATGCCATCGTGCCGCAGGGATGGAGAGGTCTCCCGGTTCTTGCCCGACTTGAGTCCCAAACAAACATCCACCCCATGGAGGGAGCATAAGACAGTCTTCACGACCCCGCGCCCTCGGTTTCGCGGACCCCTGAACAACCCACCTAAGAAGGGTAAACTAGGACGCACTTTTGGTCGGGGTAGAAGAGGAAAGGGGCTCCGGGCTTTGTGGAGTTTTAAGCTAGAACCCACCCCCGACCCTCGAGCCGGGAAGTTCGACCCTCCGACGGGCGGGCCACCAGGGCCATGCCCCCGCTTCGATGCCTACCACGCTGGCCTCTCTCAGCACCATCGGTGGGAGAGGTGGTGTCCCCGCCGCACCTTCTCCAGCTCCGGGGCTGACTTTCCCTGGCGCGGTAAGCGGGACTCGAGGCTGAGTCCGAGGCGGCTGCTCTGGCTGGCTGTGCAGCGCCAAGCGGTACAGCCGCCTCTCCCTAATCGCTCTCGGAAGTTGGGTAGCGCCCACCAGACCCACGGCAGACTCGCACGACCCTCCCCCTCTCCCCATCGGCCTGGCGGTCCTGAGGCTGGCGCGCGGAGGACCCAGGGCTGCCCTCCTGATCCCACGCGCCGTGCCAGCAGAGATGGCCAGGCCCAGGCTGGGAAGGGGAGGGCACCAGTGACAGGTGTGCGCGGCAGGGGCTCCAGGAGCTTGGTCCTTGGTCTTGATTCACACAGTCCACGGGCACCTGCCTTGAGCAAGCCCCTCCTGACTCTCCCCAAACATCCTGACTGCTCTACTGGAACAAGTGGCTTCACCTCCCCATGCCTCAATTGCCTCCGCTGACAAGTAGGTAGGATTCTGTCATGAGCAGAGTGCTTAAGGGCTTTGGAACCAGAGGGTGGGCTTGGCTGACTTCCTAGCCATGTGATGTTAGGCAAGATACTTAACCTCTCTGAGCCTCAGTTTCCCCATCTGAAACATGGGGAAGGTGGGCTGGGAGGATTTAATGAGGTGATGCTGGTAGGGGGCCTAGCATGGTGCTTGGCACTCAGCCATCACTCAATTCAGGTTGACTACAGGTGTCGTTCTGTGAAGCATGTGGCACCAGTGGATGCTGAGGCAGAGCGAGTTGCCCTGAGGTGGCGGTGACACGACCCCTCCCAACCCTCCAAGCCCCGCTCCAAGGAGGCCTCTGAATCCCCCAAGGGCTTGCTGACATCTAACTGCCGTGCAAAACCCTCTCTTCCTTCCTCAGCTGTTCCCTCCTCCCCGAGTGCTCTGCTTCCCAGCGGCGCTCGCCTCCCTACCTGTCATCTCCATCCAGGTTGGGAAAGACTGTGTCTGACCAGCTCTTTCTTTTGCCCTTGACTGATGTCTGCTGCTCACACTCTGTGCGAGGGAATTCACATCTCCCTCCACTCCGGGGATTGGGGCCTGGGGAGGACTGCTTTCCCTGAGGAGCAATCAAGACAGTCAGGTGGCTTGGACATTCCAGTGGTGACAGTTCAGACAGGCAGTGAAGAGCGGCGGGGGAGCAGCCATCAGGGCAAGGAGCCAGCGGGAGGTCTGAGGGGTCCCAACCCTGAACCTGTGCTGGCCTTGGGGTGTTCATCCAGGCCACTGGGCCACGAGGCACCAGAAATGATAACCCTTGGGGAGGAAATGGAGCCCGTGGCTGACTGAGAGGTTAGAAGTTCAGAGCTGGAAGGGCCCCAGGAAGAGATCGGCCCAGTCTGCAGCTGAGGCTTCAGACCCAGAGCAGAACCTATGAGGCCCAAGGCCTGGGAGAGGATGCTGGAATCCTTGGGGTGGCATGGAGGGTGCAGGTAAGCAGGAGCATTGTTGGGAAGAAAACAAATGTCCAGCTTGGGGACACCCGTGTTAGTCCTGCTCACCTGTGCCCCAGCTGTGAGAACGGGGAGGGGGGAATGGGGGGGGGTCTGTCCACATGCTGCCTGGTGGGGACCTAGTGAGACAGACAGAATGGGCTGCCTCTTGGGGGCTGTTTCTACACAAAACCCCCCTCTGTCGTCTTCTTCCTCTGTAGCCTACTCCCACCCCTCCCCCATTCACCCACTAGGGTGTCACGTCCCAGCATCTTCCAGAATCCTCACCTCTTCTTCCCAAAGGAGTTAATCAGAAACTAATTTAGGAGGTTTGTGTCACCTGGTTCACATAGTGGAGTACAGCCAGGCAGCAACGTGATGGGGATACGGGCACCTCCTTCAGTCTTGGGGAATAATCAGACACACTCAGACGCCTGTTACCTGAAGCCTTTGCCCTGGAAGTGCTCACAGCACAGGGTAAGGGACGAGAAGGTGGCAGCCAGCTCTCAGCCTTCTAAACGGAGAAACTGAAGCCAGGAGGGCTTCTGATTCCCCCTGGCACGAAGTACAGTTGCGGCTGAGAGCACAGCTTCTTGGAGCTGGACTACCTGGGTTTATGGCTTGTGATTCTGGGCAGGAGATTTACCTTTCAGAGCCTCAATTTCCTCTTGAAAAGGGGAACAAATAGTCTACATCTCCCAGTATAGTTGTGAGGACTGGAGGAACAATATACAAGAAACACGTGGCACTGATGAATGGACCCCTCGCAATGGCCTTGCTATGTCTGCACTTTGAACATGCACTGAATGCATGCTCTTTCCCAAGCATAAATATTTTCTCTCTGGAGTCTGAGGACAGCCCTCTGATCTAAGTACTATAATTGTCCCTATTTTATAGATGAGAACACTGAGGCTTAGAAAGGTTAAGGACTAACTTTGCTAGGTATAGAAAACTTAAAACATCACTATGACTCATCATAATTTTATAAGTTTGTAAAACTGATAATTAGCACATTGTATCTTAGACGATATGTAATTAGTTAATGGAATGCTTCCTCAATGGATATCTTCAATCATTGTATGTCTATGTGTTAACTGCCCAAGGGCTATAGAATTTTTAGAGACATCTTCATTTTTTTTTTCTATTCAAACAGTATCAAACTGATTTAAAAGAGCAGCTCCCCCCCCATTTATTCCCTATCTCTCTTCTCTCCATTTTTCTCCATAGTGCTTATCACCCCCAACATTTATATATCTTATTCATTTGTTTATTGTCTGCCCTCATCAATATAATGTAAACTCCCCAAAGGCAGGGACTTTTAAACATTTTGCTCACTCTCATATCCCCAGAGACTAGAACAATAACCAGCACTTCGTATGCTTTGCAAATTATAAACTATTTTATAAACATAAGGTCTACTATTGTTATTATTATCGCCAAGTGTATAGCTTGCCTGAAGATAAACCTTAAGGTTCATGGCAGAAACTATTCTCTCAAAAATCTGGCAAATAGGACCTGCTCAAGCGCCAGGGAAAATGTGATGAAGGTTAAAACCAGTGGAGATTATTTTCCTAACATATTAATAAAGCTCCTTATTAGTAGATTCAAAGACATGTTAACTTTTTTAAATTTTGGCAATAAAAGATGGCATGTTCAAAGGCAATTAAATTAGCATTTAAAATTTCCAATGAGTTAACTATCACTGATTTATTCATTTAATTATTCTTTATTTTGTTAGCATAAAAGGTGTTTTCAAATCTTCATTTTAATGATTTTTCAGATTATAAAAGTAATACATGTTCATTGAAGAAAATTTGGAAAATCATTTTTAAAAAATAAAAGAACATAAAAAGCCTCCTCAATCCCACCACTGCCCAGACAGTACGTGACTGTGGATATTTCAGTCTAGTTCCTTTTAATCTTTTTCTATGTGTGAATATTTTCTCTAGCTTTTTTTTTTTCTTACAAAATAAGGATCATATTGTAAGCAGAGTTCTAGAACCTGCTTACCTGGTGGGGTTTTTCCCCCCTCTTAACAGTATACTGAAAGTCTTTTATGTTATTGAAATTTCTTTAAAAACATGATTCCATGGCTATACAATATTGCATTATAAGTGTATGCCAAAATTTTCTCAGCCTCTCCTCTCTTATTGGACACTAGGGTCGCATCCCATGTTTCACCGCTGTAATAATACTTTTCTATGCCCTCTTTGGTGTCTTCTGGGCCCTGAATCAGGCTTCTCTACACCCTTGGTCAGGACCTATTTGCTGATTTGCAAATGGACCGGTTTATGTAGTTAGTCAGTATATCAAGTCTTAGAAGTTGGGCCTTGGTGGCAGCAGGGAAGGCAACTGATCCAATAGAGGACTACTCCAGGTAAATCAAGGCAACCTGAAGACCCAGTAACCTCCAGGCATTTCCTGACCAACCCAGTGTAGCACACATGTGGCCAGATGTTGCATGGGGACAGAAGGCCTCCTTGCTTCAGAGGCTGCCAAACACTTGGATCCCTTTTCTAACATCAGGACCAAGTTACTTGTTTGCAAACCTCCGTGTCCTCTGCCAGCCTCTCTGCCACCGTCCTCTCACTCTTCTTCTCCTCCACTCCTGAGTTCATTTGCTTCTTCATTTAATCACATGACAAACGTTTACAGGCATACCTCGTTTTATTGCTCTTCATAGATATTGCTTGTTTTTACCAACTGAAGTTTTGGAGCAACCTGGCAGGAAGCAAGTCTTATCCATGCCATTTTTCCAACTGCATTTGCCCACTTCATGTCCCTTATGTCACATTTTGGTGATTCTCACAACATTTCAAACTTTTTCATTGCTGTTGTATTTGCTGTGGTGATCTGTGACCAGTGATTTTTGATGTTACTGTCATAAAAAGATTACCACTCACTGAAGGCTCAGATGATGGTTAGCGTTTTTTAGCAATAAAGTTTTTTTTCTTTTTTTTTTGGCCACGCCATGCGGCATGCGAGATCTTAGTTCCCCGACCAGGGTTCGAACCCGAGCCCCCTGCATTGGGAACAGGGAGTCTTAACTGGGCCGCCAGGGAAGTCCCAATAAAGTATTTTTAAATTAAGGTATGTACATTTTCTTTTAGATAAATGTCTACTGCAAACCTAACAGACTACAGTATAGGGTGAACCTAACTTTGATATGCACTGGGACACCAAAAAAATCGTGTGACTCGCTGTATTGCGGTGGTCTGGAGCCTCGCGACCACCAAACCGCAATATCTCCGAGGTATGCCTGTAATGACATCTACCCGCACTTGCCAAGGAATCTTTTTCTCCGTTAGGGAAACCATCAGCTGGGTCCCAGACTTAAGACCCGCCTCCCTCATTTCTGAAACTCCTTTCTGTGTTGTCAACTGTAAAATGGGGATTTGTTTTGAAATCCAATGGGCTGAGCAGGCGCTGCACAGACATGGCCCATCCCGGAGGCCAGCCCCTGCGCGGCCCTGCCCCGTCTGCCGTGGACCCCGGTGAAGCTCAACCCTCCAGTCTGGGTGCCTCTGCCGCGCATGCGCTGACCGTCCTGTCCCCGCTGTTACCTGGCCGCCTCCGCCAGGGATACGGCGCCAGTCCACTAACCACAGGCTCATTGATCGAGATCAGAGTGTCGCAGTGGCTACAGAAAGGAGGTATTCCGGGAGCAGGGACGTGAAGCAAAGTGGGAGTGACGTGGACTCGCCGCCCACCATTCAGCCACTTCAGAACCTGGAATACCGCAGCCCGCCGGCCCGCCCTCCAGTTTCCAGCCAGACAATCCAGTCGGAGATGAGTCACAGGCAGGGACACGCCTCGCTTCAGATGCTGGGTGCTGAGTGAGGCGGGCGTGGGGGGAGACGTGACCTGGTGTCAGGATCTCTGTGGGGTGTCCCTGCAGTAACCAAGGGGCACTGGGGGGGGGCGGTGACAGATTCCCTCCCTGCATTGCTCTTCCTCCACCTCTTCTCTTTGGGTGGTTTATGTCATGGAGCCTATGAGTTTTCTCATTTGCAAAATGAAACTGTTACCCACTTCGGGGGACCTGTTGCAGTAATTTCGGTGATCTTAACTGGCACGTGCAGGTGTTTGGTGAACTTGAGCCACTCTGAAAGCCAGCGTGCCCAGAACATCTCCACATACAGAAATGTCTACCTGACCCGTGGCCAAACCTGCCGGCCCCTCGCCAGCCTCCTGGCCACCGGGGAACCTAACACGCTGTCCACCAAACACCCAAACTGACCATGGAAAATGATACGTAACGCAAGGGTTTTTGGTGCCCCCTGCCCTGGGAGGTCATCTCCCACCTCCCCACATCCTACAAAACCCCAGCCTTCATCTCAGTGTCTCAAGGCCCAGTGGGAGGAAAGAGGGGGTACAGGGGGCCTCTAGGAGAAGCAGGACCTTGGGGACAACTGCTTGAAGTGTTGGAGCTGGTCAGCACCCTCCATGGCATCAGGTGGCACCAGGATAGCCTTACAGTAAGTGTACATTCAGCATGCACTTACTAAGAGCCCTCACTCTGCCAGCTCACTAGAGAGGGAAACAGCCCTGGAACTGTGGAGGTTGGGGCGGAAGCCAGGACATTTTCCTGAGGGCACTGGGAGCTGTGGAAGACTTTTCAGCAAGTGACATAATCCATTTTGCCTTTAAGAAAGACCTCTCTGGAAGCGGCACAGGTGACCTGTCGGCCCACTTACATCCTCCTCCAGACTCACACGCGGCCACAGTGCACACCAGCACACCCGCAGAAATGAACACAGACACACGTACACACATGTATTTTTAGAAAGCACAGATCCCAGGCCCTGAGATGCTCTGTGAGTTTTCTGGTGTGAAATCACAGTTCCCCAAGCAGCCTGCCACACCGGTTCTACCAGGCCTGGGGAGATCACATCCTACCTTCACTTCCCCCATCAGAACTCTTGACTGGGTTTCTATGGGGACTGGGAGTGGGTGTCAGGCCAGCCTGGGGTTCACACCAGGACAGGCTGAGCTGGAAGAAGCCACCTGAAGAGGGATTCCCAGGTCAGCGGCAGTGATGTCCCCCTCCCTCCCACCCCCCTCAGGCAGCAGAATGAACATTTTGCAGCCACACACCTCCTGCCAGGGGCTTTCCGTACATAACGCCCGTCCTCACGGCAGGTTAAGTGTTCTTACCCTGCTTTCCCCAGGAAGCCACTGCACCTCAGAGAGGTGAAGTGCTTTGTCCAAAGCCACACTGCTAGGAAGTGGCAGAGTTGATATTAGCACTCAGGAATTGGACTTCTGAGCTCAGGCTCTCCAAAGATAGGTGTTTGATTTGTTTATTAAATAGAATAATCAGTTATTAGTGTAATTTGGCCAATTGGCCCCGTCAAAACAGGGGACCCATTTGGAGAAAAAAAATATGATAAAAGGGATCCCTGGAGGAGAAAAGGGTGGGACCTGTGGACCCGCCTCTTACAGAAAAGTTCTGTCCACAACGCTATCATCCCCAGGATCAGGGAAGCCGAATGCCCCCTGGGACCTAGAGGGGCCAGGCTCTTTTCCCGTTGGCTTGTGACTGACAGCTTCCCCTGCTTGGCTCCACATCCATCCAAAGGTGCAGTTTGGTTTCTGCAAGTGAAGTGACCACACTTCCTAGAAATAAGAACTATAACTCCCTAATGTTCCCACAGCCTCCTGTCACCTGGGGACGTACCAGGAGAGACTGAATCAGTTCAGATCTCCAGCAGCATGGGAGGATGGATTACTTTCTGAAAATGTCTCCTCCATTGCAAATGGGTGTTAGAGTGACCTGGCAGTCCTTTGCTGCACAGACATCCTGACACCTGGATGTTCACTTGGGGGTACAGGGGGAATTGGGGAAGAGACAGTTTCATTCTCTAGGTCCTTATTCCTAAATTGGTAATTTAATATATTAGGTGCCTTTTAAGGGAGTGTGCTGGCTGACAGTGTGGGCTTTGGAGTCAAACAGACCTGGGTTCTAGTCCCAGCCTGTAATTAGAAGCTGTGTGACCCTGGAAAGCTTCATAACCTCTCTGAGCCTCAACTGCCTTATTTATAAAATGAGAATGAAGAGCAGAGCATCTTCCTTTTAAAACTGTTGCGATGATGATGATGATAATAAGGTCTGAGCTAGGCATCTATGAATTCCCTTCCAAAGCCAGCTGTGGGACCTTAAACTAGTCCCTCACCCTCTCTAGTTCTCAGTTTCCCCTTCTGTGAAATGAGGACATTGAACTGATCTTTAAGGGTCTTTCCAGCCCTGACAGTTACAAGATTCTCAAGGGTCCACCCAGGAGAGAGATTCCCCCCTTCCACCGACCACTGAGAACCCAGCATACATTTGTGCCACCCCTGCCCAGAACCTCCATATTCTACAGCCCAGAGCCCTCCAGGCCCCCACCCAGACTAGGCCCATGCTCTCAAAGTCACCATCCTCTCCCCAGAGGTTTACAGCCCAGGGTACACGAGCGCCCTGCAGGGTCAGTAGGTGCTGTATGGGCGCCCCCATCACCTGCCTGTTTGTGTCTCTGCAGGTGAGCGGAGGGTCCTTCCCTGCGAGAAGTCAGAGCTGTGCACGTGGGCAGGCTGGCTCCGCTGTTCTGCTCCAAGGATTACATGTCCTTCAAACGCCCCTGCCCCTGTAAGTCTCCTCCCCACATCTTCCCATGGACCAGGGCCAGGTGAGGGCAGAGTCAGGACTACAGAGAATGTCTCTAGGGTGTTTGGCCAGAGAGCTCCAGGGGTCTGATCAGGGTGTGATGTGATATGATGGATGCGGGGGGAGGGGGGGCAACACAGAAGACCCCTGACATCTGCAAGAGACACCTCACTTGGCGAATCCCTCTGTATGGGCACTTCCCAAAGTGTGGTTCAGGGCTCCTCCAAGGGATATTAATGGGTTTACTTTTTTTTTTAATTCCATGGTCAAGTGTGTGTGGGAAATGCTGAGTGAGACAAGTCAAGTAGGTTTTGCTGGACTTTTCAGAGCCGTTAATATGGTGCCGTGTTGTGAGGCTCCATAGGAAAGAGAAAGCCCAGTGATCTTCCCAAATCTAGTTGACCACAAGGAATGTCTCACGGGGTGGGTGCTCCACAGAACACACTCCTTGGAGTTCAGTGTCCGAGAAAACCCGTCCTGGAGTAGCCCCACCATGCAGCCCCTCATTTACTAATTCACTTCCATCTAAGGAAGCCACAGATGATTTTGCCCGTGACATTCTTCTCATGGCTCCCTGATGCCCACGCGTCTAGACGATGGACACATCAGGTGTACCGCGGGGCTCAAGGTCGCAGCCCCTGGGGCTCACTCCCCTAGTCGTCATCAGCCCCGCCTTCACCGACTCACGCTGCCACCCTTACCCCAGAGTCGCCTTCACCTCTCCCCCTGGCAGCCACCTGCTTCCTCCCACGATGTCCCCTGAACCCCCTCGAAGCCACAATCATTTGCTGCGGTTTGGGAGGACGTGCGTAATCCCCCCATCCCTTCTCCGTGGTGAGGCGGGACCGAGTCTGTGTGAATTCGGGGCCCCCAACCTGAGCCTCCCTCTACTTGTTGCCTCCCTTCGGCCCGCTCACCAGTGTCTGTTCAAACGTGCGCCATTGGTTACGTGTCCCGAATCGGGGGGTTGGGGGCCTCTCTTGCATAGAGTCGAAATCCCAACTGTCAGTTGTTTGAACATCAAAGGGCTGCTGTAGCCGGGTGGGGAGAGCTGGCCCCTCCCATCTGGGAGCGGTCATCACCAGGTGGGCCGGGGAGGGCAAGGTGGCAATGGGTTCATTGTGCAAAGAGTGGTGTTCAGGGGCCGGGGGAGCCCAGCCTGGCTGCTGGCTGCCACGGGTACGGAGGAGGGCACAGGTCAAGAGTGATAAGCTTTCTGATAGATAGGACAAGCTCAATAAATTATTGTTGTCACCATGGGTGCTGCTGTGGCATAATCAGGTGTCAAAGCCCCAGCGCAAGGCCAGGTGGGAAGGCTGCCACAGGGGGCGCAGATCGGAGCCCAGGGACACCTGCCCCACAGAGGGTCAGTGTGGCTGTGCCCTCACTCCTGGGAGCAGCTGGCAGTGGAGAAGGCTGGGGCTGCTGAGTGCAGAGGGCTTTCCAGAACCTTCTGGGCTCATGCCAGACCCTTCGGAGCCCCGCCCGTCTGCACTAATGGGGGCCGACACCCCAGGACAGGGCTTTGTGCATCCAGCTCCTGAGGACTCCGGGGTATGGTCATGGGTATTCTGGGCTGGTCAGAAGCAGTTCCTGCACGTCTCCGAATTCCTCTCCCCTCACCGCCCCACCCCACGCCGACAGGCCCAGCGCCTAGCATGCAGTAGGCACTCAATGTTTGTTGAATAAATAAAAGCACAGTCAGACACTGTGGATGAGGCGCTGGAGGGAGAGAAGCTGAAGCTCCTGACTCTGCCACCAGATTCTCTCTGTGGCTTTGGCCAGCCGGTCCTCATCTCCAAAATGAAGGGGACTGAGGGCAGTGGGTTCCAGGAGCTCAGGGCAACTGTGAGGCTCCTTGGAGGGTGAGGGGAGCCCAAGCAGGCAGAAACCAGGAGCCCCACCACCCCCTGCTTCAGCCAGAGCAGCTCTGCTAACATCTACAGGTTGGGGTCTGTTCAGATTTCAATTGGAGAAGGGTGTCCCAGGCAATGGCAGGCTGGGTCCCATGGGGTGGTCCAGGTCCACCCCTTCCTCCATCATCTCTCCCCTTCTCTGCCTATTCTTCTCCTCGTGTTGTCCAATCAGACTCTTTACCTTTTCTCTGCACTTGTCTAAGAAGTGCTCACAGCACCCCTTTCAGCACCCTTAGTCTGCTTCAGTCTGGCTCCTGCAACCCCACACCAACACCGCACCCGCATCTGTGTAGCTAAGTCCATCCCAGAGTTTCCAGTTCTCAGCTGCATCTGACGCTGTTGGTCACATCAGTCTTCCAGGTGACTCCTCCACTGGGGTCCTGACTCTGAGCCCTCAGGTTCTTCTCCAGCCCCTCTGGCTCTCTGGGCTCTGACCATCCATCCACTCCTGGTCTCCTTTGGTGCTGGAGGTGGGTGGATTCTTCCTGCACCTGCCCTGGGATGCTGGGTCCCCCAAGACTCCAATCCTGCTGGCCTTCTCGCCCCAAACACTCCAGACCATTTCATCCTCACTGTGCTCTCAACTGCAGCGTCTAGGCCGGCAGCTTCCCGGCTCTCTCCCACCCCAGCTCTGCCTGAGCTTCTGATTCCTTCTGCCTTCTGCTGCCTGGCTCCCCTGGGCAGCCCCCGTCTCCACTGCTCAAATACAGCCTGTCCCAAACAGAACTCCTTGTCTTCCCCTCCCTGCTGGCTTGCTTGATTTTGCTGTCTTGGTTTAGGATACCACCAGCACTACCACCCTCACCACCACTCAGTTCTTCAGGCCAGAAATCTGGGAGGGACCGTCAATTCCCCTCCAACACACCCATCATTGCCAACTGCCCGAGGAGACCCCGGGGTTTCCAAACTGGGTCAACAGATCTCCCTTCTGACTTCCCCCCCATCCGGGCCCCTCCTCAGACCCAACCTGAAAATTGCTGCCTCAGTAGATGTTTATGGAACAACCAGACAAGTGAGCAAATTGAGGTGAAGCAGATGTCTTATGGGCAGCCTCATGGGCTCGCTGACCAGAGGCCTTCACGCAGGTTCTGGAAAGGATGCAGAACCACAGGCGCCCCAGACATCCACATACACCTGACCCGGAGCAATGAGGGATGAAGCCCTAAGTCCCAGGAGGGCCCTGCCATGGACACACACCCTCTTTTTCTTAGCACCTCCTTTCCCGCTCTGTGAATTTAGACACCTAACAGGGAATCCTTGAACCTTCTTAGCTCACAAGATTATCTTGCTCAGTACACGCAAAGATGCCGAAGACCATTAAAACCTGGAAAACTTAGGATAGGAATCACAGCTTGTTCCTGTTTAGGTTTCCACACCCCTACACCCTGCCGATTGAGAAGGGCAAAAAGGAAAGTCCCCAGAAGGAAAAACGAGCCCTAGAGTTTCCCAAGCAAGACCCATCTCCTAGGAGTTCGAGTTCAGGAGGTCAGGGAGAGTCGGCAGGGAACGTGGATCCAGGGCAGGGAGGAGTAGGGTGATGGGCAGGCATCTGCCCAGTACCCACAGGTTCAGACACTGGGTGAAGTGGGACCATCCACTGGCCTCTCAGGAGCTGGGCAGCCACGAAGCAGACCAGGCTTGGCCCACTCCTCCCAGGCCCTACCACATCCCCAGCCCCATTTTACCTTCCAAGCATCTTAGCTCATCTCAGCCCCTCGCAGAGACAGCCCCAGCAGACCTCTATGCCCCTCCGCCCAGTCAAGCAGATGAAAAGACTGAGGCAGGGAGAGGAGGCAAGAACAGAGGAGGGGAAGCCCTGAGGGTTTTGGCCACAAGGCTGAAGGAGGGAAGTCAGGTCGTCTCCCTGCAAGTGCAGGCCTGTGAGCCATTTCCAGCCTTAAGCACTGAGTGAGGAGGAGGAGGACCAGCCCGGCTCCTCAGAGAGGCTGGAGGCGTGGGAGCTTCCTCCATCTGGCCCCAGCTGGGCAGGGCAGCCCAGGATTCCCCCAGGACCCAGGCTCCAAGAACAGATGCTTCACAACCTCTTCTTCGCCACCAGCACATGGCAGCTCCACAGAGCTCCCTGTGAGGTGGAAGTGGCCTCAACAGACGGATCTGGGGGAGGAGGGACTTTGGGGCCGCAGGGGAGCCCAGCATGAAAGAGAGCCACAGAGAAATCAGGTGGGGCTTGTCTCTGCTAAGCTCACAGGCTGCCCACAGGGCTGGAAGGAATCGCAGCCTGAAAAAGTCTCTGAATGGGCTTGACTCTCCCTCAGAGTTGGTGTGACGTGATAGACAGTGCCTGAGTTCGAGTGCAACATGGCACTGACACTAACAGCTGTGTGATCTGGAGCAAGCTACTTAACGTCTAGAAACCTCAATTTGCTCATCTGTAAAATGGAAATAGTCATAATAGCCTTTTGGATTGATGCCCAGATGTGGTGTACCACAAGGAGCATCTAGCTTGGTGCCAGGCACTAAGAAGATGCTCAAGAAACTTGAAAGTCTTGTCTTTTTACCACCCTCTCTCTACACAGCTTAATATGACCCAAGTCTTTGGTAACAGAATGCGGGAAATGAGGAGAGATGGGGACTTTGGAGATGAATCCGGGGTTTGGACCGGACACTCCTGTTTTCTGCTCTGCTCATTGTAACTGTTACCTCTGCAGAGACTTCGCTGTCAACAGAAGGAAGGACTTGAAAGCTAGGATGGCAAATCATGGGGCACACTCTGCAATTTATCACTCCTCTGCCCAGAGCAGACATTGCTAATCAACTGCAGTGCTCTTTCCTACTAAGCCTGAATGCAACCTCAGACTCCCTCTGAACATGTGTAGGCACTACCCAATAATAATTAGCCTGTGAAATGAAACCTTTGTCCATTCCTTGCTGAGGTCTGATTTTGGAATGGGCAAGGGAATAGAAGGAGTGACTTTGGCTAGCCATGTCTCTCTAAGCCTCAGTTTCCTCATCTGTAAATTGGAAGTTGAAAGGACTGTCCACCTCAAGAGGGTTGCTCTGAGGATTAAATGAGGTGTCACAGGTAAAGGGCTTACAAGGCCTTACGATCATTTCTTTATGTGGCCTTCTTGCTTCCTAGAAGCAACTCTGCACAGGAGGGGTCAGTGTGGCCATTTGAGGCCTGAGGAAACTGAAGCTCAAGGACGTGAAGAAGCTGGTCTAGGTGACACAGCTGGAAAATGGTGGGGGTCAGGGATACACCCCAGGTGAGTCTTTCCAGGGCTCAATTTTGGATAATCTGCAGCTGGACAAAAAGACAAGGGTAGAGTCAAGTCCGCTCCTTCACCCCCACCCCTTGAATGGAGAGTCCATTCTGCAGCCCCATAAACATCCTGGCTGCCCCTCCTCAGAGTTCTCTGGTTGAGCTCAGAGTCTGACTGTAGTGAGTGCTCAGCATCTGATAGCTAATCTCAGTTTTAAATGCACAATCATTTTATATTAGAGTCCTTGGCAAGAGGGCATCAACCTCAGCTTGAGTGCTTAATGTAGTACTAATAACAGTAGCAGTATCCCCAGCTTTTGCAGAGCACTCCTTGCTGGCAGAGTTTCTGTACTTCCCCGTCCCCTGGCAGTGGGCTCCCTGGGTGACCTCATCCACCTCATGGTACTGAGCAGCTTCCATACACTGACAGTCCCCAAATTTACATCCCCAGCTCCAGACTCTCCCTGAACTCCAGACTCAGATATCCAACTGTCCACCCCGTATCTCCACTCGGATGTCCACTCGGGGGTCTACAGCTTATCTCAGATGGAACAGGTCAAAACCTTACATCTTGACTCACAGACCCCACCCAAGCTGCCTGTCATCGTCCCCATCTCAGGAAATGGCAGCTCAGTCCTTCCATGTGCTCAAGCCCCAAACTTTCTCAGTTTTTACTGCTCTCCTTCTCATCTACCCCCAAACCAATTAATCTGAAAATCCTAACAGTTTCACTTTCAAATCTGACCCCATCTTGCCACCTCCACCTCTAAGCCCCAGGACCAAGGACCCCCATCGCCATCACCTGTACCACTGTCCCAGCCTCCTAACTGGCCTCTTTGCCTCCCTCTTGTCCCCCTCCGGCCTATTCGGCCACAACCCTGGAAGCGTGGAAAAGGGAAGGATCTAGAGACTGAGTCTTGGGTTGGTTTCTGTATCTAGAAATCTTGCCAAGGAAAGCACGACCCCCAGAGTTGCCACCCACGGCACCCCAAAGCCAAGTACACTGGAGAGGACTGACCTGCAAACAGCGATGTGTAAGGACGTTGCCATTTCTCTGCCGAGGGCTACCCTAGATTGCTACCCCTCCTGCACCTGGAACTGTGCCCAGGGTGATTAGGAAAGGCTGGGCTTCCTCTGTGATGTCACCACAGAAGTGTGCAGGCGTGCACACTTCCCAGACAGGAGAGAGAGGCCCCAAGACAGAAGTCACATGCCCCATGGACCCAGGGGCTACCGACGGAGGAGACAGGATTCAAAAGCAGGGCTTCCAGGCCCAAGCCCAGGGCACTGGCCACGCTAGTCCCTCTGAGAGCTTGATACATTTTCACCTCCTAGAGTTCCTTCTATTTGCTTCTCTCTGCATTTAAGAACCGTGTCCTCCATTAGCCCCCAAACCAGCAGCTTCTAAGGGCTGCCTGACCCCACCTAGACTATGTGTCCGTAGGTGACCTCCAGGCCTTGCTCGAGAGAGTCATTCCAGAGCTTTCCTCTGCCCATCCACCAGGCCCTTCAGCCACTGGATAATATGTTTGTCTCCCCTAGGAATGTGGCTAAGGCTGGGGATGTAGTCTAATACAGTAAAAACCATTCAGCAAGAGCTGAAAGACGCAGGTTCAAAAACCATTGGAGCAAATGTATTTAAATCATCCAAGCCTCCGTTTATTCAGCTATGAAATGGGATTATGAGACCCAGTTTCCAGGGTGACTGAGAGTTTGGTGAGCACATAGATGCTCAGTAAGAGTTTGCTCTGTCTTTCATCTCTGGCTCTTGCATCCCACAACGAGAGCTGCAGAACTCACTCGGTCTTCCCTGCAGGGCCCTCCCAAGCCCGTTCCAAGGGGAGATCACGTGTGCCCTCTCCCTTCCCAGCCAGCCCCAGGCTGGTGTTGAAACACAACGTGGCATGCTTGGCCACCTTCATCTGACAGGCTCTAATCAGGGGCCAGCCAGATGCCAGCCTTTCACCAGATCCCATCACAGGCACACAATGGGACAATGCAAGAAAACGTGTTCTCCCTACCTTGGAGACTGGATGTAGGGTCCTTTGCTGACCCTTTAGGACTTACCCTGGGACTCTACCCCAACCGCCTCACACCAGAGGGGGAGAAACTGAGATGCAGATGGGGGACTGGACCAGGTCACCCAACGTGTTTGTGGCTGAAACTTTGACGCTCCCAGCCTGACTCCACATAAAGTGCTCCTTCCACATGGAGCCTACTCCCCTGTTCTCAGTGAAGATGCAGAAAAAGAGCAGCCCTCTTTTGAAAGTGAAACTGTGACAAAAGCCACGTCTTTTTCTTTTTTTAACAATAAAGACATTTATTATTTCCGCATAGGGAGGGAAGTCCTGAGACGGTTCTCAATTTCAGTGGTCAAGGATGGACATCAATAAGGACCCAGGTTCTTTCCATCTTTGTGCACCAACATTTTCTGCATTGCAAGATGACCCCCGTCAGGGACTTCCCTGGTGGTCCAGTGGCTAAAACTCCACGCTCCCAACGCAGGGAATCTGGGTTCAATCCTTGGTCAGGGAACTAGATCCCACATGCAGCAACTAAGAGTTCACATGCCACAACTAAAGATCTTACATGCAGCAACAAAGATCCTGTCTGCCAAAACTAAGACCCAGCACAGCCAAATAAATAAATATTTTTTAAAAAAAGATGGCCCCCATCAACCCAGGCAGTGAGGCAACTTTTCCCAGAAGTCCCCCAGCACACCACCCCCATGTCTTATTGGCCAGAATTTAGTCACATGTCCACCCCTAAGCCAATCATACTGTGGGGATGGTAATACCAAGACTGGCTTACCAAGCTAGTCTGTAAAAGGACAAAGGTTGTTAGAACCTAGTTCCCCCCTCAGTCTAACATGGAGGCAGTGGACAGTCAGACTAGCAAACTCTTTCCCTCCTGCCTACTCAGTCCTTCCCCTCTGGTCCCCAAGACTCCAGGAGGACCTGTGAAAGTTAGGAGTGAGAACTGAACTGAGGAATTCCTTTTCTGGGGATTCTCTGGGGTTGGTTTTTTGTTTGTTTAGTAGAGATCCCAGCTCACAAGAGTGAATACTTAAATATTCAGGAGATTCATGACCCGTTTAATCATTGGTAGCCAGCCTGAAATCCATCATGATGGGAGTATTTACACCATGGAAATTGGCAACCAACACTACAAATCAGGGATTTTTCTTTCTTTCTTTCTTTTTTTCCTGGAAAGCGTGTTTGCCAGCACACCACTGTATAAAACATACACGCAGGAAGGTGCACAAATCGTTAGTGTACAACTCAATGAATCTTCACAAACTAAGCACGCTCAGATCAAGAAACACATCAGAAACTGCATCCCAGGACATCTACCGTGTGCTCTTCCAGTCACTACCCCATGTCCAGGTCACCCACTGTCTTGACTTCTGTCACCATAAATTAGTTTTGACTGTTTTTGACCTTTATACCTTTGGAATCATACAGTATGTTCTCTTTTGTTTCTGGCTTCTTTTGTTCAACAATCCATTGTGAGATTCAACCACAGTATTGTATATAATTGTAGATCACTTATTCTCATCACCATATAGTATTTCATTGTGTCAATATACCACAAATAACTCATCCATTCTATTTTAATGGACATCTGAGTAGTCTTCAGATTGGGGCTATGAATGAATAGTGAACATTGTAGTAGAGTGCTGTCCAACAGAGCTTTCTGCAATAATGAAAATGTTCTATATCTTCACTGCCCAATATGATAGCCACAACCCATGTGCAGCTATTGAGCCCTTGAAATGTAGCTAGTGCAAATGAGGAACTGAATTTTTTTAGTTTAAGTATACTTGATTTACAATATTGTATTAGTTTCAGGTGTACAGCATAGTGCTTCAGTATTTTTGCATTAGAGGTTATTACCAGATAACAGGTATAAGTCCCTGTGTCATACAGTATATCCTTGTTGCTTATCTATTTTATGTATAGTAGTTTGTATCTGTTAATCCCATATCCCTAATTTGTCCCTCTCCCCTTCCTTCTCCCCTTTGATAACCACAAGTTTGTTTTCTATATCTGTGAGTCTATTTTGCATATACATTCATTTATTTTTTAGATTCTACATATAAGTGATATCATATGGTATTTGTCTTTCTCTGTCTTATTTCACTAAGCATAACATTCTCTAGGTCCATCCACATTGCTACAAATGGCAGTATTTCATTTTTTTTATGGCAGAGTAATATTCCATTGTATATATATACCACATCTTCTTAATCCAATTGTCTGTTGATGGGCACCTTGGGTTGCTTCCATGTCTTGGCTATTGTAAATAGTGCTGCTATGAACACTGGGGTGCATCTTTTTGAATTAGTGTTTTCATTTTTTCCAGATATATACTCAGGAGTGGAATTGCTGGATTATATGGTAGTTCTATTTTCAGTTTTTTAAGGAACATCATACTGTTTTCCATAGTGACTGCACCAACTTACATTCGCAGCAACAGTGTACGTGGGTTCCCTTTTCTCCACATCCTCTCCAACATTTGTTATCTGTGGTCCTTTTGACGACAGCCATTCTGACAGGCGTGAGGTGATACCCCATTGTGGTTCTGATTTGCATTTCTCTAATATTAGTGATGCTGGTAATCTTTTCTTGTGCCTGTTAGCCATCTCTATGTCTTCTTTGGAAAAAACGTCTATTCAAGACTTCTGCCCATTTTCTGACTGGATTTTTTTAAATTGAGCAGTATGAGCTGTTTGTATACTTTGGACATTAATCCCTTGTTATTATCATCATTTTCAAATATTTTCTCCCATCCTGTAGGTTGTCTTTTCATTTGTTGATGGTTTCTTTTGCTGTGCAAAAGCTTTTAAGTTTAATTAGGTCCCATTTGTTTATTTTGCTTTTATGTCTTTTGCCTTAGGAAACTGATCCAAGGAAATATTGCTCCAAATTATGTCAAAGAGTGTCCTGCCTATGCTCTCTTCCAAGAGTTTTATGGTTTCATGACTTACATTTAGGTCTTTAAACCCTTTTAAAGTTCATTTTTGTAGTATACAGTGTGAGGGAATGTTCTAATCTCATTGTTTTACATGTGGCTGTCCAGTTTTCCCAGCACCACTTGTTAAAGACGCTGTCTCTTCTCCACTGTATATTCTTTCCCCCTTTGTCATAGATTGATTAACCATAGGTATGTGGGTTTATTTCCAGGTTTTCTTTTCTGTTTCATTGATCTATGTGTCTGTTTTTGTGCCAATACCTTGCTGTTTTGATTACTGTAACTCTGTAGTATAGTCTGGAATTTGGCAGGGTTATACCTCCAGCTTTGTTTTTGGGTGGGGTTTTTTTGTTTGTATTTAATTTTATTGGAGTACAGTTGATTTACAATGTTGTGTTAGTTTCAGGTGTACAGCAAAGTGATTCAAATATATATATATACATATATTCATTCTTTTTTAGATTCTTTTCTCATAGAGGTTATCTCAGAATACTGAGTAGAGTTCCCTGTGCTATACAGTAGGTCTGTATTGGTTATCTATCTTAGAAATAGTAGTGTATCTGCCAGTTTTGTTCTTTTTTTCTCAGGACTGCTGTGGCAATTTGGGGTCTTTTATGGTTCCACATAAGTTTTAGGATTATTTGTTCTAGTTCTGTGAAAAATGTCCTGGGTATTTTGATAGGGACTGCATTAAATCTATAGATTTCTTTGGATAGTATGACATTTTAATAACATTAATTCTTCCAATCTAGGAGCATGGGATATCTTTCTATTTCTTTGAATCATCTTCAATTTTAAGGAACTGAATTTTAATTTAATTTTCATTAATTTAAGTAGCTACATGCGGCTAGTGGCTACCATACAGTGCTGGACAGCACTGTTCTAGTACATGACTTTTGGTGAACATATTGATGTATTTCTGTTGGAGAATTCATTCTGCCCAGGAGTGGAATTTCTGGGTTATAGGACATCCATGTGTTTGGCTTTAACAGATAGAGCTAAACAGTTTTCCAGAGTGGCTGTACCAATCCACACTCCTAACATCAATATATGATAGCTCTAGTTGCCCTACATCCTCACCAATGCTTGGTGTTGTCTGGATTTTTTCACTTTAGCCATTCTGGTAGATAGTAGAGATATTACCTTGTGGTTTCATTTGAATTTCTCTGGTGATTAAGTACAGTGTATTTAGCACCTTGGATATCCTCTTTTGTGAAGTGATTGTTTAAGCCTTTAGCCCACTTTTTCATTGGGTCTTTTTATTACTGATTTCTAGGAGTTCTTTATATATTCTGACTACCAGTCCTGTGTTGGATATATTATTGCAAAAATATTCTCCCTCTTTGTGGACTGCTTTTTGACTCTTGTAATCATGTCTTTGGATTCACAAATGTTCTTAAACTTTTATATATAGACTATTTATCTATTCTTGTATATAATTATTTGCTTTATGCATATTTAACTTCAAAATTTACAGAAAATAAAATGATATGGAGCATACAGTTAGGGGATACCCTCTTGTACTCCTTAGGAGCAGAGGATTCTATTGCTGCACTTCAAAGAATACATTTTTACAAACGTGAAAGCCAAGGTGGGTACCTTTTAAGCTGGATGGCAGCCTTGTAAAAGAGTTTTTGTCTGTTACTGAAATTTCAGGTTTTAGGTTAAATGAAATTTAAAGGACTGCTCATGAAACAATTTAAACTTTTTTAAAAATCTCTCATTTTTTCAAGATAAAAGAGTACCTCCAACACTAAAATACTGACAGTGATCCCAATAGTTTAAGTACTATTATAGTACACGTGGCTACTACACATGCACAGTATGTCACCAACACTAAGAATAACAATAAGAATCACAGCACTGGGGCACAGAGGCTCTCGGTATCCTTGCGAGCGAACAGGGTGATCAATTACACCTGAGTGATATTAGTGCCCTGGCATATCTACCAAGTGTAAAATCCAGTTATCTAAAACAACATGACTATCAGATTCCCAGACAGTATGTTATTTCTGAGTTTGTATATTCAGAAACCTGTGGGCTGTTCCTTAAATCCTTTTAAAATAGGAATTACATTGAGCATTAAAAACACTGAACTAAGTAATGTAACCACCATAGTGGGTGAAGTTCAGTGTCTGGTTTAACAAATGTTTACTATCATTTCAAAATCAATTTCTGCTCAATCCTAACACAGCCAGCATTTCTCCTGCAGTGACATTTATTTTTCAATGCACAAGAATGAAAGGCCCAGCTATACACCACTGACTTATTACAAGAGCCACGGGGAGGGCAAGCTGCTGAAACACACACAAGAGGAGAGAGACGCGCACAGCATCATCCCTTGCTCAACACTGACTTTGATTTAGAGTAGAATGCAAAAAACATACTATAAAAACAGAACAAGGACCTGTTTCTAAGTGTAGTAGGTAACCAAGAACTATACTTCCACTGCAAATCTTTATAGGAGTCAAGTACTAAAGCGACACTAATACTGAAACATAGGTAATCAGAAGTAGCAAAAGTACTGGTAGTATGAGTCATCATCAAAAGACAGCCCAGGTAAATATCACACATTTCCCGTCAGCTGCTGCTAAGACTTGCATTTTTCGAACTGAAAAGGAATACTATGGGGCTTTTTACTTATCAATTATTTGAAGAAAAGCTGTCTTAGGTCCCCTCATTGAACATGAGGCCTAGGTTACCAAATTAGTTTTCCTATATCATCACAAGACGTTATTATACTCAGTTAATACTGTTTGACATTGAACTGCTATAATTGATGGTATGGCTACTCTCTTGGGTCTCCCACAAAGAACAAACCTACTAGAGTAAAACCGCTAATTGTGCAAATATGGAGGATCCCATAAGGATGTGGAAGGACACTTCTGTGTCTCGGGATCTATTATCTGGTTCCAGGCACCTGTACAGATTCCTCCATGAGAAACATTCACCAGTGTCCTGGGGCAGGTTACAAACAATTTATAAAGTCTTTCAAAGCTTTCCCCTTGCTCCAGCCATGGCCTTGACCCAGTTTACATCTCCGTCCCTGGGCCCCCTGCCCACCTAGAAGCCCAATCTCCCACCAAAAATCTTTATTTTAATATAGTCCAACTTATCCGTTTTTTTCATGGTTAGTACCTTTGTAACCTGTTTAAACAATCCAAGGTCATAAAGATGTTCTACAGTGTTTTCCATTTGGAGCTTTACTGTTTTGCCTTTCACATTTAACACTATGTCTAGGGGTGTTTTTAAAGATTTTAAGGTTTAATTGTCGTATATTGAGCACCTACTGTGTGCCAAGCATCCTGCTAGGCAGTGTGCTTTCATTAGTTCAAAGAAATTGCTGTTCCCATTGTACAGATGAAGTGATAGAAGCTTAGAGGGGCAAACTGCCCCGAGGGCACCACCTGCAAGAGGCAGGGCCAAGATTTGAACCCAGGACTGTCTGTCTTACTTAGCCAGATCCTAGGACCAGATGCAGGTCAGCTCTGGTGGAGGAGCTGTGGGCTTCCTCCTGCCCTGAGGAAGATGGCTGAGGAGTGATCCTTCTCCTAGAGGACACTAGGACCATGCACCATCTCAGGACACTGAATGTTGGTGAATAAAAGGCCTTAGGACTGGGACTGGTTTGCCCCAGCTCAGGGCTGCAAAGCAATCTTGGGGGTGGGCATGGGGGTCCAGGGCTTGTCCCCAAACACTGCATAATGTTTTTAGAAACCCACATTCCCTGAACCACACGCTGAGAAACAATTCCAACGCTCCACAGTTCAGTGTGATGGTGTCAGTCATTTGAGATCATCAGGATATATCATGGCCAAGAAGTATCTATCTTTGCCTGGTCTACTAGTTTTTCTCATCCTACTACTGAAGTGACATGTTATGTTAATAGCTCTCCTAGTCTTAAACCATTCTGGCATTCCTGGAATAAGTCCTTTCTACTTATGATATATTATTTTTAATACACTGCTGCCCTGGCACTGGTTTCCCACATGCCCTTGTATTCTAGGAGTTGAGGGAACCACTGTGGAGCAGGGGACAAAATCCCATCACCTCTAACATGTTCCAGAATCAGAACCCACAAAAGCAAACGGCCAAAACAAAACTCAAGGAAGACAGTACCTGGGATGGGGACTTGGCCACTGTGGCCCAAGAACATACCTTTAGGCTGGTCCAGCTTGTGGTGGGATAGCTAAGGATAATTTGCTGCATTCATGAATTTAACACTGTACATATCAATTATTCATGTTAAGTCCACACTGTAGTAAGCGGTCATTTTTCGAAGCCACGATTTTGAGTCTCATAATGCAAACTGGGATGTGATAGCTACTCCCCTAATTGATGGGCGGGCCAAGCCAGCCCCCACTTCCACCCAGCATCTGCTTCTCCACACAGTTCCACTATTTCCTACCCATCGAGCAGGCACAGTGACTGCTGGTGTTATAAAAGCTTTGTGTTCTCTCTGGAAAATAGCCTAAGAGCCAACTCTAGGTGGGGACGGAAGAGGAGAGAGAATGAGTACAGGGCCATTGATGATTCTAGCAAGAAAAGGAAGAGTTTGGTGTGGGTTCAAGTAGAAAGTCTAATTCTGCCATGGCTTGGTTCCGTAATGTCAGCCAGTTTACCACTTCCTCTGCAGAAGCAGGGAAAAGTGGCTTGTGACACTGTTTCAATGAGTTTTCCAGCCAACAAATAAATTGTTCATCAAACCAGAGATAAAACCTTAGTGAATGATGACGAGATGGTAAACTTAGGGAGTTTGGCTATGTAGAGGTACATGTGAGTTAATTTTGGTGAGTTTACTTAAGTGGCAGAATCTATCTCAATAGTGGAATAAATCACTTTCATCTTATATTTATAAATCATGAAAGGCCTGTGGGTGGTCACTTATATTTTTCCAGTTATATTTTAATGCAGTGGCTGAAAATCTTCCACTTGGCAATGGAGCAATCTCCTATTAACTCTGATGTGTAAAACAGAGGGAAGCAGAGCTACTCTGCATGACGTGAGAGCAGAGAACTCCAAGATGTACCAAGACTTTCCCTCTCAGCACCGGGGCACCTGTGTGGGAACTCTTGCTTTCCACGGTTTAAGAGGTTCATTCTAGTTGATTCATATACATGTTCCTAGTGCCTAGCATGTGTCCAGGCATAGAATAAACACTTAGTGAGTATTGGTGAGTGGATGGATGGGTGGGTAGATGGATGGATGATTGAATATATGGATAGATGGATGGATGATTGAATATATGGATAGATGGATGGATGATTGAATATCTGGATAGATGGATGCATGGATGATCAAGTGGATCCTGAATAGATGCCTAGGTAGATAAATACATTAGGAGGGTGAGTGAATTTATGGAGGACTCATTAATAGGTAGATGACTTCATATTCCAATCCTCCTTTCCACTAAAACCTGCCCCACCTGTAATGCCACAAATGGCCAAGTAAAACGTGTCAGGGCCTTGCCATGACATTAGCTGACCTCTTATAGAGCTACATCCCGTTGTAAGAAGAATCCTGAACACCAAGCAGCCTCTTCCTCATCCCCATAATCCCAATATTCAGGGGACATCCCACAGCCTCACCCCAGGAGCACCTCCTCCTTTCCTGAGCTCTGCTGGGACCTTACCCCTCTGTACTCCTGCCCAGGCCCCTTCCTCCCTGCCCTGATCTTGTCCTGCTGGTTCATCCTTCAAGACCCAGCCCCTGTGTGTGGATGTCCCTGACCTCTTCCCGGTACTCTGACTCTCTCCATCACAGTCTCCTGGTAACTAGGTAATATCACCAAGTGGGCTGAGAGGCTGCCCAAAACAGAAGGGGAGGAGACTCAGAAGTGCCCAAGCAAGTGAGCCTGCCCTGCCACGTCCTGTGGCGCAGTCCCTGCCGGGAGGCTGCGACCAGTCATTAGTAAGCAGAGGGAAGACGGTGCCTGAATCCTGCTCCCCAGATTCCCTCCAGTGACCTCAAGGCCTCACCCTAGTGGCTTCGGCAGTGGAGAAGGTGGTGAACTACTGAGACTTGCCAGGGAAGTGGACCCATGACAAATGTCTTCAGAATTTTTTGTGACAGGAACCATCAGTCAGATCTCAGTCCTTGGCCCCCCTTCTCCCTCTAGCCAGCGTCTCCGAAGGTGTGGGCAGGACTGGAGGACTAAAGATGCTGGCTCAGCACCTCCACTGTCTCGGTGCCCCTCCTTTGTCAATGCTCCCAGGTGGCTTCAGGCTGCAAAGAGCACTTGCCTGAACCCAGACAGAGTGACTGCACAGCTGCCCACACACTACACTCCGCAAGGAGTCAGTAGTGATGGTCTGCCTCACTTTCCCTGCCCGGGACGTTCCCCACTGTTTCCCAGCCTGCAGCCAGCCCTGACCCCATTCCCCGACGCAAGCCTGGATCTCACGGCCTCGCCCATTGTGTTCACCTGGCTCCCACCTCCTCCCCACCCCTTTCAGACCCTTCCACCCACCCTGCAGTAAGAAATGCTCAAGAATAATTGTCTTTCAGACAGATAGCGAGCAGGTCCAGAGAGGGCAAGGGACAAGCTCACTTGACAACAAGCGAGTGGTAGAACCAGGAACGGAGCCCCGTTCTCCTACCTCCACCTCCACCACACCCAACTCTCTTCCCCTGCTCTGGGCCCTAGTGCATGGATTATCAGACACACCTGGGTTCAAATCCCAGCTCTGCCACAAAACTAGGTGGGCAAACTTCACCTCACCAAGATTCAGTGTCCTATAAATGGGGGTGACAATGGTTCCGCACAGAGAGGGGGCAAGCGCCAGACTCGGCCCCACACCCAGGCCGCGGTCATGCACGGCCTCTGACCCACCTGTGGTTCCCAGTCCCAGCCTGGAGCAGACGTCTGGAGACGCGAGAGCTGGCTTTTGCCTGGCACAGCGGAGGCCCACGGATCCAGGCACTATCCCAGCCCCGAAGGGGACCTTGGGACACCATCTGCAGAGTGGGGAGAGCACCAGGGTTGTCGCTAAGGCCTGCTCAAAGGACGTCAGCTTGGCGCATTGGAGGAACTCTCCTCAGGGGCAGCCGCGCTTCAAGTGCTTTCAGCTGAGCCCGGCTCCACGATCCAAGTACGGGAGCGGCGGGATTCCCCCACGCTCCACCCTCCACGCTCCACGCTCCACGCTCCACGCTCTACGCTCTACGCTCCATGCTCCACCCTCCACGCTCCACCCTCCACGCTCCACGCTCCACGCTCTACGCTCTACGCTCCACGCTCCACCCTCCACGCTCCACGCTCCACCCTCCACGCTCCACGCTCCACCCTCCACGCTCTACGCTCCACGCTCCACCCTCCACGCTCCACGCTCCACGCTCCACCCTCCACGCTCCACGCTCCACGCTCCACCCTCCACGCTCCACGCTCACGTGGACCCTCGCAGCAGCCTACTCGGTGGTGTCCCCTCACCCTGCGTCCAGTTCTGCATCCAGAGGGCACCGTTAAAACACTGTGACCGCGCCCCTTCATGTCTCCTCTCTGCCCTTGAGATAAAAGACGGTCTCTTGATTTGACCTTCATGGAGAGCGCCTGCCAGCCCTTCAAAACTCAGCAATGTTCCTTCAGCTGATGATATACCTTCACCCTGAATAAGACGTAGGTCATGGCCTACTTTGACTACATGTTAAGGTGGCCCACAAAAAGTAAAGCATCGTTTTAGGGAGAGAAAAATTTTACTTTAGCAAGATCCCCAAAACATGAGCACCAGTGCACAGTGCCTGGTAGCCACAGAGTATCATCTTGGCATCTTGGGGCTTTGGCTGCCCGCTGACCCGGGTCCCTCTTTGTGGGCTGAGTGACATTGGACAAATAACCTGTCTGAAGCCCAGTTTCTCCACCTGTTAATTGGAGATCCCATCATGGACCATCATAAGAATTAAATGAGATAATACAGTGCATGAAAAGTACCAAGCATGGTGCATGACACACAGTAGGTGTCCAGGAGATGATAGCTACTCATGCTGTATGTGGAGGGAGGGCCTTATCTCAGGGATGACCTGGTATCTTGAGGTACAATTTCCTCTTGCTCATCAGCACCTTTGTAGAAGCTGCTTGGGAAGAAAGTCTAGGATAGGGGCAAAGCTTGCCTTACCCTCTGTCCTTTCCACAGCTGGTGCGGGGGAGAGCGAGGCAGAGCGGTGGGAAGGGGGGCTAGCATCATGTTATTTCTCTGCAGTCATTTTATCTTGCTGATGAAATGGACCCTGAACTTGGAAATTGGACATTTCCCTCATAATTTAAAACAGCACCTACCTCCGCCGGTCGCAGGGACTGGAAGATTAACTTCCCCCTGGCCATGCAGGCGGACGCCTGCACCAACTGGCTCCATCTGCAGGCATGGGTGTTGCCATCGCCACGCCTGGCACTGCCACGAGGGCGAGCTTCTCATTTGCTGCTGAAGCAGGGAGAGGGAGGGGCATCTTCAGGGTGACCCCATGGGACTGGCACCTCCGCAGCAGTTTCTACGTGCTGAGCAGGGCAGGCATGCACACACAAATCCAATCCTAGGTTCTCATTCTGGGCACCTCCAGCCTTGCCATGGCCAGCTTTCTGGTAGCACATCTGCCTTGGATCGTGGGGTGACCAGTACATCCCAAACCATCGCAGCAGCTGGAACAGACTGAACAGGACAGTCGAGAGCAGTGTGGACCCCATACACTCCTACCGTCCCCAAGGAGGGCTGCTGTCTCTGACATTCCCAAGCCCTGCCATTGGCTTCAAAAGTGAGAGGAAGAGGGTGACATTGGTTGGATGGCCAGCTGGCTTGTACTTTATCAGAGAGAATACAGTAGCCGAATGACCACCAGCTCAGCTCTAGTCCAAGCCAAAGCCTGGTCATTGGCTCAGGAGTGAAAGCACGGTGCACTGGACGAGTGGTGGCCAAAAGCTTTGTCTTGTGACCAGGGTAATCACTGTGTGAAGTACTAGAAGTACTATGTTGAAAAGGATGCTGAGGCTGCCTCCTGGGCCAAACAGGAGTTAGCCATATACTGGCTATATATGATTGTGGTGGGTTACTTAATATCTTTGAGCCTCTGTATTCTCACCTATAAAATGGGGAGAACATAGCTTCAGGGATGAAGTGAGCTCTCAGCACAGAACCTACACATAGTGGGGGCTCTCAAAACAGTGGTCTGTGTTTGGCCCTCAAAGAATCCCAGAAATCTGCTTACCCTGACATTTTCATATTAGAGGGTCAGGAAGCACGCATGCTCAGCCAAAGCCCATGGGCAGCTCCGTCTCCCCAGTGAAGGCACCTGCAGGGGAGAAGCTTACAATGAACTTCAGCAAGCAAAGGCTTGACTCTCAGGCCAGGATGACATTCTGGCCCAGGCAGTAGAGCCTCGAGGCCAGCCCCTCCTAATGAAGGTCTGTAGGCTGCAAGAGCCACCAGCATATGGGCCAGAACTGCTGGCAGGGCATGTTCATAGCTCAGGCAAAGGCCCCAAGTTCATGCTTCACCTACCTGTCCCTGACATGGGCTGAGTGTGGGAGAGGCTTTTGGAGATGGTGCTGGGAAGGGATGGGAAGGTACAGGAGGCCACAATTGAGTTTCTACCTTCTGATTTGCATAAGTCCATGCCCTCACCTGGGAACAAAGCCCTCCTACAACTACCCAGGGAGGTAACCAGCCACACTCTGCTTGATTACCACTCAAGGCAGAGGCCTCATTCCCCTGAGGCAGCTCAGGGCCTCCCTGCCACTTCCCCATCTGGTCTCAAGGCTGCAGCCACTCACTCAGTACATCGCTTGGGCACCTTTGGTGAGCCCAGGCCCAGTGCTGAGCTTGAGGACACAGAGAGTGATCAAACACAAGCCCTGGAAACCATGCATAATCATATGTGACAAATGCAGAACAGGGACTGGGACACAGGCTCTGGGAGGACAGACAGGGGGACCGCTTTCAGAACAGGGCCCGGGAAAGCTTGCCCCTGACCCTGTGGCTCACTGAGTATCTGAAGCTGGCTCCCTATGGCTGTCCAGAAATGGGACCGGCGCCCTCAGGAAGGGGGCTCATGCCTGGGGCAGGGGGGACAATGGAGAGTGAGCTCGGGACTTTGAAGCCTGGGCCTGAGTTCTCACTCGGCTCAACCACAGAGTAACTGAGTGACCGTGGGCTGGAGCCGAGCATCAGTCCACGCACCTGTAAAAGGGGAAAACCACATCCCCGCCCAGCTGAGTGGGAGGGAATTAAGGGGCAGTCACAGACACTCACTCATGTGCTGGCTCTCCCTGAGCGAGGCAGCAAGTGCCCGTGGATGGTCCTGGCTGATTCTAACCCTTCCCTGGGACCCCAGCCCCCAGGGCTCCATCATCTTATCTTATGGGAGGACAAAGCCATCATGGGCCCCAGAAGCTTCCTTTAGTAGGGTTCTCAGGGACCCACCATGCCACACCCCTTCCGAGAAGCCCCTTCCCACCTCTCTGCACCTTTATGCTTGTTCTTCCCCTGCCTGGAATACCTCCCAGCTTCACCTCCTCTGGGAAGCCTTCCCTGATCTGATCCGACCCACTGTCATATCTGGGTCAGTAACTGCTCATAACCCCAGGCCTGCCTGATTTCCCAGGAGTCCCCTCGGTAGGTTTTTGCCCCTTAGGTAGGAGGTCAGTGTTGGAGGCCAGCACATCTGGTCCCCATACTCTGACCCCTGTGTATCCCCCATCCCTTCCCAAGACTTTGGTAAAGTCATGCTGACCTTCCAACCTCATGTCTTGGTGGAATAGAGTCCTTGTCTAGCCCTGAGTCAGGTTCAGTGGGTTCAAGACTCAGCTCTGCTGCTAATTTGCTGTGTGACCTTGAGCAAGTCCACTGCCCTCTCTGAGCTTCCTTTTTCCTTTCTGTGAGTTGGTCGAGCTCCTAGGCCAGAGGCTTCAGAGGAGAGGCGAGGAGGTCAGCCCTCACTAGCAGAGGCTCCTGCAGGCAGGGGGGCGAGGCGCTGCTCCCCTCCTCCCTGGAAGGAGCAGTCAGGATAGAGAACTGAATATTCTTCATTTATTTAGGGATGGATAACTCACAGGGCAGCAGGGAGGGAGGAGGAAGGTGCGGGGCAGTGTCCGTGCCCCGGCTCAGCGTCCTCTCCCTCTCTGTCCACAGTAGCTCGATACAACCGCACCAGCTACTTCTACCCGACGTTCTCAGAGAGCTCAGAGCACAGCCATCTGCTCGTGTCTCCTGTGCTGGTGGCAAGCGCAGTCATAGGCGTGGTCATCATCCTCTCCTGCATCACCATCATCGTGGGCAGCATCCGCAGGGACAGGCAAGCCCGGCTCCAGCGGCACCGCCACCGCCATCGCCGCCACCACCACCACCACCATCGCCGCCGCCGCCGCCGCCATCGAGAGTACGAGCACGGCTACGGTGAGCTGCCGCCCAGCCCGGGCCCTGGGACCCCTGTAGCCCAGGAGGCATCAGGGAGGTGGCGGCTCTGCCATGGGTGGTGCAGGGTGGTCAGAGGAGGCATCCTCGAGGTCATAAGTAATCAGGAAGAGCTCAGAGGCACTCACCAGGTCTCAGTGGCATAAGAAGCCCAGTTGTCTGCCAAGGGTGAGGCTGAAGGTCAAAGGGAGGGTGTGATGCTCCCTCCCCAGCCCTGGCCACTGTGAGACCAGGCCTGCCTGTTCCTACCCTTGTATCACCAGCCTGACCCCTGGAGAGTGCAGGGCTGGTGCTCAGAGCAGGCCCACCCCCAACAAGGAGCCCAGGTACCACCCTCAACCTCCCCCCACCCCAGGATGTGGCCGGTCAGGCCCAGGACGGCCAGCATGCCCACCTCACATAACTAGACCCGTGCCCTCCACTCCTCCTGCTCCTCCCCGGGCACCTCCTTCATGCTGCTTCCCGCCTCTGCACCTTTGCATATGCTCTTCCCTGTGCCCAGAATGCCATTCTCCATACTTCCCCACCTGACAAAAGCCTACTTGTCCGTCCAGACCTGGCTCGAATACCACCTCCTTTTGGAAGTTTCTCTGGCCCCTCCTCACCCACCCACCCCAGGCAGGGTTGACCCCCATTCCCTGTACTTCCTTAGCATTGTACCCACACTCCCATCAGTACCCCGACACAGGATGGCTGTGTTGCATCGGTGAAAGCAGGAGCTGCATGTAGCTCTCCGAGAGTTGAGCTCACAGCCCAGAACAGGACCTGGCCCAGAAGAAGTACTCCGCGGGCAAGGGAAGGAACCATTTCATTTCATCCTCACAGCAAGAGCCGTGTTGGCCCATTTTAAAGACTGGGAAGCTGGAGGGACTTGTTGAATGGCCTGAGTGCCCCCGAGCCTGCGCCTTGTACTTAGAGCCTAGGAGAGATGCCCACAGGAGTTCCCTAGATTAAGGTTGAGAAGTCAACCTTGGCCTTGAGGAGAGAGATGGACCTAGGGGCAGGCTAGTCCATCCTGAGTTTGTGGTGGAGCCACAGGGCCTGTGCCACATGAGCAAGGCCCTGTCCCTGACATCAGAGCAGGTAGGGTGACAGCAGGCCACAGCCAGGCCAAGTCTGGGGTCAAGCGTTTGCTTACCCACCCCGCCCCCACTCCACTGACTCACAGCAGCCCTGCAGCCCGGTTACCGTGGAGACCCCTCTGTGGGGCTCCCACCTCTCTGCCCATTTCTATTCTCAGCTCTGGCTTTGGCACCTCCTCGGGGCCTCAGCAGGGAGCCTGGAGGTGCTGATGCCCCTACACCACCTTCTAACCTTCAGGGGGTGCCCAGGGGCTGCGAGGAGCCTTGGAAAGAAGCCAGGGAAGAAGGGACATGAAAGCAGCAGAGCACCAACAAACACCACCCTACTGGCCCTGGGGACCCTCTGTCCTTCAGATGCCCTCCCCCTGGCTCTAGTGACTCAGCCTCTCCCGGGCTCTCGCCCACTGTTCTGGCTGCTCCTTCTCAGACTTTTCGGTGGATTCCTATTCTCTGAGGGAGAGGAATATGAAGATCCCTCAGAGCCCAACCCTGGGCCCTGGGTCCTCTCTCTGTACCCACCCCATCTGTACCCATGTCCATCTCATCCACCTGCCAGCTCCAGGCACCACCCACCACCCTCACCCAGATGTCCCTGAGACAACGCCCCCTGAAATCTCAGAGGCACCTCAGACCCAGGGGGTCGAAAACAGCCTTAATCTTCTGCTTCTTACTGCAGAACCTCAGGAAAGTTGCTCAACCTCTGTGAGTCATCTGTGCAATGGGTACACAGGGAACCACCCAAAAAAGTTATTGTCAGGACTAAATTAGCACAGCACCTGGCTTATGAGTAAGTGCTCAGTAAATGTTAACTATTTTCATGATCTCTCCCTACCACCCCGAGAACACCTACTCCAGGGCCACTTCACTAATGCTGCAACCTCCACACCTGCCAGCCACCGGCCTGGCACCTCCAAGACAGCCAACATGACTGAATTGTGACTCTACTCAGCACTACTCAGTGGCTCCCCATTGCCCTCAGGACAAAGTTGGTCCTCCTCTGTCTGCCCACAGGGCCCTTCTGTAGGCTGGTCAGGTGCAGAGAGAGGAGCCAATGAATGTTTGAGAATGAATGAAGGAGTGAGTGAATGAGAGAGACAGAAAGACCGAGGAAGGAAGGAAGGGAGGGAGGGAGGAAGGAGGAAAAAAGGGGGAGAGAGAGAGAGAGAGAGAGAAAGAGAGAGGGAGGGAGGGAGGGAGAGGAGGGAGGGGAAGGAGGGGAGAGGGGGAGGGGGGAGGGAAGGAAGGAAGGAAGGGAGGGAGGGAAATTCTCCTTCCATAAGATGGAAATACCTTGAGCTTTAGGAGACAGATCTGGTCCCCTTGCACTTGCTGGGGCTTTAGAGCAAGTGGCTTTATGTCCGATTCGTCATCTGAGGGAAGGGGGTAGCCGCTGTCCCCCTCTCACAAACTGTTGAGGGTGAATGAGATCATGAGGCTAGAGCACAGAGGTGCTCACGGATGCAAATTCCTCCTGCCCCCTCTCGTGGGCCTGTCAAAGGTTGTTAACCTCAGATTTGGGCTGAATAATGAACCGAAGTATATCTTAACTTGGGTAAATAAGGGAAGAGGGAGATTTGGGTCTCCCTGGACCATTTGGGTCTGTGCTGATGTTGAAGACAGGAAAGGAAAGGAGATAAGAAAGGAATCTGGGGAGTTCAAATAGGGTGTGTGTGTGGAGGGGGGTTCTTTCCAGATGTTCCTCAGGACCTCCTCCCAGCTGGATGTCTGGGACTGACCTGGGTCATCTCAGGATTGGGGTCTGGGCTAGGTGAGTGCCTCAGGGAAGCCTCAGTCTCCCTGAGACGCTCAGCATCTGGGGGGCCCAAGAAAAGCAACCCAGGGAGAGAAGTGAACAGCACTGTGGTTCGGCCCGGTCAGCTCTCAGACCTGCCCACCAGGAAATTAGCCTTCCCGAGGTCTGGACAGCCATAGCCCCCCCCCCCCCCACTGGCACTGCAAGTGGGGCCCTCCCCACAGCAACGCTGGCAGGGACGGGATCCCGGCACCAGAGCCCAGTGGCCTAGGTTCCACTTCTGTCCTCACGCACTTATTTCATGTTTTCCTCTCTCCTGAGTTTCTTCCCCAATTTCTTCCCAAAATTCTCATCCTTCAGCTGGTGCCCTAAAAGGAAACAAATCTCATTTCAGCTCCTTCTTACAGCATATGTTATTGGGTTCCTTTTTCCTAGTAGAAAAGTAATATGTGTTCACTGTGGAAAACCTTTAAAATACAGAAAATACAAAGAAGAAAATAAGGGTTCTGATCCTGTCCTCCAGAGAGAGCCGCTGTTAATATGCTTGGAATATTTTCTTCTGAGAGCTTTCTCGATGTCCATAGATAATCCTGGGACTGCACCTGCAGATAGTGTTTCATGTCCATATTTTCCCATCATTGTATCGAGGTGAGAAAAAGAGATTTGCGGAGTAGAAAGAGCAATCTTTGGGGTCTACAGACTATGCACGAATTCCAGCTCCACATTCTACCAGCAATGTGACCCTGAGCCTCTGGCTATAGAATGGAAAGGGCAACTGCAACAGTGCTGCTGACCTCAAAGAAAGGTCATGAGCCCCACCCCAGACAGACAAGCCCCGTCCCTGATGTTATGCCCTGCCCTCTGAGGGGAGGAGCCACCTGGGAGCCCGTTGGAGGTGGGGAGACCTCATGTCTCAATCAGTTATCTTTGCAGTTCCCACTGTCCGCCCCCCTCACCCCCCCCCCCCCACCAGACTTGTCAGAAACTGGGAGATGGAGGAGCCGGGATATCCAGCTACCCTCAGCCCAACCAGTAATTTGCTGTGTGGCTTCCAGCAAGACACTGAGCCTCTCTGAACCCCAGCTGTAGAATGAGAACATTGTACGCCATCGGCATTTCCTAAGCAGTGTTACTAGGTCTCAGAAAATAAGATTCCGTGGCCAAATGCCGCACAAGCACAGTTAAATGTGTTTCTCAGCTGTGGGACATTTCAGAGCCTTTGATGTACTCTGTGATAAAAACAAGAACAAACAAAAAACACCAGAAGAGAGTATAGTATATGAAGTCACCAGAAGTCATCAGAGTAACCCCTTTTCTCCCTGGGATACCTAAAGGGAGGGAGGCCTGACCCCAGAGACCTCTGCTGTCCTCATTCCCTGACACTTCCTCCCCATGTTTTGTGCCCCAGCCCTTCTCCACAGCTCAAAGCTTCCCGTTCACATTACAGTCTTCTTTCACAACTCCCCCCTCTTGGCTCAAGCTGTTTTGTTCCCTCTGCCAGGCCTGCCCCTCTTCCCCTGGCTGATTTCTAGACAAGATTCAGTTCTGGGAGCCCTTCCCCCCAGGAAGCCGTCCCTGACCTCCAAGCTGGGTCAGGCCTGTCTCTGCACCCACAGCCCCAGTACAACATCTATCAAAGCTCGTGACATGCTGCCCACTACCAGGCTGCCCGCAGGACAGGCTGCTCACTACCCTGAGAGCCCCACCAGGGCAGGGCCAGCTCTGCTTCCTCTCTGTGACCCCCATGCCCAGCAGGGCACTGGCGCTCATATTCTGGGGCTCTTGCTGATGGAATGAAGGCAGCCCTGGTTGGTGAGGGGCAGGATGGTGAGTTGGAGAGAACAGAATCTCAGTGGCCTCAGGCAGACCTGTGAGGACCCTCCCTGGCACCAGCCTGAGGCCCAGGCTGAATGTCCGTTCCCTGCAGTGTCCGACGGGCACACGTACAGCCGCTCGAGCCACAGGACACGCTACACCTGCAGCCCTGCCGAGGACTGGCCTCCACCCTTGGACCTCAGCTCTGATGGGGACGTGGATGCCACGGTGCTCCGAGAGCTGTACCCAGATTCTCCACCAGGGTAAGGAGGCCTGGGAGGGCAGGGCTCTGGGCAAGAATCCCCAGCCCCCATGGGAAACAGCAACACCTCAGATGGAATAAATGCAGAAAACATCTGCTCAGTGGGCGTGGCCATCTCCTCAACCTCCTGACCAAGCTGGTCCCTGTAAGGTGGGGCGTGACTCAGCAGATGTCCCCGAGAGACACTCAAAAAGGAAAAAGGAAGAAACGTTCAGCTCCTTCAGGCTGGGTGAAGAGGTGAGGTGGGAGGTCCAGTTCCCAGCCCCTTAGTTTGCACCCCCAAGCCCAAATCACATCCACTGGGATAGGCATCACTGTGTCCAGACTGCACTCATGGCCAGCAGGTGGCCCTGTCCCATGGCGGGGATTCTTCCCTGGGGAGCCTTTGGGTCCTATCCTGTCCTGCCAGCCACCCTCAGGCACATCGCCACCAGTTTGTACCTGAAAAGAGGAGTCTGGGCTTCCATCACTTCCCCACCAAGAGACCACTTGGGCCCCACAAACAGCCCCATCCTCCCCATCACCCTTTACCTTCTGCCCCCAGGGGCACTGGGAGGTATGAACTTCGCCTGCAGGTGGATGCTTTTTCACCCTGCAGCCATGGGCCCCAGGGGCACCTTCCTAACCCTGGAAAGGCCACTTTGGGGTGAGTTGAGACCCGGAAGTGTGTGGCAGCCTGAGGCTGCTCCCACCAGCACCACCCATGCTCGGTGGCCAACCTGCAGATGCTCCATCAGCAGCGGCTATGGTTCTGAGCCATCTGAGACCCAGAATTCTGTGGCTCGCTCACGCAAGTTCACACGCAACACTGGGGCTGGGTCAGGGCCAGAATCCAGGTCTCGGTGGCTCTGGGGTGCCCCTCCCCAGGGAGTAGAGGGGTTTCATCGGACTCAGCGTGACAAAGGCCTGACCTGGTCCACGCTGGGGCAGCTTGTCGCTGCAGCTAGGCCCCCGGCCCTTGGGGGGGACCCCGCCACCCACCACTGAGTCCGGCTTGCACAGGGCCCTGAGGGAGCCTCTTCTCTTGCAGTTACGAGGAGTGTGTGGGGCCGGGGGCCACTCAGCTGTACGTCCCCACGGACGCCCCGCCCCCCTACTCGCTGACCGACTCCTGCCCCACGCTGGACCGCGCCCTGGATGCGGGCAGTGGCCGCAGCCCCGGCCAACACCAGCAGGCACAGAGACCGCAGGGCCAGAGTGGCCTCCGCACCATTTCCGTGGACACCCTGCCGCCTTATGAGGCCGTGTGTGGGGCCAGCCCCCCCCCATCGGGCCTGCTGCCACTGCCGGGACCAGAACCAGGGCCGAGGAGCTCCCAGGACTCACCCACCCCAACCCGGGCCCCAGCCTCAGGCCCAGAGAGGATTATGTGAGGGACCCAGTGGCCGGGTCGTGCCAGCCCGTCAGGGCTGATCCACACCTTTCAGGCACGCAGGGGCGCACATGCGCGCAGGCGCGCGCGCACACACACACACACATGCACACATGTACACACAACTTGGACACACGCACACACTGATGTACCCATGTGCGCACACACATCCAGACACGCCCCACACTTGTGCAGACGTGCACACACATAGGGCCCCCCCCACACACACACACACGCACACAATCCCATCTGCGAAGGTTTCATTATAAAGGAACCTCTCCCGACCTCCCAGTCTCCTCCCCAGCCTGTCAGTGATGCCTCTGTAGCCAGTGCAGGGAGAAGAGAGGCGGAGAAGGGACCAGGGCTCATCCCGCCCTCTCCACAGGCCTGTCTGCCCTGCCCACACCAGGCAAGCTGTGCCCAAACACTGATTCTGCCTCCAAAAACTGCTCAACTGTCCCAGGTCAGCTGCCTGCCCCGACCCCACCCCAGAGCAGCTGGTCCACCCGGCTGGCAGGACAGGCCTCAGCGAGGCTCAGCTCCGCACTGTCCCCATCTCCCAACCCCAGGGCAGAAGAGCCACAATGTCAACACCCTGCCACTTATAGGGTAAGGGACCCGGGTCTGGGGGCTCAGGCACAACCTGGAGACCCTCACAGCCCGCCTTGCTCATCCCTCGCCCAGTGCCCTCAGTCTGGTGGTGCTAGCGGAATCATCTCCGAAGCCCCCACCCCAAGCCACAGGTGATGGGCAGGGCCCTTGGTGGGCATGCGGTGGTGGTAGTGGGTCACAGCTGTGCCCACGTCAGTCCAACCACTGCCCAGGACTGAGGGTCTTCAAAGAAGATGGAAGGCTGCCGGGTACAGTTCTGAGGAGAGGAGCAGCCCCTCGCTAAGTACGTGCCCAGCCGACCATTACGGCCTAAGCTTGAGTGGGCTGGAGTCAGACCCCAGAAGCAGTGCTGTGCTCCTGGGCAGTGGCGCATAGTGGGGAACTGTGAGCCAACGCATTCTGGTCCTACCCTCCATGGTGTTTGAGGAGACGAAATGAAGGGGATGTGGGCTCCACTATGCCACTGCAAAGCACCAGTGGCTACATCTCGGCCTTGCTGCTGGGGGTACCACGGAAGGGGATATGTGGGCCTGGTTGTAGAGACTCAGATCTTGGCCCCTGAATTGCAGCAATTTCCACCATAGACCATGCAGGTAACAGAGCTAATTCCTGAAGACCCAGCCTGCCAGAGGGCAGCAGCCCAGCATCTGTGAAGAGCGTCCCTGCCGGCATCCCCAGCGGCAGAGAGTTCTCAGACCCACCCTGCCTCCCTCCTCACCCCCTCCTTAAACAATAGCACCTCCGACCATCCTCTCCCCCGCATTTCAATTCCTCCAACAAAGGGCTAAAACAATTTAGTAATCCTTTTCTGAAGAAGAGAGGCGGCAAGGAAGGCAATCGTGAATTTTATTTTCTGTAGAAATAGAATTTCTTCTGGTGCAGAACTGAAAGGAATCCACCCAGAGGTTCTGTAGCGTCCTGGAGCCCCTCCCTGACTCCGCCCAGGGGAGGGACCTTGTTTACAAGCAGTTCTGTCCACCTTTGTGGTGTACTGTTTTCTAGGCAAAAAATATCTGTCTGTTGTACTGTATAGCCTTTAAAATGCACTCCAGGGATGAGACTCTTTTAAGAAACGCATCCTGCTTCTGCAACCCTAGAGTGCAGGGGGGAGGGGGGTGGGCGCGGAAAAGATAAAAATCCCCACATGCTCATCAGTGTTTGAGGGATGGAGCTGAACAGCTTTTCTTGTTCCTGGATTAAGCGCTAAATAAGCAACGATGTATCTTTTCTGTGTTCAAAATAAATATATCAATAACAAACGTTGCAAGAAGTAATATGATCAAGGAGCCCATGGTGGGGCTGGCACCATCTGAAACTTGTAAGGAAGGGAAATGGTAAATAGCAGCAAAGGGAAAATATGTTACTTCTCTCAAAATCAGCAGCCATTGAAGCCTTGTCATTCTCCTAGTGACACGGATATTTGCCTAGCTAGTGACTTACACGAGCTAATTTTTTTTTAACCTCTCTAAAACATGGCATCATTTCTCCAAGACTCGGCCAGTGCAACTAACTGCCACCAAGACAGGCCATAAACTTCAAGACTCCAGGAACACCGGGGACTGCACTTTGACCGCAGTTGGCTCTCCACACCCTAACGGCTCTGACTACCAGGAAGCGGGCGGGGGGTGGGGGGGAGTGTTAATTAGACTGAAATTAGTTGTTTTCTCCCTCTCTGCAGAAATTCTCTTCCTGTCTCTGCTTTCCATAAGACCTTGGCTTTGGTCGTTGATCCCTTGGCCGACAGAGGCCAGTTCCCTTCCTCTGTCACTATTCCCTCCCACTCAAACTCAGGCAGAGTCCACTAGCATAGTCCTAAACCCCCAAGTGCCCTAAAAGTGGGGTGCGATCCTGAAGGAAGGTACAGCCCTGTCCCACCAGCCCCACTGCAAGCCCACACTGCCACCTGCTGGCTGCCTCCCGCCACTGTTCAAAGCAAATGAGTGAGCCCCTGAAACTCCCTTCTCCCACTTTCTAACCCACTGCCTGCGGACACTCATTGTTGTAGACAGAACTTGTTTTGCTTCTGGGCTTGTCCTCCACCCTTGGGATGTTCCATGAGATTTAAATCATTCAAGTACCCCATTTTCAGGAATCACTCCTGCCTCCACATCTCTCTGGCCACAGCCAGATACCTAAGTGACCCTTGCTGTGTGCAAAATAATCACCCCCCTGTCCTTCTAAACACCACTGCGTACGGCTCAGGGTGCCACCTCTGTGCTTTGAGACCCCTGCTCCTGGGAATGAATGTAGCAGCCTTCATGGTGAGGATGTCCAGGCCACGTGGTGCCCGTGGTGACCCCAACTGCAACCACGCCACGCCGACACCCAGTTCCAACAGCAAATACACTCAGGACCCCCCTGGCCCAGGGCACTACGGAGCTCGGTGTTTTCCACCTCCTCCATCCACAACGTGCCTTGTGTCCACATATGGTGCCCCATCCAAGGTCCTTGTGCACACTCCTACAAGGAGACTGGCCGCCTCCCTCCGCCAGGGGCCTGAGGGGTCGGGCCAAGGAGAGCACCCTGGGCCCCAAGGAGACGGGAAGTGAAGTCAAATTCCCAGGATGGTGGGAACGGGAGGAGGGGCAGGGCCAGGCCCTGGGACAGGATGTGGACGCGAGGGGCTGATGAGGAAGGCGACCCCGGGACTCCCACCACAGAGCGGGCAGTGAAACCAGGAAAGGGAGGAAGCCCATGCAGGGTGTAGTCATACTGGTCACCACTGTGGGCAACTGAGCTCCATCCCCTCGGCCACTCCGAGATGGTGGAGCTCGCCTTAAACGTTAGTCAGCTGACGGGGAGGGAGATGGATTACTCACAGCGGCTCTCAGACTGTCAAGGGTCATTGTCTGAGGCTGCTCTTCAGTGAATGTTAATCCCTGCCCCTTGTGCGCTGAGCAGGCACCTCTCGCCAAAGAAAGTCTTCAGACAGGGAAGCTGCAGCTGCTGGCTGATGAGGCCACCGCCATGGTCAGCACAGGATGCCGCTGGACGGGTAGGCACGGGCACGGCGCGTTCCACGGCCTCCAGACAGGGCACCCACGGCACCTGCCACGTGTGAGCAGCAGAATCACCCGAGGGAGGGAGGAACGAGGGTCGACAGCGAGCATGGCCGTCCAGAGCCGCCCGTCAGGACACCACTGGCTTGCACCAGCCAAGCCCACCCACGTATACACACGGGCCTCTCATGCCAACTTCCCAGAGACAGCCTCGGGCGCACACCCGTAAGCAGCAGCACTCAGCTCACACCACCTGTGGTCTGTAAGCACTGGCTCAGACGGCTTCGCTGCACACACACTGCGCCCCTCACACTCAGAGCTCACACACGCAGGGGTCCCACGTGCACACCCCAAGGCCACCCATACTCACACTCAGGTGTCATCATCGGTGACCCCCGAAGACTGACTAGGTTGCGGCATGAGCGGTGGACGCACAGGCAGCGTTACCATGTGAGAGAGCAAATCCTCTGCCCCGGGCTCTGCTCCGCTCCACCTTACAGTGCCCCTCCCCAAGCCCAGGTGAACTCGCTCCATCAGGACCAAAAGCCCGGGGCAGGCCTGCTGCTTCTGAGCTGGGAGGGGGCTGGGTGTGCCTTTGCCCCCAGGGTTGCGGCCCAGCTGTGCCTGCTCAGCATGGCTCCAAGCAGTCCCAGGTCTGCAGGGCCTCGGGCCCTGTGGTCACAGCCTCAGCCAGACCACAACTACGCATCCCCACCAGCCTGACTCCTGTGACCTTGAGCCAGGCCCTTTCCTTCTCTGGGCCTCAGGACCCCATCCCCCATCAGCCTATCCTGAGTCAAAGCACTCCCCACAAATCTCCAGCACCACCTCTCCTCCCTCTGTCCCCCCCACCCCCCCGCATTGTCCCCAAAGCAAGTCACCCTGGCAGGCAGAGAAAGCAGGTTCTCACCAAGCCAGTCACTCCCCTGAGGGCCCAGAAAGTGTGAATAATGCGATTAACACTAAATCCCACAGTTCAAGAGAAGCGGTGGTCCAATGGGGGAGGAAGCTGGCATTGGAGAAGCAGGGCTGACCCACCTGCGAGAGGACAGGGAGGGGAATGGATCCAGGCAACCTGCCAGCGCTCTCCCCCCAATGATCTTGGACCACCCTGGAGAGACTGGGGTGGAAGGCAGTTCACAGACATGACGGGGTTCCCAAGAGCTGAGGACTAAGATGTCCAGAATGAGTGAAGTGCTTAAATCAATAGGTAACCAAAAGCAATAGGAGAATCATATGGGAGTGGGGGTTAAATTGTGTGTACCAGTTTGTTAAACTTCGGTTTAACATCTCTAGGCCCCTCATCAGAGAGCAAATGAGGCCAAGGAGAGAGACAGAGACAGAAAATTTAAACGCTTTTGTCTTAAACCTCCCCCATGACCCGATTCCATGGTCTGGTGACCAGACCTTCAAGATAATTCAATGGCCTGGGATCGCCAAACCTGCCACTTCTATTCGGTGATCTTACAAATCTTTGGTATTATGGAAAAAGCATGGCCTTGGGTATCAGATAGACTTGGTGTAGTAAGCTGAATAATGGTCCCCCAAAGATGTCCAGGTCCTAATCCCCAGAACCAGTGAATATGTTACCTTCCATGGCAAAGGGACGTAGCAGGTGTGATTAAGGACCTTGAGATGAGGCAATTATCCTGGATTGTCCAGGTGGGCCCAGTGTAATCACAAGGGTCCTTATGAGAGGGAAGCCACAGGGCCATAGAGAAGATGTGATAAACTAAAGCAGAATGAAGAGAGAAGTGAGATTTCAAGACGCTATACTGCTGACTTTGAAGATGGAGGAAGGGGCCACAGCCAGGGAATGCAGGTAGCCTCCAGAAACTGGAAAAAGTGAGGAAATGGATTCGCCCCTAGAACCTCCAAAAGGAATCAGCCCAATGAGACTGATTTTGGACTTCTCACCTCTAGAATTATAAGACAATAAATTTCTGTTGTTCTAAGCCATTAAATTTGCAGTAATTTGTTACAGCAGCAATAAGAAACTAATATACTTGGGTTTTAATCCCAGCTCTTACCCTCCCTGCCTCAGTCTCCTCATTCATAAAATGGGAGGAAAGGGGATCTGGCCTAGTGATGCACAAGGGCCTCTCTGGCTCTCTTTGGCCCCAGGCTGTCAGGATGCCAAACGTCCACCAGCATGCTCCCACCCACCTCGGCCTGCACAGCCCTGACCTATGTCTCCTACCCAGAAGGGTGGCGAGATGTGACCTGGACTAGTTACCTAAACTTGCTGAGGTTCAGGATCAGATGAATTAATGTGTGTGAAAGAGTAGCATCCCCACCATTGGACCTAAAAAATGACTAACCCAGACCAGCCTTCAGAGGTAAGGTAGAGTTGCTACTCACTGGGAGGCCCATTTCCTGGTAGCACTCCCATGAGGAAGTTCCCAACCAGAGGGGTAGGAAACTGCCCTGGCCACAGAGCTCAGAAAAGGTTGCAGGGGGCAGGGGAATTGGGGGCAGGGAGCAAACAGACCCCAGGTGTGGTGAGCCCAGGTCTGAGGCCGCTCCAAGGCCAAGCAGCAGGCAGATGCGCTTCCTGATGATTGGAAGGCCAGGAGGCCAGCAGAGTCTCACAGAAAGCAAAGGAGGGTCAAGAACCAAGTCTTCCTGGGCTGTGTTACTACAAGGTCACAGCCAGCTCCTGCACATCCTCCACACACACACCCCGCCCGGCAACTGGGCTCTCCAGACCGTGGGCCACCGAGGGTAGGTGCTTTGTCTCATTTGCCTCTGAAGTCCCCAGCTGGCGTGGAACGGGCCAGGCCACCTGCTCAAGGACAACACTGCCCCAAGAGCCATATGAGAACCTTGAAAGGACCCAGGCCCAAGAAGTTGGGAAACAGAGCGTAGGTTGCCCCCTCCTGGAAACTCACACCCCCATGAGCTCCCACTTGAGAGGTCCTAAAGCCAAGAAGCCTAGAGACCTTACTTAATCCAGTGGTTCCCCAATGCATTTGGCCACAGGAAATCTTCACTCACGTAAGATTGATTAAAGCCCCAAAGAAGTGCTCCTCGGTGGAGCACACTTTGAGAAATGCTGACCCACATGGAACGAGTGAGTCACTGAGTGGCTGAATGAATGAGTGAATCATCGCTGAATTAAGTAGTGGGTGAATGGAAGGAAGGGAGAATGAGAGAATGGGAGAGAGGGAGAGAGGGAGGGAGGGAAGGCTTGATGGGAGAGTGCATAGGTGATTATATCCATCTCAATTCCTCCAAAAGCTGTCCCTGACTCAAGATCTGGGTATAAATAGTTTATGTGGGAGGTGATCCCAGGAAGCACAGTGAAGGAGTCAGGAATTAAGACCGGGAGGGAGAAGAGTCGACACAGATGCATCAATGAGCAGGTTATTGCTGTGGGCAACTGGGGTGATCCACTGGGGACCCTCTGAAAGAGTAAAACACACCTCAGAACTGTCCCACCAAGGGCAGGAAGCTGGGGTTTCTATCCACTGACCCTCCTTGGTTGGCTGAGGGTTGCCCCTGGGTGTTAACTCCCTGGCACTTGCAGCCCGCACACCAGCCAAAGAAGGCTCTCAAGCAGGAGGAGTCAGGAGCCTTCGCAGGCGATATCAGGGTGGGCTGAGGGTGCTGGGCGGCACGGGCAGCGACCGCTGCAGACGGGGGTGTGGAAGGATGCAGGCGTGCTGTGCTTTCCCACTTGCTCTTGGGGCAAGGCAAGAACCCAGACTGACCTCGGCTCTGCTCCACTGGGAGGAGATGAACACAGCCCAGAGTGACACGCTGTGGCAGGCCACACTGTGCACAGCTTTCTCTTTTGCTAACACAACTTCCTCCTCAGCTTCCTGATTGAGCTGTGGGGCGGGACAGAAGCAGACCAGCCTGGGCCTGGCCTGGGAGGCCCACAGGACTCTCGTCCACATCCAGTGTCTCGGAGCCGCCATGAGCCGGCCCCGACCCCCAGGCCCAGACGAGGATGCTCTTGAGACCCTCCTGGATGACCTCATCAGCTACTATCTGGACAAGGCAGGGGAGGGCTGGCTTGAGGTCTGCAGGAAAGCAGCTCTCACCTGCAGGGCCCAGCGGCTGCTGGTCACAGGGGTCCCCCCTCAGCTCTATCTGCCTGAGGATGTGGCCCCTGATCTGGGGACCACTCACTCCCAGAGGGCTCCCAGCTCTGCCCAGCACATCTGCCACAAACTGGTGCGGGCACTGGAGTTCCTAGAGCTGATCTCTGTCAACCTACTCCTGTTTCCCTGGAGGAAGGAAATCAGGTCCCTGAAGGTAGGAACCGCCATGCCCCGGAGAGACGGGGTCTCGGGGAGGGACCAGGGCTGTGCCTCTGGGGGGAACAGTGTGTCATCTGTCATGCCCATTGACTTTGGTCCCATTTTACAGATGTAGAAACTGAGGGCTAAAGAGGTTAATGCAACTTATCTGTGGTCACCAGCTAATAAGCAGCCCAGATAGGACTCAAACTCAGGCAGTGCAGCTCCTAACCACTAGGCTGTACTGCTTCTCTAAAGAGACAGCACCAAGGAGCTCCAAGAAACAAGGAAAAGATTTTGGCTGTGGAAAGCCACTGGAAAGGTTTAATCTCTTCTAGCTCCAGGCCAGGATTGTTGGGCTGGAAGCCAGGACGCCCGCTGGCTCAGTCATTCTCCTGCTGTGTGACTTGAGACAAAAGTCCTGCCTCTGGCCTCAGTGTGCCCTTCTGTAAAATGGGACAGGGGTTACATGACTGTGGGCCAGGTTTCCATTTGGCCCCATGCCCTGGCCCACCTGCTTCTCAGGAGCCTCTGTACCCTGGACATCAGCCCTCGGTCCTGCCTGGCCCCTCTCTGCCACTCTGCTGAGACATGTCCCCCTCTAACAAACAACCCTGTTTGTTCCAGACATACACAGGAAACTTTGTCTACTGGGTGCGGCCTGTGCTTTCTGAACACACACTGCAGACCATTCTGGGCAGGCTGGGCTACGTGGCCACCTCCGAGGCCGAGTTTTCACTGGTCCAGGCCAGCAGCGAGGAGGACACCAAGCAGATGGTGTTTGAGATCTTCCTGACGAGAGTCATGTGTGAGGCCGTTCTCGGAACCTCGGGCAGGCAGCTACTCGGGCCAGGCAGAGAGAAAGTGGACGGGCCCCACTGCAGGCCGAGCTCAGAGAGAGGGCTGCTGAAGACCCACAAGGGCCTGCAGGAGGACCAGTCAAGCCCAGGCCCCTCAGCAGGGGCTGAGAGGGCCCTGGCTGAAAGCCCTGATGGTCAGCGCTCTCTGCCTGTGGCCTTTAGCCTGCCTGAGATCTCAATAGCCCCCGGCAACCCCCTCACTGGCCCCCCGGTCTCCTTGGGGCCCCAGCGCCATACCAGCACACGCTCAGACAGTGAGGACTTCCTGACCTGCTACAGCGACCTTGTGCTGCACCAGACACCCTTGTTCCCCAGGGACCATCCCCTGAGCAGCCTGAAGGGAAAGCAACTCCAGAGCCCAGGCCTGGGGCCCAGCCCACCTCCAGGGGAGGCAACCGCCCCCACAGGTAGCAGCATCGAGCAGCCCCTGGTCCCCAGCGCAGCTCCTGAGAGCAAAGGGGTCACCATTCCCGGCCAGCTCTGCCTGGTGCCAGTCCCCCAGTTGTCAGAGAATTCCTTGGACCCAAAGCCAGAAGCACAGCTGGAGGTGGCCACCCCTGGTACAGACGCTGTACCTCCAAGTGCTTCCTCTGAGATGGATGAGCTCTGTGAGCACCTCACCCACCTCCTCAGACCCCCAACTCCAGCAGGCCACCCCGGGGGCTCCCCTGGCCCAGGGGTTGAGGAGAATGGACAATCAGAGCCTCTCATGAGGCCAGAGCCAGCCGATGAGGGTGGCAGCCCAGACGGTAGAATCACTCAGTTCTGGAGGTCTCCTCAGGCCCCGTCTCATGTACAAGAGCCCCCCAGTGCTCACTACATCCCCCCGGAGGGGCTGGAGGTGCCAGGTGCCACACGAGGATACTACACGAGCAACAGCTGAGATTGTCACCCCTGGATGGCACAGGGGCAGACACCTGACTAAGCCAATTGCTCTTCTGCCAGGAAGGTGACACTTGGAGAGATGGTGGATCTGGGACCACAGCGGGAACAGCAGCCAAAACCACAGCTTGTCAGCCACAGGGAAAAATCTGCTAATCCCAGCTGGTCTCAGGTCCCAACACTGCCACCTATAGACTGTGTGACTTGGGCCACTCACTGCACCTCTCTGAGCCACGTCTCCTCGTCTCAAAGTGGGTGTGGTGTCAGATCTACCTCACAGGAGGCTCAGAAGAGTTAATGAGGTGAGGTATGCATAGTGACGACCTCAGGGGGGCTTCCTGTCCCCTTCACATCCCAGCTCAGCCTGTGACCTTGGGAGAGTCACCCTGTATCTCTGAATAGCAGTTTCCCTCGGCACCCTTAAGGCACCTGTCACAGAGCAGATTAAAAGAGAGATGTGTAGACAACCAGACGTGTAATACACCCTTTATCTGTTTAGGGTCCTCTATCAGCCTCCCTTTTCTCTCAGCCAACTTCAGATTGACAGAGAGCAAGGCCACAGTTGGGAGCCCAGGGTCAGCTCAGAGGCCTGCTCTGCATCCAGGGTTGGGGGCTCCATGATCTGGGCTGCCTGGAGTGGGGGCGCCCCCTCCACCAGCCTCTCCTGCCCCCACATATGCACACATGCATGCACACCTGCACACAAGTGGGTGTGTCCAGGAACGTACGTACACACACACACACACACACACACACACACACAGGGACAATCCCCATGGGGGCCCCAAGAGAAAGCCAAAACCCTCTCTATTGAGTGGCAGGTGGCACCTTCCCAGGGCCTGCCCCTCGGCTTTGCATCTGTGAAATGGGGTGGTAAAGGCCCCTTTTGGGCATACAGCAGGTGCTTAATAAATGTTGGCGCCTGCCTTGCTGTCCCTAGAGCTGAGCATATGACCCCACCATTTTCAGTCCCTACATCAAGGGGGACCACAGGTGGGAAGGATTCAAGGAGCATTGGCCCCGCCTCCCTCCCAATCAGACTGTTGGCCAGGCCCTAACACAGGCTTTTCGAGACAAATCGGGAAGCAGTCTGCACTGGGAAGAGAGAGGCACTGGCCAGTCATCCATCCGTCCATTCATCCTTCCTCCCACCCACCCATGCCGATTACTCACCTCAGCACCCAGCAGTTGACACTCAGGCTGGTAAGCTGTCAGTGTCTGGAGCCAGTGAAGCGGGGGCAGGGGGGCGGGGATGGTCGGAGCAGACCCTAGCCATAAGCCTCCATCCTGGGGAAGGAGAACGAGAACATCAGGAACAGGCTGGGCTGGAGACAGAGAGGGTCAGGAGCCTCGGGAGAAGGGATGAGGCGGGAGGGGGTACGGACCTGGGAATCATGGCAACCAGGGCACCTAGTCCTGGGTCTGACACGCAGCCCCTGACCATTTTTTATTCGTTATTTTCTGATCAATAACATAATAAGCATGTTTGTTCTCCCCATGTTCCTGCTCCACAGTGTTCCCCATCTACTTGAAAGCTGAGCTCAAGGGAGGAATCATTTTTTATTTCTCTTTCTCTCACATCCCTCATCCAACCATAGCTGTCACAACAAGGACCAAATCTGACCACGTCCCTCCTCCTTCCACAGAGGCCTGAGCTACAAGGCCTGTCACTCAGATCCCGGGAGGACGCCAGCCCCCTTCCTGGTCTCCCAGCCTCTGCCCTTTTCCTCCTGCAGTCAGCTCCATCCAGCTGCCGGAGGATCCTGTTAAAACCTATGCTGCATCATGACTTTCACTCTGTGGTGTTGGATTAGAATCACAGGTATCAATATGAACTCATGATTTTTAAATTATATATAGTTAGATACAGAAATATAGCTACGTGTATCAGTGGGTTAGTACACATACATATGTTTCCTAACTCTGTCCCAAGAGTGGGCTTAGAAGCAGACACTCGGGAACAATGAGTACACCTGGCACTTAGATCTTGGTCTCTAAACATCACTCTCCAATACAAGGAACCAGAGATCCTAGTAGTTTATTCCAGGGATGAGCAGGTAAATATCACCAGTAATAAGATGCATGGACATCATACATCCTTTGATAAGATGCCCTGAGGGAAGACACAGCATCTTTTTTTTTTTTTTATGGTGGCATTCTTGCCAAAAATGTCTAACCTCACTCTAGACATAAGAGAACACCAAACTCAAATTCTCTAACGGTGAGAAAACCAGCTCTCATAATCTACAGACTATTTACTTATTTGTTCAATTCTAGTATATTGGTCGATTCTAGTATAGTTTCAGAATTGCTAAACATATCCCTGCGAGAAACACTTCTAATAACTACCTTTCAGCATTTATGTAAAATAATTTTTACCTTTACTCTTCTTGTATCCAATCAAGGTACTGTTTTCCAAGTTTACTTCAGTTAAGTTCTTTTCTTCCCAGCACCTTCAGTGTGGTTACTTGTGATTCATCTGTTTGTATTCCATCTTCCGTTCCCCCTATGTCCTACTCCACCTTAACTATTTACTTGGGGGGGGGTGAGACATTACTATGGTTAGAGTTATACAAAATGATATATTCACAGGAGTGTATTCCCCTCTCATCCCAGCAACCCTGATCCCATTTTTCCCTTCTCTCCAGCCTTTTCCCACCAGTCTATTTAGTTTCTGGGTTGCCTTTCCTATACTTCCTATGCATCTGTGTATTTTTCTTAAGCTAGCATACTTACTCATTTGGACACTGCTTTCTTCCCTTAACAGTGTGTCCTGGAAATCATATCACATCCATTCAGAGAGAGATCCTCCTTGTTCTTCTTCACAGCTGTATACTATTCCATTGTGTGGATGTACCATAGTTTATTTAGCTGCTCTCTTGTACATGGATCTTTAGGTTGTTTTCAATTATTTTGCAATTACAAACAATGCTGCCATAAATAACCTTGTACATATATACATTTTCATGTCCTAGAAGTGGGGTTGCTGGATTGCAATGTAAGTATGTATGTAGTGTGTCAGGTGTTAACCTATTTCCCTCCAGAAGGGGTAAATGAATTTGCATGTCCACCAGTAACACGTAAGAGTGACTGTTTCCCCACGGCCTCAACAACAGGATATGTTTCGATATATATGTTTGTGTGTTTGCCAGTCTGGTTAAGTATCTCAGTGTTCTTTTATTTGCTGTCTTAGTCTGCTTGGGCTGCCGTTAACAAAATACCACAGACTGGGTGGCTTATAAACAAAAGAAGTTTATATCTCACGGTTCTGGAGGCTGGAAGTACAAGATCCTGGTGCCAGCATGGCTGGGTTCCGGTGAAGGCCCTCTTCCAGATTGCAGACTGCCAACCTCCCCCTGTGTCCTCACATGGTAGAAGGGGCTTGGGAGCTCTGTGAGGTCTCTTTTATCAGAGCACTAATCCCATTCATGAGAGGTCCACCCTCATGACCTAATCACCACCCTGCAAAGGTCCCACCTCCTCATGCCATCACCTTGGACATTATTTTCAACACATGAATGTGGGGGAGACACAAATATTTAGATCATAGCATCTGCATTTCTCTAATTGAGTGAATTTGAGTATTTTTCATATCTTTAAGGGCCATTTTTATTATCTTTCTTTGTAAATTTTGTTTGGATATTTTTCTCATTTTTCTATTGGAGTTTTGGTTGTCCATTTTTAAGAATTCTTCACGAATTAGCCCTTTGTGATATACGTTGTGAATATTTTCTCCCACTTTGTCCACTATCTTTTAACTTTGTTTCCACATGAGTTTTGTCATACACATTTTTTAGTCAGATTTATCAATCTTTTATTGTACCTAGATTTTGAATTATAGTTACAAAGTTTTCCCTACATCAAGGTTTTAAACAAGAAGAATTCATTCTTCTAGTACTTGCATGGTTTCATTTTTTACATTTAGATCCCTAACCACTTGGAATTTATTCTTGGGTATGATGTGAGATACAGATTTTTATCTTTTTTCAAATGGCTACTCGGTCATCTCAGCACCATTTAAAAATCCATCTTTACCCCCAATAATCATTGAGATGTCACCTTTATCATGTACTTGGATCTATTTCCAGGCTCTCTACTCTATTCCACTGGTCTATTTGTCTATTCATGCACCAGTACCATACTGTTTTAATTATAGAAGTTTTATAGTATGTTTCAACATCTGGATCCCCAAAGGTAAGATTTATTTAAAACTTAGCAATTGGTCCTGCTCTGGGCCCCTTCCACACACCAGGCTGGTTATCCTCACAGCCCTAGGAAGTGAGCAATGCTCCCATTCAACAGATAGGACAGCCAACACTCATGAGGGGTTCAACAACATGCCAAGTTTTCTTGGAACTCCTGGATGTCCACTTCTAGAAAACATCAAGCTAAGAGAAGTGGTCCCCAAAGGGTGGTTCCTGGACCAGCAGACCCATCATCACCTAGAAAGTCATTAGAAAACAAATTCTCAGGCCCATCCCAGATCTACTGAATTAGAAACCCTGGGGGTAGAAACCCTGGGGGTAGGCCCTGCAGTCCATGTTTTAACACGCCCACCGGAGGACTCAGATGCGCTGAAGTTAGAGAACCATGAGCTAGAGCATCCCAAAGGACACAGAACCAGGAGTCATCAGCAGCTGCAGGCCCCCTAAAACAGTGCTTCCCAATGTGTGTTCCAAGGAACATTAGCACACCCGAAGATTGTTAATGTACATTCCCCAAATGGGAGGCTCTACTGTCAAGTGAGCTTGAGAGTCCGTGGCTAAAACAAAGTTTAGAAGGTGTTTTTATTGCAGGACTTCTTGACTTTATCTAGGCTAATGTACCTTGTGCATCTCAGAGAGAGTACCCAGGTGGCGTTTCCTAAGTTTTCTGGACTATGGAACCCTCTTTTCTCAGAGCACCTATTACTATCTCACAGGACACCTCTGTTCCACGGACCCCAGTCTTGGAGAAGAAAAATCCAAAAAATGCAGAAATTCAAGAAAAGAGCAGTAAATGCCAATACCCATTCTGATTCCACAAGCTTGGCTTTCTCCTAGCTTCTGTTCAATGACAGCTTTTGCCAAGTTCACCACCTTACAGAAACTAGAGGAACACAGAGCTCACCCCAGCCTTAGGCGAGCCACAAGGTTGGGGTTATTAGGAAAAGAAAACATGTACCAGTGACCCTGGGGCCTCTAGCAAATAAGTAATCCACTGCCAAAGCCCAGAGACACTAGGCACAATATTATTATTAGATTCTCAACAGTGGAGGGCTGACGTCTCCAAGAGCTTGTCAATTATTTTAATAACTATAACTCTTCAGGGTGAAGAGGCCAAGGGGATGAGGTTACTCATTCCGCAGATGTGTGAGCATTTGAAGTGAGCTCCCCCATCCGGCCCCAGGCTCTAGGAAAACGAGGGCAATGCAGATTCCATAGCACCCAGGGGTAGACAGGTTTTGGAAACATCTACCTGCTCTCAGAGCAATAAATACCTCAATCCTTCCTTCCTCAGGTCAGATGGTGGGAGCCTGAGGGAGTCCCAGGAAGGGTCTCTGACTGATGCATTCCCCAGGCGTGGGTGGGGGGGGCACTTCTCATCTAGGTTAGGGGCTCAGGTGGAAAAGAAGAAAAGAGGCAGGAGGAGAAAAAGAAAGGGAAAAACAAGCTGGGTGACAGCACTTCCCAGGGTCCACGTTTAGCAAGGGCCTGCCAAGCCCTGCCATGCTCCTCACAGCCATTCCTGGGAGTCCCTGGGGAGTGCCTCCCTCTGCTGGAGGAACTGGGCCCTGTGCCTACCACGTGCCATCTACCCTTCCCCTGCCGTGGTTCTCAGCAGTGTTCATAACTGCTCTGTGACCCCTGCCACCACCAGCCCTGCCTGCCACATGGAGGAGAGCAACCCTTGGTAGGCTGGGCTCCAGCCATTTCCTGTGACATCTCTGGGCTGGGAGATTTTTGCGACAAGCCCCAGCCACTGTGAGTACATATAGCATCCTCTCCAAGATGCCAGGGTGGGAGGACAGAGAGCTCTTATGGACCCGGGCAAAACCTGTTAGGAACACGGTGTTTAAAAATTAAAACATTACCCTGCTGGTACAAGGATGCTGCAGGGACCTAAAATCACTGGCATAGGAAGCACTCCAAAATTATCACCAGGTTTTAAATGAAGGATTTATTGGCTATCACAGAACAAGATTTTTTTTTAAATCACATTTCCCCCAAAACAGATGCTCAAATTGAGGGGAAATTGGACTGTTTTGTTTGCAAAGGCCCAAAGATGGTCCCGGCATGTCCAGATGCCTGGAAGCAGAGGCGGTGCCTCCCCCAGGTTTCTGGTCCATCACCAACATCTGGGCTGAGAGACACATCCCCACTGGACTGCCGCCCTCACCCTGTGCACACGGCCCAGCAATCAGTCCAGCCAGAAAGGGCCAGAAGCCAGAATGCTGTCCTCCTAGTGCTGCCTCTGGGCCCGGGCCACCAGGGGCACCTCTCACCTATGTAGCGTCAGAGAATTGCGTGCACAGGTGCCACACTCACACAGAGGCTGGGACAAGGCCTTCCAACCTTCAGGTACACCAACCACCACTCAGGAGAGGCCAAGGCCTGTTTCCCCAAGTTCATCATCAATCCTTCCCTGTGTCTGCAAACAGCCTTCTGGAAGCTCTCTCCACCCACCTCCAAAATTCAGGAGCTCCAGTGTTCCAAGAGCCTTTGCTTGCCAGCCCCAACTTTCCTGCCCAGACTGTCCCCAAAGAGAATGTTCTTCCTTTCTCTTGCTTCCTACTTGACTCAGGAGACAGCCGTGCCTTCAGTGCATTGTTACAGCTGAGCAGAGCGAAGATATTCTCTGAACTAATAAAGATGGTTCATACCCTAGGGCCCATAGTGTCCCTTTGGATGGAAAAACATTTCAAAACAACGTAAGGCCACTGTATCTCTCCCCTGGGTCACAAACTCCCAGGAATTCCAAGGGTGAAGCTCCTCACACAAGGCCACTATGGAGGAAGGGAGCCTCAGAAGCCAGGCTGGCAGCCCCTTGCCCAGCAAAGCACTGGGCACACCAGCCTGGCGCCACAGGCCACTGATTGCCCTGCCGGGGAATCGGCAGCAGCTCAAGCAGGAACTTCGTCACCAAGGAGACTGAGCACCATTCAGGAGCCAAACCATGATTCTCCTAAGGACGGGGAAGTCCCAATGACGAGGTGGTAAGTACCACATCAGCCTCATGCTACTGAACCACTGAACGCTGGGCTCGAGCCAAATACCGCACAATTTTGTGAAAGTCTAGAAATGCTAACTGTCCTCAGGAGCTGCTCAAATCAGGAGAAAATGATGACGCTGACACACGGGGTTCTCCAGCAGGGAACGCAGGGCTCTTGGGATGAGGCAGCCTGGGGCAAGAGATCGATCGTGTGGGAGTCACCAGAAGTCTGAATGGTGCTGACTCCACCGTCACTGGCTGTGTGACCCCAGGGAGTCCCTTAGCCTGTCTGAGCTTCAACTTCCTCCCCTGGGATGTAAGACCGCTACCTCACCTTCGAAGATGGTCTGAAGGGCTAGAGGCCTGAGCCCAGGGTCAGTCAGGTGGCTCTTCCCTAACTTAGAGGGATCCAGAGGTGGGAAACCACCACGAGAAGCACTGGGGGAATGAAAGGCCGCGACACCAAAGGGCTGCGACACCAAAGGGCCGCGACAAACCCATTGGTCCCATCATGTCATTTACCCACGAGGGCCAGAATCCCAGGATAAAGACACTGGCAAAGGAGAGAAGACCATTAGGAAGACAAATGTGCCCAGACAGAAAGCCCTCCCGAGAGTGGATTGTTCCAAACTGCTTGTGAGAGCTAACTTGGCTTCAGTGGGCATTTCTCTGGCATGATCTTCCCCGTCCTATGGACCAAGCTTCCGATCCTCTGGAATTAGTATTCGGTGCCGGTTTTGTTCAAAGAGTTCTAACATTTTCTCCATGTCGTGGTCAGCCTCAATCACCTGGAAATTAAACACACAAGTCACAGGGCTGCCCCGACCTCAACATCATCCTCCCTTCACTGGTGAAGAGAGAGAGATGGGGGCAGGCAGGATGAGGCAGCGAGAGGCAGGGAAGCCCAAGGTCACAGCAGAGAAAAAGGAAGGTTAGGGCCAAACAGCTCCCGTTTCTAGGTCAATCCACATTCTCAACTATATTTCCACTTAAGAATCCACAATAGTTGTCCCTGCGGCAAGCTCATGAATGATTTTTTATCATCATTTGATATCAACCATTTTTCTATAATGAGGGGAAAAAAATAAATTTTCTTTAAAAATCCAGTACAGTAATACCTCACTTCCCAGCAACCTCACTGCCTGGAAGAGCCATGAGTACAGCGTTTGAGAAGCTCAGACAGATGTCTCCAAGGCCACGCACACAAGTTTTTGCAAGGCCCTCCCTCAGATCCCACACTGTACACGCGTTCCTAACAGTCCGAGGTACCCAACAGCCTGCCTAAAGAAAGTCAGCAGCAGCAAATCAGAAAACGAGGGGACAGGAAGTGGGGAAACACCGATGGGGCAGAAGCATCAACACAGTTAGAAATGGTGAGTGCCAGCAGGAAAAAGGAGGATAAAAAGCAAACACGGGAATTCAAAGGCATTAGTAGTCTGGGGCAAACAGTCCTACACACCTCAGCACCTCCTAAGGGGGCATCATTGTGTGACAGACCAGAACAGCAACTGATGTTCCTTCAGATGCCCTGGGTCACCAAGAAAAGGTGCAATGAGGCTGTGAGCCTGCCACCCACTGGAGAAGGGACGAGCATGTCAGAAAGACCACCACTCCAAGCGGTTAAGGCCAAAACCCAGGTCCAGGGGCTCCAGCCATCCGAACACTCCTTGCTGACAATGCTGGATAAGTGAGATGCTACTGTGCCACTGGTGTAATGACACTGGGACAGATCACCTTCTCCCAGGTCTGTCCAGCTCACTAAGGCTCAGTCCAGAACGGGGACTGTGAGACAGAGTCCCTTCCACCCTCCCCGCTTCCTTCTTTCAAATTCTCCAGCTGCAGAATGGCCAACATCCCCCAAGTCACTCCTCCTTCTAGAAAAGTCTCCCGCCCTGTTAGGGGGGCTTACCAGAACAGGGGCCGCCACAGGGAAAAGGCTCCCTTTGATGAGCCACTCCTCATACAGGTGGTGAATAGCATCCAGGTATTCCTGCCGGAGGGGGGGAAAATGCAAGGGCTGTCGGGAGCACACAGGGAGCAGACTTCTAACTCCAAGGAGTCTCAGGGGCAGGTTAGGTGAACATCAATGACCACAGGGCAGTGGCTTGGACTAAGGACCCGCAACAGCCCACTTGGCTCAGGTGGACAATGATAAACGTGGCCAAGCACCCTGCCGGCCAGCCCAGGTGTCGCAACAGTCAGAAGCATCCCTCTGGCCACCTGCCCATCCCTCCAGCGCACTCTGCTCCTCTGGCGCTTTGGACGCATCCTCCCACCTGGCTGCTCTCGTTTCCTGCCACTTCTCCATCAGCAGGGCCTCTGTTCCTTCATGGGGGCCTGGGAAGCCTCTGAACCCTCCCTCCGTCCTTCCCACCAACTGAGGCCCTCACTGGCCCAGGAGCCCTACTCAGCTGCTCTCGCCCCAACAGCCAACTTGTAACCTATGGATCCTTGAAAGCTTAAGGGGCAACTTCAGAAGGACAAGGTGAAATGCAAGGGAAAAGAGGCCCGGACCCGCCCCTAAGGCATCCATGCCTGCGCATCCGGTAGGACTGGACGGCACTCTCCCACAAGCAGGCCCGGGTGCTCTCGGCCGCCGGCAAACACGTCCTCAAGCAGCAATTTACTCCCAGCCCTGAGGCTCTCGGGTAAACCACACTGCTGCCTCTTTATCCACCACCAAGTTCTCCCTTAGCAACAACAGACTTGTCCTGGAGGCCTTGTCAAAACCATTAAGACAATGTCCTGGACAACGACTTGGAAGGACTCCAGATTTGTCTCTTCTTCCGAACATCTGGGTCACTGCACAGAGCTGCCGTGTCCCACCCCAGCTTGGTCCAGCCCCGCCCCATTTCACCCTTCCTCTAATCACTCCTGTCTCCAGATTTCAAAGCAGCTGCCCAGAACGAGGCCTGGGCCTTCATGGCTGGAATCCACCTTGCTGGTGCCTGGGGCAAACAAGGCTGGGCGGGCCTCAGGAGCTGGACTGGCCTTCTAGGACCCCAGTCCAGCCCATCCTGGGCTCAGACCCCCATGATATCCCAGTAAATGCTTGCCCAGCCTCTGTCTGTGTACGTCCAGTGGCATTCACATGGGGCATTCCGATCAATATTAATTGAGCAACCCCTAGGTGCCAAGGCCTGGGACACATTCTAGGGACGCAGAGGGAATAAGATCTAATCTTAAAAAGTTCACGGTAGTTTTCTGAGGGATGGGGAGCAAACACATAAAGAAACAGTTTCAGAATATTTGTCCTAATGGCTGTAATCATAATAAGCACAGAGGCTGGGGGACCACAACAGAGGGAAGGTCAGAGAAATCTTCTTGGAGGAGGTGACACCTGAGGCAAAAGAAACCACTATGGCAAAGATACATTTGTGTAACTCCCTGGTGAGGGGTGGGGGGAGCGGGAGAGGGAGATGAGATGGAGAGGGAGAGGGAGAGGGAGATGAAATGGAGAAGGAGAGGGAGAGGGAGATGAGAGGGAGAGGGAGATGAGAGGGAGAGGGAGATGAAATGGAGAGGGAGAGGGAGAGGGAAATGAGAGGGAGAGGGAGAGGTAGCGGGAGAGGGAGATGAGATGGAGAGGAGATGGAGAGAGAGAGGGAGAGGGAGATGAAAGGGAGAAGGAGTGGGAGAGGGAGGTGAGATGGACAGGGAGAGGGAGAGGGGAGAGGGGAGAGGGGAAAGGGGAGGGAGGAGGGGGAGAGAGGCATAGAGGGGAAGAGAGAGAGAGAGCATGTGTAGCCACAACTAGTTCTTTAAGGCCAGAGCAAGAAAGGCAAGGAGTGGAAGGGGATGAAGCCAATCATGCAGGATCTCGGATGGCGTGCTACAAGGGGGGACTTTATCCTAGACAGTGGTGAGGAACTGAAGCGGGTGGGGTTAGGGAATTGCATGCGTGGTGTTCTGTACTGGAAACATCACCCAAGCAGTAGTGTGGAGGATGGATTTCTGAGGGGGATGCGGATAGTGAGGGACCAGAGCAAGGAGAGCAGTCCAAACCTGTTAGACAGCCCTGACTAGAGTCGATGTGGCCCTGAGCCAGAACCCAGAAGGGTGAGGCACTGGGCAGACACTAGTGAGTTTCACCTCCCAGCCAGTCACCATGCCAAGCACTGGCAATGCAGCAGTCCTAGCGAGGATCCAGGGGACGGCACAAAGGCAAACAATTTTCAGGAGGTGGACCAAACAAGCCCTGGGACACCTGGGCGGGAACGGGAGAAGGGACGCCTCTGAACCCCCGGGGTGCCCACCACTGAGTCTGGGGCCACAGGAAGTGAAGCAGACCTGGACACCGCACAGGGTCTCCAGCTCAGAGGAAGTCAGAGTTCACCCTCCAACGTGCTCAGTTCCTGTTTCTCTCCCTGCAACAACAGCACAATGATCTCACAGAGGGTGGGGCCAGGCTGGGATGAAGTTGCACCTTTCCCCGGGTTAAAGGGGCTCTTACCAGTGGAATGACCTTCTCCTCTTCCCTGCATCTCATCTTTAGCCTCTGGTAACAGGTCTCAGGAGTGGTCTGGAGATAAACTGAGATTTTAAAAAACATATATGTGGCTTTAATTACTCTGTTCATGGCTTAGAAGTGAAAGTGAGGGGTAGGGGGAAGGCAGGCATGTGGGCAAGGCGTGGAGAGAAACATCTGCCAGCAGCCCTGAGCAGGAGAGGCAGACCAGCTGTGTGGCCAGACAGGCATCTTGACCCTCATCCTGACTTTCATTCTCTTTCCACGTCACCAGCCCCACAGGGTCACTGTGAAGCTGAATAGGTTCCGTACATTGACAGAGCTTAGCACAGGGCCTGGCACCCGGCCTGTCTCAGTAACTGCCAGGTTCTGTCCCTCCTCCCTCCTTTACAAACTAGAAAAAACCCATCATATCACAATGGACCGAGGGGAAAGCAGTTTGAGGAACTGGCCAGGGTGCTTCTCCAGGAGAGACCAAAAGCCCCAGATTCCATCTGCCCTTTGGGAGAAGGCTGAGTCAAGGTAGGGGAAGAATCGCTGATGCTGAGGGCCCTGCCCACCGCCCCTGCTGCTTGAGGCCCAGCCAACCACCTCCTCACTGGGCCCAGGGGAGGGAGGCCAGGGACGGATTGTCTCACCTATCAAGTCAATGGACACGTCGATGTTCCTCACAATCCAGTCAAACCATTCCGACAGGACCACATAGTCCACTTCAGGCATCTTCCCACTGTAACAAGAGTTGTCGGGGTTTTATTATCCCATGAGAAAGTTCCTGGGCTGTGCCGTTCCCCCAAAACATCTGGGCACTGCTTTTATTGAAAGGGCACTGCCAAGGGCACCATGACATAGTGTGATCACATGATACTGGGCGGGTAGTGACGACAAGGACCCAGAACCTCCCGACCTCCCTCCCGCTACCCAGGGACGGTTGATGGTATAATGCAGCATGTATCTGGCATTGCCCGAGGGGCGAATTCATTTGGGATTTGAACTCCAAGCCAAGGAAGGGGCTATGAAAGCTGTCCCCTGAGAACACAGACAGGGCTCAGGCTGGGAGGTGGAACAGCAAACCCGTTTCACCTCTAGAAATTTATTTTGTGGAAATAATCTTGGATGCCCTCTGTAGCACTATTTTAAAAATAACGAAAAACTAAATCATGGTACATCTATCTAACAGAAAACCACAAAGCACCTGAAAGATGATGCTATAAAATAATATTTAATGACATGGAAAACGCTCATAATCAAATTCTCATTATTCAACGAAAACAGGAGGATATAAAACTGTGCATACAGCACGACCCAACCATACTTTCAACAGTATTCATCCACACATTTTGAAAGGGGACTGGAAAGAAAACCACCAAAAGGTTAACAGTGCTTTTCTCTGAACTGTAGGACTATGGGAGACATTTTTTTCTTTATCTCTTTCTGTATTTTCCTAAATTTAACAACATACTAGTTCTCAATCCGGGGCGGGGGTGGGGGGAGAATTACTACATATTTAAAGTGATAACTGAAAAAGAAAGAAAGGAAGGAGCAGCCCACAAGTGAGAGAGACCTGGCGCCTGTCCTCTGGCCTGGAGGAAATGAGCAAGGAAGGGTGGGAGGAGGGGCAGCAGCTGGAGGAAACAAACCAGGCAGCTGTGGGGTGACCCTCAAAGGCCCAGGAGAGGTATTCCTTTCAACATCCTCCACCCGTCTTGAATATCATCTTGGATCCACTCAGAACTGGGTTTGGCAAGGCGGGCTACGGGCGGGCGAGTGGAGGTGCCTGAGCTGTGTGCAGCTGGGGGTCTTCCGACTGTTGACTAAAGAAGGGGAGGCGGGGAAAAGGGGCCAGTGGAGCGGGTGGTTTGCAGCTGCCCCAACCACAGGTGGTGAACTGACTCCCACCTGGGGGAGGGGGCAGGATGGGCGTGGAGGAAGGCGCTCTGAAGATGACAGGCTCAATCAGCCCTGCCTGGGGGCCCAAAGGATGGGGTGGGGCACAGACTGGAGGGGGACATCCTCCCCTAGTCCCTGAGACCACCAGATGCCCTCAGCGCAGAAGAGCTCTGCCTGGCAGAGCAGCAGGAAAATGCACGGTGCCCGGGAGAACAGCAGGGGCAGGCAGGCAGTTGTAGGTGCCTGAGGGGTCTCAGGCATCAGACTTCAGCAGGGAGAGCAGAGCAGACTAAGTGTGAGGACCAGCACCCACCCCCACGAACAAGTGGGGGAGGCTTTGTAGGGGAGGGGAGAGGGAGGAAGTCCCAGGACATTGCAGAAGGGACCAAAATTCAGATACTAAAGGTAACAACTTTGTGATCACAGCTCATGTGGTTGCCCATCCCCCAATTCTTTCCTCCTACCTCCTTAAGAGTAGCCCATGATCTATTCAGGGTCCATCCCACAGGCCTGAGTGTTCAGGGAAACCTGACCCCAGCCCAAGCTTCAGAGTAAACCAACTGGTCTGAGGGACGTCCTCTCCGCTGGCCAGGCTGAGTTGATCAGCCCAGGCCAAAGGGCCCAACCTGACCAGTGAGACATGAGGGAGGTTTGCTGGGGCTTATGGAAACCATGCTTCCTCATGCTTAGAGGAGAGACACTGGCAAGGCATCCACCCCTCTGGTCAGCAATGAGAAGTCCGGTTCTGCCACAGGCATTGTGTCACCAAGAGGGAATCATATTGAGGACACAAACAAGACAAGAGTAGGAAAACAGAGAGAAACAGCACTAGGGCCACCGAATGAAACCAACCCCAAAGCCTGCTGTTAAGACAGCCCGTAACAACCTCAGTGTTCAGGCTACTCTGAGCTGGGCTGCGGTTAGTTGCAGCTGAGAGTATTTGATATTCAGACACCAAACCACTCTTCTTGACATGTTTTCCTTCTCCGGAACAAAGCTGACTCCGAGGGAATGAGGATTTGCAAAAAAGACGCTGCTGATCAGCCCCACTCGCTCCACCAAACACGCAGCCCGGGGACACAGCACAGACTGGCAACTCAAGGGTCTGGGCCAGTGAGCAGCACGCGTGGAGGGCAAGTTGCCCAATAGCCTCCCACATCATGGACGCTGGACAGTTGGTGTGAGACTGCCCCTGAGGACTTCACCGGTGTCTGTAAGGCTCAAGCGAGGTTCTGTCAAATCCCAGAGCTGGGAGGACACCCTTAGCTGTGGCCACCGAACAGAGTCACAATTCAGGACACAGGTAGCACAGTGTTAACTAAAACCAAATCAACTGACACCACAAAAAGTGTTGGGGCCTGAGAGCTGCTGCTCTGCTGGAAACCAGCCCCAGGTGGTCTCAGGACACCTCCTGGGTGGCTCAGGAACCTCCCATTCCCACCTGGCCCAGGCAAACCTGGGCCTGCGAGCAGAGCAGACAGAGGAAGCAGGCCCTCCCTTCCCGACGCTCTCCTCAGAGGTCCTCTAGATGGCTCCGGGGCAGCCTCCCTGAAGGCGGGTCGGCAGGCAGACCTCCAGAAAACTCTTCCAAGACTGCCAGGAGCCACGTGCTGGGGGGTCCAGGACAACTGGCCACCGGCTGGGCGGAGTGAGGAAACGGAAACTGCCTTCCATGATTCTGAGGCATGTCAGGCAGCGGGCGCTGTTTTATCTGTATCTGCAGTTTTCCTCCTAGGAATCTGCCCGGCTCCTCCTGTGTCTGCCTAGAGAATGGGGCGCCCAGCACCACCACCAAGGCACTGCTTTTACTTCCACAGAACACACAGAGGGCGGCACCCCTCTACAGACCCACCAACGGTGGACTGAGCAGGTTTCATGGTGCCTTCCCCTTATAATAGGGGGGCAAAATTGAGATCATGGGTCCACACGAATCCTGCTGACTGTTTTGTTTGGCACGGTTTGCTGCCGCCTTCCCCCTGAGGCCCAGAGAGCATGGGTTAAAACTGAAATCACACACTCAAATGCCAGCCTCCTTGTACACGACTTTCTTTTGTCCCTCACAAACCTTGTGAGGTCAATTTTAGCCCCAACTTATAGATGAGGAAAACTGAGCCCCAGAGAAGCTCAGCCCAGCTCTGAGCCAGGGACTGAAGCCTGGCTCTCAGCGGCCCCCAAACCCATATGCTCCTGGCTGCACCACGTGCCCCAACCCCACCTGCCCCATCTGTCAGCTGAGGGGGCTGCCCCTGGGCCCGTCCAGTGTCTCTCTAGCCTCAGCCTGAGGAAAGCCACCACTCACAGGCCCATGACCCAGGCAGTGAGTCCCCAGTCTGGCCTAGAGTGAGGAGGAGTCCAAGCCCCAGGGCCCATCAGGGCAGTAGGAGGACCCTCCTGTTGTTCCAAATGCAGGGTCTTAATGGATGTCCAAAACCCGCAGCCCCTGGTGAGTCAGTGTGTCACTTCCCCAGCTGGGCCCCATGCAATTCCCTTCCTTCTGTTCTTAGAAAACACCAACCAGGCAATCATGTAAAACCTTTGTGTTCAATTAGCCCACAGGGTTGGGCCACACAGTGGCCTGCGTGGCCGCTTTAGCTGCCTGAGCCTTTCTCACCACCTTCAGCTGTTCATTCCAGCACAGTGCCCACACCTCAGAAGTTCTTCAGGTTCTTTAAGTCTTTAAGGAGACTGTGGAACCAGAATCTTCCTTGTTGGCAATTAACCCCTGGTGGCATAATTGCATGTATGTTCTGCCCACCCCAAACTCGCTGGGGTAAGGATGGGGGCGGAAGAGGCGGGTCTCTCCCTGGAGGAGCTCCTCACTTGTCCGAGGCCCAAAAGGCAAGAAAGCCCTTCCAGAAATTTGGCTTTGGGGGATGCAGAATTGCAGAACGTGGGCTTTTCTGGGCACCCGAGCCTGCAACTGCAGACAGCAAAGCCATGCCTACCATACTTCCTTCCATCCCAGTCCCTCCAGATTCCAAGCCAAGGCTGCAAGGGCTTCTGTGAAAAAGAAAATGACCAACCCCAAGGCTGAAGGGGCAGCAGCCATGCACCCCCTGCCTTGTGTAAGGGCTGTCCCCACACAAGCTCCCAGGCAAGAGCTGACACCCCACACAAGCCGTCTTGTGGTTCCCAGTACCCAGCCGAACTTCCACAGGTAGGAACCAAAACACCCTATTCTGGGTAGGAGCAAAGGATCCAGCCAAACCCAGTTCTAGGCGTCATTTGGTTTAGGCTCAAAATGATGGTAATCTGTATTGGGGGGGCATGGAAACATCTACTTTCGCAGAACCACTTCACTGTGGAAGGCCCATTGCATGGAGACAAGCTGGGTTTCTAACGAAAGTGACCAGGAAGAAAGGCCACATCCTACCCTTCCTCCCACCTGTCACTTCTTTAGCTCTGGCTAGAAATGCTGTTTACTGTGCCTCCAAAAAGAAAACCTTTGGCCTACAGCTGCCTCACTCCTGACCCAGGAATACACCCAGAGACCCTGAAAACAAAGGTAATACAACAAAACCCCCAACAACCAAAATGTGAAGCCACAAATGTGAAATGAAGAAACTGCAGGTGGTGCAGGAAGCTGAGGAAATCCTGCTCCATGAAGAACTTTCACTCTGGCTGGCCACCTGCCCCACTGCCCCCCACAAAGACAGCCTGCAGGTCTTGCTTTCAACGACCCCTAAGACCCAGGTGAGGCCCCAAGGAAGCCACGGGGCAAAACTCCCAGGGAAAGGACCATGATTGGCACAGAGGGCCCCTTGCGGGCCACCTGGCTGCTGCCTTCTTCGGAGGCTGCCCCTCCGAGTGTGATGCCAACCAGCAGGATGACAGCCACCCAGGGTGCTTGTCTGCTGGAAATGCAGGCTCTCGGGCCCCACGCTGGAAGCAGCATGGGTGCATGAACAAGATGCACGGAGTCTGTGGGAGAAGCTGAGTGTAGGGCCTGGGTGGAAAGGGGCAGAGGCCTGGTCCCCCAGAGCCAGCACACTGGGGCTGAAGCCTCTGGCCTTAAAAAGAGAAATCTAGATGTCTCACCACTTCCTCCTTCACTGCTGCCCCACATAGCAGTGTGCAGGTCAGCCCCCCGGTCAGTTTCCCGCCCAACCAGGAAGGAGCAAGGCCTTCAAACCCCACGTGGTTCCTCATCTGCCAAACACGGTCAACAGTGCCCATCTCAGTGCTGCCTGGAGGGTTCAAATGGAAGGACAATAACTGTAGCTCCTGCCCATGGATCCCTGCCCTGCCCTGCCCCTCAACCACGTGAGCCGTGCCTACTCTCAGATAAGCTGGACCAGTCCCATAAGTGAATGGCCTGCACTGCGAAGGTGCCTCTTGGTGTCCCTGCCCTTGGATCCCTGCCACCCAAACTCAGGCTCTCTGGGGAGTGTGGCTGAGTGAGGGGGACTCCCAGCCACGTGCTGAGCACACCAGTTGTAACAATCACAAGGATATGTTATGGGATAGAATGCAAAGACTTCGAAGAGAAGTCTTCAAAGAAGTTTCCAGTTAGTTAGCCGGCTGCTTCGGGTACGCAGGCTGGGAAAACCTGCAGGGAAGCGGCCGCCTGGGTGAGTGTTTCTCTGCCTTTGGAGACTTCAGGGAAAGGGTTTGAGGAGCACTGCCTTCTCCCATTTTCCTGAAACCAAAGTGGCAGATGGCCTGGTCCCCCAGGGTGCCACGGTGATCCCTCGGGCCAACCCACAGCCTTTGGGCTCCATCAAGTGATACCAGAGATCAGTCTCGAGGCTCCAACAAGATCTTCAAGGAAATCCATGCCCTCTGGAGGCTGTGTGAACTTAAAACAATTAGGTTCCGGGAACAGAAACAAGGACTCTGTGAATTTCTTCTGTGGTTCACTGTCCCACAGAAATCCTACCCACAGATGCCAGGCATTCTGGGAGGGCCAGGGGGAGGTGTAAATATGAAGGAAAAGAGCTCAAAAAAATGAAAAGCTACAGCCTTTCCCTACCCACCAAACAGCCCAGGGCAAGGCCCCATTAAATGGACCAGTGACCTGGACCACAGCCACGGAGGTCAGGGAACAGAGAACCACCCATCAGAAGTGCTGAAATGAAGGATCATGGGTGTGAGGAACCAAAGCCCGGGACATCAGCTAAAATTGCAAACTGCGCCCAGGACAAGCAACACAAGCAGCTCCTGGGCAAGCTCCCCAGACGTTAGACAGCCTATGGGGGAGGGGGGTTCAACTGGCAAATTTCATGAAGACCAAGGTAGGCAGGGGACACAAACCTTAACCAGGCAACCACTCCAAAGGCTTTCCAGAGACGGACAACAGAATCAGAGAGGAGAAGGGCTCAGAGAGGTTCAGGAACCCGGTAGTGCTCAAAATGTCTCCAGAGCCAGGGTGGAACTGAGGTGCACTTAAGTCCACCCTCTGCTCTCTCCCCTTGACTTCTGGTCATTCCATTCCAGGTCACCCTCTTCAAAAAGAGCCACTGGCTGCCACACAGAACTAGCCAGGCTGACTGCAATTAGAAAACAGAGACAACCCAGCTACACGAGGGTCACAGGGAATCCCACCCACTGCCGGGGTCTGCAGTAAATGAACACCAGAGGGGTTCCCTCGTCCTCCTCTCTCCTCTCCTCTGACCGTCCTCCCTGTGGCAGAGGCACTAATGAGAAGGAGCAAGGGAGGGCAAAGGGCTGTGTAAACCTAGCAGTGGGCACACCAGCCCCACTAGACACGCAGGCAGCCAGGTACGGGTGGGGCTCCAGCATCGGGAATGCTGCCTGCTGGAAGTGTAGAGCCCACAAGAAAGTTCTGAGGTCAAAGGACAAAGCTACAGTCAGGACTTGCCCTGGCTGCCAACCCTGACCCCACAGCACTGGGGATGCTTGGAGTGGGTGGGGGCAGAAGCTCTCACCCTGGGACCACACAGGCTCTAGGTCACAACCCTTGGCAGCTCAGGACCCAGGGAGAAGCCTTTTTGTGGCGCCCTCAGAGGAAGGGGTGTGAAACAGCTGGGGGACAAGTTGGGCTGGAGACCAAAGACCAGCCACAGGTCCTGACACCCAGAAATAGCTCACCCAGGTACCAGCTAGGCCAGCAAAACAGACGTGCTCCCTTGCCTTCAAGGAGCTTATGGTCCAGTTGGCGGGACATGCAATAGACAAACAAGTAAATAGATACTAAGTTAAACCACATAAAACTGCCATTTTTGTAGGTCAAAATTGGTCAAGTGTTAACAATATCATATGGTTCAACCTAATTAGAAGTTGTCTTGAATACAACGAAGAAAACCAACAGAAACAAGTAATTAAGAATAACAAGAGGGGCTTCCCTGGTGGCGCAGTGGTTAAGAATCACCTGCCAACGCAATGGACATGGGTTTGAGCCCTGGTCTGGGAAGATCCCATGTGCCATGGAGCAACTAAGCCCGTGCGCCACAACTACTGAGACTGAGTTCTAGAGCCCGCGAGCCACAACTACTAAAGCCCATGCGCCCTAGAGCCGGTACTCCACAACAAAGAGAAGCCACTGCAATGAGAAGCCCACGCACCGCAACTAAGAGCAGCCCCCATTCGCCACAACTAGAGAAAGCTCACGCACAGCAGCGAAGACCCAACGCAGCCAAAAATAAAGAAAAGAAAAGAAATAAAAAGAATGAGTGGCTCAACCCACCTAGACAGGGAGGCTGGGACCACAGCTGCAGATGGGAGGGAACAGGGAGCCAGGCTGTAGAGAATGGAAGGCAGATATCAGGACCAGCTCTGTGAGGGAGTGAAGCTCAAAGCTACCAAGGCAGACACAGAGAAGAAGCTGCAGCCCATCCTCCAAGACCCCCAAACATCAGCAGTCAACTGAGCGCAGGAGTGGAGGACCCCACACCTCTGAGGCCACAGCACTGAGGGCCATAAGAAGCCCCCCCAGCTAGGTCTGTGTGACACAGTCTGCTGCCATGAGGGCAGAAGGCAGCTGTAAGTGAAACCACAACAAATATCATGCACACTGCTGGACTGATTGCTCTAGTCGCTCTGCATCTTCACCCCTCCCTGTCTCCTCCCACTTTGCCATGTAACCCACAGGGCCCTGCCCCCTCTCAGACTGGGGTGGGCTGGTGTGACCTGCTTTGGCCAATGGACGTTAGCGAACATGAAGCAGAGACCTGAAAAAGAACTACGGTGCTTTTGATCTGCCATAACCACGAGACGTGAATGCCCAGGCCAGCATGCCAGTCCCAGGAGGAGGATCAGCAAGCAGATGAGAGATGAGTCACCCCAGTCACTCACCAGGCCGCCCTAGACCAGCCAACCCCTGGACATATCGTTGAGCCAGCCAAGGTCAGCAGAGCCACCGGGCCGACCGCCCTGGACAGCCGAGCCATCAGCGCAGAGAGCTGTCACTGAGGTTTCATGGTTGGTTGTTACACAGTGTTACTGTGGCAACACAGTAGGTACTCAGTATGTGTCAATTGGATAAATAAGTTCCAATTTCATTTCTAAAATTTTAATGGTTTAATAAATTATCGATTGTGCAAACAACGGTACCTTCTATACAAGTTTTCTACAAAAACGTATCTTGCGCTGTGAATCGACCGCTCCATCAACCGTACAGGCAATGTCTACAAGAAAACAAAAAGTGATTCACTAACTCAGGCAAAGAGGAAGGGGTCAGGAAGCCTTGAAGAATGCCTGTTGCTCCCCGTGCCTATGGTCTATGCTGAATACAAGAATTGAGAAGCCTCAGGAGAGGGAGGTGGACACCAGAGAACCGTGTGTCCCACGTTAGGCTCCCTGGGCCCTGGACCCTCCCCATACCATACCCTGAAGCTCAGTGGTCAGTGCAGCAAGGCCGGGTGGAGGGCCTGTCAGCAGCAGCCTCCTTCACAGGAGGGGTGAGGCTCCACTGGACTGTGGGTTTGGGGAAGTGCTAGAAAAACTGCCAAGTGCCCCCCGGGAAAGTGGTGGCAAGCACAAAGTGCGGTGATTATCATGGACCTAAACAGGATGCATTTGCTTAAGCAGAGGCAGAGCTCTGAGAGGGCTGGGCTGTGGCTTTATGGATCCCCACCAGCATGCCTGCCAACTTCACCGCCTCCTCACAGGGCTGGCTGGGGATCACTGCAGCCCTTCAAAACTGGAAAGGACTGTGCCCAGGAAGAGGGAGGACGACACTGACGTGGCCCCTCTCTGCCAGCATGCACACACCCTCCACAGATGGCCTTTCCCTTTGTCCACAGTGTCCCATTGGGAAGCCGGAGGTGCTCTTACTCTTGACACCAAGTGGGCAAACACTGCTCTCACTCAGCCTGGCCCACAGCACCCAATGGGACCTGGACCAGCAAATCAGAGGCTGATTTAAAGCCATAACCCAGGAATTTCCTAACTCTCCTATTTGTCTATCTGTCCATCTGCCTTCTTTTCTATTTCTCAGTCCTCTCCTTACTTATAACTCTCTGCTGCCCATCTTTTGCTAGTTCCCCATTTATCCCTCTCTCCTCTCCTCCTCTTTCCTAGTCTGTCCATCTCTCTTTCTCTGCCTCCTTCCTGATAGATTTCCTTAAACAGAGGAACACACATACAGCCCATTATATTCAGATATACTAGATACAATTTACATTTGCAATCGAGTGCCCACTCAGAAAAAGTAGGGTGCATGCCAACCTCAGACCATACTCCAACATGTATCTTTTAGACAGATTTTTGGGGAGACAGAAATTCATATGGTTCTGCTCATATCTTTTTCTATTATTAAAAGACACAGATTTGTAGAAGAATGATAGCTATGGTTGCAAGTGCCCAGCCTTGCATCAAACCACTGAATGGCTATGTCAGAGAAACTGGCCAATGGATCTCCTGTCTCCTTCAAGGAGAGCCTCCAAAGCCGGTCTCTTAGGTGGTACTTGCCATTCTGAACCACGGGAGCCAATCGGATCTCTCAGTCAGCCTTCTAAGAGACCCTGCCCCTATTCACACCCCGCTGATGGAAGGGGCCTAAGTGGCCGTGTTTGTGACCTGCTCCAATACCTGACTGGACCAGGGCTGGACACCTGACCCAAGCTGAGCCAATCAGATTCTTTCTCTCAAGAACCTGAACTGAGAATGTGAACAAGCCTTGTGAAGGTTATATCAGCAGTTCTCATACAAACAAATTTGCAAACGAATAAGGGATGTGTTAAAATCACCTGGAGAGCCTGATAAAACCCAGATTGCCGGGCCTCACCTCAGAATTTCTGATTCAGCGGGTCCAGGATGGGGCCAGAAAATGTGCATTTCTAACAAGTTTCCAGGTGCTGCTGCTGCCCCTAGTCTAGGGACCACACTTTGAGAAGAACTGAGTTAAAGGGAGTTGAGCCCAGGAGCGGTTGGGTCGTGAAGACTCGGGCTTACATGGCATCATACCAAGTTCTTGGCTAGCTGAGGTTGGTGGGTGGGGGCACTGGAGGCTGGTCCTCTGAGAGCTGTAGGAACAGACCTTGGCCCCAGAGACAGAGGAGGCTGAGCAGGTCTGAAGGCCCAGTGGGGCTTCCTTGTGAGGTTTCCCTTCCTGGCAACCACATGCCACTCATTTGAAGAAAACTGTGTTTAAGAAGGTTGAAACTAAGCATCTGAAATGTACCTGAGGACGAGTGTGCTGGTCCAGCATGGTGAGCTGCACATATGTCTGCAGCGTAAGGCCCCATCGACAGGCGTCCCGGTACATCAGACCCTAAAGAGGGGAGAATGCGGTGCTGTATCTGTAGGACTCCCAGCCCGGTCACAGAGTGGACAGAGACAGACACTGGAGCAGTTACAAGACAGCCTGGGAACAGCTATAATAGAAGCCTATATAAAGTCCCAGGGAGCATTCATTCAGGCATTCAATCATGTTCACTGAGCCCCTGCAGCCTGCTCTCTATCAGCAGCCAGTGAGCCTGTTATACTACAGGAGCCAGTTATCATCACTCCCCTGTTCAGGACCCTCCCTGGCTTCCCACTGCATTCAAAACGAAATCCAAAGCCCTTACCAAGGCCCACAGGGCCCTAGACAATCACTTCCATCTTCTCTTGTCTCCAACCATTCTTCCTTTGGCTCTGTGAGCTTCCAACCACATGAGCTTCCTTAGTGTTACCCAAACACCCAAGTGTGATTTCAACTCAGGGCCTTTGCATCTGCATCTGCTGTGCCTTCTGTCTGAACACTCTCCCACAGATACCTGCACTGCTCCCGCCCATGCTCTGTTTAGGTTTCTGCTCAAATGTCACTTTGCCAGAGATGCCTTCCCAACCATCCTCTCTAAAACAGAATCCACCCCCTCAATCACTCTCTACTGCCTTACATACAAAATACTTCCTGCTCCATGTTCCACTTGCTAACAATCCGATTCTGCTCTTTTCCAAATTTTTGCTTCTTTTTCTCTTGGTGCTAACTAATGAAACTCCAGTGCTCTGCATTGAAAACTGCAAACTCCTAACTGCGGGTGAAAGAATCTCAGAAAAGTTAGGAGAAACACTCCCTCTTGCCTGACAGCTGCAGAAAAAAAGACCTTTCTGCATCAGAAAACTGATTCAGATAAAGTGATGAACTGACTTTTCACAAAACTATCAATCTTACTCCTCTGTCTAGAGTGGAAACTTGTGTAAAAATATCTAATTCTATTGTTTTTTTAATTATAAAACTGTCATTGGCAATGCTCTTTGTGCCACGGATACTCAGACTTCTGAGACTGGGACTGGGTCCTGTGAATGTCACCTCTAACCCCTAACATCTGCAACCCTAGTTGTCTTACGTTAAGGATCCAGCCCTGGTTCCTCACGGTTTCCTAGAAGACAGGAATGTTTCTGAGCTTCCTTGTATGCCCACGACTGGCATTCCATCTTCTCCCCCTTGCTGAGAGGTGAAACTCTTTTCCCGTCTCTGGGATTCTTTATTCAAAAGCTCTGAGAGGTTTTGCCTTATTTAAATAATATCCTTTTACCTGCTTTAAATGCCTTCTTGGCTCCTGTCACTACCCGGTGTATCACACACTTTTTAATTGCCTTCTGCCTCCCCACACTGAGATATTAGGGCCAGCAGAGTAGAAGCTTTGAGGTGCTCACCGCCCCAGCATCTAGTGTCTGGCACATGGCAGGCATACAATGAATACTGGCTGAATCAATCAGTGAAGAAGCACCTACTAAGTACTCGGCACTGTGCTATGTTCTAGCAAAAAACGGTGAGCCAAGTTAGACACAGTCCCTGCCCTTAGCGGAACTCAGAGTCTAAAGAACCACACAAGGAGATGCCAGTTGTGTTGCCAGAAATGAGGGGACAGCACAGGCTCCCCCTAGTCCAAGGTTCAAACCTAGATCTGTCATTTACCAAGCTGTGTGACCTTGGGCAACCTATTTCAGCCACGGTTTCCTTACCTGAAAAACGACTAATCGTTCCTCAATCATGGGACAGGAGCCCAGAACCAAAATCCCTTTCTTGAGCTCACTCTTACAGGACCCAGACTCCACCCACCTCTTTCAAGCAGCCAGAGGTGAGCCTTCTGAACAGGGAAGGAGGTGGAAGGGGCACAGGCACATTACAGCCCCTACTTGCTAGGTCCACCCTTGGGAAAGCAGACTGGTAGCCTCAGGGTGAGCCTGAGGCAGCCCCTGGGCATTGGCAAGTGCAAACCCCAATCAGAGGTTTACCAAGGAAGCTAGTTACTTAGGGACAGGTCCTGGGGGGCTAGGCCTGAGGAGACCTGGGTTTCTTCTAGGAGAGGGTGGGGTAAGAATGAACAGCAGGAGGCAGACCCCCGGTAGCTGGGGCCGACCACTTGGGATAGTTTGGGACAGATGACAGGAAGTCCCTGGGCTCCTTACATGCCCAGCCAGGCCTCAAAGAACCTAGACCTCAGCCCATCGACATGCCTCCATTTTCCCTCTGTCCCCTCCCTCTCCCCGACCACCCAGCAAGAGCAAGGACACGTGTGGACACGGTGCAGGCTCAGGCACCAGAAGCACTGTTCCTGCACACTTAAGGGGCAGTTGGCGGTTCACGCCTATAACACACTCACCAGAGGATTATGGCCTCGGACATTTCTCCACTTGGGCACGGGCTCCGTTAACACCTGCCAGGAAAGAAAACGTCAGAGAGTTGCTGCTCCTCAGTTCTGAGCTCTGTGAAGGCTCGTGTTATGGGTGGGATGGGGGAGAGAGTCAAGATTTGGGCGCCCAGGGTGGGCCAAAATAGTGGAGCAACCCTCCCTGCAAGGCCACAACTCCATGCAGACGTGGCTCCAGGCGTAGCTTCGAGAAATGACTTGAGAACCACTCTGTCCACCCCTGTGTATGAGCATATGCACATGCCACTTCTCCTGCTGCCACGGGAGCTCCCCGGGGGCAAGTGCATTCTCCCAATCCCCCCTCCATGTGTTCCATCCTGCCCCTTACTGCCCACCACATCAGGAAGGCAGGGAGGTGAGAGAAGCCAAGAGGGAGGCTGCTTCTTACACTTCAGGCTGCAGCTTGTATCCAGCTTCTGGCCTGGGGACTCCCCAGCGACCTTGGCAGCGTGCTCTGCCTCCTTTTCCTCCCTCTAATCACTGTGTTGGGCACACTGACAGCAAAGAGTCCTGTTTCTTTAGTCATCTCCCTAAGCTGTGCAGGTGTGTGCTGGAAAGGATTTAAATGGTGCCCTTGGGACTTCCCTAGTGGTCCAGTGGGTAAGACTCTGCGCTCCCAATGCAGGGGGTCCGGGATCGATCCATGATCGGGGAACTAGATCCCGCATGCATGCCGCAACTAAGAAGTCTGTCTGCCGCAACTGAGACCCGGCACAGCCAAAATAAATAAATAAGTAAATGGTGCTCTTGGGGCCAAGATTTTGAGAATATCCGGATCTCTCTGGGGACCTTCAAGTCCATGTGAGTAGATGCCACAGGTCACAAGAGACCAAAGGAAAGCAATGCATGGGACCCTTGAAGAGTAACCTCCCCCCACCTTTTACCCCTCTGTGTTTTTGCTCATGCTGTTGTTCTGCCCAGTATGCCCACCTCACCTCATTTCACCTCAACTTTCATTACATGGAAAACTCCTATACATCCTTCAGAATCCAGTTCAAATATCCCTTCCTCTGTGAATCATTCCCTGCTCCTCCCAACCTCCCTCTCCTTCTTCTGGGTCTTCAGCACTATGGTCCTGTCCACCAGAGGCTGGGACACAGGCAGCCTTGACCTGTGCCCCATCTGTGGCACTGTCACTCAACAAATACTGAGCACCCACTGTGCCAGGTGCCATGTTAAGTACCAAGGATTCAGCAAGAGAAAAACCACCCCAGCCCTGCTTTCATGCTTTCAACTTTAAACTTACTGGAGAAGCAGACATTAATCAGGTCATCACAGAAAGCAACACATATTTTCAAACCCCGAGAAGCAGTACAAAATAAGGATACAGAGGAGCCAGAAGAACCTACACCATGGAGGGTAACCTAGCTGGGGAGGTCAGAGAGCAGAGCTGAGATCTGAAGGCTAGGTGGTTTTCCTAAAGCCAAAAAAGCTCTGCATACTATAGAGCCAAACAAGGGCATGGCCCCTGAAGCAAACAGCCTGGGCTGGGACATGGCACCACATGCATTAGCCGTGCGACTCTGGCCAAGCCATGTCACCTCACTGAGCCTCAGTTTCCTCCTCTGCAACTGAAGTAATAACAGGACCTGCCTCATAGGGACTACTCCTGTAAGAATGAAATCAATTAGATAATATAACAATGCCTCAACACAGTGCCTGGCATAGAGTATTACCCTCATTAGCTGTTCACTCTCCTTGCTGATGGTATTGTTGTTGTACATTGGCTCCAAGGTGTTCAGTGAGAATACATGTGCTTCTAAAGTGTCAGCGAGAGTTACACAGCTCAGGACAAGTGTGTCGGGAGTCCCCCAGATGCCCGCCTCCCTGGGTCTGAGGATTCACTAGGAGAACTCACAGGATACAGCATATAGTCATACTCATAGCTAAGATTTATTACAGTGAGAGGTTACAAAGCAAAATCAGCCAAGGAAAAGGGTGTGTGGAGCAAAATCTGGGGGAAAACCAGGCACAAGCTTCCAAGGGGCCTCTCCCTCCTCACACACAGGACGCACTCCCCCAGCAGCATTTCTATAGGGCAGGTCTGGTTTGCACCCTTTATAAATGCACCAAGCTTTTGCAGGTTCCTTCAAACCTGGCGTAGAAGCCGTACCTCGATGTCTGTTGTGTTGGAGAAGAACTCCAGGCACGTCGTCTTCCCGCTTGCAATGTTGCCCTCAACACAGATCTAGCAAAAGACAAACGCATGTTAGGACCAGAAATCGAGTGCCTGGGGGAATACCAGGAAGAATGTCTAGGGAAGGGCTCAGGTGAACAGCATAATTGGTTCAGCCCAAGACTTCAGTGTGTACATGAAAATCCCTCTGGAGGAAACCCCCAGGGTCCTGTTGTTAGTAATAGCAACCACCTGATCCTTCCCCTCAGTGGCAGGCTCCAGGCCCACCGCTGCTGGCCACCAGGCCACTGCCCTCCAGGACAGACACTCCCTTAGGTCAACCCCTAGACCCCACACAGCTTGCCCTCAGCCGCACTAGCTCTGCCCTTCCCTAGCTCAACTCCTCAGACTATTAGATTTTAGGCCTAAATGTCCTGCCTCCTTCACCAGAACCTAATGGCTTTAAGGATGGGAAGCACGTGTACGTTACCTAGAACCTAATGCACTGCTCTGTGCAGAAAAACATGCTTGGCCGTGGACTGGAAGGTATGAGGACAGGAGAAAAGGACGAAGATGGGCAACAGACACCAATCCTGCACTTAACCTTGCCAGAAGTGGGTTCTAACATTTTCACAGAAGAGAAAAATGAGGCTCTAGAGGGCGTAAGGCAAGGAGTAGAGCTTGAATGTTCACTCTGCTCACACCAAGTGTACTGGGGGGAAGGGGATGTCTTGGCACTGGTGGGAGGAGTCTACCCATAAGAAAGACAAGGAGCCTCCTACAAGTACCCCACTGCAGGGAAAGAAAGCAACTGAAGCTGTGGTTCTCAGTCTTACGTATGTGCTAGAATTACCTGGGAACTTTTAAGAATCCACAAAAGGAAGCCACAACCCAGGCCAATTCTGGCATGATCTCAGGGTGGGACTCAGGCCTCAGTACCTCGGAAAGCTCTCCAGGTGGTTTCAACATGGAGGAAGCTGAGTACCACGGACCCATGGCAGGGTTTCTCAATGAGTGGCCCACAGGCACCCTGCTCCAGAAGCACCAGCGGAGCACCCAGACCCTCTCAACCAGACTCTGGGTTGGGACCCTTGAACCTGCTGCCCAGCAATTCTGACAAGACGCTGCTCAGCCAGGACTGCCAGCGACGTGGACCAAATGGCTTTGGTTCCATCAGACCACGAGGGGAAATGGGCAATTCCACATATGTGAGAAGACAAACTTGCCCTTGACAACACATATTACATGTCTCCTGGGGTACACACAGCCAGAGGGGACCTGTCCTGCTGCACAGTGACCTTTACACCCAGGTTGGAAGCACCCACAGAGAAACATGGGCCACTTAAGTTACTCGCCCCAGGTGCCAGGGTTGGCGGGGGAAAGAGCTGGAATTCACACCTAGGCCTGGCAACTCCCTTCTCATGACCCCAGTGGAGCCTCAGTCACACAGGGGCACATTGGGCTGTCTCACCTTGCCCCACCTCTACAAACTCTCGCCAGCAACTGGACTCTCTCTCAGTTGGCTGCGAAGATTTCCTCCTGCCTTGATCCTAACAGCCACCTAGGAGAGCTGGACGGACAATCGCAGTTCCTACAGAGGCCTGGCCCTCCAATCTGGGCTCCCTGTCAGCTTACTCCTTCAGCACAAGAAAACACAGTGAATGTGCAAAAGGGAGACCCCATCAGGGCACCAGTGGATTTTACTTTTATTTTTGTTCTTTAAAGGAAACAACTTTTCCTAGATATTTAAAAAGAGCTCAACCTAGACATCATTCTGCACAGACTGTTTCTTTCCTGTTCCTTGCAAGGAACATGTTGTTCAGATGAGACATTCTTCCAAAAATACGTGTTCCTATTCCCACCATAAAATCCTGGAAGCTGGTAAATCTAGGGCCTTGGATTACCAACTGGTTTTCTCGTTAGACCAGGCAAGGCGTGGAGAATCTCACCAGGTTACCCTGTCATGGAGGGAACAAAGAGGAGTCAAGCAAAGGAAGTCTTTAACTTTTTTTAAAGTGATGTCTGAAAATATAAGAGGAGTGCACACCCAATGAAAAAAATTGAGAAAATCATAAAGCAGAAAATACTGCCCATAATCCCACCACTGGGAGATAAACATCACTACATTTTGGTATATTTCAGGCAAGTACTGTTTTCTCTACACATTTCTCATCTTTGAGAGTCTTTCAACTGCTCATTGAAGGTCTTGCACGTGCCAGGCAATGTAGATTCAGGAGCCAGTCCCAGCACTCACCGAGTTCATGAGTGTGACGATGGGGAGGAAACTAAGAGGCAATTACAAGAAAAGATGTTCACTACACCATGGGAGCACATGGCCAGCCAACACCACCACTCTGCTATTAGGCCTTGATTCCAACGTCCCATGATTATAACTGATGCTGTGATGCACCATCTATCCTTATTTTTATTTTTTAATTTTTTTTACGGTACGCAGGCCTCTCACTGTTGTGGCCTCTCCCGTTGCAGAGCACAGGCTCCAGATGCGCAGGCTCAGCAGCCATGGCTCACGGGCCCAGCCACTCTGCGGCATGTGGGATCTTCCCGGACCAGGGCACGAACCCGTGTCCCCTGCATCGGCAGGCAGACTCTCAACCACTGCGCCACCAGGGAAGCCCCCTATCCTTATTTTTAAATAATATTTCATCTTTCCTGAAAATAGACTTTAAGCATTCTCACAGTAAGAAAATACGGAGAACTAAAAGAAGATAATAAAAATCACTCGTAATTCCAGAGATAACCATCATTTAAATGTTTAATCAGAACCAAACTTTCCAGAGGCAAACAGGCTAGAGCCCCAAAGCCCCCACTGGAAGAATCAAAATATATATTGTCCTATTAAAGACCCTGAGAAATCTGCCATAAAAAGGAAACTTGCCCAATGGCCAACAAAGTGGGGTACGTGCACAAAACAGAACACTATAGTATCGCTACTTGGCAATAAAAAGAAATGAAGTGCTGATACATGCTACAACGTGGGTGCACCTCAAGAACATTTCGCAAAGTGAAAAAAGCTAGACACAAAGATCAAATGCTATATGATTCCATTTTATAGGAAATATCCAGAAAAGGCAAATCCATAGAGACAGGAAGCATAGTAGCAGCTGCCTGGATCTGGGGGAGTGACTGCAAATGGGCATGAGGTTTCTTTTCTGAATGATGGAAATGTTCTAAAATTACACTGTGGTGTTGCACAACTCCATAAATTTACTTTAAAAAAATCATTAAATTGTAAACTTAAAATTAAGTGAATTTGGGGGTATGTAAATCATAACTTAATAAAGCCATTTTTTAAAAAAAAGGAACCCAGTTTAATTTTATCTAACATTCAAAGAACTAAGAGAATCTGACTTCCCACCCTCACCCCCCAAATTCTCTCTCCCTCATATACACCCACTCTTATGACTTCCCAACTTTCCCTTAACCAGACTGACAATTTCTTTCCTTTCTTTCCCCTATGAAGTTATTATTTCATTTGGATCACACTTTATATTTTTTTATTCTTTTCTTTTTCATCTCTTACATACTGAGTACCTTCCCAAAAAAGTCATTATTTTTCAAAAACATCAATTTGAATGGCTGAATAATATTCCATCATATAAGATATACCATGAATTACTGAAATCCCTACTGTTGGATGTTACATTCTATCCAGTTACTTTTATTTTATTATAAAACTGTGTTGTGACACCCATTTTTTTGATATGATAAGCTGTGCTGCGGTGAACATTCCTGTACATAAATCCTTGTCATTGGCTCTGATTATCCCCTTCAATAGACTTCTAGAAATATAATCACTGCATCAAAGGATAAGTGAGTTTTTACAGCTGTTGACGCATGATGCCAAATTACCCTCTAATATGCTGACCCAATTCACACCCCTTTTAGAAGGATGAGAGTGAGCCTACTGTGCCAATACTGGGCATATCCCATCCTAAATCTTCATTAATTTCACTGTTAATAATAATAATGTCTATAAAATTAGCCCCTGTGGGTTCTGTACTTTGCAAACATTGTCACATTGATTCTCACAACAATCACAGCTACGAATATTTGCACAGATGGGGAAACTGAGGCTCTAAGAGGTTAAGGACTTATCCACCTCCACTAAAGAGCAGAGCTGGGACTGGAACCCAGGTCTGAGGTCTGATCCACAGCTTTCATCACTCCATCTTCCAAAGCATTCTTCCTGTTAGGGAGGTTGACCACTTTCTTATGTTTATTAGCCATTAATAAATTCACTCAGGAAATGTCTGTTCAGACTCTGTTCACCTGAGAACATTAGTCATTTCTTTTTAACCCGACTTTGGAATTTATTTTGTAATTCTGTGGCGGTGACTCACTTCGCAGCTGCAGCTTAGCCCAGATATTCCCTGTCCTGTCCAATCCCATGGGATGTCCCATGGGCACCTCAATTCATCACCCCCAACACCCACATATGGCTTCTCTTCCCGTTCCTGTCCTCAGGAAAGGCTGCACCATCCACCCAGACACCCTTAAGGCCCTGGATGTCTTCTCTTTTCACCCAGCAACTCAGCAATACCTCTGGGCCCCACTTCCTACTCACCTGCAGAACCTGGCCTGTCTCCTTGGCCCCTAGTTAAGGTCTCTAACCCTCCTTGTGGGAGCAGCCTCCCTGCTGGCCTCTCCCCCTCCAGTCCAACCCAGCCAGGTCCCTCATCCCCTATCCATGGTCCACCACCTCTTCCTGAGACGCAAACCAGATCACAGCTGGTAAAGTCTTCCAGTGGCTCTAGGCAGTGGGATCTGTCTCCGGTCCTGCTTCCCGACCCCCAGGCCCTCCCCAGCCACCTCTCTGGGACTGGCCACAGGCCTCAGTCTCTCATCCCTCTGTGACTTACCCCTGCAGTTCCCTCTGCTCCAACACTCCTGCCTCACCCTCTCCTCCTTCTCCCAGGAGGCCTCAAGTCTCCCCTCAGTCATCATCCTCTAGAAGCCCTGCCCCTACTCCCTGTTGTTCTAGATCCACCATTGTCCTATTCACTGCCATCCCCCCATCCAACCACAGGCTCACTAACAACAGGGGCTGTTGGATTCCCAGGTCCCCAGGTCCACACAGGAACTCAGAGGATTTGAATGACTAAGAGCAGCCCTGGGCCTGAATGCAGGCTCCACACCACTTCCCATGGACCACCTACTGTGTGTCTGGGGGATAACAGACCACACCCAGAAAGCACCTAGGACAGGCCCAGCTCAGAACAATGCTAGCTCAATAATTAATAGTAAAATACTGCATCAATTCCCATCCAGCTCAACTTACCAACCCCTTCCCCCTGCTATGATGCCTATGCTATATCCCACCCCACCTCTAGTTCCAACAAACTTCCATAAATCTCAAGCATTTTCATCACCAGTCCTCTCCGTGTGACTTCACTCCTTCCCAGGCCCTCTCCGTCACCACAAATGCCCCAGGGGGCCTCCCCACACCTTCTGCCTTCTGCATATCCCAGCCAAGGTACTCCTGCCCACACCCTCCAAGCAAATCCCTTTCCAGCCATATCTACCAACTTCCAGCTCCCTTAAGGAAATGAGCCTCTGGATCAACGGTGACCGAAATACTGCTCCCCACCACAGCCAGCTAAAGTCTTAAACATCCCATGGGCATGTCCAGTTTGACCCTTTGACCTTCAACCTCACACCAGCCACAGTCCCACCCCAGAGCTAGCACCTCCAAGTCACTGCACTGGTGGAACCCTTGTCTGTGGACCCCCATGAATTCTCTGTCATCCCTCCCCCACCCACCAGTCTCAGCATTGGTATTCTGGGGGCAGCGGTCAGCAGACCTGCCCTCACAGCCAGGCTGCCACCCACTAACCCAGACAAACTAAGCTTCCACTTTTCAAATCCCTTTGTAATCATTCATCAAGCTAATAGTCCAAATCCACCTAAAGGCTATGAATACATGTATTCTCCCATCTGTGTAGATTCTCAGGAAGGACATACCAGAAACTAGTAACAGAGATGGTCTCCGGGGAGGGATTCTCGGGCCCAGGAGTGGAGACAGACTTCCTTATCCCTGGAGATCCTCTTGTATTCGTTTTAACTATGTGCACATATTCCTTCACTTCCCTCCTCAAAATATCTGTGTATTATGCATGTGTATTACACATATATAATCCTACACTGGAAAGAGTGCACGTAAAACGGAGACTTACCACTGATTTTTTCTCTTTTTCATTTTCTCTACCTTTATCTAGAAAAGAAAGGAAATCAATTTTTTAACTTAGTTTTAAAGAGCTCACTCTTCTTTGTCCTAATTTTCTAAACCACGACAAAAAGTCATTTTTATGCTTGCTCCCTGGCCTAAAGATGTTTTCCAGTGACACCTGGGACCCTCCCTAGGTGGACAGAGGCAGCCCCACCACTGCTATCTACCTGTGTGACACTGAAACTGCCGCTGGGGTCCTGTTGGCAAGTCAGGGCCCCAACTGTGCTCAGCTTTGGTCACTTAGTATATTCTGCTTTCCATTTTCCACACATTTTATATTTATGATCCTCACTGATGGGTGTCCACCTAGTTAAAACGCAGAGTGACCTCCACTCGTAGCTCCAGGGTAAGAATGGTTGGCGGGCAGGCCACTGAAACCCAGGGGTGGGTTTCAGCGCAGGCTTCTCCTGCAGGCCTGTGGCTGACATCGAGGCCCACCCACCACACAGGGGTTCTCAGGTGCCACTGAACACCCCGAGGCCAAAGAACGCCAGAACTTGGCCACAACAGGGGCTCTTACTTCTGAAGGGGAGGGTCTCCACTCCCAGCGGGAGAAGGAGTGCACCGAGCCTAACCCACCCACCGCTCGCCGGCATCTCCCCCAAGGCCCAAAGAATGGGCCCAAGAACCTTGGGGGAGGCGGGTTCTTTCCGCTCTTTAGATGGCTCCCCAGCTCCGAACAAGAGCTGGGCCGAGAGCCCCAAGGCCCCACCCGCTCCCTGCCGGCTGGCGTCTGGGACACCAGCCAGCGACCGCTCCGCCCCTCCCCCCCAGGCCGCCCGAGGAAATCCCGGCGCCTCGGGGAAGGGATTTCGGGTTCAGGCAGGTTCCGCGAGCTGAGGGCGCGGAGTGGGGATGAGGGCCGCCTCCGGAACGCCAGCGAGGGGAACTGAGAGACGCGTTACCCCGAGGCCAGACCAAACGCTGTGCCCCTGGCGACCCCGGGCTGAAGGCGGGGCTCCCGGGCCTGTCGCGGCGCAGTGCCCGGGAAGCCCAGCTCCGCAACGGTCGCAGCAGCATTGCCCCGCGGGCGAAGCCAGCCGGCCCGACCTTCCTTTCGGCGCACGTCGGCGCAAGCGCGGCCCAGAGACTGGGCCCGCCTCCGCGCGCAGCCTCCAGCCCCGCGCCCGCCCCGCCCTGCCGGCTCTTAAAGAGACCCCGTCTCATTTCACCTTCTCGGAGAGAGGTGAAATGAGGGGTTCGCCCTTTGCAGCCTGGAAATCTTCCCGCCAAGGAGACGCTGGCAGAATGAACCCATGATTTGGCAAGACTCGGGGCATGGGTGGCCAATAACACCAGCGACTGATTGGTTAATTCACTATTGGAGATTAGTTAATTGAGCATCTGTTGTATCCAGGCACCTGGCACACAAGGTGTCATTTATTCTTCCCGACAACCATATAGGTGGATATTGTCAATCCCATTCTCCGGGCTGAGTTGATCCTTGGAAACTTAGGTAACTCATAAAAAGTGATCAGAAGCATCCATTAAGGGGTGGAGCTGGAATTCAAGCTCATCTATCTTGCTTCACAGCCAGCACTCTTTCCTCTGAACTTTGACATTTCCAGGGTCTGGACTGTAAATATATTAGATCTCTCAGGAAGTTATTTAAAAAAAAAAAAAAAAAAGACAACAGGCCCCAAATGGAGTCACTTATGCTAAGCCCCACTCACCAAACCAAGACTTAATTATAGTTTTGGCTCTCCAGTCAATCAGGCTTCGTCTGATCAGCACTAGTTAGGTGACTTGCCTGATAGACCCCCTGCCATACCCTAAAGAAAAGTAACCTTGCAATAACCAACTTCCTTGTTCTTGCTCCCTTCTTCCTATAAAAGTCTTTCATTTTGTACAGCTCTTCAGAGCTCCTTTCTATGTTAGACTGGTGTGATACTGAGCAGGATCCTGTGGGGCTCCTGGGCACAAAAGCCTTTCTATGTGCCCCATCTCTTTGATTACAGGAAATAGGCTTCATTCAGCCTCTATGACCTTCCCTAAATTCCATCTGGCATATTCAAGCAGCTGCTAATTAGGGAAGGGAGGGGATGCAAGACAAAGGAGAAACAAACAGTCAAGAGAAACAATAAAAGAAAAAGAGAGAGAAACAATTTTAAAAAGAGAGAGAGAGAAACAATAGTGCAGACTTGGGGCAAGGTCCTGGCTCCCCATCAAGCGATATACACGACAATATCTTTGAGCTGTTTTGCAGATAGTGGAACCCCCATCAGATGGGAGAAGTCAATGGTTAAGGACGGTATGATGCCCACAAGCACGCAGACCCCAGACACCTTGGAACCAAAAGGCTGATGATGCCCACTCCCACTTACCTCACCACCAACCAGTCAGAAGAATGTCCAGGAGCTGATCACACCCTCTTTGAACAATTACTATAAACCTTCTAACTAACCTCTCCAAGTTGGGACACACAGTTTTGAGGGCATTAGCGTGCTGTGGCCCCCTTTGCCTGGCAAAGCAATAAAACTTTTCTACTTCACCCAAAACTCTGTCTCCGAGATTAATTCGGTGGCAGGGTACAGAGGCCGGATTCAAGTTCAGATGCCACCCGATTTAAATCCATTTTTGTTCAAATAAAATCTTAAAAATTTTAATATGCCTCAATTTATCTTTTAACAAAGGCACAAACAACGTTCCCACTGGAAAGACAACTAGGGGGTGGGGAGAAGCTGGCCTGCTTGGCTCCCCTCTAGGTCTGAGGAAACGCGCGAACCGTGGCTTTCCGCATAGCGGGGGCCACCAGTAGGTGGCGGCGAACAGGGTCATGGTGGCTGCCGCCGCATGTACCCAAGTGCGGGCCGAGGTGAGCTGCGCATGCGCGCCGCGAAGGAGGGACGCTTTCAAGGGCGGCTCGAGACCGCAGTGGCCGTTGCAGCTGTGGCACGAGGCCTGGCAGAGCGGTCCGCTTAGGAGGAGAACTGACGGAGAAGTGCTGCTGCTGGATATTTAGGCGAGATGCTGACGGTGAAGATGAAACCGAAGCACCGCCCCTTCTGCTTCAGCGTGAAAGGCCAAGTGAAGATTCTGCGGCTGGTGAGGGCGGGGCCTCGGGGTGAGGGACGGTGTCCCAGCGCTCTCCCCCACAGGGAGGTAGGGCTGCAAAGCACGAAGCCGACACCCTGTCCTCTCTTTCAACCTTGTTGAACCTCTGTCAAGGCCTTCCTAGAGGCAAGGCATTTCGCTCTGCACCCTGGGGGTAGAAGGAGAGAAATAGGGCGCTGTCCTCCCCCATCAGGGGCTTTACAGACCCACTCATAAAGCAAAATCCGCACACCTACATGAATGGCCCACACTTGGACCCACAAACTAGGTACCCAGGTTACCAGGGGAGGCAGCTACAGTTGTACCATTCAGATGCCAACAAGATTAAAAACAAAAAAAACCAAAAACAAACAAACAAACAAAAAAGATTAAAAACAAAAACAAAAGCACCGAGGTGTTTCAGTGGATGCTGTGTTTACTTGCTAGAACTCAGTAGTTTTGATGTGAGTGAGCTCAAGGCTGATATAGTCCAGAGCAAGGACTCCTGGTTCCTGGGGTGTCAGACATGCCAGGAGCATTGCAGACAGTTCTGGCAGAGGTTGGGAGAGAATGAATCATCATTTGGAGGAAGGCGACCTGGCTAGTTAGAGAAGTGGAAATTATCATAAGAGAATATGTTGAAGGAATTCAAGAAGAGAAAGGGGGAAGGAAAAACATAATTCTTAAAATGTAAAGAGGCGACATATAAGGAGAGGAGGTAGAAAGTTAAAGGTTACAGGGAAACAGTCCTGCTTATTATGAGGAAGAATTTTTTTTATTGGGAAAGTTGCCAAAATTAAGTGGTCACTTGGGAAGGCAGTACATTCCCAGACAAAAAAGGTAGCAGGCGCAGATGAGAACTTAGCATGCATGTTGTGATGGCGATTTCAGCTTCAGGTGAGTGGGCAGAACAAACTGCATGCAAGGTCCTTCTCACATCAAAGTCTGTGATTCTGAGAAATAACTATGACATAATGCAAGTCAGAATGCATGAAAGAAGTTTAGAAAACTACCCTGGAGTTCAAAAAATGGAGAGATTACCTTGGGTTGGAAGTAAATAATCAGGAAAGAAGTGACCTGAGGGTCTGGGGTTTCATGCCAGGTACTGAAAGCTTTGGAACACTGGAGGAGAAATGGGATTTTGTGAGAAAGGTTCCATTTTTAAAAAATATAATTATAAATCTTTATTATCATTTGTATATGCTTCAAAGTATTCTATAGTGTGAATGAAACACATTTATCATTCCTCTATTTCTGGTTTGATAGTTTCCAGAAAGGTTTCTTTTTTTTTTTTTTTTTTTTTTTTTTTTGCGGTACGCGGGCCTCTCACTGTTGTGGCCTCTCCCGTTGCGGAGCACAGGCTCCGGACGCGCAGGCTCAGCGGCCATGGCTCACGGGCCCAGCCGCTCCGTGGCATGTGGGATCCTCCCGGACCGGGGCACGAACCCGTGTCCCCTGCATCGGCAGGCGGACTCTCAACCACTGCGCCACCAGGGAAGCCCAAGGATTCATTTTTGATATATTAATTCCCTCAACAAAATTTTGAATATTTAATGTATTCCCAGCCCTGAGTTAGGACTTGAAACAACAAAGACACCCAAGACAAAAGTCCCTGACTATGGAGTCCTTCAGTGTAGTCAGAGAGAGGCACACAAGCAGATAGCTGTGATGTGTGACAGGAGGAAGTTAGAGCACAGAGTGAGGCACCTAACCAAGGAGGTGTCAGGAAACTTCCTAGGGGGACATTGGGTAGGGTTTAAGGGACAGCCACCTGAACAAAGGTGTGGAGGCCAAAAAAAAAAACAAAAAAAAACCCAGCATGATTTATGAGGAAACCATAAGAAGTTGAGTTTTGCCTTATTTTTTTCAGCCAACAGATATTTATTGAAAGCTTGCCATGTGCCAGGCACTGTTCCAGGCTCTTGGGAGATATCAGGGGACAAAGCAAAGATCCCTGTCCACATGGAGTTTACATAATGGGGTGCGAGGGCAGGGAAGACAAACAATAAACACAATAAATAAATAAATAAATGGGGTAATATTCTAGAAGGGGGTAAGTGCTGTGGAACAAGAGAAAACTAAAGCCAGGTAAGAGAGTGTAAGGGAAGGTAGGGTTGGAGAGGAAGATTGCAGGAATAGAATGGTCAAGTTAGTCTTTGTTGAGGTGACTTCTGAGCAAAGCGTTGAGTGAGATGAGGGAGTTAAGCTATGAATATCTGAAGGAAGAGTGTTTTAGGCAAAGGAAAATCCAGTACAATAGCCCTATGGCAGGAATGTACCTGAAGGGTTCAAGGAAAAGCAAGGAAACCAGTATAGCGGGAGTGGACTGACATAGGGACACAGTGGGAGGTGAAGAAGGTTTTGAGTAAAGTTGTACATGATCTGACGAACATTTTTGAAAACTACACCAGCTGATATGTTGACGGTAGATTGGGAGGTGTGGGCTGGTGGGGACAGGAGGATTCCTGCAGAGGCAAGGGTAGAAAAAAAGGAGATGAGTTGGGGCTATTGCAGTAATATGGGCAAGAGATGATAGTGGCTCAGACCAGGCTGTTAGCGGAGTAGGCTATAAGAAATGATCACATTTCTGGTATATTTTGAAAGTAACCCCAACAAGATTTGCTGATGAACCAGATGTGGTGCGAGAGAGAGAGGAGTCCAACATCACTCCAAAGTTTTTGGCCTAAGCAGCTGGAAGAATGGAGTTGCCATCAACTGAAAGCCTGTGGGTGAAGTAAATGTAGGCAGAGGATCAGAATTTCAATTTTGGATTTCACTTTAGAGATGTCTATTAGACACCCAAGTGGCAATACTGAACAGGCATTTGGAATATACAAGACTGGATTTTAGGAGAGAGATTGGCACTGCAGAAATAGAAGTATTTAAAGTCACAAGACTGATGAGATCATCAAGAGATGAGTGTACATAGAGTGGAGAAGAGGACCATGGATGGAGCCCCAGAACACTTCAACATTAAGAGATTGGGGAGGGACTTCCCTGGTGGTGCAGTGGTTAAGAATCTGCCTGCCAATGCAGGGGACACGGGTTCGAGCCCTGGTTCGGGAAGATCCCACATGCCACGGAGCAACTAAGCCCATGCGCCACAACTACCAAGCCTGCGCTCTACAGCCCATGAGCCGCAACTACTGAGCCCACGTGCCACAACTACTGAAGCCCGCGTGCCTAGAGCCCGTGCTCCACAACAAGAGGAGCCACCTCAATGAGAAGCCCACGCACCGAAACGAAGAGTAGCCCTCGCTCACTATAACTAGAGAAAGCCTGTGCACAGCCAAAAATATAAATAAATTAATTAATTTTATTTAAAATAAAAGAGATTAGGGAGAGGAGGAGGAACCAGCAAAGAAGAATGAGAAAGCACAATTAGGGAGGTAGGAGAAACTAAAAGTATGGTGTCCTACAAGCCAAATGAAAACTTTCTCGACGGAATAATCAACTGTGTCAAATACTGATGATAGTTCAAGTAATATGAGGACTGAGAATTGAACATTGGAATTATCCTGCAGATAAATTGTGAACAACTCTTTGATAGAGAAGTAGGCAGGAGCTGAGTCATGAAAGACTTTGAATACCATGGTGAAGGTAGGCTCTATTCTAAAAACCATGGGGAGCCATTGAAGGGTTTTAAATAGGTGAAGAATTGCACACATTTTTATTTTAGAAATTTTACTGTAGTATCTTTGTCATGGTAATTCAAGGAAAAGATACTGAAGGGAGTAGTTTTAGGGACAAAGTGGATTCCCAAAATGCTTAGGCATTAAGTCAGCAGGACCCTATGACTGGTCAGTTGTGAGGAGTAAGTTGGAGCAGTGATCTTAGGTTTCCAGGGGCAGGTGAAAAGACAGATGGTCATATCACCAATTAAGATAGGGAATACAGGAGGAAGGAGCAATGTAACAGTTTTGCACACGGTGAATTAAAGATTCTAAATGGCTATTTATGTGTGAGATGTTGACGATAGACCTGGGACAGAGACCCAGATTTGTTGAGTGGGTTGTGGACAGAATCTAAAGGAATGCCATCATTTTAAAGAGATGGGTAAAAGGAAAGCCCACCTAGAGAATAGTTTCAGAGGTATAAGAACTAGAAAAGGTGACATGGGAGCCAAGGAGTAGAAAAGTAGGAAAAAGCCAATGGCAAATAAGTCATGGGGGTCCAGTAGGATAAGGATTGAAAAATGTTTGTTAAATACAGTAATTTTGCAATCATTGATGCTCTTGGCAAAAGCAGTCTACATAGAGTGGTGAAGAAATGTTTGAGGTATTAGTGGAATATTTAAAAGCTAACTGAAAACAAAGGCCAGGAGTTAGGAAAGATATGAGCTGTTAGTATGGATTAGGGGAGAACCCAGTGTGACTGAAATCATGGGAACTGTTAAGAAAATGGATTAATCACCAGTGCCAAATTCCAAGGTTACAGAAGATGGGGACTGAAAAAGTGACCCTTGATTTCATAACCCATGAACTCAAGACCCTGGTTCAGTAGAGTAAGAAGTGATTTGAGATGACATGTTGCTGATCATAATTATACTAATTATAAAGAATGCGTTATTTAGTAACTAGTTATATTTACTATGTAAGCAAACTGACCAATTTAGAAGTTTAAAGGTAAGCTACTTTTTTTGTTGTTGTTTTGTTTTTATAAATTTTATTTATTTATGGCTGTGTTGGGTCTTCGTTTCTGTATGAGGGCTTTCTTTAGTTGTGGCGAGCAGGGGCCACTCTTCATCGCTGTGCGCGGGCCTCTCACTATCGCGGCCTCTCTTGTTGCGGAGCACAGGCTCCAGACGCGCAGGCTCAGTAGCTGTGGCGCACAGGCTTAGTTGCTCCGCGGCATGTGGGATCTTCCCAGACCAGGCCTCAAACCCGTGTCCCCTGCATTGGCAGGCGGATTCTCAACCACTGCACCACCAGGGAAGCCCTAAAGGTAAGCTACTTTTACACTAATAATAAAGTAATTGAAAGAATTATGAATAAGTAGCCTATATAGATCTCAGGTTGAAAAGAGAATGTGGATGCTGACAGACTGATCATAAAACTCTAGCCAGGGAAGACTCTTGACAAAACCATTTTCCAAGAACACAGAGACTTTGGATAGAGCTGTATCTCCTAAGAACATTATGACATTGACAGACTCCCAGCTTATTTTTTCCTTTAAGTCACTTTTCATTTCTGTTTTCTATATCTTCATTTGGAAATGAGGACATTGGATTAGATTAATAATCTCCAAGGGGTTTTTTTCACTTAAGTTTTTGTTAATTCTGATTGCATTATGTTTAGATAAGAGGAAGTGTGTTAAAAAGCGAAGCATCAGAATTGTTGGTTTGGGGGTTGTTTTTTTTTTTCCTTTTCTTCCTCACAGGATTCTTTACAGAATTGTTTTTCTCTGACAATTTGTTTTCAACTTTCCTGCCTAGTATTTTTCATGGCAACATTCTAAGTTTAAATTTGACAGCAGATTCCAGATTGTTAAGAGTTAAGGAGTGATGAGTGGATGATAAGGAATTATAGCAGCCAGTATACAGACTTTTTTGAGAAGCATTACAGGGAGAAGTAGAAAATGGGAATTTCTGTGGGGAGCAGGGTGAAAGGAAGGTATGTGTGTTTTAAGAGAAGATAACCTTAGACATGTTCGGAGGATGATGAGGAAAGGAACTAGTGGAGGGGAGAGATTGAAGGTACGAGAGGGAAAAAGAGATATTTAGTGGAAAAAGATCAAGGGAACAGATGTGGGAAGTGATGGTATTAGGTATACAAGCGGAGTAATTAATTAGACTTAAAACAGAGAGGGATACCTAGTTCTCTAAAACACAAAGAGACGTCAACATCCGTACATTTTAGTCTTACTCTTTTAGGTGTGTGTGTATACGGAAGAAACCCATCTATTTCGTTATTTTAGAAATGATCATTTTTACAGCTTAAACTTATATTCAATAATCACTGAATAACTCATGCTTTTTTTTCCCTATAGGCGCTAACTGTGACATCGATGACCCTTTTTATCATCGCACAAGCCCCAGAGCCATACATTGTTGTCACTGGATTTGAAGTCACTATTACTTTCTTTTTCATAATTTTATATATACTCAGACTTGATCGATTAATTGACTGTATATTTTGGCCTTTGCTTGTAAGTGTTCAGTTTCACTGTTAAAGTTAACTACTTTTTCCTGCCATAGAGAGACATTTTAATAAACTCTGTTCTTTAGTTTTCTTAAGCCTTTAAGGAATCTCTGACAGGCTTAGGAAGGAGGAACTCTACCCACTGCTAATGTGCTCTGGGGAGATTCTCAGGGAACCAGGGCAGCCACGGAGCATAAATTCTCCCCTGAGCTCTATCTATCAGTAGATATGGCTGACCTTTCAGACCTTTCTTTCTAAGGAGAATTCACCTAGGTGTAGATCTTCAAAAGAAATTTAAACTTAAGATCATGGTGAATGAAATTATACAGCATTCTTAATCTTTACCTCCTTTTTAAATGCATGTTGATATGACCTCAAAATTGGGGAAAAGAAATGGAGACAGATACACAAGTATCTACATCTTACACATCCCTGATCACTAAATAGAAAATCAAAATAATTTAGAGGCTACATAAAGCACAACATTTTCTTACTTCCAAATGTCTGTAATCATTAATGCCACATAATTTTTAACTCATCTTGTAGAACCTTATTTAGTAGCATATGGACTTTACCTGCCGTACTCACAGCATCAGCAATAACTGCCCAGTGGAATGCCCAGATGGTCTGCAAACTTTCAAAATAGGCAAGTTGAAGATACTAACTAAGGGATACTTGGCCCTTCAGCCTGGACCATAAGCTGGTTCTAAGAAGAACTGAGTGACTTCACTGCTCCTCTTTCAAGTCTTATCCCCAGAATCCTATCTCCATAGGTCTCCTTTCTGAGCCCCCGCTGCCCTTCCACCCCTCTGGCTGGACCGGTAGCAGCACTTGTCTCATCCTCTTGGATTCCAGAGTGCTGATATCCAAGCTGATAGCCCGTATTAAGAAGAGAAGACTTCAGAGCTATTCTCAAACCATAAGCATCCCTTAAAGTGGTGCCTTCTGGAACCACTTTTGAAGACCAATGATGAGCATTTCAGACTAATCACAAGCTGAGAAAGTCCCCAAAGTGGAAAGCTGGGAAATAGATAGGATCTTCATGGCACCTCTCCCAAATCCTCCTTGATCTACACTTTGGAGCTGGACCTGACTGAAGTATAAGGTCTGGGACAAGAGATTACAAAGCCTTCCTCAGTTGGCCCTCAGGGTATGTAATACCATTTAGTGGCAGAAAGGACTAAGCTAAATTATCCCAAGGATTTCTTCAAGGAGATGATGAACATGGTCCACATCCTGTTAATCCTGTACCCAAAAAGTCGTATAGTTGCTCTTCCCACTCTGCTTTTCCAAAGTTAATGAAACTAACGCATTTTAGCATTTATTTTTCCTCAAACTGTAGTAATTCTCTGGAGCTTCTTACACGTCCCAGTAATAAACTTGGAGTCCTAAAGTTAACAGAACACACTGAGAAGGAGCATGGCCTATGTATAGCATACTGAAAATAGTCTCCAAATCTCTGAGGCTCACACTTGGCTGATACTGTACTCTTAGAAATGGTGCTATATTGGTCAACTAAGTTATTACTCCATCATGAAACCCAGATTCCTCTTTGCTCTTGATCTCATGAAATCATCTATTCAACAAATATTAAGTATCTGCTAATCCCAGATTCTATACTAGCTTCTTTGATAAAACAAGACACACATCTTGCGCCTGAGAGACTTTCAATGTAGCCAGAAAGTAAGATAGGTGAGCGATCCAGTATAACAGGTGCTGTGATAGGTGTATACCCGGATGGTGTGGAAGGGAAGGGGACCAAGTCATAACAGGCTTGCCTGAGGAAAACTACACCTGCGTTGAGGGCTGGAGGATGAAAAGTAGTTAGCCAACTGATATGGGGCTGAGAGAGCTTTCCCCGTACAGGGAGCAGTGTGTGTGAGGGTCTAGGGGGAGAAAGAGCTGGACCCTCAAGGACCTGCAGGAGTTCTGAGTGGCTGTGAAGAAGAGAGGGGCAAGAGTGGAGGTTTGAGAGGCAGTAGGAGGTCAGAGCATGCAAGGCTTTGAATGCCCTGAGCTTTAATCCAAAGGCCGCTGGAAGCTTTGGGAGGTTTTTAAGTAGGAGAGTGACATGATTAGCTCGTATCTGAGGAGATCGCTGGTGGCAGTGTCGATAATGGCTTGAAGAAGAGCAAAACTAGAGGTAGGTCTCAGAGACCGCCTAAAAGTCTCTTATCATAATCCAGACATGGAAATGAGAAAGGCCTAAATTAAGGTTAAAACGGTAGCTGGTGAGAAAAAGTGTTGATGAAAGCTGATAGGACTGGGTAACAGGAAAATCAAGGATAGCTGCCATTTAAAGAACTGTCTTAAGAGGGTAATGAGACAGGAAGTATAGGAGGAAGGACAGCTTTAAGGAAGGGCCAAGGAGAGTGGTATGTAATGAGTTCCGTTGGAGAAATAGAAGGTTTTAGTTGCTTATGGGGTATTGAGATGGAAATATTCTGAAGCTTAGGAGAGGGAAGTCAGAGCTGCAGCTTTGGGAGTCATCACCTCGTGATGGTAAATGAGCTCTGGGAAAATGGCTCGGAGGGAGAGTAGAGCAAGATAAGGCAAGACTGGGGAGTACCAACATCTGGCGTGGAAAGGAGGAGTGGCCTGAGAAGGACAGGAGAGGACCCAAGGGAGACCCATGTCCCAGAAGCCAAGAGAGGAGAGCATTGCAAGAAGAAAGAAGTGGTGAATAATGTCACAGGTAAAGGAAGAAAGCCCAGAAAATAAATAAATATATATATATATTCACTGACTGTATTAATAGAGGCCCCCAGTGACCTTTCCTAGAGTCGTTTGCCTTGGATGGACAGGTGACAGTAAAGCAGTGGGGATTGTTAGACTGAGCAGGGAAGGACACAGCTGTAACTAGAGGGGCCACCACTGAGTTGAGGAAACCTGGCCAGGGACAAAGGAGGGTAATAAACAGTGAGGTCCCAGCAGAGTGGTTGACGGGAAGGGGGCCAGAGCACAGCTGGAGAAGTTGTCTGTGGCTCTTTCACTGTAACAAAAGTAGTGAAGGACACCAAAATGGCTGAAGATTCCAATTAATCTGTAGGTGGGGAAAAGGTAACCTGTAAATACTTGTATCTGATGGCCACTGTCTTCACTGATTAGGAAAGAGCTTGGTCGTCTGCACACAGATTTGTGATATGTGTCATTGTCCCAAAGTTGCAGTAACTAACACAGTTTGTAGAGCGGGCTTCCTCTGACTGTTCCCCTCGAGTGCTCCAGTGACAGAAAACACACAAAGTGAGCCAACCCAGGGCTTTATGGTGATATGTAAGTACAGGCTCAAAATTTCTGTGAAATCTCCATTTTTGTAATTAAATTTATATTCTACTCCATGGCATACTGATGTGTGGTTTTAATAGAAAAGCAATGCTTTAAACCACCATTAAGGATCACTGATGTTCTGGGGCAGGTGCATCCTTTTTCCACCCCCCCCCCCTTTGATTCTCTGCACTCCCTAGAACACCATTTTTATCTGAAGCCATTCATATACACTTAGCCAAATTACTAACAGGAGGCAGGGCTGCCCGTCTGAAGCAGAGGTATGGTCTATTGCCTTGAAGCAGAGCAAAATACCCAGCGCAGAGGAGCATTAATCTAGAACTCAATATCTCCTGCAAATGAGGACGTTTTTTTCTGCCTAAATGTATCTAATCTTACCCTGTCCCTGTTGAACCTCTTCCTATTTTCTTTGCAATATCTACTTTTCTAAGTTACCAGAGTTTTGAAGTTTGATATTTCTGTGTTAACAATTCCTTCTTGCTACCGTTATCTGCAAATATACATACACCTTTCCAGAATAAAGACAATTTAACTTTCCCACAGTTTACATCCATTCAAAATGTAAGTTGCACCTCTTAAAGCCACAGTTCAGAATGAAAATGCTTCATTTCAAGAAATTATTAAATGAATGAGCTACATCATCAAAAAATAATTGCATAATTGGCCAGCTGTTGCATACAGATATGTGGGAGCTTTTTCCCGAAAATTACCACTTTCTCCAGCTCTAAGTTTTATTAATTGCATTTGGAGTAACATTATAAAGTTGTTTATTTTATGGTGTAGAGCACTCCACACTTTCTCTTATATTATTAAAATTGAGCATCCTGACTTCCCAGTGTACCATTCTACTTTAAACGTTCCGCATAATACATCATCCACTCCTAGCCAGATGAGTTCTCCCTCCAATTACATTTAAATAAAAAAGACATAAGCCTGTTAAGGAGTTAAATGATTGGTGTATCATAGGTTAAGAGACACATTAGGCATCATTATCGGCCAAATACAATATATGTGTCATTTTACTGCAGCAGTTTGATTTCCTAAAACTAAATAAAACTATTTAAATAAATTTGTTTAATAAAATGGAACTTTCGAAATCTTTAGGGAGCTGATTCATTTTGTTGGTGATCTTCCTGTAGAGCTGACCTTTCTATTCTGTGTTTTCAGGATACTATCAACTCAGTGGTTACAGCGGTATTCATGATAGCTATATCTGTGTTGGCACTGATCCAAGAAACCACAACATATATAGTCCTTGGAGGGGTAAGTGGAGGTCTTTCTGGTTTCTTCCTTCAGCTTCGATCAGAATTCACATTTACGTGAAAAATAAATACAAGAACAGAAAGCTAGACTGTATTCATCCTTGAGGCTTCTATGCCAGTACACAGTACCTAATGGCTTAATACTTTTGTGTGTGAACACGTGCCCTGATTAATGTCAAGGAATATGATTTTGTGCTAAAATTGAAGTTAACCAAATAAAGAGATTCCTCCATATTTCTCATAGATATGTAGGGCTAGACTAGACTGAGAAAAGCTACTGGAATCAATTACAGTACTAAACTCTCAGAAACCTGATGTCAAGAAAAAAACAAACCATGGATGAATTTCAGAGCTCTCCCTTTTCAAGAAAAGGATACATTCCACTTGCTAAGGTGAGACAGACTGTTCTGAGCTCAGTTATTTCTTGTCCAGATCCTGCTTCAAATGGAATTTAATAGAAGATGTGTCATCGTAAGGGAATGGTGGTAGGAAGCCTTGTAACTAAAGGATGATTTTGAACACTGCTTGAAGGAAGCAAATCAGTTTGATTTGGAAGGCAAAGCCAAAACAAAGAGTCAAGTAATTTAGTTACAGCTCCATCTCATATTCTTCTCAGATTTCTTAGAGGGGCTTCAAAATCATTTGGCTTTTCTAGGTTCTGATTTAGAGAAGTGAATTATTAAGTTCTTCTTAAATAAATCTCCCTCCTACTTCCTTGTCTTTTCATAGTATGGGCCACTTAGGAGAACTGGCCACATATGTCAGAATCCATGGCTTTTCAACTCCTTCAATAGGCCCAAAGCAACTTCATGAGGGATGAGAATTACTCTAGAAATGACATAGTGCTGTAAAAGCAATTTCTCCTAGTTGTCTTTAAAGATAATTATGGAGAAAGAGGGATGAGGCATAGGGTTTACTTTCACTCACTTATTTACTCACTCACTCATTGATTCATTCTTTGAGTGCACTTCGGTAGGTGCTGATAAAGAATAGAGCCACAAGCCACAGGTGGCTATTGAGCAGTGGAAATGTGGCTGGTCTGAATTGAGATGAGCTGTAAGTGTAAAATACACACTGGATTTCAAACACTTACTACCCCCAAAAGAGAGTGTAGAATTTATAATTTTATTATATTGATGACCTGTTAAAATTACATTAGTTTGGATGTATCAGGCTAAATAAAATATATTATTAAAATTAATTTCACTTGTTTTTTCTTTACTTTTTAATGTGGCAATTAGAAAATTTTAAATTAATTATGTGGCTTACATTGGTGACTCACATTATATTTCGTTTGGACAGCTCTGGACTAGAATGTGAGCCCTATCCTCAAGTTGCTTAGAGCCTAATACAGGAGACAAAAGTGCAAACAGCTGTGTCTGAGCTGTTAACAGAGTACTGTGGGGCACAGAGAAGAGGAAGCAGCTACCTCTCTCCAGCAGTGGAATTGTGGTTTGCCAGGACTAAAGGGGAGGAAACAGGGATGGTTCCAGGTGGAGGAACCAGCAACATGCTGTGTACCAGAGTCATGAAAGCACCGGTAGGAGGTATTTAGCGTGGTCAGAACCTAGGAAGCTGCGTTTGAGATTCAGGATGGAAAAGGAACAGTGTCTGAAGCCAGAAAGCCAGATTTCTTGGCAGTTGGACGGAGCTGGTGAAATAACACTGATATCCCCTTTCTCCAGCCCCGGCACCAGTTCTCAAATAGCCATCAGAGTACCTAAAGACCATGTTCTAGTTTATTCCCTTTACTTCAGTTTTGTTTTCCTGAGGCCTATTTAGAATCCCACCCCTTAAGTGGATGTAGCCCAGCCTTTGAGAATTCACTTTGGGTCATCTTATCACTCCAGTTCTCCAAATCTCTTATCACAGCTACTATCACCATGGTTAAAGCTTGAGCTGGTGTTAACCTGACCTTTTCTCCAGTACAGTCTGCAATAGGAAAGTCAAACAGTTGATCATTGGGTATAGAAATGTTGATTGGTAACTAAATATCATCAGCAGGGCCTTAAACAGTATATCCAGGAGCAAGTCAAGAGATCCAGGCAAGTATTTGTTTCAGAGCCCACACCACCTCAATATTGTTTCTGCTCACTTAAATTATCGTTCCCTTTCTCTAGGAAGGTACTGGGAAAACTTGGGAATGAGAATAAAATGATCTCTTAAGTCTCTTCCCATTTTAGTATCAGGTGACAGCGTAGGGAGCAATCCTGGTGCCCTCGCAGGAGAGGAAGCCGGTGGGCAGACCACTTACAACCTGTGTGACCATGGCCACAGCAGTGACACTGTGTCTTTGTTTCAGGTGTTTGGACTCGTGGCCTCGGTGTTCTGTATTGCCGACGGGGCCCTTATTTACCGGAAGCTGCTGTTTAATCCAAGTGGTCCTTATCAGAAAAGTGCTGTTCATGACAAACTATAAGTTTTGTAAATTTATATTCCTTTTTAGTTGATGCTAATTATTAAACATATCTCTTTATTCTAACACATATTTTCTGCAGTTCTTATTTTAATCTCTATACGGGAGCTGGAAGAAGAAGATTTAGGAACTGTGGGCCCAGCGCTGTAACTTCCAAGGGAGCGCTCGAGCGCCTGAATCTTATGGGATCCGGTTTTCCTGTTCCTGGGCCCGGGAGGCAGAGGAGAAAGCGCCGGGAGTGCCCGAAATGGTCTTCAGAGCCCGCTCCTCGGCTGCCTGGCAGCACGGAGGTGGTGGCGTTGATGGGACCTTGAGTTCCTAGGCTAGGCAGCGGCGTCGCATCCCAGTGGCTACGAGGGCGTCTGAAGGGCTTGGTTTGTCTGCCGGCAGCCAGAGCTGAGTGCGCGCGAGGGAGAGGCGGCCGGCAGCCGCTGGGGTGCGACGCTGGTTCCCCGCAGAGAATCGGCCGCCGCCGTGCAGGCTCAGAGCCGAGGGGCCCGCCAGACACCACCAGGCCCAGGGGTCCACCATGAACCCTTAAGACGACAACGCACGTTCGGGGGACTCGAAATCCGGGGGGCGTCCCTCCCGCTCAGTAAACGTCGCCCGTGCGGCGCATGCCGAGCGCTCGGCGCCATCCACAAGCTCGGTGCGGGACACAAGCGCGGCGCCCTCAGCATCCCGGAGGCGCACGGCACCCACACTCAAGCCCACTGCACAACCCGCCATCCCCAGCCAGCGGGAGAAGGCGGCCATGCAAAAGCGTGCTAAGGGCCGGGCCAAAGTCCCGCCCCAATTCAGGGACAGCCTCAAGCGTTTTTTCTTCTCGCCCACAGGAATCTTGAAGATCTTTAGGCTGGCGAGCAGAGAGAGCTAGCTGGTGGCCCGCTGGGCGGATGCAAGGGCGGATGCAGGCCGGCTTCGGCCTCAGGGAGTGAGTGATTCCCAGGGCCGCCACCTGGGGGAAACTTCCCTAATTCCCTTTGCCCGTCCACATTGTTTCGCCTCCCCTTTCTTCCTCCTCTCTCTTTGCTGCTCCCACACACTCTACCCTTGCTACTAAATTTGGCACGCTTCCTCACTTTTATATTCCTCACGTTTCCCCTCACAAAGGGAATTAGGGAAGCAATGGAGATAATAACAGCAATGTGTACATTAGCAAACAAGAATAATAGGCTTGACCAATAAAGTTGATAAACCACTGGCCAATATAACAGGAAAAAATGGGGTAAAACAGGACATATATTTAAAGTTAGGGAAAGTAATGCAAACCCCGAAGAAACCGAAAGGATTCACAAGAGCACTTTGCAAAACAAATAAATGTGAATAATTGGATCAAAGAGTTGATTTTCTAGGAAACTATAAATTACCAAAACTGATCCCAGAACAGAGAAAACAATAGAAGCGCAGGGGGAAAATGAGAGTATCTTTCAGAAATGTGTCAGGCCAAGACTTTTTCACAGGTTAACTCTTTTCAAACCTTCATGGGATGCAATTCTGATACTATTCAAACTCTTTCAAAGAATAGAGAAAGAAGAAACATTTCTGAGCTATTTTTACAAAGTCAGTGTAACACTGATATCAAAACCTGACCAAGTTCAGAAAAAGAAAACTAAATAGAAATCTCACTGGTATCAAAGCAGCAGTATTAATATATTCACAGAAAATGCTCATCAGTGTTTCTTCAAAATATATCATGGAGAAGAAACATAAGGATGATTCAATATTAGGACTCTATTAAACTAATCCACCATAAGTAAAAGGAGAAAAAATTAGGACACTCTTATCAAATAGGGTACAGAACACATTTGACAAAATTCAACATTCATCTCTGAGTGAAAAAAAAGTGAGCAAGGGAAGAAGAGAGAGACCAGTTAAATAAGAATACACAGATATTTCACTGACATTATCAAAATAAACACAAAAGTCAGCATCATATATAATTAAACCTCAGAAGTATTCCCATTAAAATGCAGAACAAAGAGGATGCCCACCAGTCACCACAATCAGACAGGAAAAAGGAATAAGTAAGAATATTTGAAAAGAAGAGGCAAAATATAGCATTTCTTACAGCTGATATGATCAAAGATCTAAAAAATAAAATCAACTGGGAAACAATTTAGAACAAGATAATTTCTACTAACTCATTAGTAGAAATGAGCAAACAAGAACTTAAAATAGAAGAAAATATTTCTCTTTGCAATAGCAATCAAGATGACAAAATATCTAAGATTAAATGAAATAAATTTGAAAGACCTATATGAAGAAAACTTTAGAACTCTACTGAGAGATATTTTTAAATCCACTAAAATAACCGGAAAGATATACTTTGTTCTTGAAGAGTTAAGACTAAATGTTGTAATCTTTCCATATTATAAGTTAAAGGAAATCCCAATTAAAATACCAACAGGCTTAGCTTCGGGAACTTGACCAAGACAAAAATGAGAAACATAAACCTGAGAATGAGTATCGAAAGGGGGACTAAGTCAGACAGTAATACAACATAAAATGAGTTGCTTGTAATTTCAAAAGTACTAGAAAAGAAATCAGCAACTCAATAGAAGAAAAGAGTTTCAAAAGCATCCCGAATACATACGAAAATTTAGTATATGATAAAGGTTAGATTTCAGATCAGTGGTGTTTCCCAATAAATGATGTTGGGATAATCAACAGCTGTTCAGAAAGAAAGAAAGCTGGGACTCTACCTTACTCTTTCTATCAAAATCAATATATATTTACTTTACCTGTATATACACAATTCTTTCTGGTATGAAGTATACACTGTTATCAGTGATTACTTTTAAGGAGATAGACTAGGGTTGGGATGATGGAGGTGAAAGAAACTTCTGTACTATGTGCATTTTGTGTGTGTGTTATTTCATTTCTTAAACATGTAAGGAATTTAAAAAATAATATGTATGTGCAAAACAATACAGGCAATTGCAATATAATCAGATTTACAGTCTGACCGTTTATGATTTTATTTATTATTATTTTTTTTTATTTTTTTACTTTTTGTGGTACACGGGCCTCTCACTGCTGTGGCCTCTCCCGTTGCGGAGCACAGGCTCCAGATGCACAGGCTCAGTGGCCAAGCGGCATGTGGGATCTTCCCGGACCGGGGCACGAACCCGTGTCCCCTGCATCAGCAGGCGGATTCTCAACCACTGCGCCACCAGGGAAGCCCTATTTTGTTTCTTAATAGCCCATTTGCATTAAAACAAATCCTGTTTCTTTTACTGCAGGGCCTTCTCATAGGGGCACTAGTTTGTTTCATCATTGCTGAAGCCCAGGAGTCCTATATAGCAATCACAGTCCTGGAAACGTGCATCGTTCTTTTTTTCATCCTAATATATATGCTAACCCTTCACCACTTGATGACTTATTTACATTGACCCTTACTTGTAAGTGTTCATTTTCATAATTTTCATATAAGCTATGCCCTCAGCCCCACAGTAAAGCCTCTCCTCAAGGGAGCGCAACAGATCTCTCTGGACAAGGACATAGCTGAGCTATGACAGTGTCACCCTGATCCCTGAGAGGAAACTAGCCTAAAGCCCAGAAAGATTCCTTGAACCCCTCTGTCTATAGGACAACCAACACACATACCTGCTTCCATCTCATTACGGCCCTAAACACGTGGTAGTTTTCAGCTGGTCCTTAAGAAAATTTTACTCAGTATATTCAGTAGTATATTGCTTGTAAAATGGCACATGCTTCTTCTACTTGTCAAACAGCACCCTCTCTCACATTATAAACGTCCCTCCGAAAAGCATGTTTCTACAACATGGCTAAGTGGCAGTAAACTGTCACGTGTGCCCTGAAAGAGTGCAAGAGTCAAACTTTTCATGTGTTTAGGGTCCATCTTTTCCAAAGGGGTGCCATATGGTGGAGTATGCAGGAAAAGACACTGCATAGCCTTCTTCAATAGCTTTTTCCAGAATTTCAACTATTTACCAACTGAAAAATTCCCAAAGCTAATTCCTCAGGTCTCAGAAAAATCCTTTTTATTCCGGAGTCTGAGGCTCTGTACCCTCACAGACTGGAGAGGAAGCATAGTTTTGTCCAGATACAGACATGGGCCGGTTCCTGGCCCTGCCGCCTTACTAGCTGTGAGAACTTTAGCCTCAGTTTCCCCATCCGGGAAATTCAGAGAAGGAAAAGTGTGATGATAAGAGCCGTCTCTAGGGGTCCTGTAACATTTAAATGTGTTTAAAGCAAAGATCACAAAAGGCTTGCCACAAAGTAAATATTCGCTACAAAGTGTGGGTCGGACCCCCTGAGACAGTTGGGTGGCTTTTACCCTTTTGCCTTTTGCGCCGTGAACCATCCTAACTCCGAGCCCCTGCCTCTTCCCACATCATACATTTTTATGGTACCTTTTTTAAACTGTAAGGTAGGATTGGTTGCTATTGAACTAAAACTCAAAATACTTTCTTCAAGCGTCTGAGGGATTTTCTGAAAAGGCTGCTGAGCTCTCTCTGTCCCACAGAGGGCTGCGTAGCAGAAAGCACACGAAGCAAGCTCTGAGCAGCTTTAATTGGACACGTGGAAGACCCTCTCAGTTACGGAGAGCCATAACCATGGAGAGGTTTCTGAGGGGAAACTAAAATCTCTGTCCATGGACATTTTCAAGAGGGGAAGGTAAAATAACTGTTTTTGAGCACATGCCACGTACCAGATACTTCTTCATATAGATTACCTTACTTAATCCTCACAACAATCTGGTGAGGTTGAGGTCATCCCCCACGCCCCCTTTAACAGATGAGAAGACTGCATTAAAGAGACTGTGTTGCCATGGCTGTATCTAGGCTCATGGAGACTCAGATTTGAGCCCAGCTCTGTCTGACTCTAAAGACCAGACTCTTTCCGGACTTCATGCCCTATAGCCTTGTGATGGTTTATCTTCACCCTCCCTACATCTTTGTCTTCCTCACATTCTCAAAATCTTATCTTCTCTGAATCCTCTCCCATTTTCTCATGGTTTCCTTAAAATGTGCGATGATGAACGGTGAAGTGATGATCTTCCTGGAGTGGAGGGCAGGGTACAAGCCTTTGGGGGTCGGCGACTGAGGGCTGCACCAAGGTCAGCAGCTGTGGTCAGGAGGACCGGAGCCCTCTAAAGGTCCACAGCCATAAAGCTGGAGAGCTGGAGAGAGCCTCAAGGCCCCGTGCTTTGCTGGAGGGTCCAGGGGGAGCATCCAGGAAGAGTCTCAGGGATAGGCAGGAGCCAGGGTCTCCCAGGCATGAAGCAGGTGCTGCAGAGGAGCTGTTCCCACAGTCACGGGCAGCTCAGGCCGGCTTGTGGAGAGCTGCAGGCCTCTAGGCAACTCTGGTAAAGCCAGGCTCGCTTTTGCTACCTGTGTCCTTGGGGGAGAGCATCCTCTTTTCTTTGGATAGCTATGGGAGCCCAGCGTGTGATATAAAGCCCCTGCCTTTTTCTTGCTCTTGTCCTCCAGGGTGTGGCCAGTTTTCCTTACCCCACCTGTGGTGAGGTCACTGTCTTCACTGTTAGATTTCATTATCAACTTTACCCACCCTAGTCTTTTGTCACCAATCAGTGTACCCAAGAAAAGTAGGAAGTATAATGATTGTCTTCTGAATAGCCCATACTTTAAACACTTCTACATTGTAAAAAAGGTATTTCCCCGTACAGTCCGAGAAACTGAGTTCTGGTCAAGCTGATGTTTTTTCCAATAGAAAGCAATTTAGAAAAAAGAACATAATAAACATATTTAACTAGAACTCTATTGAAGGGATGACTCCAAAAATACCAGCAATATCTTTACATTTATAAGTAAAAGGTATCAGTTTCAGAATATCCTCTTCAAATTCTGTTTATGACCGATCAGGCTCTGCCATGTGTTTGGAGAACTCCAAGGCACAAATACCACATAGTGTTTATTGTATATACATCCTTCTTACAAATACCACATTTTGTGAAACAAAGTGTAAATGTTTGACTTCTTCCTAATATTCAGTGATTAAAAAAATAAAAAAAGCGTTCACCATCAAAGCATCTTTTTCTTTCCCAATTTTAATTCTATTCAATTTTGTTTATCTCAGGGAACGGTTTGGGGGCTTTACAGAAAAATAATAGTCAAGTCACAAACCCATATCTCACTGCGTCAGAGGTAGCTACTTGAGTCAATAACGTATTTAGTCAAAGGGAGAAAGAAAAAGATGATGAGTAAGGATGACATTTATGGGGAAACCAGAAGTGCTTTTGCACATGGCAAGACTCAGCTATAGTTTTACCCCATCTGGGAGAACATATCTTTTTCTCTGTCAAAGATGAGGCCAACAAGAGGGCCTGTGTCTAAGGCCAAAGGGAGGGGGTGTTAGTCAGGAGAAGACCCTTGGGCCCTCAAGTCAGACTGAGGAGGGTCATAGCCACTTACTGGCTGAGCAACCCCAGGCAAGTTGCTTAGCCATCTGTAAATTGGGGATAATGAGAGTTTGTTGTGAGAATCAAATGAGATCACATATGAACACCTTGGCACCATATGTGACACATAGTAAGTGCTCAAGATATGTGAGCTACAAGGGACAGTTCAGAAGAGCACTTCCTTGCAAGTTAAGGACCACGGTAAACTATAATGTCCAACAGTCCAGCGAGGAGATGGAATTCTGACAGGGAGTCAGCAATTGGCTAGGGAGACCGAGTCTGCATTTGTTTTGTTACTGTTATCATTATTAGTATGCATTCATCCAAATTCTCAATGATCGAGACCGCAGTTAGTTAATTTTTAATTTTATAAGTTTACACTCCGCTTGAGTCCTTGTTCACATTTTTTGATATCTTGGTTTACACAATCCTCAGATCCTATGCTTCCTGCAAAGCTGCAAACCACTGTACCTGCCCCAGTGTGGGCAGACCTCTCACTCAGCCTACAGAACCCAACTGGAACTGACTTCCAACCCTCACCAGCCCTGCACCATGTGCCCCCTCCAGTGTTACTCACCAGGTGCCCAGATAACAGACATTAGTGCCTTTCCAAGAGGCAAGTCCCATATTCCACAACAGGCCTCCTTGCTCAACCGTCTCAACAGGAAGAACACCTGAAGTTCACAGAAAAGTTTACTATCTTGAAGGCAGACATCAGGAATCTACACTTTGATGCACTCCCACTACACCTCATCTGATGCTTTCAGATACATTGTGCCATTTAAGCCTCAGATGAACCCAATGAATCCCAATCATTATCCCCATATTAAAAATTAGCCTGGGGCTTCCCTGGTGGCCCAGTGGTTGAGAGTCTGCCTGCCGATGCAGGGGACACGGGTTTGTGCCCCGGTCCAGGAAGATCCCACATGCCACGGAGCGGCTGGGCCCATGAGCCATGGCCGCTGAGCCTGCCCGTCCGGATCCTGTGCTCCGCAACGGGAGGGGCCACAACAGTGAGAGGCCCGCGTACCGCAAAAAAAAAAAAAAAAAAAAAAAAAAAAAAAAAAAAAAAATTAGCCTGTTGGGGGACTTCCCTGGTGGCCCAGTGGTTAAGACTCCGCACTTCCACTGCAGGGGGCACAGGTTCATTCACTGCTCAGGGAACTAAGATCCTAGCCTGTTGGCACAGAGGGGTGATAAAACACGCCCCAGGTCATACATCTAGGAATTGGCAGGCCAATTATTTGCCCTTATTTGTGCCATACCATTTTGACCCTCCATTACCCGTTCCACAGAAAATGCCAAAGATGGATGCTGCACTTCCAATCTTGGGGGATAGATCATTTCCTCCTTATTTGGGTGTCCCTGATGGGAGGCAATAGTGAGTTGAGTTCTGACTCCACTCCCTGGCAGATATTCAATCACAGTCAATTTAATGAACTTCTCTAAGCCTCTGTTACATCTTCTTAAAATGGGGATCCTAGCCATACTGACTTGGGAGGGTGTTGGTGAGGGTTAAATGAGGTAATAACAGGGGAAACGCTCGGCACGCTGAGGAGCTCCACTTAGACCCATTATGATCAGACAGTAGGGCTCTTCGCTGTGTTTGGGCAAGTGCACCAGACAAGCTGACACTACCAAGTCATTCCACCAAGATGTAAAAACTTAAAATGTTCAGATTAGTTACCTGGGCCATATGGGGTTAAAGGACCCAGGGGTTTCACTCATCCTCCAACACTGGTGTCACTGACTCAGTGAGTACCTTCTCTTTCATTATCACTGTGCTACCAAAGCCCAGGCTCTGCTTATCCTCAGGAGTGTGCCCCCTCCCACTCATCCTCATCCTCTATTTAGCACATGAAGAAACAGATTGGGCCAGCATTTGAAGAACCCAGTATCAATGTCCAAAAAGAAGGACACGGATAGCCTATAGATGTCAGGGCAGACTCAATTCTGGCCATGTTTTAGGTAAGAGAAAAAGTCACTTTCACTCCAGAACATCAGGCTAGCTCCTCAGATGGGTTCCTGCTTCTTGGGATGTGGGACCCTAAAGAATAAATATGATCCAACTTCCAAAGTATCAGTTCTACTGATTTGCAGATTTGGAAGTAGAATTAAATCAGTAGAGTGTTCATCTAAATTTTTATTTTTATATTAAAACAAATGTATTATGGAATAGAATGCAGAATTTACATTAATTTAAAATACAAAACTTCAATAAGATCATATTTATGGAGGGTCATTATGGGTGAGGCCCCTAGACCTCTAGGTTTTTTTCTTGCCCATTTTCCTATGACCTTTAAAAAGTCTGATGGAAAAGTTGTCAGCTTTTTTTTTTTTTAAGAGTCTTCTTTAATGAAGTTAAACCCATTTCTGCTGACGATCCTACCCAGAACCTTCTAATCACATAAACTCATGTCTCTGGAACATATAAGAATTATGCTGCTGACAGTTCCTCTCAATATTAATCAAAGGGAAAGGGTTTTTTTTGGTTTTCTTTTTTGTCTTTTTTGTGGTACGCGGGCCTCTCACTGCCGTGGCCTCTCCCATTGCGGAGCACAGGCTCCGGACGCGCAGGCTCAGCGGCCACAGCTCATGGGCCCAGCGGCTCCGCGGCACGCGGGATCCTCCCGGACCGGGGCGCGAACCCGTGTCCCCTGCATCGGCAGGCGGACTCCCAACCACTGCGCCACCAGGGAAGCCCTCTTTTTGTTTTCTAATAGATCTTTATTGGAGTATAATTGCTTTACAATGGTGTGTTAGTTTCTGCTCTATAACAAAGTGAATCAGCCATATGCTTACATATATCCCCATATCCCCTCCCTCTTGAGCCTCCCTCCCATCCTCCCTATCCCACCCCTCTAGGTCATTGCAAAGCACCCAGCCGATCTCCCTGTGCTATGCTGCTGCTTCCCACTAGCTATCTATTTTACATTTGGTAGTATAAATACGTCAATGCTACTCTCACTTCGCCCCAGCTTCCCCCTCCCACCCCAAGTCCTCAAGTCCATTCTCTATGTCTACCTCTTTATTCCTGCCCTGCAACCAGGTTCATCAGAACCATTTTTTTTTTTTAGATTCCATATATATGTGTTAGCATACAATATTTGTTTTTCTCTTTCTGACTTACTTCACTCTGTATGACAGTCTCTAGGTCCATCCACATCTCTATAAATGACCCAATTTCGTTCCTTTTTATGGCTGAGTAATATTTCATTGTATATATGTACCATGTCTTCTTTATCCATTCATCTGTTGACGGGCATTTAGGTTGCTTCCACGTCCTGGCTATTGTAAATAGTGCTGCAATGAATATTGTGGTGCATGTATCTTTTTGAATTATGGTTTTCTCAGGGTATATGCCCAGTAGTGGGATTGCTGGGTCATATGGTAGTTCTAGCTTTAGTTTTTTAAGGAACCTCCATACTGTTCTCCATAGTTGCTGTATCAATTTACATTCCCACCAACAGTGTAGGAGGGTTCCTCAAAAGGAAAGTTTTTTAAAGGTATCCATCCTTAGATGGGTAACTGACCAATTTAAATATTTTATGAAATAACATTTTCATGTAAAATGGACAATTTTCAGTTCTGTATTGCAGGATCTTATCAACAGTTTCATTACTGCTGTTTTCCTTTTTGTAGTTGCCATCTTGGCGATGCAAGAAAAGGAAATAAGTCGTTTATTCTACATTGGAGGGCTAAGTAGAGGCCTTCATGACTCCATTTAAGATCAGTATTTCAAGACTCTTTGAAAATGGGAAACTGGAAGACTATCATTATTTCATTTATAGAACACCATCCCCACCACCACCCTTTCTCTTTTGTGCACTGACTTCTTCAGAAGATTTGAAGTTGCACAAACTCTAAGCTCATTCTCCAAATAGGTACGAAAACAAATCTACAGAACCTCTTTTGAAAATCATACACGCTTTTTTAAAATGTTGCAACAAGATGTTCTTATCTATAAGTAGGATTTTGACTTTTCTGGACTAGAAAATTATACTTTAAATCACAAGAAAAAAATGACTGTAGAAAAGAAAAAGTGCATTGTCAAAAGGGAGTGACTCGGCCTGTTGAGGAAGGAAGAAGTTCCCACACCAGGCTAGGCACGTTCTGTTTTAATCTTTATAACTCTCATTTTTACAGATATGGGAACTGAGGTTAAATACCTTACCCTGGCTCACAAGGTTGGGACAAATCCTCATCATATGAAGATCACAAGAAATGGCAGATTAAATGCTTGGAAGATAGGGGGTGGGGAATGGGGTGGTGAGACTTTGATTCAAGAAGTTAAGCTATTGGAACAGAAATTAATCCAGAAAAAAAAAGTTTAAGTTCTTTGAATTAATTCTATGATCAGTAAATATTTGTTGATCCCATTGGACTGGGCCAGGCCTGAGCTCAGTGTTGGAGATAAGAGTCCCTTCCCCCTTAGGGAGCTCACAGATTAGCTAGAGCAAGACCTACCTAGGAAAAGTTCATGAAGGCAGCCAGGGATTAAGTGACAGTAAAGAGAAACATACAAGGTAGACAGGAGCTGGGGAGCACTTGGAATCTAGGGTGTTGTAGCCCGCTGACCCCCATCTGCTAACTCAGCCACCAAACCTTCTCCTAACTGCCAGGAGCTCCCACACCCTGGTCTCCATCAATTCTTACCTGGATGGCAGGGGCTCTCACCACCCTCCACTGGTCTCCCTGCCTCCAGGGAGGTTCGCTTTCCATTCATCTTGCGACAAGTGGGCTTTCTGAATCTGGAACCTCCCCTCCCCTCTTGATGAAGTCCCAGATCCTGCACCTCCCCAGCCTCAACTCTGCCCCCAACCTCACCAGCTCCAGATGTCTCAGCCACACCAGATTCCTTGGAGACCCCAGTCCAGTACCTGGAGTTCTTCTCCTCCCAGTTGGTCGCCTTGGAAACTCCTTCCTGCCTTTTCAAACGTAGCCCAAGAGTCCTTTCCACTGAGGGGCCTTCTCGGGACCCCACTGCCACCCGGAGCCTCCTAGGATCAGTGCCCTACTCTCGTCCTGGTGCCTCAGACCTTATGCAAGGCCGTCACTGGCAGAAAAGCCCATTTCCAAAAACTCTTTCTCTGGGAATGCCAGAATAGGCTGCAGCAGCCAACTGGGCAGACACCAGGAAGGTAGTGGAGGGTCAGAGGGGGACAGGAGGCCGCCCGCCCGCCGCCCGGATAGGGAGGACAGGCTGCTGCGGGAGCTGCAGAATAACCCCGCCTTTCCTTCCCGCATATGGTCTTGTGTCTGACAGTCCCTGTGTCTCACAGCGGCATCGATGCGACTGTGGTCACCAAGACGATGAGGAATACCATGAAAAAAGCCCTGGGAATCAAAACCAAAACCAGTGCCTCCCCCACCCAGGAACCCATCCCACCCACAAGGGTATCCCCAAGGGGAAGCCCAAGGGCACCTACAAGGGCAACTATGAAGCATCGCGGCCTGTCGGAGCCACCCTCGGAAGCACCCTCGCGGGCACCATCGTCTTCTCCCTCCCGCCGCTGAGCTCGCACGCTGTCACCCATTTCAGCCCACATGTGATCATAAAATCAGGGCTGCTAAAACCCGGAACACTTCTGCTTGGTCGTGCTGCCTTGTGTAAAAGTCGCGTTACATTTTCAGGCGAGTGCCAATGCGCCCGCGGGGCTCTGGGCACGGCTGCCCCAGGAGGCCACAGTTTCAGCCAACCCGACCCGAAGGCGGGAGCAGCGGCTACAGCCCCCGCCAGCCCCCAGAGGCCTCGCGAGGCCGCGTGGGGAGTGCTTCGCGTGGAGGCGGGACCACCACCGGAGCCGGCGTGGGGGCGGGGGCTCCTGCGGAGACCCGAGGTGCTTGCTGCCGGGCGCGGGGGCGGGGGCGACTCGCGTGCGGAGACTAGGCGCGCGCCGAGAGCGCGCTAAGCGCTGGCCTTCGCTCGTCCTTCCCGGCTGTTGGCTGAGCGCGGCCTCTAAGCAGGTCGGTGGGCATCCGGCTCACTCAAAGGCCAGGCCTGGCCGGGGACAGCAAAAATTGGGCAGGCCGTGAGAAGCTGAGATCTCCACGGCAAGATGGCTGACAAAGGCAAAAAGGGCAAACTCGGGGCCGCCGGGGAGTCCCCTTCTCTGGGCGACGAGCCTGAGGAGAAGACAGAGGAGAAGAAAAAGTCCGTGCAGCCCAAGGATGAAGTGGGAATGAGGAAGGGGTGTCGCCGTTACATGTGGGAATTCAAGGACAGCAATAGAGAATTCTGGGTTATGGGGTACGCTGAGGTCAAGCTCATTAGCTTGGTAAGTGGGCCCGAATCCCTGGGCGGGGTGGGGGGGGGTGCCCAAAGATGGGAAGGAGGGAGAAGGAGGGGGCTCCCTGAGGCCTCCTCTGGCCCAAGCCCTCTGCCGTGGCTCAAAGGGCATGTCTCCCGGCAGGGCTGCCTAATAGGTTCGCTGATAATGTTCACGGGGACCACTGTGCACCCCCTCCTGACACTCATCATCACCATGGAGTTGTCCATCTTCATCTTCTTCATCATTATCTACACCTTTGCCATCCAGAGATACGTGACCTTCATCCTGTGGCCCATTTCTGTAAGTGAGGGGCGGTGGGGAGTGCCTGAGCCTGGTGTGTGTTCACGCATGTATCTTGGCACCTGGAAAGTGACTGAACAGAGAGATACGCCTCATCTCCCTTATTTGTGCTCTGGGCATGGGCTCAGACCTTCCAGTGGGGCCAGAGCAGGGGCAGCTGAAGTTAGGTAGAAAAGGCTTCCAGAAAGCCCAGTTTGGGGGTGGAAGGCCTCTTTCCTACCTGGTGGTCAAAGGAAGGAGTCTTTGCCTTCCTGAGGCTTTGCTCTCCTTGGGAGCAGGGGAGGTGTAGCAACCAGCAGTTCCTTCCAACCCCTGTGCCAGCTCACACCTGACTGGAAAGAGCACTCTGAAGATACCCCATCCCCAGAATTCAAAGAAAAAAAATCAGTAATATAAAATGAGAATTTTTTTTTAAATCGCATCTAAAGCAGCCTCAGATCTCCAGTGACTATCCCTGCAAGGGATATTAAAACCAGAAGGATGTTCAGCCCAAAGCAGTCATCCACTGGAATGGGACTGAGCTGGGCAAGTTACCAACCACTCCCAGACTCTGTTTCCTCATCTGTAACATGAAGGGAGTAATAATCTTGTGTGAGATTGTTCCTTAGGAGTAAAAGTAAAGCCCTTGATGCTGTGCCTGAAGACTCATGGACTTGAATCCCCGCCCATTACCTCTGTAATCACAAAGCTTACCTACCTAACTCCCAACTAACCCAAGGTCCCGTGTTCATTGCACATTCACAGCATGTCTCGAGCCCTATGCTCACTGTTTCACTCACTTTATACATGAAATCGTTTCAGAATGGCCAAGTAACTTGCCCCCAGGTAACTCAGGTAGTAAGTGGCAGAAAAAGGATTCAAACTCAGCTTTATCAGTAGAGTCCTGAGTCCCTAACTACACTCTGTCCTGCCTACTTATTAAAAGTTATTAGGGTCCAGGGATCCACAGGTCTCAGTGGGGTAGATGAGGACTCCCAGTATCAGGAGAAAGGAAGAGAGGGCCATATAAGACTCTTGGGAGATGGATAAGCAGAGGACAACAGAGGACAAAGTAAAGGAACAGGCAGAGGACACATTCCCAGCCAAGGTGCTAGAGAAGATACTTTTAGTTCCAGCAAGATGAAAAATCATTGAACCCTGAAAATCCTCCTGCTGTACTTACCTAAAACTACTAGGGGAAATGTAAACACTATTGCTTTAACTGAATGGCTGAGCTGGCAAAAAAAAGAAGGGGAAACACAGAGGTGCTAGAAATGGAAAACAGGAGCAGTGACAAATCAGCTTCTTCAATGTGGGTGGAAATGACCCACAAGATATTATCCCAGGAAACTAGAATATGGATTCTCATATACTCTCAAGTTAGGAGATGAGGCCTTGGTCCCAAGCAGAGTGGGGATTTAGAGCTGAGAATCCTGCATAAGGCCAGTACCCTGCAAAGACTGCACCCTAAGGGAAAAGACAGAGAAGATACCTTTCACCCACAGAGAGGAACAAGAAAGCATGTTCATCTCTGCCCGAGTTTTGAGTGGGGAAAAGCAAAAAAGACCACCTTGAGAAATACGAACCTTGAGCCTACACTTTGTACAGATTTGGTTTAAGTTTTTCCTACCTTCAGCCTAGAAACCTTCATGCAGCTTAGAAAATGTAGTACCTGGGAACTGGCATAAAAATTGATCCCAATTTGATGGTATTCTGAAGAAATCCATGGGACTCCTGAAAAACAAATGCAAAATCATAATCAAAGCATAAGGAGATTCTCACAGGACAGATATGGGTGGGGGGTGGGGTACAAAAATGAACTCACTGTTCAAAACTGCAAAACACCTGATTTTTAAATCTCCATGACTAAGAATCAAGAACCAGCAAAAATAAGAAATGGGAGGATTACAACCCTGAGAATATGAGATAATAAAAGAGCTGTCTGAAAATAATTTAAAATACACTTAAATTATAAAGACATAAATAATAGCCCTAAGAAAAGAACAAGACATTATTAGGATGGAATAGACAGATTTTTTTTTTTTTTTTTTTTTTTTTGTGGTATGTGGGCCTCTCACTGTTGTGGCCTCTCCCGTTGTGGAGCACAGGCTCTGGACGCGCAGGCTCAGCAGCCATGGCTCATGGGCCCAGCCGCTCCGCGGCATGTGGAATCTTCCCAGACCGGGGCACGAACCCGTGTCCCCTGCATCGGCAGGCGGATTCTCAACCACTGCGCCACCAGGGAAGTCTCTAGACAGATTTTTTTTAAAGTACAAGATACAATGTCTAGAATTGAACATATAGTTGTTGAAATAAAAATGTCAATAAATGGGTTAAAAAGCATATCAGACAAAAGCTGGGGAAGTAATGAGCTGAAGGATGTGGGGAAATTACCCAGATTATAGTACTGACAGATAAAGAGAGAAAATATGAAAGAGAGAAGTTGAAACATAGAATATGGGATGAGAAAGTTCATCATAAGCCTAATAGGAGTTCCAGAAGAAGACACTCAAGATAATAGAGAAGAAATATTCAAAGTGATAGTGACTGAGAACCCGCCAGATTTAATAAGAGAGACAGCACTAAAAATGGCAGAGTAGGGAACTCCAAATCTCTGTCCTTCCACTAAAGCAATGATTAGGTTCTCAAAAACTGTCAGAATCGACTTTTTCAGAACTCTGGAATCTAATTCAAAACAAAACAAAACAGGAGAATGCTCAATGAAGAAAGAGGCTGTTGAATTTTGGTAAGAGAATGTTGTAGCATTTTACTTAACCTGCCTGCCATCCCTTAATCCCCAGCTGGTCAGTGGCCATGAAGACAGCCCACATTCCTGGCCACATTCCTTGCTGGTGGCAGAGGCAACAATAAAAATCTTGTTCCCAAAGAATTAGAGTTGTGTGCTTGACCTGTCTGGTGGCTCCCTCAGGGATTAGCCAGGGACTTGCCTTTGTTTCACCTGCCTCAGAGTTTTCTCAGGGCTGAAGCAGTCTCCTAGATAGCATTTGTTAAAGCATTTAAAGGCTTATATACTAACCATAGCCACGCAGGACAAGGTTTCCCAAGCAGTAGACAGACCAGAAGTTTGGGAAGCAGATGCATGGGAGAATAAGAGCTTTGAAAAGCTCCCACCTATACCAGGGAATCTAGAAGGACTGCAGATGCCCAGAGCTGGACACATGCCCAGAAAAAAACCCTAAGCTTTCACCTTTGGCTGACCTTTAGGCCCTGCACAAGCAGCAAGTAAAAACTAAGAGCTCTAAACATCCTGGAGAGGTGTTGAAGGAGTGCCCCAACATAAAGCCAATCTGAAAAGACTTGTTGTTTCCAGATATTTAAGGAAATCTCCATCAAATCACTACCTGACCATTAAGCTAGTGAAAAACAAAGACTTCAGTGGCCACACAAGAGAAACAATAGTCTTTCAAAACATAGTTTACGAAAAATCATTTAATGTACAAATGACTTTAACTCACAACAAGCAGCAACGACAAACTCTGAGGAGGAGAGGCAATATGATTTCCAGAGTAACTATAATATTCAAAATGTACAGTTTTCAAAGAATTATAAGGCACACAAAGAAAGAAGTATGGCCCATTCACAGGAAAAAATTATTAATAGAGACTGTCCTTGAGGAAGCCCAGATATTAGGCTTACTAGACAAAGACTTTAAATCAACTGTCTTTAAAATGCTCAAAGAACTAAAAAAAAAAAAAAAAAAAAAAAAAAAAAAAATGCTCAAAGAACTAAAGGAAACCAGGAGAACAATTCATGAACAAATATAGAATGTCAGTAAAGAGAAGTTTAAAAAGAAACCAAATAGAAATTCTGGAGTTGAAAAGTAATATAACTGAAGTGAAAAATTCACTAGAGTTGTTTAACAGCAGATTTGAGCAGGCAGAAGAATGAATCAGTGAACCTGAAGACAGATCAATTGAGATTATTCAGTCTGAGGAACAGAAAGAAAAAAGAATGAAGGAAAAAAATGAACAGAGCCTAAGACACCCATGGGACACCATCAAGCATACTAACATAGGCAGAGTCCCAAAAGGAGAAGAGAGAGAGAAAGGAACAGAAAGAATATTCAAAGAAATAATGACCAAAAAACTTTCCAAATTTGGTAAAAGATAGGAGTCTACACATCCAAAAAACACCAAGTAGAATAAACTCAAAGTGATCCACACTGAGACACATTATAATAACTGTCCAAAGACAAAGACAAGGAGAAAGTCTTGAAAGTTCTGAGAAGCAACTTATCTTGTACAAAGGACACTTGATAAGATTAACAGCCAATTTCTCATCAGACACCATGGAGGCCTGAGGGAGTGGAATGATGTACTTAAAGTCCTTAAAGGAAAACAAACTGTCCACCAAGAAGTCTATCTTTTAAATTTGCTATCTGTTATGAGTTGAATTATGTACCCCCCAAATATGTTGATGTCCTAACTCCCAGTATCTGTGAACATGACCTTATTTGGAAATAAGCTCTTTGCAGATGGTCAAGTAAAGATGAGGTTATCAGAGTGGACCCTAATCCAATATGACTAGTGTCTTTATTTTTTATTTTTTTTAATATTTATTTTATTTATTTGGTTGCCCCAGCTCTTAGTTGCAGCAGGCAGGCTTCTTAGTTGTGGCTTGTGAGCTCCTTAGTTGTGGCATGCTATTGGGATCTAGTTCCCTGACCAGGGATCAAACCCAGGGCCCTTGCACTGGGAGCATGAAGTCTTAACCACTGCACCACCAGGGAAGTCCCAACTAGTGTCTTTATAAAAAGGAAGAATTTGGACACAGAGACAGATATATACAGAGGGAAGACAATGTGAAGAGACAAACAAAGAAGACAGGAAGGCAAGACAAGCCGAGGAATGCCTCAAGCTACAAGAAGCTAGAAGAGAAGCCCAAAACAGATCATTACCTAGCACCTTTAGAGGAAGCAGGGCCCTGCCAACATCTTGATTTCAGACTTCTGGCCTCCATAACTGAGAAACGATAAACTTATGTTGTTCTAAGCTACCCAGGTGGTGGTACTCTGTTATGGCAACCCCAAGAAATGAATACAATATCCTTCAAACTTGAAATTATCCTTCAAAAATTACCATTCAAAAATGAAGGCGAAATTAAGATAGTCCCTTGTAAACAAAAGTTGATGGAATTTGTTGCTAGTACACCTGCCCTACAAGAAATGCTTCAGGCTAAAATGAGAGGACACTAGACAATAACTTGAAGCCATAATAGAAATAAAGAACACTAGTAAAGGTAACTAAAATAGGTAAATATAAAAGCCAGTATTCTTGTGTTTTTGGTTTGTAACTCTTCTTTCTTTTCTGATATGATTTGAAAGACAAATGCATAAAACAGTCATTTAAACCTATCTTAATGGACCACAATGGATAAAGATACAATTTGTAACAATAATAATGAGTTTTTGTGTACTGTTGAAGCTCAGCTGGTATCAATGCAAATGAGATTGTTAAAAATTTAAGATACCAATTATAACCCCAAGGTAACCACTAAGAAATTAACTAAAATATATATAGAGAAAGGAAATAGGGAATAAAATTGGTATATTACAAAAAATTAAACACAAAAGAAGGCAGTAACAGACATTTAGGAACAAAGAGATATGACATATAGAGAATAAACAGCAAAATGACAGAAATAAGTCCTTATCAGTAACTACTTTAAATGTACATGGATTAAATTCTCCAATTAAAAGGTAAAGATTATCAATGGATTTTTAAAAAAACATGATCCTACTGTATGAGGATCACAAGAGAGTTACTTTAGATCCAAAGATACAAATAGGTTGAAAGTGAAAATGGAAAAAGATACTCCATGTAAACAGTAACCAAAAAAGAACGGAGGTGGCCATATCAATATTAGATTTAATGAAAGACATGAATTCTCAAAGAGGGACCAGGAAGAATAAGTAAAAATAAAGCCACACCTAGACATGTCATAGAGGTACAGCTGATCAACAGAGACAAATGAAAACAAAATCAAACCAAAAGAAAAGACAACTTACCTTAAAAAAGAAAGCTCAAACTATTAGAATAACTTCATATTTTTCAACAGCACAGAAAGTGGCCAGAAAACAATGGAATAATTTCTTTAAAGGGCTGAGGTGAAAAGAGTAAAAGACACAATTAGACAAAGAAAAAAACTTTTTCCTTTCACTGACCCTCACTGAAGGAACTACTGAAAGACTTCAGGAAGAAGGAAATTAAACCCAAAAGAAATGTTTTCAATGTAAAAAAGGAACAGTAAACAAAGAACCTAGTAAGCTTGTGGATTGACTTAAATAAACATTAAGACAGAGGTTGCTTGGTTTTTCAAAATATATTAATAGCTTAACTGGGGGGAGAGAAAACACTAAAACAAGGTGGAACTAAAGCAGTAGCAACACGATAACATGTAAGACCACAGTGGTGGTGTATGATAAGAAATAAAAGTCCTTTATTGGGAGTGTGGGGTGGGATTTGGTAATAATATTAACATTAATATATTAAAACCTAATACTATTTTGCTAAAGAACAGAATTCCAGCATATATATAACATCAAACCTGTTGAGGGGATGGGGTGAAAAGAGAATAAAGAGAAATGACTCAATAGAAGGTAAAAAGGGAAAAATAAAAAGGAATGTGTGTTATATGTTAAATAGAAAAAAATTAAATCATAGACATAAATCCAAATATATCATAAATGACAGCAAACACAAATGGACTATATTCTTCACTTAAAAGACAAAGAAGGAGAAGCCAGTTGGAGCCTGTGATGTCTTGTCATTGTCTGAAGATTCTTCAATCACTATTTCAAGCGATGCAGATGTTTCTCTTTCTTCATATGATGAAGATCAGGGATCTAAACTTATCCGAAAAGCTAGAGAGGCACCATTTGTCCCCATTGGAATGGCAGGTTTTGCAGCAATCGTTGCATATGGATTATATAAATTGAAGAGCAGGGGCAATACTAAAATGTCTGTTCACTTGATCCACATGCGCGTGGCAGCCCAAGGCTTTGTTGCGGGAGCAATGACTCTTGGTATGGGCTATTCCATGTATCGAGAATTCTGGGCAAAACCTAAACCTTAGAAGAGGAGATGCTGTCTTCGTCTTGTTGGTGGTGCTTGCTTTAGTTAGACATCTCATATTGAGGTTATATGTTTATGTTGAAAATAAATTCTGTGGGTCAGACAATAACATGGTAATTTGAATACTGGCTTCCTTTCTTGCAGGCTTGATTTGCCTGGTGACCAAGTTACTGGTGACTAGTTCACTAGCTAGGTCATTCAGGGGAGTCAGATTAGCACAAAAACATGTCACTTTTAAATGCACTTGACAGTGGTACAATGTCCACCTTCTGATAAAATTAGTTGTAAAGAGGACAACATGCCAGTCCTGAAAATGCTCCCAGTTGCTGCAGAATATCATATGCTTTTGATGTAATGTAGGAAGCCTATTCACTCCAGCTAATTTAACTCTTTCTGACTGCCTTGTGGACTGAGTACTGTTTTTAAGGGCTGGTTGGCTCTTGAAGAACCCTTTCAGAACAGTGCACAGAATACATTATAAACCTCCCAGCAACTATGTGTGTGCTCTTAAACCAAACCTAAAGAGCTGGTAATAGCTGCTTTGAAGTAGTATCTATTTCAGAATCATAGTTGTAAACATGAAGATAACTGTAGGGGCTTCCCTGGTGGTGCAGTGGTTGAGAGTCCGCCTGCCGATGCAGGGGACGCGGGTTCGTGCCCCTGTCCAGGAAGATCCCACATGCCCTGGAGCGGCTGGGCCCGTGAGCCATGGCCGCTGAGCCTGCGCGTCCAGAGCCTGTGCTCCGCAACGGGAGAGGCCACACAACAGTGAGAGGCCCGCGTACCGCAAAAAAAAACCAAAAAACAAACAAAAAAAAAAAAAAAAAAAGAAAGAAAATAACTGTACATCCCCGTTTAGCTCTTTTGTAATTGCAGAATTATATTTTGCTGTTGTTATATTAGAATAATTTTAATGGGCATTTTGAAATAGAAATGTATATTTTAAGTGCTAATGCAAAGGTAAATGAAAAATACTTTTTAAATGTGTGCAGTCTTGTTTACTTTCTCTGAAAGAATCATAAATGTTAAACTAAATAAATTGCCTATAATGGAAGTGATTTATGAGCAAGCTGGTTTGGTCAGACATTATACAAACTTCAGTATACTACAGAATGCTTTGTCATACTTGTGAAATTTTCTTGTCTAACCTGAATTTACATTCCATGGTGATAACATGGTAAATGTAGTATTATTAAAGTAAGTGAACACATCAAAAAAAATTTTTTAGTAAATAAAAGACAAAGGAGGACTTCCCTGGTGGTCCAGTGGTAAAGAATCTGCCTTACGATGCGGGGGACACGGGTTCGATCCCTGGTCAGGGAACTAGGATCCCACAACTACTGAGCCTGCATGCCACAACTACTGGGCTTGTGCACCTCAACTAGAGAGGCCACATGCCACAAAATACAGAGCCCACACTCCCTGGAGCCTGCACGCCGCAACTAGAGGAACAGAAAACCCGCACACCACAACTAGAGAGAAGAGAAGCCCATACGCAAAGAGGCCGGGCACCGCAATAAAAGATCCCACGTGCCGCAACTAATATCCAATGCAGCCAGAAATAAATAAAATTAAATTTAAAATAATAATAAAATAAAAGACAAAGGACTCTAAAGATAGATTTTAAAAATCCAGCAATGTACTAAACTACAAGGCATGTGGGAAAAGGTTATGAGATGGAAAAAATAAGATGAAAATACTAACTAAAAGAAAGCCAGCATAACTTTATCACCAGATTAAACAAATTTTATGTTTTAAAAAATAAGTATATAAAGAGTATCACTACATATAGCAATTCTGAACTTGTATGTACCTAACAATATAGCCCCCCCAATATAAAAGACAAAAATAGACTTAATTATAAAGAAGAATTGACAAGTAGGAATCATAGTGGGAGATTTTAACATGTCTCCCTCAGTAATTGATAGCTTGATCCACTGACATACATAGAACATATAGAACCCTACACCCCAGAGTAACCGGCTAGGTATTCTTTTCAAGCACACCTGGAACAATTATAAAAGTTATCTTCAATGAGACCACAAAGCAAAAATAAACAACAAGGAATTGATATAATACAGACCACATTCTCTAACTTCAATGCAATACAATTAGAAATAAATCAGTAAAATTTGAATCTTTACGTATTTAGGAGGAAATCTAATGTTTTCCCCTACACATATGGGAATTTAGTTATATATAGTATTAGCAAATACTATCTGTAGAATGCAGCTAAACAATTCAAATTTAAATCCATATACTGAGAAAAGAAAAATGAAAATAAACCATTCATATGTCTATCTCAAGAAGGTACCAAAACAGAGGGCAGATAGCAGAAGCCAGAAGAACTACAATCCTGCAGCCTATGGAACAAAAACCACATTCACAGAAAGATAGACAAGATGAAAAGGCAGAGGGCTATGTACCAGATGAAGGAACAAGATAAAAGCCCAGAAAAACAACTAAATGAAGTGGAGATAGGCAAACTTCCAGAAAAAGAATTCAGAATAATGATAGTCAAGATGATCCAGGACCTCGGAAAAAGAAGAGGCAAAGATCGAGAAGATGAAAGAAATGTTTAACAAAGACCTAGAAGAATTAAAGAACAAACAGAGATGAACAATACAATAATTGAAATGAAAAATACACTAGAAGGAACCAATAGCAGAATAACTGAGGCAGAAGAACAGATAAGTGACCTGGAAGACAGGATGGTGGAATTCACTGATGCAGAACAGAATAAAGAAAAAAGAATGAAAAGAAATGAAGACAGCCTAAGAGACCTCTGGGACAACATTAAACGCAACAACATTTACATTATAGGGGTCCCAGAAGGAGAAGAGAGAAAGGACCCTAGAAAATATTTGAAGAGATTATAGTGGAAAACTTCCCTAACATGGGAAAGGAAATAGCCACCCAAGTCCAGGAAGTACAGAGGGTCCAATACAGGAGAAACACAAGGAGAAACATGCCGAGACACATAGTAATCAAATTGGAAAAAATTAAACACAAATAAAAATTATTGAAAGCAGCAAGGGGAAAACGACAAATAACATACAAGGGAACTCCCATAAGGTTAAGGGCTAATTTCTCAGCAGAAACTCTACAAGCCAGAAGGGAGTGTCATGACATATTTAAAGTGATGAAAGGGAAGAACCTACAACCAAGATTACTCTACCTGTCACGGATCTCATTCAGATTTGATGGAGAAATCAAAAGCTTTACAGACAAGCAAAAGCTAAAAGAATTTAGAACCACCAAACCAGCTCTACAACAAATGCTAAAGGAACTTCTCTAAGTGTAAACACAATAGAAGAAAAGGACCTTCAAAAACAAACCCAAAACAATTAAGAAAATGGTAATGGGAACATACATATTGATAATTACCTTAAAGGTGAATGGATTAAATGCTCCAACCAAAACACAGAGGCTTGCTGAATGGATACAAAAACAAGACCCATATATATGCTGTCTACAAGAGAGCCACTTCAGACCTAGGGACACATACAGACTGAAAGTGAGGGGATGGGAAAAGATATTCCATACAAATGGAAATCAAAAGAAAGCTGGAGTAGCAATACTCATATCAGATAAAATAGACTTTAAAATAAAGAATGTTACAAGAGACACAGAAGGACACTACATAATGATCAAGGGATCAATCCAAGAAGACGCTATTACAATTATAAATATATATGCACCCAACATAGGAGCACCTCAATACATAAGGCAACTGCTACAGCTGTAAAAGAGGAAATTGACAGTAACACAATATTAGTGGGTGACTTTAACACCTCACTTGCACCAATGGACAGTTCATCCAAACAGAAAATTAATAAGGAAACACAAGCTTTAAATGACACAATAGACCAGATAGATTTAATTTACATTTATAGGACATTCCATACAAAAACAGAAGATTACACTTTCTTCTCAAGTGCACACAGAACATTCTCCAGGATAGATCACACCTTGGGTCACAAATCAAGCCTCAGTAAATTTAAGAAAATTGAAATCATATCAAGCATCTTTTCTGACCACAGTGCTATGAGATCAGAAATCAATTACAGGGAAAAAAACGTAAAAAATACAAACACATGGAGGCTAAACAATACCTTACTAAATAACGAACAGATCACTGAAGAAATCAAAGAAGAAATCAAAAAATACCTAGAGACAAATGACAATACGATGATCCAAAACCTATGGGATTCAGCAAAAGCAGTTCTAAGAGGGAAGTTTATAGCAATACAATCCTACCTCAAGAAATAACAAACATCTCAAATAAACAATCTAACCGTACACCTAAAGGAACTAGAGAAAGAACAAACAAAACCCAAAGTTACTAGAAGGAAAGAAATCATAAGATCAGAGCAGAAATAAATGAAATAGAAACAAAGAAAACAATAGCAGAGATCAATAAAACTAAAAGCTGGTTCTTTGAGAAGATAAACAAAATTGATAAACCATTAGCCAGACTCATCAAGAAAAAGAGGGAGAAGACTCAAATCAATAAAATTGGAAATGAAAAAGGAGAAGTTACAACAGACACCGCAGAAATACAAAGCATCCTAAGAGACTACTACAAGCAACTCTATGCCAATAAAATGGACAACCTGAAATAAATGGACAAATTCTTAGAAAGGTATAACTTTCCAAGACTGAACCAGGAAGAAATAGAACATATGAACAGACCAATCACAAGTAATGAAACTGAAATTGTGATTAAAAATCTTCCAACAAACAAAAGTCCAGGACCAGATGGCTCCACAGGTGAATTCTATCAAACATTTAGAAAAGAGCTAACACCCATCCTTCTCAAACTTTTCCAAAAAACTGCAGAGGAAGGAACGCCCCCAAACTCATTCTATGAGGCCACCATAACCCTGATACCAAAACCAGACAAAGACACTACAAAAAAAATTACAGACCAATATCACTCATGAATATAGATGCAAAAATCCTCAACAAAATACTAACAAACAGAATCCAGCAACACATTAAAAGGATCATACACCATGATCAAATGGGATTTATCCCAGGGATGCAAGGATTCTTCAATATATGCAAATCAATCAATGTGATACACCATATTGACAAATTGAAGAAGAAAAACCATATGATCATCTCAACAGATGCAAAAAAGCTTTTGACAAAATTCAACACCCATTTATGATAAAAACTCTCCAGAAAGCGGGCATAGAGGGAACCTACCTCAACATAATAAAGGCTATATACAACAAACCCTCAGCAAACATCATTCTCAATGGTGAAAAACTGAAAGCATTTCCTCTAACATCAGGAACAAGACAAGGATGTCCACTCTCACCACTATTATTCAACATAGTTTTGGACGTCCTAGCCACGGCAATCAGAGATGAAAAAGAAATAAAAGGAATACAAATTGGAAAAGAAGAAGTAAAACTGTCACTGTTTGCAGATGACATGATACTATACATAGAGAATCCTAAAGCTGCCACCAGAAAACTACTAGAGCTAATCAATGAATTTGGTAAAGTTGCAGGATACAAAATTAATGCACAGAAATCTCTTGCATTCCTATACACTAATGATGAAAAATCTTAAAGAGAAATTAAGGAAACACTCCCATTTACCACTGCAACAAAAAGAATAAAATACCTAGGAATAATCCTACCTAGGGAGACAAAAGACCTGCATGCAGAAAACTATAAGACACTGATGAAAGAAATTAAAGATGATACAAACAGATGGAGAGATATACCATGTTCTTGGATTGGAATAATCAATATTGTGAAAATGACTATACTACCCAAAGCAATCTACAGATTCAATGCAATTCCTATCAAATTACCAATGGCATTTTTTACAGAACTAGAACAAAAAATCTTAAAATTTGTATGGAGACACAAAAGACCCCGAATAGCCAAAGCAGTCTTGAGGGAAAAAAACTGAGTTGGAGGAATCAGACTCCCTGACTTCAGACTATACTACAAAGCAACAGTAATCAAGACAATATGGTACTGGCACAAAAACAGAAATATAGATCAATGGAACAGGATAGAAAGCCCAGAGATAAACCCATGCACCTATGGTCAACTAATCTATGACAAAGGAGGCAAGGATATACAATGGAGAAAAGACAGTCTCTTCAATAAGTGGTGCTGGGAAAACAGGACAGCTACATGTAGAAGAATGAAATTAGAACACTCCTTAACACCATACACAAAAATAAACTCTAAATGGATTAGAGACCTAAAGGTAAGACTGGACACTATAAAACTCTTAGAGGAAAACATAGGAAAAACACACTTTGACATAAATCACAGCAAGATCTTTTTTGATCCACCTCCTAGAGTAATGGAAATAAAAACGAAAATAAACAAATGGGATCCAATGAAACTTAAAAGCTTTTGCAAAGCAAAGGAAACTACAAACAAGATGAAAAGACAACCCTCAGAATGGGAGAAAATATTTGCAAATGAAGCAACTGACAAAGGATTAATCTCCAAAATATATAAACAGCTCATGCAGCTCAATATTAAAAAAACAAACAACCCAATCCAAAAATGGGCAGAAGACCAAAATAGACATTTCTCCAAAGAAGACATACAGATGGCCAAGAAGCACAAGAAAAGCTGCTGAACATCACTAATTATTAGAGAAATGCAAATCAAAACTACAATGAGGTATCACCTCACACCAGTTAGAGTGGGCATCATCAGAAAATCTACAAACAACAAATGCTGGAGAGGGTGTGGAGAAAAGGGAACCCTCTTGCACTGTTGGTGGGAATGTCAATTGATACAGCCACTATGGAGAACAGTATGGAGGTTCCTTAAAAAACTAAAAATAGAATTACCATATGACCCAGCAATCCCACTACTGGGCATATACCCAGAGAAAACCATAATTCAAAAAGACACATGCACCCCAAAGTTCATTGCAGCATTATTTACAACAGCCAGGACATGGAAGCAACCTAAATGCCCATCGACAAATGAATGGATAAAGAAGATGTGGTACATATATACAATGGAATACTACTCAGCCTATTTATTACAGCGAAATTAGGTCATTTGTAGAGAAGTGGATGGATCTAGAGACTGTCATCCAGAGTGAAGTAAGTCAGAAAGAGTAAAACAAATATTGTATATTAATGCATATACGTGGAACCTAGAAAAATGGTACAGATGAACCAGTTTGCAGGGCAGAAATTGAGACATAGATGTAGAGAGCAAACATATGGACACCAAGGGGAGAAAGTGGGGTGGGGGGGGGCTTGGGGTGGTGGGATGAATTGGGAGATTGGGATTGACATGTATACACTAATATGTATAAAATGGATAACTAATAAGAACCTGCTGTATAAAAAAATAAATAAAATTCAGAAAAAAGAGGTACCAAAAAAAAAAAAAAAGGAATTAAGAAAGCAGTGTCAAAGAGTTAAAATTAATGAAATAGGAAACAAAGATTCATAGTGATGACTAATAAAACCAAATTCTAATTCTTTGAAAAGACTAATAAAGTAGGTAAACCATAAGAAAAAAGAGAACAAAGAAAAATATTAGTATAAAGAAGAAGTTTTAAAGATCAGGGAAAATATGAACTTTTATGCCAATAAATTATAATTTCCCAGAAAAACATATGATGTACAAAAATTGACTCAAAAAGAAATAGAAAAGCAGGGTATAAAATAATATATCCATGTTTTCATCTGGCACTTGTTTCATTTTTTATATTAAATCTTTTTTTTTTTTTTTTTTTTCTTTTTTTCAGTACACGGGCCTCTCACTGTTGTGGCCTCTCCCGTTGCGGAGCACAGGCTCTGGACGCGCAGGCTCAGCGGCCATGGCTCACGGGCCCAGCTGCTCCGCGGCACGTGGGATCTTCCCGGACCGGGGCACGAACCCGCGTCCCCTGCATGGGCAGGAGGACTCTCAACCACTACGCCGCCAGGGAAGCCCTACATTAAATCTTTTTATTTATTTGGAGTCATTTTGTTATATGGTGTGAACCATGGCTCCAGCTTTGTACCCTGATGTCTCTCCAGCTGTTCCACCCTATCACTCAGTTTATTCATTTACTGAATAGTACAACTTTCCCCCACTGAATTGAAATGGCATTTTTGTTAAATGCTAATATCCCATACGTGGGACTTCCTTGGCAGTCCAGTGGTTAAGAATCCACACTTCCACTGCAGGGGGCCCCAGTTTGATCCCTGGTTAGAGAACTAAACTCCCCCGTGCCACATCGTGTGGCCAAAAAATAATAATAAAAATCCCATATGCAGTTCATTTCTAGATTCATATTCAGTTCCACTTGTCTGTCCCTTTTTTCTCTTAAAAAAAAGGAGGGGTTATAATATGTTGTACCATCTGGTAAAGCTTTTTTTTTTGCGGTACGCGGGCCTCTCACTGTTGTGGCCTCTCCCGTTGCGGAGCACAGGCTCTGGACGTGCAGGCTCAGCGGCCATGGCTCACGGGCCCAGCCGCTCCGCGGCATGTGGGGTCTTCCCGGACCGGGGCACGAATCCGTGTCCCCTGCATCGGCAGGCGGATTCTCAACCACTGCGCCACCAGGGAAGCCCCCATCTGGTAAAGCTTTGATCTTAAAACCAGACATGATAAGGAAAGTAAGCTATAGGCCTATATTATTTGAATACAGCCATAAAAATTCTCAATAAAATACCAGCAAACTAAATCAAGCAATATATAAGCAAGCAATGCATCAGGATCAAGCAGGGCATCTGCAAGGAATGTAAAGGTGGTTTCATCTCAAAATTCTGTTAACGTAATTCACCAACTTTTATTTAAAGGAGAAAACCATTTAATCATCTCATAAGCTGCAGGAAAACTATTTAGTAAGATTCAATACTAATTTTTGGAAGACTCTTGGCAAACTAGGAAAAAAAGGGAACCTCCTTAACTTAATAACAGAAAACTACCCAAACCTAAAATGAACATTGCATTTCATGGTAAAATGTTAGAAGCGTTTCCTTAGAGATGCCTATTATCCCCACTTCTATTTGACATTGTGCTAAAGATCTTAGTACAATGTGACAAGAAAAACAAAGCGTATATGGATTGGGAAGGAGAAAATAACTAGCATTACTCACTGATAATATGATTCTCTACACAGAAAATCCAAGAATCTACAGTCAAATTACTAGAACTGATTGAGTTCCACAAGGTTACAAAAAACAAAAAATAGTGTTCCTGAATACCAGCAACAAATAATGAGAAAATGTGGCTTTTCAAAGAAACCATTTAAAACAGCAACAGAAACTACAGGTGTCTGAGAATACACCAGTTGAAAGATTGTAAAACTTTATATAGAGATTATGACATTTTGTTAATGGACATAAAAGAAAAATCTAAGTAAGAGAAGAAATATACCACATTCACAGATGTGAAGAGCTACTATCATAAAGATATCAATTTCATTCCAAAGCAATGTCCACATTAAATGAAATTTTATAACAGAGGTTGTTTGTGGAACTTTGCAAGGTGATTCTAAAATTCTTATGGGGCTTCCCTGGTGGCGCAGTGGTTGAGAATCTGCCTGCCAATGCAGAGGACACGGGTTCGAGCCCTGGTCTAGGAAGATCCCACATGCCGCGGAGCAACTGGACCCATGAGCCACAACTACTGAGCCTGCGCGTCTGGAGCCTGTGCTCCGCAACAAGAGAGGCTGCGATAGTGAGAGGCCCGCACACCGCAATGAAGAGTGGCCCCTGCTCGCCGCAATTAGAGAAAGCCCTCGCACAGAAACGAAGACCCAACACAGCTAAAAATAAATAAATAAATAAATATTTTTTTAAATAAATAAAATTCTTATGGAAGAATGAACAGAATTATAAGGATGGACTCACCCAACGAGATATTGGAATTACTATAAAGCTTTGGTACTAGCTCAGGGGTTGACAAAGACTAATGCAATTGTAATGGACTGAATGTTTGTGTACCCCCAAAATTCATATGCTGAGGGCTTCCCTGGTGGCGCAGTCATTGAGAGTCTGCCTGCCGATGCAGGGGACGCGGGTTCGTGCCCCGGTCCGGGAAGATCCCACATGCCGCGGAGCGGCTGGGCCCGTGAGCCATGGCCGCTGAGCCTGTGCATCCGGAGCCTGTGCTCCGCAACGGGAGAGGCCACGACAGTGAGAGGCCCGCGTATCGCAAAAAAAAAAAAAAAAATTCATATGCTGAAATCCTAATCCCCAGTGTGGCTATACTTGCATATGAGGACTCCAGAGTGGTAATTAAGATTAAATGAGATCCTAAGGGTCTGATAGGATTAATGTCCCTATAAAAAAAGACAACAGAGACCTCCCTCCCACTTCCTCTCCCCTATCCCTCCCTCCACCTCCTCTCCATGGAAAGGCCATATGAGAAAATGGTGAGAAGGCAGCCAGGCAAACCAGGAAGAGAGTCCTCACCAGAAACTGAATTTGCTGGCACCTTGAACATGGACTTCTGGCTTCCAGAACTGTGGGAAAATAAATGTCTGTTGTTTAAGCCACCCAGTCTGTGGCATTTTGTTATGGCAGCCTGAGCAGACTAATATAGGAATAAGAAAGAGAACCCAGAAATAGACCTACATACATATGGTAACTTGGCATATGACAGAGGTGGCATAACACAGCTGAATGGAGTATTTAATAAATGTTCTTGGGACCATGAGAAAGAGAGAGAAAGAGAAACTATACATACCATTAAAATTACAACTTTACAACAGAAGACATCATAAACAAAATTTTTAAAACAAGCCAATAGAAAAATGGGGTAAGGGATATGGATAGACAGGAAACCCAACTGCCTAAAACATGTTTCTAAAAATGCTTGCTTATTAGCCAGCGATCAGAAAATTAAAACAACAATGAGGTACCATTTCAGCTCACCAGATGGGCAAAAATAAATGAGCGTGGTAATCCTGGGCTTTGGCAAGGACATGGGAAACAGGAGCCCCTATACATTTGCGGGCATGAGTGGACACTGGCACAAGCCCTTTAGAGAGAAACCTGGCAATACCTCAACAAGGAAAAGATGTGCATGGGAGGCACAGACAAGAGTGTTCACTGCAGGCACAGTTGGCAATAATAATTTCCTAAAAGGGAGAAACATCCTAATGTCTCCAGTTTGTTTTATTCATACATCAGCTAAAATTAATGAATTCAATCTCATTAATCTCAATCTCATATATTTCTCAAAATGGGTAAATCTCAAAAAAAGTTTAAGTTTAAAAAGTTTAACAAGCACTTGCTATAAGATATATCTTTTAATTTAAATTTTTGAAACACAAAATAGTATATATTGTTTATGAATATATAATATGGAGGAAAATACTACTATGCCCTTGGGAAGACTACCCAGACTTGGAACACATGCAGAAGGCAGGGAAAGGGATGGAATGGCGAGACTGTAGCTCATTCCATAAAGTTTTTTGTTTTGTTTTTGTTTTTGTTTTGAGAGCCTGAGGCAAATATTGTAAAACATTAACATCTGTTTAATCTCAGTGGGTCACGGCTGGTGGAGGTGGGAGTGGGGATGGGATGTTCTATTATTTTCTGTATGTTTGAAGTGTATTAAAATCCAAAACGAAGAGGAAAAGAAAAGGGCTGAGACAAAGTGGCCAGGGAAGTACAACCCCCAGAAAATGGCATCAGAGAAATCAAGGGGAAAGATGGGCGTCACCCAGCACTGCAGGGTCAGCTGCTGCCCATGGGATTAAGAGGATGCGCAAGCTCTGGGCCAGCATCACCTCAGGAGTGATGAGGGAGGAAGCCAGCTTGCTGTGGCCCTGGCTTGGCCAACTTTGAGTTAAGTTTGGCTGTGCCAGGGAGTGACAGTGGGTGGTACTTGAGGGGAAGGCAGCATGGGAGGCAGCCCTTTTGCCCAGTCTGGGAACATCTGGACCTTGTCAGTATAGGGTAAAGGAAACAAATATGGAGCAAGGGCAGGACTGTGGCCGCAGGGACAGGAAGGAGGGTGGATGTTGGAGGAAGTGATGTGGCCTTGCAAAGGTGGGGTGGGGGGGGGGGTCGGTGTCTAAGAAGTAAGGTGGGGGAAGGGGTGAGCAGCGGGGGAAGAGGCAGCTGCCAGGCTCCCAATGAAGGACCAGAGTCCAACAGAACCTCCTGCCAGCAACACAGCCCACCCTGGATTCAGAAAAAGGAGATGGCCTTCAGAGTAGAAAGATGTTGTGAGGTGGTACCCAAGCAGAACATCAATTAGTTGGAGACTCGTGCATTTATTTAAGTGGGCACTGGAAGGGGGGAAAACATAGCCACCAAATGTGTGATTTCACAGACGGGATGGTAGCCGAGGCAGCCCGTAAAAGCAGTTAAGCATCCTGGATTTTGTGTCTCAACTCAAAGAGTCCAGCTGGTAGGCCACAGGTATGTCCACCTAGCCCAGTAAATATTCATCTTCCTATATATATTTTTAAAATCAGGCAGAAGTTTGAAAACCATCCCTTTGGAGGAAGCTAGGCCAGGTCTGGTGTTGATGGGGCCTCGGCTCTAAGGCCGACTCATCTCTCCCATGCTTTCAGGACCTTCTCAACGACCTGTTCTCCTGTACTTTCCTCGTGGGGGCCGCCATCTTTGCAGTGAAAAGTCGGCAAACCATGCCAATGCACTACGTTTATGGTGTGGTGAGTCTTTCATGTTGGGCTGTTTATTTGTTCAGAAATCACCTCATTTGGAGAATGGTTATTTCCCCCTAAGGAAAAGGGTCTCTTTTCACAAAATGTTGGGATCCAAGCAAAGTTTAAAGGTAAAGTGGGTCAACGTTTCTGGGGGAGAAGCCATTGAAAGGAAGATGATGTCCAGGGAGCCCACCCAGCTAAGAGCTTCCCCCTAGAAGCTTGCCTGCCGGCCCCAGAGCCAAGGGCGCCGCCCATGCGGGCGGGGTCCAAAGAGAGAAAGAAAATGTGGTGAGGTGACCGGCTGCTGGGATGGGGATCAGAATCGGGGAGCTGAGGCCAGGGGAAGGGCAAACCCAAAGTCTCTCTGGGGTCTGGCAGCTTGAGGGGTCAAGGAAAGGGGTTAAACAGCACCTACGGACAATCACAAGTCGGGAAGGAACTGTGACAGCTTTGGAAGGAAAAGCACAAGTAACGAGGATTCTTTTGTTTCCCAGATCCTTATCGGTGTGGCTGCACTTTTTGCTTTAATTGATATTTGTCTTCAAAAGAAACACTTCAGAAGCAAGAAGGTCAAAAGGAATGTGCTGACTCCTCCAAGACAGGATAAAGAGGGCGAAAAGCCAAAGGAAGGAGAAAAACCAGGGGAAGCAGGCAAGGGGAGGTCAACGGTACCACCGCCGCCGCCGCCGCCACCGCCACCGCCGCCCGCCAACGGCGGCAAGAAGTGAGGCCGAGGCGCCCGGGGTCGGAAGTGGCTGTGTATCTTACCGCAAAACATGTTTCCACTGTCTAACTTGTCCTTTCTCTAGAATGGTCTTCTTTTCCATTTCAACAACTCTACCTTTGCTTGGAAAAGAAATTTCTCCTTAAATGGATTTTAAAAGCTTAAAGCTGATGTAAACGTTATTTTGTTCATTCAACAAGAGTAGCCGAAGGTTTTGGTGCAGAGTGCGAGGCTGGAGCGGGGCCTCTGGAGGTGCTCGCAGGGCACGGAGGGTTTGGGGGACCAGAGGCGTGGGTGATAGCAGCTGTCAACACCGACCAGCCAAAGGGGGCCACAGGAGAACGAGAGAATGGAAAAGAAAAGGCTGCATTTTGTTTTCACGTTACATTTCTATACATTTCAGGAACAGGGGAAAACAGACATATCGCTCTCCAGGGTCTCTGCACAGAGAGGAAAAAGAAAGCAAGAGGCATTGGCACAAAACAGTTAGAAACCTCTGGAGGTGGTCGTGCTCTCCTGGTGTCAAAATGTCAGGAAATCCAGACCAAGTGAAAAATAAGATTTTCAAGGTCAACATAAAAAGGACCTGATTTTTTTAGTACTTGAAAACACAACTAAAGCACAAGTGCCTGGAAGGTGGTGAAGATGGCAGAGGAGGAGGACACTGAGCTCACCTCCCCCTAGGAATACATCAAACCTACATCTACAGGGGGAGCAATTCTCACTGAAAACAAGTTGGACGCTGGCAAAATACTCTTACACAACCCAAGCTGTAAAGATAGATCCATACAGAGTTGGGTAGAAGGGAAGAGAAGCGATCAGGTCGGGACCTATACCCCTGGGAGGGGACACAGAAGAGGAGGGGGATTACACAGGCTCAGAGATCCTCCCTGGGGAGTGAGCAGTTCAAACCACATATGGGAACAGCCCACCCCTGGGCTCTGACACCAGGAGTCTCCGTAGCTGGTTTGAAAACTACTGAGACTAACAGGAAGGGGGTAAGAAACCTAGACTCGCCTCGTGAAGAGCATACATATGCTTCCTGACTCCCGAGAGCAAGACAGAGCAAGCATATTGAAATTGCCCAGAGCTCTAGCCAGTTTCCCACAACTGCCCCTGCGTGTGCCCCAGTCCACGACGAGCGCCTGCTCCAGCCTTTCTTGCTTCAGCACTCCTCCCCTCTGGGGTGAAGGTGTCAATACTAGGATGGAGGAGAGTGTGCACTTAGAGGGAACCTGAATTTTAGGGCTTCTGCTCTAGTACCTTGGGACCCTCCCCAACCCCGTATAGGGCAGTGTCAGCCACTGAGCAGAGGAGAAGCACTGGCTCACACCAGGCTCTGGCTCTAGCCCCTTCATCTCCAGCCCCACCTTCGACCTCCCAGCCCCATCTCCAGCTGTGTGTGACAGCTGCCAGCACACCCTGGGGAAAGATGTGACCCATGCTCATTTCAAATCCCGCTTTCCCACCAAAGCCACTGGGCACACGTAGTCTGCATAGGGACGCTCCCACACAAGGACACCCCTTCAAGACCAGAACAGGTAACTGTTTCACCTAATTTCATAGAGAGAAAGTTAAGCAAAATGAGAGACAGAGGGATTTGTTTCAAATGAAAGAATAAGAAAGAAAAGAAAAGCCTGCTGTATAGCACTGCTGTATAGGAAACTCTACTCGATACTCTTTAATGGCCTATATGGGAAAAGAATCTAAAAAAAAAAGTGGATAGGGCTTCCCTGGTGGCGCAGTGGTTGAGAGTCCGCCTGCCGATGCAGGGGACACAGGTTCGTGCCCCGGTGTGGGAAGATCCCACATGCCGCGGAGCGGCTGGGCCCGTGAGCCATGGCCGCTGAGCCTGCGCGTCCGGAGCCTGTGCTCCGCAACGGGAGAGGCCACAACAGTGAGAGGCCCACGTACTGGAAAAAAAAAAAAAAAAAAGGTGGATATATGTATAACTGATTCACTTTGCTGTACACCTGAAACTAACACAACACTGTAAATCAACTATACTCCAAAAAACATTTTTAAACTGAAAAAAACAACTAATGAAACAGGGATAATTTACCAGTTAAAGAGTTCAAAGCATTTGTAACAAGAATGCTAACTGAATCAGGGAAAAGAACAGGTGAACACAGTGAGAATTTTAACAAGGAACTAGAAAATATAAAAAAGAACCAGTCAGGGAGTTCCCTGGTGGTCCAGTGGGAGAGAATCCACCTTCCAATGCAGGGGACACGGGTTTGATCCCTGGTCGGGTAACTAAGATCTCACATGCCACGGGGCAACTAAGCCCGTGCGCCACAACTACTGAGCCTGCACACCTCAATGAGAGAGCCGGCGTGCTGCAGACTACAGAGCCCACATGCCCTGGAGCCCACGCGCCACAACCAGAGAGAGAAAACCCGCACACCACAACTAGAGAGAAGCCTGAGCGCTGCAACAAACAGACGGCACACCGCAGCAAAAGATCCCTCAGGCCTCAATGAAGATCCCTCATGCCTCAATGAAGACCCCTCATGCTGCAACTAAGACCCAACACAGCCAAACAGACAAATAAATAAATAAGTATATATATTTAAAAAAGAACTGGTCAGAGCTGAAGAATAAAATAACTGAAATGAAAAGCACACTAGAAGGAATTAACAGCAGACTAGGTGATACAGAAGAACACATAAGTGATCTGGAAAGTAGAAAAATGGAAATCAGTCAGAACACCAAAATGAAAATTTTTTAAAGATGAGAATAGTTTAAGGGAACTCTGGGACAAGATCAAGCGTACTAACTAACATTCACAGGAGGAAAAGAGAGAGGGAAAAGGGTAAAAAAAAATTTTTGATGAAATTATGGCTGAAAACTTCCCAAACCTGAAGAAAAAGATATCCAGTACAGGAATCACAGAGAGTTCCAAACAAGATGATCCCAAAGAGACCCACACCAAGATATATCACAATTAAAATGTCAAAAGTTAAAGAGAAAATTCTAAAGGCAGCAAGAGAAAAACAAAGAATCACACACAAGGGAACCCCCCCATAAGGCTATCAGCTGATTCTTCTGTAGAAACTGTGCAGGCCAGAAGGGAAGTGGCATAATATATTTAAAGAGCTGAAAGGGAAAAACCTACAATCTAGGATACTCTACCCAGCAAGATTATCATTCAGAATTGAAATTAGAACATTTTCTCACACCACATACAAAAATAAACTCAAAATAGATTAAAGACCTAAATGTAAGACTGGAAACCATAAAACTAGAAGAAAACACATGCAGAACACTATGACATAAATCATAGCAACATTTTATTTTGGATCTGTCTCCTAAGGCAAAGGAAACGAAAGCAAAAACAAATAAGTAATTAAACTTAAAAGCTTTTGCACAGCAGAGAAAACCATCAACAAAATGAAAGGACAACCTACTGAATGGGAGAAAATATTTGCAAATGATATGACCGATAAGGAGTTAATATCTGAAATATATAAACAGCTCATACAACTCATATCAAAAAAAACAACCTGATTAAAAACTGGGCAAAAGACCTAAAATAGACATTTATGTACACACACACACATACACATACATACATACACACACATACATACATACATACATACATACATACATACAATGGAATATTACTCAGCCATAAAAAAGAATGAAATTTTGCCATTTGCAACAACATGGTAGACCTGGAGGATATTGTGCTTAGTAAAATAAGTCAGACAGAGAAAGACAAACACTGTATGTTATCACTTATCTGTGGAATCTAAAAAATAAAACAAATGAATATAACAAGATAGAAACAGACTCACAATATAGAAAACAAACTAGTGGTTACCAGTGGGGTGTGGGAAGTGGCAAGGGGCAAGATAGAGGTAGGGGATTTAAGTTTATAAAATAAATAAGCTACAAGCATATATTTTATAGCATGGGGAATATAGCCAATATTTTATAATAATTTTAAATGGAGTATAATCTATAAAAATATTAAGTCACTATATCCTACACCTGAAATGAATATAATATTGTAAGTCAACTATACATCAAGAAAGAAAAAAGAACAAGGAAAAATACTGTGAAAGAAATGGAAACAGTAGTTGCCTCAGGAGGTGGAGAATGGGCAGGAAGGAGCTCATGGGAGTATGAGAAAGTTTTATATCTTAATTGGGGGAACTGGTTACAAAGGTGTATACATTTGTCAAAACATCCAGCTGTATACTTAAGATCTGTGTGTTTCATCATAGGTAAATTTTATCAAAAAGCATAAGCTAAATATGACTGTGCTCAGAATTAAGTGGAAAAGGGTGGACCTTGCTAAACTCCTTTGTGTAGCCACTCCTCTCCATCCCTGGGAGTGCCTCTCTGAAGCAGGAAGTTTCTCCACATCCAATCAGAGAAGTCGTGATGTGCTGGTAGCCACTTGTCCTGCTGAGAAGGGGACTCCCTGTCAGTGACATGGTCACCAGAGACTGCAGGAAGATGCCCCTTCACAGCAAAACTGCACCAGGTGAGTATCTGCCAGGAACAGCCAGCGAGTGGGCATATCACCTATGGATCTAGTAGAAATGCAGATTCTGAAAAATCCTAACTAGTACATTCAGAATAAAGATGGATGCTGTGTCCTTAAAACAAGAAAGACTGTAAAAAAAAAAAAAAGGGCAATAAGCTAACAATAGTTTTTGGGGGGAGTGGTGGGGGGAACATGACAAAGATTTTAAAATTTAACAGAAAGTTTGAATACAGTGAAAAATCAGTGCTCTGGAAGATAAAAGTCCCGGAAAGCTCCCAGAAGGTAAGCAAAAAAGGCAAGGAGATTATTTTAGAAGAACTTAAGAGGTTCAACAACCATCTCAAAGGGATCCCAGAATGCGAGAACAGAAAAAAAGGGAGGGAAGAAAATAACCAAAGAAACAACTGGAAAACATTCAGCTATAGAAAAGCTAAAATCTTCTGATGTAAAGGGGCCACCTAGTGGTGAGAAAGTTTACTGGAAAAGGATCCTCACGTCCACATTTCTTGGTGAAATACGGGAACTCTAAAGATAAAGAGAAAATCCTAAAAGTTTTCAGAGAGAGAGAAAAACAGCAAAAAGATGTTACTGAGAAGAGAACAATACCAAACATCAAAGGCCACCCTGGATATTAGAAAACAGTGAAGCAGTAGCTTCAAGGTTTGGAGGGAACTAGCAATTAAGTGGAAAAGCAAATAAAAGACTTCCCCGCCCCTGCCCCCACAACCCGTAATGACTCCAAGATTACCACTGACAAATACTTGCTAAAAAAAATAAATAAAAACGAAAGGCATAATACAACAAAAAAGGTGTGGTTTTGGGGGTTTTTTTTGTTTTGCTTTTTTAAATTGTAAGGGGAATTCCCTTTGTCAAATCCTTTATTTAGCTATAAAAAAAGCAAAAGAAGAAAATGAAAAAAGAACTGCACCTCAATTCAACTTGAAATGTATGATAAAATATCAGACGTATCAACTTGAAATTTATGGTAAAATACACATAAACTATACCATTAGTGACATCTAGTACATTCACAATATTCTGCAACCATCACCACCCATCTAGTTCCAGAACGTTTTCCTCACTCCAAAAAGAAGCCCTGTACCCACTAAGAAATCACTCCCCATTCCCTCCTCTTCCCAGCGCCTGGCAACCAGTAACTTCCTTTCTGTGTCTATGGATTTGACTACTTCGGGTATTTCATGTAAATGGAGTCATACAATATGTGGACTTTTGTGTCTGGCTTCTTGTCAAGGTATAGTGTGTATCAGTACTTTGTTACTTTTTAAAAAGGGATAATTAAACGTTTTATTGAGGTAAAATTTACATAATATAAAATTAACCATTCTAAAGTGAACAATTCAGTAACAATTCATTTGTTACATTCACATACTTGATGTATGAAGAACCAGACAATGTCTCATGAAGGAAAAGACAAACAACAGAAAGTAATCCCAATAACACAAATGTTAGGATAATTAAACAGATTTGAAAGAGAACATTATAACCATGCTCTAAGAATGCATGAAATAAATGGAAAGATAGAAAGTCTTAGAGGAGAAATAGAATATAATTTTTTAAAAAAGAATCAAGTGGGAATTTAAAAACTGATAACAATAACCAAAATACAAAACTCACTGGATGGGCTTAATGGCAGAATGGAGATGACAGAATAAAGAGTTAGTGAACTTGAAAGATCAATAGAAATTATCCAATCTTAGCAAAAGGGAGTAAAAAGATCAAAACAAAATGAACAGAGTCTCGGGGACTTTAGAGATAATTCCAAAAGGTCTAACATTTGTATAAATAGATACTTAGAGGAGAAAGAGTGTGGGAAAAAAGTTGAAAAAATGATAACTGACAACTTCCCCAAACTGGCAGAAGACATAAATTGGCAGTTTCAAGTTCAGTAAATTCCAAATAGAATAAATTCAAAAAATCCACGTCCAGATACATCATAATCAAATTTCTAAGAACTAAAAATGAAGAAAAAACTCTTGAAAGCAGCCAGAGGAAAATGATGCATTACTTATAGAGAAACAGCAATTTGAATAATTGAGGATTTCTTATCACAGACCGTGGAACACAGAAGGAAGTGGCACATTTTTCAAGTGCTGAAAGAAATTAACTGTCAATCCAGAATTCCATATCCAGTGAAATTACTTTTCACCAAGGAAGGCAAAATAAAGACATTCTCGAAAAGAGTAAAACTAAGAGAAAGCATTTCCAGCCGTTCTACTCTGAAAGAACTGCCAAAGGAAGTTCTTCAGACAGAAGGGAAATTATACCAGAGGAAAATACGGAATTTCAAAGATGAAGGATGAGCAACAGAAATAGTAAATATCTGGGTAAACAGAATATCCTTCTCCTTGAGTTCTTTAAAATGATTTTTGAAAGCAAAAATCATAACATTATCTGATGGGATTTCCAATGTATGTAGATATAATATGTAGATGTAATATGTATGACAACTATAGCATAAAGAGGGGAGGACAAAAGAACAAATATGGTGGTCAGGTTTCTACACTGTACTTGAAGTGGTAAAAAATTAATTCTTTGTAGACTGTGAAAAGTTAGACACGTACTTGCAATCCCTATAGAAAACACTAAAAAAACTGGACAAAGAGATAGAGTAAAAAAACCTCAGTAGGTAAGTTACAATGGAATACTAAAAAATATTCAAATAATCCAAAATGAGGCAGAAAATGAGAAATGAGAACAAAAAGAAGGAACAAATGGACAAAAAATGGTAGATCCAAATCCAAATATACAAATAATTACATTAAATATAAATGGTCTAAATACACCAGTCAAAATAGATAAATTGCCAGATGGATAAAAAAATTTTAAAAAAAGACCCAACTATATGCCATCTGCAGGAAACCCACTTTAAATATAGTGCTATAGTTAGATTAAAAATAAAATGATGGGAAAAGATATTCAGTGCAAACACCAATCAAAAGAAAACTGGAGGGCTTCCCTGGTGGCACAGTGGTTGAGAGTCCGCCTGCCGATGCAGGGGACACGGGTTCGTGCCCCGGTCCGGGAAGATCCCACATGCCACGGAGTGGCTGGGTCTGTGAGCCATGGCCGCTGAGCCTGCGCGTCTGGAGCCTGTGCTCCACAATGGGAGAGGCCACAACAGTGAGAGGCCCGCGTACCGCAAAAAAAAAAAAAAAAAAAAAAAAAAAACTGGAATGCCAATATTAATATCGGACAAAGTATAAAGCAAAGAAAATCACCAGGGATAAAAGAGACACTATGTAACAATGAAAGGGTCAATTTGCTTTATGAAGAAGATATAACAATACTAAATGTTCCTAAAAACAGAGCCTCAAAATGTATAAAGCAAAAACTGACTGAACTGAAAAGAAAAATGGACAAATCCACAGTTATTGTTGAAGATGTCAACTCTTCTCTCAAAAATTGATAGAACAGGTACAGAGGAAATCATCAAGGATATAGAAGAACTAAACACCACCACCAATCAATTGAATCTAATTGACATTTACAGAACATTTCACTCAACAAACACACTTTCTTTTCAAGCATACATAGAGAATTCACCAAGATGGACTATATCCTTAATCACAGAACAAATCTCAATACATTTAAAAGAACTGAAATCATACAAAGTATGTTCTCTGACCATAACAGAATTAAACTGGAAATTAATAACATAAAGATAAGGAGAAAACCTCCAAATGTTTAGAAATTAAACAACACACTGATAAATAATCTGTGGGTCAAAGATAAAGCCTCAAGAGAAATTAGAAAATATTTTGAAGTAAGCAAAAATGAAAACACAACATATTAAAATTTATGAGATGAAACTAAAGTAGTACTTAGAGATTTATTGCATCAAATACTTATATGAGAAATGTATAAACAAGAATGCCGGGAACTTCCCTGGTGGTCCAGCGGCTACGACTCCATGCTCCCAATGCAGGGGGCCCCAGTTCGATTCCTGGTCAGGGAGCTAGATCCCACGTGCCACAACTGAGAGTTTGCATGCCGCAACTAAATATCCCATGTGCCGCAACTAAGACCTGGTGCAGCCAAATAAATAAATAAATATTTTTTTAAAAAACACGGATGCCAGATAAATGCTAACAAAAAGAAAGTAGGGGTGGTGAACTTAATATTAAGTGAAACAGAATTCAAAGCTAAAGGCATTCACTAGGAAAAAGATGTTTTATTAAGATAATATCTAATAAAAATGACTATATGCTAGGCACTGTTCTAAGATACATTAACACATTTCATCCCTACAGTAGTCATATGACTTAGGTAATATTATTCTCCTCATCTTGCAGATGGAGGAAACTGAGAACAGAGAAGTTAAGAAAGTGGTAGAACCAGTGCTTATGCTCTTAATTGTTATACTCCACTGAACAAAATTATGTTAACATTTGTTCATCTAACATCATATCTTAAAAAAAAAAAAGCTCGGGCTTCCCTGGTGGTGCAGTGGTTGAGAGCCTGCCTGCCGATGCAGGGGTCACGAGTTCGTGCCCTGGTCCGGGAAGATCCCACATGCCGCGGAGCGGCTGGGCGGCTGGGCCCGTGAGCCATGGCCGCTGAGCCTGTGCGTCCGGAGCCTGTGCTCCGCAACGGGAGAGGCCACAACAGTGAGAGGCCCGCATACCGCAAAAAAAAAAAGCTCAAAAACTATTAGAAATGCAAAGACAGAGTAAGAAACCTAGAACCTTAGTGAGGGCTTCCCTGGTGGTGCAGTGGTTAAGAATCTGCCTTTCAATGCAGGGGACACGGGTTTGAGCCCTGGTCTGAGAAGATCCCACATGCCATGGAGCAACTAAGCCCAGGCACCACAACTACTGAAGCCCACACACCTAGAGCCCATGCTCCGCAACAAGAGAAGCCACTGCAATGAGAAGCCCGCACACCACAACAAAGAGTAACCCCCACTCGCCACAACTACAGAAAGCCTGTGCACAGCAGTGAAGACCCAACACAGCCAAAAATAAATAAATAAAAATAAAACCTTAGTGAGTAGCTTCAATATACCTGTTTTAATAAGTCAAATATATCAAGTAAAAAAAGTATAAGTATACAGAAGGTTAAAATTACATACTTAATAAGATATATAATGGATACATAGATAAATTTTGTACCCAACAAATAAGAGAAAATATTCACATGGAACATTTACAAAAGTTGACTCTCTGTTTATTAGGACACAAATCTTAACAAATTCCAAAAAGCAGAACATATAGAACTATTCTCTGAATAAAATACATAAAATTAGAAACTAACCATAATGTACAGTCCAAAATTTATCTAATTAAAAATGTAAAAATACCTTTTTAAAATTATTCTTGGGGGACTTCCCTGGTGGCGCAGTGGATAAGACTCTGCGTTCTCAATGCAGGGGGCCCAGGCTTGATCCCTGGTCAGGGAACTAGATCCCACATGCATGCCGCAACTAAGGAGCCCGCCTGCCGCAACTAAGACCAGGTGCAACCAAATAAATAAATAAATATTTTAAATAAAATAATTCTTGGATTAAAGAGGAACTTGAAACTGAAACAACCAGCTAATTAGAAATGGATACAAACTAGAGCAGTATTTTGGGAATGTGTATGAAGTGATCCCCAGAGAAAAATTTGTAGCTTTAAATGCCTTCATTCAGAAACAATAAAGAATAACACAAAAAATAAAATGAAATAAAAGCTAGAGGTCAATTCTATTTATGAAAATCAAGGCCAAAAGCCCAAATAACATACAAATAAAATGAATCCAGAGGTTTTTCAAAAGAGCAAAATCACCATGACCAAGAAAGGCACATCCCACTACATCTAAGAATGGGGAGCATCATAGACCCTGCTACTGTCATTCACTACGTTTATATTTTCAAGGAGAAAAACATCAGGTTCTAAAAGAAAAATCTGTATGGCAAAAAAGCAAAGCAAAAGACAAATGACAAACCAGAAACAAATATTCATAACTCACATTTCAAGATTAATTTCCTGAATATATGTATTCTTAGATATCAATTTTTTAAAATCAACAATAGAAAAATATATGAAGGATGTGAAAAGTCAGTTCTCAGAAAAGGAAATGCAAATGGCTCTTACACATGCAAAAAACCCAAGTTTGATCCACTCATAACTAGAGAAATGCAAATGAAAAGTGCCCAGAGGGGGCTTCCCTCGTGGCTTAGTGATTAAGAATGCACCTGCCAACGCAGGGGACAGGGGTTCGAGTCCTGGTCCGGGAAGATCTCACATGCCGCGGAGCAACTAAGCCCATGTGCCACAACTACTGAGACTGCGTTCTAGAGCCCGCGAGCCACAACTCCTGAAGCCCACACGCCACTACTGAAGCCCGCGCACCTAGAGCCGGTGCCCTGCAACAAGAGAAGCCACCGCAATGAGAAGCCCGCACACTGCAACGAAGAGCAGCCCCCCTCTCACCACAGCTAGAGAAAGCCCACGGGCAGCAACGAAGACCCAACTCAGCCATAAATAAATAAATTATTTTTTTAAAAAATTTGCCCCAGGGGACTTCCCTGCTGGTCCAGTGGTTAAGACTCCGCGCTCCCAATGCAGGGGGCCCGGGTTCCACCCCAGTTCAGGGAACTAGAGAACTAGATCCCGCATGCCGCACCTAAAATAGTCCGCATGCTGCAATGAAGATCCCATATGCTGCAACTAACACCCAGAGCAGCCTAATTAATTAATTAATTAAAAAAACAACTGTCTGGAGAGATCTTGGTTGCTAAACACCATTCTCCAGTAAAAAGCACTGGAGCTTCTTGGAAGAACAGCTGATCCTAGGGCTGGGATGGGGAGAATATAAGATGAACCTGAAGCATCTTACAGTGTCAGAAAATAAGGAAATGTATGGGAACTCGCTGGCAGTCCAGTGGTTAGGACTTCACGCTTCCACTGCGGAGGGCAAGGGTTCGATCTCTCATTGGGGAAGTAAGATCCGCACAGCGCACGGCCAAAAACAAAATAACAAAACCGTAAAAAAGACAAAACGACGGGGCATGTTAGGTACAGAGGCACCCACCTGAAGGAGGTCCTAATGGCCAAAGATGGAACTACTTAACCAACAAAATTAAGCACAATAGTACATAATTATAACCCAAAGAATAAGATAAATAAATAAGTGCAGAACAGAAAATATTCCTTACACAAAGAATGTAGAAGGAAAAGGGCCACCCCGCTTCATTCCACAGCAGACATTTCTTGGTGCCATCCTGTGTGACGGGTTCTGGGATGGGGCAGGCCACGATGACAGGCCCTTGGGGAGTGCAGAGCCTGCCGGGGAATGCACAGTCGTCACGGGTATCCAGTCACCTCATACAAGGGTACCCACCCGGATCGGCTTGCCCTCTCCTAGGCCCTCTCAGCCACTCTAGTCAGTCACTGTATTTTCTTTCTTCTCAGAACCCTTTCAGTAGAAAAGATCTAAATTACATGAAATACTATGCGCCCATTTTAAGTGTACGGTTTGATGTGTTTTGACAAACGTACGTCCCTGTAAAACCATCACCCCAGTCAAAATAAAGAACATTTCCAGCACCCCAGAAAGCTTCCTCCTGCCCCCAGGTAACCACTGATCTGACTTCTGTCACCACAGCCTAGTTTCGCCTGTACTAGAATTTCACAAAAGTGGACTGATACAGTATCATCCTTTCGAGTCTGACTTTCTTCATTCAACATAGTATCTGCAAAATGCAACCATGTTGCTGCGTTTGTCAATGATTTATTTGTTTTTATTGCTGAGAAGTACTCCACTGTATAAGTGTCCCACAGTTACTTTATCCCTTTACCTGTTGATGGACTGTGGGTGGTTTCCAGGGGGAGCTATTAAAAATAGGGCTGCTATAAACATCTGCCTACAAGCCTTTGTAGAGACATGTGCTTATATTTCTCTTGGGTAAATACCTAGCAGTAAAATGGCTGGGCCATATGGTAGGTCTCTGTTTAACTTTTCAAGGAACTGCCAAACTGTCTTCCAAAGGGGTGGTAACAATTTCCACCCCTGTCAGTACTGTCTGAGACCTCTGGTTGCTCCACGTCCTCACCAGCACTTAAATAGCAGCATCCCCTTTTACGAAGCCATTCTGATAGGTGTATAGTACAATATGATTTCATTGTGGCTCTAATTCACATTCTTAGATGTCTAATGATATTGAACATCTTTTCACGTGCTTCTTGAACGTTCATATATCTTTGTTGAATCGTCTGTTCAGATCTTTGGCCCATTCTTTAAATTGGCTTGTTTTCTTCTTATTATTATTGAGTTACAGTTCTGAGGCATGTTTTAATTAACACAGATCAGAACCAGGTCATCCTCTGTTCTAACCTTCACCGGGCCTCCTCCCAGGGAATTTGGAGTAAAATCCAAACACCAAGGCCTGGTCCTCCACAATGTGGCTCTACCCCTTGTCTGATTCGTCTTCTCCCCCAGCCCTTAGCTCAGTCCTTTCATCCACACAGGCTGCCTGGCTGCACTCTGAACCAGCCACACATCTATTACCAGGAATCATCTTATTCAGGATTCTCTGGACATGCTTAGTGTTTACCCACCCAGCTTCCCCGCAAACAAAGCTGGGGTTTCCCTGCATCCTGGGCTTCTAGCACTGCTGTAGAATGAATAAATAAATGAGTGAATGAATGTCTCTTACCTAGCTGGAAAGGTTGGGGAAGTCTCCTCTGAGAAAGTGACAATGCAGTATGATCACAGAAGAAAAAGAGGAGTTAATCAGATAACAAGGTGGAGAAAGAGCATTCCAGGTAGAGGGATCGGCATGTACAGAGGCCCTGTGGCAAGAGGGAGCATGGAGGAGATAAGAAGCTCTATAGGTGGGAGAGACAGAGGAAAGGGTAGCAAGGGGCTGTTTTTACTCTCTATACCCAGACCCTGGGCAAGATGGAAGCTCCCAAGGTTTTTCCAGGTGAGGAGAATGGAGGTGACTGTGACTGATGATTTAAGCATCCCTCTGGCTGCCAAGAGAGGAAGCAGAGAGGCCTCCTAAAGACACCCTCACAACAGTCCAGGAAGGAGACAGCAGTGGTCTGAGATCTAATGGAGGCTGTGGTGATGAGATGTGGACAGAGATCTAAGAAAGCTTTAGGAGGTGAAGGTGTGTGGGTCTTGGTGATAGATGGGGGGTGAAAGTGAGGGTGGGGTCAGGGAGAACGAGGCCAATGCCCAGGTCTCTGGCTCTTGTGGGTGGAAGGGCAGATGGCAGTGCCCTTGGAAGAGGCTCAGGCGTAGTGAGAATGTCATGGGCTGGGTCTTGGTCACACTGAACTCCAGACGCCTTGGAGACATGTGTGTGTTGTATAAGGGCTGGGGCACCGAGGTCTCCATCTGGGAGTCCTCCTGGGATGAAGATGGGGGTGGTGCCGAATCCAGGGCTGGGGCAGCCAACAAACAGGTCGCAGGAGGCTGGGCTGGCCAAAGATGGGAGGGGTGGCCAGGGGAGAAAGACAGAGGGAGTGGGGCAGGAAGCTGACAGTGTGGTGAAAGCCGCAGGAAGACAAGAGAGAGGTCTCGCTGTTTGAAGGCCTAGGTTCCTGGATCCCCGACGCAAGCTAGGGCAGGAAGCTAGACGGGAGACAGCGAATGTAGACAATCTTCTGGGCAAGGAGAGATGGGTGGGAGCCCCGACGGGGGTCGGCAATAAAAAGGTCTCCAGCCGCCAGGACAAGGGTGAGGGGAGAATGCGGGGGTGGGTCTGAGGAAGCCCCAAGCCAGCATCACTGCCAGTCGGAACAGCGAGGGCCTAAGCAGCCCCGACAGCCAAAGTCCGAGGGGGAGAAGTAGAGGGGAAGAGGAGGAAGGCGGACGGAAGAGGGGAGAGAGGAGAGGAGGGGGCAGGAGGGGGGGAGGAGGGGAGGAGGAAGGGAGGCGAAGAGGGGAGGAGAGGGCAGGAGAGGGCAGGAAGGGAGGAGGGGCGGAGCGCGGGCGGGCGGGGCGGGGCGGGGCGGAGCGGAGCGCGGGCGAGGCGAGGTGGGGCGGGGCGGGATGAGTCCCCGCGCCCAACTAGTCTGGCTCGGTTCTCCTTCCGCACAGTAAGGGTTTCCGTTTCCCTCTTGTGCGCGGAGTAAGAGGGAGCGAGGCCGAGCCCCGGCCGCTACCGCCATGTGGCCCCCAGACCCGGAGCCCGACCCGGACCGCGAGCCCGCCGGCCGCTCCCAGCCCAGCGCGGCCCTTCCCGGGCTCCGCGCCCTCCTGCCGGCGCGCGCCTTCCTCTGCTCGCTCAAAGGCCGCCTCCTGCTGGCGGAGACGGTGAGTGCGGGCCCCTGGCCCCCTGCCGGCGGCGCCGAGACCCCAGCGGCAGCTCCCGCCTGCAGCTCCCGGGCGTGGGGCTAGGGGCGCCGCCTTCTGTACGCCCGGGTCCTGGCGCCCCGTCCGGCCGGCTCCCCTCGCAGCCCCGCGAAGTTGGGCTGAGATCGGCAAACTTCCCCGGTTTGGGACGGGCTCGCTGAAGCTCAGCCGCGGGTCGGAGGCGAGGCGGGAGCCGCAAGGAAGCTTGGGGAGGGGGCCCCCGACGCGGCGCCGGTCCCTGGGAGATCGGCCCAGCGCTGTGTGACCTCCGGCGCCTCCGCCCTCTCTGCGCCCCTGGGACGGCCTGCGTCCCCGCATCTTCTGGCCTCCCTCGCGGGCGCCCCGCTCCGCAAAACCTCTCGCCACGCCCGGGCCGGGCCTGGGAGGAATCGGCCGTTCGCGAACCCCAGGTCGGGGGCCGGGGTCGTCTCTCTGCTCCCTGGCCCGCTTTCTTGGGCTCAGGGAGGACCGGCCGGGCCTCGAGCTGCAGGGCGGAAGCCAGAATGGAGTCCCGCTAGCTGGGAGGGGGGACCCCCGGGACTGGGTGAGGCCCGGGCCACACAGTGGGGGGCGCGCAGGGAGCCCACCCCCACCCAGGCTGCTGAGGGGCAGCCCAGCGGGGTGACTTCATCCCCCTCCTCCCCTCCCTCTATAGGATCCAGCCGTCCCGCCCCCGCTGAGCTCCTTCCTCCTTCCCGCACCCCCCGCCCAGGCCCGTCAAGAGGCCTTTGTCCTAGGGACACTCTGAAAACTCCCGCACTGTCGGCCTGTGGGGTTGGGGTTTGGTGCTGGGCCTCTGTGGAGGGAAGGGGAGGAAGAGGCCAAGCGGAGGGGAGGCGGGATAAGAGTGGAGCACTTGTTACTTAGATCTCCAGCAATCTGATAATCTGTCATTATTCCCACTTTGCAGACAAGAAAGCTGAGGCCCGAGCCTCTAGGGGATTTGACATGGGTCAGTTGAGGGCCAGGGGACAGCAGGGATCAGAGAGAGGAGGGTTCTGCCGCAGCCTCTCCTTTGTACCACCCAGAGCTGATGGCAGGAGGCCATCCTACCACCTCCTCTGCCTCTGGAGTCAGCCCAGAGGTCACCAGCCTGGCACCTGCCGGATTCCCAGATGAGGTATCAGGGTCCAGGACTTGCAGCTCACACTCCAGGGAGTTGCCTCCTGGTTGACCACGCAGCCCCACTTTGGAGATTGATGGGAGCCACTTTTTCGGAGAAGCCTTGAATCCACCATCCCCTGAGGGGACCCCAGCCACACCCCACTCAGGCCCACCTCATGGGTGGAGGGGATGCTGGCCAGAGCCTAGAGGAGGCCCTTGGCAAAGCTGGGCATCAAGAATCTAGGTCTAGGAGGATGAAGTGGGGAGGAAGGACTGATGAGGAGTGGGCACTGAAGACGCAAGGGGAGCCACTGGAGGTCACTCCTGCCCCCCTCAGGTCACCTCTGGCTGCCCCCAGGCCCAAGCAAGTGGGTAGGCTGACATGGGCAGGAAGGGGGAGGAAGTTGCCACCAGGAATCAGGGAATGAGGAAACAGAATCCAGAGGGGGATCCCCAGAATCAGGCTTTGGGGGTAGGGGACAGGAAAAGGACAGGGGACAGGAAAAGGAGGGACAGAACAGCCTTTGGCAGAGGAAGTAAAGGATAGGGCCAGGCCAGAGTCCTGTGGCCTTGCCTTCCTGGGAGGCCCTAGCAGCTTCTCAGCCCATCTCTACGCCTTAGTATCCCATCTGTTCAAGTTGGGCTCAGCTACCTCTACTGTCACGTTCAGACCACATATGGGTGCTCTGCAGCTCATTTGTCTGAAGCTACCACAGGGCATCCTGTGGGGTATCTGGGTGTCATCCCCACATAGCCCCCATGGCTGAGCTGCTCAGCCACAGACCTGCTCAAACCCAGCCAGAGTGACCAAAACCAGGACAGATAAAGGCCAGCAACCACAGGGCAGTGTTGCTTAAGAACTCCAGATGTGGAGTCAGCCAGGCCAGAGTTCAAATTCTGTTGCCCTCTTACTAGCTGTATGACACTGAGCACACCACCTCATCTCCCTGAACCTCACTCTTCTCATCTGCAAAGTGGGCTGTGAATGGCACCTGGTGCCTGGATGGTGGTGAGGAGCTGATGAGGCCCCACAAGCCTCAGCGAGCACTGGCCCAGTGGACAGCCCCGTCATCCCCATCTGCTCTTCAGAGCACACAGGTCTGCAGAACTAACCTGGGGCCTCAGCATCCTCGAGCATCAGTTGCCACCCACAGTGTGTGGACAGGGCTGTAGAAAACACTAATTCTTAATCAGTTCCTCATTACAGTTCGCCTCACCTTTCACAAAGGCTGAACAAATGATGCAGCAGGGCACGAAGTGTCAGTGTCACCAGTCCCTCTCCTGGATGTTTTCTCCTTATTGTGAAAATTTGCAAATATACCAAGAAAAGACCCCATATACCCACCACCTAGATTATACTATTTGTTTTATCACATACCTATCTGTCCATCAATCTGTTTTATTTTTTGATGCATTCAAAGTAAATTGCAGACATCAGTACATTTCAACTCTGCATACTTCAGCATGTGTATCATTAATTAAAGCACCACATTCGTGTATTGTTTTTCAGGTAAATTTTTCATTCAAGCACAAATCTTGGGTGTTGGGTGTAATTTTCTGAAACTGGCTCCTGCTTAGTGGACTGCCTTTGAGACGGCTTGGGTTTGATTTTCCCGTTGGACACCATCTGAGTTGGGTGGATTCTGCCATAGAGCCTCTGGGGTGGGTGGGAGTGGCGCAGCCCCAGGAGGCAGCTTCCTGGGGGGGCTGGACGCAGGAGAGGCTTCGGCTTCCTTACTGGGTCCCGGCAGGGAGCTGGCCTGAGGTCAGGATGCAGAGCCATGCCCAGAGGCACTGGGGGCAGCACGGGTGTGCATCTGATGGAGTTCTAATCCTGCAGCTGCAGGACTGGGCAGGTCACTTCACCTGCTGGAGCCTCCTCTAGTCCTGCCTGCAGGGAGGGGCTGTGCACAGGCTCTGACTTCTCCCTTCGCCACCTCCCAGGGTCTCTCCTTCATCACCTTCGTCTGCTATGTGGCGTCCTCAGCATCTGCCTTCCTCACAGCGCCTCTGCTGGAGTTCCTGCTGGCCCTCTGCTTCCTCTTTGCTGACGCCATGCAGCTGAACGACAAGTGGCAGGGCCTGTGCTGGCCCATGATGGTGAGGGCTGGGGCCCCGGGAGGAAGGGGTTGACTGGCCATCACGGAGGGGTGTGCATTTCGGCCCTCACCCTTTCTTCAATGCACTGGAGGGGCCATTTGCAGTTGGTTGAGCCTGGTGGCTAGGCCTGGCCTCAGATGATCCAGGCCCCACCACACGGCAGCCACATGACCCAGGGTAGGTTGCCCTGCCTCCAGGGCCTCCAGTGTCCCTCTGTGAGGCTACGAACCCCAGACGGCATCCTCCCCCCTCGCCATCAGGTGGCGCTGGTGTTCCCAACTGGGCCCATCAGCATGAGTCTTAGCCGCAGGAATTCTAGCCATTTCCACACGGGGCAGGGCAGGTTAACTGAGGACTTGCGGGGCTTACCCAGATCTCAGCCACCTGACAACTCATTTTATCATCTGGGAGGGCCCAGAACCCCATCCTGGACTTTGCTGTATGAAATGGGTAAGAGAGAAGGTACAGCAAAGGCTGCACTTGAACTCTGGTATCTTGACTTCATACCCAGCATTCTTCCTGATAGGCTGCACCCCCCTGTCCCCATTTTAGGGACCGGTAGACAGAAACCATGAAACATAAATGATCTGCCACAAGTATGTGGCAAAGCAGGGTCCGGGGCCAGATCTCCCTATTGGAGAGCCAGAGGGAGCAGTGACAAGATTTCCAACTTCTCCCTCCCCGCCAAACAGGGAAGTCTGCATCTGCGCCAGGCCACAGGGCGAGCTGCAGCCTGGTCCGTACCCTGATGTCCACCTGGCAGAGGACGGCAGCCTACAGGGGGCCACTGGGCAGGGGCGGGGTGGACGTCGGGGGAGGACCAGGGAGTGCAGGTGGGGCCAGGAAGAGCGGGAGCGCCATGAATGTTGGACCTGGGGGCCGGGTGTGTTCAGGCTGCCAGGCCCATCCTCCTCTCACGGGGGGATTCCGGCCCTATTCTTGGCACACAGTGCCCTTCTGAGCCCCTCTCCCCTGCCTCGGCTCCCAGCGGCCCCCTTTCCATGCTGTGCCCCACTCCAGGGAGCGCAGGGCGCTGTGACCATGCCCCTCTCTCCCCAGGACTTCCTACGCTGTGTTACAGCGGCCCTCATCTACTTCGCCATCTCCATCACAGCTGTGGCCAAATACTCGGACGGAGCTTCCAAAGCAGCCGGGGTGAGTAGCCACTCTACCCCTGGGAGGGGGGGATGCCCAGCGATGCCCCACTCAAGTTCACCCCACTCAAGTTCACCCCACTCCTACGCGGGTGCCCCTCTTAGCTTCTTGGGCATATTCTGCCTCTGCCTAGGTACATTGGACTTTCACGTGGATCTCAGCAACTCCACTGTCCTCTTATTGGAGATTTACTCTGCCCAGAGTTCGAAAAGGCTGTTTGCCAAACCAAGTTAGCAGCTCGTTTTCCTATCTGTCATTAACGGGAGGGGTCTGTGTCCGCCAATCTGAGCTACTCATCCAAGCAGATAAAAACAAAGCTATGAGGATGGGGCAGAGGCTGCTCCGGCTGGCCCTCCCCAGTCCCAGGCTCCCAGCTCCTGATGACGCGTCTCGTCCTCCCTGTCCCCTGTAACCCACAGGTGTTTGGCTTCTTTGCCACCATCGTGTTTGCAATTGACTTCTACCTGATCTTTAACGATGTGGCCAAATTCCTCAAACAAGGGGACTCCGCAGATGAGACCCCAGCTGACAAGGCAGAAGGTAGGTAGCCACCCTGTGGGTCCCACCAGGGAACCCAGAGCATCACCTGCAACGGTTGATGCAGGGGCCCTGCTCTTCCCTGGGGACACTTGGCTAGTCTGAGGCTGGAGTGAGAGCATTTCCTCTCTCCCCACGGGCAGGAAGTGTTTTCACAGCCTGGTTCTCCTATCCCTTCATGCGGCACTGATCATAAAGCCGGTCCCCTCTGGGGAGCACAGGATTCCCCAGGGCCTCAGCCTTTCCAGGAAGGGCAAGCTGAGGGCACGCCCGGCACCTCCCCCTCATGAAGCCTTCCCTGACGAGCCCCCGGGGGGCCGCCAGTCACTCCGAGCCCCCGGGGGGCCGCCAGTCACTCCCCTGCAACTCCCTGGACGCCATCCACTGGACTGCAGCGTGGCCGCCTGTCCCACAACAGCGCCCCCGCTCCCCAGTCTTGCCTGCCCCCAGCTTAAGGGCCAGCGAACCAAGCTTTCATGCTTATCCGCAGCACCCAAGCAAACACAGTCAAGCTCGGGCTTGTTTCACTTTTTAGATCCAAAGAAAGTGCCACAGACTTTTTGGCCCCTCAAGCCATCCTTCAGCTCAGAATGGCTGTTGTGCCATTACCTGATTTTAAAAACAAAAACAAAATAAACCCCTCCAAGTTGGATGGCTGGTTTTTCCATCCGTGATAGCAGCCATACCAACGTGTCACATCCTCGGGGTGCATGCACCCAGCTGGGGGCCCTATAGGGGTGCGTCCAAACTCCAAGCTGGTTTGGAGCTTGTGATCTGCCTCAGGCCTTCCTCAGCCACAGCCCAGGGCTCTCCCGATCGGGGAGGCCACCAGAGGAAGTGGAGGTCCCTGCCCAGGGGGCAGGAGTTACAGGGGCGGTGGAGGCTCCAGCACAGAAATGCCAGGAAGCCCAGGAGCTGACCTGGGACCGAGGGCCCAGGCCATTTACCTGCCCCTTCCTCTCCACACCCCCAGGCAGGCTTTAAATGGAGAGGCAGATGTCAGCTCCCTGCAACTGAGTAAATCGGATGTTTGGCTCAGCACCAAACTCCCCCAGCCCGGTGTCCTGTGATCCCTCGTGGCCCTTCTGTCAACCTCTTTTGACCCAAACACCTACAGAGGCTGCCATGTGCCGGGCCCTAGGGATGTGCAGACGGGCAAGGCCAACTACCTGCCCTCAGGGAATTCATCCCAGACAGGAATTAGACCCGGAGACAAAGCGGTGATGTACACACACGGCACAAACGGGGGCACGAGGAGCCCAGGGTAGACGTCAACCGCAACAGCACAGCGAGAGCTAACAGAGGTAGGGATGAAGCAGCTGAGGGAGCACCCACCCTATGTGCCAGCTAGGAGGCTGTGGAGGTGACCCCATTGCTGGGTTTTGATGGATGTATAGGAGTGTGCAGGCAGAAGAAATGGGACAGGTGGAGGGAAGACAACAGAGTATAAAGGGCAGGTGCTCCCGTCCAGGCGAGGTGTTTCTCTGGAACGGGTGGTCGTGTCCTGTGGGGATCAGCAGTGACATGTGGCTGGACAGAAGGACAAGGGGGGCTTTTGAGGGGTCTGTAGGCCCTGCCTTGGAGTTGGCATCTCTCCACTGAGTGCCTGCTGTCCCCAGGCAAGTGACACTGAAACTCCTGGGGCAGGGGAGACTGAAACTATGAAATGGCTAAAAAGAAGCGTCCTGATTTTCCAGTATGTTTTAGTTTCTTGGGCAATAGCTAGCCCCATCTTGATCTGCTGAACTGCAGATCGGGGGGCAGATATACAACCCTGATACCTCCAGGTAAGAACGGCCCAGGCAGATTTGGGAGGGCCTGGAGCCCCAGAGCAAAGGGGCATCTGGGCTCCCCACCTCCATTCGACTGCACCCCGAGGGTCCCAAGCACTCATTGGTCCTCACGCCAAGCAGACACCACCCACAGCACCATCAGCTGCGGGAGCGGCCTGAGCCCCGGGTTCCAGCCGACGGTGCCTCCCCAGAGATGGCCCCCAGGCACCGCTGGCCCCGAAACTCCTGCCAAGCATCCTCTTTGCTTTCCTTTCAGAAGAGAATTCCGACTCTGACTCCGACTGAAGACCCGACCTGCCCTGGCAGCCTGAGCCACGCAGGCCTCCGCTCCTGCACCTTCTGACCATGCTGGCCGGAGTGTGGCCAGGGGACCGTGCATGGTGGGAGGGAGGCTGTGGCTTCTCGCACAGCAGCAGGAGTTGCTGATGGAGCAGGCCTCCTCACAGCCGCAGGGTGACGTTCCTGAGCCCGGCATACACGACGGCACCCCTTGGCTTAGCACTCTCCAGCCTCTCTGCTCGTGAGGGCATCGTTCCGCCACTTCTCATTTCTGTCCCACAGACCGTAAGCCCTTAAACCTCTGCCAAAAATAAACACAAGGGGACAAAGCAGATAGAGCCTTGTTATACCATCGCAGGAAGCCCTTCACGCTGTGGTGAGTGCCAGGGAGAGACAAGGCAGAAACCGGCGGAGGGCCATGCCCTGAGCCCCAGTGGTTTCTGTCTGCATCTGGCGCCCCTGCTCACGGCAGGCATTTTGTCGAGAACGATACTTCCAAGATTCTTTCGTTCAAGGAGCAACAGTTCCGTCTTCATTCTTGAAGCAGGGAGAAAACTGGCCTTTGCTGTATGATCTAGGAGAGAGTGGGTCCTAGTGCCCATGAGTGATACCTTACACCCCTGGAGATGGAGACCATATCTTCTTCAGATGACATGCCTATTCTGGGTCTAAGACTGTTTCAAGAAGAGCTCGTAGACTAGCTTACCAGGTCCAAGAGATCGAGGGCTCCAAACAACGAAGTGGCAGTGGCAGGCTCCAGGGCAGCTGGGCAGGCCCAGCCAAACCCTGTCTTTCCCTGGGCCCTCAGGACAATGTGCTTCTGAACACCTGACCCTTGCGAGGGCCGAGACGAGCCTTCTGTGTTCACCTAAGGACCTTATTATGCTGTGCATGTATCTTCTATGGGATTTTGTAACTTTGTAAATAATTTTTTTTTTTTTACACAAAAGCAGCTTCTTAAATGGCATTTCCTGTGACCCAAGAGGCCTTGTGAATGAGCCAGAGTTCTGGACCCATGTTTTGGGCATTTGTAATCTTTGTTCTTCTCTTGCATGTGAATCTCCTACCCTGAAAAAAGCCATAATGGATTAAATCAGACTGACTTCCTGCTTGGAGTGTGTGTGTTTGAAAAAAACCTTACACACCCGGAGCAACGCTGCCGGGTGTCATGCGTCGGCACAGAGCGGTCCCACGCGCTGTGTGGATTCTGGCATCTCCAGGTTACGCGGTGACGCACGCGCACTTGCTCCCCGCCACGCCCCCGCTAGGCGTCTGCACGTGTACTCTACACCTCACACAATCCTCTTTCACAGTTCAGGAAACTGATGGAAGGTTCGGTGACTTGCCCCGGTGCTCACAAGAGGCCCAGGGTCTCACCCACGCATCAGGCTAACGTGCCGCGGTAAGTCAGCGCTTTGGCCCCGGCGATGGAAAAGGATCGAGGCATTCTGTCCCAACTTTCACACACAGTGTGTTCTGAAAACACGTATGAAAGTGGACTGTGCAGAAGCCGACGGGCCTGTGGCTGTGGGCCCACCTCGCCAGGCCCAGCCAAGCCGCCTGTAGACAGCGACACTGGAGTCCTCACCCCCAACTGTGGCCGTGTTCAACCCCCGCCCTACGCGCCTGTTTCAGGATCCGGGCCACAGCCTTTGAAGGGGCGGGGGGCAAGGCAGAGCGAAGAAAGAGATGATACTGTTTTTACATGTCCGTTTATTAAACAAGAACTCCTTCATGACAATTTAATACAGTATTTATTAGCGATTAGTGTTGAGAAAATTATTTCCCTCTACATACAAAAATACAGATTTGAACACTATGAAAACAATCAGGACAAGTACCGTGAAAAATTGGTCCTTCAAAAGAAATAAAGAGGGAAAACTGAGGGCAGCACGAGGCTTTGTCTGCTGTCAGGGACAAACCAACAGGAGCAAAGGCTTCGGGGCCCCCAAACCACTCCAAATGGATAGAGTCAAACATGGGAGCCTGTGGGAGCTGAGTGGTGCCCACCCCAGGGCATCCACACCAGCTTCAAAAGCCAAGATGAGAGCTCTGACCTACCAACAGCATAAACCAAAGTTGGCCAAACAGGCGTCACCTCAGGTCGCCCCACAGCTGTGTCTACACTGTTAAAGGAAACAGACTTTTAAGAAGCAAAGTGTAGTAGTTGTTAAATTAACATTGCCCCTCTCCCAGGTACCACTGGGCCAAGTACCGAGTAATCACATGGGAATCATCAGCCATCTGACTCGACTTCCTTTGTTAGAAAATAATGACACATTCCAACCCTTCAAATCCACCAAAAAAAAAAAAAAAAAAGCTACAGTTTTATGTTTTAATAAGTCCATTCCTTCATTTTAAATGGGCTCAGCTAGTTTACTCAAGACTTTTCTTGACCAGACATAACTCAGTCCTGCAGGGGTGGGAAAGCAAAAGGAGCAGTCAGCATGACCTCTGTGTCTTAATTTCATCAAGCTTGTCACAGCAGGGAATCTATTATGTTTGGGCGGGAAACCAGGAAGGGCCACAGAACCTACCCAGGGCATCCACAAACCAATCTGAGATCCAAGTGGAAGGTGAGCCCGAGACCAGCAGAGATTCCCGCCCGCCCCCCAGCACGTCTCACACTGGCAGAGGACGGCGGCCTGAGCTGATCTGGAAGACAGACACCAGCCAGAGAAAGGGCTTTTTTCACTGTTTTAGACCCAAAGAAGGGGAAGTCAGAGCACCGAGAATGTTCTGTTCTTTTTTTATGGAACCACTTTCCTCTTAATGTTTGAGATGAGCAGTGGCTGTTCAAACTGAAAAAGTGGTTAAAAAATGTCAAATGCGGTTATACTGATTAATAACTATTTCACAGAAATATATTCTTACTCTCAGACTGTTTAAATAAGCAGAAACGAGATGTTGGGGAGAAAGCAGCAGAAAACAACAGGAAAAGCCGGGGGGGTTGGGGTTTTTTTTTTCTTCTTTTTAAAAATATATAATGAAGTTTAAAGGGAAAACTACCAAACCTCAAAACCAACATTGCTGGAAGCAATATTTAAAGGACACAATCTAAAATCATGCTACAAAAATAGTGTTATCTTGTTTAACTAAATGTACATCTTTTTTTTTTTCAATTCCATGATTGACAAGAGTGTTCATGTGACTGACACACGGAAGGCACCAAAGGTGAAGTGATTATTATTTGTCTTAAAATATACAAAGACATAATTACCTACTTTGGGAAAAGAAAAAATACAGTCATACCTGTAATAAATAGTTAAGTGTTTTTGCCACGGGTTCCTGAACCCCTACAAATTTCAACATATACAAATAGTTTCGACCCCTAGCATTCTTTTAGAGGAAACTACATCAGAATCAAGTTATGAAAAGCACTGGTTTTATCCACATACGTCAGTTTCACCATGAGGCAGGATTTGAAAACTCGGTTTTAAACGGGTTACGGAGTGACAGTTGGAAGCAGGCGAGAGGCCTTAGCGGCCTGGGCCAGTCCCGGGAGGCGGCACAGACATCCTGCCCTCGCGCTCCCCCAGGAACCCTTGGACCAGCCAGTTCTCCCTCCAAGCACCGAATATCTGCCTTCCTCACATCTGCAGAAAGGAGAACAGAGTTGAAACTTGCAAAATCAATTCTGGAACACGCAGGAAAGCAAAACGGCCCACGAAGGGAAGCAGCCAGACACGGCCCTGCCTGCGTGGACATCAGGCCCCCTTGCTGTCCTCGTTTCCTGACCGTCCCTTCAGGTGGCTTTCCTGATAAAAGGGGTGCTTCCTACCGGGTTTCAGCAGTGTCCTCCAAAGACGACTCAGATTGGATAGTTCCAGGCTATTACTGAAACCCGTACAAACCAGTGTCAGATCAATTGTGTCACTCGTTCTCTCCTCTGAGGTGCAGTTATGAAAAGAAACTTTGGGCCTCTCCCTAATCCCACCAACAAAGCTGATTAAGGTCATTTGAGACAAGTTCCTACTCTAAATTAGAACCATGAAAGTTCTGATGTAGCTCACTAGAGTCCAGGCTATTAACCCCTTAATGAAGGCTCTCGGCCTTGTGTAGAATGCATCCCAAAGAAAACACAACACTCCAGGGTGTCTAGATAGCGAGTCACCCAAATTAAAGTCTTGGCATAAAAACTAGACAACAAACTAACCCTGTGAAAAAGACAGACGATTCAAGGATCCATAAACTAAACTTTACTCTAGGCAAGTTGCCACTGATTTACTCAGCGGACTTACGGGTAATTTTTTTTTCTTTACTTTTACGTTTATAGAATAATAAAAACTAGAAAGGAAAAAATAAATCCCCAAGGTTGAGAAATTATATCCAAATGGAATAAGAATCTAGACCAAAGGAAGGGAAACTATATCAGAACCCACCCCTCTGTGTCAAGCCTAAAAGAATATAAATGCCATTTACTGGTGTGAAGAAAAGTTAAACAAACATTCAACTTGGAGAAGAAAATTCCTCTAGATCTAACATATCGAGGGTATTTTCTTTCAGAGACAGTTTCTAAATAAAAGAAATGTAAAGAGCCAGATATTTCAAATTACCTTCTCAACCAGACAGTTATGATTTCAGCGATATCTGATGAGAAGAGAAGAAATAGGAGATTTTATAAAGAGCCAGGAGCGTTTACAAAGCTCAAGGCAGGCGGTGTTAGGCCTGCGTCCTCTCTGAGGGGCACCCAAATCAGAATCCGAGTCACCTGTCCAGACCTGCGAGTCCCCAAACTCACACTAAGAGCCCGGCGCCAAGGCACGCTCTTCCCCATGCCGGCTCCTGCTCTCAGGTGGGCTCCAGAACACAAGGCCTCGCTTTTCCAAAGAGGGCAGGAAATACCCTGGGTGGGTAGCCATGTCCAGTGCTCTTGACAGGCCCACGGCAGACAGTCTGAGCCTCTCCCTCCTTCCTCTCCCCTCCCAGACTCGCCCCTGCCCCCACTTCACCAGCTGTCGCCTAGCTGGTCCTGGGAATGGTTGCTGATGAAATAAGAGGGAGCCCCTGAGTTCTGCGAACTTCACTAGGAGCCAGAAAAGTGTCTGGAGACCTCACACGCTAACGGCAGTCGCTGGAGCAGGAAGCAACGTTTTATTTCGCTTGAGACAGTCAATTGGCAGCAGCCTAGAAGATGTCTTCACCTTTTGCTACCTGTGTAATGTCATATTTTCCTGTAAACCAGAGGTGGAGAAAATGAACATCTGGCAGTGGCACGAAGACTTCATGGTAGCTTTGATCTGAGCATGGATGGCACAACAGGACCCACTTCAGTCGTCACGGCCTCCCAGAATCACTACGGGGGCCACATGTTGTCTCCACACTTTATTCATCCGCTAGGACAGATTCTAAGAACAACCCACAGAACATCTCGTACAGCCCGAGATTAGGAACTTGGTCCGCCTCTTAAACACGTGGAGAGGCAAGGGGTTTCTTCCCAAACAGTACATGCGAAAAGGTGAGCTTGGGCCACACACACATGAAACAGGGAGGGGTTATTCAAGGGTCATTCGCTGCAAGCAAGAATTCACATACATGTGCAGACAAAAGGGTTAGTGCTTCATGTCCTCAGAGGCCGCATGTGGCTTAACCCAAGATTGAATCACTAAGAAAGCTTCGAACACAGGCAGATGAAACTGCAAACTTTAGAAGAGTAGGAATGTTTTCAACTGAGTCACAAAGCTCTCTCCAGAAGCATCCGACACAGGGTGGGGTCAGATACACTCCATGCCTGCCCACGGGCATGAGCCTTTAGCCAAGGGGCAGTGATGGTGCCCGAAGGGCAGGGGGTGGCATCCACCTTCCAGAGCCGAGCCCTCAGAACCAGGCTGTGTCCTTGGCTTCCCTGGGGCCAGGCCAGGCTTCGTCCACGCTGGCACTTTGGTTCAAGTTGCCATGGAAGACATGGCCATTGGGATTGGGCAAACGACTACATTCTTGCCTTTCTGTGGGCGAAGGGAATCTCTCCGATGACTGTTGCGGTAGAGTGAAAATCTATTTTCTTTGCTTTCAGTCGAACTTCTGTTGTGAGATTTTAATCTGTAACTGGCTTTGTCTTTCCCCGGATTTATATGGAGCCAACAAGTATCTTTAGGCTCTTGTGATTAGAATCTCCCTGTATGAAAGGGAAAAGGTACTTCCCCCTGCCCCACCCCATGCCTTCAGCGGTGTGAAGGGAGGCAAAAGGAGAATCAGAGAAAAGAAAAAATACCGCATCAACCAAATCGACGCCAGGATAAACTTTATCTGAAGACGTCAGTGTTTGCATCCATCTAAAACCACCAGAGTTTCCACCAAATGCTTGAGGGTTTCAACCATCCAGTCGCCAGGAACAAATTCAAACATACACAAGTCTGGCACCAACTATGAAAGCCAATATTATCCCACCAGAAAATTGAGAAACACTAAGATTGCCTCTGCCTCAAAAATGCCCCAAACCAAAGTGACATGGGTCCATATTGGAACTATTAAATGCAAAAATAAGCTTCCTTCAGCTTGCAAAAAACAGTCCTTTTAAGCCCCCCAAATCTAGATGGTCTTGTTTGTACACAGAGACAACATACAGAAAATGCAGGTGTCTTTCCATTCACACTGGACAACCATATTCCTTCCTTCTCACCACACTGCCACACGTGACAGGACTGAGGACTCTGCATCACACCAATTTGCATACCTGGCCACTTCCGGTTGTAGTGGGAGCTTATTAAATATAAAGAAATATATTTACAAAAACCATGGGAGAGTCTCATGGCACAAAGGACATTAAATAGTTACAGGGGAATAAATAATTCCAAGATTCTAACACTAAGATGCAAACTATTCAATAATTCCTAAGTGGCAATGGCACAAGGTGTCACCACTTTTTAATCATCTATCAGCGTTTACAACTGCGATGGGCTTCAGAACCGTTCCTTGCAGCTGACATCACATCCTCAGGAGGCCAATAGGCTCCTTTCAACCAGATGATAAACTGGTTTTACTGAAGTGACCTGGGAAAATTTGGGCAACAACCCTGCCTGAACAGTCTTCTTTTTTTCAGTCTCACTTCAAAGGCGGCTTTTTTATTGAGGCCAAGTAACATGAGTCCCAGCAGGAGATTTCTGATACAGTTCAGGGTGGTCCTCCTAAGTGGGCCCCATTTAATGCAAGGCTGAGTCTTTGTGACCCTGTTTTTAAATGGAACTCTCAGAGGGAGATAAGCCCCATTTTGACTAAGCATATACACTCAACAAATGCAAAATAAATATATAAAATGAACAGATAAAATCCAGATGTCATAATCTCCTCAAAAATCACTACACATAATAGGTACGGAGTTTGCGAAGCATGGTTTGTACTGCCTCACAACATCCATGGGAAGAGGGCTCCGTCAGAGCCGCTGTGACCAGGCCTGGCTGCCCTCTGCGGGCACAGAGGGAGGGGAATTACCGCCTGATGAGCTGGGTCTGCACCTGCAGCCCACGGCCCCTGAGCAGACCAGGGGCTTGAACAGGTGACCTGGGTCACGGCCCTGGAAAGGAACTGCAGCAGAACTCGGATTGTATGGGATGTTCAGTTCAGGGAGCCCTAACCCCGACCCTTCAGAGACAGCACGGTACCATTTCCTGTGGAATCCCCAGCCAAGCAGCGCTACCTGATCAATCCACCGCACGGGGAAATCAGACGCTGCTCTGCTATGCAGAACGTAATGCCGTGTGTGCACAGCTGGACATTTCTCACACGGGCTCTGCTCACCCCACCCCCAGACCCAGACCCTCTCTCTTGTTACACTGCACGCTGCTGAAGCTGTAAACACTCACTAGGACAAGATCCTGGGGACTCTCCACATTAATGCAAAATCTTCCCACCAGCAGTAAGCATTTTTTTCCTCGGTCAGGGAGAAACACAAAATATTAGAGCTAGAGTGAGGTTTGTAAACATTAAAAACAGTTCAGAGTGAAAACCTGACACGTTAAAACGATTTTTCCATAGAAGATACAATTAGTCTCCAACAGAAAAAAAAATTAAAAACTACAGCATCGTAGGGGCTCATTTAACTCAGTCACCACAATAACTGTCACTTTACCGAGAATCAGTTCAAAACCTTACATAACTGGAACTTTCCCCTACAGATTCCAAGATCGACATTCATGGTTACGACCCTGAGGCACAGGGACGGCCGTGCCTCCGAAACATCAGTGAAGGGTGTGTCATGGTGCAGATTCAAGTATTTTCAAATCCTAGACAGATCTACTCAGAATCACTCTAGAACTCAGGCATTTGAAAATCAGTACACACCCCTAAAACAGAGGTGTGTCCCCACCTGTGGTCCATGATGCCAGCAAATGGGCAAGGGTTTGGGCCGGGGAAACAGACTGTATTTCTTTCGTGGCTTTTACCTGGGAAGGTAAAATGACAGAAAATCTGCAGTCCAGCCTCAAAGTATTCAGGAAAGGGAGGAAACTGGAAAAAAGATGGTCCTCACATTCCTGGAGGAGAATCTGAGATTCACGGAGGTGATTCATTTGAGGAAGCATCAAGGGATTTCTCAGCAGGGTAGGAAACAAATGGTGACCCTCCCACAGGTCAGCAACGCCGCGGCGCTGTGCCAAGAGGATGCCAGCTTTTCCCACACCCCCTCCAAACCCCAGACCCAGCAAAAAGCTCCGCCAGCACACCCACCGCCAAGACCCTCGGTGTCTCACGTGGCTTTCCAGGCTTGTGCTGGTGTCTTGATGCCCCGGGCATGGAAAACAATGGGGAGAGGGGGATCCTGGCAGCGAGACTAAAGCTGACCTGGGGCAGCTATGGGAGCTGCCCAGGAATCACTGCTCACCGACTGTTCCAACCATGTACCTTCATCCCTTGATTTTTTTCCCCCCACTCCTAGCAGCCCCCATTTAATCCAAAGTCCTGACTTGTCACAAATACATATGACAGGTGGCTCAGAGTCAGACGTGAAGCCTGTGCTCAGGGACAGTGAAGTGGACACGGCCGCCTGTGAGGCCAGCGGCTCCCAGGGCCACCAAACCGGAGGATCTGGGGAGCTGTCCTGCCCACCTCTTTCTGAACAGCTGGGCATGGGGCTCCCTGCCTCAGGCACCCGCCACGAGGGTCACTGTGAAAACCCTTTCCCAAAATGAACTTTTACCGAGGAGGACAAAATTCAACTTAGTCACATGAAAATCTGACGTGATGAGGGACAGAAAAACTGGATTGAAAGGACGGGCACGAGGAGCAGAGGGAAGAGGACCCTGGCGCGTCCTCACGTGTCCAGGCGCTGGATCTCAGGCCGGCTGTCCACGTCTCTGGACTCCGTGCGGGCGCGGATGTAGTCACTGGCGCTCTGCTGGCGGAGGCTGACTCTCCACTTCTGCGCGGCCAGAAACGCGCTCACCGCGTGCGCCGCGGTTGCCAAGAAGCCGAATATCTACGAGACACAAACCCGGTTAGTCCACGGGCACGTCAGCCGTCTGCGGGGTCTCTGGGCAGCTTACAGTGAGCCGAGCTGCGGCAGCTCTCCCAGCTCTAACCCCAACACGCAGCCCCGCTGAATGTTCAGCTTGTCATGGCCAAGTTCATAGTCGTGTGACTCACAAAAAGGCAGCCTAAGGTCTCTTTCGAAGCATTCTGGTTCTACAAGGAAACAGATCACAGAAGTGCCTCTTTTACAGACCTTCATGATACTGGTCCTCGGGGGAAAATACAATGTAGATGAAACACCGTGAGATGAAACATCAGGGTCTTGCTGTGTGAGCCCCAAATCAAACCGCAAGACCTGACATTCCAAATCACAGCCCCAGCCTCCACCTGCCGCTCCCCTGGGCAGCTCCATGTGGGCAGCTCCAGGGTGAGAAGCAGTGGAGTTTTAATGATAAGATAATGACTGATCAACCTACTGACTAAAACGTTGTAGAGCTAACAGTTTAGTATTTTTAATAAACCTTTTAACCATCCCCCCCCCAATTACAAAAGTGCTACATATTCCTTGCAAATACACAAAAATAAGGAAATGCAGAACACAGAGGGAGAAAGTCTTACATTGTCCAGCCCCGTCCTCCCCACCCCCACCCCGCACTCTGCAAGACAGCATCTGCTTCATTAACACCCCATCCCGGCAGGGAAGGCCCTTAAAAGCAGCACCACTAACAGACATCCAGGGCTCCATTGGGAAAAGACTAAAGCAGGAGTTCTCAAACCTGGGTGTGCATCTGAGAGCTCGTTAAAACACATTTCTGATTGGGCAGTTCTGGGGGAGGCTGAGAAGGGCACTTCTAACACGTTCCCGGGTGATGCTGAGGCTGCTGTTCCAGGGACCACACTTTAAGAACCGCAGCACTGAAGGAACTGGGACCTCCGCTGGCCCAGTAACAGTACCATTAGCAAAGAAAAAGCTAAAGGAGAAGGAGTAGGACACAGGCCAGGGGACCAGAGGAGCAAGTCACAGAAAGTGTACAAATCAGCCCTGTTTTAACCTGTTGAGTTCACTTACCACGGCAGCAATTTCTGCTCCGGTTTTGTGGTTTAAAGCAGCCAGTACAATGGAAGCAATAAAGAAAAAGAAAGTGCTGAGTCCAGTGTTGACCAAATCCTAAAGAATAAGATAAAATAAAATCACTTGAAAAGAATCATTTCATGCCTTACCCTAAAAGCAACTGAAGAACTTTCGAAATAAAAAGCACAATAACAATACCCCGCCTCTCTGCTGGCTCCATATTTTAGTCTTGATGGCCAACGGGTATTGGTCACACAGAGGAAGGCAAAGAGGATAACAGTTAATGATGCTATTTGATAAATCACCACAGCAAAATCCACATGTTAACCAACCACGTCATGTTACCATTTCTTAATGACCTATTATGGAAACCAAACTGCTAACCCACAAGGGCACGCACACTAATTACCCAAAACACATTCAAATCCTCTTGGCATGGGTAAGAATAGACTGAAACTGGTGAAATCTCCTCACTGATTTGTGGCATGTCAAGCACACTGTTTTCAGACCTGGAGAGCACACTTAGCCAGGCCTCATGCTTCTCTTTCTCATGCATGGTCTTTCAAGTCTCCACGCTGCTAAAGCCTAGAGGATTTTCCCCTAAGCTTCTTGCAAAGCAAATCACGTTACAAATCCAATGCTTCGAAGATTTAACTCCGGTCTTACTGTCGAGAGGAACATAGCACAGTGATTAAGGGTCACAGACAGATGAGGGTCCTAACTGACCATGACTGTGGACAAGCCACTTTGCCTCCCTGTGTCTTATATGGGCACAGCCCCCCACCCCACCCCCCGGAGGTGTTTTAAGGATTGGGTGGAACAACACATTTGAAGAGCCGAGCATCGTGCCCGGCCCATGGGTAGGGTTCCCTGCACATCTATTGTTACTTCTGACATTACTACCTGGGCATTAGGCCCCCCACAAACTGGGCCATACCAGAGCGCCCCTATGACCTCTACAGGGAAAGAGAATCCAGGCAAAATCCTCAACTGCTTAAGTGCCACGTTGACTGTGCCATCAATACCAGGTGAGTCCTCCTGGCTGGCCTGGTTTCAGAGGCCATATCCTCTTTAAAGATGGAAAAAGGCAGCATTCACATCATAACAGTCCTGAGCCTGTGCAGCAGGACCCTCCACGCACACACATGCTCCTGGCCAGCGCTTCTGCACCGGCTCACAGAGAGCAGCAAAGTACTGACTACAAACTCTATTCAGAAATGTCTGCCAGCAGGGCAGTTTCCAGCGGTGACCAGTGTGAAGCCACGGCAAATTTTTCACCGATTCAAATCAGCAAGTGTTTAGTTACACCCAACTATGGGTAAAGAAAAATATAGGGATATTATAGGGATAAAGAAAAATTTAAAATGTACTTTCCAAACCAAAGACTATTCAGAAGCAGGGAAAATGTTTTATTTTTATTTATTTATTTATTTATTTATTTATTTATTTATTTTTGTGGTGTGCGGGCCTCTCACTGCTGTGGCCTCTCCCGTTGCGGAGCACAGGCTCCGGACGCGCAGGCCCAGTGGCCATGGCTCACGGGCCCAGCCGCTCCGCGGTATGTGGGATTTTCCCGGACCGGGGCACGAACCCGCGTCCCCTGCATTAGCAGGCGGATTCTCAACCACTGCGCCACCAGGGAAGCCCAGGGAAAATGTTTTATGATAAAATGCTGAGGCTGAACATCAAACAAAACAGTATGTACATTAATGGTGACAATATAAAAATATAAATGTGGTAAAGGGCGAATAGGTACTAAAGACTTTGAAGAGGTTCATGTTATTTGTCTATGAATTCCACATTTGGAAATTCATCTTAAATATCATATTAGCACAAAAAGGTCTAAGCACAAGGATGTTCAACATACTATTTATTTATTCTTTTTTTTTTGGTGGTACACGGGCCTCTCACTGCTGTGGCCTCTCCCGTTGCGGAGCACAGGCTCTGGAGGCGCAGGCTCAGTGGCCATGGCTCACAGGCCCAGCCGCTCTGCAGCATGTGGGATCTTCCCGGACCAGGGCACGAACCCGTATCCCCTGCATCGGCAGGCGGATTCTCAACCACTGCGCCACCAGGGAAGCCCCATCATACTATTTTAAACAGCAAAAAACTGAAGGCAAACAAAATGCTTAAGAATCAGGGATTTGTTAAATAAAATGGTATTTCCATAACAGAACACTATGCAGTCATTAAAAATAATGATATAGTTTTATATTTAACATGGAAGATACTCAAGATAGTTTAAATGGAAAAGCATGACTTTAATGGTTCCATTTTTCTGCACTCACATATCACAACATACATGTACATGTGAAAGACAGTCTAGGGAAAATATTCTAGACGATTACACCCACATATTACAAATGGTTACCCCTGGATGGGTGCTATCACATATGATTTTATAACAGCTTTCTTGAGATATAATTCACCACAATCTAATTTTAGAACATTTTTAGCACCTCCAAAACAAACCTCATATTCATTAGCAGTTAATTCTTCATCCCTTCCCTTAATCCTAGGCAACTAACAATCTGCTTTCTGTCTCTATGGATTTGCCTATTCTGGACGTTTCATATAAATAGAATTATTATATAATATGTGATCTTTTGGGACTGGCTTCTTCCATTTAGTATAATAGTTCTAAGGTTCACTCATATTGTAGTATATATCAGCACTTCATTATTTTTCATTACGGAATAATATTACATTGTATAGATACACCACATCTTATTCTTTCACCAGTTTTTGGACATTTCAGTTGTTCCTGCTTTTCAGTTACTGTGAATAATGCTACTATGAACTTACTTCTACTACTATGAACTTACGAGCTTTTATGTAGACATATGTTTTCACTTCTCTTGGGTCATCACATGATTTTATTTTTCCTTTATTATCTGTATCTTCCACTTTTTCTATAACAAACACTTACTACTTGCACAGTTTAAAAGGCTTAAAACTGGAATACTGCAAAAGTTAGTCAGCATCAATCTCTTGAGTTCCTTGGCCATGAAACAAAATCAAGGCTTGTAGATTCACCCTTCATATCAGGGAGCAGACACAGGCATGCCTTCAGATGTGGATTTGGGGATGGGTTGGGTTTAGTCAACACTGGTGCTTTTTGTTTTATTTTGTTTTTTTTAACACTTTTAATGGGACATGCACTCATCAGTCACATGCTTCATGTCTGCCGCAGTCGCTCCCCCTCCCTGCAGTCTCACACCCAGCCAAATTGCTTCCTATGGGGGGTGGGCCCTAGAACACCCAAGGCTGCAGCCCCTTCTTAGGCCAGGAGATGAGGAGGAAGGGCACCCCCACACACACAACACATGCTTTCTGGTCTCTCCTTCATTAACACACCAATAAGCACAGGTGGGAGCCCAAGTAACTCCAATAACTGATCAACGGGATCTGGCCCACCGATAGGTTTGACTTGCACACTGTCCAAAACAGATTTGAACAGCCAACGTTTAAACATCAGAAGACTGCACATAATAAACTTCTAAAAAAACAAACAAAATCCATCTTTCAGCTGCTCTTGAAAAACTGTCCTGAAGTCCCATGAAGTAACACTGTGACTGAGTAGGAGAGCAACCTCCCGTCTCCCAGACACCTGGCCCATCTTCTCACTTGCCCATTTCCGCCACACGCGCGGCCCCCGGGGAGGGGGGGGCCTGAGTCTATGACCCTGATCCAATCCTGGAGAATGGGCCATCCTACAACGGGCCCCACCCTTCCATACTTTGTACCCAGTGAGCACCTGTTCGTCCCTCAAGGCTCAACTGGAATCTGGCATTTTCTCTGAATTTCCCCGACTGACCTGCTCCAGCCCCACTGCCCTGAGGAATCCATTGTGTTCTCCCAGGCCTCACACCAAACGGGATCACACAGAGCACACATACCACAGGAGAGCAGCTGGCATCTACCCACCCTGCGCTTTTAGTTCCCAAAACCTGGCCCAAAGCAGGTGTTCAATACCACTGGGCTCTGTGGCTAGCTCGAGTCAGCCCTACACATGGACAAGAGAGGAAGTTTACAACCACTCGGACCATACAGTGCACTGACTTGTGCTCAGATGGCCCCAGTATCAAAGGGATGATCGTAGTACTGATGACAGGGGCAGCTACCATCTACAGAGAGCCCACAGTGCCAAGCATATAACTCCCAGTGTCTCACTGAGCCCTAACCTAATTACCATCCAAAATACCTATAATAAAAGGCCTTTAGAGATGAGGAAATTGAGCCCTAGAAAGGATGAGTTTGACATAATGAAAAAATATATATTTGGTCTTTGTCCCAGATTCCCTGGAATTTCCTGAGTGATAGGAGACGCTCCTTTTCTTTTTAATTAATTAATTAATTAATTTAGTTTTGGCTGTGTTGCGTCTTCATTTCTGTGCGAGGGCTTTCTCTAGTTGCGGAGAGCAGGGGCCACTCTTCATCGCGATGCGCGGGCCTCTCACTATTGCGGCCTCTCTTACTGCGGAGCACAGGCTCCAGACGCGCAGGCTCACTGCTCCGAGGCATGTGGGTTTCGCCCAGACCTGGGCTCGAACCCGTGCCCCCCACCCCCACACTGGCAGGCAGACTCTCAACCACCAAGCCACCAGGGAAGCCCCATCTTTTGTCATTCTTAACGAGGCCCTTTCAACTGTCCCTGAGTTTATGCTAATGAAGTGACTCTCAAGCCCCTAGATAGTTTCTGGATGGGGGCTGGTTATCAGGAAAACCAGTCAGGTGATTAGAGGGTTGGAACTTTCAGCTCCACGGCCCCTGTGGACAGGAGAGGGGCTGGAGATTGAGTTCAACCTCCAAATGGCCAAAGATTTTAATCAACCATGCCTACATAATGAAATCTCCATAAATGCCTGAATGACGGGGTTCCACGTGCCGAGAGGGTATTGCCCCCCAACTCCATGGGGACAGAGACTCCTCTGAACCCTGCCCTATGCATCTCTTCCTTTTGGCTACTCCTGAGTTGTATCCTTTAGAACAAGCCAGAAATGATAAATAAAGCACTTTTCCAAGTTAAGTTGTTCTAGAAAATTATCGAACCTGAGGAGGGGCTTGTGGGAACTCCTGAATCTGCAGCTGGCCAAGCAGAACTGCAGGTCACCTGGGACCCCATCTGTGTTGGGGGCAGTCTCACGGGACTGAGCCCTTTAACGTGTGGGGTCTGCACTAACTCTGGGAGTTAGTGTCAGAACTGAACTGAATTGCTGGACACCCAGTTGGTCTTGGAGAATTAGAGAAGTACTCAGTGTGGAAAAACTACACAGATTTGGTGTCAGAAAAAAACACATATTTGGTGTCAAAAGTGGTGTCAGGAAACACTACACGAGTCATGGCGAAAGCCTCAGAACTCTGCAAGTGACCCCTCTGGGGGACTGTTCTCAACTCACCACAGCACCCAGCCTGGGTTATCAGGTTGGGAGACATCTGTGGGAGGAGCAGGGGTCACAGAGGCCACTAAGATGGAACACCAAAGAGAAAGAAGAGAGACTGAGATTGTGGTGTCATCAGAGGCAAGAGGAGAGAGTAGGGCAGGAGGGACTGAGCTGAGCGTATTCCAGCGCTGAAACGGTTGGGGGCGGCGGGGAGGACTGGGGAGTAACCAAAGGATCCAGGAGAACAGAGGCCCCCAGCGATGCTGACCAGAGGACTTTCAAGGACATAAAGTCAGGGGAGTGGATGGGGGAGGGGAAGAGGCAGTCCTCGTGTTCGGGAAGGACGCAGCGAAAGCTTTTTGGGGTGTTGACACTATCCTATCTGTTGACCCAGGTGATGGCTACACAGTCTTTTATCATTCTTCACTAAACTGTACATTTACTTTTACAAATTTTTCTGAATATGCTGTTTTTGACGATAAAAGCTGAGACAAGAGATCAGGAAGCAGGGAAGTAAGGAAGGCATGTGCAGACCTCCCTCTGCTTTAAAAAGTTTGGCTCCGCTTACAGGGCTTGAGGGCTGAGTGCCAGCTAAGGAGAGAATGGGAGCCCCTGGGGTTAATGGTAGGAAGAGGATGGAAGGAGAGAGGGATGGGGTGGTAGAGGAGGCCAGGGGCACCAATCAAGGTCAATACAGGTAGAACACATGGGTGTGTGAGCTCCCAATATACAGAGAAAAACACACATCACAGAATAAGTCCCATAGATTCGCTAAACAAAACAAAACAAAACAAAAACAAGTTGATATTAACACACTCTGATTGCGTCAAATAATGCTTGTATAAAATATATACTTTGCATTGTCCTCCTTATTTACCATTTTTCATGCATATGTGAGTTAACTTATCTCCTGAAATGACCCAGTTTTCTAAATCTATACCAATCACACCCTACGCCACTCATCAGCTGGCTCTGCTGAGGTCAAGAATCCTCCTGCCACCTTGTTAGAGAAACACACACACCCAAGGCCAACCCACTGTGATGAGCAGTCTGATCAGCTCTAAGAACTCTCTTTTGCTCCCGTCCCTGAGAACAGATGACCTGGGCTCCCATCAGTTAAGTACCATCTCCTCGAGTCCATGAAACTTAAATACTCTTTTGTTGGATAAGCAGATACCTTCACCTGCTCTAAAAGGCTGGAAACCCTGCAAAGGCAGAGGACAGAAAATGTTCTCAAGTGACCACATCACCACTCGGTCATCAGCCCTAGACGACACCATCCTAAAGGAAAGGAGGGATGTTAACTTTCCAGTGAAAAAGATGCACTTCGATATAACCCCCAAAATGTGGTTGTCAACCAGTGAAAGTCTTTCACGGTTAAAATAGAAAAATCAGGATTTAAGAAAGCTCAACAAATAGGTATTTCTGGAGATAAAGGCCAGTGTGAATTAGTTAGAAATCTGAAGTATGAAGTCTTTTTTGCTGTTGTTATGGTGATCTGTGATCCTTTTTTAATTAACTAATTAACTAACTAACTATTTTTTTTGGCTGCGCCACACAGCTTGTAGAATCTTAGTTCCCCAACCAGGAATTGAACCTGGGCTCATGGCAGTGAAAGCACAGAGTCCTAACCACTGGACTGCCAGGGAATTCCCAGTGATCCTTTTTTAAAAAATTGAAATGTAGTTGATTTACAATATTATATTAGTTTCAGGTATACAGTACAGTGATTCAGTATTTTTGCAGATTACACTCCATTATAAATTATTATAAGCCAATGGCTATAATTGCCTATGTTATATAATACAGTGAAGTATAAAGTCTTCTAACAGATTTATATGGCTGTCAAATAAGTAGGTAAGAGAATTAAGGGAGTGAAGTCAAAGCTGGTGGAAGTTTACAGGAGAATGATGTGGCTGACAGACACCAATGGCCTCTGACTCACAGTAAGGTTAATATTTCTCATACTGGCAACAGCGCCCACTGCGTTGGAGCCTTTATACACACTGTCTCATTTCATTCTTAAAACAGCCCTGTAAGAAAAATATTGTCATCTCAACTTGGGGCTCTAAGTGACTTGCCCAGGGTCATACACAGCTCTTAAGATCCACCTTGGACTTGAACGCAGACAGGTCAGCCTAACTTAAAGCCAGTGGGGTTTTTTGGGGTTTTTTTGGCTGCATCGGGTCTTAGTTGCAGCATGTGGGCTCTTCATTGTGGTGCATGGGCTTCTCTCTAGTTGAGGCACATGGGCAAAGTTGCCCCGCAGCATGTGGGATCTTAGTTCCCCAACCAGGGATCAAACCCACGTCCCCTGCATTGGAAGGAGGATTCTTAACCACTGGACCGTCAGGGAAGTCCTGCCCCTGGGTCTTAACCATCCTAGCAGCTGCTTCTTTGTCAAACAGGATCTCCAGCATGGTTTCATTCACAGCCCTGTCCAGCCCCTCCCTCAGAAAGTATTTATTGTGGCCTTAGAAACTCCCGGGGACCTGGGTTTCCAACTTACCTTGCCCCATGACAATGACCTTGCCCCCATGGAGCCTGCGTGTTAGTTGGGGGAGGTTTGTGAGGTTCTCTTGCGCTTTCATTACACTATCAGTTTAGATCACAATTCAGTAAGCATTTTCTTATGGACAACACAGACTTCATCTTAAAAAGAGCTGCGACACTAAAATCTGTCACCAAAAACTGACAAAATGCCTCCAGTATCTTGAGGTTTTAGAGCTTTTTTCTTAGTTTTCAATGCCGGGACAAAACCATCTGAGTTTGCAACTGACAACTTTTCTAGTCCAATTCTCTTTTTATTTTTCCTGCTAAAAGAGCCTGAGCAACACAGACAGCACTCTGTCAGGAAGACCATCTCCTCTTGGTCCCCCCACATGAACACCATGGGAGTGGCCCCGCCAGGCAAGGTGACCAGCCCAGGCCTCCTCCTCCTGGGCTCCTGCACTTGGGCCACACTTTCCACGGTGCTGCATACACCCAGCACCGGCCGCCAAGAGAGGAGCCCGCGTGAGGGCAGGTGGTCTCAGAGTCCCCCACCCACCCCCAGGCACAGAAGGAGAGGCAGCTGATAGTGCTTGCCTGTGTCTCCCTAACTGGTTCCCTGTGAGCTCCTGCACATGCTTATCTGCAAAGAACTATATCAAGAAGAGTGAGGGCTGTGAAGTTCCCTTTTCCGTTTGGCACAGTAAGGACAAGTTACACAAGCCCAGGAAAAGGGGCCTGGGAGTGACCGGCCCTGAGATGCCTATGCCGGTCAGAAGGTAAGGCTGTCAAACAGAGTTAAGACCCCCAAACCACAGAGGGAAGAGGAGGACACGTTTCCTCTGATCAAACCAGCAAATCGTCTGGGACCTCCCAGCTGTTTTCAATTTAACAATATTCCTAGTTTTCACAAGTTAATGGTAATTTCATTCATATTTTCAATTCTTCCTGAATCAATACTTTTGCAAACAGCTTTTGGGTCCGGTGTGAAAAATGTGCAAACGTATTAATTCCATGTTCTCTTTCCCATATTCTATAAGTATCAACATTACCAATCTTCTCAGAGGACCCCAAAACCGAAATGACATCTTTAAAGGGGTCAGAATAATTGTTATGTTTCTATCATTAGTGAAGATTCCATTAATTTTGTAGTCATTTTATTCAACCCAGTAAGGAAATTTAAAATTTCACAGTTGCATTACAATGGAATATTTAAGTATCAAAATGAACTGGAACCAAACAGGCCATGGACTGATTCCTGCTTTTCCTCGGAGCCGTGCAGCACCCGATCCTTTCCTAATCTGAGAGCGTGACTTCTACTCACTGTCAGGTTCCAGTTGATCTGGGGGATCCTCATGTGAAGGTTGAGACTGAACAGAATCAGCAAGACTCCAGTCACCACAAACGCACTGCAGCTCACAAACTCAAAAAAGTAGAGGCCTTCACACGGGGAGCACTCCATGATGGTCTCTATGCAGATGAATGCGATCAGGGCCAAAATCTGGGAAGAAAATTACAAACACACATGTACGTGTACGTTCAGCACACATCTGTGGACACACGTGTCCGCAGCGTTTAAATAAAACTCAACCACCGCCGCCACATACAGCCCCGGAGTTTTTCCCCTGGGGACGGCAGTATCACGGTCAGGAATGTGACCTGATCCAATTCTTACCTAAGAACAGGTATAGGGGCCTTAACGAAAGGATCAGGTTCCTCATGTGAACAACCAAGCCCCGCCACAGGACACTGACACCAGGCTGGTGCCATGCAGCTCCCCGTGAGGAAGCAGACAGGAACATGCCCGCAATGCTTTTAGTCTGCTTCTGCCACGGGTAAGTGGACACTGCCTACACACGTTTCTCATATACAGTCTCCACCACAAGGATGCCAAACATCAAGAGAGCAGGGTCCTGGTGGTGTCCATTTCATGGCATCTGCAACTACCTTGCTGGTTCAGCTGAGTCACACAGGCTGAGACCCTTGATGGCTTTAGGAGATGGATTTGTATAACCCCCTTCCCCCATTTAGAAGTCCCACCCAAAAATAAGGCCCACCTAATTAACTCATGAGCCATGCTTTTAAAAAGTTTATCATTGGACTTGATAATAAAGAGACAGCCTGGCAGTTTATAAAAACATTTAAAATCTACAAACAATAGAATCAATTTCTTTCTGAAGAACCAAAGTAACACTCTAGCAGTATGTCCCAGGCAATGAGAGATCATGAAAGCAAACAGGCATCAATGGAAATCACCAGGTCAACTTGCAAAGGGAGATTTCAGGAACAGGAGGCAGCAGAGGGGCTGAGTTAGTGGCCCTGTGATCAAGGAAAAGTCAGGTGGTCTTACACCTAAAACCAGATCAGTCTTGGGCTCCTGGTCTGTACCCCACTTCCGCAACCGAGCTCCTCGCCGCCCACTACCTGTCAAGCCTGTGCCAGAGCTTCCAGGCTGCCCGCCCCCCAAAAGTCAAGGAAGCACAGGCAGGCAGCTCTGTGGTTCCAGATTTGTCCTTAGAACCAGCATCGTCAGCATCACCACGGAGCTCGTTAGAAATGCAGAATCTCTGCCTCCCCTCCTTGACCTCCAGTCACAGTCTGCTTTTTGGACAACATCCCTAGATGACTGAAGTGTGGGAAGCATAGGAGGCACAGGCTGCTCTGGGGCCCTTCTCCACCTCCAGGAGTCCCACTCATGCCTTCCAGGGCCGCACTCAGCTCACATCTTCCCCACGCCCTTCCTGACTGCACCTCTCCCCGCCAGACGTGACTGATCCCAGACTCTCCCAGGAAAGCTTGCAGATCTATGGTTACGTTCCATTTATCACACTTGCCACCATGGATCTCTCTGCCTCCTGAGCTCTTTGAGGGCAGGAGCCAGTCCATCTCCCTCCACTCCCAAGGCACCAAGCTCACTAACCTGCACAAAGCCAGTGAATGGGGGCCCGGGGAGCCTCTTCAAACCCACAAGTCCTGAGGGACTTGTCAGTCTCCACATGAAGGAAGGGAGGCTCTGCTTTTTCCATGCCTTTCTAACAATATGTGGCCTTTCCATATTTCTATTCTAAGTCAACACGTAACAATTATGGGCCTTACAGCACACTTTGTGCTTCTCCTAATGGCTCTCCTTATAATTCTCTACAGAACCAGACACTTTCATTCTCAATCTGAATTACATGCCTGACTTGCAATCAATTCACAAAGAAAGAGTTCATATAAGGGAAACTCCTAAAAAAAATTTTTTTTTTTTACCCCTGTAATTGGACCTAGTAATCTTGGGGAAGAAATAACACACATCAGTATAGAGTTACAAATGTCTCTGGTATGCTAACTTCAACCGTATTTGTGTGGGAAGGTAACATCTACATTCTTAAATATTAAAATAAAAATGGTTTCAAGAATATGCAAATCCAGCGACTTCCCTGGTGGTCCAGTGGTTAAGACTCTGTGCTCCCAATGCAGGGGGCCTGAGTTTGATCCCTGGTCAGGGAACTAGATCCCACATGCATGCTGCAGCTAAGAGTTTGCATGCCTCAACTAAGGAGCCCACCTGCCGCAACTAAGACCCAGCACAACCAAATAAATAAATAAATAAGTTTTTTAAAAATGCAAATCCAACAGGCAATTCAATACAGAAGACAGACAAAATTCCCTGCTCTCTAGCTCATATGCTAATGAAGGAGTTTTTAAAAAGTATATTAAAAATATAGCATGTTAGACAGTGATAAATACAAAGAAGAAAAATCAAAGCAAGGAAGAAGAATGAAATGTAACCAGGCAAGGGTGTTCGAAATTTTAGGCAGAGTGACCACGGGAGGTCTAAGAAGGTTCTAGATTTATTACAAAGGATATTAAAGTATACGACTGAAGAGCCAGATGAAGAGATACACAGGGCAAGGTCCAGAAGGGTCTCAAACACAGGAACTTCCGTCCGCCTGGAGTTTGGAGTGCACCCCCTGCCCCCCATCACCTGGATGCGTTTTTGGTTCACCAACCTGGAAGATCAATCCTCGAGTTCAAGATTTTTTACAGAGCTTAATCTGGAGCCCCTCCCCTTTTCAGACATCAGAGGCTAAGGCTGAAAGTCCCAACCCTCTCATCACCTGGTTGTTTCCCCTGGCAACCAGCCCCCATTCCTTAGGAGCTTTCCAAAAGTCATCTCATTAACACAAACTCAGGTGTGGCTGGAAGGGATCTGTTAAGAATATCAAAAATAGGGGACTTCCCTGGTCGCACAGTGGTTAAGAATCTGCCTGCCAATGCAGGGGACACAGGTTCAATCCCAGGTCCAGGAAGATCCACATGCTGAGGAGCAACTAACCCCGGGCAGCATGACTACTGAACCTGCGCTCTAGAGCCCAGGAGACACAACTACTGAGCCCGTGTGCCTAGAGCCCGTGCTCCACAACAAGAGAAGCCCCTGCTCACCACGACTAGAGAAAGCCCACAGGCAGCAACAAAGACCCAATGCAGCCAAACATTAAAAAAAAAAAAGAATATCAATATCAAACACCTCTTATCACTTAGGAAATTCCAAGGGTTTTAAGAGCTCTGTGCCAGAAGTGGAATGAAGACCAAATATATATTTCATTATTATAAACCACAATATCACAAGTATTCCCATGTGTAAAGAAGATACAGATACATACATACATACATACGCACAACTATATACATACAATAATTTAATCAATCCCCCACTGATAGGTAATTAGGCGGTTTGTAATACTCTAATAAGCTGTACACTTTTTCTTTTTGCGGTACGCAGGCCTCTCACTGCTGTGGCCTCTCCCGTTGCGGAGCACAGGCTCCGGACGCGCAGGCTCAGCGGCCATGGCTCACGGGCCCAGCCGCTCCACGGCATGTGGGATCTTCCCAGACTGGGGCACGAACCCGTGTCCCCTGCATCGGCAGGCGGACCCTCAACCACTGCGCCACCAGGGAAGCCCTAAGCTGTACACTTTTTATAAAATTTATTACATTGAAGTATAGTTGACAATGTACTGATTTCTACTGTATGGCAAAGTGATTCAGTTATACATATATTTCCCTGTGCTAAACAGTAGAACCTTGTTGTTTATCCATCCTATATATAATAGTTTGCATCTACTAATCCCAAACTCCCAATCCATCCCTCCCCTATCTCCCCCTCCCCCTTGGCAACCACAAGTCTGTTCTCTATGTCTGTGAGTCTGTTTCTGTTTCATAGATAAGTTTACTTGTGTCGTATTTTAGATTCCACATATAAGTGTCAAAGAGTGTTCTGCCTATGTTTTCCTCTAAGAGTTTTATAGTGTCTAGTCTTACATTTAGGTCTCTAATCCATTTTGAGTTTATTTTTGTGTATGGTGTTAGGGAGTGTTCTAATTTCATTCTTTTACATGTAGCTGTTCAGTTTTCCCAGCACCACTTATTGAACAGACTGTCTTTTCTCCATTGTACATTCTTGCCCCCTTTGTCACAGATGAATTGACCATAAGTTCTAGTAAGCGGTATACTTTTTATTTGCCTGCGCTTTGGCACAGCAAATCAAATTTCTTCCAGCACACTGAAATATAACAATCACTGCTGAAGCAAAACCTATCAATTGGCCAATAAGAAAACAGGGACTGGGGGAATTCCCTGGTGGTCCAGTGGTTAGGACTCCATGCTCTCACTGCTGAGGGCCTGGGTTCAATCCCTGGTTGGGGAACTAAGATCCCACAAGCCACGTGGTATGTGGAAGGAAGGAGGGAGGGAGGGAGGGAGGAAGGGAGAAATGGGGACTCAAAGTTATACTGGAAGCCAACAACTTCAAAGCACCTAAAGAATCAAAAGTAATTCAACTTATAACAATTCTGCGGTAGACAAATACACACGGAAAATTGTACAGAGATGTTCAAAAAGATGTAAATAAGGAATAGTTATTGCAGTTGCTAATTGGGAGATCACGGGTGCACCCCTGAAGACAGCCCTTTCCGTGTAGCATCTACCAATTGACCAGGAGCAAATATTTGCACAGTTGATAAGTAAACTGATATTAAAACATTGTCAGATTTCCACAACTATGGCTAATTATGATTGGCAACATCAAAAAGCAGGGGTTGGGGGGGGACATAGCTGGCTGATTAAGGTAACATAAAACTTTAAAAAAATTCATAAACCCCGTTAGCAGTGGTGGGAGTGAAAACCATCAGGACCCTTCTGAAGGGCTGTGTTAATAACAGCATGGTTCACAGTACATCCCGTTCTCCTCCCTCAGGGCACATCGTAGGGCTGGAGATCTGTGCTGAGCTTCCTGGGGCGGATTTACTCTCAAGATGATGAAGCTTATGCTCCAACATCCCATCCATCACAACTCCTTTTCCCAGGTGGTGATGGAGTAACAGTGGGAGTTTTGGGGATTCAGCTAACTGGAAGTTTTTTTTTTTTTTTAAGGATTTTAAAAAAATTATTATTTATTTTTTGGCTGTGTCGGTTCTTGGTTGCGGCACGCAGGCTCCTCGTTGAGGCAGGCAGGAGCTTTCATTGCGGCACACGGGCTTCTCTCCAGTTGTGGCGTGCGAATTTTCTCTTCTCTAGTCGTGGCACACAGGCTCCAGGGCGTGTGGGCTCTGTAGTTGTGGCACGCAGGTTCCACATTGCATGGCCTCTGTATTTGCAGCACGCGGGCTCTGGTTGAGACACCAGAGCTCAGTAGTTGCAGCACACGGGCTTAGTTGCCCTGAGACATGTGCGCTCTTAGTCCCTGAACAGAGATCGAACCCATGTCCCCTGCATTGTAAGGCGGAGTCTTTACCACTGGACCACCAGGAAAGTCCCGGCTAACTGGAAGTTGAATGAGAGAGACGGTGAATTTGGGTTTGGTGGTCACTTTCATGTACGGCTATCGTAGCCTTCCCTCTGATCTGACATCATGAGGAAGAAAAAGGCGCTAAAATTCACAAGATCAATGTGTCTGACAGTGCCAAACTAAAAGTGTGGGTGGTGAAGAGGGAACGGGGTTTGAAACATATGGAGCCGGAAGTTAGCATTCTTTAGAAGGAGAATTCTTCAGATCACCAAATGCCCAAAACAGTAAGTGGACAATTCTGTTTTCATTGGTGCCTAAATGGAAGTTGTGCCCTATCAGGAATATATCCAATAATGCAGACTATGCAATTATAAACACACTATATACCTTTCCTCACTTTTTGGTGGGAATCACATGAAATAGAATCTATCATTATTCTGGGGTTCGGGGAATTCCCTGGTGGTCCAGTGGTTAGGACTCTGCAATCTCACTGCTGAGGGCCTGAGTTCAATCCCTGGTTGGAGAACTTAGATCCCACAAGCCATGTGATGCGGCCAAAAGAAAAAATTAAAAAAAAAAAAAATTTAAAAAAGAAATTCCTGCCTTCCCTGGTGGCGCAGTGGTTGAGAGTCCGCCTGACAATGCAGGGGACACGGGTTCGTGCCCCGGTCCGGGAGGATCCCATGTGCTGCGGAGTGGCTGGGCCCGTGAGCCATGGCCGCTGAGCCTGCACGTCCGGAGCCTGTGCTCTGCGGCAGGACAGACCACAACAGTGAGAGGCCCGCGTACCACAAAAAAAAAAAAAGAAATTCCAGCAGTGGTACTATAAAGAGCAACTACATATATGTGGGAGATTATAATTTATGCATCCCCATGTATCAGATCACATCATAAAGTATCTGACAAATCTTGAACTGATAAAGTCTGACAGTCCCAAATAAAAAGGCACACAAAGTTGCCTCCAACGAATGGAAACAGCCTGAAGAAACAAATGTTCCAATGACAACCTCCTACACACATTCATCAATCGGTTGATGTATGCAGTGTAAGAGTATATTGATTGTGTAATGATGTTGCTCAATACAATGGAGTGGCAAACTGAAACTTGAATTGTTCTTGTGTACCCCTAAATTTCAGATCGATTTTTGTCTACTTTTTCAGAATTAACTGATCATACTAAAATTCAAATACCATCGATCTTAGTGGAGGCCAAAAGTAAAAAGAGAAAGAAAACACTTTTAGAATTTGTAATTTTGTATGCTTCTCATTCTTAAATAGTCATTATTGTACCCAGTTTTATATTTTTAATTTCATATCTTTTTCCTCAGAGCGGGTCTCTAAAGTCATATGAGTCTCAAGCCTCTCAAAACCTGGCTCTGCTTCTGACTGTGGGCAATCAAAGGTGAGTGTGGAAGGTATGCTACTTCTGGCAGCAGCCTTCAGGAACTGAGCAATTTCACCACGCTCCCTCCCCGCCAGCCAGCAGTGCTCCTGGTGGGGGTGGCCTCTGAGTAAGGCTGATGGGCAGCCAGCTCCCAACTGACCTGAGATGAGTGTGTAACATAGGGGAGAAGGAAACCTCCCTTGGGTTAAGTCATGGAGATTTTAGGTTTGTTACTTCGGCATAAACCAGCTCATGCCGACTAGGAAGGGCACCTTGGCATAATGTTAAATTTGTACAACAGGTCCTGGGTATTTAGTACAAAACTGCAAATTTTTACAGGATGAATATGTTACCACACCACTCACTCTTAAAGACACCCGATCCAAATGGTTTTACAGACCAATTCTTAACAGACTGTCAAGGTAAAGAATATTGCCTATGTTATTTATTTATTTATTTATTTATTTATTTTTGGCTGCATTGGGTCTTCGTTGCTGCACGCGGGCTTTCTCTAGTTGCGGCGAGCAGGGGCCACTCTTTGTTGCGGTGCACGGGCTTCTCATTGCGGTGGCTTCTCTTGTTGTGGAGCACGGACTCTGGGCGCATGGGCTTCAGTAGTTGTGGCTCACGGGCTCAGTAGTTGTGGCACGCGGGCTCTAGAACGCAGGATCAGTAGTTGTGGTGCACGGGCTTAGTTGCTCTACGGCATGTGGGATCCTCTCGGACCAGGGATCGAACCCGTGTCTCCTGCATTGGCAGGCAGATTCTTAACCACTGCACCACCAGCGAAGTCCATGCCTGTGTTATTTAAACTAACAAAGAAAGGCATAAAATATTTGGAATTTCTGGGATTTATCTATGTGGTAGGACTGTGGATAGATTTTTTTTTAACTTAGACTTCTATTATTTTCCAAAATTTCTACAAGTACATGTTTTTATTTTAAAAATGAAATAATTTTATGTATATAAACACTTTGGGGAAACATCCAGATTTATTATGAGTTACATGTTAGTGACCTCTAAGAATCATTCCTTATTTGCTTTGAAACCATTCATGAATATTTTAAAATGACATTATATACTTTAATGGAAAATGAAAGTTGCTCTCCAAATCCATGTCAGTCCCATTTCTTTATCAGAAGAGTTCATCATCTCCAAGGCCTCCCTGACCTCAGACCATCCTGTTTCCTGGCCACCATTGCACTTTTAGTGCAGGGAGTGGGCACATAAAATAGATAAAAAACAAGGATGTACTGTTTAACACAGGGAACTATAGTCAATATCTTATAATAACCTATAATGGAAAAGAATCTGAAAAAGAATATATATACATTATCTGAACCACTTTGCTGTACACCTGAAACTAACACAATATTGTTCATTTAATTTAAAATAAATAATTCACACTATTTCAGTTAAAAAAAAAAAACCCAAAAAACTGTCACTTTTTCCAACTTCTGAAATACTGTCCATTGGTTTTGTTGTTGTTCTCACTTATAAATAAATCAAACTGTATTTCAGATTTTAAAAATTAAATATAAATTTCTTTTAACAAAAAAGAAAGAAAAACGGCAGCCTTACTCTCACCAATGGGATGGCAAGGACCGTCCCAAGTGAACAGTACTGTCCTGAGTATCTATGAAGGAATCTTGGAAGGTTAGACAAAATCCTAACCTTCCTTGATCACCAGTTTATCAAAGGATTTAATGAAGCTCATTTTAAAATACACATGCAAGCAAAAATCACAGCATTTAAAAACAATTTTCGGGGGACTTCCCTGGTGGCGCAGTGGTTAAGAATCCGCCTGCCAATGCAGGGGACATGGGCTCAATCCCTGCTCCAGGAAGACCCCACATGCCACAGAGCAACTAAGCCCGTGCGCCACAACTACTGAGCCTGCGCTCTAGAGCCCACGAGCCACAACTACTGAGCCTGTGTGCCACAAATACTGAGCCTGCGTGCCACAAATACTGAAGCCAGCGCGCCTAGAGCTCGTGCTCCACAACAAGAGAAGCCACCGCAATGAGAGGCCTGTGCACTGCAACGAAGAGTAGGCCCCACTGACTGCAACTAGAGAAAGCCCGCACAGAGCAACGAAGACCCAACACAGCCAAAAATAAATAAATAAATTGGGGGGAAATAAATAAATAAAATAAAAATAAAAACAATTTTCAGGAGTCTTAAAAACCACCAGATGCAAAAATGACTCTCCATTTGAAGATGTCCGTCACAACATGAATCTGTTGTGGCTCCTATGTAGCCAGACAACTTCTTCAGTGACCCTGACAGCTCAATGGCACCTGGTGGGGGCTTGCTGTGCTCAAAGTCTCTATTCCAACCCAGCCAACACACCCCATGATACATGCACAGACATGTATCATGTAACTAACCAGGTACCAGGAGCTCAGGGAGGGGTTGAGGTTTGGAAGGCAGAGGGTCATTGAGGGTTTGGGGAACAGCAGAAAGCTCTAGAAGGCTTCCTGGAAAGCACTGGACTCAGTGATGTTAGAGAAAAAGCAAGAGAGGAACATTTGTGCATGGTAGTGCCTAGCTTCCCACCTGAGTTCCTTGGTTGGGGGTGAGGTGGAGGGTAGGGACAGAACCCAGCCCCTCACCCAAGTACCTTTGTTTTAGAGGTTCTTAAACTCTTCTGACCAAAGAACAGAACACCTGTTAATAATCTCCTAAACCAACGCTCCAGGAAGCATAGCTTGCAAATCAGCAGTCTGGTTTATACACCAGGAAAATATTTCTGTTGTGCTTTTTAAAAAGAAACTTTTTTTTAAGTTTGGAAACTACTGTGGCAGTCTGACCCTTCCAGTTGTAGAGAAGCAGTCCTGAATTCGCACAGTGTGCTTTGGTGTGGCCCCCGTGGCCACCCACCTTTCAGTTTTCTCACGCTAAGCCCCATGCTGTTTCCATCATAACAACATCCCTCCTGGTCTTGGGGTCCTCACAGCACATCGGCATATTAAAAGTTCTGAAAAGGCTCACGGTAAGAAGACCTGTATACCTTTATTTGATGTGTGGATTATGTTACCTGAACACAGAATGTTTTTATTCCTCAGCACACCTATTAATACTACATAGCGGAAAAAAAAAATACGACATCGCGGTGTCTGGAGAGAAATGAGTTTGGGAAACACAAAAAGCATGTGCTGGTCAGTATTCAACTTTGTCAGGTCATACACAATTTAAACACACAGACTAAAATACAGAAGCTCACTTACTCAGCAGGGTAGCAACTACTAAGGACCCTGTTAACTGAGTGACACACACACACACACACACACACACACACACACAGAGCAAGGTCCAAAGTACCTTCAGAATCAGACCAAACTCTAATCAGCTCTAGCACGTTCAAAATTAAAATGTCTCCCTTCCCACCAGTACTGAAAAATTATTTGAGAGATGAGACATGGCTTGTATTTAGCCACAAAGATCCAACAGGAAAGTTGTTAAAATGCCACTTCTGGAAGACCCCACGAAGTGCAGCAGAGAGGGCAGCCGAGGGCACTTCAGGAAGCAGCTCCATTCTTATCACTCACAGTGGATCCTAAGATTGGGTCCTGGGGCCAGAACTGCAGAAGAGGCACAGGAGCCCTTTCCCTTCCAGCTTTCCGAGTCTGGAGGCCAAGGAATTTAAGTTGCTCTATACAGGGCCAAACAACAGATCACCTTAAAGCATAGGCTCCCAGGCCAGAAACCATGTGGCCTGATCTGCAAAGGGTCTCAAATAGCTATCTGTGCAGTGCCAGGCACCTCAGATTGACAATGGCTTGCATTTAGGGAGCATCAATAATGTAATAAGGATGCTCTCAGGCCCTGTGCTGGGCACGGTCCATCTGTCATCTCAGATGCTCATGACCACACCTCCATGGTGTGGCCCAGAAGCTCTGTCCCAGGCCCCAAAGGTAGTTTCTCCACATACCTCATTCTTCTACACCAGATGCCTAATGGTTGATTTATCCAGGGTCTAGAACCTCCCCACACCCTTGGCCATGGGAAAAAGCATCAGTGTATAATTTCTCTTCAATGAACACAGCAGGAGACCCCGGGAGCCAATGTCGTGCGGGTCTCTGACAAGGCACACAACTTGATTACTCAAAGGGATCTAACAACAGTAACATCTCACTTTTTTTAAGCAAAATAATCCGTGAGTTGCTCCGCTCAAGGGACGCCATCCCATGAGGAAGGGAGATTTAAGGTATTACCCTCCTCTCCCGAGACAATAGAGCAATGAGCAAATATTTTTTAGTTCCGAAACAAAGGAGCTAATTACAGGTGTAAGTTATTTAACCTTCAATCAATACTTTTTTTTTTTTTTTCCTCCGTTACGCAGGCCTCTCGCTGTTGTGGCCTCTCCCGTTGCGGAGCACAGGCTCCGGACGCGCAGGCTCAGCGGCCATGGCTCACGGGCCCAGCCGCTCCGCGGTATGTGGGATCTTCCCGGACCGGGGCACGAACCTGCGTCCCCTGCGTTGGCAGGCGGACTCTCAACCACTGCGCCACCAGGGAAACCCCAGTCAATACCTTTTGCATGCGATCTTTGGTTCCATTGTTTTTCTCCAGCTAAGTAAACAGTGTCCAAGGTACGGATTTGAGAGATGCAGAGAATTAAAAGAAAACTACCTGCTCTGGAAATGCAGGGACGCCCCCAGGAGCTACAGCCACCCAGGCCGGCAGGGAACACTAATTAGGCAGTAGTTAAGCCAAGGAGCCAAGGGGGCAGAGGCAAATAAGTTCCTGATTGTTGAGAAGGAAGAGATGAGGACAAAAGAGAGGGAGGCTGCCAAGGGCTCCGGGCAGTCAGAAGAGGGGACCAGAGAGGCCAGTTCTGACAGCCACACTCCAGGCTGTGGTCACTTCAAACCTCTGAGGGCTTTGTTTTTGATTGAGGACAGAAGGACTCAGGCTGCTGCTGCTCCAGGGAGCTGTCTGTTGGTTGGTCTGAGCATGGCCCAATGTCACAAGGCCCACTTCAGCCAGTGCTATGACATGTTTTTCAAGCTGGGTTCTACTGTGTAAATAATTTTGCTATTTTGGAATCCTAAAGCCATATGTAAGTTAAGAGCTGAACTCAGCAGACTGCATTGCATTTCGATTTCTTTTTTCTGGCAAGACTCTCACCTTTCACATAAATTATTATACTTAACAGCATAAGCGAGCTCTAATGCACACGTATTAAACCCACACGTTACTTGTTGGCAATGGCTGGCCATAGCCTATGACAGTCTCAGACAAATTAAAATAAGCTTATTTGGGGACATCCAACAACTTAAAGCACACAAACAGTATTATCCAATGAAGTGCAAAAAACATTTCCTTGTTTTTTTAAAAAAAAAAAAAGTCTAGAAAACTTTATTATGTGGTTGATGATATAACTGCACATGATTTCAGAAAACCACAGGACGGTCAGCATCTTTTTTACCAAAAGAATGCCCACAACATTTTACTGCAAATGCCATCCTGGTCAAAAAGCTACATTTTCAGACCATTTAAATTAGTAATGGAGGAAAAACAATGCACATGTAGAGGACACAGGAAACAAGCGCCTTCAAACCGTACACATCTGAAGATGTTTAACTACACTGCTGGCATTTGGATTTTCTTTTCCCCCTTCCTTTCTCATATCCTAGCTTCATGCATGAAGCTGAAATCCCGGGAAGCAGCGTCACATCCCCAACGTGATTCAAAAGCAAAACGCACCCCCACCCCGGCTCCTTGCTCTCTCTGCTTTAATTCCCGGGCGTCTCCCTGCCCCAACATCTCTGACAAACCACCTTGACAGATGGGAAGACGGGGACAGCTTTTCTCAGTGAATGAGAAACCAGCAGGCCATGAGCAGCTTTTTGCTAAAGATTAATTTAGGCCAAAATAGCGACCTGCATACTTTAAGAGGCCAGGAGGAGGTGCGCCTAGAAAACCCAACTCAGCCTTAAGACCTACAGCTGTAACGGCCCCCAGCACCTCAGCATCATCCAACTGAGGAAGAATCCCACAGGAGCGGAGCCAACTTAAGTGGCCAAAGCCCAGGGCCCTACGCACAGATTCAGAGACTTAAGAGACTCAGGTACCTTCCTCCACACCTTAGCACACAAATCAAGGCACAACGGTTCAGCAGAGTCTTTGTAAACTGGTGTCCCTAGCGCCAGAGACAATAAGGACAGTGCCCCTAGAATGTGTGATCCTTGTGGCCCTCCTAAAAAACCCAACATTTGCCGAGTCCTTCTACTGTGGGTCAAATGCTGTGCTGGGCACTGTCACAAGATTCTCTCCTTTTATTTAACCTCCATCCAGTCCTGGGAGGAACATGGTTGGTTTGCTTGGTTTTTTTTTTTTTTTTTTTTTTGCTTGTTTTAAATTGAGAGATAATTCACCCATACCATAAAAATCATCCATTTAAAGTGTACATACAATTCAGTGGTTTTTTAGCATATTCAAAGTTATGCAACCATTACCATTATATAATTGCAGGACATTTTCATCACCCCAAGAGAAACATCCTTTTTCGTTGGTTTGTTTTTTATTTATTTTATTTATTTATTTTTGGCTGCGTTGGGTCTTCGTTGCTGCGCACAGGCTTTCTCTAGTTGTGGCGAGCGGGGGCTACTCTCTTCATTGCAGTGCACGGGCTTCTCATTGCGGTGGCTTCTCTTGTTGAGGAGCACGGGCTCTAGGCATGCGGGCTTCAGTAGTTGTGGCACGTGGGCTCAGTAGCTGTGGCTCACGGGCTCTAGAGCACAGGCTTCAGTAGCTGTGGCACACAGGCTTAGTTGCCCCGTGGCACGTGGGATCTTCCCGGACCGGGGCTCGAACCTGTGTCCCCTGCATTGGCAGGCGGATTCTGAACCACTGCGCCACCAGGGAAGCCCCAGGAACATAGTTTTTAATCCCCATGCTATTGATGAGGAAAATGAGGGAACCATGTTACGCAACCCATGCAGGATCACGAAGTCTCCAGCAGAGCTGAGGTGAAACCCAATCCCTGAACCCCTCGCAGCACTGATCACCCCTCCATCCACCGGTGGCTTCTGCTACTCCCTTCCCGTTCTACCAGCCCACAAACGGTGGGTGCTCCCCGGGGCTTTCCCTCTGCTGCTTTCTCACCAGATAAGTGTACCCAACAGATTTCCCTGATCCTGACTCCCACTCCCAAATCTACTTCTCTAGCCTGAGCCCCAGATCCAGGCTGCAATACTGTCCCCCTGGGCATCTCCACCTAAATGTTCCCAGGCACCCACAAATGTGAGAGCAGAAATCTCCTTCCCTGATGCAGTTAATGGCACCACTAGCCATTAGCAATAGCACTCAGCATAGTAGTTAAAGAGCTGGGACTCTGGAGTCTCACAATCCTGAGTTCTGATTTCAGCTCTGCCACTTATTAGCTCTGTGCCCTGGGCACACTGCTTCTCTTCTCTGGGCCTCTATGGTTGCTTCGAGGATTAAACGTTAAGACATTTAGGGCCACGCCCAGCACACAGTGAGTGTTAAGTAAATGGTAGCTGTTGTCATTACTATGTGAATGGTCCAGCCGAAGAACTCAGACACAGCCTCTGTCTTCACCAAGCTGACTCTTGTGGGGAAATGTGTCCATGTTGTAACATATGTCAGAATTTCCTTGTGAAGGCTGAATGATATTCCATTATATGTATATACCACACTCTGTTTATCCATTCATCTGTTGATGGACACTTGGGTTGCTTTTACCTTTTGGCTACTGTGAATAATGCTGCTATGAACATGGCTGTAGAAAATATCTGTTTGAGTCCCTGCTTTCAATTCTTTTGAGTACATACCCAGAAGTAGAACTGCTGGGTCACACAGTAATTCTACATCTAATTTTTAGGAGTCAAAAATTTAAGCTCAAAAAAAAAAAATTTAAGCTCAACATCACTAATTATTAGAGAAATGCAAATCAAAACTACAAAGAGGTATCACCTCACACCAGTCAGAATGGCCATCATTAAAAAATCTACAAACAGGGCTTCCCTGGTGGCACAGTGTTTGCGAGTCCGCCTGCCAATGCAGGGGACACAGGTTCGTGCCCCGGTCCGGGAAGATCCCACATGCCGCGGAGTGGCTAGGCCCATGAGCCATGGCCGCTGAGCCTGTGCTTCTGGAGCCTGTGCTCCGCAACGGGAGAGACCACAACAGTGAGAGGCCCGCATACTGAAAAAAAAAAAAAAAAAAAAAAAATCTACAAACAATAAACGCTAGAGAAGGTGTGGAGAAAAGGGAACCCTCATAACACTGTTGGTGGGAATGTAAACTGATACAGCCACTATTGAAAACAGTATGCAGGTTCCTTAAAAAACTAAAAATAGAACTACCATATGACCCAGCAATCCCACTACTGGGCATATACCCAAAGAAAACCATAATTCAAAAAAACACATGCACCCCAATGTTCACTGCAGCACTATTTACAATAGCCAGGTCATGGAAGCAACCTAAATGCCCACTGACAGATGAATGGATAAAGAAGATGTGGTACATATATACAAGGGAATATTACTCAGCCATAAAAAGGAACGAAATTGGGTCATTTGTAGAGACGTGGATGGACCTACAGAGTGCCATACAGAGTGAAGTAAGTCCGAAAGAGAAAAGCAAATATCATATAATGCATATGTATGGAATCTAGAAAAATGGTATAGATGATCTTATTTGCAAAGCAAAAACAGAGACACCAACGTGGAGAACAAATGTATGGATACCAAGGGGGAGAGGGGTGGGGTGGGAGGAACTGGGAGACTGGACACATATACATTATTGATACTATGCATAAAACAGACAACTGATGGGAACATACTGTAAAGCACAGGGAACTCTACCTAATGCACTGTGGTAACCTAAATGGGAGGGAAGTCCAAAAGGGAGGGGATATCTGTATGTCTATGGCTGATTCATTTTGTTGTGCAGTGGAGGCTAACACAACATTGTAAAGCAACCACACTCCAATAAAAATTAATAACATAAATAAATAAATAATTTAAAATAAAAATAGCTGTATCCATTGAAAAGGGCTAGAAACAATAACTCAATAACAATGAGCACCCCAAGTGCCCAGAACAAGGTCCTAAATATTATCTCCCACTAACAGGAACGGAAACTTCTTGGAGAAATGACTGATTCCACGTCTGGGACAGGACGTGTACAAGACAAGCATATCAGAAAGCGAGGATGCTATTAAAGACTACTGAGACTGAGTCAGAAGAACACAAGTGAACTTGAAGGGGCTCCCACTGGCCAACAAGAGGACAATATAAGCATCAAAATATTTACTTATTTATTTATTCATTCATTTATTTATTTAATTAAAATAACATCCAAATCTTCGTTTCTAAATACCATTCTTTTTCACTGAAAGGAACCAGGGCTCCTTGGAGAATTGCAGGGCTGAGGAAGAAGAGTCCGAGATGAGCTTGGAAACCTTGTGTTAGAGAATGAAGGGAACATGTGTAAAGGACATTGGAGCCAGTTCAAAGGGGTTCTCGTTGGCCAAATCCAGGACAATTCGATCATCAAAATAAATAATAAAACCCACGACTAAAATATGAACTCATGAGTCCACACTGATATAAACAAACAGGGAAGAAGGGAAAACTCTTCTGTAAGATTGAAAATCCTGTTAATAAATACAGAAAGAACAATGGATTTATAAAATTGCCATTTGACAACCATCAGCACAATACTTGATTCAAGCAAGAATCATCAATGGATATTAAAACTACTGAGTGAAATGCTGGAGAAGTTACAGGACATTTACATGGTCTAAAAGTATCTCTCCACAAAAATACTTACTAATTACACAGGAAAAAACAGTAACCTCAAAATAGAGAAGCCTGGAAGACATCATTTTAACTGAGTTAAGATCACCAGTGATGGAACGCATCTGTATCATTTGCTTCTAGTACAATGCACTGAAAAGAATACCTCTGTGGTATTCCTGACAATACTACAAAACAAACAGAATCTAAACAAGAGAATACATCTGACAAACCCAAATTAAGGGACATTCTACAAAATAACTGGCCTGTATTCTTTCAAAATGTCAATGTCATGAAACACAAAGGCTCCAGACCAAAGGAGATTAAAGAGACATGACAAGTGAAGGCAACACCAATCCAGGACTTTCTTGTACTATAAAGAACAGTTCTGAGACAACCAGGGAACAAGACTAAGGTGTATAGTCTAGCAATAGTCTTGTATCAATGTTAATTTCCTGACTTCTATCATTGTACTATGGTTACTTAAAAAGTGGTCTTGTCTTTAAGGATTCTGAAGTATTTAGGCATAAAGGGCCATCAAGTCTGCAACATACTCTCAAAAGACAAAATATTATAAAAATATACATATACACATGTGTACATACACACATAAACAGAGGAAAATAGAAAGGATAAAGCAAATGTGGTAAAAAGTTAACGTTTGGAGAATCTAGGTAAGAGTATATATCATTTTGTACTCTTGCAACCTTTATGTAGTACTGAAATTATTTCAAAATAAAGTATTTTTAGATGACCACAAAATACTGAGATATATTAAATACATAAAAATTCACAAGTTTTTATGGACATTACTAGGGGGAAAAAGCCCATTGTTCATTCACCTTTGGAAGTTGCTAAAGCATCAGCTTGTTTTTAGGAAAACTGATAAATAAAGGAAAAGAATCAAACATGTACCTTGCCTTTCCTGTACAAACTGTATTTCAGCGTAATCAAATGGATAATGAGTGAAAGTTCCTTACAGAATTCCAGCTAATAAATGCAGAAGGATGGATAGATTTCGAAAATCACCATTTTGTAATGGACAAAGGCCAGAGTTTCTCAATCCATTTGAAAACTAGAAGATGTTAAGTTTGCTGGACTCAACCAAAAAGCTTTTTTTTCTGTCTGTTCACTTATCAGAGTCATTCTTCTATCTTCCATTTGAGTCAGCCTCCACTAAGCTTTCTCTGGCTCTTTCTTCCACCCAAACCAGTCTTCTATCTCTCTCTGATTTCCTGTAGCTCTTGGTCTATACCAGTGGTTCACATCCTTGGTGCACTGGGGGATCGTTTCAAAATTCTGATTCCCACACTGTAGCCACCCTGTACTCTCGTACAAGGCTTTTGCAAACTCAGCACTACTGACGCTGTGGGCCAGATCATCTGTTGCAGGGATGGTCCTGTGCACTGCAGATGTTTAGCAGCATCCCTGGCCTCTACCCTCTAGATGCCAGTACTCACTCCAACCCCAGTGGTGACAATCAAAACTGTCTCCAGATATTGTCAAATGTCCCCTGGGGGATGGGGGCAAAACCTCCTCCCACCTCCAACGGGGACCAGTGACCTACGCCATGCTCATTAATGGCTGTTAGGCTACTAGGTAAAAGGATGATGAGGAATTTAAAATAGATAGATCAGACATCAGACTCACAACACTTGCATCTGAAACCAAGTCCCCCTAAAACTGAGTTCCCCTGCAGAGTTTACGATTAACCTCTCTATCCAAAACTTTATACCCTTTCTTGTCTCGCCCCTGTTCCCCTTGGGACTAAGGAGTATCAGAGAAAAGCGGGGACTGAAACCAAGCAGGACTCTGCAGGACCTTCCTGGGTACAAAAGCCCCTTTGTGCCCCCAGGTTCTTGTTTGTAGAAGGCTTTAGTCTCCTAGGTCTTCTAAAGAGCAGACTCAACAGTTACTAATTAGAGAAAAGAGGGAATGCAGAAACAAAGGAAAAGCAGTTAAGCAAGAAAAGTAATGATGGCTTTTTTTTTTTTTTTTTTGGCTGTGCCACACGGCTTGTGGGATCTTAGTTCCCTGTCATGCCCTCAGCAGTGAAAGCGTGGAGTCCAAACCACTGGACCGCCAGGGAATTCCCAATCATGACTTAAACAATAGTTCAGCGGTAAAACAGAGTCTTCCTCAGGGAATATAGATAACAATCTGATGCATATCTTTGAGTTAGTCTGCAGAAAACTAAGACCCATACCCAGGTGGAATTTGGTGACTACATGTAGTTCACAAGCACGGAGGCCCCAGACTGGCTGATGATTAAGATTTCCAAGACATCACCCTGTTACCACCAACTAATCAGAAGAAAGTCCATGAGCTGATCATGCACCCTGCAACCCTCACCCCTAATGTAAGCAGATAGGGTGGGGGATGGGGGTCTCTGGAGAAAGAAAACGAGGCATGGCTTTCTTGACATAAGAGAAGCTGTTTTTGACCTAAGCCATTCTGTGATCTAAGCCTGGGCACAATTCTTGCCCTTGAACAGGTCTCAGTAATTAGCGATCTTAAGGGAACAAAAGAATACAGAAACACACAACTGTTAGCTGGCAAGAGAAGTAACAGTAGCAAAGATAATTTACCAGTTGTAAAGACTCCCACTTTTGTTTCAATGATAAAGATTAGCCTGAAGTGCTCAAGCACCAGATCAGCTGGAACCTGATGATGAGGTTGACCTTTTCTGACCCTTGAAATTTCAATCAAGTAAGCTTGGACCTTGTCTACCACCCAAGCCCCTTCATGAATATGCATGAACCCTTAGCTTAAAACTTCCCCAGTTATGTTGTTGGAGGGGGAAATACTGCTTTGGGAAAGATCCCTGGTGTTCTCCCTATTCGCTGCAAATAATAATGCATCCCTCCTTCTCCCAGTCTTGGCTTGGCTGTGTCTTTTGGTTTGACACCCACCAAGAGGCAAACCCAGTTTTTTGGGTAACACTAATGATGCTTTTTAAATCCCTTCCTGAAAGCCACTGGGGAGTTTGGGTCTTTTGAGCATGAGCTGCCCATTCTCCTTGCTTGGCGCCCTGCTATAAATGTTGTACTTTCCTTCACCACCAGTGTCAACAGATTGGCTTTGCTTGGTGTTGGTTCCATAACGCACCCACCAATCAGCCTCTTGTCTCTAAAAAGTGAGGCAGTGAGACCCTACTGCCTTCTGATGTGGAGGCAGTAGGACATACACAGCAGCACCTATAAAGCTTTCTTGCAGACCCCCTCCCCCCAAATCAAGCCTCTAGAGTCAACCAGCTTACAGGAAATAGAAGAGTTAGAGAAACATGTTAAAACTGCACTAGAGGGGCCATCAGCCAAATCCAAAATGTGGGAAATTCTACATAACAAATTAGCTCATTTCATCAACAAATAAATGACATAAAAGGAGAGGGAAGCTATTGCAGACTAACAGAGATTAAAAATACAAAGCAACAGAAGCAATGTGTGGATCTTGTTTAGATCCTAATTCATTCAAACCAAGAAGGTATTTTTGAGACCACTGGAGAAGAATGAACACATACTGGATATTAAATGATACTAAGGAATTATTAAGATTATTAATTATTTAGATGTGATAACTGTGAATGTATAATTTGGGGAAAAGCATCTTTAACTGTTAGGGATGCATACTAAGCATTTACAGTTGAAATGCTATGGTATCTGAGACTTGCTTTAAAATACTACAGTCAAAAAAAGGAGAGGAGTTGAAGAAACAAAAATGCAAAATGTTGATAGCTGTTGAAGCTGGGTGAAAGGTATACTAGCTGATGGTTAATTTCATGTGTCAACTTGAGTGAGTCACAGGGCGCCAGTCACAGGGTGCCCAAATTAAACATTGTTTCTGGGGTGTCTGTGAGGGTGTTTCTCGGTGAGATTAGCATTCGAACCAGTTGAGTAAAGCAGACTGCCTTCCCCAGAGTGGTTGAGCATCATCCAATGTGTTGAGGGCCTGTATAGAATAAAAGAGGAAGGGGGATTTGTCTCTTTTTCCTGCCTCACCGTTGAGCTGGGACATCTCATCACATCTTTTCCTGCCCTTGGATTCATCATCAGCCCCCCTGGTTCTCAGGCCTTCGGACTCAGAGTAAATTACACCACTGGCTTTCTTGGGTCTTTAGCTTGCAGATGACAAATCAAGGAACTTCTCGGCCTCAACAATCACATGAACCAACTCCTCATAATAAATCTTTTATATCCTATTGGTTCTATTTCTCTGGAGAACCCCGATGAATACTAGTAAATGTTTGAAAGTTTCCATAATAAAAAGTTAAATTTAAAAAGAATATTGAGGGACTTTCCTGGTGGCGCAGTGGTTGAGAATCCGCCTGCTAATGCAGGGGACACGAGTTCAAGCCCTGGTCCGGGAAGATCCCACGTGCCACGGAGCAACTAAGCCCGTGTGCCACAACTATGGAGCCTGCGCTCTACAGCCCACGAACCACAACTACTGAGCACACACACCGCAGCTACTGAAGCCCATGTGCCTACAGCCTGTGCTCCACAACAAAGAGTAGCAATGAGAAGCCTGCACACTGCAACGAAGAGTAGCCCCTGCTCGCCACAACTAGAGAAAGCCCGTGTGCAGCAACGAAGACCCAACGCAGCCCAAAATAAATATAATAAATTTATTTTAAAATAGTAAAATTAAAATTTTAAAAAACAAAAAGAATATTGAAAGACTTATATCCAAAATATATAGAGGACTCTCAAATCTTTACAATAAGAAAACAATCCATGGGAGTTCCTTGGTGGTCTAGTGGTTAGGATTTGGTGCTTTCAGTGTTGTGGGCTGGGTTCGCGCCCTGGTCAGGAAACTGAGATCCCACAAGCCAAGCAGTGTGGCCAAAAAATAAATAAATAAATAAAATAGAAAGGAAGAAAGGGAGGGAGGGAGAAACGGGGAGAGAGAGAGAAAGAGACAGAGAAAGGAAGAGATGAAAGAAAGGGAAGAAAGGAAGGAAGGAAGAAGGGAAGGGAAGCGAAGGGAAGGGAAGGGAAGGGAGGGAAGGAGGGAGAAAGGAAACAACCCAATTAAAATGTGGGTAGAAGGGCCTTCCCTGATGGTCCAGTGGGTAAGACTCTGTGCTCCCAATGCAGGGGGCCCGGGTTCAATCCCTGGTCAGGGAACTAGATCCTGCATGTATGCCACAACTAAGAGTTCGTATGCCGCAACTAACAAGTCTGCATGCCACAATTAAGACCCGGTGAAGCCAAAGTAAATAAATAAATAAATATTAAGAAAAAAAAAAAAGTGGGTAGAAGATACAAACAGACACTTCATGAAAGAAGATACCAAGATGGCAAATAAGCACAAGAAAAGATCCTTAACATAATTATCCACTAGGGAAATAAAAACTAAAATCACAATGACATGCCACTTCACACTCACTACAATGGCTGTAATTTAAAAAAATTTTAAGCCAATATCCAGTGATGGCAAGGTGCAAAAGTGACTAGAACTCTCATACACTACTGGTAAGAATGCAAAATGATACAGCCACTCTGAAAATGGCTTGGCAGTTTCTTATAAAGTTAAACATACACTTGCCATATGGCCCACTAATCCCCCTCCTAGGTAACTGCCCTAGAGAAATGGAAATTATGATCCTATACCTAAATGTAAATGTTTATAGCAGCTCTATTTATAATCGCCCCCAAACTGGACACAATCCAAATGTCCTTCAATGGGCAAATGGATACGCAAACAGTGGTATGTCCATAAAATGGAACACTATTCAGCAATAAAAAGGATCAAACCATTAATACGTGTAGCAACATGGAAGAATATTTCAAATACATGATGCTAGGTGAAAAAAGCCAGGCTCAAAAGGCTACACACTGTATGATTCTATTTACGTGACATTCTGGAAAAGGCAAAACTATAGGGATCAAAAAAAGATCACTGGTTGCCAAGGGTTGGATCAAAGCAGAGAGAGGCACTGACAACAAACTGCAGCATGAGACAGTCTGAGGGGTGATGAAAGCATTCTGAACTATGCGGTGATGGACACATGGCTACATGTCTGTCAAAATCAGAACTGTACACGATAAAAAGTGAATTTATTGTATGTAAATTAAAAATAAAGAAAAACAGAAAAAAGAAAATGCTATGAAGCCTGTTGGTAAAGAGAGGCATGTAAAAAATTGTTGTGTTATAAATCAATTTGTAGTTAGTGTGCATGTGTTTGTGCATGCGTATGTACACACCCATATTTACACATGTTAATAAATACACACACAGACAAAAGTATTATATGTGCAATGTGAATAATGCTCATCTCTGATTAGTCAGATTCCAGGAAACTTGTTTTCTTCTTTTAACTTACTGATGTTTTCTGATTTTTTTTTCTAAAATAAATTAGTATTGCTTTTATTATTTCTTTTTTTTTAAAAAAATAAATTTATTTATTTGTGTTTATTTTTGGCTGTGTTGTGTCTTTGTTGCTTCGCAAGGGCTGTCTCTAGTTGCGGCGAGCAGGGGCTACTCTTCGTTGCGGTGCACAGGCTTCTCATTGTGGTGGCTTCTCTTGTTGTGGAACATGGGTTCTAGGCACGTGGACTCAGTAGTTGTGGCTCGTGGGCTCTAGAGCACAGGCTCAGTAGTTGCGGTGCACAGGCTTAGTTGCTCCGCGGGATGTGGGATATTCCCGGACCAGGGATGGAACCTGTGCCCCCTGCATTGGCAGGTGGATTCTTAACCAATGCATCACCAGGGAAGCCCCTATGATTTCTTTAAAAAGTAATTTTAAAACAAGCAGATAAAAAAGAAAATGAAAGCTCCTCTGAGACGCTTTTCCTGATTCTTCCACAACTAACCTTTTGCCTTGCAGGCCTCCCCTCCATCTCCTCCAAGCATCTACCACAGGCTGCCCTGAAGCCTCATTCTCTCTGTAGCCTCGGCCTCCCCTGCTGATGAGCTAAAGTGCCTCCTCACCCACCTTGTTCCTGTGTTCACTCCAGTTTACTCCAGGGGGGGGCGCCTGTCTCAGGAATCATGTCCATCTGGTTCCTTGCTCTATCCCACCAGCCACCCCCAACAGGCACTCAGTAAAGAGCTGGTCAGTGACTGACCAAGCAACTGGGAATGAACAGGCATCTAATGACCAGTAAACCATATCTACAGGTAACTGGACACTATCCAAAGGGTGATAATTAATGTTTCAAGCCAGCTTAGAACATGGACTCAGGTGAAGGGCCTTTGAGATGATGCTTGCCCACTTAAGTTTCTAGAAATTATTTGGGAGAACACATACAAGGCTGGCTTATCACTTACCATATTTGAGGATAAGAGACTTGGAACTGTTAATACTTAAAATGAGAACTTTCAGAATCATCCCAACATGTGATAAGGTGGACTCTAAGTGGTGCATATTTAAGGTTCAAAGAGTCAGCTGTAGGAATACAGAATAGCAGAAAGCAAACTTGATAAAAGCAGTCAAGTGAAAACAGACCTGGTGATTTGAGGTGACATTAGTCTCGCTAAAGCTATATGTCTGTCATAAAGGATGAAGTAAAAGACGGGGGTGGTGGCAGGGGTTGAGCTGAGTGATCACAAATCTTCTCTCATCTAGGACCCTCCATTTTCACATCTACAGGCTGAAGTCTATTCATTAGTTTGAAAAGATATTAAGTCCAAAACTTATTAAAATGGATATTTTTATGATTCCCTTCACATGCCAGGAATATCCAGAGTGATATTTTAAACGTCCTTACTTCAAAAACAAAAATAAACAACATAAACAAACCAAAATATCACAGCATTCTAACTTCTCTCTAGCCTAAGCAGACCAAGGTCCTAGCAGCCTGCAAGCCAGTAACCTATCTGATAAATAAAAACATATCAGAAAGCTTCCAAATATCACAACTTTGGAATTCCAGTTCCAGTTAATGGAGTAAGTACACTCTACCCTGAATGCTGCTATAATATCTGGAAACAATGCATGGAGCAGCTATTTCAGGACTCTGAAAAATAAATAGTAGTAGGTAAATGGGGGAAGAAGACCAGAATTCAAAGTTCCACTGAGCCAGCAGTCAGTTTCCTATTTTTCCTCCAAGATTGCCCAGCTTAGACTCAAAGCAGCCTCAAATCCAGAAAAGGGAACCAGGTGTGGACAGAGAGAGCCCCAGGACAATCTCCCTCCTATTCTGGCTGGAGATGTGGGCAAGGGGATTCTTAACACTATAAACACTGGAGGAAATTCTGTTTTTTGTTTTGTTTTTGTTTTAATTTTTTTCCCCTTCATTCTCTCCTATTTCAGACCCCAGGCAAGCCTGAAGTGGCATAAGCAGCTGCAGCAACATAATCCTGAAGATGCCTGAAACTCTGATGGAGGGGACTCTTCCTGTATGATCAAGAGGAAGGAGAATTCCAAGAGAATGGGTGAACCGCCATTGCTTTTTTCTACTCCTGTCTTCCCACTGTTTGGCCCCAGACAAACAGTAGTGATAGTAATTACAACAGTAACTAAAGTGGCAGCTTTCTGGACACAGACCTGAAAGGGGATTTACAGAGAAGTGGAAAGTACCAAGGAGACAGCAGAAAGAGAAAGCGAATCCATAAAGCTGCTTATAAATGCGGGGCCCACTCCAAGCTGTACATGCAAAGATCTGATTCTGACCAGCATAATAAAGACTTTAAGAACTGAACTATGGGACAGGTCACCACACAGGTCCCAGATCGGCCATTGGGTGGCACACACAAAGGAAAGATCCAAATAGCATTTCAAAGGCTTTGAAACAATTGACACTGAATTCTCAACCCACAGAAGACTGGCCACAACTTGCCACCTGAACCCAATCAGGCTGACTGCCTTCTAAAACAAAACAAAACAAAAATCAGCATTCTTCACAGGATTTAAACAAGACCAGAGTTTCAAAATATAATAATCAAATGTCTGTGATATAATCCAAAACTACTTGAAATACAGAAACTAGGAAAATCCCAGCTCACATGGAAAAAGACAATCAACAGATGCCAATGCTGAGATAACACTGTTGTTGGAATTATCAGACTGTAAAGTAGCTATAACAAGAATAATCCAAGAAAAAAAAAGATGGACACTCTTGAAAAGAATGGAAAGACAGAAAGTCTCGGCAAAGAAACTGAGATATAAAGAAGAACCAAATGGAAATTTTATAACTATAAAATGCCATAACCAAAATAAAAAACTGAATGTATGAGCTTAATAGCAGAACGGAGCTGACAGAGGAAAATAATCAGTGAACCTGAAGATAAATCAATAGAAATTACCAAATCTAAACAACAAAGAGAAAAAACTGAACAGAGCCTCAGGGAACTATGCAATAATACCAAAAGGTCTACTGTTTGCGTCACTGGAGTCCCAAAAGTAGAGGAGAAAGAATGTGGAATAGAAAAAAGCATTTGAAGAAACAATCGCAGATAACTTCCCATATTTGGCAAAAAACATAAATTCAAAGATTCAAGAAGCTCGTCAAACCCCAAACAGAAAAAACTCAAAGAAACTTATGCCCAGATGCATCATAAACTGCTGAAAACTGAGAAAGGAAAAGTCCTAAAAGTAGCCAGAGAAAAATGATGCATTATACATAACAAAACAAGGATTCAAATGATGCAGTTTTTAATTTTTTTTTTTTATTTTTATTTTTATTTTTTTGCATTACGCGGGCCTCTCACTGTTGTGGCCTCTCCCGTTGCAGAGCGCAGGCTCCGGACGCACAGGCTCAGTGGCCATGGCTCACGGGCCTAGCCGCTCCACGGCATGTGGGATCTTCCCGGACCGGGGCACGAACCCGTGTCCCCTGCATCGGCAGGCGGATTCTCAACAACTGCGCCACCAGGGAAGCCCAAATGATGCAGATTTATCATGAGAAACCACAGAGGCCACAAAGAAGTGGAATAACATTTTTAAAGTACTGAGAAACAAACTGACAACCCAGAATTCTACATCCAGCAAAACTATCCTTTAAGAATAAAGGTGAGGACTTCCCTGGTGGCACAGTGGTTAAGAATCCGCCTGCCAATGCAGGGGACATGAGTTTGAGCCCTGGTCCGAGAAGATCCCACATGCCACGGAGCAACTAAGCCCATGAGCCAAAACTACTGAGCCTGCGCTCTAGAGCCCATAAGCCACAACTACTGAGCCCACGTGCCACAACTACTGAATCAAGAGCACCTAGAGCCCATGCTCTGCAACAAAGAAAGCCACCGCAATGAGAAGCCCGAGAACTGCGACGAACAGTAGCCCCCGCTCCCCGCAACTAGAGAAAGCCTGCCTGCAGCACCAAAGACCCAAAAATAAAATATATAAATAAATTTATTTTTTAAAAAAGAAGAAAGGTGAAATAAAGACATTCTCAGACAAAAGAAAATTAAGACAATTCATAGCCAGTAGAGGAGCTCTAAATGAAATGATGAAATTTCAAATCTTCAGATAGAATAAAAATTATAAGAATAAAAATTATACCAGAAAGAAACTTGGAACATCAGGAAGGAAATAGAAGCAACAGGAATGGTAAAAAGCTGAGTAAATATAATAGACAATTTTTCTCCTTTTGAGTTCTTTAAAATATGCATGATGGTTGAGAGCAAAATTTATAACATCGTCTGATGGGATTTTCAATGTATATGACAACGAAAACAAGGGAGGAGGGTAAAGAGGTAAAGGAACCTATGTACTGGTAATGTTTCTATATTTTACTTTAAGTAGTAAAATACTAATTATAATTAGACTGTAAAATGTTAATGTTAGTGTTCTGTTAGTTATGTACTATGTAATTTTTAGAGCAAATACTGAAAAACCCTATATAAAGAGATACAGTCAAAACTCAGTAGATTAATTCTAATGGAATACTGACAAATATTCAAATAATCTAAAAGAAGAGAGTAAAGGGAAAACAGGAACAAAGCAGAGGGAACAAATAGGAAATAAATCATATAGCTGTAGGCCTAAATCCAAATGTAATAATAACAACATTAAATGTAAATGGTCTAAACACACACCAACTAAAAGATGGAGATTTTCAGAATGGATTTAAAAAACAGGACCCAACTATGATGCTATCTATAAGAAACTTCAAATAGAATGATTTAAGTAGGTTAGAAGAAAATGATGGAAACAAATAAACCATACAAACATCAATAAGAGAAAGCTGGAGTGGAAAACAGGATGGTGGATCCTCAAAAGTTAAAAAATAGAATTATCATATGATCCAGCAATTCCACTTTTGGGTATATGTATCCAAAAGAATTGAAAGCAGGATCTGAAGGAAATACCTGCACGCCTGTGTTCACAGCAGCACTATTCACAACAGCCAAAAGGTAGAAGCAACCCAAGTATCCACTGACAGATGAATAGATAAACAAATTGTGGTGTATACATACAATGGAATAATATTATACATACAATGGAATATTATTCAGTCTTAAAAAGGAAGAAATTCTGACATATGCCACAACATGGATGAATCCTGAGGGCATTATGCTTAGTGAAATAAGCCAGGCACAGAAAGATAAATACTGTATGATTGGGCTTCTCTGGTGGCACAGTGGTTGAGAGTCCGCCTGCCAATGAAGGGGACGCGGATTCGTGCCCTGGTCCAGGGGGATCCCACATGCCGCGGAGCAGCTGGGCCCGTAAGCCATGGCCGCTGGGCCTGCAAGTCCGGAGCCTGTGCTCCGCAACGGGAGAGGCCACAGCAGTGAGATGCCCACGTACCGCAAAAAAAAAAAAAAAAAAAAGGCAAAAATGGCTCAAATTCTTCACCAAAGAGAATATACAGATAGCAAATAAGCACAAAATGCTTATATCATTAGCCATTTAGGGAAATGCAGATTAAAACCACTATGAGATGCCACTACACACCTATTACATTGGCTTTAAAAAAAAAAGAAGAAGGGCTTCCCTGGTGGCAGCAGTGGTTAAGAATCCACCTGCCAATGCAGGGGACACGAATTTGAGCCCTGGTCTGGGAAGATCCCACATGCCACAGAGCAACTAAGCCCGTGCGCCACAACTACTGAAGCCCATGTGCCTATAGCCCCTGCTCTGTAACAAGAGAAGCCACCACAATGAGAAGCCCACGCACCACAAGGAAGAGTAGCCCCCACTCATGGCAACTACAGAAAGCCCACGTGGAGCAACGAAGACCCAACGCAGCCTAAATTAAATAAATAAATAAATAAATAAAATTTATTTTAAAAAAAGATAACACCAAGTGCTATAGCCAGGATGCAGAGCAACTGGAACTCTCATATACTGATGGTAAAATGCAAAATAGTGCAGACACTCTGGAAAACTATTCAGCAGCTTCTTATACATTTAAACATATACTTACCAGGGACCTCCCTGGTGGTCCAGTGGTTAAGACTCTGCGCTCCCAGTGCAGGGGGCCAGGTTTGATCCCTAGTCAGGGAACTGGATCCTGCAAGCCTCAACGAAAAGATCCCATGTGTCGCAATGAACATCCCACACACAGCAACAAAGATCCCACGTGCCACAACTAAGACCCAGTGCAGCCAAATTTAAAAAAATAAATAAATATTCAAAAAAATAAACAAACATACACTTACCATATGATCCAGCAATTTCACTCCTAGATATTAACCCCAGTGAAATAAAAATCTATGTTCACACAAAAACTGTATATGAATGTTTATAGCAGCTCCATTCATAATCACTAAAAACTAGAAACAACCCCAAACGTCCTTCAACAGTAAATGATTATAAAGAAACTGTAGGGGCTTCCCTGGTGGCGCAGCGGTTGGGAGTCCGCCTTGCGATGCAGGGGACGTGGGTTCGTGCCCCGGTCCGGGAAGATGATCCCACATGCCGTGGAGCGGCTGGGCCCATAAGCCATGGCCGCTGAGCCTGTGCGTCTGGAGCCTGTGCTCCGCAACGGGAGAGGCCACGACAGTGAGAGGCCCGCATACCGCAAAAAAAAAAAAAAAGAAACTGTAGTACATACCTACAGTACTCAGCAATAAAAAGGAATGAACTACTAAAATACAACATGAATGAATCTCAAATGCATCACCTTAAGTGAAAGACAAAATCAAAAGTTTGTATACTCTATGATGCTCTGGAAAAGACACAACTGTAGTGATGGGGAACAGATGAGCAGTTGTCAAGGGGTGGGTGTGACCACAAAGGAGAAGAATGAGGAAGTTTTGTGGGTTGATGAAACTGTTCTGTATCCTGACTGAGGTAGTGGTTATGTGAATGTATATCTGTGTTAAAACTCACAGACCTGAATGCCAAAGAAAGTCAATTTTATTGTATTTCAATTTAAAAAATAGAACATGTGGAGACCACCAACATCCTTAGCATGTCCCCAACCTCTAGGGCTCAAATTTCTGCCAGTTTTCTTATGCTCAGAAAGAAAATGGTGTGAAATCCCTTATTAAATTTTTTTCTTGTTGGTTTAATTCAAAACCACGATGTGACGAATTTCAAATTAGCTTTTAAATGCTATTTTTCCAGCATTCAAAATATAGAATAAAAGCCCTTCAATTTTGCCACTCAATCATGAAACAAAACAAAAATAATCTAAAGAAATAAACAGATCAATTTCCAAAACGGAACCCAAAACAAAAGCAAGACTGAGTCTACTGGATGGGGCCGACCAGCTAGAGTCTAAAACATAATGAATCATAATGTTCAGACATTAGCTGTGCATTTAAGACTTGTGCACTCCGCAACGAGAAGCCACAGCAGTGAGAAGCCGGTGCACCGCAACGAAGAGTAGCCCCCACTCACCGCAACTAGAGAAAGCCAGTGTGCAGCAATGAAGATCCAACTCAGCCAAAAACAAATAAATAAATGAAATAAATTTTTTAAAAGACTTGTGCAGTTTTCTGAATATATTCTATATTTCCATAAAAAGTCTTTAAAAGCAATAACATAAATCTACAGTTATAACTCCCCCCCAAAAAAAAAACCCACCACTCTGAGCCATACCCAAAAGCAAGTTATAGAACAGCATGTACAATATCCCATTTTTACAAATATGCACACACAGGAACAAAGTCTAAAATAATAGATACCTGTTAACATAAGTTCTCCCTAGCTGATGAGAATACTGGTGATTTTTACTTCTTTCTTCATTTTTCTATAGTAGTTTTTTTTTTTTTTAAACCACAGAGACAAATACTTTTATAATCAGAATTTTTTTTTTCATTTTGGAAAATAGCATTCAAGTTAAAAATGTGATATTTATACTACAGATCAATTTATATATGACTTAGGCTGTGGGCTCCTTGACATAAAGGAGCTTTGTAAGCCTCATACAGTACCAGATTCCCAAAAGACATTTTACCAGATGTGTGTCTGGAGAAGGAAGAATAGAAATATGCAAGGCTTCTCACGAGAAGTGGTAACTTCTCTGGCATCTCTGAATAAAGAGGGGAAGAAATCAGGCAAGTGGCAAAGGTAGGTCTGGATGGAGGGAGGTCTGAGAGTGATAGCAAAGAGGCAGAATAGATCCTGACACGGAACGAAGGCAGGGAAGTAGAGCGAGAGGGAGACCAGGAAATCTGGAAGAGGTGTGAAGCAAAAGACCAGTGTGCTCACTAAAAATCAGAGAGCTAACCATTCCATCCCTCTCCCCTTCCCTGCTTTCCCACCCCTAAGAGAAGTGACCCCAAGGCTGTTCCCTGCACAGGGGTGCCATGTGCAGGACCCTGAGTGCCTAAGGGGGGTGGGTCCCTGACCCAAGGGCAGCCAACCCACAGGCTGGCGAGGCACCTCTAATTTGGCCTGGCTAGGAAAGCTCCACCCAAATAGAGACAGTGGTAATCAGGTCAATCAGACGCTCTCTGGAATTCAACCGCAGTCAGCAAGTTAGCGTCAGAGAGAGCAGACAGACCTGGGATGAACATCTTAAATAATCTATCAGAATATACTTATAAGATGTACATCAGAAAACACAACGCCTGCAACTTTGCCTAAGCGTTCTTTTACGACTCCTCTGACCTTTTAGGAGTTGCTTTTTGGTTTATATTGTCATTTACATAAAATACCTAAGTGCACATACTGCAGAGCCTGAAAATGCTGTCCTGCACTTTTGTGCTACTACTTAACAGTGAACTGTGGTTTGTTCCATAGGGCCTCTTACTATGGCAATTGCTTACAACAGGAGATTGTGTTTCCCACTGCTAACAAGTTAGGCGGCAATGTTTTTAACATACTCCCCTTTGCAGCCTTTTCCTCAGCCAGTTTTCTCTTCTTGGAAGTAACCAAGCAGAAGGTTCACATTTTATTAAGAAAACTGCCTTCCTCTGTGTAGTTTTCAACCTCCACTCAGGTCGATGAGACTTGCTGATGGGATTCTTTCAGGTTGACAGCACCCAGTCCTTGGCTACCCGAGACAGACACCCTGCCACGTGCTGCCCTCCACAGCGGGGCATGGCCCCTGTGCCCCTCCAGCCAGTTCTCGTCCCCAAGTTCTCAGACCAAGGCAGTCAGTGCTCACAAGCCCCTGCCAGATAAGCCCAACAGACAGATCCCCGTCCCTAAGCAGGCCCAGCTGGCAGCGGATGAGGCACTTGGCTGGCCTCAGGCTAGAACGGGGCCTGCACAGACCTGGGCAGAGCCCACTCCTCTTTCAGATGTGATGAGGTCACAGGCTGGGCTATGAAGAGAGGACATGGGCCCTCTGTGGCCCAGGAGCCACGGGCTGCCCTTAACCCAGCAGCTAGAAAGAAAAACTTAGTCCCGCTGAGTGAAGCACTGACTCAAGTAAAACTCCCAAGATTCATGAGGCCCAGCTGCTTGGCCCTCCCAGGGTTCCCTCCAAGGCCCGGTGTACCTGGTCCTGCAGTCAACCCAAAGGAACCCACGTGTCTCTCTGTTCCTGGCAACTCAGAGCTGACCGACACTGCAGGGATGGGCTCAGCCTTGGGAGCAGCCCACCCAGTCAGAGGCGCCTCAGTGCTCACACCCAGACAGGAGCTCCTAGGACGGAAAGTGTGTCAGGATAGCTGCCCCAGCCTCGACTACCCGAGCACACATCATCAGTTGTTTGACGGATGTTCTAACAATGATTTAGGTTCGGAGCGGGACCGAAAGTTTAATTTCAACAATGTGGGAGCTCTTGTTGAAATGAGTCAGAAAGTTAACTTTTTATCTGTGTTCATCCACTCAGTCATGCAGTACTGACTTCATCTTCATGCACACACCTCACAAAGGACCACACAAAAGGCTAGAAGGCCCTGCACAGCTTACCAATCTAAAAAAAATCTGTTTTAAATACTGTATCTGGAAAACTAAATTTAAAGTTCACATTTTTGCTTTATTTGGTCTTATTTTTAAAATGCACTTCCCTATCTAGCTTAATATCATGGCTGAGCCACGCCTCTAAAATAAGTTTCCCAATTAAATAATCAAGACATAAGCTGCTTCACATGGCACCTGTATGCCAGTTAGAAACATTCCAGTCTGGGTGGCAACTTGGCTTGGCAAGAGGAGAGCAAATTAAAAACAGCACCTGCTCTGGGCTGATGAATTGGGACACTGCCTAGTACCAGGGCATGTGCCTTGGCAAGCAGAGCATGCAGGCTGGATCTCAGCCTCCCTCACCCTCTCGGTTAGACCCACTGTGCAGTGCACAACCTGCCCAACTGTACAAAGTAGCCTTGGACAATAGAGATTTAGAGCAGGATCTCGGGGACTTTCTTTGTTCCTCTATGACAATAATAATAATAATAATAATAATAATAATAATAATAATAATAAACTAATCTTGCTAAATCCTGTATTTGGCCGGTCTTGATGATCTGATTGTCAAATATTAAGAAGTTTACAAACAGGTAGAATTTTAAAATATTGTTTTACTTTGTTTTCATTTATATTGATCTGGTCTGAGACTCAATGATAGATTTCACAGTCCATTAAAAAAAACCAAAAGGACTTCCCTGGTGGTCCAGTGATTTAAGACTCCAAGCTCCCAATGCAGGGGGTGCGGGTTCATTCCCTGGTGGGGGAACTAAGATCCCACACGCTGCACAGCACAGCCAAAAAGAAAAAAACAAAAACAAAACTGCAGGTCTCCTACAGAACTCCATGGAGCTAAACACAGAGGAGACCCTTTACAAACTACTGGGCTCCCACAGGCTTCCCTCAACCTGGCAATTCATCATTCCCTGTGGATTTCACTCATCTAACTAGCTTGGCAACCCCTAGGCCTGCAAAGTCCCAGACCAACAGCTGAAGCTTTCCCGAAGCGTCTAGTGAGGCAGGTGCAAGTGTCTCCCCAACCACCTCACCAAAACCACCTCTGAGCACAGCGCCAGTAACATCCTCATCACCACCATGACACATCTCGGGACCATGCAAACAGCCATGTGAATGAACTCACCTGTGACAAGTCGGGGGGGGTCCGTCTCCCTAGTTTCAGCTCCAAAACCATACTTGAAAGGAATACAGATCAATTTGCTGGCAAATTATCCTGATGTCAATTTATTATCAGAGAAATTAAGGAACTAAAAGGCAAATTCTATCTACCAATATCAGGGTTTTGTTACAATCCAAACTTTGAGGGCTCCCAAGTCCACTGCCTGCCCTAGTACGTTCACTTGGGCCATTTGCCTGGGCTGGGCAAACACCTGCACTTTTTTATTTTTATTTTTTTAATGTTTATTTATTTATTTATTTAGGCTGCGCCAGGTCTTAGTTGCGGCATGCTGGCTTCTTAGTTGCGGCATGCCTGCGGGATCTAGTTCCCCAACCAGGGATCGAACCTGGGCCCACTGCATTGGGAGCACGGAGCCTTACCCACTGGACCACCAGGGAGGTCCCAACACCTGCACTTTAAACAGAGTATCACAGGGGAATCCCCTGGCAGTCCAGTGGTTAGGACTCCCCACTTTCACTGCCAAGGGCCTGGGGTTCAATCCCTGGTCGGGGAACCAAGATCCCCCAAGCCGCGTGGCGTGGCCAAAATAAATAAATAAATAAATAAACAAACAGAGTATCACAGGCAAAGACTTGATTTATCATATACAGGCTTTCCTAGAAAATGCCTGAGGATGTTAACTATTCATCTCTCTTCCCCATAACCACAAAAAGGGTAAGAAAGATTACCAGAATTCACAGAGCTATCCCACATCTGGCTTCACAGAAAGGAATCAAACTGTCACCCTAGAGCAGGAGCCAGTCACAAGGGAAAGAACGCCAGCCTGAGGTCCAGGTTCCAAGACGACCAACAAACTGCATAGCCATAGCTAAGTCACAACTTCTCTAGGGTCAGATTCCTCACATGTAAAAGTGCCATAAATGTTAGCTTCAGTATTTCTTTGATTGAGAAATAAACAATGAGAAATAAAAACAAGGAATATAATAAACGTAACTGCCACCTCTTTACTCCCACTTGCCACGGTCCTTCCCGTCCCCGATCCTCACCAGGACTACTCAAAGTCTCTTAGCGGGCTTTGGATCATCTCATCCTTCTCAAAGCCATTCCTCACACCCTCTAACCCAGCGACAGCCAACAAAATCACGTGAGCCATGTAAGTAATTTTAAATTTTCTAAGAGCCATATTTTAAAAAGTAAAAAGAAATAGGTAGAGTTCACTTTAACAGTAAATTTTATTTACCCCGATATAGCCAAAATACCACCATTTCAACATGTAATTTTACATTCTGCTTTTTTCCTATTACCTCTTTGAACTCCAGCATGTATTTTACACCTATGCATACCTCAAAATTCATACTAGCCACACTGCAAGTGCTCAACAGCCACAGCTCTGACTGCTCTTCATCTCTTTCAGAAAATCCAAATTCATTAGCCTAACAAGTCAGGCCCAACCTGGGTCCCCCTCCTCCCCCTCCTCCCCCTCCCCTTCCATACCTTTGCCTGGTGAACCATACCGGGTACCTCCTTCCCACCCCTTTCCTGGGCTCACCCTCAACTCCCAGGACCTGGTATACTCCTTCTGCACAGGACACACCATACCTCCTAGCCAAGCCCACTGTCCCTAGCCCCTATTACAGCACTTGGCTCCGGTGATCAGGAAGTTGTGTACTTTCTCTGCCTCATACCAAACCCTCCTCCAAATGGACTGTGAACCCCTTGCAGGCAGGGATTTTTGTCCTATTTATGTATGTCTAACAGTATCTGGCCCAGACTCGACGTTCACACATATATGAAGTATAGATTTTTTTTTAAGGGGGAAAATATGTTAGAATTTTTACCAACATCTAGCTACTGACCTTGATCTAACTCTAAAGTTATTTAGCCAACTCTCAACCTGAAATTATACACATGTGTAGGGTTTGGATCAAAAATGGTTGAGAGAAAGTAGACAAGCTAAAGAAGCAACTACTGCTGGAAGAGCCATTGCTCCTTGGGGTTTGTTTTTTTTCCACTGGCACAAAAAACTTTTAGCCTTAAACTGTTTTTCATAGCTGTGCTGGAATAAACGGGAAACCACAAAAATGAAGGCTTCCCCTGCACCCGTCATCAAATTGTAGTGGCAAGAAAGAAACCATTCAAAATTATCCACGTTTGATGAAACTCTGAACATTTAAAGTGTTTATTAACCCATTTAATTCCCAAATTTAACCAATCATTTGAAATGTTCAGAGACAAAATTCTGGATTCCAGTATTTCCTACGGGCCTCTCCAGTCTTCACTGGAGATGAAGGCCTCCCTTCTCAGGCCTCACAGAAGGCCTGTTCTTTTATTTTCATCAGAGAGGTCCATAAAAACAAGCACAAGGACCCTCAGCCTCAACCCCAGTTGTGACTTCTTTACACATGTTAAGTGTCTGCTCTAAGGATTCTCAAAATACTGACGTGGCAGATCCTCAGTGACCCTCTCCCCCAACATGCTAATCAGAAAGCAGACAACTTTAGTAATAATTACAGAACCCCTGGTTTTCATTTTATACGTTCCTAAGCAAAAAACTTGGCAAAGCCTCTTATGGTTTCCCCTCCTTTTACAAAAATCTGTCTCCTAAGCAAAAGCTTCTGTTTCCTAGTAGCACCAGATACACTTAAAACTCACGGTTAAAAAAAGAAAAAAATAATTAGAATGGCATTTTATTTCCATACTTTCTCCCCAATATTTTCCACTTACAACAGAGTCCAGAAGCTTATTTGCTTATAAATATATAAATGTTATTGTTTCCTTATAGATCCCATGTTTTCAAATAATCTGACCTTACAAACTATGTTAAATAATACATGAACTGTTATTTTTTTTCTTTCTTCTGTGAAACAGATATGGATATTCACCTGTTCATTCGGTGCCTCACTATGGGCCAGGCACTGTTTTAGACACTGAGGATACCTCAGGGAACTCAAAACACAAAGCCTCTGCTCTCGTGGAGTTGGTATTCTAGCTGGGTGGTAAATGAGAGAAGAAAAGTAAAGCAGGGTGAGGGGGATAAAGAGCAGGGATGGGGGAATGTCCTACTTTTGGCAGGTGGTCAGGGAAGTTCTCTTGAGCAGAAGAGAAGAACAGCAGTTCTGAAGGACAGAGCCAAGTGGGCATTTCTGGGAAGGAGTGGAGGGGATGGAAGAATAAACCTCAGATGCAAAGACTCTAAGGCAGGAGTATGTTAATCAAAAAGTTAATCAAAGCTTCTGGTCAAGTGAAATAATCAGTACCTTAAAACCCCAGTCTAAAAAGAAACTGGTCTTACTCTGGTTAATGCAGTTTATATTAGACTTTCTGAAACACAATTGGTACCCGGCCCCTCAGTCTGATTCTCAACCCCCATTTCTATATTAATAAACTTAGGGCTCCCAGGGGACCCCCCACTCTGAAACCCAGTGGCAGACCCCACCATTTTATGCGAGGACACAAGGCCACACACGAGAGGTGCTGAGAGGAGGGCTGGGCGCCACCCCTGCCTTTAAGTGAGAATTTTTCACACAAAAATCCCCCCCCATCAAGAAGTTAAGCCGCTTCAAAATAAGATAGTTTCCAAATGCTAAAAAGGAAAGATCTTCTCCCGAAGGATGTGTCACTTTCTGACTTCTGTACCCTTCTACTCATCTGTTCCCTCTTCAGCCAGCTGCAGGCCTGTTCCCAGCTCTGGACCACTTTGAACTGAGCCTTTGAAAGTTTAAACTGGCTCTTCGCCACCAGACAAGATGCTGAGGCCATCCCCTCGTCCGGAGGTGCCTTGCTCTCTTACTCTCTGCCTTGCCTCCTCCTCCTAGACTCTCTGAAGTCTCACCCTGCTAATGAATCCAAATCCCAGTTCATCTCGCCCTGCTTTTTACCTCTCTTGCACACACAGGAATAATCTTATTTTCCAAACAGAAACCTCAGGACTCACTGTCAATATATGGTACTTGCTGCTCTAATTTCAATGCTTGGAATATTTCATAATTTAAAAGCACAGTAATTTTTTAAAACTTAGGATGTACTTATATATGGTCTGAGACGGCACAGAAAATTGAGACTGGGAAAATTTAGGCTCTATGATCACAGTTACAGGCCTCTGACTATTGTGCTATGCTCTAACAAACAACTTTATTTTCCAAAGAAATATGACATCACCCTACAAAAGGATTTGGAGCTACTTCCAGGAATGAGGATAAAGAGGCAGTGAGTTATAGCTATGGGTTGAAGGCCAGAATGCTGCTATTTCCAGGTCATTTCAACAGCTCAGGGAGCTAAATGGACCATCATGGAAAATAATCAGCTTTGGCAGCCATACAGACCTCAGCCCTTAATGGGGTGGATCACGATATATGTGCTGCATCTCAGGTAAATCCAGCACTACCTCTAGGCTGGAAATATGCCTCTCTCCAGCATGCAGGTAAGCATCCACTCATTCTACCAGGAGGGAGGAGCATCATGGATTTGGCAGGGCATGTACACTGCCCTCGCCCCATCTAAGCATCCTACGAAATGCCATGACCTGGGAAACGCTCTTAGTACTTTGTAATTAAGAAAAAAGGTCATCAGGGACTTCCCTGGTGGTCAAGTGGTTAAGAATCCTCCTTCCAATGCAGGGGACACAGGTTCGATCCCTGGTTGGGGAACTAAGATCCCACATGTCACAGGGCAACGAAGCCCCGTGTGCCGCAGCAAGAGAGAAGCCCGTGCGCCGCAACGAAAGATCCCACATGCCGCAACTAAGATCCGACGCAGCCAAATAAATATTTTTTAAAAAGAAAGAGAAGATAAAAGATCATCACAATGATCATTTTGAGGTGTACAGAAATATCAAATCGCTATGCTGTATAACAAGAACTAACGTAGTGTTGTAGGTCAATTATACTTCAATATCAAACTCATAGAAAAAGAGATCAGAATTGTGGTTACCAGAGGCGGCACGTAGGGGAGAGGGGGATGGATGAGGGTGATCACAAGGTACAAACTTCCAGGTACAAGATAAATAAGTACTAGGGATGTGATGCACAACACGGTGAGTATAATTAACACTGCTGCTGTTTGTTATATATGAAAGTTAAGCAAGTAAATCCTAAGAGTTCTTCTCATCACAAGGAAAAAAATTTTTTTTTCTATTTCTTTAATTTTGTATCTATCTGAGATGGTGGATGTTCACTAATCTTATGGTGGTGATCATTTCATGATGTATGTAAATCAAATCATTATGCTGCACACCTTAAACTTATACAGTGTCTATGTCAAATATATCTCAATAAAACTGGAAGAGAAAAATAATTAAACTTTTTTTAAAAAGAAAGAAAGAACAAAGGTTTCCAGGGCTAAGAAATTTTTTTTTTTTTTTTTTTTTTTTTTTTTTTAACTTTTGGCTGCACCAGGTCTTATGGCATGCAGGATCTTTTAGCTGCTGCATGTGAACTCTTAGTTGCGGCATGTGGGATCTAGTTCCCTGACCAAGGATTGAACCCGGGTCCCCTGCATTGGGGGCATGGTGTCTTAGCCACTGGACCACCAGGGAAGTCTCAGGAAAAAATTAATTTGGCCCTGTGACTCAGGAGGAGTCCCGAAGGTCTTACTGAGCTCAGCATTTCCCACTGGTAAGTTCTTGTGGGTAAGCACATTGTTAACTTGGGATAAAGTGAGAACTTTACTATGTTGTAGGACCAAGTCCATATATATTTTTTTAATGTTCAGAAATGTAATGATATTGCCCTTTGATCTAGTAATAGCACTCCCTGAAATTTAACAAAAAATAGTCACAATTCAAAAGAAGAATGAAGGACATTTACTGAAGGATCCTTCCTAATAGCAAAATATTGGAAACCATGATCAGGGGACCTTATGCAGCCTTTGGAAGGGAAAAATTCCAAAGTGCTTTTCATTTGACTAAGATTTTTTCCCTAATTTCCTTCAATGTTACAATGGTTTTTTATTGAGATATAACTGGAATATAACATTACATTAGCTTCAGGTGTACAACATGATTCAGTATTTCTATATATTAATATTTGTATCAATAATGATATACACATTATCACCACAATAAGTCTTATTTAACATGCATCACCATATATAGTTTAAAATTTTTTTTTCTTGTGATGAGAGCTTATCAGATCTATTCTCTTAGCAACTTTCAATTACAATACAACTGCAATACAGTATTATTAAATATAGTAGCCAGCCTATAGGGTAGATTCCTTTCAAATGGGAGAAATTTTTTCATTATCATCAACAAATTTATTAAGCACCCACAATTGTGCAGAAGGCTTTTTTTTTAAACAGGAAAACAGACTGAAAAAACTTTTAAGCTTCAAGTTTCTTCAAGATGTCTGTACTGTATTATCTAAATCATTCTCCCCAAAAGGGCCTCCATATTACAAAGTAAGGAAGGTAATAAAAGGTTAACTAAAGATTGTGATTGGTATAATAGCTTTAAGGCTAATCTATACTAAGGTAGAGCTAGTAACAGATGATGCTTTGGGAATTTTTGAATAGAAGATATCTGCGTGTGGTATACAATTCAAATACAGTGAAAAATAAATCTCCCTTCCACCCTGACCTTTGGTCACCCAGTTTCCCAATTTGTACCATTCCAGAGATATTCAATAGTGCTAACAGGTTGGTGTGACTTCTATGTGAGAGACACTTTATTAAGGACTTTGTATGGAAGGCTCACGGGCGCCAGTAGCACCCTCATCAGCCCTGATTTACAAATAAGGAGACCTGCTTGTGGCCTGATGTCAACAAGCAACTGGCCAAAAGTCTCATGGTGATAAGAGACATAAAGTCCATACTCTCAGAGCCCCTCCCCATACCACCCCCCAACACACACACACACACACACACACACACACACACGACCCCTAAACTCCATGTTCTATCTTCACGTTGTGTTGTTCCCTCTGCCCTCAAAACCAATCATTCATCAGCCCTCTGCCTGGCTAACGTGATTTTCCATATCAATTTTAGAATCAGCTTCTCTATCTAAAAAAATCTTGCTGGGATTTTGGGATAATGTTAAACCTACAGATCAATCTGTGGAGAAGTGATACATATATTTTTAATTTATTTTTTTTAAAAAAGCTTTTATATTGGGCTTCCCTGGTGGCGCAGTGGTTGAGAGTCCGCCTGCCGATGCAAGAGACACGGGTTCGTGCCCCAGTCTGGGAAGATCCCACATGCCGTGGAACGGCTGGGCCCGTGAGCCATGGCCGCTGAGCCTGCGAGTCCGGAGCCTGTGCTCCGCAGCGGGAGGGGCCACAGCAATGAGAGGCCCGCGTACCGCAAAAAAAAAAAAAAGAAAAAAAAAAAGAAAAAAGCTTTTATATATATATTATTTTATTTATTTTTGGCTGCTTTGGGTCTTCGTTGCTGCATGCAGGCTTTCTCTAGTTGCGGTGAGCAGGGGTTACTCTTCGTTGCGGTGTGCGAGCTTCTCACTGTGGTGGCTTCTCTTGTTGCGGAGCACAGGCTCTAGGCGCGTGGGCTCAGTAGTTGCAGCATGCAGGCTCAGTAGTTGTGGCTCGCGGGCTCTAGAGCACAGGCTCGGTAGTTGCGGTGCACGGGCTTAGTTGCTCCACGGCATGTGGGATTTTTCCCGACCAGGGTCGAACCCATGTCCCCTGCATTGGTAGGTAGGCAGATTCTCAACCACTGCACCACAAGGGAAGCCCAAGAAGTGATATGTTAATAACTATATTGAATCTTCCAATCCATGAGCACAATATGTCTGCTCACTTATTTCAGTGGTCTTTGATTTCCTTCTTTGATGTTTTGTAGTTTTCAGCATGTAGATCCTGTACATGTTTTGTTAGATTTAGACCTAAGTATTTCATTCTTTTCAGAGCTATCATAACTGATATGGGTTGCCGCTTTTTTTTTTCCAACTTCAGTTTCCAATGATTGATTGCTAGTATATAAAAATATGATTGTTTTTTGTGTGTTGACCTTGTATGCTGCCACCTTGCTGACTCACACATTAGTCCTAGGAGCTTTTTTATAGATTTCCATGGGATTGTCTACATAGACAATCATGCCATCTGCGAATAGGGACAGTTGTTCTTTCTTTCCAGTCTGAATGCCTTCTATTTATTTTTCTTGCACTGGCTAGCACTTCCAGTAGGATGTGGAAGAGAGAGCAGACATGTGGTGAGAACAGACATCATTGCCTTGCTCCCCATCTTAAGGGGAAAGTATTTTCACCACTACGTATGTTAGCTGTAGATTTCTGGCAGATGCCCTTTTCCAGGTTGAGGCAGTTCCCTTATCTTACTAGTCTTCTTGGCTACATTCATCGTGAATGAATGTTGAATTTTGTAGAAAGTTCTTTTCTGCATCCCCTGACATAATCAAGTGTTTTTTGTGCTTTAAACTGTTAGTATGGAGGATTATATCTCCTGATTTTGGAAAACTGAACCAGCCTTTTCTTCCTGGGATAAATCACAATGATTGTCGGGTACTATTCTTTTTACATAACATTGCTGGATTCGATTTCCTAGATTTCCTAGTAGTTCGTTGAGGATTTTTGTGCCTGTGTTCATGAGGATGATTGGTCTGAAGCTTTCTTTTCTTGAACCATCTTTGTCTGGTTTTATAAAACAGATGTGTACTAGACACTTTTCTGAGGTCTTAGATGATAATTTTACTATTTTTAATCATCATAAAAACTTAACAGTGGTTTTAATCTTTGCTTAAATTCTGCTAGAATTTATTTGACTTCAAGTTTTTGACCAGGAAGACAACTCCCAAAGATAACAATCTGCCCAAGGGAAAATGGGACTGTTTTATAAGGAGCCACCTTAAGGTAGAAGTGAGAATCCAATGCAGCGAAACTACTTCACCAGCCATTCTCTGCACGCCCCTGCCCTGCTTCTGTACAGCCCAAGAAAGCCAGAAAGGTGAGGGAAGTGCTCACCAGCATGGGATGAAAAACTGACACAGTTTCCATCAAGTAAAAGATGCGTTATCACCCAACCCTGAAATGCAAACGCTCACATTTGTCTCTGAGTTACCTAAGAAAGCACCTGTCAAACATTAACCCTTTAGTTCTTACAATTCCTAAAATGCTCAGTCATTACCACTCACATTCTACTAATGAGGAAGCCAAGAAACAATGGGGTTAACAGATTTCAAGGAGATCAGCAGAGCTAAAACTTGAATTTAAACATCACCTATTACCCAACTTTGTTTAAAAAATAGTCCTAAACAAATGCAATGCAATGTCAGAAGGTCAATCAGGCGTGGGAGGGGCTCAAGAAAGGGATCCCGGGACTTCCCTGGTGGTCCAGTGGTTACACTCTGAACTCCCACTGCAGGGAACTCAGGTTTGATCCCTGGTCGGGGAACTAAGATCCCACATGCCACGGGGCGCAGCCAAAAAATAAAATAAAATAAAGGTGATGTAGACAAAAAAAGAAGAAAAAAAAAAGAGAAAGGGATCCAAAGCAAAAGAGCTCCTTGAGAGGTGTTTTTGGAACTTAAAAGCTGATTCTGCTCTTGGCTCTTTTGAGAAGGCCTATCCCCTCAAGGTGGAAAGTGGTAGGTCTGCTGGGTGAGGAGCAGGACACCACACAGAAACTGCATACCTGGGAACAGTGCAATGGCCACTGAGAAATCAAAACCCTTGTTAAGTGTATCACTTCAGCACATAAAAGTCACCCAAAAAGTCACCAGGCTGACCAAAGACCTCAGAAATGTGCTTGGACTCAAGGTTTCCTCTGCTCTGTGGAACAACTCAAAATGATGCCTTCAGGAGACAGGAAAGAGCACACCACCTGGGTTCAAATCCCAGCTCCACCAACCACGAGCCACATGACCTTAAACGAGTCACGACCTCGGTGCCTCTAACTTTCTCAACCATAAAATAAAGGTGATAACACTAGAGAAAGCAAACAGTAGAGTAAGCACTCAATGATGCCTGCTGTTGTCATTCAGAAAGTTGTCCCATCTAACATCATGGTATAAACGATAGTATGCCCCACCCCCATCCCAAGAGCAAAATTTTGCTTTCAACCAAGTGCTTTGGAAAAAAAATCAAAACAAAACAAACAAAAAGCCCACATTAACTATTTCATTAAATGATGTCTGAGAGCTAAAAACCAATACGAGCTGACAGAATCCACATTCAAAAGAAAGAATAAGGTATTTAAATCAATAGTTTAGACCAACTCTTTTCCTACAAAAAGTACATTTATATTGTTTGAAATAATCCCAGGAGATACTCTCCCCAGCTAAGAAATAAGTATGAGTTTCATTTTTAAAACATATAATCTAGGACTTCCCTGGTGGTGCAGTGGTTAAGAATCCGCCTGCCAATGCAGGGGACACGGGTTCGAGCCCACATGCCTCGGGGCAACAGAGCCTGTGTGCCACAACTACTGAGTCTGCGCCCTAGAGACCGCGAGCCACAACTACTGAAGCCAGTGCACCTAGAGCCCGTGCTCTGCAACAAGAGAAGCCACCACACGGAGAAGCCCGTGCACCGCTACAAAGAGTAGCCCCCGCTCGCCACAACTAGAGAAAGGCCACGCGAAGCAACTAAGACCCAACGCAGCCAAAAATAATTTTAAAAAAGATATAATCTATGAAAATGCACTGATTAATTTCCATAATATTTCAGATTAGTTTTACTATCAAATAGCATTCCATTTAAAATATCGATTTAACTTTTAAATCACTAGGAAGTAAACTATCTTTAATTCAAATATGTAATTATAATTTTGGGGTAGCATTTTCACCAAGTTTCTTCAAAGGCAGGAAGTATTACTCAGCAACAGTGACAGCTAACGTTTTATTACACACTAACTAAGCGCCTAATAAACTAGGTGCTAATTTCTACATACTACCTCATTCTCTTAATCCTTTGAGAGAGATATAGGCTCATTTTACAGAAAAACCTCAGCCTTGAGGTTGACTACGGTTCTGATAGAGAACTGACTGCTAGTACTGTGTAAGGTTTTACCACTAAAATGATACGGAAAGTTAAGTCTCAAACTTTAATGTGCACGAGAATCTCCCGGAGAATCTTGCTAAACTGCAGATTATGATTCAGAAAGCCTGGGGTGAGGCCTCTGATTCTGCATTTCTAATAAGCTCTCAGGTGCTGGCAATGCTGTTGACCACACTTGGAGCAAGGACCTGCAGGTGGCAATAGGCCACAAACCACAAAAAATGTCTCTAAAACCTAAAACGAAAAAAAGTCAAATTTTTTCTCAAAACCCACAGAATTAGAAGTTATATTAGACATATTTCTTGATGGGATTCTGAGCTTTGTAACATCTTAGAAATATCTTCGGGGACTTCCCTGGCAGTGCAGTGGACAGGACTCCATGCTTCCAAGGCAGGGGTCACAGGTTTGATCCCTGGTCGGAGAACTAAGATGCCCCACGGCATGGCCAAAAACAAAAAGAAATATCTTCATAACTACTCGTTTTCTTTTCCAGTTTAAGTTGAGAGCCCAATATCTTTTAAGTTTTGTGGTGGTTTTTCCCCCTAAAAACCCTGATTTTTTTTTTTTAACAAGGCTGAAAAGCTAAATACATAGAACTGTTCCATGTTGCCATACCCTTCAAGCAGGTCCCCATCCTTCACTCACCCACACATAACATAACCTCTCGCTGTTTAAATTCTAGAGATTAGACAAAAGACAAGAGTTAGGTGAGATTTTAGGGGCTGGGCCCCAAAGTTCTTCCAGATGAAGAGTAAAGCTCTACCAAAAAAAAAAAAATAGCGCCTTATGAAAAGGCAGTGATAAATACCACTGGCTTCCATTTCTGGCTTTAGGTGACAAAATTCCAGCAATGAGGTGATATCTAACATTTTATATAACTGGATTTCATTCTTTTACCCGATCTTTTTAGTGGCAAGCTCTATGTACTTTCAAAAGTCCAGAGTAAACAAAACAAGGTACTTAACAAGGCCCTAAATTCCACCTGGGCCCACGTTCCGTCCCATCCTGCTCTTTTACTCACTTCTGATTATCACTGCTGTACTCAAACATCAGCTAGCTGCCTCTTTTTAAAGGCAGTTACACACCTCCCCCACTCCTCCATTCACTTTGCTAACAGCAATGCCTAACTACAGAACAAATATATCTCTTGGAACATTCCACTTTACCAGATAAGGTCAGTTTAAAATTCTAGAGAGGAATAACCTGCTCCGTTTGTCTTTCCTGAGAGCCCTTCAAAAATACCCTCCTGCAATCAGCAGAACAAGCCTTTCACGAGAGAGAGAGAGAGAGAGAGAGAGAGAGAGAGAGAGAGAGAGAGAGAGAGAGAGAGAGAGAGAGAGAGAGAACCGTCTATGATTCTGCACTTTACAAACACTGAGACCTTTATTTAAAGGATATCCACACATTAAATGATTCCCAAGGAACCTTTATCTATGTACTAAAGTAAGCACAAGAAGACCAATGCTCGGAAGAAACAAAACACACATACATTGCAGCTCTGTGCAAATGGCTTCTCTAGCTGAGAAGTCTATAAAGTTTTGCTGCCAGGCCTCAGAGAAAGGCCTACCTGTGTCAGGGGATATCAGGACAGTTTTTTCCAAACTGGAGTATGCTCTATCCACAGCAGAGCTAAGTAACAAACCAAAGAGGCCTGTTAGAAAACCACAAAAGAGGGGCAGAGGGGACAGGCCCCTGCCCTGAACACCCTGAAAGCTAAAAATAAGAATTCTGAGAAATGAGCTCTACCATAGACAAGCCCAAAAGAAAGTTCTCTGTTTCTATTACCTCCAAAACTGGCTGCCCTCTCATAGTGATTTAACTCTGGGTACCAACTGGGCAATGCCAGCCACCGTGCTGGGGCGGAGGATTCAGGGATGCCGGTTCTATCTTCTGGGCTAATTAGAAGGAATAAAAACCTCTGCAGCAGGGACTTCCCTGGTGGCCAGTGGTTAAGAATCCGCCTGCCAATGCAGGGGACACTGGTTCGAGCCCTGGTCCAGTAAGATCCCACATACCGTACAGCAACTAAGCCCGTGCACCACAACTACTGAGCCTGCACTCTAGAGCCCGGGAGCCACAACTATCGAGCCCACATGCCACAACTACTGAAGCCCGAGTGCCTGGAGCCCGTGCTCTGCAACGAGAAGCCACCGCAATGAGAAGCCCGTGAATGGCAACAAAGAGTGGCTCCCACTCGCCGCAACTAGAGAAAGCCCCCATGCAAAAACGAAGACCCAATGCAGCCATAAATATAATAAATAAATAACAACAAACAAACAAAACCTCTGCACCATAAACTAGAGACTCTGGGCAGATCTGGGCTCCCCCAATGCATCTAGACTACATGCCTCCATTCAAGAACATTTATTTGAGCGTCTACCATATGCCCAGCACTCTGCTGGGCGCCGGGGAAGAAACCGAGCCACAGTCCCCAGTGGTGGAAGCCGAGACAAACGAGGACCATCCGGAGGAGTGGAGGATGTGCGGGCCCCGAAAACCTAACCCAAGTTGCTATGACCAGCAGTACCCAGGGGACAGCGTGATCCCCGCCGGGTTTCGCGCACCACCAAACCCAACAGTGAAAGAGGCTCGCGACAGCGAAGGCTGGAGTGAACTGGAAGGCCCAGGGGCAGGTGTTCAGGTAGAAGGCGCACACCTGAGGCGGCAGGGCTGGGGAAGCCAGGGTCCCCAGGGAAGGCGGGAGGGCGGCACGGGGACCCAGCGAAGAAGAGGGAGCGCAAGGACTGGGGCCATGGGAAGCGAGTGCGCGGTGGAGGCCGGCCGGGCCTGCGCCCCCTGAAGCGGGAGCAGGGAGGGAAGGCGCGCGGCTAGGCCGCCCGCCGGCACCTGGGGCCCCGCCCGGCACCTACCACTTGGGCGACCTTGAGGCAGCCGAACGCGCCGCGCAGGTAGTCCGGGTCGCAGCGCAGGCCAGCCAGCCCGCGGCGCTGGCTCACCGGCTCGGTGGTGGGCTGGTATGGACTGCTGGCGCCCGAGATCATGGAGGTGCTCGAGGCCTCGCCCTCGAAGCCGTCCAGCTCCTCGCCGCTCCGCATGCTGCCGCCCGGCCCGGGCCGCCTTGCACGGCTGGCCTCCGGCGCCCGGAGCTAGCGGGCTCAGCGGGGCCGCCGCATCGCCGCCGCCGCCGACTAACTGCCCGCACCACCGCCGCCGCCGCCTCTGCGCCCGCCGCCCGGCTGCGGCCGCGGCTCGGTCCGCTCGGGCTCGGCTCCCGCCGCCTCGGCAGCGGAAAGGGAGGGAGGCGGGAGCTGGCGGAGAGGGAAGGAGGCGGGAGCCGGCGCGGCCAGCCGGGAGGGGGCGGAGCGAGCGCCCGCCCGCCGGCCGCTCGGCGGCGCTCCGCGGCTCCCGCGGGTGGAGGTGGCTGCCCGCGCTGCGGGGCCTCGGGAGGGCGGGGCGGGGCGGGGCGCCAGGGCCTCTGGCTCCGCCCTCACCTGAGTGCGCGCGGGGGTCGGGGCCGCGGCTGCGCGCCGGGCCATCAAGGCGTGAGAGGGCGAAGGTTCGGGAAAGAGGGGTAGTGGGGAGCAGGGAGAATGGGATCTGACGGAGGGTCGAGGTGGACCTAGGGGGCACGGAGCTGCTTTCCCAGGGCGCTGCCTCCGTTTCTTCCCTGGAGGAAGTGGGGTCGTTTTCAGGTAGGCCGGGGGATTTATCGGTGAAGACCAAGATGTGCTGTGCGACCCCCGTGCTGGGAACAGTACGGGGCCCAGGGTGGGCCGGACTTGGACTGTTTGACTGACAAGAGGGGGCTAAGTGTCTGGGCTCCCACACTGGGCAACAAACCAGTACCGAGGTCATGGACTGAGCGGGACAGGGGTGAGAAGTCGGGGTGAGTGAGGTCGCTTAGTACTGGGTCTGTAAGACAGACACGCGGCAATATTTGTGAATAACTCCCAATGTACGCTCTGGATTCACCGGCCTAACCGAGAATGGGAGCTAGCCCACAGGAGACCCTCAGTGACTAACATTAGTTTCCTCTCTTAGCTGAAAAGGTTTTGCGATCTCTGTCTAATCACCAAGGCAGGTTAAACACAGATTTTTGCACTGAAGGGCATTAATTAGGGACCAATTTGCAATTCAAGTGTGAAGGATAATTTTAAGCTTAAGTAAAACACCGACTTTCTAAGAATTGTCCGTTTGGTATTGAACCCTTCCACACCACAAATATCTAGAGCTTACCATGCTTTAGACACTGAGAAAGGCACTTGAAAGTGCCTTGAAAGTGTTATTCCCATTTTACAGAAGACCAGACTAAGGTTTCAGACTGGTAGTCCCAGGCCACACAATTGGTGGGCAGAGCCCACTCACTTCCAAATTTTTTCACTACACAGTGTTGCCTAGTATATAATTCAGATGGGCTTGTGAACTTGTGAAGTGAGAAGCCGTAAATGTCATAACTGAGGAGATCTCAATTTAAAGGGCTCTCACCTTTTGGTTACCAAAGATGGGAATGACAATGACTCTAACACTCCATTCAGCCCACAAATATTTATTGGGCACTTACATGCTAAAGAATATGCTAGGACCTGGAGGTTGCCAGTGAAAGATAACAAGTTGAATGGTTGGATGCAGACTCTGGCCTCTGCTTTCTCCCCAAGTCCCAGTGAAATGACAGTTACAGAGACATTTTTTAAGGGCATAAAACCACAGGGACAAAGAATGGGAAAGGAGACAATGGCAACAAAATGTTGGAAGCAGAAAAGCAAATGGGCAAGTGGTAACTAACTTAGAAGATCCAAGAAAGCGAAACCCTAAGTTGGCACAGGGGAAGGCTGAAATGCAACCTAGGTCATATCACAGGAAAAAAGGCTCAGGAATGGGCAGCACCAAGCACATCTAGAAGTGGGGGATGAAAGCATGAACTAAAAAAAAAAAAAAAAAGACCAAATGAAAGTCTTTTTAAGAAGCAAATGGGGAGGGCTTCCCTGGTTGCGCAGTGGTTAAGAATCTGCCTGCCAATGCACGCAACAGGTTCGAGCCCTGGTCTGGGAAGATCCCACATGCCACGGAGCAACTAAGCCTGTGAGCCACAAATATTGAGCCTGCACTCTAGAGCCCGCGAGCCACAACTACAGAGCCCACATACCACACAAGAGAAGCCACTGCAATGAGAAGCCTGCACACTGCAACAAGAGTAGCCCCCACTCACTGCAACTAGAGAAAGCCCGCCTGCAGCAACGAAGACCCAAGGCAGCCAAAAATTAATTAATTAATTAATTATTTTAAAAAAAGAAGCAAATGGATCCCCGGATCCCCACCCATGACCATCCCCCAAGACTGGAATCCTTTTCCTCTGGAGAAGGTAAAACAGATGGCCCTTACCTAGGGATCACTAGGCACAGTTGAGGGCAGGAGTACTATACTAAAAATTATATATATTTACATGTGTGTGTCCTTGAATACTAAATAAAATGAAAGCAAAAAATTTTTTAATTCAATATGAGAGTTAAAGAAAATCTCACAGGAAATAGAACCAAAAGACAGAGATGGAAAATGAGAGGAAAAAATAAGAAAATTAAAGGTATAGTCCAAGAGAATAATAGAATAATAAGACTCTAATAAAGTTAGAACAGAGAATATGGAGGAAAGAAAACAAACAATAATAATTAAAAAATAAATTCAGTAACATTTCCAGAACCAAAGGACATGAGTTTTGGATTTAAAAGACCCACCAGTGCCCAGCACAATGAATGAACATGAACCAGCACCAGGTACACCAGACGACTGGGAGCATAGAGAAGATCCTCAAGGTTCCAGAGAAGAACAGAGTACGTTTCATTATAAAAGATCAGGAATCAGAAAGGCAACAGACTTTTCCACAGCAGCTTTGGGAATGGACTAAACCATACCACATCCTGAGGAAAAATGATCCCCACTTAGAAGTCTGGTTCCAGCTGGAGTATCAATCGGGTATGAGGATTGATGAAGGACTCTTTTGGACGTGCAAAGACTCCCTCTGTCTCTTCTTAGGAGGCTGCTGGAGGAGGACACCACCAGAACAAGGATTTAAACCAAGGAAGCAGAGGACATGGGAGCCAGGAAAGGGTGAGAGAGAGAGATGATAAGGGTCCTATGGTAAAGGGGACAGAGGCCCCTGTGCAGCAGGGCTGGGGGTTAACCAGTCCAGATTGGAGCAGCCAGAGCCTCGAGAGATGTCTTCAAGATGAAATTAAGAATGTGTTTAAATACACAAAAAAATAAATAAAAATAAAAATAAAAGAATAAATACACAGAAAAGAAAGAGTCATAGTTTCTGGAAAGTTTTGAGATAAATTAGTGATAAATGCATAGAAAATTAAGCAAATATTCATATATGAACTGCAGGAAATAAAATGATATATAGAAAAGAAGTAAGTATACTAAATCACATGTGAATAACATTTGCATAATTATAACAATGTAAACAATGAGTGTGGATCTAACCAAAAGTACCTGACCATATTACGAGAAAGGATAGAGGGACAGGATGTGTGCATGTATGATAGGGAGAAGGGGAAGGTGGGCAAGAGACCTAAATACTCATCATCCATCATGGGAGATCAGTAGATGCTTAAAACTGAAAACTCAACAGGAAGCAGTATATGCATGTTAATTAAAAATATAAAGGTAAAGGGACTTCCCTGGCAGTTCAGTGGTTAAGACTCTGTGCTTCCACTGCAGGGGGCACGGGTTTGATCCCTGGTTGAGGAACTAAGATCCCACATGCCATGTGGTGAGGCAAAAAAAAAAATATATATATATATATATATATGTAAATATATATATATATGTAAATATAAAAATAATTGGTTAAAAGTTAAAAAATGTCAATTCTGGGGAGCAGGATATGTAATGGGGGTTATAGGCCTTGTAGAACTATTTGATTCTCTCAACTATGTGCTCATATAATTTTAATAAAAGCTAAATTTAAAATGATTTTTTTAAAAAGGAACTTGAGAGTCAGATATAGTCCCTGCCAGCACAGACATGGAGACCAAGCATTGAAACCAGTAAATACAACAGAGCATGTGCTGAGTATTGTTCATGGTGGTATGGGAATTTCCAGGAAGGATTTCATTGAGTCTGTGGGTCAGAATTTCAGCTGAGGTCTGAAATACGAAGAGCAGTTAGCAAGGCAAAGAGATGGTAAGGGTTGGTAGAAGAGCATTCCCGGAAGAGGGAACAACATGTGCAAAGGCCAAGAGATAAGAAAGCAAAGCCCAGTGAAGAGGCTCAAGTGCAGAATTCAAGGGTGAAAGGTGGCCTTGGGTGTCCCTGCAGGGCCTCAGGGACCATATGAGAGGGTAGATTCTAGACTGAAGCATGTTAAGCAGGAGAGTGGCCCAGTGAGGTCTCCTTTTAGAATGTTCTCTTTGGCTTCATCGAAGGAGGTAGATTGAGCGGAAGCAAGATTGAAGGCTCCTCTCCAGTACTTGTTAACTGTTCCCTGTTCCTGGACACTAGCCTATGTTTATTTTTAGTTCCGGGGACAGACTCGAAATTTTTACTTCTAGTTTTTAATAGAAGTTCACAGACTTCCAACGGGTGTTATTGGGAATCCCACATATTAAGAGTAGATAAAACTTGGTATTGTGCCTTCCTCAAGTGTTCAGTCGTAATACAGCGTGAGTCTGTGGCTATAGCTGTGCCTCCAGGTGTCTACAGGTGCTGAAGACAAAATGAGGATGATAAATGACAGAGAAGTGGGTAGCCCTCAGGTCCCTGGCTTCCAGGGTCTGGTCCACATATTCAGGGCTGACTCAAGGAAACCAGACTCAGAAGAGACTGATGAAGAAACCAGATGCTACTTTGTTAATTGTTGCCAGTGGATAGGCTCTGCCAGCAACCATAACGCTGATTCTTATCTCAGTCCCTGAACTCATCCTGAAAAATAAATGCTAGGAGTATAGCATCCGTAGATACATGTATGCCCCAGTATGTGCCGCTTCACCTACATGGAGCCTGGCCTCTTCCCAAGACTCTCAACCTCTCATTTAGCCGAAGGGCAACCACCTCCAAGCCTGGGGGATTCCCCACTCTGGCCCTCCTCCCCAAGCACACTGATTCCATAAAGCATTGGTCCTACAAGGACTTGAGAATCTGAATTCCATGAAGGGCTGGGAGCAAAACACCTTCCCAAACCGGGGTCCCTGCGTGTTCTGTCCCTGGAGGAGGTAGCTGATAATGGTGAGGAGGGAAGAGGTTCCATTTTCTCTTTGTTTCTTACTGAGGGCCCTCCCCAGGGCACCCGTTAGTGTTGGGGGTAGGGCTGCTTTTCCTGTAACTTCAATTAAGCAATAGTGCTCATCTACTACTTTTAATAAGCTCAGTAATTAGGAGGTCCCTAGGGACTCCTACTTCAAACAGAAAAATATAGACAGCGGTAGTTAAGGAGAACATCGCAAGCATAAAGCATGCAGGGGGAAGACTGAGTTATCACAAACAACTGTCAATGTTAAGCATGAACCAAACATCCAAGAAAATCATGTTTAATGTTTCAAGATTAACAGCTTGGTCTGAAATGATTCTCTACCTTTAAAGGGCCTTTTAAAGAAAGGTACTGGTATAAACTCCTAATGTCTGAGGATTGTAGTCCAAGATGTGAAAAACAAACAACCTCGTTTTGTGTTTGAAAGGACCAAATGTCCCTCTCCTCCTCCCGCAGTGTTCCCACGAGCCTGGAGGGAGGGGTCGGGCCTGGGCAGATTCCAGGCGGGAGCGGTTCAGGGGTTAGAGTTAACTGCTGCTTCTGAAAGAACTTGTCCCTTCAGCTGGAAAAATGCTCTCCAAGTCGTCTCTAAAAATAGTGCTCGCCGGGATTTTCCAGTTTGACATTCCTTCATTCCTATGACCAAGGACAACCCCGGGCCAAACCATCTGCACCCCTTACCGGGGCCTCCAGTGGAATCCCATCCTCCGTGGGACCCCAGTTTGTTGTTCCCGCTGCCTCCAAACCCTGCTGGCACTTGTTTCAGGGGAAGATTCGCCTGCTCAGCAGCTGCCTGGCTTCTCCCTGGCTGCCCTCCTCTGCTTTCTCTTCCCAGGGCAGGGGATGGGGAATGGTTTTCTGGGGAAGAAGGCAGAAAGTGTGGCTACAAGGGAATGTGGACACTGCCTACACTTACCTCCGATACCCGTGGCCATGCCGCCCTGGACTGGCTAAACTAGCCTGTGAGCCTCCGGGAGCTGCCCAGGTAGCCAGGAGGCAATGTACATACACCAAACATTTGCTGATGGCCCACCCCCCCCTGTGCCAGGCACCAAGCCACACTCTGGGGCCTCAAGGCTCTCTGAAAAGAACTGTGGAACTGTAGCAGACATGCTTGCTTCTCTCTGCCTAGCACCATATGCTGCTTTTGATAACAGCAGCCCTCCTTGTTCTGGGGCTGCTCCTTTTCTACTCGAACACCTGCCTTCCTCGTCCCAAGTGATGCCCATCTAGGAAGAGTCGGCACCTGACCCAAGAATGACCAATCATGGTTCTCTTCCACCCCAGATTGGCTCAGGGTGGGCACGGGGCCCAAGCTGAGCCAATGAGAATCCTACCCTGGGTTTTTTCTCTCTAGAATACTGGCATCTGCAAACTTTAATGTGCACAGGAATCACTCAAGGGGTAGAGTTTCAGGACCTCCCCCAAGAATCTGATGCTTAGGCCTCAGGCGGGGAACAGGAATCTGCTGCTACAATATTTACAGGACTACAAGGCCAGTACAATTGCCCAGGGTGGGAGAGGCCAGGGGAAGCTTCGAGGAGCTAAACTGGGTCTTGAAGGCTAAGTAGGAGTTCACCCAACAGCATGTGATCCTGCCAACTGCTTCTGCCTTCTTGTGACAGTCTCCTTGCATGGCATAGATGGCCCCAGACACTCCAGATTTTCCTCCCACCTCTCTGGTTGCTCTTTCCAGTCATTTTTATGGGCTTAGCCCTTAGAGTTCAGTGTTCCTCAGGGTGCTACCTTCATCCCCTTTCCCATGACCTTTCTCCCCCTAGACGTCACCCTTGGGTGTCCTGAATTCCATTAGGCCAGAACATAACTCATACTCTTACCTGCTGTTCCCCCCTCTCACAATAAAAACATCCATTCCTTTATAAGGCCAAGAGGAGGAGGAGGAGGAAGGAAGAGGAGGCAAAGGAGGCGGCAGTACTTTTATCATGCTTCCTACATGCCAGAACCTGATCTACTTGGTTTTCATGTATTATCGCATTTAGTCCTCAAAACAGCCCAGTGTGGAGGGCTAACTCCTGCATATCAGGAACACCTTCCTGAGTTCCCAGGCTGGGTCAGGTGTTCCTGCCCTGGCTTCCATGGCCCCTTGTATCAAAGTGTTTATTACACTCTGTTATGACTCACTGTTTACCCGTCAGTCTCAGACCATGAGCTCTGAGAGGGCAAAGACCTCATTTATCTCGTTGTACCCTCTGGACCTGGCTCAGGGCCAGACACGGGGTAGACATGCAAGGAAGCATTTGTGCAACACAGGATTGTATTTCCTGGCTGTATGACCTCAGGCAAGTTGTGAACATCTGTGGGCCTCAGTTTCCTCATCTGTAAATTGTAAAGGGTTTAGAATTGTGTCCGAGACAAAGTAGACACTCAGCAAATGTTTACTCATTATTGTTGCCATTACTCTCAACAAGCAAGGCAGGGCAAAGCATTCTGGAAAAAGGACCCAGCCTAAGCAAAGGCCCTGATGGAAAGGCTTGAGAGGTTCAGAAAGAGGTGAGCAGTCTGGGTTTTTGCTCAGGCAGAAAGGGGTTAGAAGGCATGTGAAGGCAGGGGCAGGGACAGATTCTGAAGGCCCCTGTAGTCAGGGGAGCCATCAGGGCTGCACTATGCTCTTTAAGCAGGGTGCTGACATGATTGGATTTGGGTGAAAGTAAAGTGCAGATGAATAATTCAAAGTCTTACCTCCACTGTATCAAATGGCTAGTAGAGATTGTTGTCTTGAAAAATGTACAGAGCCCTTTATTTTTATTTTAAAATGTATTTATTTATTTTTGGCTGTGTTGGGTCTTCGTTGCTGTGTGCGGGCTTTCCCTAGTTGCAGCGAGCAGGGGCTACTCTGTTGCGGTGCATGGGCTTCTCATTGCGGTGGCTTCTCTTGTTGCACAGCATGGGCTCTAGGTGTGCGGGCTTCAGTAGTTGTGGCACGTGGGCTTCAGTAGTTGTAGCATGTAGGTTTCAGTAGTTGTGGCTCGCGGGCTCCAGAGCACAGGCTCAGTAGTTGTCGCGCACGGGCTTAGTTGCTCCGCGGCCTGTGGGATCTTCCCAGACCAGGGCTCGAACCCATGTCCCCTGCACTGGCAGATGGATTCTTAACCACTGCACCACCAGGGAAGACCTACAGAGCCCTTTGAAAGAAGAAAAGTCTCAGAGCCCCCAAGAGAATATCTGTGGATGCCTAGGGGGTGTCCAGACCTATTCAGGGAAAGAAAGCCTGGGACAGCCAGAAAAGCTCCAGGAGTTCAGCAACCTGGTTCTTGGAGGGGGCATGGAAGCCCCCTGGATCAATGGGCACCTGAGCTAAGCCTCAAAAAACAGACAGGACTTAGGTAAGTGATCAGAGTGGGCCGGAAAGCATGATGGTAGGACACACCAAGGGTCAAGTCTGGGAAGCCAGGAGACTAGGGGAGGAAGAATGAAATACAAGCTGAGAAAAACACAAGTTATGACAGTGGAAGGGTTTTAGGAGTTACTGTGAGTGGCCTGAAAGTCACACCACCTGGCTCTTCAGTCCATATGCATGGGTAGACTTGAAGGTGGTTGGTTTGTTTTAATTAAATATATTTATTTGGAAATAGTCTCAAAAAAAGTTGTAAGTGCAGAACAAAGAACTCTTTTCCTCTAAACTATTTGAGAGTAAGTTGCCAACCGAATACTGCATCACCCCAAATACTTTAGTATTTATGCTTCTGTCCTATCCTCCTAAAGGAGGATGTTCTCCTTTACCAGAATACAACCATCAAAACCCAGAAGTTGGGCTTCCCTGGTGGCGCAGTGGTTGAGAGTCCGCCTGCCGATGCAGGGGATATGGGTTCGTGCCCCAGTCCGGGAAGATCCCACGTGCCCCAGAGCGGCTGGGCCGTGAGCCATGGCCGCTGAGCCTGCGCGTCCGGAGCCTGTGCTCTGCAACGGGAGAGGCCACAACAGTGAGATGCCTGCGTACCGCAAAAACAAACAAAAAACCCAGAAATTATTCATGTTGCATTACTACCATCTAACCATTGGATCCCATTCAAGTTTTGCCAAATGTCCCTGTGTCTTTGTAAGAAAATGATCCCATTGAGAATCACGTTACCTTTAGTTGTCATGCTTCTTTAGTCTCCATCAGATTGGAAGAGGTCCTCACACTTGCCTTGACTTTCACAACCTTCACACTTTGGAAGATTACAGCCAATTATCTTGCAGAACGTCCCTCAATTTGGCTTGTCTCATGTTTCCTCACCATTAGATTCCGATTATACACTTTTGGCAGAAATACCCTACATGTGATGTTGTACTCTTCTCAGTACAGCCTATCAGGAGGCACAAGATTTCTGCTTGTCCTATTGCTAATGGCGTTCACTTTTGGGGATTAGGCTTGTGTCTCCCAGGCTTCTCCATTACTCTTTTTTCCCCCTTGTAATGAACAAACCTGGGACAAAGTGAGCAATCAAATAAGTATTGATTGTAATGGATTATAACCCATCAAAGAAATCACATCAACTGAAATTTTGATGAGGCAGGGAATGCTGTTTCTCATTAAACTTTCAATTTCTTTATATCAATATAGACTCATGACTTCCTTTTCTTTTAATGGGTTGTAATCCATTACAATCTTTTTTTTTTTTTTTAAAGCTCAAATTGTTCCTCAAATCTGGCCACTGGGCTGCTGTGCTTTTTTTGACATGTCTCCATTGTTCTCTGAGCCCTTTCTTACTTTCTAACACAGACATTCCAAGCTTACTTATACTGTCCCTGGCCCCAGGCCTGGAATCAGCCATTTCTCCAAGGAGCCCTGATTTATTTTATTGGAGAATGGTACCTAGAAACTGAGTCTAGGCATGAGGTGTGTTCAATGGGCCGTTGCTGTTCCTAGGCCTGAGCTCTCAGTGCAAACAGCTAGGGAATATATGTATATAAAGACACATTTATACATGCACATATTTACATCTACATATTTTTCCTGTGTGTGTACTGAAAATCATGAGTTCACACTGATACCTCCAACTCCAATTCAACCTTCCAGTTTTCTCTCTTTCCATTCTTTGTAACTCCCTTCTAGGGCAGTGAGAAACCTGGCTATTGTCTTTCATACGGTAATTTGCTTGATCACTGCCTCTGTATTAATCCCTTTTCCATCTCCACCATCACCCCATTCCTGCACAGATGCCCTCCTACCACATGACCCCAAACTGGGCCACCCCTCTCTTGTGGAGGCTCTCTTCACCCAACTCAGGTTCTGACACCCCCTCTGGATGCCTTCCTCAGCCCACCCAGGCTGATAGCCTGAGTCAGGTCAGCCCTCTATGGGTCTGCTCTCTTCACCCGACTTGGGCTCTGACACCCTGTGTCCCCCCCCCCCCCCCCGCACCAACCCCTGCCCTGAGCAGGAAGCTGCCCTCTTCACCCTGCTTGGGTTAACACTCCATGCCAGGCCATTCCCTCATCCCTACCCATAGCTGGGATTCTCTTCACCAGCTCAGTTTCCACAAACCAGCTCTGGGTCACCACAGCTCCCCACCCCACCCCACCCTATCACGTTCTGCCCACCTAAAGGGTTTAGGGCCAAATCGGTGGGGAAGAGGAAGAGCAGCACGAAGAGCTCATTTTTTAATTTGGGTAGAGAAGCTGACTGTGGTGGTAAGGACAGACAGACAAGCGGTCGGCTTGTCTGTTGCTCCCGGAAGACTACAAGCCCTGCAGGGGAGGACCCACCTGGTTCACCTATCACCAGCATCTTGAATGTCACCCACTCCTGCCCACAGTTCCTTGGAAGAGGACAGTGTGGTTGCTGAGGAGTGGCAGGGAGGAGGCCCCAGGAGGCCACATACCTCAACCACGTATTCGGATGCCCACGCATGCAGATCGTGGAGAGTTGCCTTGTCCAAGAAATGAGGCAGTTGCCCAGGTGATGGAGTTTATGGTGTGCTGAAAGCTTGTCTGCCCTAAAATTGCTCTTGCTCACAGTCTAAACTAGCAATTTATTTCTTCAGATTTAAGACCTGGTGTTTAGCACTTCCCCGGGGAAGGGTATGCAGATTAGGTAGCAGAAGGCAGGGAAGGAGCAGCAATGACACTTGGATTCTCAGTCCCAACTCTGCTCCTTTCTGTGTGACCTTCATACGTAATTTCCCTCCCTGGCCTTACTTCCCCATCTTGAAAGTGGCGATTTCTAAGATCCTTTGAAACACTAAGGTCTGTCTCTCACACAATTAGTTCCGGGTTGGTTCAGTTTCAGGACTGTCTGCACACCAGGCACTGTGCCGTGCACCCATCTCAATGCATCCAGCCTCCCTGTGAGGTAGGTGAGATTGTCCTCACCACTTTCCAGGTGAAGATACTAGGATTCAGATGTTAAGTTACTTACTTGTTACCCAAGTCCACTAGACTCAAGCTTCTCAGCTGAGACAGCCCAGGCATCCGGGCTGGAACTGTGGGCGATGGTTTTCCCTTTTATGTTAGAGCAGTTCTAGTTCAGCTCAACACCAGAAACTCTCTGGTTCCAAGTGTGGGCAGACTGGCTGGTTTGAAGCTGTGTTTGGTGATGCCTCCCTTAAGAACCCAGAGCCAGCAGCAGGGTGGTGTGTTTGCTGGCCTCCTTTGTGTCTAGGACCAAGCCACCCATGGGAGTCACTGGAGAAACCTGCTCCCAGGGGCAAAACCTCCTAGGGGCTGTCCTAGTTAAAGCAAACCCACCAATTTACAGAAGCTGATTTCCCCTGGGGTAGCGAGAGGGAAGAGAAGGTGAGGACAGGAGAGATGATACTAAGAGGCTATACGCAAAGGTCACCAGAGTCCAAGTTCCAAGAGTCATGAAAACATGGACCTTGACCAAGCCTTAGAAACCCTTTGTGTGGATGTTCTCAAAGGGCATTCTGTGGAACCTAGAGGATGTCCACAGTCACAGTCGGCTGGGAAAGCCCACACTTGAGCCTTTCTGAAGACTCACACCTACCCAGTCACCCATAAAACAGATCAAAACAAAAACCTGTTTCATTTAGTTAAAACTTGAGTCTTCTAATCCTTCTTAACCACCTATATGATATGCCCAGAACACACTTTGCGAAACCTAGATTTAGGCTTCGACAAATGTGAGGAGGAATGTCAAAGAGCAAGGCTGCTGGAGAGGGGCAGAGCCTGCTCAGAACCAGGGGGTGTGCTGGAGCAGCTGCTTTACTACAAAGCAAAGCCTTGCAGTTTGCTCACCTCCTGTAGCTCTGCTGTAAGAGAGAACAGATCCTCTCAGATGGGTCTTCAGGGTGCAATGCCACCTAACATTAATTGGAACCTGTGACATACCTTCTCAACATGCACATATCATCTGTATGCGTAGTTTAAACAATTACAGTGTTTAGTTTCCCATGTACTCCGAAGTCTAATTCCAGGCTAGCATTTGTTAGATGACTGAGTAGGTCAAAATGGATTCACAGTTAAATGGCATCAAATATTTTAAATATCAAGGACAGATGTACCATGCCACGGGCTGCTGACAGATGTACAAAGCACCCCACTCTTTAAAATAAATAACTGCCTTAAAATGGGACATAGTTAAAATCATTAAATTTTTTCCCAAATGAAATTTAAGATCTTATAATCTTAAGTTCATATCTTGTTTGTCTGGAACTTTAAAATAGTTCCATGAAGAAGCTGATCGGGTGAGGTGGGTTTGCGGGGAGGCAGGGTAAGGAAGACAGTGGAGGCTGATGATCATTTAGGAATGTTAACTCAGTTCTACACAAAAAAGTTCTACACAAAAAAGTTCAATTATATGTTCTAGGAAAACATCATACAATTGAATAACTCATCACTCTTGAGATCTATCTTGAGTTCCTTGATGAAAACAATCAAGATGGAATACAAAGTTAAATGTTCACATTACTGGAAAAAATTTTTACTTTACCCACATAGGAATTTCTTAACAAGATCAGAAACACGTGACAGGCTAGGCTCCTCGTCTGAAATGCTGCCCGAGGCTGGGGAAAAGATGTCATGACCTCTCAACCCTCCCACACAGAACCCTGGCACCCAGTGGTCTGGTGACCACCCCACACCCCATTCCTAGCCTCTCAAACCCCTGCTATCTCAACACACAGTGTCTCCTTTCCCTTCAAGCTGTTGAGTCCCTCAGAGCCCAGGGAGAGACTTCTGGGCTGTCTCAACTGCGGCCTGGCTCTCTGCACCAGTGGGGGGCAATGTCCACCCAAAGTGGGAGTTCTGGCTGCTTCCTCCTGCTCCCAACAACACTGCCACAGGCCTGTCATCTCCGTCTCCTCCTAGTCAGAACTCACCATCTGCACCTCGTGAACCAAGTCAGAAGGAGCATCCAGACAGCATTCTGCATCCTTGTGGCTATCTGCAGGCCTTTACAGGGTAAGGAATACAGTACTAAGTAACAAGCACTGTCCTTGCCTCCAGAATCCAGGGCTCAGGCATTGGATCCCATGGGAACTGCACCAGGTGAATGGTTACAGGATGGATATCCATCCCTCCAACCTCTATTTTCTTTAGAGATGATATTTAGATCACTAACTGTGAAATGCCACAAATGGAAAGGGTAGATTCTACAGGGGTACAAATGGGGTTGCTGGGACTTCCCTGGTGCTGCAGTGGTTAAGAGTCCGCCTACCAATGCAGGGGACATGGGTTCGAACCCTGGTCTGGCAAGATCCCACATGCCACGGAGCAATTGAGCCCATGTGCCACAACTGCTGAGCCAGCGCTCTGGAGCCCATGAGCTGCAACTATTGAGGCCCGCATGCCTGGAGGCTGTGCTCCGCAACAAGAGAGGCCACTGCTGTGAGAAGCCCGCGCACCGCAAAAGAAGAGCAGCCCCACTCGCCGCAACTAGAGAAAGCCCGTGTGCAACAAAGACCCAACGCAGCCAAAAATAAATAATAAATAAATTTATTTAAAACAAACAAACAAAAACAAATGGGGTTGCTGGAACAACATTAACTGAAGAGTTTCCTAGAGGTATTTTCAGGGTCAACCATCACACTAAAGACCTTACCATATGCCGGGCACACGAGCACCTACCTCCTCTAACGTTCACAATGACAGGAAAGAAACTGTATCCCCACTTTACAAAGAAAGGAGGCCTAAGAGAAGTGAAGTTCCCCAATTTTGACTGTTTTCTTGTTCTACTTCTTGATCAATTTTCTCATCTGTTTAAACTGTACTTGCCTGATTCAAAAGTAATGAGACTTCCGTAGGTCAGAGAAAGCAACAGGACTGGAACCCACTGGAGCCCATGCCCTTCCCCTTACTTGTACATTCAGGAGTACTTGTACTGATGAAGGTCTACATCTCAGGTCCTGCCAAGAGCCCTTACCACAGATGACCCCCAAAGCCATTCATGCCTTAAGAGGCAGAGATCCTTCCAAGAAAGAAAGTGGCAGGCATCCCAACCTGCCTTTCTCAACAAAGTAACTGACTGCAATCCCATCATCCCCCTTTGCCTAGGTGATTGTACACCTTCCCTTTGGGTACATTCTCTGCCATTTTTCTCCCACCTAACAAGAATGGCTCCTTCATCCCCGACAGAAAGGGGAAAAGGTTGAACAGGAGCACCATGTGTGCTTAAGACCACAGATGAAAACACTTCCAATTGCTTTTATTTCCCCCCATTTGCTTTAAAAATGAGTACAATGAATACGAGCACAGCACCGCTGACTGGGTTCAAATTCTGGCTCTGACCCTGGGAGCTGCCTCGCCTATCCATCTTTAGTTTGCCTCACAGGGTCTTTATAAAGATTAAATCAATTTACATACAACATCTAGAGGAGTCACTGCCTCCTCCTTGCTAATAGAGGAGACGGCAATCTCTAATATAAATACTTGTCATGACAATGTTACTGCTAGTATCATCAAATTAAGTAATCCCTAAAGTAAGTATTTATTCACAAAACTTCCTAAACTCAATTTTAAGGCAAAATATAACAAGTTAATAATTTCCACAACTGCTGATAGGTGTACAGAATGATGTGATCTTTATGGAAGGGATTTTGAAAACATCTAACAAATAGATGTTTCCTAAAAATAGAACTACCATATGACCCAGCAATTCCACTCCTGGGCATAAACCCGGAGAAAACCATAATTTGAAAAGATTCATGCAGCACTATTTACAATAGCCAAGATGTGGAAGCAACCTAAATGTCCACTGGCAGAAAAATGGATAAAGAAGATGTGGTATATATATATACAATAGAATACTAGTCAGTCATAAAAAAGAATAATGCCATCTGCAGCAACATGGATGGACATAGAGATTATCATACTAAGTGAAGTAAGCCAAAGACAAATACATGATATTGCTTACATATGGGATCTTAAAAAATGATACAAATGAACTTATTTACAAACAGACTCAAAGACACAGAAAACAAACTTATGGTTACCAGGGTGTTAAGAGGGGTGGGGAGGGATAAATTGGGAGACTGGGATTGACATATACACATTACTATATATAAAATAGATAAGAATCTACTGTATAGCACAGGGACTCTACTCAATATTTTGTAATGGCCTATATGAGAAAATAATCTAAAAAAGAGTGGATATATGTATATGTATAACTGATTCAGTCTGCTGTACAGCAGAAAGTAACACAACATTGTAAATCAACTATACTCCAATTTAAAAAAAAAAAAAAAAAAAGAGAGGACTTCCCTGGTGGTGTAGTGGTTAAGAATCCACCTGCCAACGCAGGGGACACGGGTTCGATCCCTGGTCTGGGAAGATCTCACATGCCACGGAGCAACTAAGCTCATGCACCACAACTACTGAGCCTGCGCTCTTGAGCCTGCGAGCCACAACTACTGAGCCCATGTGCCAAAACTACTGAAGCCCATGTGCCACAACTACTGAAGCCCACGTGCTGCAACTACTGAAGCTTGTGTGCCTAGAGCCCATGCGCTGCAACGAGAAGCCACCACAATAAGACAACATGCACCACAACAAAGAGTAGCCCCTGCTCGCCACAACTAGAGAAGCCCATGCGCAGCAATGAAGACCCAATGCAGCCAAAAAAACAAACAAACAAACAACAACAACAAAAAAGAGAGTAATGGACTTCCCTGGTGGCGCAGTGGTTGGGAGCCTGCCTGCCAATGCAGGGGACACAGGTTTGAGCCCTGGGCCAGGAGGATCCCAACATGCCGCGGAGCAGCTGGGCCCGTGCGCCACAGCTGCTGAGCCTGTGCTCTGGAGCCCGAGAGCCACAGCTGCTGAGCCCGCGCGCCACAACTGCTGAAGCCCCTGCACCTAGAGCCCCTGCTCCGCAACAAGAGAAGCCACCGCAATGAAAAGCCCGCGCACCACAACGAAGAGTAGCCCTGGCTCCCCGCAACTAGAGAAAGTCCATGTGCAGCAACAGAGACCCAACGCAGCCAAAAATAAATAAATAAATAATTATTTTTTAAGAAAGGAGTATTGCAATAAAGGAAGTCACACAAAATTAAAAAACAAAACAAACTACATTTACCTTTTCACAAGGAAGACCCATGGCTAGGAATTTACCCTGAAGATGCATCTCCGCAAATAAAAACAACACATGCACAAGGTTATTCATTGCAGCATTATGTAAAAACAAAAGACTGGAAATGTCTTAAATGTCTGTCTATAAGAGACTGGTTGAATAAACTATGGTACATCCACATAATCAAGTACTATGCAGCCATAAACAAGAATAATGAACTGAACTGATACATAAAATAACTTTTAGGCAATGTTCAGTGAAAAAGTACATATTGCATGTCCACTGAAAGGGCCTAGATGCAACAGAACCCAGTAACAATAAGCATGCCTACAGTCCAGATCTTGGTTTCTAAATACCAATCCCCACTAAAAGAAACCAGGACTCGCTGGGAAAATGGCTGATGCCAGGTCAGAGGCAGGGGAAATGCAAGGTGGGCCTGGAACATCTTTTTGTGCCAGGAAGTAGGGAAATGTTCAAAGAACAATGGGGGCGAGGCAAAAGGACACAGCTATATCTGTAAGAGTCTAGTATCCAGAATATATAAAGAACTCTTACAATTATGCAGTAAGACAAATAATTTTAAAGTGGGCAAAGGATATGAATAGACACCTCTCCTAAGAAGCTATGTAAATGGCCAATAACAACATGAAAAGAAGCTCAACATCATTAGTCGCTAAGATACCATTTCACTCACTAGGATAACTATAGTTAAACAAACAAAATCTCCCAGAAAACAAGTGTTGGCCAAGATATGGAGAAAGAACATTATACACTGCTAGCAGGAACATAAAATGGTTCAGTTGCTATGGAAAAGTTTGGTGATTCTCTGCTAAAATAGAATTATCATTTGACCCAGCACTTCCACTTCTAGGTATCTGCCAAAAGAACATATGTTTACACAAAAACGTATATATGAATGTTCACAGCAGCCTCATTCATAACAACAATTGGAAATAACTCAAATATACATCAACAGATGAATGGATAAACTAAATATGGTTTTCCATGCAGTGGGACATTATTCAGCTACAAAAAGGAATGAAGTACTGACACAATGCTACAACATGGATGAACCTAGAAAACATGCTAAATGAAAGAAGCCAGATACAAAAAGGCCACATATTGTATGATTCCACTTATGTAAAACATCCAGAATAGGCAAATCCATAGATAGAAAGATTTGTAGTTGCTAGGAATGGTGGGAGGGAAGAAATGGGACTAATAGGTATGAAGTTTCTTTTTGGGGTGATGGAAATGTTCTGGAATTTGATGGTGGCCAATGGGTGCACAACAGAGTGAATATACATACTAAAAACTCCTGAAATGAGCATTTTAAAATGATGAATTTTATATTGTGAATTGTATCTCAATAAAAGAGAAAAAAATGGGCTTCCCTGGTGGCGCAGTGGTTGAGAATCTGCCTGCCAATGCAGGGGACACGGGTTCGAGCCCTGGTCTGGGAGGATCCCACATGCCGCGGAGCAACTAGGCCCGTGAGCCACAGCTACTGAGCCTGCGCGTCTGGAGCCTGTGCTCCGCAACAAGAGAGGCTGCGATAGTGAGAGGTCCGCGCACCACGATGAAGAGTGGCCCCCACTTGCCGCAACTAGAGAAAGCCCTCTCACAGAAACGAAGACCCAACACAACCAAAAATAAATAATAAAAATTAAAATTCCCTTTAAAAATTTTTTTAAAAAAAAGGAAAAAAAGGACACAACTGATTGAAGAGGTTCCCACTCATCAAATCTGGAGCAACCTGAGCATCAAAAAGAATGAGTTATTAGATTATAACACTTTGAATTTTAAAAAAACTGTAAATTCATAGTGAAAACAACTACCCAAAAATGGTAGAGGAAAGAAAACTCTTCTTTATAGATGAATGCCAGCTAATACATGTAGGGGAATGACAGGATAAGAAAATTACCATTTAAGAACTCCTAATGTGGTAACTGATTTAGGTAAGATCATCAGTGGATGTTATAAATGATGTGTAAAAAGGTGGCTGAAATCCAACATCTTCAATGGTATCACCCCACTTTGATAGATATGGGGGACACTACCTTAAACAAGACATCGAACCCAGCATCACCAATACAGGGACAACCTGATGTGCAATACTGGAACATACACAATCTCACTTATAGTATTCTTACAAAAAATGTTTAACCTAAATGAAATCATGAGGAAACAATAAAACAAATCCAGATTGTGGGATATTCTGTAAGACAACTGGCCTGGACTCAGCTAATATATTTAGGAGTGAAATGCCCTGGTGTATAGAACTTATTTTAAATGACTCGGGGGGAAAAAATATATGTGTGTATTGAGACAGATATAGGGAAGGAGGGAGGGAGGAAGAGAGGGACAGAGAAAGCAAATATGGCAAAAAGTTAAAAATTGGTGAATCTATGTAAAAGAACATGGGTATTCAATATATTCCTCTTCCAACTTTTCTGTAGGTTTACAATTTTTCAAAGTAAAAAGTTGGGGAGAAAATCTGTGTAATAAATCAGCTTCAAAGAACAGAAAATTCAACATGCTTAAAGTGTAATAATCAGAAACACAATTCATCTCTAATATAAAGTGTCCAATTTTCTTAAACATACTTTACTGTTGCCCATTTCAGCAGGTGAGAAGCATTATGGTACAGCTGCTCTGAAATTCCTCTATGAATCCTCAAGGCTTCTAAATTAGTTAAGTGAAAATTTCTTAGCCCAATTCAGATAGTCAAAAACTTATCTAATAGACAAGAAAATATGTTGGACAACTCACACCGCTTGCACTTTACTTACAGCCTGGAACTCCACATATATCAAAATATTGTTTTAAAATATTCTTTAACAGAATTTCTGATAATTTCAAATGAGAGGTATACATGTTTAGCTACATGCTAGATACCTTATATGCCTAGCAGACAATTCAGTGTATCTCCAGTGGGATGATTTATCATAAAGAAAGTCACCAAAAGTTGTAAGCAGTCTGGATTCGTGTTTATTGAAGCCAGTAATTAGAGACATCTTCTTTTCCAGCACTAGAAAGCAAGGTTCCACATGACTGCATACTGCATCTGGTAGAGCCACACCCCTGGACTAAGGCTGGTGGGGGAATAATCTGCAGTCCTAATTTTAAGTTAAAAACACCAATAAACCTAGTATAGAGACAACAGTGAACTTTTACTTACAGCATCAACATTGTTAAGGTCATGATGTACAGAGCAGTCACTTTCAACTTTGTTTAACTAATAAAACACATCTTCAGTTTCAATACTGGTTTAAAAATGCCAATCCCCAAAAAAAAAGTGCAAACAAAATTAAATAATTCTAGCAGCATACCCGTTGCATTTTTAGGAAAGACCAATTCATGGCCTTTATCATGGCCATATCTTCAAGGTTGGGCTTCTTTCTTTGATTTTTCCATTTTAAAGACAAACAGCAGATGTAACCACTACAATGTACATAAATAGTCATAAAATTATCTTTAACAGTCTACCATACAAGTGTATTTTGCAAATGAAATGAATTTTACTTTAAAAAGTAAAGGCTGTTTATTGTTTGGCCTTTGGTTCCAATGCACGAAAATCCCAAAATAACAAAAAAATATGCTCCCTCCTCCCACCCCCCCTAAAAAGAACCCTGCAGCTCCCCAAAGTTGGTAGACTTTGGCAACCACTGAGCACATGACACTATACATCAGTTTCTTCTGATCCTAGGAGTATCCACTTGTTATGAGAAACTAAAGTGATCTCCAAGAAACCTTCCTTCACAAGACAGGTGTCTTAGCATTTCTTCGGTTTTAGTATTTTATATTGACACAAAAAGTGCTTATCAGTTTAAATGATAAAAAATAAACAAAAAGTAAAGTTTTGCATTAAAATTTAAAATCACACTGTATCCCTCTTAGGCATGTGCCATTCGAAGAATTCTTTCTTATTTCTGAGGTCACTCATTTTGTGCCCCCTGCCCCTGCCAGCTGCTATGGAGGGATTAAGTGACCCCATCATTTGTGTGGCCACAAGCTGTTTGGCATCGATTGGTCAGTATACCACAACCATCATTCCAAGTCAGTATACTGTCATTACCTGGAAAATCTGGTAACTGGAAGCCATTAATACATTAAAAAGAAAAAAACAATTAAAAAGGGGGGGAAAAAGTGTATTTTCAACAATAAGACTGGCACAAGAAACACATTTTTATGTTTGTCAGAAAGGCAAGTAAATACTCAGCTTTCTCCTTAACAGTGTTCAGACCTTTACAGAAAAGCAACTCAAGACAGTCTTTAGAGTCTTGTTATGTAACATATGATATTAAGTTATGCCCAGTATGGTTAGTGGTCTGTCAAATCCGGTATGTAACAGTAATGACATTAGGGAAGTTATGCTTAGACACAGTACAACAAACATTCATATAAAAAAAGTAAATTCCACATAAGTGAACTGTAGTTTTTCCCTTGATTTGACAACAAATGTTTTATACATTAAATTAATGGTAGTGTTTGCATTTCAATGTTCTGTGTCATGTATAAAATTAAACGTGCCACTTTAAATCCATAGAAGTCACTTCCAGGATGATGGTGTGACATGACAACGTGCATGAATTTGCCCTAAATGGAGACACCTGAAACACTTATTTCTGTAAGAAAAAAATGCTAGTTTATGAAAAACATAAAACAAGAGAAATTTCCATTTTCAATATAAAACATTCACACTTATTTGTCCATCTGATAGCACTGATCAGACCAGGGAGCTAGGGCAAAACCCTTTTGCATCAGTGGAACTCCACCAAGGTTTCCAATGACCATAAGGCAGGGACTGGTGTAAGCCAATTAATTGGAGTGTATTTACATTAAAAACCTCCTTCAAACTTTCTGTAGCACACTGCATTATGATAAAATGAGAGGTTGGTCAACCATTCTCTACTAGTAGGCCAGCCTGTGGTAGTTAAAAAAAAAAAAAATTTTTTTAAACAAAGCAGAAGCTATTTAGAAAACACAATTCAAAGTAAATTAATTTTGTAACTGCTTACTTTAAACACACCCCACAGTGACTGCCCCACGACGCACACACGTGGAGCCCAACACCTCCCATGAGGACATGGCCTGGGCTAAGCACGTGAGTTCTGGGCAGCTGCCATCTTCCCCACACCCATACCGGCTCCACATGACTCAGGCATCCCCACACTTAACACATCTTTCATAAGTTAAAGATGCATTCAGAACAAGTCCAATTCCCATTTTGCTTAGTGTTTAGTTTGGAAACGCTTCTGATTTTAAGTCTTAAAAATGATTATTCGACTTCTACTGAACACACAGTATTTACTAACACTGCTCATCTCCTCCTCCTCCACTTCCTGTAACATTCAGCTTCCCTACCAACACTTCTCTCATTCCTCCTTTCAGTCTTTCTCTTTCCTGGACTTTCTGCTACTTAATCTGCTTCCCAAGAACAAGTGAATCTGTTAACATGCAACTGGTCAGACTAGCCACCATCTGATCGATGACTTCCTGGTCTCATTGGCTCCACCCTGAAAGTAAGTGGGCCCTCTTTCTCTCCATCTACCTTCCCCTCCCCAAGAAGCCCAGCTGCACTTGCTGCCCATGAAAGAGCCACATGCCTGAGAGTCCAAGGGTTATCCTTCACAAAGGGGTCTGACACATAACCTTCCTAAAGGTGCATTTCACACTCGGACAAGCCAATGAAGTTTTGTGTTTTGTTTTTTTTTTTTAAGTTCATCTCCCCTGCCCCAAAAAAACTGATAGCATGTGCCATATCAGAAAAATCCTGGTCTTAGAGCAGATCAATATAGTTATTTGGTCATTTTACATATGCACTTTTTAAGGAGGATCAGGCTTCATTTTCTGTTGAAGAGTTTGTTACCATGCAGTCTGGTTTTCGAGTCATTCTATCCAGTTCTTCCTGAACATTTGTCAACACAGTCTTTTGTCCTTTAAAGAAAAAAGAAAAAGCAGCAGTGATGAGAGCAGAAAAAATTTTTTTTAAAGGAACATTTAAAATTATACAGATTTCTATAATCATTTTTGGTGATAATAACTCCAATAAGAATGAGGAAAGTCTTTTTTCATTGTAATGGTTATAAGGAGACAGACTCTAATAATTCAGCCCTTCTTAATTCCAAATGCCACCGGTCTGGGCTCCCCAACTACATTACTGCCCCCTGCCTGGGGATGCCTTTGTGCCAAACACAAAAGCCTTTCTGAAAACCCTCTCACCCCTATGCACTCTCATCACCATCTTCCTAGAGGAAGTGTCTGAGTTTCTGGCATGCAGCAAACGACTTTCTGTGCCTCAGACAGAACAGGTATTTATGTTTTGTTACTAATTACAACTGACTCACATGGATATCCTGGAAACACCATATTTCAATAAGAACATAAGACTAAGGTTGGCCATTTCGATACAGCACAAAGTTGGTGCACATATTTTTTGTTGTTGAACACTGACTGGGGCCTAGAAGTGACCCCTATTTCCTCCCAGGGAATACCAGTTTATAGCCTGGCCCACCAGGTCAGACAGACTCTGAGTGTCCAAGAACTCCAGAGCACCTGAAGGCACAGGCTGATCTGAGGATGGAGTGATTTCTTGAGGGTTTCCTTTGATTGGAAAACACCAATTAAGGAAAATACTATATTAATATTCCTTATAGCCAATGGAAAATTAAAACCCTTTGGAAATGGCCTCAAGCTTTCTGGGAAAATTTTTAATTCCCAAGGAACCTGGTTCTTTTGTTTCAGAGACCTCCAAGACATAGACTTTGCCCTACGTGCCCATACGGAAGAACAGACGGGTGGGCTGTCACAGAGATTTCTATGTGTGACAAGGGTGGGGAGCTTCATGGAGGGGAAAATGACGACCCTCCAGTGAGACAGTGAGGGTTCACAGGCAGCTGATGGCAAGACCGGAGGCAGGAGTGTGAGCAAAATCCTTATAAAGCAACACAGAAAATTAAAGACTAAATGAAATGTCAATGGTACACTCTAGACCATGACTTCCAACGGACAGAACTTCTACACCCGGGCCATGTACTGGGTTGACCAAAAAGTTTGTTATGTAAGATGTTACAGAAAAACCCGAACGAACTTTTTGGCCAGCCCAATATTTAGGATCTACCTCAACTCACCCAACAGTCAGTTCTTGAGAACCTGAATATACATAAATCCCACCTTAAATGTACCAAGAAACACACATGGTAATAAGGTAATCCTACTGTAAAGTATACTGCTCAGTATAAGGTGGAAATCTATTCAGAACATCAAGGGGTCTGCAGGTCACTGAAAACAGACACTCCTGTCCACCACCCCACCTTCCAGCACTCCTCAATCACAAGGGTCCTAAGTCTTTGGGGGCCCTTCAGTACCTGACTTCTTGGCTGTGCCCTGCACCCCACCAGCACCAGGACTTCCAGGAGAGCCTGTTTTTTTACTCAACAGACTATTGAAGAAGCTGGCCAACACCCCTTCACTTGCTGCATTATCTAAGGAAACATTAAGAAAAAAAGCATCACACAAACTGAATGACTCAATTGAACAGCAACAAACTATTTTTCAGCTTGGAATAATCCATTTGTGGTTATGACCTTCCTAGGATACTGAGCAGATTCATTCACTATGATGCCTTATACATTGCCACTGCTAAGGCTGATTATATGTTAGCATAATTAATAAATGGAAACCTGTTTAGATTTCCCACCTGTTCAGAGGCGTAATAGATAACGTGCGCTCCACATCATCTCCCTGTTCATGAGGCAGTGTTTTTCAAAGTTTTATAAGCCCGTAACATTCCAAAGCTGCTGTGAAAAGCTCTCATTTAGGGTAGAAAAGTCATCGAACATGCAAGAATTAAATATAATTTGAGGGTTTTACTGCAGCCAACATCTTGGGGTATTATTAAGTCACTGGGGTAAGGGCTACTTAAACTAGTAAGTAACTGAGCTTGACAAAACAAGTGACAATTCATAAATGGTAATAATATAAACCTAATAAGCAACAAAACCGAGAACTCAAAATAAACATTTTAAAGTGACTTCTTATGCTGTATTCTTCTCTGAATATAGAGAGGCCTAACCTAAGGTTAGGCCTAAGGTCTTAAACGAAGCCAGGTGCAAGGGCCACCAATTCCAACAAAGGAACAAGCCTTGGTCTCTGCCAACCATGAACTCCCTCTCTCTCAGCAAGAGGAAGTGGAAAGCAGTCCTTCTTGGGAAAGAAAACAGCTCAGCTGCCTTGAGTCTCCATCTTCCAAACCCAGCTATTCAACCCCTAAAGTAGGAATGAGGCCTAGGACTAAACCACTCTCCAAAGAGACAGGATACATACTTTTGATGTTTGGGTCCGGCTTCTTTACTGACGTGCCTGGGGAGGCACTAGGCACGCTGGCTGGCCCTCCCCGGCCCTGGGTTCTTGGAGAGCCAGAGGGTCCTCTTGCAGGGGATTCCTAAGTCCAAAACCAGCCCAAGTCACATACAGGCATAAAAATAACAGAAAATACATATTCCAAAAATGAAGACATGCTTCTGCAGGGTATTTTTCAGTCTAGGGAGAAGGGTGGCAGGAATGGGAGTTTGCACCCAGCTCAGTCCCTTTTTTAGATCCCAATTTCTCCTGAGAGAAGAGATACCAAGATAACAAAACGTGTTCACTCTAATTCCCAGACCTGTATTGCTTCATCAGACGTTTTCTGAGTTCCTACCATGTTCCTGGCCCTGGGCTTTTCGGGGGACCAAATTCCCTCTAAATATACAAAAGCTCACACAAATGTAAACTCTCAAAAATAATGGTATAGTTTGAAGACGTGACATTGGACCTTGACCCTCTGTTTAGTTTAAGGTACTCACGGAGGCTCTCGTGGGTGTGGCTGGCTGCTTGGCAAGGAGTGACTGCAAAGAGAGGGACACACCAACCATTAACCAAGGCCTGCAGAGTGCACTGAAGGTCTGGAGAAACACTTCCAAGTATTCCACTAGAGGGCATCATTAACAACAACCAAGTCAGAGGTTCTACACTATAAATGCAAAATATTTAAATTGAGCAATTTGGTAGACGGTGAACAAAAAATACTCCCAGTAACCAGTTTTGAAGCTAAAGAAGCAAGGAGAGCACAAAAGGGAGGAAAAGTTGGCAAAAAAACCATCAACGCCCCCTGCTGACCTGCCTGCATCATCAGGCAAACCCGTGATGTGTCTAACAACTCTCTCAGTGAAACAGAAGGTGGGACTGGGTCTGCATTCTGAACTGTCAGCTTGGGTTTACATCCTCACCTACAAAATGTGTATATCAGCTCACCTGCCTTCACGCACAGGGCTGTGTGGGGCTATGTGAACTAACGGAAGTGAGGTCAGGGCGTTTGGTAAACTGTCAACATGGGAAATACTATGCCAGAAAATCTACATTTGCAGACAGAACAGGTACTTAATAAGATACTAAGCCTATCACTGTAGGAGAATCTGCAAGGCAGGAAGGGGATCCTCTGAGGGGCCCCCTACCCTGTACCAATCCTAGAAATGGGAGAGAACAAGAACTGGTAGCAACCCCTTTGTCCTGTAAGCTCTTTGTGATACCCCCGCCTCTTGCCAGGGAGCTGGTTTCATTCCTGAGAAGGCCTCTGCTCTGGCCTCACTGGTCTTCTTACCTGTTGCTTCATTAGGAACACCTGCTCATCCTCCGCTGCCAACTCTTTGTCATGGACCAGCTGTGAAATGAAGTGACACACTCATTCGTGGTCATAGACCAAGAACACCCCCAACTACTTGTCAAAATTTATGCTGAAAGGAGAATCTTGTGCTCATGTCTCAACATGGGTTTGGGGAGTCCCTGCGGAGACTGCAGAGGTCGTCTTTCTAGCCTGGCAAAGACCCTGTTCCAAGACCAGCCTTGGCATATGGCCAAATGACATTTTTAAGTCTGGCAGGTACTAAACAATACCTCCCAGATCTGGGTCTGCAGGTGATCACAGGAGCAAGTGGGACCTACTAACAGTAATCCAGAGGCAGCAGTGGCAGTCTATCACTCATGCTGTGCCACCCAGAGCCAATTACATAACACGACTTCATCTAAAGACTTTTTTTAAAAGGCCCTTGGATTATTTTTTTTTACCCCCCCCCCAAATGGTTCAGTGTGTAAGACTTGTATCTTTATACGTTTCTTTTCCCATGAAAAAAACCTACAACTATTTCTTTTTTTTTTTTTTTGGCGGGGGGACCGCGCTGCACAGCTTGTGGGATCGTAGTTCCCCGACCAGGGATCTAACCCAGTCCCTCAGCAGTGAAAGTGCAGAGTCCCAACCACTGGGCCGCTGGGGAATTCCCCACCTGCAACTCTTAAAGTGATTGATTTGATTTGGGTACCTTTCTCACAGGAGGTTTCACAATAAAGTCTTCATATGCATCTTCTGGCTTCACAGTTGTGAAATTTTCATGTAAAATAGCTATTTTCTTTTCATTGTCCCAGCCTGCAGGTCTAAAGGCAAAGACACAGAGACTGACTTGATTTTCCTCGGACTGCCTTATGGAATACTCAGCACACTCCAAGTTAAGAGAGGACTCCCGGCTGACATCCTTTCCCACAAGTTCTGGTCTGCAGTTGATGGGCCGGCTTGTAGCTTTTGGCAGACAAGCCAATATTCACTGCAAGTGTAGTCCATCAGCTCAACCTCACAGGTCCTGCTCCGTACTGAGTTCATGAGGCCCAAGGCCTAAGGAGCCAAAGCGAGAGCTTACTGACTATACATGCTGACCCACAGGAAGTGTTCAGAGCTTTTCCGCAACTCTGCCGAGAAGAACAAGCACACAATGGGGCCCTGTCTGACAGAGTGGAGAATACAGAGCAACACATAGGACAGAGCTCAGGACAGGGCTGTTTCTCCGGGCTTTGATATGAAGACATCCCTGTGAGCTGTTTCTCTGAGAACTCTTCTTTCTGACAACAGTTTTCTTATGGATTGGTTAATTTTACTGATGTGTGAATATGTACCCTGGAGCCAAGGGGAGCAGCAGGACCTGCACTATCCTGGGCCTCAAACAAGAGGGACACAAGGAGTTCTTGAGGATCCTATGTGGGTGCTGCCCAGCTTGACATCACAGGGCAGGATGGCACCCAGGTTCCATTAAGTTAAGCTGCAGCCTAGGGTAAGGAACAATTGTAAAATGCCCTATATGACATACTTTTATCTAGAAGCTCTAAAAGATGGCAACTGATTGTTCCCACAGGCTTCTCATTCTCCATCCAACTCCTGCTCCACAGCTCTATAACTGAGAAGGTGCTTAGCCAGGGCTCTCCACCCCAATGGCTCTGACAACTTCACCGGCTCCCCAGCAGGCAACTACCAACAGGACCAAAGGTGCAAAGGGAGAGAGCATGACAAAGATACTGCCATGACCCGTGTCACCTTCAGAAGCTCTGAGCTTCTTCTCCACTCCGGACCAGCCCTGAACATATCCAGTCTCCCTGATCCTCCTCCTCAGGATCACAAGTGATTTGGGTACTGACTACTCCAAAAGCATACCACTCACTGAGAGCTTGTGGCTTTGGTGCTGGCCTGACTGCTCTAGACAATGATTCTCTAAAATCAGTCTAAGTCTCTATGTCTGCTGTCTGGGAAGAGCCCAAGCGAGGCTCTCCCTAAATGTTGAGGAGGCAGCCTATTCGGTCCCGAGAGCTCTCGGCTTTCACACCTTCAGTCTTCTCCCAGACTCTCCCACCCTTCCACTCCTTCTGGTCTGCCTGGCACGCACCGCTCACCCTCCCAGCATCACTCCTCTGCTCTCCCTGCCACACTGCCTCTACTACCCCAGTACTGCCCTACCCCTCCTCAGCTGTGTGTGTCCCTTAAAGTGCCATGTGCAGGGACCATATTTCATTCATTTCTGCCCTCAGCATAGAAGCTGGTCTCTGAGGAAGTGCTCAGTATTTGCTGAACGAACTGTAATTCTTTCTTAAGAGGATATCTAAGCCTAAAAACATGATACTAGCACAAGTCCTCTCAGAGACCACACCTTCAACATTTACTTATGCACACACAACACCCACCATTCTCCACTGAGAGAATGACACAAATTAGGACTAACAGGTATCCAAGTCTCTGCTCAGGACAATTAGCCCCAGTGGCTCCTCAAATGTGAAACGCCAGAAACACAACAGGCATTCAGTATAGCCAAAGCCCAAGCTGATGGGGCACAGGGGAGGGCACAGGCAGTCATCCCTGCCAATGGATGCCAATAAACCAGATGCTTCAACAGAAAACGTTCAGGATCCTCAAAGCGCCAATTCCCTATACTGCAACTCCCTCACTCAGCCGGTATTCTACCAGAGTTGACAGTAAGTGGCAAAAATGTTTTAGCAACTTGCTCTCAATGAAGAAAGGCAGCACCCCTAACCTCACTCCACCCAGTTCCCTCAGACTGGAAGCAGAATGGCAAGTAATCTGGAAAAGAGCAGAGATGGAAAGGTGGGTGTATATATCCCCTATGAGGTCCAACTCAAAGCACTTTGCCCCAAAGTAGTAGAAAGCTGGCTGTATAAGAGAGAGACAGAGCCATCTTACTTGGAAGGATAAAATGTAAAGAGCAAATAAATGTACCAGGAAGAGAAGCATTTGAAAGCATCACCTATAAAGAACTCACATAAAAACTGCTTCCTTTTCCACAACTAAGGCAGGCGTGGTAAAGTGGAAACCATATGTTTTATGAACAATGTACTTATACAACAAGTCGAGGTTTTTCTCTTCCTTCACTGATGTGTAAATCAAGGCCGCTCCATCTAATCAATCTGCTTAAGGAAAACCAATTCACTGCAAGAGGAGACAAAAGCAAATACATACAAGCACAATCCTCAAAGTACTAGTCACAGGATACTCAGTTTTTGATCAACATACGATTAATAGAAAGCGTTAAAATTTTAAGAACTCAAAAGGTAACAGTAGCAGAAGAAGCAGGTCAAAAGCATAAAGCATGTTGATAATAGCGGGCCACGTAGTTCATTTTTGAGCATGTAAACTGTTGTCTTCTGACCCATCAGGTTGCATCCCGAGCAGTCAACTTAATGGTTCTGAGGGTAGCCCAGGAAAACCCTCAGCATATCCAAGGTACACAGATTCTTTCCTAGACAGATGCCCAAATGTGATCAAATTGGTCATTAAGCATACAAGAGTTGGGTACCTACATGTTACTGGCACCCTCCACTGAGCTGGACAATCTTAAGAGCCCAAAGGAAGTAGTGGAACCCACCCTTACCCTCCCCCACCCAGGATGTGGGATGATGGCACCAACTGCTTTTAGATTTTTACAGAAACAAGACTCAGAAGTCTGCTGACAGAGCATCTCTCTCATGGACAGCACAAAACATAAACATAAACGAAACCCTGTAGCAGCCAAAACACTACCATGTTGGGTAATTAACCTTTTCTATAAAAAAAGTAAAGTTTAAAAAGATTTCCAAGATATAAAAATAATTTGCAATAAAATTGTCACATATCAGCTGTCTTCTTAATACAAAAGACTATCAAATGTACACCATTAAAAATAAGAAGTGGGCTTCCCTGGTGGCGCAGTGGTTGAGAATCCGCCTGCCGATGCAGGAGACACGGGTTCGTGCCCTGGTCCGGGAAGATCCCACATGCCGTGGAGCAACTAAGCCCGTGAGCCATGGCCGCTGGGCCTGCGCGTCCGGAGCCTGTGCTCCGCAACGGGAGAGGCCACAACAGTGAGAGGCCCGCGTACCGCAAAAAAAAAAAAAAAAAAAAAAAAAAAAAAAAAAAAAAATAATAAGAAGTAATCAAAAATAGGCACAAATTATTAAGTCTCAAATTCCAACACAGTAAACTTTTAGAAAGTAAAATGATGTTATACCATGGGTCCCCAACGGCAGGTCCACAGACTGGTATTGGTCCTTGGCCTGTTAGGAAACGGGCCGCAAAGCAGGAGGTGAGCAGTGTGCAAGCAAGTGAAGCTTCATCTGCCGCTCCCCATCGCTCGCAGTGCTGCCTGAACCCTCCCCTGCCCCCTGTGGTCCGTGCAAAAACTGTCTTCCATGAAACCCGTCCCTCGTGCCCAAAAGGTTGGGGACCGTGGATGTATACAATCTCACCCTGGCAAAAGACTATTCTGGATTCAATAAGTACTTTATCTCTTTGAAGATGCCCCATTTGGAGGAAGCCTGGATTAGCACACACAGAGGGGAGCCTGTGCCCCTGGGCCCCAACACAGCGCCCCAAGGATACACTGGAGGCAGAACCTCCGTAGGTGTGACTGGATGAAGTCAAAGTGCTCGTCCCTGTAATCATGCTCCTTCTCCAGGACACTCACCGCATCACACTGCAGGTAAGATAGAAAGAGAAAGGAGTCATCTTTTTGCCTCTCTGCCTGCTAAGGATGGGAACACTGTCTTTGTCAGTAATAAAGTATCACAGCTTCAAAGAAGGCCGCCATGGGACTTCCCTGGTGGTGCAGTGGTTAAGACTCCACACTCCCAATGCAGGGGGCCCGGGTTCAATCCCTGGTCAGGGAAATAGACTGTACATCCATGCTGCAACTAAGAGTTCGCATGCCACAACTAAGGAGCCCACCAACCACAACTAAGATCCAGTGCAACCAAAAGAAATTAATTAATTAATTAAAAAAAAAAGAAGGCAGCCACAGCCCAAAGTCCAAGCGTTAATTAAATAAATAGATAAGAGTGAAAAGCAACTGCAGATTCTTCTTTCATCCTGGGCCTTGGTTTCCACATCTATAAAGCAGGGATATGACAGCCTTGATCACCTCACAGTTGCTCTAAGAATCAAACAAGGTCACATCAGGAAACAGGCCCACTGGACATGGCTGTGCACTGCACACTCCACAGGGCTCCATTCTCACAGAATATGATGTGAATGGCACATGCTGCATTGGGCAACCTAGTGGCTCTGACTAGGATCAAAGAACTTTTGAAACCCCTCATTTTTTTGTTTGCTCTTTATTGGATTTTTTTTCTTAATTTTTTCTTTATTTATTTACTTGCTGCACTGCCAAACCCAGCCAAGCGTACAATTCCCTGGCACACACCTTTGTGCACACCACCAACACTGGGATCCCCAGGTTATGAGTCAGCACGTTGTCACCAAGAGGCAGGGCAACATTTTCTTCATCAGGACCTGAGGTCAGAGGCCCTCTTCTCTGTGGGGAACCTTGACAACCTTCCTCCGGCTCAACATAGTCTTGAAAATCTTTCACAACTACAGGTGAAAAAGAAGTAAGAAAATTACACACACACACACACACATACACACACAATAAAAAATGCACATGCTAGCTTTAGAAAACTGAAGCAGGTAGTAATAAGCACAAAACATAAAGAGTTGTGACAAACTTCCTAACTGCATCTGACTTAACTGCAATATTAGGGATTTAGGGGTGGTGATACAAATTCCCAATTCTGACATTTTCAGTCAGTCTGAGAAGTATAACTTCAGAGCAGTAAAGATATTCCCCTGGTCATCTTTAATTGCATCTAACTCTTAACAATTAAACAGGTTTTTAAAAACTCCTAAGGCTTCAATAGTTCCTACTATGAAAAACAAAACACTTTTTTGGGGGCCATGCTGCAAGGCTTGCAGGATCTTAGTCCCGCTACCAGGAATTGAACCCAGGCCATGGCAGTGAAAGAGCCAAGTCCTAACCACTGGACCACCACTTTTCCTATATATTTTACATTTTCAAAATATTAGGACAGCTGAACTGTGTTACTTCAACAGACGCGACCACTAGAATAGGTTACAACTTATAAAACTCCTCAGAGTTCTCATTAGAACCACCTGAATTACCAAGAACATGCTGTTTCCATACAGCTGAGGTGTGTCCGTGCTAAAGAGCGAGGCTGGACTTGCCAGCACCATCTGCATCTCATCATCATCCTCACTCTTGTGGACTCAGTTTCATCTTTAGGAGATCCTGAGTCACACGTCACGGACCTGTTCCTGCCTAACACAAGAAGGGGTGAGTGATACAACATCTACTTCTTGGCACTATTTTGGCCATGCGTGCAACCCCACAGGAGGGCCTTCAAGCTGAGAGTGGTCCATGGTCTTGGTTAAGGCAAGTGAACACAAAGTCCACAGACCTGCACCTTTTCCTGGGTGCTTCAAGGTTACATGTCAGGCCAGAGAACAAGGACATGATGATTAAAGCTACTTCGAGTCGGCAGCTCTACTCTTCTACACACAGCATGACTAAAGGACCAAAAGGACTTTTACTCTCATCCACAACATGCTGAGAAAACACAGACAACTAGATTAAAGAGAATCTAGAGAAAAGTGCATGTACTCTTCTTCACCCACAGAACAGGTTTCGAGTATTTCAAAACAGTGAGTCCTAATTTACAAAGACTTTAGATTATTGTTATATAAGCTTCTGGAATTATCTGGGAGCACAATGTCTTTCATATAATACTGGGAAAAAACCACTGCCTAAACAGTAAAGCACAGATATAACATTTCATCTCTACAACTTCTCTTTAATTAAGCTCATTCATATAATTTCCTTGCCAATATAAATAATCTACTCATGGGACATCCCTGGCAGTCCAGTGGTTAAGACTCCACGCTTCCAATGCAGGGGGCGCGGGTTCAATCCCTGGTCGGGGAACTAGGATCCTGCATGCCGCATGGCCAAAAACAAACAAACAAAACACAAAAATAGGGCTTCCCTGGTGGCGCAGTGGTTGAGAGTCCGCCTGACGATGCAGGGAACACGGGTTCGTGCCCCGGTCTGGGAAGATCCCACATGCCGTGGAGCGGCTGGGCCTGTGAGCCATGGCCGCTGAGCCTGCACGTCCAGAGCCTGTGCTCCGCAATGGGAGAGGCCACAACAGTGAGAGGCCTGCGTACCGCAAAAAAAAACAAAAACAAAACAAAACAAAAAACCACACAAAAACAATCTACTCAAGAGATTTTTTTTTTTCTTCTTACCATCAGTGCAGTTTATTTCTTCAGATTCAATAAATGAATACTCAAGAGATCTTTACTGGGCTTCCCTGGTGGCGCAGTGGTTGAGAATCTGCCTGCCAATGCAGGGGACACAGGTTCGATCCCTGGTCTGGGAAGATCCCACATGCCGCGGAGCAACTAAGCCCGTGCGCCACAGCTACTGAGCCTGCGCGTCTGGAGCCTGTGCTCCGCAACAAGAGAGGCCGCGACAGTGAGAGGCCCGCGCACCGCGATGAAGAGTGGCCCCTGCTTGCCGCAACTAGAGAAAAGCCCTTGCACAGAAACGAAGACCCAACACAGCCAAAAATAAATAAATAAATAAATTTATTATTTTTTTTTTTTTAAAAAAAGAGATCTTTACTGCATTGCATTTTGGACAAAAACAGAGAAGGGTTTTCTGATGATTGTTGAAGGCTCTTAAAAAATCAAAGGCTCCCACATTTTCTTTTTTTTTTTGAAATCTGCTTTACGGAGCCAAGATTGACACACAACAAACTGCGCATGTTTACAATGTAAATGATTTTTTTTTGGGGGGGGGGCATGCCTCACGGCTTGCAGGATCTTAGCTCTCCAACACGGGATTGAATCCAGGCCATGGCAGTGAGAACCTCGAATCCTAACCACTAGGCCTCCAGGGAACTCCCTAAATTTGGTATTTTTGACATAGGAATACACCCATGAGTCAGTACCACAATCAAGACAGTGCATTTATCTATCATCCCCAGAAGTTTCCTTGTACCTTTTGGTAATCTATCTTCCCCACCTCTCCTCAACACCATCCCTAACCCCACTGATCTGCTTTTTTTTTTCAATACAGATTAGTTTACATTTTCTAGAGTTATAAATGTAATTTATATGTATATAATTACATTTACATATATAATTACATTTATAATATAAATATAATTGAGAATATGTACTCTTTTTAGCCTTCCCACATTTTCTCTTTAAAAGCATTTTAACAAATCTTCAAGTCAATGAAAAATACAATGGCATAACTGTCTGGGTATCTATCTATAATTGTCCAAGGCAATATCTATAATTGCCCAAGGTCACGTGAGACACTCAACCAGGCTTCCAATACAGTGAGCATGGCAGAGCCTGGAACAGGTTATAGGTAAGCTAAGTGACTGTGGGAAGGAAGGCAGGGGTGGGGCAGCTCCAACAGTCTGCTCCACGAACCTCCACTACCCAGCATGCTGTATAAACTCTGCTGTATTCTACATAGGCCATGATATGAAAATGGTTGGGAAACCCTGGGCTAGGCTATTCATTCTCTGAAGGAATGACTTAATTACGGCTATCCAAAAACAGTAGGAAATGCACATGTGTTTTTAATAACTCAGCATTTTAGAAAATAAGTTGGAAGGCAGAGCAAATATTCATAACGGAGGTGGTGAAAAGGAATGATAAAAACACAGTGAGGACTGTGTAATTTGGATAATAAAATGTGCATTTCCCTTAGGGTACACACATACCACAGTATTAGCAGTTTCTCTCTAGGTGGTGGGATGGCCAGTATTTCACAGCAGGGGCCATCAGCCCACCAGGGGCTCCCCTTTAGCATCAGATGGGAGTGGCTATAGGAAGGAGACTGCAGAGCGCCACCTCTTTCTCTTCTTTTTCCTCCTACCTCATTGATCACCCGTTGGTTCCACAGTTCTGAGAAGACCCAAGAGACTGTACCTAATCTTTTTCCTCTACTTGATAAGCAAGTGAAGCCCCAGATACAAAGCAGGAAAGACAAGACTAACCTACACACAAGCACCACCTTCTGGCAGCTTTAGGGGTTGCTCTGCCCGCCCCCTCAGACAAACCCTGCAGCCAAGCAGCTGCCACAGATTCAGGGCCATTGAGGAACCTAATCCGGAAAGAGACTGGCTGGCCATGGGGCAGCTTTCCAAACTCAGCAGATTGGAGACTGGTGTTGGATCAGAAAGCAGGTTGGGTGGCAGCCCTTTGCTCATTCAATACAATACCTAGCGTCCAATTAATCTGGAAAGTGGGAGTCCTCTAAGCAAGAGGATGGCCAACCACTTTATTAAAATGTAACATAAAACTAGCACTAACAAAGGCACTCCTTCAACGGGTAACAGAAAGGCGTGAGTACCATTCCAAACACCTCAGAGGAAAGGTGGTGAACACAAGAGAGGCTCTCAGAAGGTTAACTAGAGTCATGAGGCATGTATGTGGTTCCAGCAATCGCTAGCTGCCCTCCAGTGTCCTCTCCTCTTCCTCCTTACAAGCAAACCAAGCACTGATACTTAGAACACACGGCCACACAGACTACATTTCCTTAGGAAATGTCTCCTTAGGAAAACAGCAGGCACACACCCTTCAGCCCTTCTTTGCTTTTTCCTCCATCCTGCTGCCTGCAACACAGATGTGAAGGCTGGAGCTCTGGTTGCCAAGAGGAAGAGAACCACACCCTAAAGATGACAAAGCAGTAAGCACAAAGGAGCCAGGGTCCTTGACTTGTCTTCCTCAAGATGCTTTCCAGGCCTGAACTACCTCTGGATTTCATTCACAGGAGAGAGAAATAAAACCCAGTCTTGTTTAGGCCATGGTTATTTTGGGTTTGTGTCACATGCAGCTCAATCTAATCCAAAGCAACACAGACATCAATGACTAAGACCACAAAATAAATTCAGTGTGTCATGGGAGCACAAGCTCCCAGGAGTGGACACCTTGTCTGCTGTAAGTATCCCCAATGCCTTGAACAGACCTGGCACCAGGCAGACAGTCTCCCTATCTGGGAAAGAAAAATATCCTTGGTTCAATCTCTTCCTTTTTTTCTGTTTTAACAAATCTTTACAAGGTTATAACTCTAAGAAAACAGGTTCAGAAACTGAAATCTCCTGTGCATTAACCCACTAGTCTGGGTACGATGGTAAATGCACAGTGAAAGGAGAACAGCTCTTCAGGCTCTGAACTATTCTCAGAAGTTGTCTTTAGGGTCTCTATTTCAGGGGAAAAATAGGCTTTATCTAGAAAGGTCAGTGTTTGAGGACAGATGCGCTGAGCTGCATAACAATCACTGCAGCACACATGGGTGTCCCAGGAAACACACATGCACACAGCAAACTAAAGAATTACATGTTAAACTCCCTGTTTTAGCTAATGTAGTCAGGAGCAAGTGAAGTTATGACAGGAAGACACATAGCAAGAAATCTGATTTGTAAAGCACATCAAAATTCCTGAACCCTTCTGCCAGTAAGTTTGAAGATCCTGTGTGCCATGCTCCAGAAGCCCTCATTAATTCACTAAAGGGAATGATGTCATCCCGTGGAAATAAGCCAGGCTAAGCCAAGACTGCCCTGGCCAAGACAGCACTGCTGCTGCCACAGCTCCAGCCCCTGCCCCTCCCATTTCCCTGGCAAGTGAACAAAAGCTGATGTAACTGCACAGAAGCAACGCAAAGGAAAAACAAGCTTCTGAACCACATTAAGGAAAAACGAAACAAAACAAAAAGAACTTCCTTTAAAGTTCTCTGTTCTCAAAAGGGCTTGGATGCCCTGAGTCTTAAAATATCCTTTCATTTTAATGAAAAAAAAAATTTCTTATTTCTAACTAAAATCATATTTGCTGGATCTCCAAAGGAACTAAGGTAGGAACTGAAAGATTTATCTTTTATGGGTCTTCCTTTAAACTTGTCAAAAAGAGGGTCCACAGGACCTCAATGGAATCCCAGGGAAATGGACTCAAGCTGCAGAGATCCCAGTAAATCTCTATACCCACTGATACTAACTCAGCAGACCACGAGTTAACAGAACAGCAAAAAGACTCACAGAACTGATCATATAACCCTTATAACCCATTATAACCCTTATTATAAAAGAGAACCAATGAAAATAATAAAGAATACTGATTTATTTTCTTCAACTGTGACAGCTAAGATAAAGACTGCTTTGAAGACTTTCTGACTACTGAATCTACAAAAACAAATCTGAAATAAATGGTGCAAACAAAACACACACACTCTGTAAGGGAAGCTTTGCAGCCTCCTGACACTGTGAAAAGGAAGGTGGCTGGAACCATCCAAAGAGACGACGAGTGAATTTTCCAGTTAAGAAAATCCTGTTTTACTTACACTTTTGTTCCAGCTCCCTCATTTCTTCTGGTGGAATTTTCATTTTATCAATGTGCTCACGTAAAACACTAGCCCATTTCTGTAGAGATTCCATCATAGTCCAAGGCCTAGACATGTCTGCAACAAAAATCACCAGGGTCTCCGGCAAGAATTCAGCAGAAACTGCAAATTTCAGCAGGCCTTTGTGATACAAGTCTCCATCCAGAATCCACACATTGCAGCGTGTGTGATCTAAGAAAAGAAGTGAAGCTAAGTTACTGACAATTACCATCAGCACAGCTTGAAGAGCCACATAAGGAAGAACTTAAAAGTGACAGCCACAGAATTCCACACAAAACAGAGACAGAAATCCTAACCAGAAAAGGGTCCAAGTGCTCAGTGGACAGCAACTCTTCATCAAGGTGCCTTGTGAACTGTCTAAACTATAAAATTTTTTAACAACCATAATATACTGTGTCCACATCCAAAAAGATTCCAGCAATGTCTGAGGAGTAAAGAGTGAAGGACATTTTAGCTTTCAATAAGAATCAAAAGACACTAATAAAAGCTATAAATGTTCCCTGGATGACTGTGCCATAGTCTAAATAATCCATTCTTCTAAGATATCAGCAATCTGTGAGGCAGCAAGCTGTGCTGAAGAGCCTGTGGTTAAACAAGCTCTTCTTGTGTCAGTCACACTAAACAGTGTGCTTACCTACCACAAAGGGTGCCAAAGAGACAGGACCTTTGTATTTAAATGCCAAGATAAACTCATTACTTATATAAACTGAGATATGAATTACGGGGTGCCTGATAATATTAAGGAATTACACTTATTTTTGATATAATATGATTATGTTTTTTAAAATCCTAATCTTTTAGACATACATATGGAAGTAGTTACAGATAAAAAGATATAATGTCTGAAATTTGCTTTAATAATCCAATGTGGAGTGAAAAGAGAAGAGGGTGAGAGTACAGCTGAAATAAAATTGACCAATAACTTGTAACCTGAAGGCAAGTGATAGATATACTGGGGTTCATCAAAACAGTCTATGCTTTTATGTAGTTTTGTTTTCCACAGTAAAGTTAAAAACATATACAGACAAATGTGCAAGTGCTGACATTTAATGAAGCATGTGATTCTAAAATTATATCTGGATGATCAAACTGTAGAAGATAGTTCTCCAAATTAATAATATACTTTTTTAAAAATTTCAGACATATTTTTGAGAATTTTTTTTTAATAAAAGCACCATGAGGGAGAAATCCTACTATCAAAAATATCATTTCATTAACTTCTTCCCCAATAAATTGCAACTTACTCTTTAAAAACCTGTCTTCTGTTAGCTACCTTTTTTGGGGTATAATCAATTCACTAACATGCTGTGAAAAATTTTATATTCATGACTTTATTTCAACAGTACAACAAAGGTATCTACATCTAGCTATACTTTAAAAACTCTAATGCATTTCAGATAGCGGTTTTGACTTGGATTCTACGAATGCCTTCAAAAATACTGCACTGTTGGGACTTCCATGTCAGTCCAGTGGTTAAGACTCTGTGCTCCCAACGCAGGGGACACGGGTTCGATCTCTGGTTGGGGAACTAAGCTCCCGCATGCTGCACGTGGCCAAAACACAAGCAAACAAACTGCACTGTACCTGAAGTCTACAGATTTTAATGTCTACCCCTCACCAGACATGGTTCTTTTTCTTAGCCTTTCTTCCCACTGCCCATGACATATAACTCAACCATGTGCATAGAGATTACACAGACCACATGTGGCATTAAATGGATGCCCTCAACCCTTAAGGCAGAGGTCCTTTGACATGCCATGTCCTACCACAAAACAAGGACAAGCCAGAACCTATTTTCTCTACCTGGGTGACTGCCTGCAAAATATATATTTATAACCTAGTCACACCACACAATAAAAAATACTGGGGCTAAAAGATGTTTAATTCACCACAGGCAAGGGCAACTCTTTCATCAAAGAGGAACTTACAAGTAGGCAGCTTAAAAAAATCCCATAAATGCAGAGATCAAAGTTTTTAAGGCAACCTTAAGGAATCTGAAATAAAAATTAACATGTATTTTAATTCAAAGGTAAGTGAATATAGTTACTTTGATGCTTAGCATGAAATATGTTTATGCCCCTTTGAAACAAGCAGCTATAGCAATGTCAGAGTATCTACACCATGTTTCATATGCTTTCAAAAGGGTACTAGACCTGCCACCTGTCTCAAGCACTCAGCTACACTTGACACATGCCACCTCTCATTCTGTCAACCTAAAATTGCAAATGAGGTGCAGAGTGGTTAAGTCAGTCACAACCAGTGACTACCGGAGTGGATTCTGAACCAGTTCTGCTTGGCTCCAAAGCCCAAGTTCTTTCCACAATAATCATCAAAGACAGGAAGCAAAACACTCAGACAAATGAGGCCCCCTAGCCCAGCTCAGTGACCTGAGTCCCAACCCTACCTACACAAACTCCGGTGGGCCTAGGTGGGCACTGGAAAGCCTCTGCTCTCCTTACACAAGGAGAGCCCTTAGCACCAGGTCTACCTCCTAGCTTTCTTTCACATCCTTCAGAGAATGTTCAGTATGGCAAAGGAAGCCAGGGAAGAAGGAGCAGGAATAAAATCTTGGGGTTCTAAGATGACTACTAAGTTAAGATTAAAGGGTTTTTCCCCCTCTATTTAAATGATTCTTGGAGCTCGAAGAATTAAGGTACAAGGAAGGACCTGGGTTCAGCTTCTTCATTTTAGCAATAAGGAAATGGGGGACCAGAGGTGGTGGGATTTGCCCCCTTATATAATCACCCCTACATCATGGTCTTTACTGTATAAATGGGTAAACACAATTTTAAGAAAGTAATTTAATGAAGATATTTCATCCTTAGATTACACGGTAACTTTTCTACAAATAAAAAAACGTAGGCATTAATAATTATTTATTTTAGAGCCATTCAAGTCCTAACACGAAGCCTAAAAGTTTACAAAGGAGGTATTACTGACTAGTGGTAACCAAAAACCATTATTCCAATCCAACTCACAATCGTACTTATCACAATTTTAAATGACATCTAATCCTTATAATAGAGCTTACCATGCACTTTTTTTTTTTACCATGCACTTTTAACCATCCCAATTACCCAGAAGGTAGAAAACGATTATTATCCACATTCTAGACGTGAGAAATTAAGAGAACATTATTACCTCTGAGCCTCTATTCTCTCCACTGGGGGAAAAAAACAAAACAAAACAAAATCCACAAGCAATCAGCATTTCTACACTGTCACAAAAAGACTCAAAACTCTCTTGTGAATATCTGTTAAGCTTTTATACTCTGAACCACATCAATTTCAGGTTCTCCACTAAAACCAGGCAGAGTAACAATGGTGCCCAGATCAGTCTGCCAAGTGTTTCTCTCACAGAAAAGTCCAAAGCACTTAAAAACTTCTTAGTTTCTTTCTTTTTTAAAATAAATTTTATCGGGCTTCCCTGATGGCGCAGTGGTTAAGAATCTGCCTGCTGATGCAGGGGACATGGGTTTGTGCCCCGGTCCGGGAAGATCCCACATGCCGCGGAGCGGCTAGGCCCGTGAGCCACAACTACTGAGCCTGAGCGTCCGGAGCCTGTGCTCCGCAACGCGAGAGGCCACAGCAGTGAGAGGCCCCCGCGTACCGCAAAAAAATAAAAAAATAAACAAACAAATAAAATAAATTTTATCTATCTATCTATCTATCTATGGCCGTGTTGGGTCTTCGTTGTTGCACGCGGGCTTTCTTTAGTTGTGGCGAGCAGGCAGCTGCTCTTCGTTGTGGTGCACTGGCTTCTCATTGCGGCGGCTTCTCCTGTTGTGGAGCACAGGCTCTAGGCGCGCAGGCTCAGTGGTTGTGGCACACGGGCTTAGCTGCTCCGGGGCATGTGGGAGCTTCCCGGACCAGGGCTCGAACCCATGTCCCCTGAGTTGGCAGGTGGATTCTTAACCACTGAGCCACCAGGGAAGTCCAAAAACTTATCAGTTTCTTACTTTTATGTGCATTTGAAACTTTACCCTCAGTCTCTCCTTTTAAGTAAGGGCTACCCAAGAACAGCAGGTAACAGGCCCATTCCCCATTTTGCTAACATACTCTATTAAGAAAAATACGTAAGGTCCTACAAAGAGATACACTTCATCTATTCCCCTGTGGCTAATTCTTAGACCTAAAGAGAAAATTGAGAATGCCTGGGCATGTTGCAGGGGTAGCAACTGAGGAGTCAGAGACTTGCATGGATCAATGCTTCACTCACCATCTCGGTCCTCGTCGTGGACACTGAGGTAGAGATACTCTAGGCCTCTTCCTTTTTTGCCATGCTCAGCTCCCTGAAGTTTAGTCATGAGCGTTGTTTTACCAGAACCATCTTCACCTATAAGTGATGCACGTAAGAAGACAAAGCGTACCGCTTATTCTAGGCAAGGATGGGGAGTCTGGACATTCACACAAGGAACTTTCATGTAGAGCTTGCTATTGAGGTCTCACCTGTATTCATAAACAAAGCAGGACCTGCTGTAAGAGTGGTCAGGGTGGGGAGAGGTGATAAAGGCGGCAATTTCCAAGATCTAAAATGACAATCTACCGCAGTTATCCTTACCTCACAAGGAAAGGAAAAAGGCAGGTCCGCAGGCCCTACCTATAATTTATGACACACATCTCGAAAAGTGAAAGTAAAAGTTGGGGCTAGTTTCTCACAAAATAAACTTTTACCACAAGGAAAGCAAGAAATCTTCAGAATATAATTAACCTTAAAGCCTAGGGACTCTGAACTAAAAAGTCTGATCCTGCCTCATAATCATAAAGAATGAAGCTGTTATTCACCTTCGATTTTAATACATTTCTTTCGTAAGCACCCTGAAGGCTAGGAAACTGATAAAAATAATTACAGACCTAAGCAAAACTCTTAAGCACTATCTTAGTAATTACCAAGCGCCTCCTCATCCCCCTCCAGCCAGCTAATAACTCTCCCTCCCCCCAAAAGAAACCTTAAACATCAGAAAGAGCCACCAACAAAAAACACTACTAAGCACCCCTGGGATTTAGTAATATGGAATTACAGAACATGAGAACTGAAAGGCATCCCACAGGTCAAAGTCCTCCTTTCCACCCCCAATGCCACTACCTTAACTCAGGCCCTCCACATCCCATCTGGATATGGTGAGCACTCAGCCTGACTTCAGTACCTGCTCATTTTGAGCCACCTGCCACTCTGCTGCCAGCAACCCCTTTCTAAACACAGATCTGGTGCCCCTGATCCCCCAATTCGTGAAGACCTCTAAGGGTCTTCTGTTACCTGCTGCAGTGGTCATCAACTAAAGACCAGCCACTCCCCTCAAAAACAGTGGGAAAACCACCCTCACAGTGATTCCCATGAGAATCAGAGGATGGAGGTATAATAAAAGGCCCTTGAGAATCGGGGGCCTTCAGGAAAAAGCATCGACTCTTCAGCCTTCCACCATCTGCCTCGAACTTACCTCATCAGACACCTTCCACAAGGAGGCTGTGGTAGCTTCCAACCCCCTGCCCCCCTCGCCTTGTCACCTCTGTGTTCCTGCAAACACTAACCCTCTGGGCCCCTGCACGTTAACACCTACCCTTCAAAACACCTAACTCCAAACAGCATCAAGCCATATGATGTGCCCCAAATCATCCGTCTATGCCCAACATGGTGTAGTGCAATCACCAACACATCTATCTGTGTCTCACTAAACTGAGATTCTTGTGTTATGTCTGAGGGATGTCTGTCCCAGTGCCCAACCGACAGTAAACGACCCACTCAACAAATGGGTCTGCTGTATGAGTGAACCCAGCCAAACTCCCTTACTTGTATGAGGAAAGGAGACCAGAGACGCTGAGGGACCTAACCCAGGTAACCCAGAAGTAAAAGCTAAAATAATGTAGATAAAGTCCCTGGGGAGGAATCCAAGGCCTGCTGTCCTTTGCAGAGCCCCTCCCACCATGCACCGCTCATCAAGATAGAGAAATGGCTCCTGTGGGATCTCCCCACAGCCCGACGACCCCCAGTCACCTCGTTCGCCCGCCTCCTCCATGAACCTCATCTACTCCCTCCCTTCTCTACGCCCGCAGTTCGGTGAACTTCGAAACTATGAGCGCAGGAAGTCAGGGACATTTAAAGCAAAGCTGATGTTGCGGCCAAAAGACTAAGGAATGTGCCGACGAGCCCCTGCCAGCATCCCTGGGCTCTCGAAAAGGGGCAACGTCCTGACCTCGGCCGTGATGGACTTGGCCACTCATAGGCTGTCCAGCCAGGGTCTCCAGGCCCTCCCGGGCAGGCGGCAAGAGAGAGGGAAGGTTGGCACCAGTGAGAGGGCGCCCGCCTCGCCCACCCCAGCTCCCCGGGCAACGCCCCGCCACCGGCGCTCACCGAAAACCAGGATGTTCTTGCCGGACGGCAGCTTGGACCTGGAGCGGGTGGACACCTCGCTCAGGATCGAGGACCTGTGGGGACAATGGCACAGCGGTCGGCCCCGGGGCCAGCCTGAACCTGACCGGCCCGCGACGGCCCGTTAGTCTGTCCGACGGTCCGGCCCGGCCGCGCCCTCCCCGGCCCGGCCAGCCCAGCCCGGCCGCGTCGCGGTCTCACCATAGGCTCTGGCCCTCCTCCTCCTCAGTGGTCAGGTCGCCGGCGGCGGCCACCGCGGGCCCGTTAGGGCCCAGCAGCAGCTTCTTCTCCACCCCCACCGGCGCCATCTTGCCAACTGCAGCCACAAAGAGGGCCCTCCCCCGGGCCCGCCGAGGACCCGCGAGGACCCCGCCGGCCCGCCCGCGCCTGCCGCGCCCCCAGCCGCCCGCCCCGCAGGGCCCGCGCCACCCGCCGCGCTCCGCCGGGCTTGCGATGTTCGCGGGTTCCCGCAGGGTCGTGAGGCCAACGCGGAGGCGGGAGGTGGGCAGCGGTCAGGCGGCCGGCGGGGCAGCCCTACTCGGGGAGGCGGCGGCGCGAGCGGGAGCCACCCAGGTGGAGGGCGCGCTAGCGGCCTCTGCCGGGCGAGGGGCTCAAAGACACCCGTTCCCGGTCCTCCGTCAGCTGGCTGCTCCGTCTGGGGCCGAGGCACCCGACAGACTGAAGCGGAAAACTGAGGCCTTGGAATGAGATCAGTACAGGATATCTCACTTAATCTTGTCTAACTCTTTTACGGGTGAGGAACCTGAAGCTCAGAAATCTTGACAAACCTAAGGACCCAATGCTTTCTGGTTATCTTCTGATAGCATCCCGGTACTTACAATTTTACCAATCTTAATCTATTCTATCATGAATTTCGCTTAATTCTAATCGAACCACGATTTGAAAGACCGGCCTTAAGCTAGACACCCAAATCCTCGCAAATATCCTGCTTTTCACCTCCTCCTTCCTTGACCCTATTAAGACCACGAGGTAGTGATCTTTGCTGTAGTGAGTAATTCGCTTGATTTTACTTATTAACAGGTGTTTGGGTTTTTTTAATGATATTTTCTGGGAGCCAGCATTTGACACCAGAAATAGGAGGCTTTAATTTCCTTTCTTCAGGAAAAAAGAAAGAAAAAGAGAAAGAAAGGAAGGGAGGGAGGGAGGGAAAGAAAAGAAGGAAGGAAGGCAGACAGGAAGGCAGGAAGGAAGAAAGAAAGAGATATGAAGGGGGAAGGGATAGGGGAGAGAAGGGGAAGGAAGAGGGTAATGGAAGAAAAGGAAAGAAAACATACATTTCACCTATCGAGTTTCACTTTAGGTCTGGCTACCTGAGGGCTCTTGCTAGCCTCTATGGAAGCAGAGGCATTTTATGAAGCATTTCTAAATATCACAAGAAAGTAGGATATGTCAGAAAAGCAACCATGTATGTGGGATTCAGATGAGTAGGATTCTGATCCTGGCTCTGCCAGAATTTTGGCAGCATGAATTACAGATCCAACAAATGGGCATATCATCTGCCAACCTGAATGTAACGTTCAAACAAGACAATGGGAGTGAAAACCTATTAAGAATTATACTCTGGAAGTCTAGGAAGAGCAGGAAAAGTGCTGTAAGTCATTAAAAGGTAAGCAGTGTCTGTATGTTCACAGGACAAAAGATGGAGTTGAAAACTACAGGCCAGTGAACTTCATCAGCCCTAGGTGAAATTCTCTAATGTGACCAGTTGGCAAAGGAAAAGACAGCACCAGATTTACACAGTTTCTATTTTGCAGGAATAGCAGGTAGGAGGATACTGCAGACCTGGAAAATTCAGATTTCAACAAGGCATTTGCCAATGCACATCATAGACAAGAAAGTGAAATGTAGGCTGGATGATAGTGTTGAGGCTTGTTAAAAGACCAGGCCCAGAGAGGGCTGATGAGCAAGGACCACCAGAGGAGGCTGCTAGGGACCCGCCCCAATCTCCTGCCCTGACCCAGCCAATTCAGGGTGCCATCCATGACTTGGATGAGAATGCAGCAGCACACTCATAGAAGCTGTGGATGACCTGAAGCAGGAAGGGAGGCCTAACACACTGGATGACAAACTCAGTACAGACTAAGATTCTAACAAGATTAAATTTAACAGGGGCCACTGAAGTCCTGTAGTGGAGTTAAAAATAGGGCTTCCCTGGTGGCGCAGCGGTTGAGGGTCCGCCTGCCAATGCAGGAAACACGGGTTCGTGCCCTGGTCCGGGAGGATCCCACATGCCGTGGAGCAACTAAGCCCGTGAGCCATGGCCGCTGGGCCTGCGCGTCCGGAGCCTGTGCTCCGCGATGGGAGAGGCCACAACAGTGAGAGGCCCGCATACCGCAAAAAATAAATAAATAAATAAATAAATAAATAAATAAATAAATAAATAAATGTGTAAGGGCTTCCCTGGTGGCACAGTGGTTGAGAGTCCGCCTGCCGATGCAGGGGACACGGGTTCGTGCCCCGGTCTGGGAAGATCCCACATGCTGCAGAGCGGCTCGGCCCGTGAGCCATGGCCGCTGAGCCTGCAGGTCTGGAGCCCGTGCTCCGCAACGGAAGAGGCCACAACAGTGAGAGGCCCACGTACAGCAAAAAAGAAAAGAAAAAGAAAAAGAAATGTGTAAGAACAAGATAGGAATTAATAAAAATTATAAGTCTTAACTATATCAATTATAATCAGAGAGTTGGTCATGTAGAATGCCAAGAAGTATCTTAGGTAAGGTCCATAAAACCTCTTTGATCCTAGCAAAGAAGCTGATCCCCCTACTCTGCCAGTCAGGCCACATTTCTTTCTAGACACAGTTTATAAACAAAAAGGTATCCAGTGGTCAGTGACTAAGCTCATAAGGGGACATGACAATGTTCAGCTGAAACAGGAAGTAGCTGGGGCTCATCAGCATGAAGGATAAAGGATGTAGAAGGGAAAGTGATAGATATCTATCTGTAACTCTCTCAAGGGCTGGTATGTGGAAAAAAGATTCGACTTTTGTGGTTCTGCAGGAGGTACTCCAGAAAAGTGTATTTCATTTTAGCATAACGAAGAACTGACCATCAATTATCACCCTGTGAAATAGTAAATTCCAGGTTTCTGAGGATATATTCAAAACTAAAGATAGCCAATGTCCAGATCGTTGTACAGCAGTTTATGCCTCCGGCAGGGAACTATAACTGAGATCAGCCCCAACTCCAAGGGTCTGACATTATTGAAATCCCCCTTTTTTTTTCTTTTTAGTACACGGGCCTCTCACCGCCGCGGCCTCAACCACCGCAGAGCACAGGCTCCGGATGCGCAGGCCCCGGATGCGCAGGCCCAGTGGCCATGGCTCACGGGCCCAGCTGCTCCACGGCACATGGGATCCTCCCAGACCGGGGCATGAACCCGTACCCCCTGCATTAGCAGGTGGACGCCCAACCACTGTGCCACCAGGGAAGCCCTTGAAATCCCTTTTTATTCCCTGTTGAACTGGCCAGGTCTGAGTCCCTAAAGTCAAACAGTCCTCTAATATGTGATCATTCTTTGGCTTTCCTTTTGATGTATATTCACTTATTTTATTACCAAATTCCATTTGAGGGAAAAAAGCAGTTCACATTAACCAAAAGTTAGCCAAGGGTTAGGATAAAATTTCAAGGTTTCAGAAGGCAGTATAGGTTATTTTAAATATAGTGTCAGTGACTGACACAAAACAGTGTCCCAGCTACAGTATGTCATACTCTTGGGGATGCTCTGTAAGTAGTATTTGATTTTCTGTTACAAAGATAATTTCCAATCAATCAAAAAAAAAAAAAACTATTGCCAGTAAGGCTGAGGCAACAGACAAAATATTTTCCCCTTTGATCTAAAACAACATTCATACATTTTGAGAAATACACATCAGAATAACTCAGCAGACCATTTAAATCATCCCCATAGTGCTTAGGAAATACTGACAGATAATGGACTAGAGTCATTCACACTTTAAATGATGCAAAGAATTTTCCTAATTGTAAATTATTCTCATGCTTAAAATTTTTCTGCTTATTAACCCTCTAGAATTATCATTGTGGATCAGAATAAAAGATATTTAATAAAAATTCTGCTTTATATAAGTAGACATAGTCATGATCTGAAAGGGTGAAAGAATACATGCTTATAGGGAAATACCCTTTGGTATTTATAAGAATGACATGAAGCAGTGACCCAATGAATGAGTACATAAGCACAACTGAGCTTTCATGCCCTGATACTTGATCACTTTGCCATAGCAACAGCATTTTAGGTATAATGGAGGATGCATCAGCATGATGGAATATAAAAAGAGTAAGAAAAATAGAAGTTTGAGTTCTAATAGTTTGGTTTCCAACTAGAAGAAAACTAACTTAAAAGCAAACCATAAAAAGTTGTTTTAGGGCTTCCCTGGTGGCACAGTGGTTGAGAGTCCGCCTGCCGATGCAGGGAACACGGGTTCGTGCCCCGGTCCGGGAGGATCCCACGTGCCACGGAGCGGCTGGGCCCGTGAGCCATGGCCACTGGGCCTGCGCGTCCGGAGCCTGTGCTCCGCAATGGGAGAGGCCACAGTAGTGAGAGGCCCGCGTACCGGAAAAAAAAAAAAAAAAAAAAAAAAAAAATTAGCATCTGTGCCAAATACCTCAAAGGTTACCACAGCAGCATAGTTGGCAGACTAGAAGAAGGAAACAGTTCTCTACACCACAAGACTCCCTTCTGTGACTTCTTTAGTGCTCCTCCTAATACTGACTGGGCAGGGAAAAATAGGCAAGAGGGCTCAGTCCTAGAGACTCTTATTTTTCAAACCCTCTCAAGATATCAATCCATCCTAAAAGAGAGCCTTGCCCCCAAGGCTCTTTAAATACTTAGATGTTGCAAATGGTCCCTTCTCAAAAGAAGAGTCTCAAATTTGAGTGTAACCTATAACCAAATGAAAGGTGATGAATGTCTCTAGTATGAAAGGGAAATTTATTAAGAGGGGGGAAAGTGGCAGTACATCAAATATTCCTGGCCTGCTTGTAAAAGAGATATAAGACTAATCTAATCACTACCTCCTCAAGATGCTTTTCTAAATTTGAAAAAAGCAGGCCAACTTATTAACTATTGGATTTTAGCTAAGCAACTCGAACCTACAAAAAAGATGTAGGTATTTATGAGCTGAAAGTGACTTAACAGTATTTAGGATCCCTTTGTATAATCAATATATAACCATAATTATGTATATTTCATGATGCTCTGCAAATGATTTTACTATGAAAAATGATTATAGAATACTTTCAGTTGTTATATATTTGCTTTTTAGACATGCTGCTCAAGAAATTCTATTATTAATTTGATGCCAACTCCTTGTCAAAAAGATTTCCAACTGCAACGTTTCTATGGAAAAAATACCCATTTTCTAACAGTTTCTACAGAAAATATTACTTCAAAAAGTGGGCTACCCTGTAGTGGTACTGCGCTTAATTTTAATTTGTATGCAGAAATTTTAACCTAGAAAAAGACCTAGTTATAAAAAGTAAATTTGAAATTTCTTTCAAGGTTTTGGCAGTGAAAATGGCCAAACAAAAGTATGTGGCAAAATGTTTCCTGGATGGATCAAGTCCAAATGTCTTCACAATAAATAACAGAATGGCTCTACAGATATTAATAATTTCAAGGTGACTTTGACAAGGAGTGTACTCAACTGCTTAGTCTTACTCTGCACATACTAATTCCATATGAACAGAAGATAATGGTAATGTTCTTTAAGTCTTGTGATAAATTTGAAATGGTGATAAACCTGAAATGGTGATTAACCCTGTAGTTAAAGAAAAACTCCTGTATATTAACTCATAGTTTAGAAGTATTTTAATTTTTAAACAGGGCTCTAAGGTTTATACTATTTGTCTCTTCAATTTTGATTGTTCAAAGTGCTACAGATGTGAACCAAAATCTTCCGCAAAATTTGTCTGAAGCACTTGTGCATAGGAGAATAATTTTGCTCTTAAAACAGAAAAGTGATCCAGCCGATAGAAAAGGGGATTCTGGAGAAAGACAGGCTTGCATTTGAATCTAAGTTCTGCCATTTGCCAGCTCATTGGCAAATTTTGGCTATTTTCCTACTGCTATGCAACCTAAAAGAAAACAAGTTAAAGTGAGAATAAAATAATAGCTTATCTCACAATGTTATTATATGAAATAAAGCAAATAACATGTATAAAACACCTAACACATAGGAGGTTCTTAATAAATGTTAGTTTTCTCCTGCCCCTTCCCCAGCTGGAAAGTAATAGATGAGCAAGCAACATGAAAAAGGGAAGAGGGAAGCCTCTGTTGTCAGTTAGTACGACCCTCATCAGAAGCAAGGGTTATCATTTAAAAGCCATTAATGATGTGACTGAGAACAATCATTCAGCTGTTCTTTTTCAGGAATATATGAAATTTATATCTATTTAAAAATTAAATATATTCACTTATTCCTCCAGGGGTAGTAGATTCATTATTGAGTTTTCGTCTTCTACATGGGGTCAGCAGAATTTCTGAAAAATACAGAAAACATTTAGTGTATTTAGAGTATCAATCTGAGTAGTATCACATCAATTCCATTAGTATGATATTCCCTTTTTCCCCCCTTCTAATGGGAATCCTTAGGTGGATTAAGAAGAATTTTTAAATTACTAGAGACTAAATCTACTCCCTGGGAACATTTTAAATAACAGTTGCTCAGAGACAGATTTTCTTTTCAACATTATTTTACCCTTTATCTTTTAATATACTTAATGTTCTAGATCATAGTTCAGAAGGTATTGTTATAATTACAGTTTTGGTTTTTTTTAACATCTTTATTGGAGTATAATTGCTTTACATTGTTGTGTTAGTTGCTGCTGTATAACAAAGTGAATCAGCTATACGTATACATATATCCCCATATCTCCTCCCTCTTGCGTCTCCCTCCCATCCTCCCTATCCCACCCCTCTAAGTGGTCACAAAGCACCGAGCTGACCTCCCTGTGCTATGCCGCTGCTTCCCACTAACTATTTTACATTTGGTAGCATATGTATGTCCATGCTGCTCGCTCACTTCGTTCCAGCTTACCCTTCCCCCTCCCCGTGTCCTCAAGTCCATTCTCTATGTCTGAGTCTTTATTCCTGTCCTGCCCCTAGGTTCTTCAGAACCATTTTTTTTTTTTAGATTCTATATACATGTGTGTTAGCATATGGTATTTGTTTTTCTCTTTCTGACTTACTATAACTACAGTTTTAAAACTGCTGAATTAATTACTTTTGTTACAGATAAGTGATTTCCTTAGTCCACTTTTATATCTGTCTTCAGCTTCCACAATGACTTTGTGACGATCACACTGGTATGGGCAAGAGTGTAACAGCTTGCTAAAATTTCGGCTATTCAGGGATTTTCCTACTGCTATGCAACCTAAAAGAAAACAAATTTAAGTGATGTATAGATGTTACAAAAAATCTAATAACAAATTTATAAAAGCAAATATCTTTATGATGGTAGCTGAAGTGAAATCAGCAATTTAATTATAAATACGACAAGAAACTCTAAGTCATGTCATGTGAGAGAGTAAAGACAACAAATATAATACAGTGAAATAAGTCTTGCCATAGCGGTGTGAACAGAGTTATGGTGATATAGAAAAGCAGCATCTACCTTGGCCTAATTCTGAGCAGGAGTAACTATCAGGGAAGATATCCAAAAGAAGTGACCCTTATGCCCAGTTGTCTTTTTTTTCTTTTTCTTTTTTTAATGTTTTACTATGGAACATTTCAAACACACGAGAATGAAGAGAAAAGTATAATTACCCACCACGTATCCATCATCCAGCTTCAACAATTATTAACTCATGGCCAGTCATATTTTATCTTCCCCCACCTACTCAGCTCTGCCCCCCATGTACACACTGGATTATGAAGGCTGCAATTTGCATTCTAGTATCATTTCATCTGTAAATACTTAATATGCATTCTTAACAGATAAGAACTCTTTTTAATAAAAACACTTTGTTTTATTTTTTTTAATGGCAAAACCACTATCACACCTAAGAAAGTTATGCTTAATACAATCTAACATCCAGTCAGTGTTTAAATTTCCCCATCATTTCAAAACTTTCTCTTTACAGTTGGTTTATTTGAATCATGATCCAAACAAGGTCCGCCATTACATTCAGCTGATATGTCTCTTGAGTTTCTTTTAATCTACCAATTCTCCTCTCTTCCTCTTTGTCATTTACTTGTTGTAGACCCTGGGTCATTTGTAATGTGCAGTTTCCCAAAGGCTGGGTTTTGCTGATTACATCCTAGTTGCATCCTTTAAAATATTACTGTGTGCCCAAGAAACTAGTAATTAGATCTAGACGATTGATCAGATTCAGGTTCAATTGTTTTTAGTAGAACTCCTCGCAGGTAGTATTGTGTACTTTTTACTGAATCACATTAACAGGAACATAAAGTCTGACTATCTCTCTTTTTATGAGATTAAGACTGATCAGTAGGTTCAGGTAATGTTAGCCACATCCATCCATTATAAAGTTCTCTATCCACCTGTCACCTACAGGAAAAGTTAGCCAGGCAGAAAGTTGGCAAGGATGAGGACATTTCAAGTACAAAGAACACGTGCAAAAGCATAGAAGAGTAAAAAAGCATAGTGTGTTCAGAGAATCACAGGTACTGTGTGTGGCTGGAGTATAAGGTATGAGAGAACTGTGGGAGAAAAGTTGAGGTTGGTAAGGGTTGCAAGGAGCCAGGTCAAAAACGGTCTTGAAAGTAATCTTAAGGATTTTTAACTACTATCTTCAAGTCAATGGGAAGAACTGAAGGATATTTATTAAGCAGGGAAATGACAAGATTTGTCTACAGAAAGCTCAACTGAAGGTAAGAGGATCAGTTGAGGGGTAACTTAAACAGTCCAGATAAATGAGGGGATTCTGAAACACAGCATTTGCAGGAAGAATGCAAAGATTTCTGAGGTAAAATTGGTGAATAATGAGCTTTCGGGGTAAGGGAGATGTTTAGGACAATTCAATTGTAATGGATCGAATGGCAGTTTGGAATAAGCATGGCACATTTCTGGTGGACCTAAACAGAACAAATTGCAGTAAAATTTAACAAGTGGAAGCAGGACAAAGTTCCACACAATTCTGAAAGCCAGGCAGAGAGCTCGATTTAGTGAGTTACAGAGAAGCACTGAGGGTTCTTTAGCATGGTGACATGATACAAAGCACATATGAGGAAGAGAAGTTAATAGCAATACACGTTACTTGGGGGTTGGTGAGGCTTGAGACTGAAAGACTGCTAGTAATTTAGGCATGAAGGAAAAGGGGCCTGTGTGGGAAAGAAAGAAAGAACCAAATATGATACACTAGAAACAGGGGATGTAAGGAGAAAAATAGTTATAGATGATTCAAGGTTTGAAATCTGGGGGGCCAGAAGAATAATGGCAACACTAATAAAAATGGAGTGGCCGGAGGGGGGGCACTTTAAGAGGGAGAAAGATGTTTTGTTTTGAATACATTAAGCTTGAAATAACAAAATATTAAAGTGAGTATGTCCTAGGTACAGCTGGAAATGGAAGAATGAGGCTATAACCCGAGGTAGAAGCGAAGTGTGGAGATACAGATTTGAAAATCATTGGTAAAATGATAGATGATGCCACAAAAGTAAATGCTGCAGCAGAGTTGAGTAAGTGCTGTAGACTATATATTGGGGGGAGTATCTGTAGAAATTTGGCAGGAAGATAAGACAAAGGAATAAAAGTGATAAAATGGAGAGCTTTATAGACTGTAAACTTCCTGAAGTGTGGACTGAGTTCTATTCATCTCTGATTCCAGTGCCTGCTGCAGAATAAGCACTCTCTAAGTGTCTGCAAAATGAATGGTCACTGAGGGAGCAAAGCAACTAGGAAGGAACTATCTCAAACCAACTAAGGGATGAAAGGGAGTTAACAGTTATAGAGCATCCATTCTACCAACTGGAATATTTTTGACCAGAGGTTCCCAACTGTCTCACTCTGTGGCATCTTTAAGATCTTGGTGATTGGGACTTCCCTGGTGGAGCAGTGCTTAAGAATCTGCCTGCCAATGCAGAAGACACCGGTTTGATCCCTGGTCCAGGATGATCCCACATGCTGTGGAGCAACTAAGCCCGTGCGCCACAACTACTGAGCCCACATGCCACAACTACTGAAGCCCCTGCACCTAGAGAGCATGCTCTGCAGCAAGAGAAGCCCGCGCACCGGCAACAAAGAGTAGCCCCCACTCACTGCAACTAGAGAAAGCCCGTGTGCAACAATGAAGACCCAACACAGCCAAAAAAAATTTAAAAAAAAGAAAAGATCTTGGTGATTTTTTCACAGCACCCTTAGGCCAAAAGAAATACCAAATGTTCTGTTAGGTCCAAAACAACTCAAAACGTATTTATGTTCTAACAACTTGGTAGCCATTTAAAAAAATAATAGACCTAAATTTGAAATATATATATATTTGTATTTCATTCTTATTAATTACAATTACTTCCTAATGGGATTTGTGCAACAATTGGGTACAGCACAAGTTCTCAAAACTTGTAATGAGACTGGACACTGACACCCGCATTTCCCGTTCCACACTGATTTTCATGTGGTGCTTGCTTTTTAAAAATCACAACAACTGGGATTTCCCTGGTGGTGCAATGGTTAAGAATCTACCTGCCAATGCAAGGGACACAGGTTTGAACCCTGGTCTGGGAAGATCCCACATGCCACAGATCAACTAAGCCCGTGAGCCACAACTACTGAGCCTGCACTCTAGAGCCCGAGAGCCACAACTATTGAGCTTGCGTGCCACAACTACTGGTGCCCACAACAAGAGAAGCCAACGCAATGAGAAGCCTGCGCACCACAACGAAAAGTAGCCCCCGCTCACCACAACTAGAGAAAGCCTGCGTGCAGCAACAAAGACCCAACGCAGCCAAAAATAAATAAATTTTTTTAAAAAATCACAACAACCACTGAAAATCTAGCTCCACAAAGACGTAACATCATCAAAAGAGATGTAGTACAATCTAATGGTGAAACTGTGAACTACTTTGAGCTAGTAGTTTATGTGGTGTCCAGAAGATGTTGACCATTTTGTGTTTCACTTATAAAATTTTAAACATTGTGTAGTGCCCTTGTGAGTTCACTGAAGAGCCCCAAGGAGCTCGGGTGGACAGTTTGGGAACTATGGTTTTCAAACGAGAGGAGAGGATTTCAAGGAATGGTAGTTGACAGTGCAGAGATACTAAAGACAATAAGAAGCTTTTAAAAAGTCATTGGTTTGGGGGTTAAAAAAGAGGTTTCAGGTAACCTTTAACATTAAAGTTTAGTAGAATGGCAATAAAAGAAGCTAGAATGCAGGGAGTTAAGAAGGGAAGGAATATGCTGAAAGAGAAGGGAACAAGAGCAGGAATCTGGTAATAGATGGTGGAAGAAAGAATAGATGAATACTTGAAGAGATAGCATATCACACAAAGTATTTGAGTATTTTTTAAGATGAGAAATGAACATAGTTTAAGGTGGGACAAATGGAGTTAATGAATAGAAAGGGACTAAAGAGAAAGCCTACACAAGTATTATTATAAAATGGGGAGAAAACATAGATGGGATTTGGATTATAGCTAGATAACAGTTTTAGAGTAAAAGAGATAAACCCTTCATCTAAGACAGAAGAATAGTAGTATTCTGAGCCTAATGTGGAATAGCCTCAGTTTTCTCCAAAGAGCAGAGTGCAACAGTAAGAGTAAACAAAGAGCAAATACTGGGATATGAAGGAGAAGAAGGGATGGAATAAGCACTGTGGAATTCTGGATTATTCATAATCCAGAATATATACCTATTTATTGGCTCTCTGAAAATATAAAAAATGTTTACCTTACTCAGTAAAGTTAAACTTATAGATGGTGACAGAAAGAGAATAATAAAGTAATTTTTTAAGAGTATTAGCTGCTGAACCGGTTTGCAGGGCAGAAATTGAGACACAGATGTAGAGAACAAACGTATGGACACCAAGCGGGGAAGCGCTGGAGGGGGGTGGTGGTGCTATGAACTGGGAGATTAGGATTGACATATATACACTAATATGTATAAAATGGATAACTAATAGGAACATGCTGTATAAAAAAATAAATAAAATAAAATTCAAAAAAAGAAAAAAGTATTAGCTGCATTGATTCATATGAGCAAATATTGGGAACACAGACTAATGCAGATAGAAGGTATTAATTTGAGTGTTTTATGAGACCCCAGATTGTTATTTCTCCAAAGGGAATGAACTTTAAATCACACAGGTAGAACTATTACAAATTCTAGTTAATTAATATCATATAAAGCTTTAATTATGAAACAACTACAATTAAAAAAATATTTACCTGAGCATCTAGACTTCAATATTTTGGAACAATTGTCTGTTGCTAGAAAACCAATGACTTCTTTATTTATTATATCTGAACATAATGTAAATGGATCTGGGGAAAAGAATTGCAAAATGCAAGATATTTTTGATTAGTGAAAGGGACCTGACGTTTATAAGATTTATTAATTCTCAAGAGTTTCATAAACTGTAGCCCAGGACTACACTTCCAGTCATCCTAGTGGATATACAGAAAGGATATCAATAAAAGGTGACTGAGGCATTTAGACCAGAAAGAGAGTCAAAGGCATGGCTTATATGTTAGAGGGAAGATATTACTTTTCACTATATTAATCACCTAAATATGTTTTCTTGAACAATCAAAGAAGAAATATTTTTAGTCATACCTGTTACTGGTAACTGCTGCTTTGTGTTTTTGGCAATAGGAGTTGGATGTTTAAAAATATGGTCGCTAAAAGAAAATAGACACCAGATTAATAAAAGTAAACATATTGTTTGGTGTGTGAACAAATCTTTCCATAAGCAGTAGTGTGATTCTGATGTTTGACAGGCAGAAAGAGCTGGAATCAGGATCTACCAAAATCTACCAAATTCTGCCAAAGTATGGTATGCAGTGGTTATACCCTTGTTTCTAAAATTGGAGTTAACTACTATATATAATAAAAAATAGATAAACAATAAGGACCTATAGTATAGAACAGGGAACTTTATTCAATATCTTGTAATAACGTATAATGGAAAAGAATCTGATAAAGTATATGTGTGTGTGTGTGTGTGTGTGTGTGTATATATATATATATAAACTGAATCACTTTGCTGTACACCTGAAACATTGTAAATCAACTCTACTTCAATTTTTAAAAAAAAGTGGAGTTAAACAAGACTCCAGAGGTCAATAATACTGATGCCAGCAGAAACATGGAAGAAAAAGTTATAAAAGAGGAAAACAGGAAGGAAGGAGAGCAAAAAAGAGGAAATAACAAATTCATTGGGCCAGAGGGCAAGAAGGCTGGCCCAAGAGCAAATCCCACTACTTCTCAATTCTATATCCCTGAGATATCGGGTTAAAATTACATGAAGAACGGTTTTGAAAAGGAAAAAGGGGGTGTGATGATGTAATCCATCTGTCTAACAGTTTATCCTGCAGCCTCCCCAGAACACAGCACCATTCTCTTTAGTTTCCCTCCTAGCCCAGTAACTATCAGAAGAGCAGGACACAAGAAAGGCTTTAGGAAGAAAAGCTGCAATTCCAGGTCCAGCCCCACAGGCTATCCATGAGCAAGAAAGGACATATACTGGAGGTGAGGTACAGGGAACAAATGAAAAGACAAGCCTAAACCAGATTTTCATCACACCTTACTCCCTTTTATCAAGTTAAACTTACAAACTGGCTTTTGCTAAATTGCTGATGGATTATCAATATGTGCATTGTTATTTCAGCTACAGAGGTCCAGTTTAAGTTTTCTGAGTATCCCTTCTAAAATTCAAATCTGGTTGTGTCACTCAATTTAAAATCGTCAGTGGCTCCCTATATTCTATAAGTTATAACAGAAAATCTTGAGTATTACATGCAAGGCCCTAGATGAACTGGCCCATACTGGCCCATCCAAACTCCTTTCCCAACATTTCCTACATTAGGCTCCTCCTAAAACCATGCTTATCATTTCTATATCCCAGTGTTTAAGAGTATGGCACATAGTACTACACACACACACACAAATGCTGAATAAATAAATAAAAGTTAGAAACAATTATTAAACTCTACCTTGATTGAGAAACAAAATTCTTTTTTTCAAAAGTTGTTTCTTCACGTAAGTTTCGATTGCAGCTTGAATTGGCTTTACATAAAGTCTTATTTTGCCCACTCTCCCTATAACAAGCATTAACTGGATTTGCACTCTTTAACAGGGTCTTCATTTGATCATCATTTGTACATGCTTTAGACATGACTTCAGGGGACATATAACTCTGAAGCTTTCTAGACTGGCTTTTATCCTTATCTTCTGCTTTGGGACTTCCACCACTGCTATCTGCATGGAGGTGTTTCAACGTATTTTGAATATTTATGTTCACAGATGAAACATAATCCTTATATTTTTCTCTTTGTACTCTTTCCTGTAATGTAAGAATAAGTAAATAATTTCAAAATAATCATTTGCTTTATAATTCAATTTACACTCCCTTTAAATAATGCAGAAAAAGTTTATGACTGTCAATAGAATATACATTATAAAGGGGGCAGTTTACATTAGGAAGGAAGGGGAGAATATTCATTAAATGATTTGGGGACATTGGGTAGTCAACTGGGGAAAAAGATAAACTGAATACATATCTCACAATTTACACAAAAATAAAGTAAAAATTAACTAAATATTTAAATATAAAAAATGAAATTATATATGTTCTAAAAGAAACCATGATGTTTTAATATTCTCAATGGGAGGAATACCTTTCCAAGTATTACAAAAAATCAATAAATCATAAAAGAAAAACCTATACTTTACCACACAAAAATTTTTTTTTAAGTTTTGCTAAAGATGAAGAATATTGGGGGGTGGGGACCCAGAGGAAAAAAGGCCCCAAAGCAAAATCAAATAAATATCAAAATAGCTAGAAAGAATATGTATGTCATATCTTGAGCTACAGCAGAATTTTTCTAGTAACATTTATAAAAAGCTACTATAATGAACTATGAAAAAGATCAGTAACAGTGTAGAAACATAGGCAAAGGAGATGAACAGTTCACAAGAAAGGAAATATAAATAAATAGTTCTTACACATATGAAAAATGCTCCATCTCACTTTAATAAGAGAAATAAACGTTAAAGGTAAATGAGATACCTTTCTTTATTTTTTTTACTTTTTGGCCCCACCGCACAGCATGTGGGATCTTAGTTCCCTGACCAGGGATCGAACCCGCGCCCCCTGCATTGGAAGTTTGGAGTCTTAACCACTGGACCGCCAGGGAAGTCCCATAGACATCTTTCTTCATCTATGACATTGGCAAAGATCAAAAGGGTATAGGGAAACATTCTGTACATTATGCGGGAGAGTGTAAACTGGTACACCTCTATGGAGAAACAATTTGACAGTATCTTTCATAATAAAAACTGTGGGACTTACCTGGTGGCACAGTGGTTAAGAATCTGCCTGCCAATGCAGGGGACACCGGTTTGATCCCTGGTCTGAGAAGATCCCACATGCTACGGAGCAACTAAGCCTGTGCGCCACAACTACCGAAGCCCACGCGCCTAGAGCCCGTGCTCCACAACAAGGGAAGCCACTGCAATGAGAAGCCTGCACACTGCAACGAAGAGTAGCCCCTTCTCGCTGCAACTAGAGAAAGCCCACGCACAGCAACAAAGACCCAACGTAGCCAAAATAAATATAAATAAATAAATAAAGCAGACTTAGGCTTCCCTGGTGGCGCAGTTGGTTGAGAATCTGCCTGCCAATGCAGGGGACTGGGTTTGATCCCTGGTCCGGGAAGATCCCACATGCCGCGGAGCAACTAAGCCCGTGAGCCACAATTACTGAGCCTGTGCTTTAGAGCCCGTGAGCCACAACTACTGAGCCCGCGTGCCGCAACTACTGAAGCCCACACGCCTCGAGCCCGTGCTCCACAATGAGAGAAGCCACTGCAATAAGAAGCCTGAGCACTGCAACAAAGAGTAGCCCCTGCTCGCCGCAACTAGATAAAGCCTGCAAGCAGCAACGAAGACCCAACACAGCCAAAAATAAATAAATAAAATAAATTTATTAAAAATAAATAAAAATAAAGCAGACTTGAAAGCTGATAATAGGAAAAGCCAAGGAACTAAAATATGCTGCCAAACTGTCAAAAGACTTAGGAACTGGAGGTAGGGTGAAAGTGGGGTTAAAAACAGGAAGGTTGGATGAAAGTTCAAGTAGTTGGATTGCTAGATCCTGACCCCCACATACACACACTCAGCAGGCAGCTGATGGACACCAGAAGGTCTCCTCCCTACCCAAAGATGCAAGTTTAATCTCTGAGGGGATAAAACAGTCTCTACATTGGAGTACACAAAGCAAAGCTGGAGGCAGAATACTATCACAAAACAAAGACTAAGAAAATATTTACATAATACTAAGACTCCCAAGCTCTCTTTCCCCATTTTGACTCCAGAATATTGGTTCATAATTTCTAGGCAGCATATTAGACATTGGAGGTTCTCCAAAAACTGACCCACCAAATTAATTCTACAAGAATCCACAGTCAAAAAATTTCCAGGAAAGGCGGCAGCGGGCGGTGCGCGCCCCTTCCCGTGCTCGCTCCGCCCAGGCCCGGGCCCGGGCCCTGGCCCGGGCCCTGGCCCTGGCCCTGGCCCAGGCGGCGGGGTGCGCACCCACACGCACCCCCGTGCCCTCCACGAGCCTGAGGCCGCAGAGCGCCGGTCCGGGTGCCGGTCCCCGGGCCCAGGCGGTGTGGTTCGCAGATGTAGCGGCGCGGGGTCGGCCAGAGGGACGGCACCGGCGGGCGGGAGCCTTGCATTTGCAGCACTGGGCTCCGAGGGGTAGCGGGCCGGAGGAAGCGGAAAGCTGCGCAGAGTCACTGGGGACCTCGGTGAACCATGTGGAGCCTCCCAATGGGGAGAAGATCCACCTGGTGAACTACGTGGAGGACTACCTGGACTCCATCGAGTCTCTGCCTTTCGATCTGCAGAGAAACGTCTCTCTGATGCAGAAGATCGACGCGAAATACCAAGAAATCCTGCAGGAACTGGATATTATGAGAAGTTCAAGCGGGAGACGGATGGCGCCCAGAGGAGGAGAGTGCTGCACTGCATTCAGAGGGCCCTGATTCAGAGCCAGGAGCTGGGTGAAGAGAAGATCCAGATCGTGAGTCAGATGGTGGAGCTGGTGGAGAACCGGGCCAGGCAGGTGGACAGTCACGTGGAACTCTTTGAGGCACATTAAGAAGTCAGTGACACCACTGCCTGCAGCAAAGCTGGCCAGGATAAGTCAAAAAATGAGACAATCACGCAGGCAGAAAAGGCCAACAAGTGGTCCCAGCGACAGCGCAGCTAATAATCACGACCATGATTACATCACCTCTGGAATGCCTAAGGAGAAGAAGGCAGAGGCCTCCAAGAAGAAGAAAGGCTCCAAGGCCAAAGCCGTGAGAGAAGCATCCCCTGCAGACCTTCCCATTGACCCAAACGAGCCCACGTACTGTCTGTGCAATCAGGTCTCCTATGGAGAGATGATCGGCTGTGACAATGACAAGTGCCCCGAGTGGTTCCACTTCTCCTGCATGGGGCTGAACCATAAACCCAAGGGCAAGTGGTACTGCCCCAGATGTTGAGGGGAGAACTAGAAGATCATGGACAAGGCCCTGGAGAAGTCCAAAAAGGAGCAGGCCTACAACAGGTAGTGGCAGGCCTGGCTGGACTGAGGTGAGCAGGACAAGATGTGTATTTATTGCATGGCCACCTGGATGGGTACAGGAACTGTACATGTAGCCTTTTAAAGACTGTTGGAAGAGGAGCTCTTTCTCTCATAGGGACACCAGAGCTCTCTTTGCTTTTCTGTTGGTGCACATGTGTAACAAGAGAGTGGTCTGTGGATCAGCATTTTAGGAACTGCAAATATAGGTCTGAATTAAACACTCAAAAAAAAAAATTTCCAGGAAGGCTTTTTGCATATGACTCTTACATATTAGTAGCAACCAAAGATCACCAGAAATCTGAAGAAAGCTAGAGATCAGGAAAGAAAAAAACAAGCAAACATCAACAACCAAAAAACACCTCTGAGGAGTAAGATGAAATATGGATTAGAAAAAAAAAACTTTAAAAACGAGAATTGTGCCTTTTCATAGGAGGCATCGAGCGCACACAGAGTGCCATAAAGGCCTCAGGCATACTGCAAGTGTACAAGGTGGTGGGGCGCTGCTGCCCAATCCCAAATGCTGCATGCTACCCCTCTATCACATGAGAACCTTTGTGCCTAATCATGTTGTTTCCAAGTCCCACTTCTGATACTTTGTGTCTCAGCTGAAGAAGATGAAGAAGTCTTCAGGGAAAACTGTCTACTGTGGATGAGTGTTAGAGAAATCTCCCCTTCAGGTGAAGAACTCTAGCATCTGGCTGCACTATGACTCTCGCAGTGGCACTCACAACATGTACCAGGAGTACTGGGACCTGACTGCAGCAGGTGCCATAACCCAGTGCTACTGAGACATGGGCGCCCAGCCTCGCACCTAGGCCCAACTCTATCCAAATCAGGAAGGTGGAGGAGACGGCAGCCAGCAAGTGCCACCAACCAGCAGTCAACCAGTTCCACAACTACAAGATCACCACTGCCCCACCGGGTCCTGTGTCACCAGCACAAGCCATGCTTCACCATCAAGAGGCCCAACACCTTGTTTTAGATGCAGGGCCTCCCCATCCCCAGGTCTGCCCAATAAACTCTTTGGGAAAACCAGGAGAAAAAATTAGAATTGTCATTGACATATTTAAAAGAAGAAGGCCCATTAAGTCTTAAGTCCATGAAATGAGAATAAGATAATTGAAAAGGAGTAAAAAAGAGGCTTTGGTAACTAAAAATATAATAGCAGAGTGAAAAACTCAATAGGTTAGTTTAAAAAGTAAATATGAGAACATTTCCCAGAATGTAGAACAAAAAAAGAGAAGAAAATAAGAGAGAAATGATAAGAAGGAAGACCAGCTCAAAAAGTCTAACAAATAAATAATAGGAGTTTCAGAAAACAAGGAAAGAGAAAACAGGGAAGCAATCATCACAGTATAATGCTATAAACTTCCCCAGAACTGAAGGACATAAGTTGACAGATTGAAAGGGCCCACTATGTGTATAACACAATGAATGAAAAGAGACTGACACCAATGTACCTCACTGTAAAATTTTAAAACACTGGGGATAAAGATTATATAAGCTTCCAGAAGGAGAACACAGGTCACACCAAAGGATCAGAATGGCTTTGGACCTCAAGAGTAACACTGGAAACTACAAGACTATGGAGCAACACGTTTAATATACTGAGGTGATTTCCTATCTAGAATATTTTGTCCAACCAAACTATCAATCAATTCTGAAGGCAAAATAATATTATTTTCATATTTACAAGGTCTCAAAAAAATTACATCCTATGTACCCTTTTTCAGAAAGCTACAGAAGAATGTAGCCCATCAAAATGGGAAAATACACCAAAAAAGAGAGAATGACACAGGATCCAGGAAATCAGGAATCAAGGAAAGATAAAGAGAATCATTAAGATGATGGTAAAGGAGTATCCCAGGGTAAGAGCTGTGTACATGACATAAAGGATGTACCAGTTCTTAATTTATTGCTCCTCAACTCCAAACCTATCCTCCTTTGTCCTGCATTGTAAAACTTAAACTAGACTCTATAGACCACTATTCTAGGGCTAGCCAGTGTTAGACTCTGACATCAGAATGTGCTAGAGGGGCAATACAAGGATGGAAGAAAAAGAAGGGACTTATTCTTCTTTTGGTGCCGTGTTGTTTTGAGTGGTGGCAAGTGGAGGCAGACTTGTATTCTAGGAAATGTTAAAAGAGGTTTGTAATTTCTGGGGCTTCCCTGGAGGTCCTGTGGTTAAGACTCCATGCTTCCACTGCAGGGGGCATGGGTTCGATCCCTGGTGGGGGAACTAAGATCCTGCATGTCGCACAGTGTGGCCCAAAAGAGAAAAAAAAAAAAAAAAGAGGTTCATAATTTCTTTAAAATATAATTGTCCAGTGATTCTGCTCTTAGGTATTTATCGAAGAGAAATGAAAATGTACACTACAGGCACAGAAGTGTACACCAATGTTCACATAACATTATTCCTAGTAGCCAAGATCTAGAAGCAACCCAAATGTCTACCAGTTGGTGAATGGATACACAAGTTGTGGTGTGTCCATACTATGGAGTATTACTCAGCAATAAAAGGGAACAAAATATTAATAAAACAACACTGGTGAATCTAAAAAACATTATATATTAAGTGAAATAAATCAAACACAAAATATTATATAATAGATGATTCCATTTACATGAAATTATAGAAACGGAAACTAATGACAGAAAGCAGATCAGTGAATTGCCTAGGCCTGAGGATGGGGAATGGGACTGTCTATAAAGGGATACAAGGAAACATTTTAGGGTGAGTGGACTGTTCTATATCTTAACTGTCCTGATAGTTATACAACTGTATAAAATTATCAAAACTTGGGGACTTCCCTGACAGTCCAGTGGTTAAGACTTTGCCTTCCAGTTCAGGGGGTATGGGTTCAATCCCTGGTTGGGAAGCTAAGGTCCCATATGCCTCACAGCCAAAAAACCAAAATATAAAACAGAAGCAATATTGTAACAAATTCAATAAAGACTTTAAAAATGGTCCACATCAAAAAAAAGAAAAGAAATAGAAATATGAACAGAACAATCACAAGTAATGAAATTGAAACTGTGATTTAAAATATTCCAACAAGCAAAGGCCAGGACCAGATGACTTCACAGGTGAATTCTATCAAACATTTAGAGAAGAGCTAACACCCATCCTTCTCAAACTCTTCCAAAAAACTGCAGAGGAAGGAACACTCCCAAACTCATTCTATGAGGCCACCATCACCCTGATACCAAAACCAGACAAAGATACGACAAAAAAAGGAAAATTACAGAACAATATCACTGATGAATATAGATGCAAAATTCCTCAACAAAATACTAGCAAAAGGAATCCAACAACACATTACAAGGATCATACACCATGATCAAGTGGGATTTAACCCAGGGATGCAAGGATTCTTCAATATATGCAAATCAATCAATGTGATACACCATATTAACAAATTGAAGAAGAAAAAACATATGATCTCAACAGATGCAGAAAAAGCTTTTGACAAAATTCAACACCATTTATGAAAAAAACTCTCCAGAAAGTGGGCATAGAGGGAACCTACCCTCAACACAATAAAGGCCATATATGACAAATGCACAGCAAACATCATTCTCAATGGTGAAAACTGAAAGCATTGTCTCTAAGATCAGGAACAAGACAAAAGGAATACAATTGGAAAAGAAGAAGTAAAACTGTCACTGTTTGCAGATGACATGATACTATATATAGAGAATCCTTAAGATGCCACCAGAAAACTACTAGAGCTAATCAATAAATTTGGTAAAGTTGCAGGATACAAAATTAATGTACAGAAATTTCTGGCACTCCTATACACTAATGATGAAAAATCTGAAAGAGAAATTAAGGAAACACTCCCATTTACCACTGCAACAAAAAGAATAAAATACCTAGGAATAAACCTACCTAGGAAGACAAAAGACCTGTATGCAGAAAACTATAAGACAATGATGAAAGAAATTAAAGATGATACAAACAGATGGAGAGATATACCATGTTCTTGGATTGAAAGAATCAATATTGTGAAAATGACTATACTACCCAAAGCAATCTACAGATTCATTGCAATCCCTATCAAATTACCAATGGCATTTTTTACAAAACTAGAACAAAAAAATCTTAAAATTTGTATGGAGACATGAAAGACCCCAAATAGCCAAAGGAGTCTTGAGGGAAAAAAATGGAGCTGGAGGAATCAGACTCCCTGACTTCAGACTATACTACAAAGCTACAGTAATCAAGACAATAAGGTACTGGCACAAAAACAGAAATATAGATCAGTGGAACAGGATAGAAAGCCCAGAGATAAACCCATGCACCTATGGTCAACTAATCTATGACAAAGGAGGCAAGGATATACAATGGAGAAAAGACAGTCTCTTCAATAAGTGGTGCTGGGAAAACAGGACAGCTACATGTAGAAGAATGAAATTAGAACACTCCTTAACACCATACACAAAAATAAACTCAAAATGGATTAGAGACCTAAAGGTAAGACTGGACACTATAAAACTCTTAGAGGAAAACATAGGAAGAACACTCTTTGACATAAATCACAGAAAGATCTGTTTTGATCCAACTCCTAGAGTAATGGAAATAAAAACAAAAATAAACAAATGGGATCCAATGAAACTTAAAAGCTTTTGCAAAGCAAAGAAAACTACAAACAAGATGAAAAGACAACCCTCAGAATGGGAGAAAATATTTGCAAACGAATCAACGGACAAAGGATTAATCTCCACAATATATAAACAGCTCATGCAGCTCATTATTAAAAAACCAAACAACCCAATCCAAAAATGGGCAGAAGACCTAAATAGACATTTCTCCAAAGACATACAGATGGCCAAGAAGCACATGAAAAGCTGCTCAACATCACTAATTATTAGAGAAATGCAAATCAAAATGACAATAAGGTATCACCTCACACCAGTCAGAATGGCCATCATCAGAAAATCTACAAACAACAAACGCTGGAGAGGGTGTGGAGAAAAGGGAACCCTGTTGCACTGTTGGTGGGAATGTCAATTGATACAGCCACTATGGAGAACAGTATGGAGGTTCCTTAAAAAACTAAAAATAGAATTACCATATGACCCAGCAATCCCACTACTGGGCATATACCCAGAGAAAACCATAATTCAAAAAGACACATGCACCCCAGTGTTCATTGCAGCACTATTTACAATAGCCAGGTCATGGAAGCAACCTAAATGCCCATCAACAAACAATTGGATAAAGAAGATGTGGTACATATATACAATGGAATACTACTCAGCCATAAAAAGGAACGAAATTAGGACATTTGTAGAGACGTGGATGGATCTAGAGACTGTCATCCAGAGTGAAGTAAGTCAGAAAGAGAAAAACAAATATCATATATTAATGCATATATGTGGAACCTAGAAAAATGGTACAGAGGAACCAGTTTGCAGGGCAGAAATAGAGATACAGTTGTAGAGAACAAATGTATGAACACCAAGGGGGGAAAGTGGCCGGGGTGGTGGTGGTGGTGGTATGAATTGGGAGATTGGGGTTGACATGTATACACTAATATGTATAAAATGGATAACTAATAAGAACCTGCTGTATAAAAAAATAAAAAATAAAAAAAGAACCTGCTGTATAAAAAAATAAATAAAATTCTAAAATTCAAAATAAATAAATAAATAACACTTAAACGATTATCTCTTGTGGAATAAAAAAATTATTATAAGTCAAACTGAATGCTTAAAATGTGTGATTACCATTGTATGTAAATATTATTTTATTAAACAATAAAATATTTTAGAAAAAAGATAGCTGTTTAAAGCAAAAATAATAACATTATTGAGCAGTTTATAACAAATGTAGCAGTAAAACGTATGGCAGTAGCACAAAGAACAAATGGAAATGTAAGCACACTATTGCAAAGGTCTTACAATATTACATGAGTGGAATATTATTTGAATATAGACCATGATGAGTTAAAGATGCGTATTATAAATCCTAAAGCAATCCCTTAAAAAACCAAGAATGTTTAGCCAATAATCTAACATGAGATATAACAGAATATTTAAAAATAATATAAAAGGGCTTCCCTGGTGGCACAGTGGTTGTGTCCGCCTGCCGATGCAGGGGACACAGGTTCGTGCCCCGGTCCGGGAGGATCCCGCATGCCGCGGAGCGGCTGGGCCTGTGGGCCATGGCCGCTGAGCCTGCAGGTCCAGAGCCTGTGCTCCGCAATGTGAGAGGCCACAATGGTGAGAGGCCCGTGTACCGCAAAAGAAATAAAAAATAAAAAAAAAAATAAAAGAAGACAGGAGAGCAGGAATAAAAGGAACAAAGAACAAATGAGACAAATAGGAAGCAAATAGCAATATGGTAGACTTAAACCCAAACATATCAGTAATTATATTAAATGGAAAGGGAATGATCACATCAGTTAAAAAGCAGAAATACACAGGATAATAAAGACCAAACTATATACTGAAACCCATGCTAACTATAAAGACAGGCTATAGGTAAAAGAGTATGTCCAGGGACTTCCCTGGTGGCGCAGTGGTTAAGAATTCACCTGCCAATGCAGGGGATATGGGTTCAGTCCTTGGTCCAGCAAGATCCCACATGCCGCGGAGCAACTAAGCCCATGCACCACAACTACTGAGCCTGTGCTCTAGAGCTCGCGAGCCACAACTACTGAAACCCCTGCGTCTAGAGCCTGTGCTCCACAACCAGAGACGCCACCGCAATGAGAAGCCCGCGCACCGCAACAAAGAGTAGCCCCTGCTTGCCGCAACTAGAGAAAGCCCATGCACAGCAACGAAGGCCCAATGTAGCCAAAAATAAATAAATAAAAAATAATTTTTTTAAAAAAAGAGTATGTCCATCAACTGATAAATGGATAAGTAAAATGTAGTATACACAATGAAAAACTCTTTGGCCATAAAAAGCAACGAAATACTGATACATGCTGAAAGATGAATGAGCCTTGAAAACATGCTAAGTGAAAGAAGCCAGTCACAAAAGACCACATACTATGTGATTCCATTCTTATGAAATACCCAGAATAGGCAAATCTATAGTGTTAGAAAGAAAATTGGTGGTTGCTTATGGCTGCGGATCAGAGTGTTCAGGGAAATAGCTAAAGGGTACAGAGTTTCTTTTTGAAGGAATAAAAATATTCTAAAGTTGACTTTGGTGATTATTGCACATATCTGTGAATAAAAACTACTGAACTGTACACTTTAAATAGGCAAATGGTATATGAATTACATCTCAATTAAGCTATTTTTTTGAAAAAGGAAAGAAGTACTGATGTATACTACAACATGGATGAAACTTGAAAATGTGCTAAATGAAAGAAGTCAGTCACAAAAGACCACATATTATATAATTCAATTTATATAAAAAGTCCAGAATAGGCAAATACAGAGAGACAAAAAATAGATCAGCAGTTGCCTAGGGTTGTGGGAGGATGGATGGGGGAATTCAGAGGGTGACTGCTAAATGGTATGGAGTTTCTTTTTTGAGGTGATAAAAATGTTTTAAAATTGAATGTGGTAATGGTCACACAATTCTGTGAGTATACCAAAAACCAATGAAATGTATACTTCAACTGGGTCAACTGTATGGAATGTGATTTATATCTCAATAAAGCTCTTACAAAGATATATATGTAGCAGGATACTTACTCTAGAGTTGGTTACACTAGTGAGAGATTAAATATTTTCTAAATGTCCATCAATAAAAGACTAGTTAAATCAAATATGGTAATCCATGATATTGAATACTACTCAGTCATTTAAAAGAATAAAATTATTATACTAAATTGGATACTGTGTTTTTATTTTTTAAAATGCATGCACATACAAAGACACAAAGCATACATACATAGTAAAAATATGGAAATGGGGCTTCCCTGGTGGCTCAGTGGTTAAGAATCTGCCTGCCAATGCAGGGCACACGGGTTTGAGCCTGGGTCTGGAAGATCCCACATGCCGTGGAGCAACTGGGCCTGTGAGCCACAACTACGGAGCCTGTGCTCTAGAGCTCGCGAGCCACAACTGTTGAGCCAGCGTGCCACAACTACGGAAGCCCGCATGCCTAGAGCCTGTGCTCGGGAACAAGAGAAGCCACTGCAATGAGAAGCCCACACACGGCAACGAAGAGTAGCCCCCGCTCGCCTCAACTAAAGAAACCCTGCGGGCAGCAACAAAGACCCAATGCAGCCAAAAATAAATAAATAAATAAATATATTTTTAAAAATATGGAAATGTGTGTATGTGTATATATACACACATAAACATGTGTATATATACAGTTGACCCTTAGAACAACATGGGGCAGTCAAAAATCCACATATAACTTTACAGTCAACCCTTCATATCCACAGTTACCCATCCATTGAATCAACCAACCTGAGACCCTGAGACTGTGTAGTACTGTAGTACATATTCATTGAAAAAAATCCATGTATGAGTGGATTCAAGCAGTTCAAACACCTGTTGTTCAAGGGTAAACTGTATGTGTGTGTGTGTGTGTATATATATATATATATATATATATATATATATATATATATATACACACACACATAGGGAGAGAGAGAGAGGGGGAGAGGGAGAGAGAAAGAGATTATTACTTCTCCATTCTTTCTCCTTCTTGAACGCTTATTATACAAATGATAGATCTCTTGGCTCTATCTTCCATGTCTCTTATTTTTCAGTCATCATTTCTACTTTTTAAAAATATTTTTTTCTGTGTTCAAGGATGATTCCTCAAGTATTACTAATGAATTTTAAATTTAAAATCATTAAAATAAAAAGTAACTTGGCAAGAAAAATATTTTACACTCCAACCTGTATTATTAAAAAATATTTGAAAAAAGTTCTACATTCTTTGAAACAAAGAAGCCAACCTCATTTCCTTCTCTTTCAAGCTGTTCTATTCTGTGTAGAATTTCCTTCGCTTTCTTCCAGTAATCTTCAAGATTCTTCTCTTTCATATTTATGTCCTTTAATTGTTCTTCATTTTCATCAAAAGAATATTCTCCTAGACTTAGAGATAACTTCTCAGCTGTATAATACGGGAAAAAATAGTGAGTTTATCCATTACTAGAAATGTTATTTTAACACTTTAAATAAGGACAAACTCATACCCCATACCCCCTTCTCTAAATTTTGCACATCCAAACCATCTTAACTGCCTAAGTGGTACTGAAAATAAGTGGAAAGCAAGTGCTTGGCAGAGGCTGAGGACACAAAGAGTCATAAATTAGATTTTACTCTTCAGAATTACAGAGAAAAGAAAATAGCAAGAAAACATATTATACTAGGCATATAAACACCCTCAGGTTTATGGCTACTGGTTTTAAAGTAGTTTTATTTTTTTAAACACAATTTCCATAAAGTGGTTCCTTCCTATATTCTTTTAACTTCTCTTTTTACATATTGTGGCAGCAGTTTTCTTCCAAAAGACCAAAATCCTTTTCATGGCCACTTCCTCTATGCTTCAGCCATCAATCCCTTCATTGCACCAGGCTCCCTCCTCTCACAGGACATCTGTGCCTCACTGTTGCATATGCCTGAGACACTGGACCATAACAAACTCCCTTCTTTTCACTTAATTAACTCTCTACATTCAGATCTCAGCTGAAGAATCACTTCCTCCCAAAGTCTTTTCTGCTCCAAGTCTAGGTCACAGTCCCTGTTACACATTAAGATCTGTGCTCCATCCATTCTTAACCTGTATGTTAATTTATAATAACACATTCATTTTGGGGATTATTCAATTACTACCTATTTCTCTAGTTACACTAAGCTCTGTAAACACATAGACTGTTGTATCTTATCACTGCATCCCTAATGCCTAGCACAGTGCCTTGCAAATAAGAGACACTCAAACATTTTAAAAATAAAGAAACAAAGGTACTTTATGTTATGATTTAATAAGTCACCTGTAGCCCTCAAATTTAAGTCCTACAGCTAAATCTGTCCACACTGCATTAAATAAGTGAATTATCTATACTGTTGTTCTCTTCCATATAAGTTTTTTACATGCTGTAGTACTCTAGTTGTCACGTCAAAATTACATAATCTGCTTTTCAAATGTAAGAAGAGCTTGGGAGCTAAAGGGGCTTGGTTCATCAAAGCAGATATAATTCACTTGCATAAACTCTGGCTGGTATTTTTTTAAAGTAATAGTAAACTTACTAATTTTTTTGCAGTTGTGAAGCACAAAAGTGGCAGCTTTGTTTAGTTCCTCGTTCTGAGATTCAGTTAAGACTTGTATCATGAGTGGAAGCCCATTGCTTTTAAAAAGGTCATACTGATTTTCCTCTGGAAAACACATCAAAGATTAAAGCAGAACATAGTTACTTTATTTATTTATTTATTTATTTATTGCCCACACTGCGTGGCTTGCAGGATCTTAGTTCCCCAACCAGAGATTGAACCTCGGCCCTGGCAACGAAAGCACGGAGTCCTAGCCGCTGGACCACCAGGGAATTCCCAATAGTTATTTTTTTTTTTTTTTTGGTGGTACGTGGGCCTCTCACTGCCGTGGCCTCTCCCTCTGCGGAGCACAGGCTACGGACGCGCAGGCTCAGCGGCCATGGCTCACGGGCTCAGCCGCTCCACGGCATGTGGGATCTTCCCGGACCGGGGCACGAACCCGTGTCCCCTGCATCGGCAGGCAGATTCCCAACCACTGCGCCACCAGGGAAGCCCACCCAATAGTTATTTTATCTTAAACTATATGCATGAGGTCATAATTCTTCCTTGTGATAATTAAGAACATAGTTCAAATTTTAAAATACAGAAAAACAAAGTTTCAAAGGTATTTTCAATTTAGAAAATAATCTACTTATATAAGATACCTAAGTCTCATAAGTGATAATCTCTGAAACACAGCCACAGAGCAGTGTCACACCTCATAAGAGTAAACAAACTGCCCTCACTTGGTTTAAAGAAAGGTTTTGTTGTCAATTATACCTCAATAAAAAAATAAAAATTAAATTAAAAATGTTAAAGGTATAGTGAATCCTAAATTATACAAAAGTGAAGAGAAAGTATAGAGAAATAAACGAATGGAGAGAATGGAAAATGAGGGAAGAGAGAGCAGAAGAAGCAAGAGAGAATAAAAAGAGGGAAGTGGAAAAGTGGGAGGAGGAGAGAGAGGAGATTGGAGGAAGAGAGAAAGGAAAGAGGAAAGTGAAGAGGGTTGGAAAGGAGGAGAGTGGAAAGAGGAAGAATGGCAGGAAAGTGGAGAGAAGGAGAAAATGGAAGGGGAAGGGAAAAAAGAGAGAGAGGAGAGAATGACAACTAGAGAAAGAAAGATAAAACTTTCTAAGGTTTTCAACAAGGAAGAACAGAATCGTACCTGTGCAGCAGTGTGAAGACTGGATTGAAAAATGGAGATAGAAGGAAGAGGACACAGGGAGGAATCTTTTGCAATAACATTGGTGAAAGATGTTGAGGGGCTGAGGGCTTAAACGGGGAAAATAGCACTGGAATCAAGCAGAAGGGGACAAGGAGGGGTAAACAGAAGTAGAGCCACAGGTCTTAGGGACTGACTGAATACCATGCCTGAAGAAAGATGAGGAGCAAAATGACTGGTTTGGGGACTAGGAGAAAGGCAATACTTTTAAGCTGGGTGGGTGGGGAGGAATTGTGTATTTCCACTCCACCGTTTCAATAAACACACTAAATAAATCCAATACTTACCACAATCCTCTGTACAATGACCAACAGTAAGTATGATACTAAATTTTTCTCCTGAATCCAGATTTTCATGAAGCAGTAATGCCAGAAGTTTTGAAACAATGTGGTACTTGGATAGTACTACCCCAAAAGTAGCTAAAAAAGGAAAAAAAGAACAAGTACAAACTTAAAACATATAACTATACATATAGCATTTTCCAGATATTACATTATACTATTTTTCAGATCTTATCCTGGGAGAATGACATTATGTATCTATATAATATCTAAAATTCACATCTCATATAACATTTAATATATATGTATATATATGTGTGACTATAAACAAATTCATTGTAATAAAATGGTGGCTTATATAGCCCTCATTAATTCCTCTTCCCATACTAAAGACATTATACTAAAGCAAGTTTTTTGAAGAATGCTTCCTTCTAAGTTGTCCTGCATAATGTTGTGAATATGAAGTAATAATTCTACCTTCCTAAAAGCTACTTACTCTCACCTTACATTCATCTTATCTAGATTGACAGTAAAAACCTTCCTATGAAATCGATTCCTGCCTGTCATTGAAATACACTATTAACTGGCCACGGTTCTACTGATATTAATGATGCAGTGAAGCATACCTGAAGCTATACTGAGATGTGAAAAATTCAAGAAGTCCACCAATTTAAGCTACACTTCTCACTGTTTTGTTCTTCGTGTGTATGTGTGGGTTTTTTTTATTTTTAACAGAGTTCAGAGTCTAACTACTGACAGCAACAAAAAGGTTGTGAATTCGTCAGCAGACTACATCTTAATAATTTTTGTATCTCTAGAACTCACATAGAGCCCAGCACATAGCAGGCCCTAAATAACTGATTTTTTTAAAATGATCTATTTTTTTCAGTTATTTGTGAATGTCGAGAGTTGCTTATTACAGAGATTTATAGACTATCATTCCTCAGTATCTGTACATGTGAGAAGCAGCCATGAGTTCAAGTCTGGTTCTGTTACTCACTGGTTACAGTAGGGTAAGTCTATCTCACGCTTATCAGATACGGGCATACCTTAATTCTTTATCTCACTTTTTAAAATCTATAAATTGGGATTTCCATTCCCTATGTCTCCAAAATGTCCCTTGATTTCTCATCTTAACTTTTTCATTTAATGCAGCTTTTTAAGTGAAACAAAGGTTTAGGACTGACAGACTCTTATCTTGATTCTATCATCAAACCTGAAGTCAGAAGACCTAGATTTGAATTCTTAGGGAAGTAATACCCTCCATGAGAAAATAAGGAGTTGGACTAGATAATTTCTAAGTTTCTCTCCCACTTATGAGAAACTGGAAGTTTAATCCATGTTAGTGTTCAATCTATCATTTCAACATTCACCATGCTGAATTGAAGCAAAATGCAATTGCAGAAAAATTACTAAGCATTTTCACTCACGATTATCAGCAATACATGCATCCACTGTCTTTGTCACCACCACTGCAAGCTTAGCACTGGAAAGAGTCTTGTGTGAATCAGATTCCAACTGCACAAGAACTTGAGACAATACATCCAGTCCACCCACAGATATAAAGTATTTCTGCACGTATGCTTAAGGAATAAAGTAGCAGAACTATTATACTTCAAACAAGACAAGTATATGGTTTCATTAAATTAATTTGCACTAAATTTAACATTAACTTGACTTTTAAAAATACTTGCTAAAAATCCCAAAATTAAAAAATGAAAAATCTAATCTTTACCTGTGCATATACCTAATCACAAGATTGATTTTATTTACTTACATAAGAAACTCACTTTGACATAGTACAACTACATGTATAGTACAGTACTTCTTTCTTGTATGTTAGATATCTTGTTTCATGTAGAAAGAACTAGTATGCAAGAATTTTTTGCATAGAATGACATTATTAAATTCAAGTCCTTCGAGAGCTATAAAGAATAGATTCATTCATTTAGCTTGGTATTACAATTAGCAAGCTATTTTCTGAATTCCAACATAACTCATTACTCAAATCTGACAACAAAGGGCAAAGTAAATTAACTGTTTCAAAAAAACCACATATTTCATCCATCTTATTTAAGCCTAATTCTTTTACTTCTTGGAGCATAAAAGTATAACATATTGTTGAGAGTCATAACAACTATTCCAAGCAAAGATTGGATGACAGATACATTTTTTAAGTCTTTAGTCTTTTGTTCCCCTGTAGGAGGTGATTCTGATGGGAAAGTACCCCACAGGTCTGTGCATTCAACAGCCCCTATCCCAGCAATGGGCAAATGGATATATGGGCTAGTGATTATAATTCTGTCACAAACCTTCTTCCCAGTCTACCCTAGTACCACAAATTGAGCCAGGATGATTTAAACACAAAAATTACTTTTTGTATTGTTCAATAAAACACAAAAATCTTAATCTAAAAAAATCACGTTCAAAAATTTCTACATTGGAACAGAACTGTTAGGAAATGTTATTTAAGGATAAGCAAACATTTTCAATATTATGGAGACTCCAAAATAGGCTTCTTTACTACAAAGTATTTTCATTAAAAACATCTTTAAAAAAGGAAGTTTCTTGGGGCTTCCCTGGTGGCGCAGTGGTTGGGAGTCCGCCTGCCGATGCAGGGGACACGGGTTCGTGCCCCGGTCCGGGAGGATCCCACATGCCGCGGAGCGGTTGGGCCCATGGGCCATGGCCACTGAGCCTGCGCGTCTGGAGCCTGTGCTCCGCAGTGGGAGAGGTCACAGCAGTGAGAGGCCCGCGTAACACACACACACACACACACACACACACACAAAAAAAAAAAAAAAAAAAAAAAAAAGGAAGTATCTTAAAATTCTTAGATGAAATTGGGCACTATGTTACCACAAAGATTTTCAGTTATAGCCTATGTAATGAAAATTCAGGCTTATAAGCAGAAGAACATCCTAGTCTATACCAGTACACTGAATATTTCAAATTACCTCTAATCTATTTCATGTCAGTTTGCTGAGAGTAATAAGATCCTACAAGTAGGACACAGCAGTATTACTCATCTAAGTTGGTACTTAAAGAAAGGGGAAATGTCAAAGCATCATGGAAATAGATTTCAATTTTTGAAATTAGAGATATGTTCCTTTGCATGTGAAACATGACTATTTGCTTTAAACATCTGAATATAGATACACACCAGCAACATGTGAGACGGTTCTAGTTGTTCCACATCCTCATCAATATTTAATATCATTAGCCTTTCTACTTTTAGCCATGCTAGTGGGTGTATAGGGCTATCTCCTTGGGGTTTTCCTGGGTACAAGTTCTTTATCAGATGTACATTTCACAAATATTTTCTCCCCGTCTATGGCTTGCCTTTTCACCTTAACAGGATCTTTTGAAGAGTAAAAGATTTTAATTTCAGTGCAGTCCAATTTATAATCTTTTCTTTAGTGGCTCATGCTTTTTGTGTCCTAAGAAATCTCTGTCTATTCCCAAATTATAAAGATTTGCTCCTATGTTTTTGTCTAGATGTTTTATAGTTTTAGTTCTTACATTGAGGTGTAGGGATCATTTCAAGTTAATTTGTGTATACTGTGTAAGGTAAGGGTTGAGCTTCATATTTCACAGATAGATAAATACTTTTTCCAGCAACATTTGTTTCTACCTTTTCCAACACAGAGTCACTGTGGCACCTTTATAGAAAATCCACATTCGTAGAAAATCAATCATATATATATGTCTATTTCTAGGTTCTCTACTTTTTCCATTGGTCTATGTCTACACTTACACCAATGCTACACTCTTGATTACTGTATAGTAAGTATTGAAATCAGGTAATATAAACCCTACAATTTTGTCCTTTTTCAAAATAATTTTGACTATGCTAGGCTCTTTGCATTTCCATGTAAATTTTAGAATCAGCTTGTCAATTTCTGCAGAAAAGCCTGTTGAGATTTTGATGGGGAGTGCCATGAATCTAGAGATGAATTTGAGAAGTGACATTATGACAATATTGAATCTTACAATCCATGAATATGGTATGTCTCCCATTAATTTAAAGTTTTCTTTATCTCAGCAATGTTTTATAGTTTTCAGCATATAGACATTGCAGATAAAGTCATTAAATGTATCCCTAAGTATTTTGGGTTTTTTATATTATTGTAAATGACAGTTACTTTAAGTTCCCAAGTGTTGCTAGTATTTCTGTATATGACCTTGTATCCTGCAACCTTGCTAAAATCACTTATTAGTTCTGTAGCTTTTTGTAGATTCTTCGGACAATCACGTCATCTATGAATAAATACTATATTTTCTTCTTCCTTTTCAATCTCTATGCCTTTTTTTCATTTTCTTGCCTTACTGCACTGACTTGGATGTCCAGTCAAATAATGAGAATGGCCATCCTTGTCTTTTTTCCAATCTTAGGGGGAAAGCATTAAGTCTTTCACCATTTAAGTATGTTAGCTGTAGTACTTTGTAGAAGCCCTTCATCACATTGAGGAAGTTCCCTTCTATTCCTGGCTTACCAAAATCTTTTGTCATGAATATATGTTGAATTATGTGAAAAGCTTTTCCTGCATCTTTGGAGATCATATAGTTTTTCTTTTCTAGTCTATGTATATGGTGAATTTCCTAATGTTAAACCAATCTTGCATGCCTAAAGCAAATGCCACTTGGTCAGAATATATTATCCTTTCTATATATTGCTGGATTGATTTGTTAATATTTTGTTACGGATGTTTGCATCTATGATCATAAAGGATATTGGCCTATAGTTTTCTTGTAATGTCTTTTTCAAGTTTTAGTATGGAAATAATGCTGTCCTTAAAAGTTTGTTGGGAAATGTTTCTTCTACCTGTATTTCCTGGAATAATTTATGTAGAATTTTTTTCCTTAAATGTTTGGTAGAATGCACCAGTGAAGGCTTTTTTCTTTTTTCTTTTCTTTTCTTTTATTTATTTTTGGCTGCGTTTGGTCTTCGTTGCTGCGTGCAGGCTTTCTCTAGTTGTGGCGAGTGGGGGCTACTCTTTGTTGCAGTGCGTGGGCTTCTCATTGTGGTGGCTTCTCTTGTTGTGGAGCAAAAGTTCTAGGCACGTGAGCTTCAGTAGTTGTGGCATGCGGGCTCATAGCTGTGGCTTGCAGGCTCTTAGTTGTGGCTCGTGGGCTCTAGAGCACAGGCTTCAGTAGTTGTGGCACACGGGCTTAGTTGCTTTGAGGCATGTGGGATCTTCCCAGACCAGGCCTCGAACCCATGTCCCCTGCAATGGCAGGCGGATTCTTAACCACTGTGCCACCAGGGAAGCCCCAGTAAAGCCTTTATGACCTGGAATTTCCTCTGTGTTAAGGTTTTAAACTACAAATTCAATTTCACTATTAGATATAGGAATATTCAGGTTATCTATTTCTTCTTGAGTGAGCTTTTGTAGTTTGTATCTTTCAAAGAATTTGTCCAGTTCATTTAAGTTATCAAATTTAATGGCATAAAGTTGTTTCTACTATTCCTTTGTTATCCTGTTAATATCTGTTAAGATATAGTGATGTCATCTCTCATTCCTTATAATTTGGGCCTTCTATTTCATGGTTAGTCTGGATAAAGGATCCATTTTAGTGATCTTTTCAAAGAACTAGCTTTTGGTTTAATTGATTTCTCTACTCTGTTCTTTTTCTATTTTATTGATTGCTAATCTTCTCTTTGTTATTTCCTTTGTTATACTTACTTTGAGTTTAATTTGCTCTGTTTTCTAGTTTCTTAGGTGGAAACTAATATAATTGATTTGAGACCTTCCTTCTTTCCTATGTAAGCCTTATTGCTATAAATTTCCATCTAAACACTGATTTTGCAGCATCCCACTGTTTAATTTTGTGTTTTCATTACCATTAAGTTAAAAACATTTCTAATTTCCTTTATGATTTATTTTGTGATTCATAGGTTTGTATTTTTATTTTGATGTGGGTTTTTTTAGTACTGTGTTGCTTAATTTCTAGATATTAGGGACTTTTCTAGATGTTTTACATTTATTAATTTCTAATTTAATTCTTTGTGGTCAGAGAACACTCTCTGTGGGTTTTTACAGTTTTGCTGTCTAGATGTTCTGTTTTATGAGGATATATGGGAAGATTCAAAACTATGCTGCCAGCACCATCTTCCCATATCTTCTTAACAATATCTATTTTTAAGATTTTCTATGTATAAGACTTAAACTTATACAATAGTAAAAATGGATCCAAAATGACACAACTTACTGGAATTCATTAATTCAATAGGTTTTTGTTATGCTTTAAAAATATGTTTTTTCAAGTATAACCTAGAGAATAATGAATACTTACTGTTATTTGCAACCGTGAGTCCAATGAATGAGCAAATAGGGCGAATTATCTCAGGTTTCATGCAATTTATTAGCCAGTCATTAGCATGTGGAAAAAGTGAAGAGCAAAGCATTTGATTTTCATCTGAAAGGAGAAAAAGGCAATCATATTTTAATATGCTTGGAAAATATCAGTTTTTTATTTGTTTTTATCTTTATTTTTATATGTAAATATTTGAGATAATTACCATTTTGAGGATTGTTGACACAGACACACAGAGTACTACACACTGAAGACCACAACTGATAACTCTGGAAAACATTTTCATCTGACAAATTCAACTCATATTTTGAAAGAACTGTCCTATTAGGTTAAATAGAAAAGGAAGTAATTAATACAAATGTGTTAAGGTCTTAAGAAATGAATAATTAATAACAAGAAATGTATATTTACTTACTTGAACAACTGTGATAGAACTGAAATACAACCTGTTTCTCTCACAAGCGTCTGTCCAGTCCCTTAAAAAAACAGCCATATATTACATGAATATGACTTCTGTTTAGAAAATAATTTTGTAGAAATGGAAAACAAGATTTAAGTAGTATTTTTAAGTGGTATTTTTAATAAATAACTTTCAGTCACTTTAAAGTATTATAAAGTACAATACAGAATTATAGTAGGTAAAAATCTGTAATCAAGATTATTACAGAAAATACATTACTTACGCTTAGAGAATGATAGTATTCAAATTTCCTCTAAAAATTGCAAAACACTTATTTTGCATGGTTCTGTGTTACAATACCAAAATATCCTCCAAAATAGAAAAAAAATTAATTCAAAACATAAAAATAGAAAAAATAAAATCTAGAAGCATTTAAAATGCGTATAGGGCTTCACTGGTGGCGCAGTGGTTGAGAATCCGCCTGCCAGTGCAGGGGACACGGGTTCGTGCCCCGGTCCAGGAAGATCCCACATACCGTGGAGCAGCTGGGCCCGTGAGCCATGACTACTGAGCCTGCGCGTCCAGAGCCTATGCTCTGCAACGGGAGAGGCCACAACAGTGAGAGGCCCGTGTACCACAAAATAAATAAATAAATAAATAAATAAACAAAATAAAATGCATACAAAATTTCTAACAATTTGAAGATTTAAATAAGCAATGTTAAAAAAATAACCTTAGCCTGGGCAATAGGTATATAGGAACGCTCTATACACTACCCTTGCAAATTTTCTGTAAATCTAAGATTGTTCCAAAATTAAAACTAAAACAACAACAAAAACAAAGTAAAACTTTAGCCAAGAGCTACATGAAATTTAACGCCATTGCTGACTGATAAAATGACCTTAAATTCAATGATAATTAAATGGCCAATTCAGTGGAAAATCAACAAAACTAATTCATTAAATGCTTCTCTTTTGCTTTTAAAGTTGTTTCTTTTCAATGTTAATTAAATAATGCAAATGACTTTAGTATTTTTTTAAATACTAAATTAATAAATATCAAACGATTAAATGCATACTATTAATTCTCTTTTCTTTAAAGCCGTAGTTCTCAGAAGTTAGTAAGATTTAAAAAGGTACTGACATAAAGACTAGAATAAAAGGACTAATAATGACTGTTCCAATTTATTATTTTTTAAAATATTTCCATAACATAAGAGAATGTACTTACTATTATTTGAAACTAGAACCAAAATAACATAGACAGACATTCTTTTCAAATTTGTGTTTGAATCATTGTTAGATAAGAACCAAGTTAGGTCTTCAAACAATTCTGAAGTGCACAAAGTCTGCTGACAGTAAACTGAAATATGAAAATATAATTTTAATTTCTATACATTAGCACAAGTTTTAAAATATGCTGAACAAAATAAAAAATTGCCATATGGACGATTCTCTCAACCAGATCTCATTTCATCGACATTAGTCATACAACAAATTCTGACAAACTTATGTGCTTACTCAATTAACAGACCAAAGAAGCAATATTTTAAGCAGAAGTACTTGATCTAGGTTCTAAAACATGTATTACAATCTCATAGACTTTCCAATAAAAGCCTAACTGAACAAAAATTTAAAATAAAACATGATAAAAAAATTGAGGATAAGTAACAAAACATAGCCAAAGAAAATTCAGAAACCTGCTTTAGAAAAAAGGGACAAATTATACTTGTGGCATTTTTTTTTTTTTTTTTTTTTTTGGTGGTACGCGGGCCTCTCACCGCCGCGGCCTCTCCCGTCGCGGAGCACAGGCCCCGGACGCACAGGCTCAGCGGCCACGGCTCACGGGACCAGCCGCTCCGCGGCACGCGGGATCCTCCCGGACCGGGGCACGAACCCGCGCCCCCCGCATCCGCAGGCGGACTCCCAACCACTGCGCCACCAGGGAAGCCCATTGTGGCATTTTTAAAGACTTTTCTAGATATAAAAATATCTTTCCCAAAGACAAAAATGATACCTATACGACAAGAGAGGTTTCTTGGTGATAATCATGCAATAAGCAGAATTTTTTAAAAATAATTTGAACACATATATCCAGTGTCTGGAACAGCTTTTAGACACTCTCAAAGGCAAAGGCAATGTCTTATTTATCCCCAATGCCTAGCACACAGCTTGGTTCTCAACAAGTGGTGAAGAAATATTTAACAGTTGAAAATATAAGAATATAAAGTTATTTGACAAACTGATAGTTTAGATTTAACCTCATTTCAGGTATGCTACAGAAAAATGTTTTTGTCAGCCATACAGAAAGCATATTTATCCACATATAAGATGGCTGTAAGTTATCTTCATATTTTGATTCAAGTACCTGGATATATAGGTAATGAACAGAATAGAAAAACTAGAAATAGACTCATTAAGTGATAATGGTAGCATCTCAAATCAATGTGAAAAAGATCTACTTTTAATAAAAAGCGTTGGGATAGCTGGATTCCCATATTAAAATAAAAGATAAAACTGGAACCATTCATCACATCATATCCCAGGAAAATTCAAAAAGAATAAAACATGTATAACTAAAAAATAAAATCACACAAGTACCAAAAGAAAACATGGGTGGATTCCCCTATAATCTGGGAGTATGGAAAAATTTCCTATGATTAAAAATCCAAAAGCAAAAAAGAGAAAAAATGATGAATTTTATTTTTATAAAAATAAAAAACATTCATATGGAAAAAAAAGATAAGCAGAGTAAAAGACAAAGTAAAGAAAATGTTTCCAACTAATGGCAAGAAAAATTGTGAAAGATTTTGAAATGGATGATAACAATTACTGAATGTCCTGTCTAGCACACTCTTCTAGATTATTTGTGTCTTTTACTGTCTTTGGGCTATTTTATAACTCTGTAAATTGTAGAAAACTGATATTAATGCAAGTTATTCTTGTCCACAGAAATGGAAAACATTTCGACCGGTAGAACATAATTGATTTTTGACCTGCAGACACTGACCAGTTCTGTGCCTATTCCTAAATTTCAGCTTTCCCAAATGCCTACAGTATTGTTTTTTGCTATTACTTTTTTTTTTTTTTTTTCAGTACGCGGGGCTCTCACTGTTGTGGCCTCTCCCGCTGCGGAGCACAGGCTCCGGACGCGCAGGCCCAGTGACCACGGCTCACGGGCCCAGCCGCTCCGCGGCATGTGCGATCCTCCTGGACCAGGGCACGAACCCGCGTCCTCTGAATCAGCAGGTGGACTCCCAACCACTGTGCCACCAGGGAAGGCCCTGCCATTATTTTTGAAACAGTTGTAACATTTTACTCTTTCCCTCACTAGTTAAGATAAATAAAATATTTCGTATGCATTCATTTAAATAAAATACCTGGATAAAACTATCCAGACATGTAAAAAAGAAACAATTCTAAAATTATTTTTTAATAGTTTATTAAAGTATAACACAATGATTAAAGGATAGTGAAGTAAAGTTTTCATATTTTACCATTTTGTTCTGCAACAGCTCCTAATGTATATAATGCTGCTTCTTTTACCATACTATGTTCACTTGACTTTGCAAGATTTTTTACAAATATCAAACCACCAATTTCCCGAAAATAAAGACCTGCATTACCTGTAGTGTGCAGACAAAACAAAAAAGAATATTTATTATAATTATTATTTTAAGGACAATAAATCACATGAAACTAGTAACATAATATGTAAAGTACCTGAGTAGAAGAGAAAGAACTATGCATATTTCATATATCACAATACTAAACAACTAGAATCACAAATAAAAATTCACTATCACGTCTTACTGTTTTGTTGGCAAATTGAATGAATAGTGACCAGAGCTTCCTTTTGCGAAAAAGCATTGTCCATTTGATACTTCAGACACTCCAATAATAAGTTCAGGTCAGTCTTCATTTCTAAAGAACAAAAATTTCATTATTTTAAACCAAACATTTCCTTTCAAAATCTAATCATTTAAATTTCACCCTCTAAATACATATCTTTGTATTTGCTTTTTAAATAATATGTATTACTTTTTAAAATCTACGAAGCAGGGGCTTCCCTGGTGGCGCAGTGGTTGAGAATCTGCCTGCCAATGCAGGGGACACGGGTTCGAGCCCTGTTCTGGGAAGATCACACATGCCACGGAGCAGCTAGGCCCGTGAGCCACAACCACTGAGCCTGTGCGTCTGGAGCTTGTGCTCCGCAACAAGAGAGGCCGCGACAGTGAGAGGACAGTGAGAGGCCCGCGCACTGCGGCCCCTGCTCTCCGCAACCAAAGAAAGCCCATGCACAGAAACGAAGACCCAACATAGCCAAAAATAAATAAATAAATAAAAATTTAAAAAAATCTAACAAGCAATAAAGATATGTAAAAGAAAGATGTTCCTTAGATAATATAACTTGAAATGAACTTCTTATAATTATTTGATTTTCCCTTTCCATGAAAAATAGGAAAAGAAAATCCAAATATTATTCTCTTTAATTAAAGCCACATTGGTTTAAATATCTGCCATTTAGAATGAACTGAATGAAAATGAAAATACACCATATTAGGGGCCTCCCTGGTGGCACAGTGGTTAGGAATCCGCCTGCCAATGCAGGGGACACGGGTTCCATCCCTGGCTCAGGAAGATCCCACATGCCACGAAGCAACGAAGCCCGTGTGCCACAACTACTGAGCCTGCTCTCCAGAGCCTGCAAGCCACAATTCCTGAAGCCTGGGCGCCTAGAGCCCATGCTCTGCAACAAGAGAAGCCACTGCAATGAGAAGCCCACACACCACAACAAAGTGTAGCCCCCACTCGCTGCAACTAGAGAAAGCCCATGCACAGCAACAAAGACCCAACGCAGCCAAAAATAAACACGATAAATAAATTTTAAAAATACCTTTAAAATAAAAATAGTGTTTTCTGAAGTGAAGATAAGCCACAAATGGAGAAAATACTTGTAAAGCACATATCTGATAAAAAAACATATCCAGAAAACATATAGGCCTTTCAAAACTCAATAACGAGAGCAAACCACCCAATACAACAATGAGCAAAAGATTTGAACAGACAAAAAAGATACACAGATAGCAAATAAGCAAATGAAAAGCTGCTCAACATCATTAATCATTAGGAAAATGAAAATTAAAACCATAAGGAGACATTATTACATGCCCACTAGAATGACTAAAATTTAAAAGACTGACCACAACATATTTTGACAAGGATACAAAGGAACTATAACTCTCATATACTGCTGGTGGACACATAAAATAGTACAACCACTTTGAAAGTTTAGCAGTTTCATAAATTGTTAAACACACACCTAAAATGTGATGCAGTCATTCTCCTCCTAAGTACTTACTCAAAGTAAAAGGAGATATATGTACATACAAAGACTTGTACACAGATGTTCATGGTGACATTATATGTAATAACCAAAAATTGTAAACAACTGAAATGTCCATCAGCAGATGAATGGATAAAGAAGTTGTGGTATAACCATACAATGGAATACTATTTAGCGATAAAAAGGAATTAACTATTCACACATACAACCATATGGATAAATCTCAAAATACTTATGCTGAGTGAAATAAACTGCACACAAAAAAGAGTATACGGGGGCTTCCCTGGTGGCGCAGTGGTTGAGAGTCCGCCTGCCGATGCAGGGGACACGGGTTCATGCCCCGGTCTGGGAAGATCCCACATGCCGCGGAGCGGCTGGGCCCGTGAGCCATGGCCGCTGAGCCTGAGTGTCTGGAGCCTGTGCTCCACAACGGGAGAGGCCACAACAGTGAGGCCCGCATACCACAAAAAAAAAAAAAAAAAAAAAAAAAAGAGTATACGATAGTATACTGTACAATTCCATATATTGAAAAAACACAAACTAGTCTACAGTAATGGAAGGCACATCAGTGGTTGCTTGGGGAAAGGAGGTCCAGGAAGGGACAGAAGGGAGGTATTACAAAGGGACATGAGGCTATGTTCACTATACTGATTGTGCTGATGTTTACACAATGCTGGGTATATACACATGTTAAAATTTATCAAAATACAAAGTTTAAATATTTATTTACAACTAAAAGGAAACAATAGACAATCATTTTCCTATAAAATTATTTACAATAGCCTTTAAACAATTTCTTCTCTTGGTTTTAAGGATTTAAATAAAATTGTACATAGATTTTGACATAATGCTTGAATTAATATTTAAAGTTTTCAAAGATATAGGATGAAGGGAGGAAAAATATATAGAGAAGCACACTAAAAAAAACCAACTAAGATCTATTGTGAATCAATTAGTCTTCCTCTTGATAGAAATTCAACTGACAATTTGGTTCAATGAAATAATTCATGACTCAATTTGTTAGTAAAATATCATAGTACAAAGGTTATCACTGAGTTGTCTTGGAGTAACTGCAAACTTTTATTGACCATGTTCTACATTAATAGAAACCATAAGGTTAGTGCAACTGTATAGATATCAATAAGCCATTCATCATCAATAACATGCCAAAGAGGATTTTTGATGGGGCATGGTGATTTTCAATTCTAGGCACAGAAACTTTTTATGTACTTTTAATTCCTTCTGTACTTCTTTTTCATACTTTAATATTTCCTATCATAATCCCTCCCTTCCCAGGCAAAGCACCTACTGATATCTACAACTGGGTTTTTATCTTCTCCAGGCTATGCAAGCTAGCTCCTTCAATAATTCCTGAAGAAAATAAACAAGCAAACAAAAACTGAAGTGTTTACAATACCAAAACCACAAGCAATAAAAGAAAATTCAATAAATTGGACTTAAATCTTGAAAATTTCTGAGCTTCAAAAGGTATCATTAAGAATGTAAAAGGGGCTTCTTCCTTGGTGGCGCAGTGGTTGAGAGTCCGCCTGCCGATGCAGGGGACGCAGGTTCGTGCCCCGGTCCGGGAGGATCCCACGTGCCGCGGAGCGGCTGGGCCCGTGAGCCATGGCCACTGGGCCTGCACGTCCGGAGCCTGTGCTCCACAACGGGAGAGGCCACAGCAGTGAGAAGCCCGCGTACAGCAAAAAAAAAAGAGAATGTAAAAAGACAACTCACAGACTGAAAGAAAATATCTGCAAACCAGATATATCCAATAAGGGGCTCATGTTCAGAATACATAAGGAACTCCTCAAACTCAACAGTAAAAGACAACCCAATTAAAAAGCATGCAAAGGATTTAAATAGACATTTCTCCAAAGAACATATACAAATGGTCAATAAGTATATGAAAAGATGCTCAATATCATTAGTTCTTAGGGAAGTGCAAACTAAAGCCACAATTAGATACCACTTCACATCCACTAGGATGGCTATAATCAAAAACAGTCTAACATTCTGACCAAGGATTTGGAGAAACTGGAACCCTTATACATTGCTGTGGGAATGTAAAATGATACAGCTGCTTTGATAAACAGTCTAGCAGTTACTCAAAAGGTTAAACATAAATTTACCATAGATTCAGCAATTCCACTCCTGGGTATATACCCAAAAGAAATGAAAACATGTCTACCCCAAAACTTATACATGGATATTCATAGCAGCACTATTCATAATAGCCAAACAGTGGAGACCCAAATGTCCATCAACTCTTGAATGGACAAATAAAATATGATACATCCATTCAATGGAATCATCCCATAAAAAAGAGGAATGAAGATACTAAGACAACATGGATGATCCTTGAAAACATGCTAAGTGAAAGAAGCTAGTCAAAAAGGCCCACATATTATATGATTCCATTTATATAAAATGTCCTGAATAGGCAAATTTAGAGACATAAAACAGATTAGTGGTTGTCTAGGGTTAACAGGGGTGTGTGTGTGAGGGGGTGACTGCTAAAGGGTACAGGTTTCTTTGAGGGTGATGAAAATGTTCTAAAATTGATTGTGGTGATGGTTGTACAACACTGTGAATATATGAAAATAAGTGAACTGTATATTTTAAATGAGTAAATTACATGGTATATCAATTACATCTTAATAAATTTATAGGTATACATATATATATATTTTTTTAAATTACTGGTATGCTCTGCAGTTGACCTAATGACTGAAGTGGCCCTAATCACAGTTCTTTTGGGTGATTGATATGGATGCTGGGAAAAAGACAGTCTCTCTCCTTTGCAAGTCTCAAACTGTATGCAAATTTGGCTATTCACTGGACCCTTGTCATTAGTCAGAACAGCTGATATTTTCAATTCCATTATTTCATTTTCTGAATATTACTCCTAATTCTCTCAACTGGCTTACTTCCTTATTCTTACATTTACTCCTTGACCCCTATGATCTCCACTTCCTTTACTCATGTTCTCAGAGACTTGGTTTCATTTCCTTCCCTCTTCATCCCAGATCCCATGATTCATGACCTCAACCATTATCTTGCTAGGATTCCTTTGACCCCTTCTCCTTCTACCAAACATGTTTTATAATCCTAATTGTGACTCAAAACAGTTTCTTTTCTCTGCTCTTTCAGCTCAAATTTGGGCACTGCTAAAAGGAAAAACAAAATTAAGCAGTTATGCCATTGCAAATATTTGGTACGCCTTCCAGGTTACACCCCCCAACTCTACTCAGCAATCCCATCCATGGTCAGCTCCATCTCCAATTCCCTTCTGTTGTTTCTCCCATTTTCCTCAATGGCTACTCCAAATCTTCAGCTCTCTTCAAACCTCATCTCTTTCTCTTCCACTTCATGTTTTAATTTCAGGCCCCCCAGAAGTAGACCATGAAACAAAAGTTTGAGTGCAAGTACTTTTTTGAAAAGATGAAACAGAAAGGGAAGGTAGATACAAACAACCCCACCAAGAAACTCTGGGAGCTAGGGTAGAGCCATGTGTCTCAGAGTCATCCCAGTCGAAGTGTGAAGAGTATTTATCTGTCAGCCCCCGTCAGTTGTTTAGGGCTGATTCCAGAGAATAAGCCATTAATTATTTGTTATCTCTGGCTCTGCCTTGCTCTCTGGGCAAAGCAGGTTATAAATGCTATAATAAACTCTCAGTCAAAAAGACACAGATGTTAGGCTTCACAGAATTCCCAGAACACTTTCCACAACACAGAATTCCTACAAAAATATCTGCAGCCACACCCATTCTTAACTCTTCCTCTACAATATCACACCAGGATCCAGCTCCCATCCTGTTCATGGTTAACACATTCACCTGCATTTTGGGATCCTGCAGTGACTACAACTACAGTTGGCCCATGAACAACACGGGGATTAAGGGCACCGACCCTCCACTCAGTTGAAAACCCACATATAATTTTGTAATCCGCCCTCCACATTTGTGGTTCCACATCCTCATATTCAACCAACCTCAGATCATGTAGTACTATCAAAAAAAAATCTGAATATAAGTGGACCCACACAGTTCAAACCCATGTTTTTCAAGGTTCAACTGTACTATAGTTTTTTTCTTGCCCAGAATGTTTCCCTCTTCCTTCTTGTGGTTCCTTCGGAGAACACTTCCTCACAACTCTGAGTTTCCCAGTTGTATGAACTGATAGGTTTCCTTTTTTTTCTTGAACTAGTTTGAGTTGTATTTCTCTCGCATACAACTCAAAAGGCGCCATTACAGGCCTATGACCTTCTTTAAAATATATTCATTTAACAAATCTTTATTGAATGTCTACTATGCATCCACTCTGTATCAGATAGGGATTCTGATTCCAAGGAACTCACAATCTGGTGATAGAGACAGAAGAGGATGTAAGTAATTCCCATAGTGTGATAAATGATCTGAGAGGAGCATCTCCAGCAATTATCCCGTCTTTCCAGTTTCTTCAATTTCCCCCTCTCCATAATCTCCATTCCCTCTTCACATATACTCTTATCTCTATACCTCTTATAAGACTCCTTAACATTACATTCTCTCTCTAGTTAATGCCATATATCTTCAGACAAGCTTTCAAGAAGAGTAAGCTATTCATATTGTCTCCAGACTATTTCCCACCCAGACCTCAATATACTGCAATCTGGCTGAAATCTATTAAATTTACTATTAATAAAACAAAAGACCTCCTAAATGAAAAATCCAGTGGATACTTCAGTCTTCATCTGTGATATTTAACACTGAAGCTCTTGGGTAATCTTTCTCAAAGCATTCTCCTAAGGCTGATTTCCAAAATACCACATTCCTGACCGTTCTGAAATGTTTTTCTCAGTCTTTTTTTGAGGGTCCTCTTCCTCAGCCAAACCCTGATGCGATGGGGTCCATTAGGGAATACTATTTCCCATCCTTTTCTATTTTAATATTTCCTCTCTGGTTAACCTTCTTTATGCCCATGAATTAAATTTCCATTTTTCTGAGGACAGCTCTGAAATTTGATGGTGGTCCTCTCAGGTTTCCACTGTTCTTATATATACCTCCATTAAATCAGCTATCATATGGTATTCTAATTATCAACATGCCATCTCCCATTAGAATGTCAGTTTCCTGAAGTCAGTGTGACAGGCACAGAGTAGATGCTTAATAAATATTCATGTAAATTGCTGAATAATTCTTTCATTTCCTGGAGCCTGTCAGATAATCTGCAGTATATCCCACAAATACACTATAAAACAAATTCCAGATATATGATCCATAAATTTCTCACCTTGTATTTTCTTCGTGTCCTCACTTTCCATGCTTGTCTGCATTCTTTTACCTTATATTTTATCTATAAGATAAAGGTATATTCTCAATTTAAATCAATTTTGAGAATTCCAGAATTATATATGTAAAGGGGTAGGAAAAGAATAGTTTTCTCAAACCAGAAGAGCAAAGATTGAATCTGAAACTTATCAGGTGTGTGGTATTAGGTATGCTTAAGTTCTCTGAGGCTCAGTTTTCTCATCTGTAAAATATAAATTTCCAACTTCATAGAGTTGTTACAAGAATTAAATTTGAAAACATACATAAATGCACCTCACACTCTTAAGTACTACAGGCATTCAACACATTTTATTAAACAAACACATGAATGATTGGTTGACTGAATCTAGCTGCTCCACTTCTGGTTCTCCTTCCTTATTTTCTTTTCTGTAAATTTTTATCCCATCATTTCAGATTGGACACTCCTCCATGAATCAGAGGTTTAAAACACAAATATGCACACACTCTTTAGATGTGCATTTCTCTTCACAAGCTTAGCTTAATACTAAAATTTTTTCTAACAACTCATGGTTATTTACAAGCTTAAACCTCTGTTTATATTCATTAGATGAATTTAAAAAATAACTGGCAACCCTAATATGGCCTCTCACATTCTTTAAAATGCTAAACTGATTTTTTAGAAAAATACATCAGAGTCCAATTAATTTCTTAGAGCAATAAATCAGGACTCACAGAACTCTAAAATTCTTATTTACTAAAGCATTGGGTGGTTAAAAAGAGATAGTTAATTATCCTCTCTACCTTTCATTTTAACTCTCAAACTGAAAATTCCCAAACAAAAAAATTAATGATAGGGCTTCCCTGTTGGCGCAGTGGTTGAGAGTCCGCCTGCCGATGCAGGGGACGCGGGTTCATGCCCCGGTCTGGGAAGATCCCATATGCCGCGGAGCGGCTGGGCCCGTGAGCCATGGCCGCTGAGCCTGCGCGTCCGGAGCCTGTGCTCCGCAACGGGAGAGCCCACAACAGTGAGAGGCCCGCGTACCGCAAAAAAAAAAAAAAAAAAAAAAAAATTAATGATAAATATGAGAATCTTTTATAAAGTAATATACAAATATTTACTAGTTTTGTCATTTTTTAACCTAAATATTCCATTTAAAAAGGAATGGGTAGGTACATCACAGTATATCCACAGGATAGGATATTGTTACAAGAATATTGACATTTACTTGAAATGTTTGACAGTATGGCAAAAAGCTTATGTTGCAATGTAATCAAAAGAGCAATACTCAAAAGTTTCTCTACAGTATGACCCCAATTATGAAGAGGCAAACATAAAATAAAACTAGATGGAAAAGAGCAACATATTAACACTTGTCTTTGGCTGGTGGTGTTTTATTTCACTGTTTTTCATTTTTCACAAGTTTTATAATAGAAGCTTCTAATGTTCAGCAAGCCCAATGATAGGCTCTATAAACCCCTATAAACCTTATAAACACTATCTTTTTAGTCTTTACAACAACCCTGCAAGGGAGCTATAAGGATAAAGATAGATGAGGAGAAAGTAAACAATTTGCTCAAGTTCAAACAGCTAGTAAGTGCCAGAGCTAGAATGGGAACCAAGAAAATCTGAGGCAAGGGCTACACTCTTATCTTATCCTGTTATACTGCCTCCTACATATAATTTAGAGACATATTATAAACAGACATACTATATATAAATGAAAATTTACAGGAAAATTTACATCCTTTTTTAAAGGTTGCATTATCTTTGAGCAAATGGGTTAGGATTTGGAAAAAGACTAAATTAAAAAACAGCCTGTTAAAAAAAAAAGACGTATCACACATGGAGTTTTCTGCTTTGTGAGGGAATTTAAGGACTATTTCCTTAGTTTTAATTAGTCAATCTATTCTGCTTTTTAATATAATTTTCATATTTAAAGAGGGATATAAGTTTTAAATTGAAGCTGACAACACAAACTACCTTCTGTTCCCCTTTGTCTTTCTTATACTGTTTTCTAATAAATGGTTACTTTGCACAGTAAAATAAGATAAAGTTTGCCAAATATCTAGTAGCATTAATACAAGTCATCTATTTACCTGCTACATGCTTAAAAACATCCACAGCAAAGGACAAGTTATAACTTCCAAGAGAGGGATAACTACAAAATTATATTTTAAAGTATAAAATATAGTATAATCCCGAGAACAAAATCATCTGCCCAATAAAGCATATTATTAAGTATTTTCAGTAACTTAGTGAATAGATGCAGACTGCCATGAGCAAGATTTCAGAATTATTTACTGTATTCTCACAGGGGGAAAAAGGAATTTTTTTTCCAGGTAACAGGAAGAAACTATCCTACTTACAGTTTGCACTCAATCAATTCCCCAAAACACTACTGTTAAATTCAAATTTAAGCAAGAAAATGAGCTGAACATTCCTCTTTTACGTGGCCTAGAAAATGTTAACATGAAAAGCTTTTTGAAAACTAAATAGCACCCTCAAAATATCAGAAAGATAAATGACATCTTTCTGTGCATAAGGCTGGCAGGGCTGAAAATCCCACCATATCTGCCACCACTAAGTTGTTGACAGTGGATCCCCAGCTTGGGCTCATACCAAGTGGAAACTTTCCCCTAAAGTAGGAGAGGCAAGGGAGAAACGTCCAAGATGCAAGTAACGTAATGTAAACTTTCTGTTACAATAGTTTAGATTGAGAAAAAACAGTCGATCAGGTCCAGAAACAGGCTGAGGGCACCAGGAGCCATTTCACTACAACAGCAACACTCCCTGGCCTCAGGAGATTGGAGCAGCCGTTCCGCATTCATCCTCATCACCTCATCCCAGTTTCCACAGGTAACCTAGACATCATTCCCAGGAGAGGAGACTAACTCCACCCTGTTTCGTCAATTTGCGCTCATTAACACCACGGCCTGGCTCACCTAAACAGCTGGAGGAACTCTTTTTGAAGAGCATAGGTGGTCACTCGGGCCCTTCCCTCCTAGACCAGGGATCTCCAACTCCTGCAGGGACTGGGCCGCTGGTTAGCGACCCGAGGCCGGCTCCACCACAGGCGATTCACCAGCAGGGCAGCGAGTGGGTCTGAAAGTCAGTCCCGTTAACGTGCTCTCCCCCTCAGGTGATGCGGAACACAGGGTCCCACCCCCGATCTGAGAAACAACTGCCCCAGCAGTGCCCACCCTCTTCATACATCAGAACCACCTGGGGAAGCGCCCGAGGATTCTGAAGTACAATCAGCCAGGCTCTAGCCGCCTAAGTGGTACGTGACGATTCTCTTTTTCCCTGTGCGGGCCTCAGCCCGGGGCGACCCATCCCGCCTCATCACCCCATCCCCTCATGTGGGTCGGTTAAGAAGGTTAGAGCGGGGCGTTCTGCATCCCAGACCTTCCACAGGAGGCGACGGGCGGGTTCCGAGGCGGGTCTGAGGCAGGACCCGAACGCGCAGGGAGTGGAGGCCGTGGCCTTTGCCCTTAAGTCGCAGCGCCCTGGGATTCGCCCTTTCTCCCTTGCTTCCGCCTAGCACGACGCCGACCTACTTTCCCGCCGAGAAGACCGGGCTCACTTCGGTGGGGCGGGACTTCCGGCCGCCCCGCCCCCACGCGGAGTTTCGCTGGCCGCTTCTCGCCCAAATTCCAAAGGGCAGCGGATAGCAAGTGTGCGCCTGTTTAAGTAGTGGAAAGTCACAATATGAAGGGGAAATCCTCTAATCTCACTGCTCCCTGTGTAAAGGGCTTTCTTTGCTCAGAGAGGCGTTCGCCCGAAGGAGTTAGGAGAACGGGCTCTGGGATCTCTGAGGCCGGCGTCGTGGCCTCGGGTAGGTGTGCGCAGGCGTGGGGAGGAAGCCGTCTGAGCCCCAAGCGCTGCCATCATTAGTCTTTTCCAACCTTCCCTCCCCTTTACATCCTGTTCTTGTTTTCTGATGAAACTATACATCTGAAATATTTGTCTTATTTAAATTGTATTTTAATTTTTTTTTTTTTTTTTTTTTTAGCGGTGCGCTGGCCTCTCACTGCTATGGCCTCCAGTTGCGGAGCACAGGCTCCGCGGCCATGGCTCACGGGCCTAGGCGCTCCGCGGCATGTGAGATCTCCCCGAACCGGGGCACGAACCCGTGTCCCCTGCATTGGCAGGCGGACTCGCAACCACTGCGCCACCAGGGAAGCCCTAAAAATTTTTTTTTTAATTTATTTTTATTTTGGCCGTGTGCGGGCTCTCTCTAGTTGTGGCTACTCTTCGTTGCGGTGCGTGGGCTTTTCACTGCAGTGGCTTCTCTTGTTGCAGAGAGCGGGCTGTAGGCACACAGGCTTCAGTAGTGGCACACGGGTTCAGTAGTTGTGGCTTGCGGGCTCTAGAGCGCAGGCTCAGTAGCTTGTGGCACACGGGCCTAGTTGCCCTGCAGCATGTGGGATCTTCCTGGACCAGGGCTCGAACCCGTGTCCCCTTAATTGGCAGGTGGATTCTTAACCACTGCGCCACCAGGGAAGCCCCTTTTATTTTTTTTAAACATCTTTATTGGAGTATAATTGCTTTACAATGTTGTTAGCTGCTGCTGTAAAACAAAGTGAATCAGCTACATGTATACATATATCCCCATATCCCCTCCTCCCTCTTGCATCTCCCACCCTCCCTATCCCATCCCTTTAGGTGGACACAAAGCACCAGCTGATCTCCCTGTACTATGCAGCTGCTTCCCACTGGCTATTTTACATTTGGTATTGTATATATGTCTATGCCACTCTCACTTCCTCCCAGCTTACCCTTCCCTCTCCCCGTGTCAAGTCCATTCTCTACGTCTGCGTCTTTATTCCTGTCCTGCCCCTAGGTTCTTCAGAACCTTTTTTTTTTTAAGGTTCCATATTTATGTGTTAGCATACAGTGTTTCTCTTTCTGACTTACTTTACTCTGTATGACAGTCTCTAGGTCCATCCACCTCACTACAAATAACAATTAAATTTCTTTTACGGCTGAGTAATATTTCATTGTATATATGTGCCACATCTTTATCCATTCATCTGTCGATGGACGCTTAGGTTGCTTCCATGTCCCGGGAGAAGCCCCTTTTAAATTGTATTTTAACAAACAGTGATGGTATTAAGATGTCCACAGCTAAAATCTGCACGTGCCTTAAATTCATTATTTAAGATTATAAGAAAAAAATATTTTAAGTTATTTCTAATGTAACACAGGAGCTTTTTAAAAATTTTTTAAGTTTATTTTTGGCTGCATTGGGTCTTCGTTGCTGCATGTGGGCTTTTCTCTAGTTGTGGTGAGCAGGGGCTACTCTTCGTTGCGGTGTGCGGGCTGTGCAGGCTTCTCATTGCGGTGGCTTCTCTTGTTGAGGAGCACAGGCTCTAGGCGCGTGGGCTTCAGCAGTTGTGGCACACGGGCTCAGTAGTTGTCGCTCACAAGCTCTAGAGTGCAGGCTCAGTAGTTGTGGCACACGGGCTTAGTTGCTCCACGGCATGTGGGATCTTCCCGGACCAGGGATCAAACCCATGTCCCCTGCATTGGCAGACGGATTCTTATCCACTGCACCACCAGGGAAGTCCATACAAGACATTTCTATGATAAGTAACTTTGAAATAGCAAGTCAGAAATAATGAACTCAGTTAGAAATGGATAGCTTTTATTCTCTGAGAAAACTGTTTCCTTCCTCCCTCCACCTCAGCTCCCAAAGAACAAGACTACATTATTACAAATGAGAAAAATATTTATTAAGGAAACAACAGTTCTCCCTTAGCAGAACTTTACAGACTAGAGCACAACCTGAAGGCAATTACAGTTTCAATCGTTAACACACTATAGGGTACTTATTCTACAACTGGAAAGTTGCTGAAGTTTGTGACATGCCACTATAAATGTAAGTATTATTAAAAATTATAAATTGTTTGGTGATTACTTTGATAACCTCTTGAGCAGCAGCTCCTGCAAGGAAAAAGGAGAAAAGCAAATCTTAGAAAAAGGTAAATTTCAAGAGTTCTATAAAAATATTCAATTCTGTAAAGAAAACCTTTCTTTTCCAAAACCAAAGATATTTAAAAGTAATCCAAAACAGACATAACTTACTGAGTCATATCAAAACAAAGGACTACAATTTTTCATAACTATGTTATTAAAGGAAATAAAAATTTTGTTCTATACATTCACACCCTGGGATATTATGCCATAGTTTAAAAGAAAGAAGTATTTTTAATTATGGTGGTTTTAAAAGACTGGCAAAACATATTAAGCAAGAAAAAGTCAAAACAGTAGTATGGATGACTGCACTTTTTTTAAAGGCTAAATATAAGCAGAAAGGATTCTCAAAGGATACCCTCTGTTGCATTTGAATTTTACCCTGTGCATGTTTTATAATAAAAAGGGGGTAAAGGGGCTTCCCTGGTGGTGCAGTGGTTAAGAATCTGCCTGCCAATGCAGGGGACACGGGTTCGAGCCCTGGTCCGGGAAGATCTCACATGCCGCGGAGCAACTAAGCCCATGCGCCACAACTACTGAGCCTGCGCTCCAGAGCCCACGAGCCACACTCCTGAAGCCCAGGCGCATAAAGCCCGTGCTCTGCAACAGGAGAAGCCACCACAATGAGAAGCCTGCACACTGCAACTAGACAAAGCCCGCATGCAGCAACAGACCCAATGCAGCCAAAAATAAATAAATAAAATAAATAAATTGTTTTTAAAAGGGAGAGTAAAGGAATATCTGTAATTTGGAAAGGATCTATATTAGATACCCAGACTGCTATACTCAGTAACAGTCTGAGTATATAGTAACAGTAACAAGTTTTAAAGTTACTATTCAAAACAAAACAACAGAAAAAAAAAACTACCAAGAAAACAATTTTTCATCTTTTATAATTTGAAGCTTCTGCTTTCACATTCACTGATTCAATAAAATTTGAGACTCTACTGTGTACCAGATACTGTCCTAGGCACTAGGGATACAGCAGGGAACAAAAGACAAAAATCCTTATCCTCATGGATCTTACTTTTCAGTAGTGAAGGAGAGAGAATTTTCAAATAAGTAAAATGTCAAGTGACTAAGTGGTAAGGAGAAAAAGCAAGGAAGGGGGATATGATGCAAGAGGAGGGACTATTTTAAATCAGGGAATCAGGGATGGCCTCACAGGGAAGATAATATTTAAACAAACACATGAAATAAATGACTTGTGCAGAATGATTATAGAATGCACATGTTATAGACCGAATGCATGTCCCCCAAAATTCATATGTTAAAGCCTTAACCCCCAATGTTATCATATTTGGAGACGGAGTTGGAGTCTTTGGGAGGTAATTAGGTAATTGAGGTCATGGGGGTGGGGCCCTCATCATGGGATCAGTATACTTCTAAGAGACACCAGAGAGCCTCCTCCTCACCTTCCTGCACAAAGAAGAGGTTATAGCACACAGCAAGATGGTGACTGCCTACAAGCCACGAAGAGAAGCCTCACCAGCAACAAACTATGCTGGCCCTGACCTCAAACTTCCAGGCTCCAAGGAGTTTTATTTAAGAGACGGTATTGTTGAGTTGGATCCTGAAGAACAAGTAGATTTTAGACATGCAGGGAACAGGGAGACTTAAGGCAAATGGGCCCAGAGTGGGGTAAAGATTCAAGGAGCGGGAAATCAAAGGGCATGTCTAGGGGAAAAGCAAGTAACTTGAAAAAACCAAGGCCAGAAAGGCTGGGTAAAACCAGAACACAGAATGTTTTAAATGTCAAATGAAAGACTCTGGATTTATTTTCCGAGGACTACTGTAGTGTGTATGTTGTGTACTGCCAGGTCAGAGGGTTAGTTAAGTGAGAGACACAATCAGAGCTATGCTTTAGAAAGATTAATTACTCTTCAGGAGTTTAAAATGGATAGCAGTGGGACAGATGGAAAGCAGGGAGACCAGTTTGGGGGCTACAAAAATAATCTAAACTCAATATTAACATTGTGCTTCACTGACCTCCCTAGTTAAAACAGCTGGGAAAACAAAACTTCGTAACTATACTATATAACAACAGGTGACAGTCTTCTCATCTCTGGAACTCACCCCCTAAGAATGCAGCAATGGTGTGTGGTTCAGCAGCTCCGTATCGGCAACTACAGGAAAGGATGGAGACATGAACATAGATTAGCCTTATGACAGGACAGTATTGTCTCTTGTATTCCCTAAAAAAATACTCACAATTCATGGACATAATCATCTTTCACCATTATGGATAATCCATATTCCTGAAGGAAGCCAGTGAGACAAGACTTCAACTTGCCTATATCTTCTTCAACTTGATAGTTAGATACCCCTAAAATATATATATGCAAATAAATTTTCATTAAATATGTGACTCAAAATTATTGGCTATCTCCTTTATTTAATCCAATTTTAGGTATTCTAGTCAAAACATTAAGGTGTAAAACTGAAATAAGAACAAAAATAATGGAAAGTATGAGACTAATATTTGTAACTCTCACAAACCTATAACAAAGAAACCATTCAAAATCTATTAAAAATTTGAGTTTGACAAATCTGCTTTGTTCAGTGCTCCTTACCCAGTATCTAGAAGAGTATCTGACACGTAGTGGTGCTCAATAATTATTTGATAGAACTGAATGAATGAGAAAGTTATAAAACTATAGCATTTATTACCCATTTCCAGAGATTAAATGACACATATAAAACTATGATAATAGGTAACACTTATGGAGCATTAATAGTTGCTGGACATTGTTCTAAACACTATCTAAAATATTAATTCATTTAATCCTTACAGCAACCCTATGAAGTAGGCACTATTATTATCTTCATTTTACAGATAAGGAAATTGAGGCACAAACAGATTAAGTTATTTGCCTGAGTTACTTAGTTCATAAGTAGCAAAACTGCGGTATGTGCCCAGGCAGTTCTTAATGATTAAACTATGATGTCTCCAAAGGTAAGCTATTATTATTATTACTACTGGAAGGAAAAATGTAATTGCCATAATATCCAGGTATTACTAAACCCCTCTAGTTTATTTTATTTTTTAACCCCTCTAGTTTAAAAACTATCATTGGGACTTCCTGGTGGCACAGTGGTTAAGAATCCACCTGCCAACGCAGGGGACACAGGTTTGAGCCCTGGTCCGGGAAGATCCCACATGCCGCGGAGCAACTAAGCCTGTGCGCCACAACTACTGAGCCTGCGCTCTAGAGCCTGCAGGCCACAACTACTAAGCCCACATGCCACAACTACTGAAGCCTGCACACCTAGAGCCCGTGCTCTACAACAAGAGAAGCCACCACAATGAGAAGCCTGTGCACCGCAATGAAGAGTAGCCCCCATTCACCGCAACTAGAGAAAGCCTGTGTGCAGCAACGAAGACCCAACGCAGCCAAAAAACAAACTAATTAATTTAAAAAAAAAACCTATCATCACTCCTTCTCAAAATAGTAGCACCTACTATTGAGTACTTAAAAAAAGCTAAGCAGTATGTTAAGTGATTTTCAGACATCACATATCTAACCCTTACAATCTAATAGAGTAGTTATTATTATCACCTTTCCATACTGAGAGAACTGAGACTTGGAGGGAAAGAGTGACTCACCCAAGATCAAGAGATAATAAGTGATAGAACTTGGATTTGAACCTAGGTTTAACTCTAAAGCCTGTGCTCTATGTAATAGCTCATCTCCCATGATGGCTCCCCAATGAACACCTCTTCATGCCCTTGTGTGGTCCCCCTTCCGCTCTTAATCTAATGTGACCCTGTGAAGCCAACAGAACATGACATAAGTGATGCTGTGACTTCCAAGGCCAAGTCATAAAAAGCCTTGTACCTTCCACCTGGGTCTTTTGGAATGTTAACTCTGGGGAAGGCAGCCACTAGGTAAGAAATCTAGGACTCCCATGCTAAAAGGAAGCCCCAAGTAGCCATGTGGAGAGAGAGGCCTGACCAGCACCTGCCCACTCCCCCCACAGCAGTTCCGGATATCCCAACTAAAGTGCCACACATGTGAGTGAGCATGTCTTCTTGGATGACTCCAGCCCCAGGCGTCATGCAACTCCATGAGATCCCCTTCCCCCAGTGAGAACTGCCTAACCGAGCCCAGCAAATCCACAAAGTAATGAGACAGAAAAATTGATTGTTTTAAACTACTAAATTTGGGGATGGTTGGTTATGCAAGAGATAACCAAAAATACATTCTAAGCAAACAATACAAATAAAGCAATACATATTTGGTGTTTATTCCTTTTCCTTTTCTGGTAAGCTTGCTCATTAAGATTATAACTCAGTGGGTATACTACATCAGTTGGGGCAACAGGTTTTATGATACACTCAGAATGTGCTGCTATGCAATAATCCTGCACAATTAAAATTATCATCTTAATAAAGATATCCTGGGCAAATGAAGACCTTTGAGCATATGCCAATTCCCCAATTACTACATTAACAGATAACAAAAAATAGATACTGAGCAAAGAAACATCTTCAGAGTTCTGAGCTCAGAAATCACAGGCATACTTCTTGTGGCTTTCTCATTCCACTAAATCAAACTCAGTGTGAGTCTTAGAAGTAAACTGTACAAACTGACAGGAAAAAATTTTATCCTATATGCAATCAACCAACAGTCCCCTGTGTTGAATCAAACACTACTTGCAACTGGTTACACTTAAAAAACAAACGGTATTTCCTCACTGAGACAAACCAGGTATAAATTGTTTACAGTGTGACTTCAAGCATCACTACTGCAAACACCCCAAGAATCCTTTAAGATTTCATTCTATTTAAGTATTTATTTAAGATTTTATTGGGGACTTCCCTGGTGGCGCAGTGGTTAAGAATCCGCCTGCCAGTGCAGGGGTCATGGGTTCGAGCCCTGGTCCGGGAAGATCCCACATGCCGTGGAGCAACTAAGCCCGTGTGCCACAACTACTGAGCTGTGTGCCACAACTACTGAAACCCGCACACCTAGAGCCCGTGCTCTGCAACACAGACAAGCCACCGCAATGAGAAGCCTGCACACCGCAAGCAAAGTAGCCCCCACTTACCGCAACTAGAGAAAGCCTGCGCACAGCAACAAAGACCCAACACAGACAAAAATAAATAATTTAAAAAAAAAAGATTTTATTGGGAATTCCCTGGTGGTCCAGTGGTTAGGACTTGGAGCTTTCACTGCTGTGGCCTGGGTTCAATCCCTGGTCAGGGAACTAAGATCCCACAAGCCATGCTGTGTGGCCAAAAAACAAGATTTTATTGTTATTTGATAATTTGATTGCTATTCTTACCTGGATATCTACCATGTTGTTTATGAAATCTATCAACAGCCCGTAACATTAAGTATAATACTATCTCATTATCTGGATTGTCCATGCTGGAAACTGAAAGGAAAAACATTTCAGTATAATTTGTGTAATTCATGACACAAAAACAAGGACTGAATTTACTATATACTCAAGTTTCAGAATACAAGGCAATTCTATCATAAAATTTAAAAATTTTGTGACAATAAAATAGAAAATGTTAAATAATTATAAAATAAAGGGAGATACATTACTGACATAAAACCCAATGGTCTTATAGACTATTAGCTATGGTCACATAACCTCTACTAAGGTAGTATTATGCTGACTTTAGCTCTTCTACATATCACACAACTTACTCAGTGACCTAAATAGGATTTTATGTATGTATATATTAAGTTTTATATTTGAAATTACGACTTCTTGGACAGGTTTATAGAATAAAATTTAGAGTATAAATATTTACATTATCCTTTATGTTATCACCATACACTCTACTATACATTCTGTTATACACAAAATATTTATATCCTTAGAATTAATTAATAACCTAGCATCAAAAGGTTATTACTTACTAATTTCATCCTTGTTAATTGTATGCAAGCCATATTCTTCAGCTAAGGATCGACATCTCACCAATCGAAGAAATGCAGAATTGCTGCCTGAACACAGAAAAGACATTATGGAAGTAAATGGTTTAGATACATGACTATCCAGATTAAGAACAGGAAATTCTGTGTATCCTCTTTATAGACATGGAAGTATGAAGAAAAGTTTCTAATAGTTAGCAGAGACGGCACCAGAAAACAAGTTATCTTAAATTGATGTCCTTGGCATTACAAACAGTTCGGCACTGACTACATAGGTGATGGCACTTCTCTGAGCCTCAGTTTTCACTTGTAAAATTGAGATATATTGTTTACCTTTGAGCTGTTCTGTGGATCAAAAGTGTAACTGTGTACAGTACATACCAAGCAGAATGCCTGATAGGGCTCAATGAATAGTAGTTTTTATCATTATTATGGACAAGCAGTACTGAAGGAGAGTGTTATACATATTGTGCTCTGAGTATATGTAAGGCTTTAAAAAAAAAAAAAAGCAAAATACTTTGTATTATGGAAATTTTCAAACATATCCCAATAGAGACCAGAATAATAAACTCTCAAATACCCAACACATCCAGCTTTTAATCTGGTATCATATAATCTAGTAGCACAAACACTAATGCATAAACACGGTGTAAGATTAGTAGTGGAACAAAACATTGAAACTAAGCCTAAAAAAACATGTTGAAGAATCTTAAAATGAATCACTTGGATAAATAATTTTAAGGATGGGTAACATACAAAATATGGACTTGCAGAAACTAGGGGTCATAGCTACAGGGAAAAATCCTCAGATGGCATGTAAAACAGATTTTATTACTCTTAAACTAACTCTGAAATTCTCTGGGCCTACTCAGGAGTTATCAAGAAGACCCCAGAAGCCTAGCCACTCTGAAACTAGATGGCAAAATTCTTAATTCTATCACAGTCATTTAACACTGATCAAAGTTAGTATTTAAACCAATACTGTCAATGTACATGTGACTCAAGACTTCACACCAAAGTCATCAGATAAAACTTTCCCAAGTTATTTAAAATGAGTAAGCTGAAAATAATTCTGTATTACTGATATTTTTAAATTGATCTTCATGTCTTTTTAGCATTAGATAAATATGCTCTACCTCTGACCAGTGTTAGAATACCTTCTCCATTTATTATGAGAAAAAAAAAAAAACCTTACCCAATAATTACCTATGTCAATACCACTAAGACCATGGAAAATTTTTAATTTCAACCATTTAAAATTGCTGGGAACATTTCCCATGGCACATTTTTATCAAACAAAATAAGGAAATTAAGTCAAGGTGACTTACAGAGTAATTTTAATTCTTTCTCTGAAATGGACTCTGGTGCCTGTAAAGAGATAAATGCAGATTTTGCTCCAGTATAAAAGCAGATTAACAGAGGGTGCAGTACAAAGCCCATCACTGACAGGCCTTCTCATTAGCAGGCAAGTGAGGACCCCTCTAAAGAAGCTTTGAGCCAGTGCCACACCTTCTCTCTAAGCCTTTTCTGGCTGGAGTTACATGATGCAATCAGGCCTATATGGAGCTGTACTGTCCATCAAAGGCAGTGTGCCCAGCAGCTTACCTGGCCTATAGACTGAAGCAATTTGGCAACATGATTACGCACAGCAGCAGCATCTTTCTTTGCTTTTTCACGGTAACTGGAAAAGAACAACAAAAAGCTACTATTAACGGATATTTAAATTACCAAATTTGGGGACTTCCCTGGTGGCGCAGTGGTTAAGAATCTGCCTGCCAGTGCAGGGTACACGGATTCGAGCCCTGGGCCAGGAAGATCCTACATGCCGCGGAGCAACTAAGGCCATGTGCCACAACTACTGAGCCTGAGCTCTAGAGCCCATGAGCCACAACTACTGAGCCCATGTGCCACAACTACTGAAGCCCGCATGCCTAGAGCCCATGCTCTGCAACAAGAGAAGCCACGGCAATGAGAAGACCGTGCGCCACAACGAAGAGTAGCTCCCACTCGGCACAACTGGAGAAAGCCCATGCACAGCAATAAAGACCCAACACAGCCAAATATAAATAATAAACAATAAATTACCAAATTTAAATATCACCATGAATCAAACAAAAAATGTCTTTCCCTTTCATGAAAAAATACTGATCTGAAAACACATGAAATGTGACAATGCCATGGAAATGCTACCAGCACCTGTTAGTGGTTGGTGATGGATTCTTGGACTGCACTAATAACCTAGGCTCCCTCAATAATTAACAGCACCTAACTTAAAAACTGCCCTCCTAGAGAGATCCATGATCCATGCTTCTCTGACAGAGGACCTAACAAAATATGTTGCAAAAGAACACAATCTCCTTGAAATCAAGTGCAAGGAAAGTTAAATACTTCAAAACTGTCCATCTACAAATTCATGTAAAACTTTTCTTCAAGTCTATTTACATTTTCACCCTCTAGAGATGATCAGTGTTAAGCTGACTACCTCTGATATGAGGTCATAATTCTTTTGTCCTCAACTGACTTTTCCCAAGTTTTAGGCAGTTGAACTTTTAGGCTAGGGCAATAAAGATGTGTTAGAGAATGACTGAGATGAAGAGTACACTCTGTCTAGGGAACAGAGACCTTCTCTGTGTGCCATTATCTGGCCCCTAAAGAAACAAGGCCAGTGGCCCTGGATTCATCAGCAGCATGCCCAAAGTACACAAGGGTAATATCCATTGAGACCTGTCCTTATGACAATCTACCTGGGTTCAGGCTAGTGATACCTGGATAGCAGGCGTCTATCTATAGTCATGAACTTTAAACTATGAAAATTAATGACAAAAAATTCATCGAAACTAAAGACTTCAAAGTTTTAAATTACAGATAAAAGAGAGTATAGGGCCATGGTTAAGAGTACAGAGGTGAGTTTCATAGATTCAAATCTTGGTTTTGCCATTTCCCAGTTGTCAGACCCTGAAAAAATTACCTCTTCTATGTCTTAGTTTTCTCACCTGTAAAAATGGGACAATAATAGTATCTCTCTCATAGGGCTGTTGTGAATATTAAATTAGTTAATACATAGAACAGTTGATATCACAGAGTTAAGTGCTCAAATGTTAGGTTTTATCTTGAAATATGAAAAACAAAATCTGACCCCTCAGGGGGTATGTGGGAACTCTATACTTTCTGCCCAACTTAGCTGTGAACTTAAACTATTCTTAAAAATAAAATATGTATTTTTAAAAATCTGCCCCCTAAGTTTTTTAGCTTATTTTTATAAATTTATTTAATTTATTTATTTTTGGCTGCATTGGGTCTTCGTTGTTGCATGCGGGCTTTCTCTAAGTTGTGGCGAGTGGAGGCTACTCTTCGTTGCGGTGCGCGGGCTTCTCATTGCAGTAGCTTCTCTTGTTGTGGAGCACGGGCTCTGGGCGTGCAGGCTTCCATAGCTGTGGTTCGCAGGCTGTAGAGCACAGGCTCAGTAGTTGTGGTGCACAGGCTTAGTTGCTCTGTGGCATGTGGAATCTTCCCGGACCAGGGATAGAACCTGTGTCCCCGCATTGGCAGGGGGATTCTTAACCACTATGCCACTAGGGAAGTCCCTTATTTTTAAAGTGATAAGATTATAACAGGTTTCCATTTGATTTCTGATTTCTGGTAGGCTGATAAAATATGTTCATCTCTAATATAAACAGATTGATTTTTCTACTACATAGTTTGAGAACAGGTGACTTACACATTTTGCAGTTTTATATATTTGCCTGAATCTGCAATCATATCAGGAATTGTGCCTCGAACAGGTAAATTTCCTTGACCCTCTTTGGCCACAAATTCCTTTAAGGCACGAGCTAAAATCCAAAATGTCGGAGTCTAAAAGAAGCAAAAAAAATTAATATGAAGTGACATCTGAATTTGACCCAAAGGTTAAGGTGGCACTATTTTTACTTTTTTTATTATTGTTACCTGTTTGGTGATATTTATGCAGCGATCATCATTAAATATATCTTCAATACTGCTTGGGATCTAACAAAGGAACATGAAACATTTACTTATACTAAGAATTAATATAAGTTCACTTTTATTTTCACTGCCCACTTTAACTTTCACTGCAATTTTCCAAACAAGTTCAAAAACAAACTTAGACTTTTATTCAGAATCACCACCAGATGGAGATTTGTTGGGGAAACAGCGAATGGAAGAAAGTCCCCTCCTGCCCACTGCTGTTAGCATTAAAGACTGACCTATTCTCTTACATCATAAATAGAGTAAAGAAGGAGCCTAAGTAAGTCTTTTTTTGTGTGTGGTAATGCAGGCCTCCCACCACTGTGGCCTCTCCTGTTGCGGAGCACAGGCTCCGGACGCGCAGGCTCAGCGGCCATGGCTCACGGGCCCAGCCGCTCCGCGGCATGTGGGATCCTCCCGGACCGGGGCACGAACCCGCGTCCCCTGCATCGGCAGGCGGACTCTCAACCACTGCACCACCAGGGAAGCCCAGTAAATCTTTTTATAGTCGTATTTGAAGACAGAACAAAGATAACAGACATTAATACCAAGCTAGATTTGTAGTCCTTCATGTTTTTCCATCTTGTCAAAACTCTGATACCCTTACACCCTAATTAGTGACTGCTGAAAGAGACAACCACTCTGACAAAAACGAGGTAGGTAAATTAAGGACATTTAATGCTAGCAAGAACATCATACATTAAAAAAACTATAGAAATCTTAGGCTTTGATTCTACTGTTGTGTGGAAAAAAGAACTTTCTTACTGGTAATTTCTAACTGCTCTCTCTGCTTCCACTGCCAGTCCCCTACAGTCTTTTGTCCTCACAAGAGCCAGAATAATTTTTTTAGAAATATAAACCAGGTCACTCCATTCCCCTGCTCAAAACACTTTAGTGGCCTGCAGTGCCTTTATGATCAGGCCCTTTCTGCCTCTCCAAACTTAAATCCCTCCCACCTCTTTCCCCCTTGTTTACTTCATTCCAATTACAGTGGCTTTCATACTGATCATTGAACAAATGCCGAGCATCATCCCACTTCTGGGCCTTTGCGCATGTGCTTCCTTGGCCTGAAAAGCTCTTCCTCCAGATCTCTGCATGACACTTCACTTAGGCTTCTGCTTAAACACATTTCTTTGAGAGTCTCCCTGGCCCCTCCTGATCCCAGACCTCCTCTCCATCACGCTCTACCCCTTTGTTTTACTCTAATTTTGTTCACAGCACCTGGTACATTTGTCTGTTTGCTTAGTTCACTGTTCCCCAACCACGAGAACCTTGTTTTTTTTTTTTAATTGGGGTAAATTTTACATTCAGCAAAATGTACGAATCTTAAATGTACAATTCAATGTTTTTTGATAACTATACACAACTTCTAACCATCACCCCAACTGAGACAGAAAATTTTCATCACCCCAGAAAACTGTGTGATTCACAGAGCACACACTCTTTTTCGTTACGCGGGCCTCTCACTGTTGCGGCCTCTCCCGTTGCGGAGCACAGGCTCCGGATGCACAGGCTCAGCAGCCATGGCTCACGGGCCCAGCCGCTCCACGGCATGTGGGATCCTCCCGGACCAGGGCACGAACCTGTGTCCCCTGCATCGGCAGGCGGACTCTCAACCACCGTGCCACCAGGGAAGTCCAGAGCACACATTTTTAATCACTCAGCAACACTACCTCATTGTCTCCAAAAAGTATGTAATGACACCTTGAGTGCTTTCCTAACTTGAAAGGTAGCATTTTTTCCTGTTTTAAATTATAAGAAAATTCTGGGAATTCCCTGGTGGTCCAGTGGTTAGGACTCACACTGCTGAGGGCCCGGGTTCAATCCCTGTCAGGGAACTAAGATCCCACAATCTGTGTGGTGCAGCCAAAAAAAGATTAAAAAAAAAAAAAAAAGATTAAAAAAATTATAAGAAAATTCTAACTTATATTACCAGTTGTATTATTCCAAAGTTCCCCCCAAAACTCACTGGCCAGAATTCAAAAACAAAACAACAGGGCTTCCCTGGTGGCGCAGTGGTTGAGAGTCTGCCTGCTGATGCAGGGGACATGGGTTCCTGCCCCGGTCCGGGAAGATCCCACGTGCCGCGGAGCAGCTGGGCCTGTGAGCCATGACAGCTGAGCCTGCATGTCCAGAGCCTGTGCTCCGCAACAGGAAAGGCCACAACAGTGAGAGGCCCGCGTACCGCAAAAAAAAAAAAAAACAAACAAACAAAAAAAAGGGCATCTAAACTAGTTTATCCTCCAAGTAATTTTTAAGGTATACAATGTCATTAAGAACATCTTCCAATATATCCAAATAATTACTGTCAAAAGCAAAGCAGGGTAAGATTTAACTTTTCAGGCAACACTATTTTGGACCAGCAAAATACCACCTTCATTATATAATTCCTACCCCCAAACACTTATTATTCACAAATCATGTACTTCAAACAATTAATTTATATAAATCACTGTATCAAATTATATGCTGAAGTACTGAGATCCATTTTAACAAGGACAATACAGAATCTTATTAAAAGAATATTCAAGGGCTTCCCTGGTGGCGCAGTGGTTGAGAATCTGCCTGCCAATGCAGGGGACGCGGGTTCGTGCCCCGGTCTGGGAAGATCCCACATGCTGTGGAGCGGCTGGGCCTGTGAGCCATGGCCGCTGAGCCTGCGTGTCCCGAGCCTGTGCTCTGCAATGGGAGAGGCCACAACAGTGAGAGGCCCGCGTACCACACACACAAAAAAGAATATTCAAGCTGTATTACAGATATTAATTTCTAACCAACTCTACAATTTGAGAAATATTAAATTAAATCTAAAATCAACTATTTCACGTATGAGGACTTCAGAAAACACCTTTCATTTGTGAATACCTCAGAAGCTCTTAATACCTGAGTTGTATTTAGTGCTGTGTTCACATTTTTAATAGCTTCTTCAAAATTCTCTTCATCTTCCAGAGCCCCATTTTCATTCTTTAGAATTCCTATTAAAATAGAAATTGATTAGCAAACAACAGCCCTTTTCTTTTTACACTTTCTCTCCCCCCAGCATTATGGAGATAAACTTGTCAGATTCTGAAGGGAGGATTAGATACTAAACCTTAAGAAGAAATATGGCTAATCACTAGTCATTCTTAAAACTACACAAGGAGTGGCTCCTTAACCTCCCAAGGAAAATAAAATAAAAGCTCATGATGGGGGCTTCACTGGTGGTGCAGTGGTTAAGAAACCGCCTGCCAATGCAGGGGACACTGGTTCAAGACCTGGTCCAGGAAGATCCCACATGCCGCAGAGCAACTAAGCCCGTGCGCCAAAACTACTGAGCCTGCGCTCTAGAGCCCACGAGCCACAACTACTGAAGCCCACGCACCTAGAGCCTGTGCTCCTCAACAAGAGAAGCCACCGCAATGAGAAGCCCACGCACCGAAGCGAAGAGTAGCCCCCGCTCGCTGCAAGCAAAGAAAGCCCATGTGCAACAACGAAGACCCAATGCAGCCAAAAATAAATTAAAAAAAAAAAACTCATGATGGCATCATCTGACAAAGGTGTTGACAGAAATCCAATAAACATTAGCTTCAAGCAGTATGCTTTTCAAACTTTATACATTTAATCACATCCCATATTACCTTGTCTAATCAAATCTCTGAAGTCTTCTTTTTCTTTATACGTTTTAGGTATTCGTCCATTTGTCTAAATTGGGTTAAAAAATTTTTTAATCTAGTTGTAAAAACTCAAAATATGGAAATTGAAAGTCCAGTTTCCCCCTATCCATATGAGATTTCATCAGCAAATCTATACCTCGGTGAAATCAGCTGACTTGATAGAAAATAGAAACTGTGGGCCACTTCTCTACATTCATTCCCCACTGCCAGTTTCAGAATGACATCTATTCAAATTTCATTTTGTTAATAAAAATGTCAGTATCAAAAGAGAAACTGCTAGATTTAAACTCGCAGTTTAAATCAGCTGCCCTATAACCACAAAAGGAAAAAAAATCAATGTCCCACCCCCTCCAATGAAATTCTTTATAATAAACTCAAAAAATACAGTCACATATGGAATTTCTTTTTTCAAGAAAGGACATACTTCACTATACCACTGTGCTAAATATTTAGCTATGATCACAATCCATGGAGTGTGGCTATGGTCCTAAAAATAAAAGAATCAAAGGAAATATCAGTATTAGTCAACATTAATTAGTTAACATTTATTTTTCACTATACCATATCATTTTCCACAAAGTCAACAAAATTTATTAAATTCAATCATTCAACAATGTTTACATCTCTCAGTATATGTGGAATAATGAATGAAGGAAAATGAACTGGGTTAACAAAAATTGCTTTACAAAGATTTTGAAGGCAGTGTCCAATTTAATTCTAATAAGGCAGGTATATACTATGATTGTCCCCATTTTACCATTAAGAAAACTATCTCAGGGACTGCCACCCAAAAACAAAGCTCAAGTATCTTGATTTCAGATACCAATCCTAGACTAAGGAAAAGGGATCCTTTCTGTGTTTTCTGATGAACCAAATACCTGCATTTAATTTATATGTATATATATATATATACATATATATATATGCCTTAAATTACATGGCCTGTTATAAATATCATTATTTCTATAATGAAATATGCAGTTGCCCTGGTAATTCTCAAACACTAAAAATAAGTATTAAGAGGAGTCAATTTCAACAAACACCACCCCAAATTCAAACTGTTTTAAAAAGTACATCTATTTGTTTAGGAAAGAGCCATGAAGAGGGCTTCTGGGATATGTTAATGTCCAATTTCTTGACCTGGGTGTTGATTTCACAGATATGTTCAATTAATGTACTTTTCTTCAATAAAAAAGTTTTTAAATTTTGGGGAAAGATAGATTTATTTTAAACAAATTAGGTACAACGTTGTTACTATGTGACCTGGATGACAGGACTATGGAGGTTTATAGTATTTCCTCACTTTGTAATTCAAAAACCTTAGGTTAAAAACAAAGTTTTAAGTATACCTATAAATGGAAGGTCACACACACTACCAACCTTTTTTTCCATATGATCCAAATCATAAGACTGAAAATGTTCTCTCAGTTCAGGAAATGGCTTATCCAGTCGTAGATCCTCTAATGCATTATCTGGATGAGATTCTATTACTGTGAAACAAATAATCCCAAAAGATAAACTTACTTCTTTAGCAATACTGCTGGCAGTACATACATTATGGGAACTTAGGAAATCTGTAATTTTTAAATGGGCATAGGGCCCACAGGTTTTTCTCATTGTTTTGTTCATTATTGAGTTAAATTTACATATACGTATAAATTTGTATTTTACTAAATGCACAAGTTTTAAGTGGACTATAGTTTTAATAAAAGTAAAACCAACACTCCTTTAGTGAAGAACTTTCTTGTTATTACAATTGGAAAAGATCAAAATAGGTAAAATTTGTGTTCCAATAGCACCCAACAACCTACCCTTCCTCCGCCTGTGGTCTTCAACAGACAGCATCACCATCTACCTGGACCTCTTCCCTAGAAATGTGATGGTCTTCCCTGACTTCGAGCTTCCTTGGCCCAGTATCAGTCACTCCCCACATCCTGATGTCACTTCATACACAGCTCTCCACATAGGGGAGCATGGGAAAGTGTGTAATTTCAGTGAGTGTTTAGAGCTAGGCTCCATTCTGTCACTTGCTAGCTGTGTGACCTTAGGCAAATAACTTAATCTCTCTATGCCTCAGCATCCTTACCTGTAAAAAACAGATAAAACAGTATCTGCCTTACAAGGATTTTGGAAAGATTAAATGAAATAATCCACATAAAGGCAGGCACACAGCTAGCAATGTTAACCTTCATTACCATCTACCCCCTCTTCCATATCCTTATAACATCTGCCCTCAGTCAGGGGCTCTCTCTCTGTCTCTCTCTTTCCCTCACCTAGACCACTGAAAATCTCCTAAAAGCAACCCTTGTCTCCAATCTTTGCCCCTTCAAATCCATTCATTCCCCACCGGGTTTCAGAGTGACCGGTTTAAAACAAAATGTTTACCTCGTCACTTTCCTACTTACAACTCTTAAATGACCCAGCACCACTGCCAAAAACTTATCCTCAAAAGCCACTCCTTAGCTGCCCAGGCAGATACCATTTTTCAGTGATGCTACCAATGCCAATGACTGTCATTACACTAGCAGAGTACCGGGCTCAGAGCAATGCAGGAGTACTGAACGAAAACTTTATGATGATTTAAGATTAAAATTTTCTAAATAAAGGGACCTGAGCTGATGCAAGCCTGCCTATGGATGAGTTCAGTCTCCTATTAACACTGTTTCCTTGGAACAGTAGTTAGGTAAATGCCTTGCTTGCTGTGTGCAATTACAACTGAACTGGGGAAGCCTAAGGCCTGTGTGAGAATGGAATAGAAAACTGGTGGGGGAAAAGGTGGCATATCTTTTCTGTGTCAGTGTAACCCACATACCTTGGCTCTTACCTGTGACAGACATACATGCCCTATGTAGGTTAGGAGGCAAAAAAAGCTAGGTATTTGCATAGCTGCTGGGCCTCCTAATAAGATGAAGAAGCTGCACCTGTTGTATCTCCTGCTTTGTATCCTTCTATAATGCTAAGTAAAGGAAATACGAAGATTAAAGCCTACTGATTCTGACTGCCACTTTGAATGTGTAACCAGAGTTGAGCTGCTACAAATTTACTCTGTGATTTAAAATTGACTTTCTAAATTGTCAAGTTCCTAAAATTATAGCTAAAGCAACCAACAGGAAGCCCCATAGGTGCAACAACTTTACCTGGATGTTCTTTTATAATGATCCTCATATAACCAACTAGTCCATATGTCCTACAGATCAAAAGAGGGATTTGGGAATTCCAGAGGACATCTGCTAAACGTAGTAATGTACTGTAAAAGAAGGCACAAAAGATAAGAACATAAGCAAATGGAAACATGCCAAATGTGAAAATGCTTTAAAATAAGGCAACTTTCTTACTAAATAATAAATGCAAAGATATATCTATTGCATTTACATAAACAGCATATTTACATAAAGATATGCTGAAAAGCAAGCAATTCCATAAGGTTGCAGTCTCAAAGAAAGTATATCTTTCGGACTAGAGAGATATGAAAACCTAGTCCTTTGTATTAGGGAGAATGCTACTGAAAGACATCTCCTAAACATTTCCGTAATAAAGAAAATATTTATAAAACCTTTGTATACAGTGCCAAGCACTCCCTATAATTAATTCTAACTAGTTTTTTTTTCACTAAAAAAATAACCAATGTTCAATTTAACTGTTCTAAATATGTATTTTTTAAAGTTTCACATCTCAGTATTTTTCCTCTTCCCTATCTTTTTAGTGCTGGAGATCTATAAGCACTTCTAATTAAAGGTTTCTATGGAGTTTAAGAATTTTAAAGACCACAGACTCTGCAGAGAAAACAAAACTATGCAAATCTAATAAGAGATTAAAATAAAAACAAATTAACTTAAAAATTTACCTTTCAGGAAGCTGAGTTGCAACCACAATGGTAAACCTACAGAAAAATGAAGGATCATTGTCTAGAAGGTTTTCTGGACTCTAAATAGGAAAGGGGAAAGAAAATCCAACAATTTGACAATCATATTAAAGATGACAGAAACAGTTAAGCTATTTCAGAACAAGTGAGGTAAATGCTAGACTCCAATGTTAAAATAATTCAACTCTCAACATAAATATACAAAGATTCAAAATTCTAAATTCCTAGGGCTCTGAATTACTAAAAAATTAAATTTCTGATCAGAAATAATAATGTGTGTGTGTGTATATATATATATATATACCTCTTCCACAAAACTCCCAGAGACATCATTATTTAATTCTTGTAAGAATTCCATGGCGGCTTGAGCTCGGTTCTTTTTAAAAACAAAACATTTTACTTGAATTAGAAAAAAATTTGATTAAAATGTAACCCCCTAATTTACAGATCAGGCAAAAACACTGTAAAACCACCCAAATTCCATGCATAGATATGACAACTCTGCTTTTCATAGTGTTTAAACTGGGACTAAACCAGAGTATTACTTAAAACAGAACTAAACCATCATTATTCAGAATTCTTAAATGCTTACATGACTTGCACTCTACTTTCTGATTAGGCAAATGACCAGAAAACCCTGGGGAGCAGGCAGGGAGATTCTGAGTCAAGTTGAGACTTACTCTAACCTCTCACATTTACAGTGCTGCACATGAGAGGTCAGTCATTAAAGAAACAGTCATTTCTATTCAGAATACTATACTAAGTTGACCCATATGGTTTTGTAAGATTTTTAATATGAAATACAAAAATAAGACACATTCTGACTAACTCTTAGTAAAAAAAAATCTTCTTAACCAAAACACTCCAACCTCTGAACATTAACATCACTGAATATTTAGCTTTAATACAGGATACAGTATAAAAACACAAACAGTACTTTTAAGTTCTTAAACTACCAAGCATAAAAAGATTTTCGAGATCAGAAAAAAGTGAGATAATTAGCTTTTTTCTCAGAGGAATAATAAGCTCTTTTAAAGTAAAGCTTTTCAAACAGTCGAAACATAGTGGCATCACTAGATGTTCAAATATAACTATATTCTATAACAAACTGATTTTTTACCTTGCCAATACTGCTTCTCTGAAGGAAAAAACTAAAATAGAATAAAAACAAATTTAATGGTTTCTCTGACTATAAAGGAAAGGTTATTTGTAATACCAGGTGCATTTCATTCATAGTTTAAAACAAACTATATTTTAATTTCAGACTGTAACAGCCTTCCTGGAGGAAGAAAGCTGGATGAAACTTGTAACCAAAGACAGGCTAATAAATCAATGTTTCCCAAAGTATGTACCACAGAACATGAATTTCACAAAATGCTCTGAGAGAAAAGGGTTCCCAGGCTTTAAAAAGTTTGGGAAACACCATGTTATATTCTCTCCTGGAAATTCATAATATACGTAATACGCATGATATTAAAGTCTTACACTAAAGAAATATTTAGATTCATTTGACCCATTTCCCAAACTCATTTGACCATAAAATCCATTTGCCCATTTAACAGCTACTAACCACACTTGGGCAATGCTGCATTGAACAGTCTGCTTTTGCAGGTAACTATAACAGATTTATTCAGGCTTCCTCCCACATATACCCTTGTTGTGCCCCAAGGTCCAGATCTGAGTCTGCTGATCAGAGTCAGGGTACCCTTGGAGCACAAGCCCAGCAGCTCCACAAGAGAAAGAAACCTCATTCTTACTATACCCTGTTCTAACCAACCAAGTAAGCAAAGATAAAAGGACTTTTTCTTTATAGATACCAATAAAAGGGTGTTGTGGTAGTGAAACTTGTATTACCACCTAGAGAAAAGATAACAAAGCTCAATATGAACCAAATTCTGATTTCCCTTCTATTTACTCATTGTTGTTGTTTACTGACAAATATAATGAGAGATCCCAGAGTCCAAGTCCCTGAAAAGGCAAGCATGAAATCCAAATTGGGGAATGCTCTGAAAGTCTAAATATGATTATCTTTAAAGAATGGTATACAGGCCATCTTTAAAACAGCATTTTTAGGGCTTCCCTGGTGGTGCAGTGGTTAAGAATCCACCTGCCAATGCAGGGGACACGGGTTTGAGCCCTGGCCCGGGAAGATCCCACATGCTGCAGAGCAACTAAGCCCATGCACCACAACTACTGAGCCTGTGCTCCAGAGCCCGTGTGCCGCAACTAGGGAAGCCCGCACACGTAGAGCCTGTGCTGCACAACAAGAGATGCCACTGCAATGAGAAGCCTGCACCGCAACAAAGAGTAGCCCCTGCTCACCGCAACTAGAGAAAACCTGCGCACAGCAACGAAGACCCAGCACAGCCAAAAAAATAAAATAAATTAAATAAATTTATTAAAAAAACCCAAACAAACAGCATTTTTACAGACAGTGTAGTGTAGAAAGAGATATACCTGGACTAAGCTTAGAAGACACCACAAACAAAAGGTAGCTTTACTATCTTATAATCCAAAAATACAATTATTGTTAATTATATACTAACATCTAGGAATCAATATAAGGACTCAGGAAGGATCCAGACTTCACAAATAAAGTAATAATGACTACCCTTTTTCATTAATAACAACAATAAAGACAGTAATGATGGGTATCTTTTACTAAAGGCCTATTTGCCAGACACTGTGCTAGCACTTTACCTATATTAACTCACTTCAACCTGGCCATGATCCTAAGCATAGGGACTATTTCCACCTGGAAGTTAAGTCACCCTGATTGAGGAGCTGAAGCTGGGATTTAGGCCTTGCTCTCCCATGACAATGCACTGCCCTCCCTAACATGCAGGTATTTGAAAAGAATAGAACATACTTATTTCCAGCATCTTCTCCGCTGACCTGATTTCCATCAATAATTGTAAATGAACCAACACCTGGGAGACAAAACAGAGTCAGTCAAGAGTATATATTTCTAGCTCAAAACCTTAAAGAAGTAAATTTACAACCACAAAACTGTAATACCTGGTAGTACCAAGTTTTTAAGAATTTCAGTTCCTGTAGCTGTTGCATTTATTAGGCAAACATGAGCAGATTCTAAAGCCTCTTGCCCATGATCACCCCACAACCTACAAAAGAATACACAAATTTAACATTTGTAAAACTTTCATGAAAATACAACTTTAATTGAATCGTGATCTTTGATCTTTAAAGTGTTCTTGTATAGAATAACTGATGTGACAACCATGGCAAATATGTGAGACAGGAACAGCAGGAGGTGTTACAGGGATCATACAGCTGACTAACCTGAGACTCAAACAGGTTGATGTCTGGCACGGTTAAAGGGGGGGGTTAAATCAGAACTAAAATTTTGGTCTTCCAGCTCCTAGTCCATTACTCTTTTCAAGCCAGATAACTTACAGAACAGAAAGTCTTTGTAGTCATTAACATCAGAGAAGAACCTTAGATTTATTTATTTATTACTATTATTCTTTTTTTTGGCTGTGTCACGCGGCATGTGGGCCATGTGGGATCTTGGTTCTCCTCCCAGGGATGGAACCTGTGCCCCCTGCAGTGCAAGTGTGGAATCTTAACCACTGGACTGCCAGGAAAGTCCCGAGAAGTACCTTAGATTTAAAACCTATTATTCTCTATTTCATTTCTCCTTAAGTTATAGGGATCCAGAATATTTAAGATCTTGACATAGGACTTATCACCATGACATCCGCAAGACTGAGAAAAGCTTTACCAAGAAAACTGAATTATCATCTGAAAAGCCTCCACACTGACTTCAATAAGAGTGCTTTAAAATGTAATTCCCAATGAACATTCTAATAGCATGATTAATAAATGCATACATTAACAAACAGAAAGATGTAATAAGGATTAAAAACATGTTATAACCTGAAATATGTTACATCCTGTCACACCAGCATATCATCAACATGGCAAGGTACATGATCAAATAAGCATCATGACAGCTGATCCAACCTGGTTACCTTCGCCCAGAAAGCCTATTAACTAATGTATCTTTTCTTGTCAGTACAGGAACTAGTATGGGGGAGCCCAAATCATTAGAAAAATTTCATAGCCTGGAGGACTGATAGACTTTAAGGTGCCTTCCCTGTCACCTGATCTAAAGCAGATTCCCTCTTTTTATGTAGCCCATATGTCCTCCAGAGCAATCACAACTGTAATTGCCTCATTTGGGGAGATTTTTAAAAATTTATTTATTTTTTAAATTTATTTTTCGCTCTGCTTGGTCTTCATTGCTGTGCCTGGGCTTTCTCTAGTTGCAGCGAGTGGGGGCTACTCTTCCTTGCGGTGCGGTGGCTTCTCTTGTTGAGGAGCATGGGCTCTAGGCGCGCGGGCTTCAGTAGTTGTGGCTCGTGGGCTCCAGAGTGCAGGCTCAGTAGTTGTGGCGCACGGTCTTAGTTACTCCGCAGCATGGGGGATCTTCCCAGACCAGGGATCGAACCCGTGTCCCCTGCATTGGCAGGCAGATTCTTAACCACTGCGCCACCAGGGAAGCCCTCATTTGGTCTTTTATTTGCTGGACACCCATCTCTCCATTCCACTCTAAGCTCCATAAGGGTCCAGACCACTCCATCTGTTCACCACTGGAACCCCAATGCCCGATACAGTGCCCTGCCCAGGATAAGTGATCACTGAATAGCTGTCAAATGCATGGAGAAATAGCCTAGAAGAACCAGACAGACTGGAAATGTCTCTTTTTTCTGTGAAAGTAGGGCACACAGAAGACACCTGACATATTTGGTTGATGGATACCCGGGTAGTTGGAAACTAAGCCTAAAAGAATACTGGTGCATCTCTAGGTAAGGTATTTTAAGAAACGGCCCAAACAAGAAATCAATCCTCTCTATTCTCTTGCTGGCCTAAGGAAAGCAGGGCCTGTTGACTGCTAGCTGGCTGAATAGCTTTGCTTGTAACTGCTTCCCTCTGACACTTCAAAGCCAATAAACAGTTCTCACGATGAAAGGTAAAGTTTGGTCCTTAAATGAACTGGACTGAGCAAAAATTCTTTTTTGTCACAGTTACTTAGTAATCTAAAATATCTTCTCAGCTCTGTCATGTATGGTTACATCTGCATTCAAAACACAAGGACCTCCAAGAATTTACAAGAGAACACAAGTTGGTTACAAGGGCTCTAGAGCCACCTTGCTTCTTGCCCCAGAAGCTCAGGGGCAGATAGTACCAGCTCTGAAAAAGCCAGAAGGACCCGAGTTTACGTCCTGGTTCAAATACATGGGAGACTGGGCAGGTTACCGAACTTCTCTAAGACTCAGTTTCCCCATCTATAAAGCAGAGAGAATATCTACCTTCAAGGTTGCTCTCAGAATTGAGTGCATAAAGCCCCTAACACAGCACTAAGCTGTAGGTATAAATGGGTTCCAGTCCTTAGGGACACACTGTAACTTCTGGCTGGGGGGCTCCAGAAAGAAAGGGGGCCCAACATTTGTGTTACTTCTGCTGCCTTAACACACAGAAGATGATCAATAAATAAGGAATGGGGAGTGTTAGGAGAAAAGGCATGGGAGAGGAAGCAGTCAAGAACCAGCCCGATGGCTTAGACCTGCAGTGTCCATTAAGGTAGCCATTAGCCACATGTGGCTACTGGGCACTAGAAATAAGGCTAGTCCAAACTGAGATGTGCTAGAAGTGTAAAGTGCTGGATTTCAAGGACAGAATGGAAAAAAATGTTAAATAGCTCTAATAACTTTTTATACTGATTATGCGTTTAAATGGTAATACTTTGGATATATTGGGTTAAATAAAATTAACTGCATTATTAAAATTATTTTCACCTGTTTATTTTTCCTCTCTTAATGTGGCTACCAAAATATATATATAACTACACCGGTGGTTTACATGAGACTAGCATTATATTTCTAGTGGACAGCTCCGGCTTAGAACAATGCCTAACACTCGGTGCTGCTCTCTGCGGCCGGGACGGGGTATTCCCGATCCCCTCATTCTGCAAAACGAGAAGCCTGAGCACAGAGAGGTGGGAAGTGGCAGCCGCCCCGCTGACCCGGCTGGCGCTGGGACGGTGCACCTCGACCTGCACACCGCGTGGCGAGCGGGCGGGCGCGCCCCTCGGGGAATGCGAGTCCCGGCCCTCGAGAAGCACCGCCGGCCCTAGGCCGGAACCCTGAGCGCCGGCCGCACGGCCCGGCCCAGCCCGGTGGGAGGCCTGAGGGAGGCCCAACCACGCCGCCCGCTCGCTTAGCCCCGGCCCGAACGCAGAGGAACCCGCTGGCCCGCCCGACTCGGTGAGCCCTGGCTCACCTCAGCTGCCGGTCGTACTTCTGCTCCTTAAGCAGTTTCCCCGGCTGCGCCATGGCCGCGCCCGCCGCGCGAAGGACCGGCGGGCCACTGCCGAAAACGGCCACCACTTCCACAGCGCGCAGGCGTACTAAGCCCCGCTTCGCTGCAGCTGCCTCCTGCGCACTGCCCGCAGGGGGCGCCGCCACTGCACTGCGCACGCGTCGCCTGTACGCCAGGCGTGTGCACCCAAAGCTCAGACTGGGGGCTGGTGATCAGTTCTCCCCAGTGCACCAGCCCCTCTAGTCCGCCAGTCCGAGACTATGTACGCAGTAGCTGTGGGGAACTCGAGCTTTGGAATCAGGCAGATTTAGATTTTAACCACTTACTGGTTGTGAGGTCTGCTCTTTACCGCTAATATCCTCAGTTTGTTCCTCTGTGCAATGGGGATAAATGAGCCTCCTTCACAGAGTTCTATTAGTCTTAAATGAGATTTTGAATACACAGAACAAGACTCACAAAAAATCATGTCTGAATAATAACTTTAATTATTATGATCATTATTATTCACCCATTTCTTCCATCCTGTCATTCAACAAGCTCACACTAGGGTAGGTTTCCAATCACAAAGCTAGGTGCTCCTGGATGCAGATGCAAAGAGGAATAAGTCCGGGGCTCTGTTCTAGGGGAGTTCATTGTCCCAAGACAGGAGAGGGACAGTAAACGAGTACTCACTAGACAATGTGAAGCTGGGGAGCTGAGAGGTGGGCAGAGGAACCCCACCCACTCCCCCTCTCCAGGAATGTTTCATGTGGTGTGGGCAAGGTAGAATGTTTTGTTTTGGGTTTTTTTGCGGTATGTGGGCCTCTCACTGTTGTGACCTCTCCCGTTGCGGAGCACAGGCTCCGGACGCGCAGGCACAGTGGCCATGGCTCACGGGCCCAGCCGCTCAGCGGCATGTGGGGTCTTCCCGGACCGGGGCACGAATCGGTGTCCCCTGCATCGGCAGGCGGACTCTCAACCACTGCGCCACCAGGGAAGCCCCAAGGTAGAAGGTTTTAAGCAGAAGGAACAGCAGGTGTCATCCCTGGGAGGCAGAGAAGGCATGACAGGCTGAGGCACTAAAGTTTTATGTGGTGTGGAGTTAGGTGAAGGGTAGGGAGTGGACAGGGGAAGTTTGAGGGACCGCAGGGGCCAGGTCATGAGGACTGAGAAGAGAACATAAAAGCAAGGTAGAATTTAAAGCCCTCCACTTCCTGAAAAGAAACATCCCTTTGGGGATGGGTGCCAAGGAAGGGGATTACCCCATGAGGAAGGGGGAGAGAGAGGAGACTGGAGGGACATGAGGATTCCTTCCTCTCTATCTCCCAGACTCTACAGGCATCTTCAGGTTAATAATTACCTGAAATAAGGTGAAAATGGGCACAGATCTCCACCCCAACCCACCCTGGAATGGGAAGAGGGGAAGGGGCACAGTTTGACAGTAATGATGCAGCAATGATGGACGTAATTCCCCCTAGGTGCTGTCTCCAGGATCAGGTGGGGGCACACCCACTCATGACTTCCCTGACCCCTACATAGCACCCATGGAACACAACTGATGGGAAACAGAGGCATGAGACTCTCCCAGTTTGTCATGTGCTTATGCTGTCACATGTCCTCCAACTGGACAAGTGAAATATAAGGGATAATAAAATACACCCACAGAATGTGGGAAGGTCAAAAGGCGATTGGTGAGGGTTCAGTGCAATCATGGACTGCATGAATGAAAACATCCCCAAATTTGGCAGAGGGGAGTCATACTGCCTATGAAGAAATATAAGATTTTGAAAAAGGTTTGTGTTGGTGGTGTCCCGTAAAAGATACTTCAGTGTATTATTTTCCTAAAGCGGCTGTAACAAAGTACCACAGACTGGTACAAACTATAGAAATTCATTGTTTCACAGTTCTGAAAGCTGGAAGTCCAAAATTAAAGTGTGCGCAGTATGCTCCCTCTGAAGCTTAAAGGGAAGAATCTGTCCTGGCCTTCCTAGCTTCTGGTGGTTTGCTAGTAATCCTTGGCTTACAGCTGTATGTAGCACTTCAGTCTCTGCCTGCATCATCATAGATATTCTCCCCTCATGTCTCTGTATTTCTTCTCTTCTTATAAGTCACACTGGATCAGGGCCTGCCCTAATGACCTCATCTTAACTTGATTATATCTACCAAAACCATATTTCCAAATAAGATTACATTTGAAGGTCCTGGGGGTTAGTACTTCAAAAACTTTTGGGGGATCTAATTCAACCCATAACAGCATGTAAAGGTGCCTGTGATGGAGACATGGCGGTTGACCAGACACAAACCCTGCCATCTGGGAACTCAGGGCACCTCACAAGTTCTTCCTATTATAGAAGACAGAGAATCAAAGGTATCAGACCAGGAAACAAAGGCTGCATTCATTTAGACCATTGGTTTTCTAAGTGAGGTCCTGGACCAGAAGCATCAATATCACCTGGGAACTTGTTAGAAATGCAAATTCTCAGGCCCCATTCCAGACCCGCTGAAACAGAAACTCTGGAGTGAGGCCTGGGAAACTTTTAAGAAGCCCTCCTGGTGATTCTGATGCATGCTCAAGTTTGAGAACCACCAACCTAGGCCAATCTCCCACTGAACAGGTGGGAAAACTGAGCCCCCAGATCCCTATACTACCCCTGTTTACTGAGTACTCATATGCCAGGCAGGCCCTTGACATGCATCACCATTTTGTGCTCATTGTACTCACCCAATGCAATAGATACTACTGCTTACCCCATTTTATACCCAAGAGGACAGAGACTTGGAGAGGTGAGTAAAATTCCAAATTCTCACAGCTATTAAAAGGTGGCACGGGGATTAGAAACAAACACCCCTACAGATCTAGCCAGACCCAGCTTGGGTTTATTATTTCACCCATACTGGTTGGTCTCAGCTGGAGGAGGCAGGATACTTGGGCTTCCAGGAAGTTTGGGGCTACCTCTGCCCTGGAAGAGGTTATAATCTGTAGGAAACCAGCCAGGAAGAATGAATCACAACCTAGGACACACTCCCAGGCCTTAGCCACTAGCCCTCCCTACCTGACCTTACCTATCCCAGCCCTTCTCATCCTGGTGCTCATTGGCCAGTCTCTTGCCTCTTTCCCCCCCACCTCACCTGAGAAAACTGTGGGTCTGTAATGTTCACAACTGTATCACTCATGCCTGGCTTAGTCCTTCGCATCTAATAAGTCTTCAATAAATGCTTTGAATGAAAGAATAAATTTCTAAAACTATTTCCACCATACCTTCTACATTTTAAAATGCCTTACCCACAATGTGTACCTCATCTTATTTGGTTATACCACTTTCCCAGGGAAATCATCAGACACACACACAAAGATGTATAAATAAGGATGTCTACTGCAGTGCATTTACAATAGTGAAAACTGGAAATAATCTACATACTAGAGCACTGTGCAATTATTAAGTGTCAAGTTCTTCAAGACTGATGACACAGGGAAATGCTTATCATAGGGCATGAAGTGAAAAAAAAAAAAAAAAAACTGGTCACAAAGCTCCACATACAATTCCGAATGTCTTTTAAGTACTACTAATACATATTGAAAAAGCCTGGCAATATGGTCACTACAATGTTAACAGTGGTGATTCTTGGGTGGTAATATGACCAGTGATTTTAATTTTCTTTACTATGCTTTTCTGATTCTCCCAAATTTTCTATTGGCAAATTTTTGCCAAATTTTTCTAGTGGTACCCAATAAATAGGTGCCATTACTGTAACTGGAAAAGGAATGTTTGGTTTAAATGTGCCCAAACAAGCTAAGGAGAAGGGGAAAGAACAGAGGTCTGAGAGTACATACTTGATTCCAGGACTCTCACAGATATCACCTCACCTGACCATCCTATTAGCCCTCTCGATTCTCTATTCCCATCTGATAGATCCGAAAACAAGCTCAGCACTTCCCTGGTGGTGCAGTGGTTGAGAACCCGCCTGCCAATGCAGGGGACATGGGTTTGATCCCTAGTCCGGGAAGATCCCACGTGCCACGGAGCAACTAAGCCCATGCGCCACACACAACTACTGAGCCTGTGCTCTAGAGCCCGCGAGCCACAATTACTGAAGCCCGCGCACCTAGAGCCCATGCTCCACAACAAGAGAAGCCACCACAATGTGAAGCCTGTGCACCCCAATAAAGAGTAGCCCCTGCTCTCCACAGCTAGAGAAAGCCCACGCGAAGCAATGAAGACCAAGTGCAGCCAAAAATAAATAAATTAATTAATTTTTTAAAAAAAACCCAACCCACAATAAGCTGTAATTTTGATCTTAGAGTCTTTAGGTCTTCGGTCTGGCCCGTTAGCCCTGTGCACAACACACAGTGAAGAGCAGGCATGATTCTGCCTATTGGTACAGCACTGGACACTGTTGTCTCAACCAGCGTTCACAGGGATCCCATGAGGTGGTCAGGGCTGGGATGATGCCCTAATCACCTCACTGTTATAGAGAAGAGAGACTTGTAACTTTGAGAGGGGAAGTGAGATCTGGTCAAGGTCGCAATGAATGAGGTGTGGCTGTGCAATCTGCTCCTGCCCTCCTTCCCCAGCCCTTCCTCATAGCTCACACATCCCTACCCTCCCTCTCTGCCAGAAACAGCAAAATCCAGGAGGCCACTGGTGCCAGTGAGACCAAAGAGTAAACTGCAGAGCAGTGAAATCAATTCAGCTTTAAAGGCACGTAATTGAGACAGAAGGTGCCTGAATGGGGCCACAGTCTTTCCCAAGTTGACCTGAGTGGGCTGCAGGGAAACTGGAGCTTCACCTGAGACAGGCAGACTCCACCAGCTCTGCTTACCTACCTGACTTCCCGGTTCTCCAGCACCCAGAGAAAACTGCCAAAGATAGGATATAGGAAGGAAAGAATTGGATCAACTTTTATTTGGTTGTTAAAGAGGCAATACTTTAATTCTTTCAAAAGGAGTAGGCAGTAAAGAGTGTCCCTCCCACCCCCATTCCGCACCCTCCCCCACCCTTCCGGGCTCCCAGTCTCCACTCTGGAGGCAAACACTCTCCCTAGCTTCTCTTAAGTCATTGTAAAGAGAGTCTTGCATATATACACAAATGACAATCAAATTTAAAAATCCACTTCCTCCCCTCTCCTGGTGATTTTAGACATGCTGAATAAGGGGCTCAGCAGCCCTGGGTTTTCATTCTTGCTCAGTTGCTCACTGTACAGCCTAACTCAACTTCTCTGAGCCTTGCTTTCCTCATCTGTAAAGTGGGGTTGCTGTGCGGATGAAACTGGATTGAAAACTAAGTAATTCCAACTTTTTTAGCACTATAAATAAACATGGAAGTGACTTCTGGGTCACAGCGAGGGGGAAGTGGGTCAATGAAGTAGACACATTTGGGCCCATCCCCAGGCCCTGAAAGTGTTGCAACTCCCCCAGGAGGAGAGTGGCTGGCTCTTCTGGGAGATGAACAGAGGCTGCAGTGCTCACTCTGAAGCTAGTCTTTGTCTTCTTGGTTTAAAGATGACATTTCTGGCTTGGAGACCTGGGACCTTGACAAGGTTGCATTCCCTGTCACATGCCAGTCTTGGGGGCCACCCCCTACATGTTTATTATGATGCCCTGCCCCCCTGCCCTAGGGTCAGATTTCTATTAAGGGCCCCTTCCTGCTCTTGGGTCAGGGAGGAGCATCTAGGCAGTGTTGGGAAGTCACTGACGGACCTTGGCCCAGCCAACCAGTGGTCCCTTGATCTCCACAACTCTACTTGGGGACCTGAAGGGTTCAGGGCCTGGGAGAGGGAAACCAAGACAGCCACACAGATATAGGGGAGCCTGGCAGACAAGATGGCAGATTCCTTCACAAGGTCAGCCAACAACAGGGCCTGAAATAGTCTCCTCTGGTAGAGGTCAGACCAGCAGACATTCCACAAATGGCCCTTCAACTCTGGTTGGGTACAAGCCCCTGGGTGGGATCAGTTGTCTGTCCTTCTATCTACTCATCTGTTTGTCTTCCCAAAACTGCCTGCTGTGGCCTAGCCAGAGACAAGCCCTATCCTTGGCATAAGGCCACATCCTCAGATGAGTCGGATTGGGCCGGCTGGAGCCAGTGGATGGAAGACAGAGGACGTCCCAGGTGGAGGGCACAGCAAGGACCAGCCCTTGTGGATGGGAAAATGTTGGGCCAAGGCAGATACTGAGATTGAGTGCAGGGTGGAGGCCCTGAGCTCCCAGCAGGTGTGCCAAAGGTCATGGAGAGGCAAGGAAAGGAGGGACAAACAGCGGGCTGTAGAGGAATAGGCAAAGAGACCCGGACAGAGGAGGGAGCCAGGAAGAGAAGGAAAGGGTAGAGGCAAGGCCTCAGACTTAGTTCCATGGGAAAGCCAGCTAGTGTCTGTGGGTCTGTCTTAATGCCCAGTGGTTAAAGCCCAAACTCCCCACTCCCCCTTTGAGGCTCTGGTTCTGCCTGAGGCCTCCTCCTAGCCCAGGGCTCCCAAATCCCCACAACCACAGGACCCCTTTGCCCCCAGCACCAAGGGGAAGTAGTAAAGAGCACAAGAGCCTAGGAGTGAGACAAACTAAGAGTAAGTCCCTCACTCTCTGGCTAGATGACCTCGGGCAAGTCACTTCACCTCCCTGGGCCTCAGTCTCCTGTTCTGTGAAATAGGGCTAATGGAAGGACCACGCATTGTTGTAGGGAAGCTTAGAGGTTTAGATGACAGGAAGGACCCAAAGCTTGGCCCAGAACCTGCCAGTGTCTGGCAAACAGGGGAAGCTCCAGTTCTGGACACCTGATGGTCAGTGCAATCTGAAGTTTAAAAGGGTCCCAGTCCAAGAGGACTCAGGGCCCAGAGCCCAGGTCTCCGGCAGCGGGATTTACTGCCCAGTGACAAGCCTGGGGAATAGATGGGATGTGGAGAAACAGAGGCCGCCCTCAGCATTGGCCGTTTCTCCTGCCCCAGAGCCTGTACAAGTGCTGGAGGGAAGGAGGGAGAGTGCTCCGGCCAGGGCCAGGGTGGGGATGGGGCTGGGGTTTAGGTCCCCTTGACCGCCCCCCACCCACATCTCGAATCTCAACTCGGGGCTCAAGTGGCCTGAGGGCGGGTGGGCGAGGGCGGGGCAGGGCCGGCCCCTCTCGCCCTGCGGGGCGGTGGGGGGCGGGTCGCCTGGGAACTGCTCCTCCCGCCTGCCGCCGCTTTAAGAGGCTGCTCCGCGGCAGCGAGCGGGGCCGGAGCCGCAGTCCGAGCGAGCAGAACCGAGCCGAGCCAGCAGGTGCACGGCTGCGGGGACGGCAACAGCATGACCGGCCACCACGGCTGGGGCTACGGCCACAACGACGGTAGGCGCAGACCCCGGCCGGCCCCCACCCGCTGGGACTCGCTCCTGACCCTCGCGCCCAGCCGGGTTTGCGGGACCCTCAAGCCCCCTATCCTCTAGGCGGGACCGGGATCCCTCTCCCATCCGTCCCCCAGAACTCGGCCCACCCGCCCGGCCCGAGCCCTGGCTCCCCCCACACCTGGCGCCAAGTCCGCGCTGCACCCCGGCCGGCCCCGCCGCCAGCGAGCCACCCCGCGGCCGAGCGCGTCCAGCCGCCCCCTCCGCGCAGCCCCTGACGGCCCAGCTCGCTCTGACCCGGGCCGGGACACTCACTCATCGCCGGAGTGCGCAGCGGGTGAAGGTAGCCCAGGGCAGCGGGGGGCGGTCCCGGCGGAGCGCTGTGCGCGGTGTCTGTGCGGGGAGCGCGCACGCTTGTGTGCCGGGACCTCCGGCGAGCTGGGCTCCCCGTGGGCAAGGGCGCGGTGTCCTGCGCAGAGACTTTCCCCGTCGAAGCGTCCGAGCTTTCCAGTCGGCAGGTATGTGAAGGAAGGGAGCATCTGGGGGATCACGGATGTGTCTGGGTGTCTGCCTCGGGCAGGTGTTTTAGCACGTCCAGGTGTGAGGCATGAGAGCCCGTAGCCCACAACAGCCTCCTGGTCTGACCGGGAGAATAGCTCCTTGGTCCTGCCTCAGTTTCCTTAAGATGCAGAGGAAGGGGGAAGAGGCAGACGGTGAGAGCCAGAAGGCTTGAATGTGGGACTGGGACAAGTCAGTTCCTTTTGGGCTATTTCTTACCAAACTGGGGTCGGGGTGTGAGATAAGGGTTTCTTGCTTTTCTCGAGATGAACAATGAGGAGCCAAGATCCAGGCTGCCAGGACGAAACCCAGGCAAGGCAGGTGGGGGTGGGGAGAGGGGAAGTGCTGGTGGGAGGAACACCCCTGTCCCACTCATCTGAGGAGAGACAGGCACTCTGTGAGGGTGGGCGGGGGTCCTAGGCTACAAAGTCTGGGGATTTGGAGGTTACAGTGGGCCAGAAGGAGTAGGGAGGTGCTGTGGTGTCTCTGGGACCCCAGGCACACAGGAGAATATTTTGGAGGGGAGAACCACAAATCTGGACATGCAAAAACTAGAAAGAGACTTTCAGAAAAAGGCAGCAGAGATCAGCAGAGATGTAGAGAGGCAGAGAAGAGGCAGGTTGACACGACCCATAGAAGATCCTCTCCCCCCCCCCCCCGCACCTGCTCCCAGCCAGCTTCAGGGTCCTTCCCCCTGACTCCAGCCTTTTTGCTGGTCCTGCCCACCAGCACTGTGTCCAGTGTCCCAATAGGCCTGCCCCATAGCTGGCCACCCTGAAGCTGCTGCCCCTCACCCAGTCCTGGGCCATCGGGTCTAGGTGCGATGAGGGAGGGAAAGACAGAGGATGGAGGTGCCGGCATGCAGCATGCTCACAGGACTTCAAAAATAACCCAGTGGGTCTGGGCCATGATTCTGAGTCATCCACTGGGGACACAGCTTTGTCGGCACCTGCTGCTGTTTTCTCAGGAAAACTTAAGAAGCCAAAAACGGGGAGAAGCACCAGCCGGCAATAGCTCTAAAAATAGGCTGCATCTCAGGATGTTCCCCGGGGAGATGCCGAGCCTGTCGGCTGCAGATGGAGTCTCTGGGAGGCAGGTGGTGGGTGCTCGTGGGTGTGCATGCAGGTGTGTGTGCGTGTGTGTATGTGTGTGCACGAGCATGTGTTTTGCTGTAGTCTCTTAGTGCAGACCTGGGTTTGCAACAGGGGATAGCTGTGTGTGAGGGTGCATATGTGTGTGTCAGAGGTAGTTGGCAGGGCTATGTGTTTGTACACATGTGTTACTGGGCCTGACAGCTCTGTGTGCGGTGAGCTCAGGTCACTGTGCATATATGTGCGTGCACGTGAAAATCTCCCCGGATCTGCACATGCCTGGGGAGGGCAGCTGGGGGCAATGCATGCACACACTGTGTATTTATACCAGTGCCCAAGTGTGTGTGTGCACATGCGCGAGTGGCCCTCAGTTCCTTCATCTGTGAAATGGGGATTATGCTCGTTTCTACTTCACAAGGCTGGTATGAGGAGCAAATTCATGTCACAGAGCCAAAGCGAGGTTGATGTGAACTTTTGTTATCATTATCACAAACACCAACTCGAACTTGGCCAAAGTGCAGGAAGAGGCCAGATGCCTGGTAGGGTCAGGTCAGGGAGTTTGGGAGCCCGGGGACCTTGCTAAGCAATACTGCCTGTTGGGGAGGACCCACTACCCCAAACTGCCCCTGAGCCTGTAGCTTTTTTGTGCTCGCTTCCGTGCATTACTTCTCTGGGCCTCCTGTCAGCTCTGGGTGGAGAGTTTTAGTGAGGCCATTTCGCAGACAAGGAAATGGAGGCTGAGAGGGGAAGTGGCAGAGCTAGGATTGGAGCTCCAGACTTCATGGCTCCAAAGCAGGGGCTAATCTCTGAAAGGACAGCATGGAGACCATCCCCTACAGGCGCCCTCAGTCTGCAGCCCAGAGATTCAGGCTGGCCTGAGTCCTTGCCCTCTCCCTGTCTGCAGGCCCCTCACACTGGCACAAGCTGTATCCCATTGCCCAGGGAGACCGCCAGTCACCAATCAATATCGTATCCAGCCAGGCTCTGTACTCGCCCAGCCTGAAGTCACTGGTGCTTTCCTATGAGTCCTGTACGTCCCTCAGCATCGCCAACAATGGGCACTCTGTCCAAGTGGACTTCAATGACAGTGATGACCGAACTGGTAAGTGGCCCTGCCGGACCCTGGTACCCTTCCCCCTGGGATCCTAACCTGTTTTGGGCAGGCTCAGGAGGGGCAGCATGCTGTGGCAGGGAAGGAAATTTCCACTTCTCACCAGCTGTGAAGCCTTAGGCTGAGCCTCAGTCTCCTGATGCGTACGATGGGAGCATTAAGACCCTATTTTCCTCGCTAGGGTCATAGAGAGGAGAAATGAAAAACTGAAGTGATGTTTGGAGTGCTGGCATATAGCAGATGCTCAAGAAATGCTAATTCTCTTTCTTCTCTTTCAGTTAGCGCTTTAGGTCAGGTTTGTTTTCACTCCCTGCCCCAGCACTGAGCTGCTGTGTGGCCTAAGGCCAAACTCTCCTCTCTGTGGGATCTGGCCAAGCCCAGCAGAGGTAGAACGGAGCTAAAATGTTCTGTGTGCCAGGCCCCTTGCTAAGGTCACAGGCAGTTCTTTTATTCTTCTCAAGAACCTACCTCTAAGATGGGCAAGTAGAGACTCACTGAGCTGGGGAGGGCCAGAACCAGCCTGGTCCCGTTCCAAAGGTCTTTTCTCCAACCCACCTACAGCCTCAAGATCCCAGCCATCCTAGACCAAAGAGAGGCCAGTGGGAACTTGTAGCAGCTCCTTCCAAGGTCTCTTTGCCCTGGGATTAGAGTTCGGGTTCCTTCATGATAAATTCTTGGACAGAAGCCTCGGGAGTGCTCCTTTGTAAAGGGATTTTTGTCCTTATGACCAGGCCTGTGAGGGATGAAGTGGGCTAAGGAGGGAACCTGCTAAAGTTTCTTATGTAAGGAAATGACTGGTACTTTGCCCCTCTGTCGCCTCCGCCAACCCCCCATACGCACAATGAAAGCACTCAGGGAAACTTAAGTTTCAAATAGAAAATCAAAGGGCAGAGAAGAGGAGGAAAGCCAGATAGGAATGATCTTAGTTGCTCAACTCTGAGTTCCCTGGTAGGCTAGGGAAAAGAGGAAAGAGGATCAATTATAGTTCTTGTTGCAGAAGGCAGGAAATCCAACAGATCCTCAGAAGAGAGACACAGCATTCTTGGTACTGAATTCTAAGAAAAGCCTCCCACCCAGAACTTTGGGGAGGGACATGGAGCTCTTGATGACCTTAGATCACAGTTTATGAAGGAGCAGTTTTCAAATGGTTGGATCTTCTAAACAGCCTTCAGAGGGCACTGAGGGCTCAATTCAGGCATCAATAGCTCAGTGAAGGCCACTCTTGTCAGGGGAAGGCCCAAGGGAACATTCCTCTGGACCACTAATCCAGGGGCTCACTTTCTGGCCTGGTTTGGGTTCCCTCCCCTATCAGAATGCCCAGGCCTGAGGGGTAGGGGACCAGTGGGAAGAAAGTAGGCTTGGGAATGGGACAGTTGGGTCTCTGCCACTCCCCAGCTGTGTGACCTTGGGCAGGATACCTAACTTTCTGAGTCTCAGTCCCACATCTGGCCAAGGGAGTAACAATGTGTCCCCCTCTAGGTCACTGTGGGGATTAATGTCTTCTGACTGCTGAACACATAGGAAGTACACAGTGAATGGCAGTGTGTTCTATGGTCAGGATGGAGAGAGGAGGCTAAGGGAGCCAAGCTCAAGGTTTAGGGAGGCAGTTCACTCCCTAAGAGACTGCACTGTGGAGTCCCAGGTGGGTCGTGCTCAGAAGAGTGGGCCCTCCCAGCCCATATCAGGGAGCTCAGCCTGCAGGCCTGGCTACTCCTGCCTCCCCAGGATGGAGCAGCCTGACTGGGCCCTGGCCCACAGCCATCAGCCCCAGGCTCAGTCAACCACCCAGCATTGCCATGGACAGGCCCTGCTTCTCAGATGAGGCAGGACAGCAAGAAGGGGCCTCTGGGCTGTCCCATGGTCCTCCTCCTTGAAGGGCCCACAGGAGGCAAGGCCCTGCCCTGGTCACCGGTCCTGGAGGGGTCTAGTGGAACTCTGAGCCCAGGGCTGTCACCTGATCCAGGAGCTCACATTCTGGCCTGGCTGGGGCTCCCTCCACTGCCAGATCTCTTTCAGCTGGAAATTCAATCAGTCCCAGGAGGCCTTGTGAGTGGCCCCAGCTCACCAGATATCAGAGTGGGAAATTCACAAAACCAGCATGAGTGGGGCCTGCCAAAGAGGGCATGAAGGAGGGACATTGGAGGTACCTGGGCCTGACCATCAGAGTGGGGACCCTTAGGAGCTGACCTCTAGACCTCAGGTCCTGGGGAGCCTCCAGGTTCTGGGGAGGCAGCACGGCCTGGTTATTAGGGCCTTGAGCTCTGAACTTATATGAAGTAGATGCAGGCTTATATCCTAGCTCAGTGCCTTGCTGTGCGACCTTGGGCAAATGCCTTGCCCTCTCTGTGCCTCAGTTCCTCCTTTATAAAATAGAAATAAAAATAGGTTTTGTCTTTCATGAGCTACTATGAGAACTAAAGAAAAGAATCTTTCTGACCCAGCTCTGGGTCAGGGCTCCAGACATGGGAGGTCTATTGTTAGTGATAATCGGGGCCTGAGAGGCAAAGTCCCAGCTTCCACTCAAAACTGGGCAAGGGTGGAGAGTATCCAGTTGGAGAGATATACCCACTCAATACCAGACTCCTCTGTCACCTACAGGGCTCCAGGATTTCTGCCCTGGCCCAGATAAGGGCATAGGGAACTGGGCGGGGACTGATCCAAGTCCACTTAGTGCAAGGAATGTTGCAAATGAAAAGTTTATCCCTCTCCTGAGCACTGCCCTGATATTGGCGCTGCTGCCTGTGGGTGGTGTGGGCTCTCTCACAGCAATTGCTACACACACCCCTTCTCCCCGCAGTGGTGACTGGGGGCCCCCTGGATGGGCCCTACCGGCTCAAGCAGCTCCATTTCCACTGGGGCAAGAAGCACAGTGAGGGCTCAGAGCACACGGTGGATGGCAAGTCATTCCCCAGCGAAGTAAGACCCTCCTCTACTTGAATCCTTTTTACCACTTGGGGAAGGAGTTGGGGACTGGGGAGTCAGGGTCTTGACAGGTGCCCGGGGTGGGGCACTGGAGAGAGTGAAGTCACTCGGGGACCTTTGGGAGAGACGCCCTTCACCTGAAGTTCAGGTCTTCCACCTGAACTCTGCCTACTGTTGTCCCGATCTGTGTGTCCAGAAGGAATTTTATGACGGACAAATCCAGTCCCACCACAGCCTTACTAACAACCCTTCAAGGATTAAGCCTGGCATTCAAGGCCCTACGTGAACTGGCCTTGCCTGGCCTCATCTCCCTTGACCTCTTCCCATACGGACCTGCATGTGATGAATCCTCTGCCCACACCTGGCTCTTTCATTTCTCCAGGCTGCTGTTCTCTCTGCCTGGAATACCTTGCCCCAAGAGTTCCATCCGATAACCCACTTCTTATTCTTTGGACTCAGCTGCAGGCTTCACTTCCTCAGGGAGGTGTCACACTGGATAGTCATTATCTGTTTCACAGTTCAGGGAGGGCAGGGCCTGATCTCTTTGGTCCCTTGGGGCTCAGGAAAGGGTCAGGCCCAGAACAGGGTAAATGTTATCTGTGGCCCGTCCCTCCTGCAGAGGGGCCAGGAGTCCGGTGGGAGTGAGGGAAGCCTGGCTCTGAGCTGCCATGGCCCCTGGGAGGCACTAAGCACTGGCCTGGCCTGTCATTGCCCCTGTAGCTGCACCTGGTTCATTGGAATGCCAAGAAGTACAGCACCTTTGGGGAGGCGGCCTCAGCACCGGATGGCCTGGCTGTGGTTGGTGTCTTCCTGGAGGTGAGGGGGTTACCTGGGCCCAGAAGGCCGTGGGAGGACTGGTACCACCCCTAGTTCCAGAACACAGTGAGATCTGGGCTCACACTACTTCTCCCTGACAGACGGGGGACGAGCACGCCAGCATGAACCGTCTGACAGATGCACTCTACATGGTTCGGTTTAAGGTGAGACCAGGGGTCCATGCTCTTGATCTACAGCAGCCTGGTGGGGAGGAAGGAAGAGGCTAGATCATGGAGTGGGCCCATCCACTCCTCCATCCTGGCAGCAAACCCTGGCAGAGGTGAAGGGTGCAGGTCAGCGCCTGTGGTGCCCTGCAACTGACTCCTCGTCATCAGGGTCCATGGCCTCACTGAATGCCCAGCGTGAAGTCTGGTTGGGCATAGCATTGATAAGATGCCTGTCACATTAATGGTACTCTGACCAGCAGCGCCATTAAGTTCTGTTGAAGGCAAGGGAGAGAGAGCTTTAGGAACCACAGCTTTTACATACAAGGGAATGGGTGGAGAGGGCCGGCCAGGCTGGAAAATAGCCTCTGGGATCACAGACTTTGGGCCACAATTTGCATCAATGGGCCAAGGAGAAGCCTAAATCCTATTGACAGAAATGGGTGGGGAGGGTGTTGGTCTTATCCTGTTGGGAGGTCTTTGCTGACTCCTGGGTCCCCCACCCTGCCCCAGGGCACCAAGGCCCAGTTCAGCTGCTTCAACCCCAAGTACCTCCTGCCTGCCAGCCAGCACTACTGGACCTACCCTGGCTCCCTGACAACACCCCCACTGAGCGAGAGCGTCACCTGGATTGTGCTCCGGGAGCCCATCAGCATCTCTGAGAGGCAGGTGAGTCCTCCCAGAGTACCAGATGGAAGGATGCGAGACTCAGGCACACCCAGGCAGTGTGACTCTGCCAACCAGCAGCCCACAGCCTGTGGTCCCACCATCAAGGCTCCCATCGTTCGCTAATAAATGTTTAGATTCTTGGGTGGGAGTCAGCTTGGTTGTTAGTTATTAGGACCTGGACACAGATTAGAAGGGGAGATCCCTGGATCCTGGGACCACCCCTAGTGTGCTAGAATCTGAATGCTGCATTTGCTGATGATTCTTAGCTAGACAGGAACTGGAACTAGGTGGAGCAGGGCCCAGGTTCAGAGGCTCTTTAGTGAGTAAGTAACTGAGGTTGGGTTCCCAAAGAGGAAATGAGTGGGGAGAAGTAGGGACAAGCCCTAGGGGCAAGAGGAGAGAGGGGCACAACATGCCAGATGTTGTGTCTGGGATCAGAGAGGACCACAGCGACCCCATTCTGCCCTGAGTATCTCTTCTGCCTTAAGATGGAGAAATTCCGGAGCCTGCTTTTCACCGCAGAGGATGATGAGAGGATCCACATGGTGAACAACTTCCGGCCGCCACAGCCACTGAAGGGCCGTGTGGTCAAGGCCTCCTTCAGGGCCTGAGCTGCCTACCTGCCCGGCCGGCCACTGAAGCACCATCTTCCCAAGGGCTTCCATGTCAGCAGACACCAAACCATCCAAGGCTCCCTGCCTAGGGCTGCTGTGGACCCCACTTCAACTGGCTTGCTCCTTGGCCACCTGGAGGCTTCTCGATGGGACCCTCAAGTCGGGGGACACCTTTCAGCTGCCCTGGGGACAGGAAGGACAGCAGCTGAGCATGGTCCGAGCCTAAGGCTGCCTCTACTCTCCAAGACCCAAAGGCCCCTGGGAACCTCCTCTTGTCTTCCCCACTGGCAATGGCAGCAGCCCCACCCTGAGCTCACACTGTGATGGATGAGACCAAACTCTCCAGGACAGGCAGCTGGCGTTGCCAGAAAGACTCAAGCAATAATTAGAAGTGGGCAGAGCTGCCCTCTCGGTGTTACCTCTTCTGCAGGCCTCTGCCATGCACGCACCTCACTGCCAGGCCATTAAAATCAGGACCCAGCCTGCTGGAGGTGACATGGCCTTCTCCCTCCAGCCACCTGCTGCCATAGGCAGGCCCTGGCTACAGCTTACGTAGTATCTCCCTTCATCCCCACCCAGCCACCAAAGCCACCTACATGACAATCCATCCATGCACTGATTAATAAATTCCTTCATTCATGCAACAAATACCCATTGAGTGCCTGTGTTCTGTCAAGTGCTGTTCCAGGCATTGAGGAGGCCATGGTGATGAGTCAAGCACAGGATGTTGAGAGGGCCGTGGGCACCGAACAGGTGAGGGTGATACAGATGGCGGGGCAGGGGACATGGGGGCAGAGAAAAGGGGGAGCTTAACTTCCCCCACCCTGAGCTCACACTGTGATGTCCTCATCTGGTGAAGAAATTAAATTCCAACCAGTATTCCCAGGCAGAGAGAAGGGAACAGCATGTTTGAGCTCAGGGAAGAGCAGGTGTGCCAGCTCCCAGGTGAGAGCCCAGGGTGTTTGTGGAACAGAGAAGAATGAGTGGGGCTGGATCCCTGGGACTCTCTCCCAAGGCTAATGGGAGTCAGGAAGGATCTGGAGTAGAGGAGGGGCAGGGGCAGATGTGCAAAGGCTGGGGGATCCCTGTGGAGTGTGATTGGGCAGGCAGGGCTGGCAGCAGGAGAGGGTCGTGGCCAGTGGCCAGAAGGAAGAATACAGGGTGGTGGAGGCCAGAAGCAGGGGGCTGGATGAGAGAGATTTAGGAGGTGGAGCCCAGAGATAGCATTTGGCTATCTGTGAGGGTGGAGACTATCTGTGAGGGTGAGGGTGCAGGGTGTGTCCCTGGGCGGAGAGAGAGGACCAGAAAGCCTGGGCAGCAGCAGACCAGGATGGACACACAGCGTTTGTGGGGCCCTGAGAGGAGTGCTAGGAAGCGCTGGGGTGTTGGGGTCTGAGCCGAGGAGAGAGGTGGAGGGTAGAGGGGGCTGCTTTGGAGCATCTTCACTCAGCGTGGTGGGTGAGCCCGAGGGGAAGGAGGGGGAGGGTGCTCAGTGTGAGAAGGGACCCCAGGATCTAGCACAGAACCAGCGCACAGCCCTGAGGAGGAGCTGCTGAGGGGGAAAGCCACAGAGTGGCGTCTGGGATACCTAGGTGAGACAGTTTGGAAAGGGGCATTGGGGGCTGCTGAGGATTCTGAGGCAGGGCTGGGGCTGGGGTGAGGCAAGTGATCTCTTAGGGTGCAAAATTTAAGGAGGCACACACCCTGAGGCCCCGACCCTGCATTTGTATGACTCTGAGAGTAGTGCGTGTCTCCTTAAATGTGCACCGTAAGTGCCTCGCTGGACTCGCCCTAGTCCCAACCCAAGTCCAGAAGGTTTAGAGACCCAGCCATCACTGTGCCCCATGAGCCAGGACAGGGGCAGATGGTGGACAGTGAGGGGGCTGAGGAGTGAGGGGAAGTAAAACCGGGACAGCAAATGTATACGTGTGGTTGTGAAGGGGAAGAAAGTGATAGCTGAGGGGGCACAGGGTCGAGGCTTTTGGAAAGATGGGCCGGTGGCATGTCTGAACATCCTTGGGAAGGAGGCCAAGCTGCAGGTACCAGCGGGGCTGGGGGCGCATCGGTCTGCTCACTTTGGCCACAGCTCCTGTCATTGTCACTATACCAGAAGGGCACTCCAGGGTCATGGGATACTTCTGGGTTTTGGGTGAGGCCACGAGGAGAGGGTAGAATTAGGCCTTAGACTTCTAGCTTCGAGACCAGGGAGGCAGGGAAGGGAGAGGCTTGCTCTGCTGACTCCCCCCTTCCATTCTCATGCTCAGGGCAAACCTGTCCCCAGAGTGCCGTTGGGGCACAGGAGGGCCAGGACCCCTCAGCAAGTGCTGCTCCAGCACAGGGCCAGACAGAGTTTCAGCCCAGCTGGCACCCCTGGCCCAATCTGGGGGCCATTTTCTCTCTCCATGTTTCAGGAGATGGTGAAAAGGATAGCGTCTGGACAGTGTTTGCTCAGCCTGGGGGCAGGTGGCCGCAGGGAAGTAACGCTAGTAATGCTGCCCCTGAAGGCAGGTAAAGAGCCTGGGGCAGTCTGACTCCCTATGATCTAAGAACTGTCATCACCCTCATGTTACAGATGAGGAAGATGAGGCTGGGGGAGGTTAAATAAGCAAGTGGCCAAGCAAAATTTGAAGCTGGATCTGTCTGCTAACTATCCTGCTCTACGCCAGAGCACTGAGCATAGTGGTGGCCAAATAAGCCTAATACTGCTGGCCCTGCCGGGGATCTTAGCATCCCACCGCCACCTCCCAGGGATGGTGGCACCACAGTCCTGGCGCCGCAGAGGACTTGAGAAATGGGAGCTGATTTTAAAATAATTATCCCAAGGCTGTCAAGATTCCTCATTCCTTACATCCTTCCACTTAATTCATTTATTATTATTATGTTTAAAAACTTTTATTTATTTATTTATTATCTTTGACTGCGTTGGGTCTTCGTTGCTATGCATGGACTTTCTCTAGTTGCAGCGAGTGGGGGCCACTCTTTGCTGCAGTGCGCAGGCCTCTCGTTGCCGTGCCTTCTCCTGTTGTGGAGCACAGGCCCCAGGTGCCTGGGCTTCATTAGTTGTGGCACAGGGGCTCAGTAGTTGTGGCTCACGGGCTCTAGAGCACAGGCTCAGTAGTTGTGGCTCACGGGCTTAGTTGCTCCACAGCATGTGGGATCTTCCCGGGCCAGGGCTCGAACCCGTGTCCCCTGCTTTGGCAGGTGGATTCTTAACCACTGCGCCACCAGGGAAGCCCCATTTTTTAAATTTAAAACTATTTTAAAACCAAAGTGGCCTCCTTCTGTTATAATTACAGTGCAAGGTTTGAGCCTATTACATCCACTAAGGATGGCCGACCTCAAGGGACACAGGACTGGGTCCTGAATCCTCATCCATGGCAAGATTGCTTCCTGGAGCCAATGCTGGGCACATTTGGGGTACCCAAGACAAGGTGGGCTCTGCTCTCTCCCAAGATCCCAGAGAGGCCCTCCCAGGGCAGCCGGGTGACCCTCTAAGAGATCTAGACTGGAGGGCCCAGGGGAAGGGGTGGCAGAGGAAAGTAATAGATGTGGGAGATCAAGAGGTACAAAGTTCCACTTGCAAAATAAATGAGTCACAGGTACGAGATGTACAATGTGAATAACATAGTCAAGAATTATGTAATATCTTTGTATGGTGACAGATTGTAACTAGACTTAGAGCAGTGATCATTTTGAAATGTATAGAGATATCGAATCACTATGTTGTGTGCCAGAAACTAACATAGTGATGTAGGTCAATCATATTTAAAAAACAAACAAACAAATTCATAGAAAAAGAAATCAAATTTGTAGTTACCAGAGGCGGGGGTATGTGGGTAGGGGGGATTGGATGAAGGCAGTCAAAACGCACAAACCAGTTATAAGAAAAATTAGTACTGATGTAATGTACAACATGATAAATATAACGAACACTGCTGTAAGTTATACATGAAAGTTGTTAAGGGGTAAATCCTAAGAGTTCTTGTCACAAGGAAAATTTTTCTATTTCTTTAATTTTTTATCCATACGAGATGCTGGATGGTTTTTAGGCTTGAGGGCTTTAGTAGTTGTGGCTCTCAGTCTCTAGAGCACAGGCTCAGTTGTAGCACACGGGCTTAGTTGGTCCGTGGCATGTGGGATCTTCCCGGACCAGGGCTCGAAACCGTGTCCCCCTCATTGGCAGGCGGATTCTTAACCACTGTGCCACCCGGGAAGCCCTAGGGGCTAAATTTTTGAAATCCAGTGAGTATTTCACACTCAGTGCACATCTCAACTCAAATTAGCTACATTTCAAGTGCCCAGTGCACATCTCAACTCAAATTCGCCACATTTCAAGTGCCCAAGAACACATGTGGCCAGTGGCTACCATATTGGATAGCATAGCCCAAAACAGATGTCACTCTTTGCAAGGCCATCTGCTAGCAAGGGGTCCAAGCAGGCCCTCTGGCCGGGCCCAGAGCCAGACAACGCGATGGCAGGAATGAGTCAGATCTTCTCCAAGACTCTGTCCTTGACAAGGGCAGTCTCAGAACATTTGATACCAACTTGGCTCCCTCTATCAGGGTGTCCCTCCTCCAGGAAACCTCCTGAACTCCCCACCTTCCTCCAGCCTGGCTGGCCCCGTCCCAGGCCACCCTGCAGGACCTTTGCTGTTCCACTGGGAAAAAGGCCAAGACCCTCAGGAAGGAACTGATTGCAAGAGACTGTCAAGAGTGGGGGGAGGTGGTAGTGTCCCTGAGAAGGATCCTGGCTTGGTTGAGGAGACTTGACTAATCTGGGAGGTCTTCCTGGAAGAGGGGCCCAGAGCAAAGTCGTTGGCATCCCAGCGGAGGCACAAAAGCCTCAGCAGCAGTGAACATTTACCAGACAGAGAGGAGGGAGGCCTGGCTCTTGCTCAGCATGTATCGACAAAGAGGAGATGTGTGGCTGGGGACACAGGGGTTCCCAGGCTCTGGAGGCCTCAAATGCCAGGCAGGAGTTTGCCCTTACATCCAGGGACCATGAGGAGCCACTGGAGGGCTACAGCAGGGGCTAAAACCCTCCCAGATTGGGGGAAGAAAACTCTCCCTGAGGCTCAGAAAGCTCTGGGCATCTTGGCCTGAATTCACCTTGTAACTCCGGGCTCAAGTGCAAATTTTGTCAGGTGCAGTTCATAAGCTCCTCCTGCCATCCCTCCCTGGCGCCACTGAATGGACTCATGCCCGTGCCCTGGCAGTTCCTGGTTTGGCAGTCTGTGAGTCTAATCTAAATCCCTCCAGCTGCAACCCAAATGCTGTCTTCAGGGGCATGTGAGGGTGAGCTGGTGGCTCTTTATTCCCACTGAGCTGCCCTCCTGGGACAGGCATTGCAGGGAAGGCACGGGGACACATGCGCCTGGGGCTCAGCTGGGCCTCCACGTGTCTCTCGGGTCTTCAGAAAGGGGCTCTTTCTCCTGCTCCTCCTCTCTCAGCTCCTGCTCTGAGTGACAAGTTGTTGGTTGCTCTGGGCACAGGTGTCTCACTGCCCTGTCTCTCCAGTTGCCCAGCCTCTGGGGGAACTGGGGGGTGGTGAATTCTTGCTGCTGCTGCTTCTCCTGAGTGTTCAGGAGTAGAATTTGGGGGTATATCTTTTTCAGCCAGAGGAAGCCATGTCAGGGATCAATAAATTGCTCAGGGAATCCCAGAGCATCCAGGCCTAGAGGATTCCTGGTCTGACCCCGCTCTACAGATAGAACAACTGAGGCTCAGACGCAGAACAGAGTCTGCTGAAATAAGTTGGTGGGAGAGGTAGGATTTATGACCCCTGGTTCTGTGCTCTTCACCCATCACGAGAGCCTAATGTAGCAGAAAGACCCCTACACCAAATTATTCCCTGCTTGCCTATCTTGGAACCTGAAATCCTGCCATTTGAGCTTCAGTGCTCACAGTTGAGAATGGTTCTCTGATGAAAGGCAAGTGGCCCTGGGAGGGGCACACAGTAACACCTTATGGGGGAATGGCTTTATCACCTCCTTTTCAGTCTGCTCTGAGATCTCTTCTCTTGGCCTTGGTTTCCCCATCTGTAAAATGTGTTAATGGGAGGCCCAAGGGGCCTAAGGCAGGACTTGAGGGAGGAGAGAAAGCAGATTTCCCAGAGGGAGAGTCAGGCTGTGACCGAGCAGGGGGCAGACAGCTCTGGATCTCAGGATGCAGGTGACCCCATGTGCTCCCTAAACTGAAAGGGGACATAGTGCTGGGACAAAACTGCAGGGATAGATGACCAGAAGAGCCTCCCATGACCCCCAGGACCTTGCCCATCTATGTGATGGGAGAATACCTGGGAAGAATTTCCTCCCAGCCCAATGTAATGGGAGCTCAGAGCTAGATTAGACTGATTTACAGAAAATAAAGGCATTTAATGTGTTTACCCAAGTCCATGAACTATGACCCCCGCAACATGAGGTCTGTACTTTAGGAGAAGTCAGTGTTTGGAAATGGTCTCTTCTAGGAGAGAAGAGCTCAAATGGTATAATTTCAGGCAGGGGCAGGTGAGCTGAAAACATATTTTGGGGGCAGCCAAGCCTTCAAAGCCTTGGCCCCAGCACTAAATCCAGAAGCCTGTGATTTCTGGGGGCAGCAGAAGGGACTGGGGGGGGTCCTTACCCCGTGCAGCTCAGGTCGGCCAGGTACAGAGCTGCTCACACGCGTCCTTTGACCCTGGGCTGGGGGTGGAACGCTGAGCACCAACCTGGCTGCTTTAGCTGGTGCCAGTGGCAGTTCCGGCAACTCTGGGAGCCGGGGTCAGGGCACAGCAGCCAGCTCTACAGTCTTTGGGGAACCTGCCTTGATCCCAATGCTTCCTGAGGTCAGAGGTCATGCTGAGGAAAGAAAGTCAGGTGTCAGGCAGCTGGCAAGAGCTACCAAACCCAGCCAACTTCACTAAGCCTTGCTGTAAGTTAAGATGCTTAGAGATGGGCCCTCAGCACCCACACAAGACCTCGCCACCATGTCAGGAAATGCCAGGCTTTACTTCCTTCTTTTTCTGTCCCTCTTCACACTGACACCCAGGAGAACCGGGGTTGTGGCCGTGGGAACAGAAAAAGGAAGAGCCAACGTTTAGGGTTCCACTATCAGACCTGGAGCCCCTAAATCCCAACGTTTTACTATAGCATATTTTAAGATTTATGGAAAAGTTGAAAAATTACAATGAATAGCCATAGACTGGCCACCCAGGCTCCCCATTTTATCACTTTTGCTGTCTCCCACTCTCTTTCTTCATATGTACATTTTTTTTAACTCTTTGAGAATAAGTTGCAGCCATGATACCCTTTCACCTCTAAATATTTCAGTGGTTTTTCCTAAAAACAAAGACATTCTCTTACATAACCACAGTACAAGAATCAAAATCAGAAAATTAACATTGTTACAATGCTATTATCTAATCAATGTACCTTATTCAGATTTTGTTCACTGTCCCCATAACGTCTTTGTAAACCCCCCAAATTCCCAGACCATGCATTGCATTCAGTTGTCTAGTCCCTTAAGTCTCCTTTTCTCTGGACAGTTCCTCAGTGTGTCTTTGTCTTTCACAACCTTGATATGGTTGGAGAGCATAGGCCAGTGATATAGTAGGATGTCCCTCAGTTGGGTTTGTCAGGTGTTTTCTCATGAAGAGACTCGGGTTATTTACTTTTTGTGGGAATATCACAGAACAATAATACCATGTTGTCTTCAGCACATGATATTGATTTGTCCCATTACTGGTGAGGTTAATTTTGTTTTTTGTTGTTATTTTTATTTTTTAAAATTTTTTAAATTTTTTTTTTTTTTTTTTTTTTTTTTTGCAGTACACAGGCCTCTCACTGTTGTGGCCTCTCCCGTTGCGGAGCACAGGCTCCGGACGCACAGGCTCAGCGGCCATGGCTCACGGGCCCAGCTGCTCCGTGGCATGTGGGATCTTCCCAGACCGGGTCACGAACCCGTGTCCCCTGCATCGGCAGGCGGACTCTCAACCACTGCGCCACCAGGGAAGCCCATGTTGTTATTTTTAAATGAAAGCATAACATATATACAGAAAAGTATATATAGCCAATGAACTTTCACAATCTGAACCCACATGTGCAACCAGGACCCTGATCAGCAAAAGCATGTTTCCAGCACTCCATACCCCCCAAATCCTCATTACCTTCCTACCTTCCCAAAGTAGCCACTGTCCTGACTTTTAATAGCATAAATTATATTTGTCTGGTTTCAAACTTCAACTAAATGAAAGTATTTATTTCAGAAACATCCTTGGTTTCTGGATTTTTTGCTCATAGTATGTTTGTGAGATTCTCCTTTTTATAATAATAAATGCCATACCTCCCATTATGAGCCTACAATGAAAATTGAAGAAAATATAACTTATCTCTACACATAATTTCAAAAAATCAGTGTAACACTTTAGTTGTAATATAAAGGATAGTCATTTATAATGCATAATAAGATATATTTATATACACAAATAATGTAATTTTCAATAAAGTGATATGTGTGGCAGGATGTAAATGCTGGGGCACAAGGATGTAATGAAGTGTTCCTGTGTTTGTGCCCATACTCAGAAGCCCTATAACATGGCAGCTACGAATGCATTCCAGGCAGAGGAGCACAAGTATTGTTGCCATCATGGTGAGACTTTCCTATTTGGTGAACAACTCCTGGTAAAATGCCAAATGACACAAAGTATGATAATTTGCTACATATTAAACCTGTGCAGGCATTACTTTGTGCTTCCAAATAAAATGGAACAAGGTTGTAGACTCCAATGGAGATAAACAGATTCTTTACCTGTCTGAACATCCAGGTGAGATGTTTGGGTGGGGCAGGACTCAGACTATCCTTTGTTGTGTGAATCTATCCTGTAGGACTCCTAGTACCCTGACCACTTCAAATGCCAGGGTCTCCTCAGCCATGTGACAACTGACCCCAGGTTCTCCAAATGCTTTCTGAGGTGGTACCACAAGTCTAGGGGACAAATGGGGAGGTCATCTGGGGGTCAGAGAACCACAGGGGGGGGCACCTGGGGGGGCGTAGGGTAGAAGGTTGGGCGCGACCTGAAGGAAGAGGGGGCATGGATGAGAGCACTGATGGGGTTTCTAAGGTGGGGCCTCCCCATGGCCAGCTCCTGGGTAGCAGGCTGGTCTCTGGGCATGGAGGATCGGGGACCCTATGTGGACCTTGCTACCCATCCCCCAACTCCTCCCTCAGAGGATGCCACCAGGACCTACTTTCCTGGGCCCTGCATGGACATCTGCTCAACTGCTCTGGATCTCTCAGGAAGTGCACCCCCCAACAGACATGGGGACCCCATCATCTGTAGCTCCTCTGGGGACCTTTCTGGGCTGAAAAGCCAGTTAAGCCAAACACCAAAAGGATTATAGGACCCTCACCTGTGTAATCAGATATAAAAACAATACAATATGATACTAAACTGACAGGTAACTATAAACAAGTTAAACATAGTTCTGATTTCTCCCATTATGCTTTTATTTCAGTAAAATATTAAATAAAAAATTATTTTAAAGCAACTTCCTTCCTGAGAACATGCTGCATGAGCCTGCGGTGTGACCAACCAGTGAACACAAACACAATTCATTTAATTAAACCCAATACCTTTTGAGGTGGGCACCATTCTTATTCCCATTTGGCAAATGAGATATTGAGGATAAGACTGATTAAGACACTTGCTCTGAGTCACAGAGCGGGAGTTGCTGGGATCAGCATTGGCCAACATTCAGAGCCAAGTCTGAGCCACCACTCTCTAAGCCCCTTAAAAGGCATTCAGCCTCTCCACCACTGCACACACACACACACTCAGGTGCTTCCCGCAGTGTGTTTACGCCCCCTGGTGGCCACGTGTAGCTCGGTCTTCGGTCCGTCTCAGCCAGTGATCACTAGCAGGGGGCCCAGCCTAGCTGTGCTGGGAAACAAACTTGCCCAGCAGGTTACTAATTGTCAAAATATTTTAAATATTTTTTGCTGTTGTTTGTGCTCCTGCTTCACTAGCATCCTAAGCTCTTGCTTCCTCTGCTGCCCAGGGGGTCCAGCACTGGGTGGAGTAGGCAGCTGGTCAGTGCCACCGAGACCACTGGGCTACTGGGGAGACGGCGTGCACGAAAGTCTGAGACAGTGGTCCCACTGTTCCCCAAAGGTATGGAGGATAGAGGAGGGCATTCCAGGCAGGGGAACAATAGGGACAAAGGCCTGGAGGTAGTTACATGGAACTGAAGGTGAACATGGAAAAAAGCTGAATTAAATTTGACCCAGTCTCCAGCAGAGTCTGGGGGTGGGGCTGCCCTGATTACAGTGACAGGTCCTAGTTCTTTAGACAGAAATATTTCTGGAACCAAGAAAAGGAGGACAGCTCTGCTTCAACACCCCACATACTGTCCTCTGCCCCCATTCTGTAGTCACAACACACCTGGGTGGGGGTCACCCCGACAACATACATGAGAATGGCTGCCCCCATTCAGCAGATGGAGAAACAGAGGCTCTAAATTCACTTGAGGCCCCTTGCCCAAGTCATGTATCCAGTCAATGGCAGAGCTGGGGTTCTTGTGTCTGCCCAACCCTAGGCCCAGCCTCTGAAACCACATTACACGGAGTGTGCTTTCAGAGGCAAAAGAGGCTCTTTTCTTCTGGGAAGGCAGGTGTAAAAAGTACTGAGGGGCTTGGCACTTCATAAATGAGTCCCAAGGCCACAGTGCCACACTGGTCCTCAGCAGGGAAGAAAAAATACCCAGTCCATGGCACTGTTGGTAAGTAAGTAATGTAAGTTGGTACAGCCACTATGGAAGACAGTATGAAGGTTCCTCAGAAAACTAAAAATAGAATTACCATATGATCCAGCAATCCCACTCCTGGGCATGTATCCAGACAAAACTCTAATTCAAAAAGATACAGTATGACCCAGCAATCCCACTACTGGGCATACACCCAGAGAAAACCGTAATTCAAAAAGACACATGCACCCCAATATTCACTGCAGCACTATTTACAATAGCCAGGTCATGGAAGCAACCCAAATGCGCATCAACAGACAAATGGATAAATAAGATGTGGTATATATGTACAATGGAATATTACTCAGCCATAAAAAGGAACGAAATTGGGTCATTTGTAGAGATGTGGATGAACCTAGACTGTCATACAGAGTGAAGTAAGTCAGAAAGAGAAGAACAAATATCGTATATTAACGCATATATGTGGAACCTAGAAAAACGATACAGATGAACTGGTTTGCAGGGCAGAAATAGAGACACAGACATGGAGAACAAACATATGGACACCAAGGGGGGAAAGTGGTGGAGAGGTGGGGGTGAAGGTGGGATGAATTGGGCGATTAGGATTGACATGTATACACTAATATGTATGAAATGGATGACTAATACAAACCTGCTGTATAAAAAAATAAATAAAATTAAATGTAAAAATTTAAGTACCTTTTTTTTTTTTCGCGGTACGCGGGCCTCTCACTGTTGTGGCCTCCCATTGCAGAGCACAGGCTCCGGACGCGCGGGCTCAGCAGCCATGGCTCACGGGCCCAGCTGCTCCGCGGCATGTGGGATCCTCCCGGACCGGGGCACGAACCCAAGTCCCCTGCATCGGCAAGCAGACTCTCAACCACTGCGCCACCAGGGAAGCCCTAAATGTAAAAATTAAAAAAAAATGATACATGCACCCCATTCACAACAGCCAAGACATGGAAACAACCTAAATGTCCATCAATAAGTGAATGGATAAAGAAGATGTGATATTTACAATGGAATACTACTCAACCATAAAAAAGAACAAAATAATGCCATTTGCAGCAACATGGATGCAACTAGAGATGATCATACTAAGCGAAGTAAGTCAGAAAGAGAAAGACAAATACCATATGATATCACTTATACGTGGAATCTAAAATATGACACAAATGAACCTATCTACAAAACAGAAACAGACTCATGGACATAGAGAACAGACCTGTGGTTGCCAAGGGGGAGAGGGTTGGAGGAGGGATGGAGTGGGAGGTTGAGGTTAGCAGATGTAAGCTATTATATATAGAATGGATAAACAACAAGGTCCTACTGTATAGCACAGAGAACTAAATATATTCAATACCCTATGATAAACCATAATAGAAAAGAATATTTAAAGAGAATGGGTATATATGTATCACTGAGTCACTTTCCTTTACAGCAGAAATGAACACAACATGGTAAATCAACTATTCTTCAATTTTAAAAAAATCCTATAGAAAAAAAAAAAAAAACCCAGTCCACAGACTCCCAGTCTTCTACAAGAAGTGAGGGGTGTTCAGATAGAGGCTTCAGTTGTCGCTATTGCCTGATTAAAGTATATTTGATTTTTCATGAGTGTGGTTGAAATGCACCAGCCCTGCATTGCCCACTGGAGGACCAGGTTCAGAAAAGACGCATACATTGTTAGCATCCATGAAGATGAAGTTCCTATTAAGTTATAGTCTTTACCTAAAGATGGCTAAACAAAAACACAGCATGGTGAGACGGTACAGTGTACAGGGGCTCTCCCTCTGGCTTTGGAGAAGCCTAAACTAGTCCCTCAGGCTATCAAATATAGATAAGAAGCTTCTAGGAATGTGGCTTGGCTGAGAGTCCAGAGAACAAGGCCCAGACTCCTCTTAGTCACAAGCTTAAAGGAGAACATGGGGAAGTCAGTTCAGGTCTTCGGACTCTATTTTGCTCTTCCAAGAATGGATATATGGGCATCTCACAAAGTATATGGGTTCTGCCAGATATGACTAGATTTTACAGCAAAAAGGAGGTTCATGGTGAACTGTTTTGAATTGCTGTTATGAAGTTGGATGAATTACTTTTACTGCACAATTTTTCAGCGTCTTGACTAAGCCATTGTTCATTGTGAATCTCTCCCAGTGCAGGGTAGTATGGATGTGGTCCTCTTCTCTCCGAATATTTTCTGGGATTATGTTCCATGGAGCACACTTTAGGAAAGCTTGGGTAAGATGCTCCTTCAAGTTCTTCCCAGCCCTGGCCAAAGGGTTGGAGATGAGACAGGCAGCCCTGGCCATAAAATTCAAGCCCTTCCCTTGGTTGGCAAGGCCAGGACCTTTGTCCCTGCTATTTTCTCTCCATCAAATGCTTTCTCCCAGATACTGCCAGGCTTACTCCCTAACTTCCTTCAGATGTCTGTCCAAAGTTTATCTTATCAGATAAACCTTCCTGATTCCCCATCTAAACATCAGGCTCCTCCAGGACCCTGTCCTATCCCCAGCTGCCTCTCTTGCCCCTGAACTGCCCCTACCCAGCCTGTGCTGTGCCGTCTTCCTTCCCACTCCCATGTGTAATTATGTAGGATAGACATTATTGGGGTCTTTCTGATTATTAAATACATGCTGCCTGTTAAAAACATTTTTTAAAAAAAGGAAATAAAGAAATAAATGGACTGGCAAAGAATGTGAAAGTTCCTACAGAGTTAAGCATTGTTAACTGCTGGCATGTGTCCTACTAAACTTTTCTTTGCCGGCAAAGGCATGTGCAAAGAGAAAGCGGGGGTGGGGAGAGATGCAGAAATAATTGCTGTTATTATCAAATGCCTTCTCTTCTTTGTTGTAATCTCGTTTTTCCATCTGAATTCTGTCCTGGTCAATAGCTCCTTCCTGGACTTTCCAACCTGACTCTTGGCTTCCTGTTGGGTGTTGAGGGCGTGCTCAGGCCAAGGTGCTGACATTCCACCTCTGACCCTGCCTGAAAGGGGCACCCTGGGAGCTCAGGGCATGGCTCCACAGGAGGGGCGAAAGAGCATTCAAAGTTGCCAGGAGGACTATTGTTTCACAGGGTAGCAAAGGATGGAGCTGCAAGGGAAAGAACAGGAAGTGTGCTTCTGGGGGTCTCCAGGTCGTCTCCCAACTTCCTCTTGCTTCCTCTTCCCCACACTAGGCCCCTATTGCTGTTCTTCTACTCCTCGCCAGATTTACTTTCAAGAAGGGATACGTCATTGGCAACCTAGAGTACAAATGACAACTCCAAGGGCCACACAACTGCCCTCTCCAAGTAGTTCTACAGAGACTCCAAGAGAGGAAATGACTGGCCCAGGATCACACAGCAAGTAGGTAGCAGAGCTGGGCCTCAGGCTTGGGACTCCAGGGTGATGGAAAATTCTGAGCTTGCCAGTTAATATGGCCTGAGTGAGAATGGGTGTGGGATGGTGGTGGCAAAGGGAATGATTAGTTGAGTGTCACAGAAGAAGCTGCCCCCTGGCCTAGGTCATCACAGCCCTGGCTGCAGCTGTTCCATCAGGCAGCTGAAAAAGATTGACTTGTGTTTGGAGAAACCTTAAAGAGACAGAAACCCAGGTCGTATTTCCCCTCAAAGGCTCTGCCCATCTTCTACTGAAGGGCAGTCTTAGGTTGGCTCTAGAAGCTAGGAGCTTAACATAACCATTTTGAGGCCTCCTGATAACCTGGCAAGTCTGTCAGTGCTGTTGCTTCAGAACAGGTTTAAGAGGGCTGAGGCAGGACTTGTATTTTTCAAAAATTCCCAAGCCTTTGTCACGAGCATCCTCAAGACTTGCTAAATATGTCCCTGAGTTTGCTGCTCTTCAGGGATTGGTAACCATTCCCTCTAAAGGAAAGGGAGGTGGTGTGTGTGTGTGTGTGTGTGTGTGTGTGTGTGTGTGTACGTGCCCGTGTGTGATCACGGAGGACAGTGCCAGGGAAAGCCACCTGCTTGGTTAAAAGGTGGTGAAGTTGGGCAGCAATGATGCCACAGAAACATTGCAAGGGAAAGCTCATGTTGGCAAAGAAGACATCTGAGGTTTTTTATAAACTCTCCCAGATATCAGGCCAGATATGGTTTTGACAGACAAAAACCTTCTGCCACCATCTCATTTCCTCCTGACACAAGATCATCCTCAAATCCAGCTTTCCTAACATTCCATAGATGGTCTTATCTGCATTGCTAAGCAATCAGGGGACTTGGCCAGAATCATCTAAGAGATCTATCTCCCTACCCCCACCACTCCTCCATTTTTAAAATACAGTTTTGCTTCCTTTTTTTTTTTCCTGATTATACAAGATATTATACAGATGGGGTAATGTGTATTTATTGTAGAAAATTTGTAAGGTTTGCCTTTGACTGCCTCTGTAGGATAAATTAGAAGAAGTAGAATTAGTGGGTCAAAGATCTGTCCATTGGGCAGCCTCAAATTACACTCCCACCTGCCAAGATAGCAATGCCCACTCACCAACATTAGGTATTAATCATGTTTTAATGTTTGTCAGGTTGACTGACAAAGATCAGTATCTCATTTTAATTCACATTTGCTTGGTTTTGAGTGAGACAAAGTATTTTTACATATTTTCTTGGAAAATGACAGCTGAGCTGCTGCTTTCCCTTTCTCAGGGCAGAGATAAGTCCTTTTCCTTCATTTTTTGTCTAATAAGACCTCGTGACAAGGAAGCCTTGGGAGACTGGATAGGGTTCTTGGGCTAGCCATCATGTATAGGGAAACGGAGCTGGTTATAGCCTTTAAACAAAAGTTCCAGTGCACACAAAATCCTCAAGGGTGCGTTTTTACTTTGGAAGTGGTGTGTGTGTAGTAACTTAGAAACTCAGTGGTTTCAGACAGCAGAGTGATGTAATATTCTCAGGAAAGTGTGGTGAGGGCAGCCACCTGTGTGTCCCCTGTAGTCGGCCCAGGGCCTGACATATCGTAGGCACCCATAAGCTGTGCTGCCTCTGTCCTGAAGGATAACCCTCTATAACCGTAAATGGACTATCTATACAAAATAATAATAATGATACCCATTTATTTAGAATTCCTTGGAGTTATTTTTAGTTTAAGTCTGAAACATCCATCTTAATATCCAGGAAGAGAGATATTGCAAATTCTGACTTACAGGTGGAGCTTCCGGAAAGAGCCAAGGGTGAGTGGCGGTATGAATATCATATCAGAGGCAAGTCTGACAGCAGCTGTTTTATGGCAGCCACATCCTTGGATCCAGGTGGGCTGGCCAGGCTCCCCAGGTAAGCCAGTGTGTCTTCCTTCTAGAAGACGACCTTTTCAGGGCTCTAAGTGGCCTTTTCTGGTCGTCTCCTATTTTTCTCTGCCTCCAGGGAAGACTGCACTTGATTTATCAGAGGTAATAGACGAGTTCTAGTAAAGCAATTCCAGCAGGCCATAACTGGAATTCCACAACGGAAGGGACTGAGGAAATATCTGGTGTCCTGGTTCTCAGCCTTTCTCGACGTACCAATCACTAACTACATTGGCCATGCCAATGTATTGTCAGTTCAAGTCCCAGTGGTTGGTGGGGAGCCAATGAAGACTTTATAGCAGCAATTTGAGCTGTAGAAGGGTCACCCTTACCTGATCTGTAGAAGCAGAGCAACTAGGGCTAAGTTGAAGTCACAGGTGGGGAGACCAGATGAGAAGGTTGCAGTGGAGTGGGAGGGTAGCTGGAGGCAAATATTTGGATTGGAGAGATATTTAGGAGGTGAGATGAACAGGATTAGATAACTGACAGGAGACAGGTAGGGGTGAGGGAAGAGTAGTCAAAATGGCTCCCAGGCTTGGGGTTTGGGTCTCTGAGCAGATGATGGGGCCGTTACTGGGTTAGGGGAGGAGAGGAAGAGCAGGTCTGGCAGAAAGATGAGTTCCAGACAAGCTATGTTTAAGGTGTACATGGGGCCTCCAGAGGGAGGCGTCCAAGTGGATATAGAAGGGTGTGGCGCCTGGGAGAGGGGTCTGAACTGGTCAGCACAGAAATGGAGAGGAAGCCGTGGGGTATTATTAACAAAAGTGAGGAATGGGAGAGGTTGCTCGGTTTGGGGTGCGCAGAACGGGGAGGGGGGGGGTGTCACGTGGTGGGGGTGCTCAGCCACAAGACTGCCTCGTCCTGAAGCCCGGCGCCGAGCCTACCCAAGGTCAGAGCCTGAGGGAGCTAGGGGTAAAGGTTGGGTAGGATGGGCGGGGGAGGGGGAGGAACCGGATTGGGCCCCTCTGGATCCCGCCCTCTCGCCCTCCTCAGCCATTGGGCAATTACGCTGTCCGTCAGGGGCCCGCCTCCACAGATGAACCAATAAAGGGTGGCGGGAGGATGCTTCCTTCTCTAGCTGGATCAGCACCAGAGGTCCCTTCAGGGAGGTGAGTACCGGTGGGGGCAGCCGCGGCACCTCAGGCTGGCGCAGAATTGACTGACGGACCCGGCGGCTTTGGCGCAAGCGGGTGAGAGGAGGACCAGGGTGCGATGTAGGGAAGGGGGTGAGCGCGGGATGTGAAAACCTCTAACCTCGCCGGGTCCGCTCCCGCCCGCAGCATCGGCTCACGTGATGGGGTGGAGAGTGGAGGTGAGGTGAGGTGAGGTGAGAGGGCGGGCCCGCGGCGGACGGGGAAGAGCCTTGGTCATAGCTATGGTCACCCCTCTCGCGCGCACGCGCCACGTGGGCTCGCGGTCTTGCGCAGGGCCTTTGGCTGCGTACCGGGACTTCCGCAGTAGCTGTTTTAGCCCTCAGAGTACCCTCTGTGAGCTCAGCACCTCAACTGAATTCCCCCTTTTTATAGACCCGGAAGCTGGGGCTCAGGGACGTGGCCGCGCCGGGGTTTGAGGGAGATAGGGCTTGTTGGACTTCGGAGGCCGCGCTCTTTCTTATCTGTGAGGCTTGACTTTGGGATCTGTTTTCTTTAGATAGGCGAAATTGTTTGGGTCCGATCTGCGGCCGACAGCCTTGCGTCGGGCATCGCCGCCTGGCTTCTCTGCAGGGCTGGGGGTGGGGTTGGGGGACGCGGGGAGGCGCCCTTTGCGTGCCCTGCCCGACGGCTCCGGTCCTTAGTTCGGAGGGGTGGGCTGGGGAGAGGGGGCGGTCCCCTAGTGTGGGCGCTCTCCACACCCCAACAGGCAAACTTGAGGAGAGCAGGATTCATAAGCGAAATCTGAAAACACGTGGAAACTCCTCCCGGGTCACCAGAGAAAATAGAAAATAGAGCAGCTTTTTTTTTCGTCTGAGGAAAAATACCACCAGAGGCTTTTGAAAGTGCTAGGAGACGGTTTCCTTCATGCCCTTGTGGAGGCAGATGTGAACCTTTTGGAACTCAGTTTGGCAATATGAGTCTACACCCTTTGACCAACTGATGCCAGCCTTGGGAAATAAGTAGGTTAAAACCTAAGTAGGGGAGAGGTTGAGGCTTTAGGCGTTGCAGTTTGGTATTTTATAAGTAGAGACAGTGGAAACAACCTCTAATCCCCAGTGATACACCTAATGATAAAAGTAATAATACCTTTTTTGGAGCCGAAGGGTTATATTTCTTTAAACCGTCACAAAACCTTATGAAACTAGTATTCCCATTCCACGGATGGACAACTGGAACTCAGGCAAGTGAAGTAGTGTGTCTGCTGCTAGACAGCTAGTATCATACCTAGTGTGCTTTTGGGCCTCTGAAATTGCCATGTTTAGCCAATGTTTGAGGCATTCATTTACATACATGTAGAACAAGCTCTGGCCAGTTTTATTAAAGAAAAATTTTGCATGATTTACTTTTCACCAGTTTCTTCTGGCTTGTTTCTAATAATCACCTGGATCAGTGTACACACTCTTTAGTATTTTCCTCATGCTGTGCCCAATTCAATATTATTGCCGCTGTAGTGATGGACACCAGTTTTGGCCAACATGGTGTAGTACTCTAGTTCAGATTTCCTCAAGGCTGGGCCGTGGTTGGCGAGGAGGACCAGGTTCACTTTGCCTTGTCTGATCATCTTCAGAGTCTGCTTGTACCCCAGCACATGCTTTCCACTTACCATAACCAGCTGGAGCCTAGAATTGATCTGACTCTGGCGACGTTTCCGTCTTCTTTGCTGCCACCATCTTCCTGGTTTAGGTGCTGGATGGCGTCCAACAGAGAGAGCAGCCACCAAGATAGCTGGGGAGCAAGAAAGAGCTTATATTTAAATTAACACTTAAAGCCTACTGGAGAGAGTGAACGTGGGAGCTGGGCACTGGGCCCTGGCAAGGGAAAGGATTTGGGAAGGAGGAAAAGGTGGCCCCTGGGGGTAGCCCTCAGTGACTCTTTAAGAACAGTGTTTAAAAACCCATTTTCTGAAATATGATTATATATTATAATGGGAGGTATGGAGACTTGCTTAAGTATTTTGAGATTAAGTGTTTTCAGAAGTCATTATTTTTAAAAAATTAAATTTAAAACTTTCTTAAACTCTTAAATTTTCAGGTTTAAAAAAAACCCTTTTTGCTGAAGGAACACATTCGCTCATACAGTTTCAGAATGTCAAGTACTGTGTCCTACTGGATTTTCAATTCTGCAAGAAACAGCATTGCCACATTACAAGGGGGACAACGTTTATATTCAAGGTATGCCTCAAATAGGGTTAAATCAAAATGGAGGCTCTTTCCTCAGGGGCCAGTCACCCTAAAAAACAATGCCTCGTATGGTGGCATTGCTCTGCAGAAAGCCTATAGACACACATCAACAGAGGAAGATGATTTCCACTTGCCGCTCAGCCCTGAGCAGGTAAATGAAGTGCTGCGAGCCGGTGAGTCGGCCCACAAGATTCTTGACCTTGTCAGTGGAGTCCCGAGTTCGGTGTTGCGGTTTGAGAGCAACCAGCTGGCTGCCAATTTCCCAGTGGAGGACCGAGGAGGTGTAGCCGCCTGCCTGCAGACCAATGGGCTGATGTTTGGCGTCTTCGATGGACATGGTGGCCACGCATGTGCTCAAGCGGTGAGCGAGAGGCTCTTCTACTATGTGGCAGTGTCACTGATGTCCCAGCAGACGCTGGAGCAGATGGAGGGGGCGATGGAAAGCATGAAGCCCCTGCTGCCCATTCTGCAGTGGCTCAAGCACCCAGGGGACAGTATCTACAAGGATGTCACGTCAGTGCACCTTGATCACCTCCGTGTCTACTGGCAGGAGCTGCTGAACCTGCACATGGAAATGGGGCTGAACATTGAGGAAGCATTAATGTACTCCTTCCAGAGGCTGGATTCTGACATCTCACTAGAGATCCAGGCCGCCCTGGAAGATGAGATGACCAGGAACCTTTCACTCCAGGTTGCTTTCTCAGGGGCAACAGCTTGCATGGCCCATGTCGATGGAGTTCACTTGCATGTGGCAAACGCTGGTGACTGCCGGGCCATCCTTGGTGTCCAGGAGGACAATGGCATGTGGTCTTGTCTGCCTCTCACCCGGGACCACAATGCCTGGAACCCAACCGAGCTGTCACGGCTAAAGAGGGAGCATCCTGAGTCAGAGCACAGGACGATCATCATGGACAACAGGCTGCTGGGTGTTCTCATGCCCTGCAGGGCCTTCGGGGACGTCCAGCTGAAGTGGAGTAAAGAGCTGCAGCGCAGTGTCCTGGAGCGGGGCTTTGACACCGAGGCCCTCAACATTTACCAGTTCACCCCCCCACACTACTACACTCCACCTTACCTGACGGCCAGGCCTGAGGTCACATACCACAGGCTGAGGCCCCAGGATAAGTTCCTGGTGCTGGCCTCTGACGGCCTGTGGGATGTGTTGGGCAATGAGGATGTGGTGAGGCTGGTGGTGGAGCACCTGGCTGAAGTGTGTCGGCACAAGCCAGACCTGGCCCAGAGACCCGCCAACCTGGGACTCATGCAGAGCCTGCTGCTGCAGAGGAAAGCCCAGGGGCTCCACGCCACCGACCAAAACGCAGCCACACGTCTGATCAGATACGCCGTAGGGAGCAACGAGTACGGGGAGATGGAGCCTGAGCGGCTGTCGGCGATGCTGACATTGCCGGAGGACTTGGCAAGGATGTACAGGGATGACATCTCTGTCACTGTGGTGTATTTTAACTCAGACTCGATTGGTGCATCTTACAAGGGGAGTTAAGAGTCTCCCATCCTGTTGCCAAGGTTAACTTAAATGCTCTTCTAAGACATTTTCACTTACTCTTAAGCTGGCTATTTAGACCTTGTTGTTAAAGGGCAGGCAGATGTAGCTTGCTTAATAATAGACTAATGTGAGAGAAAAAACAGCCTAGGATTAAAAACAATAGTAGTGATTTTATGTCCCTGCATGTTTTGATCACCTCTTCTACGCAGAAAGGGTGGAACACAGAGACCGTAGACTTGGCTGGGGCTCATGTAACTCAAGTCCTTGTATAAAGATACTGTTATTAAACTGTGTCAGCCTGAGCCTGTGAAGGGTAAAATTAATCATGATTCTAAGGATATGAAGAAGTTCAGGATCTTCTGAGGTCTCGATACAAAAATCTGCGAAGTGTTGGTAATTCTCAATTCGTAATCATGGCCTTCTAGACTATGAAGGGAGGTTTTGTTTGTTTTTTATTTTTAAGTTTCTAAAGACCTAGGTTTACAAAGCATATTACAGGACACTTTTCTATGCAATATTCTAACTTTTTTGTGTGTGTGATTTTACTTGTGAAAACATTTTGTAATGCTGCATTCTAGTTCCAATTTAGTTTATTTTAAAATTGAGTCCTCAAACTTGCAAACAGGCCTGCTCTAAGGGAGCATGCTTGGAATGAGTTTTCTTGGTTTTCAGCTGAGGGTGAAGGTGGCCAGGCCTCTGGACCGGCTGAATTTATTTGTGCAGCTTTCGGGCCTTTCCACTGAGTCCCACCCCCTGAACCTTTGAGCCACGCTAGGAGGTTACTTCTGTCTGAGCCTTAACTCCTTTCCTGCATTAATAAAATTTCCTCCAGGGTTTAGTAAATCTCTGCAGATTTACTCATAGCACTTAATGTTTCTGATTATACCTCTCAAACATTCTTCTAATTCCACCTAATGTTCCTTCCCCCTCTGCTATGCTGAGCTCCCTCACCCTCCTGCTGACCGTGCAATACTGTCCAGAAAGAATGCTCCCAATTCACATGGTTGCGGGGAAGGAGAAAATTCAAGATTGCATGTGGTAATTGTGACAGACAGTTTAAGCAGGACTGCTTATACAGTGGATTCTAGACTCAAAATTCAGCCTGAATCTGGAGAGGTAAAAACATGAAGGACCCGAGAACAGTCACTAAGTCTCCCTAGCTGCATCCCAAGGGGCAGTGGGGAAGAGGGAGGAGTGAGATTTTTCAGATGGGAAACTTGCCCATAGACTGTGGGATAAATGGCCATTGCTACTCCTCGGGAACTAGACCTTGTTTAGTATAGGAACCTGTACTGGCTTCTGTGGGCTGCACAGTCTGTGTTTATTTGAAAATTAAACCATGTGGATCCTTTCTGGGGGGCTGAATTTCATGTTCTGAATTGCTGTAGCATTTAAACAACAGGAAATGTGTCCCTAAACGGAAACACAAACATAATCCCACAAAACTGACACTTTTTATGTTACTGCTCTATCTTCATTGATTGCTCTCTCCACCCCCTTTCGTACTGAAAGGAAAGCAAATAGCTAGGTTTGACTTCCACATTTTTGTTCACATTCAGCATATTCAAGTGTTGAGAAACTTCTAGCCTGCGGATATTTCCCTGTGCATTTACTGATATGGCTTCATCTAAGAAATTCTCCTTTGAGTGCTTAAGCCTTGGTCCTTTTATTCTGAAACTATTAATATTCCTTCTGATCTCCTAGATCTTAACTCAGAAATAGAACTTGAATCCCTATCATTCACCTTGCATGACGGTTTGTTACTAGAGCCGAAGACTGCTTGTCTGACATCCTTGTTCTTTATGCCACCTAAACCCTGGTGCACTCTCTGATTTACCGGGATTACAGTGTCTGAATCCTGTTTTGGAGCCTAGCTTGGGTCATAAATATATCTGATTAAGTAACCTGTGGGACAGTTGAGAGAATACAGACTTCCCACCTGTTCCTTCAAGGGTATCTGTGTATCTGTGCCTAATAGATTTCCTGCTTTCTAATTGGTATATTGAGAGAGAGGAAAGGCTGGTTTCTTGTCTGCCTTTTTCCATTGTGAACTCTGTCTGCTCTTGCCACGAATGCTCCAAGGAGCACCTCCTGGTTAAACCCCAGCATGTCTTGATTCCCTGACCACAGTTCTGCTGTCACTGGCCTTCCTGAGGCACATGGGCTACCACTTGAGGACCCTGGGATTTGAGAGGGGGTTGGTGGTACTTGTCAGGTCTTCCAAAACACTTATCATTCCTTTTATGTAAAGATTCTGATATTGAGACTTCTGAAATGAACTAAAAAAATGAGATTGAATCTTTAATGTTTAGGATGTCACTTTTGAATAAAGTATGCTTTGGTGCTTTAAACAGCATATTTACTGTTTTAGGTGGGAAATGGTAATATTGGCATATTTTAGATATTGTTTTATATGTAAATAATACAGTTCTGCTGATTCTGGGGATTGGTCAAAATGGATAGAGAAGTTCTAAATTCAAGTTAGTATGCTATGTCAAGTTACTTATTCAGTTTTCTGAGATGTTATTTGTAACATTAAAGCTAATTTATTATAATGAAAGTATAAACTTTGAGGTATGTTAATATATAAACATATTTTTCCCAGAAGTACGATTGGCCTAAGAGATCGAGTGGGTTAAGACTTAGGTTAGACACAACTGAGCCGACACCTTTTATATGAGGGAAATAGAAACAGCTCAAACTCGAATTAAAGAATAGAATAATTAATTGTATAGAACACGACAATGTATTCAGAATGAGTCTAGCTTAACTCTTTCATCCATCAGCCCCTGGTGACCTATTTTTCGTTTGACAATTTCGGGGAAACCTTAACTTCCCAGGTTAAATCAGGATATCCTTGAACTGAGCTATCCTAGTTTCATTGTTAGTGGTTCATTTGTCTCTGAACATGACTCCCATAGCAGAGAACGCCCTGGTGTGGCTTTGAGGCTGGGGAATAAAGGCTGGTGGCACCGCTTTTTCCTGTGAGCTGCCACGTGTGTTACCAAGTGGAAAACACACATGGACTGCAGTGCGACCGTCTCCTGAGCAGGCTGAGGCTCTGTTCCCGATGCCTTGGGCACCTGATGTTTAGTTTAACTGGCCTCCTGGAAAATATTTCTTAACAAACATTTACTTGGAAAAATTATTAACCATGTTCTTTAATATTTACTGACATTTGTATTGTAAACTGTATACCAATGTTTTTTTGACATTGATTTTCTAACCATGAGAGACATTTAAATGAAACTTGTAAATAAGAGAGGAAAAATGAGATTTGATTTCTTTTGTTTTTGAATATTCATATTTTTAAGGTCCTTAGGGTGCTAGATTAGACCAGCCTTTGTTTCACCACCTATATCTGGTCTGTTCAATAGTCCACCCAAAAGAGAAATTTTCTTTGCAAATTTTCGATGACTGCTGAGCACACAGGAAGTCCTTGCTTAATGTTAACTGTGTGGAACGCTGAAAAGAATGAAAAGGAAGTGTGAAGGCTTTTGTTGTGAGGGTCTCCACACACTCAGGGGCCAAGGCCTGCTGGGATTTCACATTCTTTAACTGGCCTTGTAAAACCAGCTTCTTTGTTAATCTTAAATTCAGACCCAGCTTTGGGGAAAATGTCTAGGCAGCTACCTAGATAGAGTTGAAGACCCCACTCCATCCCACCCCCACTGACTGAGTTTTATCTCATTGTCTCTGAGCTCATAAGGACAGCTCCACCGGGTGCTTCTTAAAGTGCAAATACAACTATTAAGTTATTAAATTTAGTATGGGCTAGGGCGGTTAAACTGGGCCTTGAGGAGGAGCAGATTTGGGGGAGACAAAGGTAGAAAAGGGAATGTCTGAGGTCTGCTAAGGGTAATGGAGGAGCTGTTTCCTTCTTTATAACATGATAAAAACAGGCCCGGAGGCTTGAAAACTTGCCCCTGACACTGTAGTAGGGCAGGAATTTGAACCAAGTCCACTGTGCTGTGCACATGTCCCAATACTGGGCTTTCAGAAAGGGATAATAATACAGGAAAAATCTCACGGCCCACTTTTGGCACAGGGTGGGTGGGTGGAGAAGTAGGGCGTGCTGACAAGAAGCTAGATGGATAACCCATGCATTCCAATATCCCATCATTTGGAACTCGATAAAAATAGAAAACAGGGAGAATTAAATTTTAAACATTGAGCTCTTTAACTAGAGGGGGAAGTCAATTTATACTGTTCTTTTCACCTCTAGAGTTTTTGCTTCCATTTTACTTGATGCTACTAGATGGCCTTAAGTAGTTCCCAGGCTAGTGACCCTCTGTATCATGGGTAGCTGGCACTCCAAGCAGCTCCCTCTGGGATCGATGGGTGAGCCTCTACTGGACTTCCATGGGTCATAGTGTTTTTGTTCCATTGACCCCTGACCTTACCTGTTCCTGGCTGGGAGGAGCAAGCGGGGATCAAGGGGGCCAGAGTTCCACTTCTGACTTTCACTATGGAGGGAATAAGTGAAACCGAACAGGACCCCATGGGGCCCTCCTAGATACAAAAGCTGCCCCCACCTCCCGTCTCCTGTTTTTTATTTGTAGAAAAGGCCCTGGTCTTCTAGGCTTTCCCAGAGTTCCAAACAGTTCCAAACAGCAGGAGAGTTACTAATTAGGGAAGTGAGGGAATTCAGAAACAAAGGAAAAGCAGTTAAACAAGAAAAGTAATGACAATAGCTCATGGATAAAACAGTTCCTCCTCAAGGCAAATACATAACAATCTGACACTTAGCTTTGAGTTGTTCTGAAGGAACTAACCCCCACACACACACCCCAGGTGGAGGATGGTGACTGCGTGCTGACCACAAGCACTGTGGACCTCAGATTGGTTGGAACCAGAAGGCGGATGATTGAGATTACCAAGACATCACCCTGGAAATCCCTGCCCTTTCCCCAAAATAGTTGGAATAATCCTCCCACTTATTAGCCTATGAAATTACCCAGCCCATAAAAACTAACCACCTAGGGAGTTCCCTGGTGGTACAGTGGTTAAGAATCTGCCCGCCAATGCAGGGGACACGGGTTCGAACCCTGGTCCGGGATGATCCCACATGCCGCGGAGCAACTAAGCCCGTGAGCCACAACTACTGAGCCTGAACTCTGGAGCCCGCGAGCCACAACTACTGAGCCCGCGTACGGCAACTACTGAAGCCCACGCACCTAGAGCCCGTGCTCCGCAATAAGAGAAGCCACTGCAATGAGAAGCCTCTGCACCGCAGTGAAGAGAAGCCCCTGCTCACAGCAACTAGAGAAAGCAGGCGCGCAGCAACGAAGACCCAACTCAGCCAAAAATAAATAATAAAATAAATTTTTAAAAAACCCAAACCAAAAAACTAACCACCCCATATTTCGGGGCCCCCTCACCTTCTGCCTATTGAAATGTGTATCTCTGCTTTCACTTTACTATAGCTCGCTAGCTCTTGAATTCTCCCCTGCATGAAGCCAAGGACCCTCACTTGGCAGCCCGTCCCAGGAACTCGACAGAGACCTGGGACATGACCATCCTCTCAGGCCCCATTTTCCTGCAACCTCTTTACAAAGGATATTAATAAATTTCCTTCTTACCTGTCACTTTGCCTCTTGCTGAATTACTTCTGCGCCGAGACATAAAGAACCTGAGTTTCATTAAGTCCTGAGACGAGTTGTGGTTTTCAGTTGGAAGATTGTGGGTTCGAGTCCCATCTGAGGTGTGCGGCTTCACAGCGCCATTCTCCACGCAGCAGATGAATAGAAAGAATGTCTGCCATGGGCTGCTGCTCTGTCCAGTCCACCTGCAAACACCTTGTGTGGCCCCGGGGCCGGGCATGCAGAGCTGTCTAGGGATTGGCTCATGACACTGGGCACAGTGGGGACGGGGAAGGGCCAGCCCGGGGGTCTGGGACGGGCTCTGGGGATATTGTGGAAGTAGGGGCAAGAGTTGTAGTGAAGGTTGAGGGGCAGCTGGCCAAAAGTGGCTGAGAGGGCAAGAAGGAGCCCCTCAGGTGATCTCTGGGGATGGGGAAGTGGACAAGGCCACGCAGCGGCCTCAGAGAGGACATGGCTTGCTCTTCATCAGCACGGAGTGGGGTGGGGGCAATGCAGAAAGTCTCACCTCAATTCCCCCACTTTCCCTGCGGTGTTGCCACCAGGTGCTGCTGGACATTTGTCCTTGTTTTTCTCTTCCCCACCCTCATCCCTGTAATGTCAGGTTTAGCCCCCTGTCTTACTGACTGTACAATGAATAAGGAGGGATGGGGGGCAGATGGGTGGATGAATGGGTGGATGGATGAATGGATGATCGAGGGAGGAGCAGATAGAGAGGAACCAGCAAAAGAGAGACCAGAGAAGTAGGAGGAAAACTATGAGTGGGTGGCATGGAAGTGAGGAGAGGCGGGTGAGGAGTGTCCAGACCCAGAAAAGACCGTGGGCGTGGATGGATGAAAACGAACAATTAGCTAAAAAGCTCACTAAGGAAAGATGAGAGCCATTGGGTATTCTCACGTGGGACTCAGGACACAGGATGGGCCTAGACGGTGAGATAGAGATGAGAAGTTGGCTTTGTGAGAGCTGCTGGGATGACCCTTCCTCTGAAACAAAGCAGAGCACTGGGTGGGGGGACGGGGGAATGTCATCAATAAGCCAAGATGCTCCTTGGTTGTGGAAGGGGAGGGTGTCCACAGGCTGACTTGGGGTTCCAGGGGCCTTGCTGACCACACGCTGGGCTTTGGCAGGGAAGGGTGGAGGAGCTAGACCTCTTCAGAGCTCTGCCTGCTGGCTTGGTTTCTAAATCTGAGGATGGCATGACAGGAAAACCAACGTGGAGCCCTGATGGCACAGGCCTTTGCTGTGGGATGCTGTGGTCAAGCAACATGAGGCGGTGGCTGCCTCTAGATGTCACCATCGAGCCACGTTGGCGTCAGCTGCAGCAGGAGTGGGAGGAAAGTGTTCCAGAGAAAACGAGGCCCTAAGGCTCACGCCCAGGTGGAGCAGGGTGTCCAGGGACTGCGGCCTGGAACACCCTTCCGGGAGCCTCACCTGACCCTGGATGTCTCCTTGCGGCTTGAAAGAGTGGGTGGTAGGAGGGGAAGGACCCTGTCCTGCGGTCACGCAACCCTGCCTTGTGGGGAAGGGGCTGTTGGGATCCCAAGAGAGGCGAGGGGTTGGCTGCCACATTTTCTGGTCTCCCCCAGTGTGGGTGCTCCTTTCTGGGGACTGCCCCACACCTCTGAACCCTTCCCAACTCCACGCTCCGCTCCCTGCAGCCAGTACCACAGCCCCCCCACTACCGCCCCGACCCCAGCAGCTTTGGAGTTCACTCCCTCCTGCCCACCACCTGTCCCAGCCCCAAGAATGGTCCAAACCACCTTTACCCTCCTCCACCCCCAAACAATAGATGCCCCCTCTGGTCAACTCCTCCCAGCATACAGCTATCAGAGCTGCCTTAGTCAGACTCAGATCTGACCGTGTCACACCTCTGCTCCAAACCATCACCCTTAGGGGAAAGCTCAGAATACCCCTAGCCAGGTGTGCGGGCACGACAGTCACACATAGAGGAAGGAGTGAGAAAAGAGAAAGCGGTCTTTGTCTTACCCCACAAGCTGGAGCCACCTCTTCTAAGGGTCAGGCCAGTGCCCTGTCACCTCTGGGATATAGCCTAGAGCCTCCACCTCTTATTCCTGGCTGTGGTTTAAGGTAAGGGTTTTAAGGTCCACATCTGTGAGGGTGTTTCCAGAAGAGATTAGCATTTTAATCAGTAGACTGAGTAAAGAAGTGGGTGGACATCATCTAATCCATTGAGGGCTGGGATAGAACAAAAAAGTGGAAGGAAGAGGAAAGTTGCTCTCTGTTGAGCTGGGACATCCATCTTCTGACCTCGGACATCTCAGGCCTTTGGACTCTGACTGGGACTTACATCCTTGGCTCCTCTTGTTTGTAGGCCTTTGGATTTGGACTGGGACCACACCACTGGCTTTCCTGAGCCTCCAGCTTGCACAGCAGATGGTGGGACTTAACCTCCATAATCACAAGAGCCAATCCCTTGTCCTCGCAACCATATGAAGCAAGTATTATGAACCCATTTTACAGATGATGAAACTGAACCTGGAGGGGTAAAATTATGTCCCCAAGGTCATAAAACTAGTAAATGCAGAGCTGAGTTTCAAACCCTGGTGCTGGTCTCCAAAGCTTCCTTGTAGCTTTCGTGCAATTGCTAAGAGACCATGCAATTCTGTTGAATATCTACTCATCTGATTTTTTTAAAAATGCCCTGTCTGCTCCCCAAAAGCCTGGGAGGATGGAGTAAGCTCTTGGTCCGTAGAAGCATTCTAGCAGAAGCTGCGGGGAGTACTTGGCAAGACGAGAACTGGATGGACTGTGGGGTCCCCTTGTGCCTGGGGTGGGACTATGTGAATACAATACAGGACAGACCTCGTATATGGCCTTTCCCTACGTCCCCAGTCAGTCTGGCCTATGGGGCTGGGAAGGCAAGAGCAGGTGGAAGCTAGGGGTGGAGGCTGGCTTTGAGCAGCAGGCGGCACCAGCAGACCACAGCCTGCCCTGTTCCCCTGACCCCGTGGCCCTGAATTGGTCTCGGATCCCCTCCCTGCCCTGGGCCTGGCACCTCTGGCTTAGGGGAGGGTTCAGAACTCATCAGTCATACAGTGAAGCCTGTTCTCTCACCCAGCACCTGTTAGAATTTATCCGAAAGAGAGAGACAGAGAGGGAGGGAGGGAGGATCAGGCAACTGTACAAAGGGGTTTGAACAAAAATGGTCATAGCGCTGGTATTTGTAAGAAAGAGAAACTGGACACCGCTGACATGTCCTTCCTCTGCATACTGGACAAAGAGATTCTAGCACATCCATCCTGGTGGACTTTAAAAGTGATAGTGAAAAAAAAAAATGAAAAAAAAAGTGATAGTGAAAAAATAAAGTGATGATGGAAGATCTTTATTATTTGACAGGAAAACTAAATGTAAATTCTGTAAATGAGGGGATAGGAAATCAGATTGCAAAACAGAATGTACAGTACAACCCCAAGTTGAAACCCCTCCCCCCAGAACTCACACACACACACACACACACACACACACACACACACACACGCAGTCCGCCCCTCCACCTCCACCAGCTCCCTCGTGAATAACTGCATTGGCCAGGGGCTGGTTCATGGGGGAGGGGACTGCGACTATATTGGGAAGGGGATGAGATCACCCAAAGACTGGCTGATTTAGAACTGGGTAACTTTTTCCACCCTTGTGGCTCTCAGCGTCTTTTGTGCTGGATCATAAACCTTGGCGCCAGCCTTCAGGGTGGAGGGGAGCCGTGGTCCCCGTTCCGAGGGGGCGAGCGGTGGCCGAAGCTGGATACGGCACGGGTGCTGGACTGAAGTTGTGATAAAATGGCAGGATGGGTCTAGGGGTCCATGAGGCCCAGCTGGGACTCTACAAGAGCTTTGCTCCCAGCAGATCTGAGTGTCCTGTCACTCCACAGGGACCTTTGTGGGCAGAAGGTGCATTTTGTGGGTGCTGGAATATCCTAGAGGGTGGAATATCCCTTGTGGTGAGCTGAACTGCGTCCCCTTAGGCCCAGCTCTAATGCCCTGTTATGTCTTGAGATTCCTACTTGCCAGTCTGGCCTTCCCCTGAGAGGACTCCCCCGGTTTCTTGACAAACCCAGGCTCGTGCGGGTAGCTGCAGAGGGGAGAGGCCTGGACTGGGGTCCAGTTCCAGCTCAGTAAATAAATGAGTTCAGTTCAGCTCCCACCTGGACCTCAATGCCCACCTGACTCCCTCAAACCCATTCTCCTTCACGGAAACATCCCAGTAAGTCTTAACCCTCTGAGCCTCTGCCCAGGCACCTGTCCCAAACTGGCTATACTTCCCCACTCCAGCTGCCTGGGTCACCTCCACCCCTGAGCTGGGTCAGGTGCCATCTGTCCCCCAGGTCAGAGTCCATCATATTGGCTTGTCCGTGTTCATTGGGGGTGACCCCGAGGTCAGGGGCTGGCTCCATGGAAAACGCTAAGACATGTTGGATGAAGGAAAGGGAGGACCCCAGGAAGGGGTGGGGGGTCAGGAGAGGACCAGTTGTGTGCCCAGCACTGTTCTGTGTCAGGGCTCCAAGGGGGACCTCAGAACCTCAGGTCCCTCACGCTCCAGAGCAAACAGCAAGAGAATAGTGTGGGACACCCTGATCTGGGCTTTGCAGGCGAGGAGCAGGAACTGGGCAGAACTGGAATGAGCCAGAGCGTGCCCTCCTTAGCCTGAGCCCTGGGCAGCAGGGCCAGAAATGGAATTCTCCAGCTGCATGGAGTTGTTCCTGGAAAATCCCCGCTGGCCCTTCCAGAAACGTGCTTTTGTGCCTGACTCCGGTTCCTTCAGATTGGCGGGGAAGGGGCGATTTTGGTGGCAGAGCTACACAGGCAACGCCCTTGTCTTCTCTGGATTCTTTTTTTCTTTTTAGCCGCGCCACGCGGCATGTGGGATCTTAGTTCCCCAACCAGGGGTCGAACTCATGCCCCCTGCGGTAGAAGTGTGGAGTCCTAACCACCGGACTGCCAGGGAAGTCCCGTCTCTGGGTCCTAGGACAGCGGAAGTGGAGATTCATGCATTTATTGAGCACCATCTGCCAGCTTCACAGGGTTCTCTCAACCACCCTGAGAAGCAGGGACCAAGGTCCCCATCGTTTGACAAGGAAGCTGATGCTGGGAGATACCAAGTGGCTTGCCCAAGGTCACATGGCCAAGTCAGGACTCTATCTAAGCCCACCTATTGTGGGTCAGCTTGCTTATGGCTCCAGTCCCCCCACCCCATTCAGGATTCCCAAAATGGCAGGGACAGCCTGCAGGCTGAGGCTGCCACTTCCAGCTCAGTCCCATTTGACCAAGCCTGGGCTGGCCCTGTGCCTGCCACTCTCAGAATAACCTTGGTGGTTCTGGGCATGGATCACAGACCATCACCTGGCATCTATTTTTGTTCTTCGGGTAACAAGGAAGTCTCACCTTGTGCAGTAACCCCTTGGGGTGAGGGTAAAACGTATGACTCCCCAGTCCCGGCTGACCTTGCTGCCCTGCTGGGAAATGACCCCGGTGGGGAAGGCAGAGGCCTGGCTCAGCCATGCTCCCTTTCTCGCCCTGCCCAGACACTTTCCAGAATCTGTCTCCCTACCCCCCATCCCTTCTTCCTGGCAGCCCACACCCTCCCCCCACCCAGACAAAGACTAGGAAACTGACAAATGGATCATTTGTCCTCATGATCCATTGCTTAATCTTATGCACCTGAACAGCCAGAAAATTCTTTCTCACATCTACCTGTGGAAACAAGCCCCATTTCCTTAAGTGTTAGCCAGAGAGTTCTGGAATCCAGGTTCAGGAGCCATCTGGGAAACCAGCTCCTAAACTCAACTTTCAGATTCTGGAGCCCTGGAATCCTATGGGGCAGTGGTTGATGACATTTGAGGAGATGACAGAAGCTGTGGGCATACCATAGACACTCTGGAAGGTCAAGTACAGTCTTAGGGGTCATGGACCCCAAAGACTATTTATAGAGGGGTGATCCCTGGGAGTGGAGCCCAGAGATGCAGAGAGAGGTACCCCAGCAGACTTAAGGACTCCTTTCTGCTGAAATCAAGTGTGTGGAGGGGGGAGGAGTTTTGTGACCTGAACTCAGTGACATAAGATAAAGGCACAGAAAAAAGACTAGAAGGAAACCTGATAAAAATGTTACTGTAACAACAAAACCAAGAATGACTGTAGCCGTGATGACAATAATAATACTAGCTATTCCCATTTTTTGAGGGCCAATTATGTGTCAGCCCCTGTGCTAACTAAGGGTTTTGCTTGTGTTATCTCAGTTCATCCCTACAACGTGCTCTTCTCTCGGGGGCAATGGCCAGTGGCCTGTGGGGTGAGCGCCATAAATGAGGATGGTTTTTGCCAGGTCTGCAGCTTTCCTGGAGGTGGACTACTGAGCCCTCAGGCCTAATACACAGGGGATGCTGTGTTCTCCTTGCCAGCAGCACTGGGCCCGAGAGGGCATGGCTGACCCCCTCGGGGATGCCTTCGGGGAGCCAGCCAGACCCACTGAGCTGACCCCAGCCCTCACTTGGCCCTACTCCTTTAGGCGTTGGGGCTCAAAATAGCGGCCGCTCGAGAGCTAACAATCAAAGGGTGGCTAAAAAAAGTCCCCTCAGTCTGGGCTCTGTCGCATACGGCTCGTAGGGACTATTTTGGGGAGAGGGTGCCGACGTGCCAATGGAAAATCCATGGGGCGGGAGTCTCCAAGGTGGGGAACCCACGTGTCTCCCTCTCCCCATCCTGGCCGTGTGCAGAGACACACACGTATCTGCAGCCCTCAGTCCACCTTTCTGACTGTTGGACTTTGTCATCCCTACAACAGCCCTGGAAATGGTAAGGAAACAGAAGTTCAGAGAAGGGAAGTGACTTACCCAAGATCACACAGCTAGAAAGTGGGCAGGACAGCAGTCAGCCTGGGCCCCTGTGGCTCACAGTACAGTGCTCTCCCTGTAAATGTGGCCCCTGCCTACGGTCTCGCCGGGGAAACCAACACCTTACCTTCTCGGGCACTGAAAGCTCAGAGGTGGTCCATTCTGGGGTGGACTGGGTAGGAAGCTAAGGATGACTTGAGGGTCTTATTGACCACATGGGAAGAGAATCCACTGGAAACCCCTGGCCAATTCTGATGGGAACTTGCCTAGCTGTAGGAGAGATAGCTGAGCTGGCACAGGGCCTTGTTCCGAGTGAGCCCATCCCCCCCACCCTGTCCCTGTGACTACCTCACCCGCCCTGCCCAAGCTCCCAGAGCCTGGCAGCCCCTGCCAAGTTTCCAGGGAATGTGTCCGATAAGGGGCTGGTGCTCATGACTCGCTCCCACCTAGCCACTATCTCTGACCCTGCTGCCACCACCAAGTGGGTAAGAATAGCAACAGCCCTGCTGAGTGGGCATGTACACATGGACAGCACGGCAACAGCTTCAGGCAGGCAGCTCTGGCCCACAGATTGAGGACAAGTCTCCAGCTCCCTCTTCCTATCAGACTCATTCGCCACCTCCCACCCATTGTCCTTAAGTCCCACCACACCTTATGAGAAAGCACCAAGCCTCATCCTCTTCCCCTGCTGCCTCAGTGGAAGGGACATGGAGGGGAGTGCACTGCCTTGTGGATCCTGGCCTGGGGCCTGAGCCCTGGCCTCCACTGACGAGCTGTGTGACCTGGAGCCGGACACTGTCCCTCTCTGGGCCGATAAGCAGGGTAAGGTAGCACAGCAGCCCCCTGAAGCATGGAAAATGGCCAGCAAGTCCTCTCCACATTCTAGGGGCCCTTGTTGTCCTGATACCTGCTGCCTGGCATCTCCTGAGTGCCCACGTGAACTCTGACCCTTTGACTTCCTGGTCAGTGGGGATGTGGATGGGGTAAGGGTATGGGAGTCCCTGGGATATGGCACATGTTGTGGCTGAGTCCCCTCTATGAGTCTCCCTGTGACACTCCTGTGTGTGCTCCACTGCGTCACCTGGGTGTGCAAGTGTGGCTGCATCACTCTGAGGGAAGAGGCTGTTGTCATGGAACCCAGGATGAGCGTCACCATGACATCTGAAGCAGGGAGATCTAAGGAGGCTTGCATCCAAGTTCCTGAGTCACTGTGACACCTGGGGGTAATTAAGGGAGATGAGGCTGAGTTCTCCAGCCCCCAGATCGGTGGCCCCTGAAGCTCTCACAGCCTGACTCACTGCATGGCTCAGACCTGGACCCAGCTCCTCCCCCAGCCTCCTCATCCCTCCCAGCACGCTTGCTCTCCTCATCTTCCCTGTTCTCTACTCCTTGAACCTCAAGCCTACCTCCCGCCCGCCCCCCACATGTCTCCTACTGACCCAAGGAGTCCCATGGGGAAGGGGCCAGGGATGCTAGGGAGGGGGAAGAAGGAAGGGGCTAGGATGGGTTCCTCGCATGCTTACACCACGCAGACTAGAGTTTAACGCACACTTACACACCCATAGACACATGCGTGTGCACACAGGCACACACGCACACCTGATGGAGTGACAGGGCTGCCATGGGGTCTCCAGGCTCAGTCTCTTAGCACTAGCTCTCAGGTAGGCCCCCCAAACCCCTCAACCCTTTGGGTCCTCACATGTCCCTGAGGCCCCCTCATTAGAAACACATTACCCCGCAGCAGCAGGACGTCTGGAGGTGAGATCAGAGGAAGAACTCCTGCCCTGAGCCCCAAGCTAGAGTCTTAGTATGGGTATTGGTGGATGTGAGTGGGGTGGGGGTCTCTGAGGTCCCAAGACTGTTTCTTCCTTTGTGAGCAAGGGCCGGACTGACCTCTGGGCCTCTTGCTTCAAGAGCCCTAATCTCTGGAGCTGGAAAATGTTTAAAAATATCCTCATGTTTACATTCTTTCCAAGCCCGCCTCCCAATCCTCAGTGCTGGGTCCCTTTGATCTGGCCCTGTGACTCTGGAAGGAGCCTGGGAGAGGGAGACCATGAGCTCCCCACCGGGGGAGCCTCCAGACAAGTCTGAACCCCATGAGAACCCTCATCGTCACCCAGAGAGAGAGCCTTGGAGCTGGCAAGGAGCCAAGGCTGGAGGCACATGTCTTTCCAGGGCCGTGTGGGAGCTGGAGTTGGGGCCCCTCTCCACACTCCTCCCCTCAAAAGCCCGGGCCCATGGGGCCTATGGGGTGTGTGTGAGAGTCTGTGGCTATAGGCATCTGAGCTAAGTCCTCCCCACAGTCCATGGACCAGGGAAAGCCATGCTGATTGAGCTCCTGCCGTGTGCCCGGCATTGTGCTACGCATTTTGGGGCGATTACCTTGCGTAGTCCTCTCAACAACTCCATCTGAGCCAGGCCCATTTTATCGACAAGTAAACCGAGGCTCAGAGAGGTAAAGAGACTCACCTGGGAACACACAACAAGGATGAGGCAGAGCGTGAATCACGTGTTCTTCTGCCCACTTTGCCTTCGCAGGGTCCAGGCCCTGCCGCCTGCAGGGTGAGGCCCGCCTCACTAGCGCGAATCTGCACAAGCACTTGCTGACCTACCGCCAAGCCCACAAACAAGCACCAGCTTCTTGTTTCTCTCCCTCTGAGACCCAGGAGAAGCCACGCCCCTCTATGACCCTCACTTTCCTCTACAGAAGGGGCTGAGAATTGCAGGAGACGCTTATGTCCACAAATGTTCAGGAAAACTGGGGATTGTGGACCCTGTTGTCAGCTCCACAAGCAGAAAGTATTTTGAGGTCTGGAGGCTTAAGAAAGGAAGCCTCAAATTGGGGCAGATGCCTTAATATGCCCTGGTATCCTGGCATCCATCCTTTCCTAGGTTGGGGTTCCACCTACCTGCTTACCATCCCATACATCCATCCACTTACCCCCCCACTTATCCATCCATCTACCCATCTACCCATCCATCATCCACCAACCCACCCATCCATCCACGCATCCACTCACCCACCTATCAGCCCATCTATCTATCCAGAACAAGGACCCAGAAAGCAGGTGATTCCAGGGTTCCAGCTCAGGTGCTGCATCTCACTGGCTGGATGAACTTGGGAAAGTCTCCCCACCTCTTTGTGATTTACTTTTCCAACTTGATTAGAAGTTGCTGGCCTGGGTGATCTCTAAGGCTCTTCTGGGGGATCTCATGGGAGCAGAGCCCAGCTGAAGGCTGTGGACGCTGCTGGAGAGGTAAGATAAAGCCTGACCAGACAGTCTCACCTTGTGCCCTGCTTCTAAGACTGCCAGCTGCAGCCCTTAATCTCCCTGACCTTCAAGATCCTTCGCTGGAAAATGGGGCCAATAAGCCTGCCCTCGTAGGTTGACGGAAAGATTAGATGAGATCTGCTTTCGAAGAACTTTGCACCCTGAAGACTTCTGAGTGGGTACAGGCCAAGCAGAGGATCCTAGGAGAGGGGCAGGAAGCTCTGCTTGGATCACAGGAGTCAGCAGAGCCTCCCGTGGCGGATGGGGATGTGGGTGGGGAGAGGGGACCTGGGCCCAGAGTGGCTGGTATCAGCCTCAGGGTCTCTCCCTGGGCTGGGGATGCAGGCTGAGTTTCCCACGCTCCCCCAGGCCAACCAGGATGCCTGCCCCATCTCTCTTGGCTGGGCTTGGCCTCCATCCCACAGAATCTGCCAGGAGTGAAGAGATTATCTCCTAAAAATAGGGCCTGGGCCCCAGTGAGGTTGTTTTTCTCCCTTCCCCGTGATTTACCATCATCAGCTCCGGGTGGCTGGGACAGCAAGTCCCACCCCGGCTCCCCAGAGACCGTTGGGATGAAGGCATGGGGGATCAGCATGTGTCTGGGGTCAGTCAAGGGTCAAGGATTAGAGGTCAGTCTGGAGATGTGGTCAGGGCTTAGCACCAGGGCCATGGCTTAATCTTCGGCCAGGGGAAGGGGTTCATCTGGGGCAGGGGCTGGGTGACCCACGAGGGTTCCTATTCCACCCCAGTGGTGTCCATCTGAATAACTGCCCCTTCTCTTTTGGCAGACTCCCCATGCACTCACCAGCCTGTGTGTAAAACCCCAAGGTGCCTTGGGGCCAGCACGGGGACAGAGAGACCAATCCCCAGCCCCACCTCTCCTGTTCCAGCCCCATGGGGCCCTGAGGATTCCTACCCAGACCCCTCCTGAGACTGAGGGACCTCTGCCCACCCCTGTGTGCAGGTGACTCATATACAGGGACACGAGTATGCTCACGCATGAGTACAGGACATGGACTCACAAGGTGCACCCCCCAGAGCAAAGATGATATCCAGGCAAACACAGAAATGACACTCTCCGGGACACCCTCCTCAACCATCACCTGGACAGTTAACCCATGCAGGACCTGCAGCCAGTGTTCTCCGAATGCCCACAGAAATGACCCACCTTGCTCTAGCCTCAAGATCTCACCAAGAGCCCATATGATGCCCCTGTGTCTTTCCCCGCAGGGGACCCCAGGCTCATCCCTCAAGCCCCCCCACCCTTTCTGTGAAGCAGGAGATGGGGAAGGGATGAAAGGGCAGGTGGACATGGATAACGCACACACGCACATGGACACCTGGACGTGGGCCCACAGTCCTCTAGGACCCATGCCCAGTTCTCCGAGGCTTTATTATTGGACAAACATGAGCCATATGAAGTGCTTCCATGGGCAGCCCATTTAGTCAGTGTGCAGGCTCTGCAGATATGTCTGGTGATGTTGCCTCCACCCTAGGGCAGGTGAAGGGGCTTCTGCCCTGTCCTGGCCCTCGTGGATCTGGAGTGCTGGGCCATCTCTCAGTGGATTCAGATGGAGCCAGAGGCCAAGTTCCCAGCAGGGGCTGCCTCGACCATTTAAACCGCAGCCTTCAGGGGCACACTGTCTACTGGCTGATCTAGGTCCTTCTTCCTCACCAGGGTCAAGTGGGTGAAGATGAGGATGAGGAAGATGCCTGAGGGGCCGGAGAGGGATAGATCAGCCCTCCGAAAGGGCCATAGGACTTGTCTATCACTAGGGACTCCTTGCTGTTGGTATTGACTTAATAAGGAAGCAAAGTTTCCTAGACAGCATCCCCAAGGCTGGGCTGGGTATGACTCTGTGGTTCTGGTGCCTGAAGGAGCCTGACTACTTGGCCTGCTCAGCCCTCACCATGGCCAGAACACCCCAGCCTCCAAGGTCCCTTTCTCTGGGGAACAGTTTGGGTGGGGATCATCTAGGAGCCAGTGAGCTGTTCCCACGGACCTCTGAGAGACAGGCACACTGTAGCAATGTGCTAGAACCAGCAAAGAAAACCAGCCAGGAAAAAAATTTAGGGGGCTAAAGAAACAAAGGGGATAGAGAGGGAGGCTTGGACTGAAAGAGTCTGGCTGGAAAGAGCTGGGCTCTGCCACACCCTGGCTGTGTAACCTCAGACAAATCACTTAACCTCTCTGAGCATCAGTGACCTCATCTGGAAAATGGGGGGAAATGCCAGCACCACAGAGTTGTAGGGAGGATTCAACGCAATAATCCTATGCTTGGCATAAGACCTGATACACAGTTAATGCGTAGCAGTAACAGTTATCAACGAGGATGATCTTGACTACGATAACACGAGGCAAAAGCATAATGACTAGAAGAGTTGGGGGGCTCCTTCTCCATCCCTGTGGGGACCCCATGGGACGGGGCACTGTTTATCCGGAGGCTGTGGCTCCAGCCACCATTGCCCTCCCCCACCCAGGAGCCCAACCTCCGTTACCTATTGCTATCAGGGTGCCCACGAGGATGCCCACCGCTGACAGCTTCGTGGGCATGCCCTTCATGCGGCCCACCTTGCGCATGCACTGCCCCTCCACATTGCAGCGACACACGATCACTGGGGAGAGGCAGGGGAGGAAGGTAAGGGCAGTGGGGGCGGGCTCCCCAGCTCCTCAGAGCCCTCAGCCCAGCCCAGCTGGCCAGTATGTGGGTTTTGGTGCATATGCTGTGTTCATGGGTGTGGCAGGGGGCTGCAAGCTCCTCCGTGCACGTGCCTGCAGGCACTGCAGTCTGTGCACCCAGCCACACACGTGCAGGTGTGCACAGGCATCTGCTGTCCTTATGAGCCTGTAGACGTGTTGCCCAGCTCCTCCCCCTGCATCCCAGGGGTTCCCTCAGGAACTACAGGCCCCTGAGCTTGGTTGCACCCCAGCCCGGCCTCACCTCGGACCTGGATCTGCCACACCCGGTCATGGTGGCTGACAACTATGGGGACTACGTGTTCGCGTGGCTCCACCCAATGCAGGCCCAGGGTGAGGTAGGCATGGGACCCTGTGGGGCCATAAGCAGCGATCAGTCACTAGCCCGCTCCCCGAGGCCCAGTCCCACCGCATCTCACTTCCAAGCGCCACCCACTCCCCACCTTGGCCACAGCCTCCCTGCTTTCCCCACCACACACCATTGAGAGCCCGGAGGCGCCAGTCCCGCTGCGCCGTGGGGTTGGGACCCAGGGCAAAGCTGTAGGGACCGTGTCCGCCGGCCAGGTCAGGGTCCCCTCGGGGTCCACCGACAACCACGCCACGGTCCTGGCGGGGTGTGCAGAGGTGTCGGGAGGGCACAGGAGCCAGAGTCGGGGTTGGGGCAGGAGGGGCCTTCAGGAAGTGGATCACGAGGGTCGCAGAGGTGCTCAGTGTTGGCTCATCTGCAGAGGAGGTAGTGCTGAGCTGGCCTGGGCCCTTCTGGGGGTGGGGTGAATTCAGAGTCCCTGGCCTGGTCCCCTTCCCCACAGCCCATCAGTCTCACCCTGTGAGTCCCCCTCCACGCCCCCTCCCTCCCCTAGACCCCCTCCTCTCCATCCCCTCTCTCTTCCTCACAATGCACTTCACCCCCTTCATTATCCAAACAGCTGCCAGGCCTTTCTGTGCCGTTTTGGATGCCAAGCTGGTTCTCACTGTCCCCCCACCCCACCCTGGCCCCTGGTGCCAGGGCCCAACAATGTGGAAATGCCCTGACTATAGATGAGCTCACCCCTGTCACAGGACAGCCCAGCTCAGAGCTGAACCCTGCCTTCCTGATGGACCTGCCCTTGGGCCAGCTCTTCATCCTGTCAAAATGGCATTCCGAGTCCTCCCCACCTGGCCTCAGCATCCCATCCGGGTTCACCTCCTGGCACGCCTGCCCCAGGAGAGCCTCTGGCCCTCCCTTCTCCCGCCCAGTCCCACGCCCTCTGCTCCCAGCCTGTGTCTGAAGCTGACACCCTGAGAGGCCCTCCGGGGCTGAGGTTGGGGGGTGGCAGGTGTCTGGAGGGAAGGGTGGTCTGAGAGGGGAGGCAGAGGCCAGGCCTTCTCAGGGAAGTATGCAGGCTGCGGCCCCTTGCCCATCCCTCCTGCCTGGAGCAGAGCGGATGCCAGCAAGGGCGCTGGCGAGGAAGCTTGGCCCTGCCTATCTGTCTGTCTGTCTTAGGTTTTCTCACCTTCCCAGAGGCCCCCACCACAGCCTGGCCATACCTGCATCCTGGGCCTCCACGAGCACTGTGTACATGTCCCCAGGCTGGGCACCCTGCAGGGCCCGGGCTATGTGCACCTCCCCAGAGACCTCCTCTATGCAGAGCCAGCCCTCTGAGTCATTGACCAGGGAGAACCTGAGGGCCAAAGAAGATGGGGCAGGGAGGCAGGGACCACATATGGGGTCTTGCCCAGAGACCTTCTGGGTCATGTGATCTGCCCAAGTTCCACATACCCTTTGTGACTTGAGGGCAGCAGCAGTGCCCGTGATCTCTCTCCAGCTTAAGGGACTCGTTGGGGGGCAGGCCTTAAACCACAGATACTGTGGCTGAGGGAGGGACTCTCAGAGCCTGGGGGGCCTGACTGAATTCCACTATTCCCAGGTCAGCCCACAAAGGGGCCGGATAGAGCCAGAGCCTGGGAACAGCACCCAGTGCTGCAGTCTGGGTGGGAGGCTGGAAGATGGCCTGGTGCAGGACAGTACGGGGAAGCATCATCTGAGCTCTCACGGAGTCCAAACACCCCTCTCCATCCAGCCCTGATCCCCACCAAGAGTCACAACCTTCACATTAACCATGGTTTGAGGAACATTGCAGGATGTAGATAATGTGAGTTCCCTCTGAGGCCCTGGGATCATCCCGAGGAAGCAGGGGTGGTCCAGCCCAGCTAAGGGGCTGGGCTTCTGGCTCACCTGAGGGGACTGCTCATGGGGTCTGAGGGCCGGATGGTCATCAGGAGGGAGCCAGCGGGGGTGCTGACTGGGACACTGGCCTCGTAGCTCTCCTGGTCCAACTGAGGGGGTGGCACCACCCTTTCCACCAGCACAGTCACGGTGACTGTGGCTCCAGGGCCTGGGTCTGGCCCCACCGGCTCTGCCATGCTCCGCACCACCACCACCAACTTGTGACTTGGAGCTGCCTCATAGCTGAGGTTCTGGAACCAGTGGGGCCCGGGTCACTGTGTGGGCCACGGCTTGGCACCCTGTGCATGAATGTGTGTATGTGTGCGCCACTCCCCCACCCCTAGCCCCTTACCTTGAGGAGTCGCAGCTGGACACGACCAGAGTCTGGCTCCCAATCCAGGCCGAAGGTTCCCTCCGCATCCCCTGCCTCAATGGCAAAGTCCATGAGGCGGAAGGCAGGCTCAAGGTCGGCGTCAGTGGCCGTGAGTGTGGTCACCAGAGTCCCAGGCTCTGTGTCCTCCGGGAGGCTTAGGGGCTCAATCTGGAGAGACGGGGAGGGGCCGTGAGCCCCCCCGTTAGCACCTTCTCAAGGTGTCCTCCCCTGTTCCTGCTTACCTGGGAAGCGGTGAACTCAGGGGCATGGTCGTTGATGTCCGCGATCGTGACTGCAATCTCACAGGTGCTGCTGAGGCCTGAGGCAGAGGAGGGCATGTTGGGGAGGCCAGGGTGGGAACAGAGGGGTCAGGGAACCCTGGGCACCTTCAGGGCACTTACCGCCCTCTGCTCCTCCCAGGTCAACGACCAGCACCTGAAGCAAGATGTTCTGGCCAGCTTGGAGGGGGGCAGCCCCCAGTGTCACACTGCCCGAGGTGGAGTCCAGCTCGAAAGCTTCCCCCTCTGCCCCCTCCTCGGGCTCAGGGCTCAGCAGCCGATACACGATGTGGGAATTGGGGGAACCGGGGGCATCTGCATCCTCTACTGAAAGCTTGGCCACCTTGGTGCCTGCAAAGACAGCACCCACGTGGATGGGACCACAGCCAGGCCTCGAGGCCTTACCTCACCCACTCTTCTTTGTGTGTATGTGTGTGTGTGTGTGTGTGTGTGTGCGCGCGCGCGCGTGCGTGTGTATGTGTTGGCGGTGAGACATTGATATAGAGACCTGAGGCTGGTCCCATCCCAGAGGAGAGCAAGATGGGATAGTTCACAGGGACTTCACCCCTCCCCCACACCCCTGACAAGGCCCACAGCCCACCTGGGGGGCTGAGCTCAGGAATGCTGATTGCGGGGCCTCGTGGGGGGCAGACAGGCGTGTTGTCATTCTCATCCATCACCACCACGGGCAGCTCCAGAGGTTCAGTGTAGTCCTCACCGCGGGTGTTCTGAGCCCGCACCCGGAGCAGGTACTACAGTGGACAGCAGAGGGCTTCAGACGAAGACCAGGGGCAGCTCCAGCCTGGCCTAGGTCTGGGTTCCCTTCTGGTGGCCAGCTCCAGCTCTTTTGCCTCAGGGCCTGTGGGGGATGTGACACTCCCAGAAGCCCACTGGACGGGGACAAAACACCCCTCAGCCTATCCTCCTGGCCTCCCCCTCACCTCACCTCAGCCTGGGTTTCTCGGTCCAGCTCCCTGGTCACGTAGAGTTTCCCCTCCTTGTCCACATCAAAGGGTCCAAGGGGCTGGTTCTCCAGGTGATAATGTACATGGCCTCCACTCCAATGTACCTGGGCGGGGGACACAGAATGAGGGCCCCCAGGACGAGGGGCAGGAATAGCCCATGTCAGCCCTTATATTCCAAATGTTCCTGGGTAGGGAGCCTGGGCCCCAACTGTTTTGTGACCCCAGGCAAGTTGCTGCCCTCTCTGGAGTCCGGTAGGGTCCTTTGCTTTCGGGGCACTTGTGACAACTCCACGGAGGCCTTAACCTGGTCCAAGCCTGGATCTTGCCCAAAGTGCCTGAATGACCAGGTTGTTTTGTTCTCTGCCCTCTCAGGCTGGGCCTGACCCCAGGCCATTCCTCGAGGAGCCTGAGACGTTCCTGGCCTGGGTGACAATCCCCATGGCAGCAAGGAGGTGGCAGCTGTTCTGCTGAGGAAGCCTGGGGTCAGCTCAGGAGGTCAGAGCACAGAGCCACGCCTGCCAGAGGACAGCAGGTGAGGAGCTATGGGCCTGGTCCCAGGGCCTGATACGCTCACTCCATCTTGAAAACTGATGGGGACAGTGGAGGAAGGAGCATAGGTGGGGGAGGAACAGGGGTCAAGCTGAGCCCCAGACCCACCCACCCCAAATCTCCACGAGACTCAGGCCCAGCTGCACCATCCATGGGCTTATTTCAGCTGCTAACAGCCACTTACTCACCTGGGCAATGTGGTGTGGGTATGGAACTTGGAGATTCTCTGCCAGGTGGACAGGGTCTAGGGGCACCCAGGTGTTTTCTACTATGGAGACATCTATGGTGGCTGTGGCCTGGTGGCCCGAGGCCTGGTCACCCATGTCCTTGACCTGTACCAACAGCTGGTATGGCCCCTCCAGAGCCTGATCTAGGCTGGTGCTCCCTAGAAGGGGCAGGGTGGTCAGCTGAGCAGGGGGCCAGTACATCCTGGTACCAAACACAAAGCCAAGCATATGTCCGGTGTTCAGGATGCTCTCTTGGCCAATGGATGAGAGGGACCTTTAGCACCATTGTGAGCATCCGACCAGGACTTGACGGTTTGCAAAATCACTTCCGCATCTGTCCCCACAATGAATGGTTGATGGACTGGATAGGTGGATGACCAGGATGGGGGACGGTAAACGGGGGGATAGGTAGATGAGTGAATGACCGGTTGGATAAATGGACAGTTGACTAGGTGGATGGATGGGGGTTTGAGAGGGTAGAAAGATGAGGATTTGGGCATGTGGATGAACGGTTGGATAGGTGGACTGTACGTATGTTTGCATGGTAGATGGATGAACGGGTGGCTGGCCGAGTGGGTGTGTGATTGGGTTTTCTTTTCTTCCCCAACCTGTGCCTCTGGTCTGAACTCCCAGGTCCAGATCTCTCCTGCCATCAGTCCCAAGGTCTCCCAGCAGTGTCCTGGGCCACAACCCATCAGGTCTCTCCTATCCTTGTCTCTTAGGCCCAAGTATGCAGAACGTAGGGTTGAGGCACTTCCATCCACACCATTCCTTACCTCTCCATGCATGATCCTGCCTCCGCCCATGTTTTTGCCTTGCTGCTCTCTCCAGCTGGAATACTTTTTCCTCCTGCTTTATCTCTCAAGCTCCAACCCATCCTACAGCTCAGATGCAACCTTCCTCAGCTTTTCCCAACCCTCCCCGCTATTCACACCCAGCTCAGGCTCACCCTCAGGGCTGAGAGCCAGAGCCCCCAGCTGAGGCTCCAGCCGGAACATATCTGCGGAAGGCTGGGATGGGGCCTGGTTCAGGATGTGGAATCGAAGATCCGAGTTGGCTGTGCCTGGCTCATCGCCGTCCGAAGCCTCAAGGAAGAAGAAGGGGACACCTGGTGTGTATGGAGAGGGTTCACCATTAGGGGTGAAGGGGTGGGGAGAGTCTCCCAAGCTTCCTTTATCTCTCCCTGGGTCTTCCTTCTGTATTCATCATCATATCGGGATTCTGAAGGTGAGCCATGGCTCTTCACCCCACTTCACAGATGAGCAAACTGAGGCCAAGAGTAGATGGAACTCACCTGTGGACCCTCAGTGCGGTAGGGGAGGTGCAGGATGGGACAGAAGTGGGAGGGGGCGACTTGGACCCTGACTGCCCTGTCCCTATGCCAACTCTATGGCCATCTCTTTACTCTCTGTTCTCCCATCAGTGGCCACCTGACCTTGCTGTGAGCTGGCTGCTTGGGGCACTCACCAGGCCTGGTGCCCTGGCTCAGCTGAACTTTGTAGATGGCCTGGGAGAAATGGGGCACCTGGTCATTCTCATCCTTCACATGCACAAGCACGTGCTGCGGGCCCCACAAGACACGTCCATCCTCTGTCTCCAGGGTGACCTGGCAGGGAAGGGTAGTCAGTGCCCCAGCTTACCTTGGTGGCTTTCTCCTACTCCTGGCCCAGTCGTACCTGTAGCTGGTACTCTGCCTGTTCCTCCCGGTCCAGGGCCCTGGTCACCAGCAGGAAGCCAGACTCTGGATCCACAGCAAAGGGGCCCTCAGCTGCCACGCCTGAGTCTCCTGACAGAACAATCTGGCCCTCAGTCTCCTTACGGGGCAGCGGTAGCTGGCGAGGAGAGAACAGAGGTGAAGGGAGTGGGGGCCGGGCCTGGAGGATGTCCCCTCCATCCCATGGCCCCAGTTTATATGTGGGGAAGCTGAGGCTTAGAGAGTGTTGGCACTTGCCTGAGGTCACAAAGCCAGTAGGAACGGGGGGGAAATTCAAAGCCAGAGCTCTCTCCTCTGTGCCTGACGCTCCCTATACCCCGTGCCCTACTTTCTAAAGCTTGAAACTTCCCCTCCATCACCTCATCCTTAAACTTAAAGCTCTGCTTTCTTTGGGGATTAAAATCGTATCAGTCATTCACGCTATACCACATACTGTCTAGAAAGCAGGTTTGAAAGAAAGCCAGAGCAAGAAAGAGAAAGGAGTGCTGGAGGTAGGGGAAGAAGGACTTGGAGGGAGGGCAGCCCACGCAGCTCTCAGGCTCACCTTGGTCAAGTACAAAGGGAAATTTCCACCGTAGTTTTCCGGGACGTCCACATACACCTCTGCAGGCTGGGCCCCGGGGAAAGCCTGTGGGAGGATTCTTACCACGTCAGCAAGCTGTACGTACCTTCCTGCCGTGGGTGCCGGGACCTGACAGGGAGAGGGAATTCTGCTCCTCCCCTGGGCCTGGCCATATCTTAGCCCATCCACCCGCTGGCCTTTGACCTCCTGACCCCACAACAGGCCTGTAGCCAGCTCTCATCACCATCCCCCAAACACTACCATCCATAGTCAGTGCAACTGGTCCAGGTAGAGTAGGGGGCGAGGGCGCCAACCAAAGCCAGGATCTGAGGGTGAGGAGCAGGGTCCAACTCACCTGGGGGATGAAGAGGCAGAGCAGCCACAGCCAGGCCCGAGCCATGGTCAGGATGGGCCTGAGGGACATGGCAGTAAGGATCCAGCCCAGACCGGTGGGCAAGAGGGTTCTTCTCTCTAGAAAGTATTCCTCCCCTCATTCCCCCTCAGCCCCTGGGCCATGGTTTCCCCAGGCCCCATGGGGTACAACAGTCCCTCCTTTTTCAGCTGGATCAGCAACTCTCAGAGCTGCCCCTCCCCCTGCCACCCACTTGGGCACTGCCCCCGCCCTTTTTCCCTGCCTGAGCCCATTGCATACGCATAGCCAGAGGGACCTCACGACAGACTGGCCTCCTCTTCTTCCCTTTTTAAGGGCCTGCTGCTCCCCATTGCCTGCAGGGTAGTGTCCAGCTCCTTGGCCAGGCCCATCAAGACCCCCAGGCCCAGCTGCCCTGCATTTCTTCATTCTTGTGCGCACAAGGGTCTCCATGGGAGTTTCACCTCCAGACCTTTGTCTACTTCCTCCCCCATGGCCTCCCCAGCTTGTAGATCCCAAAGGGGATCTAGGTAATTTCCCAGAAGCACCCCAAGTCACAAAAGTTTGAAGCTAGAAAGACCCTGACGACTCTGAGGGCCACTTCCTGTGGTCGCCTCACGTCGCAGGCAAGGCCTGAAGGGCAGAGCCTGACCAAGGTCGTGGAAGACTTGACCACAGAAGAACTCCTCCTGGAACAGAGGACTCGTGGTTCAGGGTCTGCAGCACTGTTCTACCACCCACTGCCATCCTTCAGCCATGGGGGAGTCGCCGTGGGGCAGGAGCCCTGCCCTGATCTCAGCATTTTCCAGCCCTTAGCGCGGAGCTGGGCGCACAGAGCACAGACAGCCACGCCAACCACTCCCGGGAATTCTTCCCTGGACGACAGGACAGTGTTTCTCCTTCTCCCACCACCAACACCAGCCTCAGCCCTGCCCACCCTCCACTCCCAGACTCTCACCCGCCGGTGCCTGAGGGTGGCTTCCTTGGTCCAGCCGCCAGGTGAAAGATCTCTTTCTACAGGGAGTGCTGGCCAGGCCGGACCGGGTGGAACAGGGCAGGGCGGACACTTGAGCAGGTAGGCGGGCCAGCCATGCTTGCTCAGGAGTGGAAAACACCACTGGGCCCACAGCAGCAGGCCTGGCCCTGCCCAGCCCCCCAGGTTACTCATTGACTTTGGAAAGCTGGGGGCTGCTCAGCATCCATGACCGCCGGCCCCAGGGGGTGGGGAGATCATCGACCTGGCACTTATCCCACCCCTACACGGCCCAGTGGATACTTCTCAGCCCTCTGGGTTTGGACACCGCTTTTTTTCCCCGTGGCTCCAGACTCGCTCCCACTTCTCCCCACTGTGCACCAGCATCTGCAGCTCTGCCTTGGCCCACTCTGTTCCTTTTGTCTGGAATGCCCTTCCCACCCCTTCATCTGTCTCCTAAGCACTTGCTCCGGCTTCACTACTCAGCTCAAATATTCCCCTCTCCCAGGAACTCTTCCCTGGGCTTCCAGGCTTGTTCAACGTTCTCCTGTGGAATATCTGGCCCCCGCCCATGCCCCCATGACAAGTGCTATCTCTATCAACACAGAGAGGACACCAGGTTGTCATTGGCTGTCTCTTCCATCAGACTGGGAGGCCCTCCAGAGCAAGAATCAGGGACCCAGTAATGATCTGGCCCTTGCCCGGCCCTGGCAGCTCCCAGCTGGCTTGTGGAACTAAGATAAGGAGCTAGAGGTGGCACGTGCAGGATAGGGAAACAGCTCATTACCTGAACTGGATACTTAGGGCTCCACACCACCCACCAATGGGACCAGGAGGTGGGGTGGGGGGACAGCAGCCTGTGAGATCCCCTGAGCCTCCCTAAGTGCTCACACTAGCCCCTGGACACTGACAGGGCTGGGAAAATGTACTGTCTTGTGCCTCTGAGAAGGAGAGAAAAGACTGAGCCAGCTCAGGTGACTTGAGGGAATTGCAGGGTGGACCAGGGGCCCTGCCCCCAATGAGGGCAGCCAAGTAGAGTCAGGAGACGCCTCTCGGCCTGGGAGTCTGGGATGACGGGGGGGAGGGTGGGAAAGGTCAGGGACCCTGGTCTCCAGTCTCTCCCATGGTTTCCCCCAAGTCCTTCCCACTGCATATCTGGTTATATTCTCTCAGGCTGGAAAGCTGGATCAGGACTCCTCAGCTCACCCCAGCTTTGTCTGTCACAAGTTGAGTGCCTGCCTCAGTGTCACCTGGGCACCCCAGCCTGGAGCGGTGCAGCATGCAGATATTGAAGGGGGTCTCACATGCGTTAAGCTCCTACTCTGCGCCTGGCACTGCTCTAAGCACATACCTTCATTATTCCAACCACTCCATTCCGAAGAAGACATCATCCCCATGTCACACACTGAGGCACAGAGAGGCTGAGCGGCTTGTCAACAGTGTCAACAGCCAATAAGTGGCAGAGCTAGGGAGGTCTGTATTCTTTTTCAGGCCTCAGAACCTTCACCTACTCTGAGAAAACCATGCCTGCCACATGCCTTGAAGTATGTTGGGATTGGGAGTGGGGAACAGCAGCAGCTCTGAGCAGTTAACATCGCCCTAGGGGGCATGTGGGTTAGTCATGGGGATCTCACACCTGGGGAGCAGCCCTTAAACCTCCTTCTGCTATTGAAAAATCAGAATTCTAACCAGGTTTTGAGGGTTCCCAGGAGTCTGTGGAGTGAAAAAATTGACTAATGAAGAAATTGATGGTCTCTTCAATAAGTGGTGCTGGGAAAACTGGACAGCTACATGTAAAAGAATGAAATTAGAACACTTCCTAACACCATACACAAAAATAAACTCAAAATGGATTAGAGACCTAAACGTAAGACCGGACACTATAAAACTCTTAGAGGAAAACATAGGAAGAACACTCTTTGACATATATCACAGCAAGATCTTTTTTGACCCACCTCCTAGAGTAACGGAAATAAAAACAAAAATAAACAAATGGGACCTAATGAAACTTAAAAGCTTTTGCAAAGCAAAGGAAACTATAAACGAGACGAAAAGGCAACCCTCAGAATGGGAGAAAATATTTGCAAACGTATCATCAAAGGATTACTCTCCAAAATATATAAACAGCTCATGCAGCTCAATATTAAAAAAACAAACAACCCAATCAAAAAACGGTCAGAAGACCTAAATAGACATTTGTCCAAAGAAGACATACAGATGGCCAAGAAGCACACGAAAAGCTGCTCAACATCACTAATTACTAGAGAAATGCAAAACTGCAATGAGATATCACCTCACACTGGTTAGAATGGGCATTATCAGAAAATCTACAAACAGCAAATGCTGGAAAGGGTGTGGAGAAAAGGGAACCCTCTCGCACTGTTGGTGGGAATGTCAATTGATACAGCCACTATGGAGAACAGTGTGGAGGTTCCTTAAAAAACTAAAAATAGAATTACCATATGACCCAGCAATCCCACTACTGGGCATATACCCAGAGAAAAACATAATTCAAAAAGACACTTGTACCCCCCAACGTACATTGCAGCACTATTTACAATAGCCCGGTCATGGAAACAACCTAAATGCCCATCAACAGATGAATGGATAAAGAAGATGTGGTACATAGGTACAATGGAATATTACTCAGCCATAAAAAGGAACGAAACTGGGTCATTTGTAGAGATGTGGATGGACCTAGAGACTGTCATACAGAGTGAAGTAAGTCAGAAAGAGAAAAACAAATATCATATATTAACACATATATGTGGACTCTAGAAAAATGGTACAGATGAACCCGTTTGCAAGGCAGAAATAGAGACCCAGATGTAGAGAACAAACATATGGACACCAAGGGGGGAAACGGGGGTGGGGAAGGTGGTGGGATGAATTGGGAGATTGGGATTGACATATATACACTAATATGTATAAAAAATAGATAACTAATAAGAAACTGCTGTATTAAAATAAAAATAAAAATAAATAAAAAAAAGAAATGTATGGACCCTGGCCTGGAACCTTTTCAGAAACTGTCCCGAGCCCTGCCCCAGGCTGCTTCTGGTCTCCCAAGGTGGGCAGACATATACCAGTCCCTACTCAGCCACTTCTGCCCGTGTGGCCTCGGGCAAGTGCTTCTGTCCCCTGTATGCCATTGCTGAACAGGGATGTTCCCTCCTGAAATGATGCGGGCAAACTCCTAGCAGGCCCCTATGCCCAGAAGCCTCCCCTTCCCAGAGGTGGGTGGTGGGGAAATGCACACCTCCAGCTGTCAGCGAATCTGCACACATTTATGTGCAAATGCAAGGCCTCTCCTTCCAGGCAAGGAGGGCTCCAGGGACCTGCTCCCACATTAGCCAATGCCGAGCATGGGATGCTCTGGCCTGGCCACTCACAGCAGGGAGAACAGTGAACCCTCCCTGTCCTCCGCCTCCCACTCCCTTCGCAGTAGCCCAGCCTCAGACGGGAGGTGGGGAGACATGCGGACTCAAGTCCGCCTGACTGTGCCTTCCTCATCCCAGCCTTAACAAACCAGCCGCCTCCTTCTCTAGCCAGGGAGTCTCAGAAGTCTTCCACAGCCACTCCACCTCAGCAGATTTCCAGCCCCTCAGGAGGGAGCAGGGCAGAGACACCCACCCAGGAGCCAGACCCAGGGTTCTTGTTTGGCCATGACACCTGGGGCAGGACGTGGTCCCTTGGGCAGCCTCAATTTCCCTTACATACAGTGGGGTAACTGAGCCTTTGATCAGCTAGGCAATGCCAGGCTCCAGCTCAGAAGAATCTGGCTAACAGGCTGGGTGGGATTCATGTCTCTTCCTGCTGCTTGGACCCCCCAACCAGGCCCCCACCCACACCTGCCCCTCTGATCCAGCTGGCTATATCTGGGCCCAAACATTAGAATAGTCAAGGCCACATACTAGGGTGGGGCAGCTTCAGGAACCAGCCTTGAAGGTTCCTCAACTTCAGGAACCCTTCCTGCTCCTGCAGCCCCCGAATCAAAGGAAACACAGAGTCAACAGCCCTGACCTATCAGGAAATAGTCTTTATTACAAAAATCTGCATGTAAACAAATAGCCACTGCACTGAACAGCCTCCCGCCAGGGCATGCACACCACGGGTGTAGAGAAAGGCAGAGTCCTCTCCCCATTCATAGGCCTGCTCCACAGGCTGGGCTCAGGCTGCTTCGTGGGACGCACATGGGCCTGCACGGGCGTCTCTGTGGGCCCAGCCCTTGACGCCCACTGGGAGCCACCTCCCTGGGCAGCACTGTCTCTCTGTCCATGACCATGAGGTGCGGGATACCCAGAGTCTGAGCCAGTCCTGGGGCACCTTGGGCGGTTGGCTGGGCCAGCCCACCAATCTGCCCATCTGTCTGCACAATACAGTGAGTGCCCCAGGGCCTAGAGCACGGAGAGGTCGTGGCAGGACTTGGACTTGGCACGCAAGGCCATCTTGCGGCTGTTTCGAGCAACGATGCGGCCCAGGAAGCGCTTCGCCTTCTTGCCAAGGCTCTCTCGCCGCCGAGTACCCGCTTGCCGACGTGCGTTGGCCTCTTTGCTGTCCCTGCGCAGGCGTATCTGGCGCACGACACCCTCAAACAGCGCCTGGACATTGTGGTGCAGCGCAGCTGATGTCTCGATAAACTTGCAGTCGAAGACGACGGCACAGGCCCGGCCCTCTGGTGTGGGTGGGGACAGGCACACATCAATAAACAAAGGGTGCGGGGATGAACAGCCCACTCAAACCCTGGCCACGCCATGGCAGCTACCACATCTCTGGGTCTTCCCCAGAAACACAACCACCCCAGCTCCTGTACAGAGGGGCCCAGGCATCACTGGGTCACCCAGTTGGCAGAGCGTGCCTACGTTTAAGGAGCTCACAAAGGCCCACAAAAGGAGACTCATTTATTGAAATACTCTGAAGTTTGATATTTAAATGGAAGTGCTGTAGTAGTCAACAAATGAAAAGTTTGTTGAACAGCTTAGTGTTCTATGGCTCGATGTTATATCATGATGAATGATGGGTAGAATAGGGTGGACGTCGCCAAGTCACGGCTGGTTCCTCTGCAGGGCTCAGGTCTGGGGGCCACAGAGGATGATGCTGAGCCCAGGAAGTGGGTGCTCCCCAAGGGCAAGACTATGCTGAGACTGGCCCTGGCCTGGAATCCAGGCTCTGAACTCCTGGCCTGATTCCCTGCACTCTCCTCACCCCTCATATGCCAGGCCAGGGACAAAGAGGACAGAAAAGGAGGGCACTGAGGTGGCCCAGCTCAGCGTCCAGCAGCCTTCACCTCCACTAGCTTATTTGGTCCTTTCCCCAGCACTCAGGTCTTTGGGAGTCCTGTGGGAGGGCAGAAGCTCTCCCCCCTCTCCCTGAGTTTTCTTCCTAAACATTTTTAGCCACTGATGATCCCCAGGGACTCGAGCTGAGTCAAGACTGAGTGGACCACAGCCCAGCCAGGATCTCCCTCCCTTTCTGACCCACTCCCTCCCGCTCACCATCCAAGGAGACCTCACGAGAGCGCACTAGGTCGCTCTTGTTGCCCACTAGGATGATGGGCACGTCGTCTGTCTGCCGCGCCCTCCGCAGCTGGACCCGAAGCTCTGAGGCCTTCTCAAAGCTGTCCTTGTCCGTCACTGAATACACGATGACATATGCATCTCCCATGGCCATGCAGTGGCCAGGTAGCCAGCGGCCCCCATCCTAGGGAATACAGACACATATTTACCCAATAGTCCTCACGCCCCAGCTACAAGGCTGTCACTCCCGGCAGGTCCCTACCCCCAGCTCACCCCTCCCACCCTGCCCTGGTCTCAGCCTGCATCTTACCTGCTCCCAAATGTCATAGACCATGAGCGCTGCCTCTTCTCCATCCACCAGGATGGAGCGATCATACGTGTGGCCTAGGCAGGAGACCAGTAATCAGGTTACCTGCTGGCTGCCAAGAGCCCCCCTCCTCCAATACACCAGGTTTCCTGTTCTGGCCACACCCTTCAACTCCTCCCCAGAGCCCTCCTAACCTTCTCCTTCACTGATAGCTGCTATGTAGCAACAGAAGTGACAGGGTTGAGATATGGGGGGTTGGAGGGCACGGTGTGCCTGGCCCCCACCTAGGCACCCTTACCCCAAGCTAGCAATGTCCTGGGTAGACACTCCTGTGCTCCCTGCCCTCCTGTTGCCTGAGACCCAGGGTGGTTCTGACCACAGTGGCCTGAGTTAGAACAGACATCCCCTGGGGACCTTGGTTACCTAGGACTCCTCTCCTCGAAACTCCCTCTGGCTGGGTTCTTGCCAGGCCTGGCAGGGAGGGATATCCTGTCTCCAGACTACAGAGTAATTAATCGTATGCCCTGGGCCTTATACTCTAAGCACTTCTTTCCCTACTAAGGGCTGGGGTACCTTCTCCCTTAGTTTCCCCATCTGTGAAAGGGGTATGTAGAGGCAGATTCTCAAAGTGCCTTCAGAATCCCTTTGTTATCTGCTGCTTTTGATCCTGGTGCCCAGTCCTGTAGCTCCCAGTCCTAACCCTGTGCTCGCCCCTCCCTTGAACAGTCCCTCCCAGCCCCTCACCTGCGGCCTCTGCTTCAGGCCCGTCCTCTATACCACCGAAGATGCGCGCCAGAGCACTCTTGCCGACGCCAGGCGCCCCCAGCAGCAGCACCTTGTAAACGCTCTCGTCTGAATCGCTGCCACCTGAGCTGAGCGAGTCGGAGGAGCCCTGGGGCCAGTCCAGCCTCGGACCCTGGGCCCCAGTCCCGGGCTCGGCCGTTGTCAGAGCTCCCGGAGCCAGCGCCGCCTGCAAGTCGCGCTCGTCCACAGGCATGCTCCGGCGGTGCAGCGGGGGCGCCGGGCCCCAGGGTGTGCTGCCCCGACGGCGCTCGCGCTCGCGGCCCCCACCGCGGCTCCCGCCCGCTCCGCTGCCGCCGCCGTTCAGAGTCATCGCGTCGGACGCCGTCTGGGGAACGGGAATCCAGATGGCTGCGTGAGCCGCGGTGGAGATGGAGTGGGAAGCTGGGCCCGGTACGCGCCTGCCCGACCACGGGTCAAGAAAGATGCTCGGGGCCCAGGACGTGCCGCAGAAGGTCCTTGCGTCCTGACTTGTGACCCATCCTCCTGACTCGTTCATCCCAGACGGTGAGACCACCCCCGCCCCGCTCTGCCAGGACACTCACCCGCTCACACACAGACACGGTCAGGACTAGGTAGGTCCCGGGCTCGGATACAATCCACTCGCAGACCCAGGCTCGGACACTCGACGCTGTCGCAGCTGCTGCCTTCTCGGTCCGCACTGGGTCCGGGCTCCAGAGCCGCCTATTTAAGCCTCTGCCCGCCCCCGCCGCCACCCCCGCGCTCGCCCCGGGCTGCGCTGTCCGGGGGCTGACGTGTCCGTCCCCATCTCCCGAGGGGGATCCCCCGCCCTACTCCTAGGACCGCACACCCACCCAGCCCCCGCCTCACCCGTCAGGGCGGGGCAGGGGCTGGCTCCTCAGACAACAGCCGGGTCTGAGTGTGTGTGTGTGTGTGTGTGTGTGTGTGTGTGTGTGTGTGTGTGTGTGTGTGTGTGTGTGTGTGTGTGTGTGGCGGGGGGGGGCGAGGGCGAGGGGAGGGGGGCAGGTAAGGAGGGAAAAGGGAGAAGGAAAGGGAGCACGTGAATGGTGCGGAGGAGGGCCATGGAGGTGGAGGGTGCCACCACGGGTGGGGGCCAGGGGGAAAGCCCCGACCAGCCAAGTGCACCAAGTCCCCACTAGGGAAGAATTGAGGTCTGGCCCTTTAAAAGTGATTTCTCTTTTCCCTCTCTCCCAGTCCTGGCCTGTCGCCCAAGCAAGCAGACCAGTTACAGGTCAGACAGACTTCACCCTTCACTGCCCATGTCACCCATTCCCCACCTGCTGGTATCTGAGCTAGAATTTAGGGGCCCTAAATCCAGGCTTCTCGCCTCAGCACCAGGTCCTTCCCACTCTCATCCCTGCCCTTGGCAGTTGAAGATTCCACCTGATGAGCCTGCCCTTCAGGATGAGGGTTAGTGACACCTGAGCCCCTGGGGACCCTTGCAGAGCTGTTTGGGGGAGGGGGCAAGGAAGGGAGGCCCGCTGGCAGTGTGGTGCAGGTAGAGGGGCAGCTTGAACCTTGGGGAGGGAATACAGGCCCAGAGAAGGAAAAGGATGAAGTCAGCACCACCTCCCCCTCAGCACACTCCAGGCAGCTGCCAGTAACTCTGCTAAAAATACCTGGCCCTGGTCATTCTGCTCCTGGCCTGGAGGTTGCCCAAAGTTGGGGAAATCCTGGCAGACAGGTGTCAATGCCAGCAGGAACAGATAGGGGTGGGACTAGACCAGGGTCAGGTCCAGCTCCAGCCACTCTAAGAGTCTGCAATGTCTCCTTCCTTCCCTTTAGTCTCAGACTGTGCCTGCAGTTCAGAGCACACACAGGGCCCGGAGGTTCAGACTCCCATTCAGAAGGGGCATAGTTGTAGAGTAGGGATGGGGTCAGCGGGGTGGGGGTGGGTTAGCCACCACTTGGTGCTACCACTACCCAGAGATCAGCCCCTCCTCAACCCGGGGAGGGCGCTGGGGCACAGAGGGGAGATATAATGGGGAGGCTTGGGTTCTAGTCCTGAATCTGTCTCCAGGCTCCTGGGTCTTGCCTCCCTCCCAGCCTCAGGGTGGCCAGCTGTAAACTGCCTTGCTCATGTTTGGGGTGTATGGAGACTGGGAACAGGCACTCTGTGAGGTACTTTGTGACAGGGACCCGCTATTAGAGTGACGTATGATTGTGATGAGTGTGGTGGGGGTGGGGGGCACCCATTCAGGGCTCAGGTGACATCACGGAAGGATGGATCCTAGTGGGCTGCTGTAGGTTGTCATGGAGACCTGGGTCAGGTCTCTCTGACTGCTGCATCAGTTTCCTTGGCAACATCTGAGAGGGCCTTGGAATGAGGAGGGCCTGGCTAGGTAAGTGTTAGAGGGTTCATGCAGGCCCCTCTGCTACTTGAGGTCCTCAAAGTTAAGCAAGGCCTGGACTGAGGGGTGATCTCTCTATTTGTGTTCTTCACATGGCCTGGGGGGTCTTGGAAGCCTGGGCACTCCCATGTTGGCTTTAGCTTCCGGGACGAGATCCAGAGGGAAGAGGGAGTCATGGGTTGAGCCTTCTGTCAAAGAACGAAAGTCTTGGGACTTCCCTGGCAGTCCAGTGGTTAAGACCTTGAGCTCCCTGTGCAGGGGGCACGGGTTCGATCCCAGACTGGGGAACTAAGATCCTACATGCCGTGTGGCACGGCCAAAAAATTAAGAAACAACTAAACAAAAGGAACAAAAGTCTTAAGAGCCAGCAAACTACTTCCCATCAGGAACGCCGCTGGGCTGCTTATGGCCCCTCCTAACCACCTTACACATGACCTTGCTGCTGACAAGAGCCCCTGGATGTCCAACAAAGGGTGGGTGTTGGGGGGTAGCTGTGTTTCTTCCAAGCAGGGAGCCATGCAAGGAATTAGGGCTGGGTTTCCCCTCTGATAATCTAAGCTCTTGACCTCAGCAATGTTTCCTCATTGCCAAGGGAACTGCGTCCACATTGGGCCACTCAGGCCCCAGGCATTCTGCAACAGTCCAGACCTACCACAAGCATCGGTATGGCCAGGGGCCCGGGGAACCATACCAGGACATGACCTTGAAACACCCCCATTCCCAATTCCTGATCCTCTCAGTTCTCTGGGCTGAGCTTGGCTGCCCAGAAGGAGCAAACTGAGGCTTGAATACCCCTAAGATAGCCCAGCCTTCAAATCCCAGCTCTGCACCTTACTAGCTGTTTCACCTCTGCCCATTTAGCTTGGCTGAGCCTCAGTTCCCACTTGTGTAGAACAGGGATAATGTCTTCATGGGGGTTGTTATAAGATATAAGTAACACAAAATGCAGAGGTAAGGTGGTTGGCACATGTCTGGCCTGTAGTAATATCTCAATATGAACACTTTTCTTATCACCCTTAGTTGAGGACAGGTTGAGTGAGTCCCTGGGCCCTCTCCTGCTTCTTCTTTCCTGCTCCTGCTCCATTCTCTCCAGAATGGTGGTCTGCCCAGGAGAGGGGCAGATGCAGAAACCTCTCCCCTCTCCCCCATACCCACCTTTTCTCTGTGGGACCCCATGCCCTCCCCCTTCCCTCGGGTAGCAAAATGCTGCAAAGGCAACTTGGCTGGATTTCAGTATTCCCAGCCCTCCTTACATCAGAGCTCCCATGCCCCAGTTCTTCTGTTAAGTCTCAATTCATTCATTCCACTGACCTGTACTAATACCTACTACTGTGTGCCAGGCCCTTGTGCTTTGGGAATGATGATGAGCAAACATGGATATAGCTGGGCCTGTTCGTACATGTCATCTAATCTCTGGGTCAGTCTCACTCAGCTATGATTTGTTGTTCCCATTTTGTAGACATGGTAACCGAGGCCTGAGAAGTCGCAGGCCAGAAACAGCACAGCCAGACACCCCTGGTGGAGGGTTTCAGGGACCTAAAACTTCACCCCCCCCCCCCGCCCACCCCCATGTTCTCAGACAGCAGCTGGGATTCCAGAAAGTTCCCCGGGCACTAGCCCAGGATTCACATATGATGTCCCTGCAGGCAGCTGTGGGCCCCGCACAGATGAGTCGAGACTGAAATCTGATATGCCAGCTGGGTATGAGCAGCTTGATGATCCTCGTCCACCGTTGCCTGGCTGCCAGGAGAGCCAGCTGAATGACTCAGTGACACCTGCCTCCTCCGTGACCTCCCACCCCCAGGTGAACACAGACACCACAAACACCTAGACACATCGGGCTGTCAGTGCAGAAGTACACACGTGGTAAAGCCTACAGCTGGGTATTGGTGGTTGGGGAGGCTCCCTGGGGCCTGAGGGGCCCTGGGTGGTCTCCTGCCTCTCTGGAGCACTAAGCTTCTTCATCTGTGGAAGTGGGAGGTATTCTGCCTGGAAGATCACCTGAAATGGTCCCAGATCCATTTTAAATCTCCAGAGCAGTACTAAGCTATTGTGTCTCCCCACATCACACATGAAGAAACTGGGTGACATGGGTCGATGGCTTCACCCCTCTGAGCAGCCAGATCTTGGTCACTAGGTGGCGAAGCTACTCCCGCCTGGAAGTGGGGGTTGGAGGTGGGCGTAGGCCCCTCCAGCTAGGCAACAGCACCCCCTGCCAGCTGAGCAGTACCTGCTGAACAGCTGAGGTTCCTCTACTCCCTAACTGGAGGTCCTGGGGAGTCAGTTACTTATTCTAGAATCTTCTTTCCTCATCTGCAAAACAGAGATGATAAAGAATAGCAACTGCCACACAGGGCTGGCTTGAGGACTGACTGACGAGATACTATATATAAAACCTTCGGCCAATGCCCACTCTCAGGACAGGTCCAATATTGTCAGAAGGCCCCCAAGAACAGATTTGCCAAGTGGCCAGGCCTCTGCCCACCAGGTGGGCAAGTCTTCTTAATATCCGCATTTTTCCTCAGAGAAGGAAATGCAGGCAGGGGATTGTGACATTATGACCCCTGACTGGCTGATCCGAGGTCTAAGTCCCACGGTCTATCCTGGTGACCAACTGTGCTGGGCGAGGCAGAGGCCCCAGACATGAGCACCTGGGGTGACAACACGTTTCCCAGGCCGCTGGTGGAGACAGTGCTTCAGATGGCTTTCAGCAGAGAAATCTGCTGGCACTGCCCTGACCAGGGGACCAAACTGAGCATCACCAACAGTGGGGACAAGCTGGCATCACACAGCTACTGGTGGATGCTAAGGATACATACAACACTCCTGGGCAAGGTTCTCACTAGTCAACTCAAACCTGAACTCAACCAACTTCTAGTTTATAGGAAACACAGCAGACAAAACAACAAATCAGACTGTGGGACTTCTCCAGGACAACTCACCTGGGCTTTTCAAAGTAGTCAGTGTCAAGAAAGATTAAAAGGTAGGGAGGCAGGGAGACAGTTCTAGAAGAGGCTAAAGAGAGATGACAACCAAATGCAATACACGAAACTTGACTGGAGCCTGACTTAAAAAACAACTATGAACGACATTTTGGGGAGAAATTCATATATGCCTGGATATTAGATATTAGTGTCAGAGAATTGTTCATTTAGGGGCCAAATAACAGTACTGTGGTTACAGGCTTATTCTTAGGAGACACAGGATGAAGTACTGAGAAGTGAAGGGTCATGTGTCTGCAGCTTACTTTCAAGTATATTTATATTCTCCACACACATAAATAAAACCAAAGCTGCAACGTGTTAACAACTGTTAAATCTAGGTGGTGGGTAAACAAAAGTGTTCACTACATTATTCTTTCAGTTTTTTGGCATACTTGCAACTTTTCCTAATCAAACCATTGGGAGAAATTTTAAAAATGAACCAAACCTTATAGACCCAGCCTGTATAGGCACTCACTACCACCCCTATCCAAACCCGGAGTGACCCCCACTGAGAAGAAAGACTCTCAGGCATGCTGGGAAATGAATATAAATTAAGGGTTTATTACAAAATGCAAAATGTTTCTTATTGTCAGTGATTCAAGAAAACAAGGCCATGAGCGCTGCGTGGGGCTGGGAGCAAAAATTCAGGCTCAGGAGCGGGCTGATAGGCACTGGTTCACAACCTCCAGCAGGTGGGTGTTCTCTAGGGCGGCTGCCACCCGCTCTTTATCCGCAAGCTGCTTGTTCACTGGGTGGAAAGGAGAGAGTGGTGAAATATATTTATACCCCCACCAACAAAGCCCTCCTGTTGCCACCTTCCCAGGATCCCAAACCTTGGTCAGACTACCCCAACCACCTGAGCCCACACCTACCCCACCTTCTTGTGACCCCTTCCCACCTGGCCACTCATGTCTGCTTCCTATACTATAAAGCCTGACAACCCTGGTGCTGTGTACTTAGGAGAGGGAGAGGGCAGGAGTGGGAGAACACAGTAAACACAGGAGACTCAGGTCAGGCCAGCTTAGCTCTAGGCTGCCACCTCCACTGCGGAGTCACCCACCTAGTGCCAACCCCCCAACCCTCCCCCTAATGTTGCCCTACAGAACACCATGGCAAGTGGGGAGCCTCCAGGGTAATGCCTCAACACCAGCCCACACATACCTGCATGCTCCGAGGCATGGGTCCCTGGTGTAATGTGCACGTCCAGCTGGGAGGGAGATAGATGGGGCCTGAGCACTCACACACCTGTCTACCCCCTTTTCCCCTCTCCCCACTCACCACCTCCAGCTGATCCTTCTTCCTAATCATGCCTCTGGACTCCGGCCCTTCCATTACACCCCAAACCCACTCACAGCCATTCCATCTCTACCCAAAGGACTGGCCAATTGCTACTGACTTAAAGGCCCACCTGCGCCCCATCCCTGCTCCAAACTTATCTACAGCTCCCTACTGCCCTTCCTGCCACACTCCTCACTACTTTTCTGCACTTTCCAGCTTGGGTCTTTATTCTTATCCCATCCAATTGGAAAGCCTCCTCCCAGTTTCATCTCTGCTAGCTGGGATCCTTCCAGATCTCACTCTGATGTTCAAGTTCATGCTCTCCATGTCCTCCTCAGTAGCAGACACTCATGCCTGCCTCACCCCCAGGGCTCAGTTCCACCTTACCTTGAAACGCTGGGGAAGGGATCGCAGAAGCTTGACTTTGATGGACAGGCCAATAAGTGTGGCCATACTGCAGTGTGGGATGGTGGGTGTGAAGGCCACAGCCACTGTGCTCTCGGGGTCACTCACCTGGTTGGAGAGATGGGATGTTAGGAGTCATGGCCCGTCCTGCCCATAGACCCTCTTCTTAGTTTGTTGCTTCAGGGAAGTCACCTAACCAGTATGGGTCTCAGTTTCCTCATCCATAAAATGGGCAGGCACACACACACACCCCGTTCCAAAGATCCCCTGAGGAGTCCGTGAGCTGAGACAACGCCAGCCCCCTGGTGCACAGCTGAGCCCTTCTGACTCTCCCGAACAAGTCGCTCCCCTGGACGCTGGGAGTGACTCACCTGAACCCGGACTTGCTCTACTACGTTCAATTCTTCTAGCGTCAGTGGATGCTCCGGGTCATTGATGGAGCGAATCAGATGTGGCAAGTGAAGGAAAGGGAACTCTGCGCCTCTGCCCACTCAGAACCCCCCTCTCCGGGATTGCCCGGCGTTACTACAGCTCCACCGACTACTGGACATCACTTCATCCCACCACCTCCCAGCCCCCCGCGAACCCGCCCGCGCCCGGCAGCGGCGGATATCGAAGATCTCGCGCGCGTCGATGCTGTCTGGAACCTGCTCGTCCTCCTCGCCTGCGGTCACTGGCCGCTCCCCAGAGCGCTCGTAGATGAGGGGGTTAGCGTTCTCCAGGAGGCCGCCCCCCATCCCGCCGCCGCCCACCATCGCGGAACTGCTGCCGGCAACTGCAGGCGGGTGCTTCCGCTCCTACGGTGCATTTCCGGGGAACGGGAAGAGGGCGTGGCGTGGCGTGGCGACGGGGTAACGCGAGGGACACGCGGCCCTGCCGGTATGCCGCCTGCGGTTTGGGTGGAGCGGCAGCCTGCGCGCGCTCTCTATGCGGATCTGAGAAAATGCCGAGCGCTCCAACAAAGACACAGAGAAGGGACCATGTGTGCGAACCGGGAGGGTGCCTGACGGCGCAGACCAAGGCTGGGACACTAAAGACCCGTCTTGAGATTGAGCCAGGCTTACCGTCAGGCATCACTTCCTCCGAGAGGCCTGCCCCTTAGGCTGGGCGGGCGCCTAGAGTTGCCTCTGTCCCGGCACGGTTCACTACGTTTCGAGACTTCTTAGTGATGCACCTGCAGCCCCCGCTGCACTTTGGGCCTGGGAGTGCTCTCCCGGTTCCCAGCGGCCCTGAAGACGTTCTTCAAATGTTTGTCCAATGGATAAAGGACCGTGACCTCGATTTTGACGGGAGGTGGAGACAGGGAAAGACACGGGGTGGGGTTGAGGGTGTCCTTAAGATGAGTGCCACAATCAGGTGTGCATTTCAAAAGGAGGGCCTTTGCCGAGTAGGCAGGAGGGCCCACAGAGACCCTCAGACCAGGGACAATAGGGGGATGAAGGCGGACCCAAGAAATCGATTCCCGAAAGCAAGGAGGAGTTTTTGGAATGAAGGGCCGTCACACTTCCCTGCCTTTCGGGCTGTTCCTTTCACTCTGAACGAACGTCGTTTTCATTTATCTGTCTATGGGAATCCTGATCGTTCACCTCCTCAAGGAAGCTCTCCTGGTTTCCCCAGTCACAGCTTATTGCTCCCTCTCTCTCCCCCTCGGAACACGCTTGTCGGGCCTGTGACTATAAGGACACTGAACGCAGGTTTGTGGAGAGGGTTCTTGGTATTGCGGAGAGGCTGCAGAAGCCTCAAGGTCCCTGCGGAGGAGGCCCAAGAGGACAGAGGGGAAGCGGCTGTGCTAGCCTCTACCTGCCGCTCGCCTTTACCAGTTCTGTCCCGCTTTCCTGCCAAACCCATCTATCCCTGCCTACTCCATTCGCAGTCCAAAGTCCAGGCCTGGGCGAGGCACTCAATCATCGACGGCTGGATGCGTGCCTGCGCAGCCTCTTGGTGAAAAGCAGCATGTCCACCGGTAGTGCAAAAAAGTCCCGTGAGCCCACGATGCAGCTGGACCGACTTCGCGAGCGGCTGAGAGCCGTGGCCTTCGGGGCCCTGCTTCTTCTTGTCCCGGGCCAGGGTGAGGCTCCGACGCGGGGCGGCAGGGACGGGGTAGGACTTGTCAAATTCTGTAGAGGCAGGACCTGAGGCTGCGGGAGGAAAGGCGTCTGGCGGAGAGTTCCAGCACCTGAACCGTGTGAGGGATACGATGCATCTCTGCGCCCCCTGAGGCGCAGAGAGAGTCTGGGCTGCCCCAAGTCACACTGCCCCAAGGTGCAAGCAGGCCCTAGGGGCTCTGAGCAGCACCGGGCGGGCTGGGGAGTTATTTGGGACATTTCCCTGCGAGTGTTTGTGGTGGAGCTGGTGCTGATGCGAGTAATAACAACAATAATTATACCTTCCCGCCACCATTTGGCTCTGAGTGTTTCGCCCTTGGCCAGAGGGGCGTCCTGACACCCACTGAGCCCCTCTCCACAGGAGCCCTGGGCAAGTTTACTGGCTCAGCCTACAGAAGCCCCCATCCCCCGGCCACCACATCCTACTATCAGACAAACTTCCACGTGCTTCTCTTCACCCCGTGCACCCACCCTGAGTGAGGGCAGGTCTTGACCTCCAGGGCAAAGGTGATCTCTCTTTGTGCCAGCCCTTATTGGTAGCCTTTATAGCTTATGTTATGTGGGCATGTGACCTGGGCACAGCTCCAGCTCCTGTGCCCCCTCTTTTTTGAAAAAAAAATTATTTATTTATTTGGCTGCACCAGGTCTTAGTTGCAGCACGCTGGATCTTCATTGCCTTGTGCAGGATCTTCCTTGCAGCATGCAGAATCTTTAGTTGCAGCACATGGGATCTTTTAGTTGCAGCATGTGGGATCTAGTTCCCTGACCAGGGATCAAACCCACACCCCCTGCATTGAGAGTGTGGAGTCTTAACCACTGGGCCACCAGGGAAGTCCCCTGTGCTCCTGTTGAAGGGTGTGATCCTCTAATCCAAACGGGCTCTGCCTGTGGGACCTGACTGTCTTCTCCCTTCCCAGTCGAATCTGCCTGGGTAGCGTCCACATTCATGACTACCCCGAGGCCCAACCCATCGTGCCTCTGCCCTTACCCCTTGCTCACCAGGCTCTAAGAGGTCACCAGAACCTTCCAGTGCCACGATCTGCGAGGCCTCACTGATGCCTCTTTCTAAAAATGTTGCTATGTTGGATGGGACCCACTTTCGGAAGAGAAGAACTGGCAAGCACAGATGATGGGTCTGACCCTCTCCTGTCCCACCCAGTCCTGACTTATTGGCAGGGATCATCTTGGTCCCCAGGGCCTTCCACACACTAACCAGAAGTTTACCCAAGAATGGGTGTGTTCATGCATCCTTGGTGTTCACCCAAATGGTCACACATTGCCTCCCTTTTTCGTCCCTGGCTTTTCCACTTCCTCTCCACACATCCACATGATAGAACTTATTCATACTGTTTAATGATAGGGTTTCTCTTCAAGGAGGAAGCATCCTTGATGTAACTAGCCTCTGATCAGGAACATTTTAGCAGGTTTTGTCTTCTGCTATAACAAACATCAAGCATTAAAGGTCAGTGGAGGCAGTGAATTACATGGGCAGACGTCACATCCCACAAAGGACTTATGTAGACAGCGTGTTCCTCGGGAGAAGGATGAGTCTTCTGACTTGGAAAGGCATTGCTCAGTTGCCCTCTGTGGAGCATGTGAATAGCTGCTAACTCGGGCCTCACCCACACCAGGTGTCGTCAGGCGCATTCATCCACGTTAATCTAATGGGTATAGGGTAGTATAGTTCCATAAGGATGTTTTTTTGTTTTCTTTCTTTTTTTTTTTTTTTACTTTTTATTATGAAACCAGGCTCAAATGTGCCAAATTCTGCAGAAGCAGAGCCTGAGCCTGCAGGAGGAAAGGCGCCAGGGAGGTGGGAGCCAGTGGAGATAACACCAGGGGAATTGGGAGCCTGACTGGATACCTCCCTGCGCCCTGAGGCACAGAGAGGGTCAGGACTGCCCGAGGTTACACAGCACCACAGGGCTCCTCATCTGAGGTAGCGAGAATTAGATAACAAACTCAATGTACCATGATCTACCTTCAACAGTTATCAAGACCTGGGCAACTTAGTTTTGTCTGGATTTTCACCTCTCCTTTGCACCATTATCTGAAGCAAATCCCAGACATCATATCACCTGTAATTTTTTTATCATGTCCTACTAAAAGAAGAAATATATATCTCTCATAATTTCTTAATGTAATCAAACATCTAGTCAAATATTCTTATTTCATATTATCTCATGATATTTATGTCTTTTTAAAAACCATGATTTAAACAAGGTTCTTTAAACATTAGTAGATATGCTTTTTTTAATAACAGATTTGAGATATAATTCACATGGCATAACTTTTACCCATTTAAAATGGTTTTTAGTATATTCGCAGAGTTTACCACATCAATTCCCCTTTCCACAACATTTCTGTCTCCATGAATACACCAATTCTGGACGTATGAATGAAATAATCTAATATGTGGTCCTTTGTGACTGGCTTTTTTCACTTAGCATATTTTCAAGGTTCATCCGTATTGTAGCATGTTCAGTACTTCTTTTTATTGCTGAATAATATTCCATTGTATAGATATGGTACAGTTTATCGATCCATTTATCAGCTGATGGACATTTGGATTGTTTCCACTTTTTGGCTATTATAAATAATCCTGCTATGAATACTCATACGCAGGTTTTTTTGTGGACATATGTTTTCAATTCTCTTGGGTTTATACCCAGGAGTGGGATTGCTGGGTCCTGTGGTAACTATGTTTAAACTTTTAAAAAAATTATTTATTTATTTTTGGCTGTGTTGGGTCTCGGTTGCTGCGTGCGGGCTTTCTCTAGTTGTGGCGAACAGGGGCTACTCTTCGTTGCGGTGCAGTGGCTTCTCTTGTTGCGGAGCACGGGCTCTAGGCGCACGGGCTTCAGTAGTTGTGGCATACGGGCTCAGTAGTTGTGGTGCACGGGCTTAGTTGCTCCGCGGCACGTGGGATCTTTCCGGACCAGGGCTCGAACCCATGTCCCCTGCGTTGGCAGGCAGATTCTTAACCACTGCGACACCAGGGAAGTCCTATGTTTAACCTTTTGAAAAACTGCCCGGGTGTTTTCTAAAGCACTTGCACCATTCTCCCTTCCCACTGGCAATATACAAAGATTCCAGTTTTTCCATATCCTTTGCAACATTTATTATTATCTATCTTTTTGAAGTATTTCATGAGTCTCTTTCAATCTTTAGATTCCTTCTCTGCCTCTCTTTTATTTTTCTTGTAATTTTGTTGCTGTGTTAAAGAAACCAGCTTGTTCTGGAGAGTATCCCAGAGTTTGAGGGTTTTTTTGCTTTTGTTTTTCCTGAAGTATAGTTGATTTATAATGTTGTGTTAGTTTCAGGCGTACAGGAAAGTGGTTCAGTTATATATATTATATATTCATAATGTTTTCCCTTATAGATTATTACAAGATATTGAGTACAGCTCCCTGTGCTATACAATAGGTCTTTGTTGGTTATTTTGTATATAGTGCTGTGTTTGTGTTAATCCCAAATTTCAAATTTATCCCTCCCCCCTTTGTCCCTTTGGTAACCATAAGTTTGTTTTCTATGTCTGTGAGTCACTGTTTTGTAAATAAGTTCATCTGTATCATTTTTTTTAGATTCCACATATAACAGATTTTGGGTCTTGCTGATTACATCCCTAGGGTGTCTTTTAACTGTTTCTCTGACCCCTGTATGCCTGTAAACTTGTATTTATATTCCAGAGGCTTGATCAGATTCAGATTTTAGGTTTTGCTTTGTTTTGTTTGGGGACAAGACTACTTCATATGTGGTACAGTGGACTTCCAACAGAAAACATACAATATCTGATTATCTTGCTTTTTGTGACAAAATAAGTTGTTGACATCACAGTCAGATTTCAATGTGCATTTCTCTTAGCATGAGTGAGGTGAACATCTCCTCATTTGTGTAAGAGCCGTTTACTGGTATTCCTTATTCTGTCTGAACATATTCTTTCACCGTTTCATATTCTTTCACCAAATATGCGTAGCTGGCATATTTCTTATATTCATTTATAGAAATTCTTTGTCTATTAAGAATATCAGCCCTGGGCTTCCCTGGTGGCGCAGTGGTTAAGAATCCACCTGCCAATGCAGGGGACACAGGTTTGAGCCCTGGTCCAAGAAGATCCCACATGCCATAGAGCAACTAAGCCCGTGTGCCACAACTACTGAGCCTGCACTCTAGAGCCCGTGAACCACAACTACTGAAGCCCGCGTGCCACAACTACTGAAGCCCGTGCACCCAGAACCCATGCTCCACAACAAGAGAAGCAACCGCAATGAGAAGCCCGCACACCGCAACGAAGAGTAGCCCCCGCTCGCTACAACTAGAGAAAGCCCACACGCCGCAACAAAGACCCAACGCAGCAAAAAATAAATTAATTAGAAAAAACAAAAGAAAGAATATCAGTTCTTTCTCTGTTAGGGGACTTTCAGTCTCTTCCTGCCTCCCTGATCCCCATAGCAGGGCGGGCTGTGCTTTTTATGTTCTAGACACAGCTGCCCTTCTCTTTGTAGTTCTCCTTATACTATCACTCTTTGTTTGGAGGATACTTTCTTTATGTCATTCTTGCCACCTAGAGTGTGAGATCCTTAAGGACAGGAATCTTGTCTGTCCGATTCCCTCAGTTCTCCTACTGCCTCCTAGGACCTGGCACACAGTGAGTAGAAAGGACACTCACCCCTTCAAGCTCATGTGACTATTTGTTTGAGGCTAAACTATGGGGCTAAACCATGGTGCCGAGCCCCAAGGAGCCTCAGTGAGTGTGGTGGAAAAGGCTGGGTCAGTGAAGGCAGTTGGGGGTGGGGGGAGCAGAGTTACAGGCAGGAAATCTGTAAAGCCAGTGTTGGTAGATCAGTGTCCCTTGAGCTGAGCTGAGGACAGGAAGGAGGTGGCAACATCAGCAGTCTGGGAGGGCAGCTAAATGGGGAAACCCAACCTTGACGTCCGTCTCTCTGCCCACAGGCCAGGACTCTGCCTGCCCCGTGCGGACCACGCACACGGTCCAGGTGCAGGGGAGCCTCGTCCATGGGAAGAACACTGATGTGGCGATCCACACCTTCTTGGGAATCCCCTTCGCCAAGCCACCTCTAGGACTGTAGCGGTTTGCGCCCCCGGAGCCCCCGGAATCTTGGAGTGGTATAAAGGATGGGACCTCCCACCCAGCCAAGTAAGCAGGGGGTCCAGGGAACTCTAGGCCCTGGGATAGAGGGTATTCTGAGCTCTGGGCCAGGCTGCAGTCGTCATTTCATGTCATTTCAAAACAGCCAGTTTTCCCTCTGAGTTTGGTGGATTTTCACATGCATTTTTCTGATGAGCATGCAGAGGCTTGAAAGGGTGAAGCCACTTTCCCAGACTGAGGGCTTAGCACTCAAAGAGCATCAGCTCCACAAGCTGAAGGGACAAGCAGAGACACACAATTCCCTAGGTTCTAGTTGTGACAAGTGATCTCTGCCACCAGAGGAGGTATCTCTGGGAGAGGTTTGAACCTTGTAGGAGCTCCTGACTCCAGCAGCAGACACTGTAGAACCCTGAGGAGCAGAAGACCCCACTCTGCACAGTCACTGTGCCAACCGACAGGGCCAGATGCCATTGACCAAGGGGCGTGTATATGTTCTTGAAACTGGGAACTGTGGGAGCGATGAGGTTCCCTGAGAGTCTGACTTGGGATGAGGGATGTCCCACTGCCCTTCTCATGAGAAATTAATCCATTCCTTTTGGCAGCACACGTATACGGGCTACTCCCCTGTTCCAGGTCTGCCTGAGTACAGTGATATGGTGGTGAATGTCAACACATGCAACCAGTCATTCTCATAGAGACCCTCCAGAGTCAAGATTTCTCAGCCTCAGGAGGATTGATATCCAAGGCCCTCATAAGCTTGAGGCCTCCTGGAAGACTAGGCTCCATCCCAGCTTCCCCAGAGTCTGTGGCCTGTAGCTTGGTGCAAAGGGGCTTTAGGGAGGGATCACATGTGAGTGAGGTATCAGAGGAAGTGGGACTAAGGGTAGCTGGGAGCATAGCTGGGCCCAGGATCTGGTTATGGCCAGAGCATGGCCCCAGGACTGCCTGCCTGCCACAGTCACCAGGTGTCTGCAGGACTTCACTAGCATGAAAGGAATGACTCTGAAACTACTGAATGTGACCCTGCCTTCTAACTCCATGTCTGAAGACCGCGGGTACCTCAACATCTACACACCTGCCCGTTCCCATGAGGGCTCTAGCCTGCCTGTGAGTGCCAGGCCACAGCTGGCTAAGGGGTGGGAGGACATTTCTTCTGCAGAAGATTTAAAAGAACAAGATCAGCCTGGGCCCCACTGCAGTGTGCACCCTGTTAAGAAGCTTCTTACTATCAGATCCAAGAGAGTATTTCTTACCCAGCATGGGTGGCTGATCCCTGGGCACAGGGTCGCAGAACCCTGGCTGCTCCCAGACGTCAGAAACTGTGGCCCTGGTAGGGACCCAGGACCTATACCCAACCAACTCATACCCAGGACCCACTCAGGTGCTGAGGGATGTACTTTGAGGTGGCCAGAGACCCCAGCCATGGATTATCTGTTGGGCCAATGAGAATAGAGTAGGAGCTCCTGTGCATTAATTAATGTGCATGCGTGTGGGGTGATCAGAGAGACACCCCTTTTCTCTCCATGTCAGAGAGGGTTCTGGGAGAAATGGAGCCGAGCTTTGGTATGTGGGACGGGCCCCAAAGTGTGGGAGGCCTGGTTTTCCTGATAGAACTTGGGTTGCCTTCAGCCCAGGTCATGAAGACACCACTTTGTCTTGCTGGAGTTCTGTCCATGTGGTTAGGAGGACAGAACCAAAGTGGTGGTTAGGTTAGGTGGCAGCTCTGGTGGGGTTTGGGCTTGGTGGGAGCCATATGGTATCTGTGCCTTGGATTCGCCAGGTGATGGTGTGGATCCATGGTGGTGGATTTGTCGTGGGTCTGGCTTCCATGTATGACGGCTCTGCTCTGGCGGCCTTCGAGGACGTGGTGGTGGTCGTCATCCAGTACCGCCTGGGTTTGCTGGGCTTCTTCAGGTGAGAATGGGTCTGGGCTCGGCAACGCAGGCTGATGGAGCCAGGACAGTCCCATGACCCTCATCCCTGCCACCTCTCAGCACTGGAGACAAACACGCAACTGGCAACTGGGGCTACCTGGATCAAGTGGCCGCACTATGCTGGGTCCAGCAGCATATCGTCTACTTTGGAGGCGACCCTGACCACGTCACCATTTTTGGCGAGTCTGCGGGTGGCGTAAGCGTGTCTTTGCATGTTGTGTCCCCCATGCCCGAAGGACTCTTCCACCGTGCCATCGTGGAGAGTGACGTGGCCCTGCTGCCCAGCTTCACCGCCAGCTCATCTGACGTGGTCTCCACTGTGAGTGCCCTCAGCCGTGGGAAGCCCAGACCTGCTGCCCCATCTCTTACCTCTCAGCCTCCATTACTGTCTGTTAAATGGGGGTAACAAGGACTCCCCTGCCATCAGAGGACCTTGGAAACAGACGCCTATCTAGGGATTGTTCAAGGGTCAGAATTCACAGGCTTCTGTCAGCCTAGAGGCTGAGTGCATTCTGTGGCCCGCAAGACCGCCGCGCTGCGGGCCCCCATCATAGGCAGGACCATCTAGGCAGGCGGGGTGGCCCCCCTGGCAGAGTCCTCTGAGCACCAGGGAAGTTGGAACAATTTCAAAACTGTAGGAATCCAGTCACAATACTCTGTGAGATTTGGGGTACACCTGCCTCCAGCTGGGGCACTGGGCAAACCTCTCTCCCCTACCCGGAAGCATGAGCCAGCCTCTGCCTGGTCTCTTTACAGGTGGTGGCCAACCTGTCTGCCTGTGGCCAGGTTGACGCAGAGGCCCTGGTGGACTGCCCGCGGCGCAGCAGTGAAGAGGGGATTCTGGCCATCAACAAGGTTTGACTGATGGGCGTGGCTGTGGAGGGAAGGGTCCGGTAGGTGTGGGGCGGGCAAGCCTGGGTGCTCTTCATCCTCCCTGGGCAAGTTACTCTAGCTCCTCACCTTGGTGTCCTCACAGCCCTGGATGGGAAATCGAGGCCAGGCCATGCTGAGGCAGGTACAGGACCTGCTGGGGTGGGTGTGAGCATTCTGGGACGAGCCAAGAAGGGGTGGAAGATGTCTGCGGCATCAGAAAGTGTCTGCAACCTGACCTTGAGTGTCCCTTAGCCCTTCAGCATCATCCCTGGCCTGGTGGATGGGATCTTCCTGCCCAAGCACCCCCAGGAGCTGCCGGCCTCTGCCGACTTGCACCCCGTCCCCAGCATCATTGGTGTAAACAACGATGAGTACAGTTGGATCATCCCCTCGGTGAGGCCCACTCCCAGGCCTCCAGGTGCGGGGGAGCCCATCCAGTGGGAAGGCCTCGGGGCTTCGTAGCTCCAGGGCCATCGTATCTCCAACTCGAGACTCCCCCACCACCCAGGTCATGAACAATTCTGACACCCAGAAGGAAATGGACAGAGAGACCGTAAAGGATGGCTTGCAGAAAAGATCAACAATGATGGTGAGGTTTCTGGTGACCTGCCCACATGGGGAGGGGGCTCCTTTCCTATCCCAAGACACGGGAAACCCAGCCCCCAGATATCCTGTCCATGCAGCACCCCTCACCCAGAGCTTGGCCCCTTTCCCCGATTCCCTGTCCCATCCCAGGATCCATCTCCCCAGTCCTGCCTCTGCCACCTCCCGGCCCCTGCCAGCCTGCCTAACCTGCCTCTTCCTGATCCACCTGAGTTTGATGCGGCCTGAGTTTGTTGACCTGTTGATGGAGGAGTACACAGCGGGCAGTGAGGACTTCCAGACCCTCCGAATCCAGTTCCATGAGATCACAGGGGACTGCATCTTTGTGATCCCTGCACTCCAAGAAGCAAAGTTGCAGTGTGAGTACATCTGCACTAAGGCCAGACTGGCTAGGGGGCGGCTCAGAGCTGCAGGTGCCAGATGAGGTCTACTGGTGTCCAAAACCCAGCCCATGTCTATTTATCGGTGCCCGGCACTTGATATCCTTCGTCTTGGTAAATCCTCCTGGCTAGTCTAAGAGACAGACATTTACCCCATTTGACGGAGGAGGAAACAGGTTCAGTGACCTTCAGTGACTCTCCTAACACCATATACCCTAGGAAGTTCCAAGGCCACAGTCTGAACCCAGGCCCTTCCCACTGCCCTTGCTCCAGCCTGGGGTTCCTTCACCCCATTGTGCAGATTCCAGCCAGCTTTGGACTTAGCTATATCATCAGCATGGGTGATGCAAGAAAGCTCTGGGCGAGGGACCACCAGGTCACGGCCCGTCTTCCCCACCTCCCCAGGTTTCTACGCCCCTGTCTACTTCTACGAGTCAGGCCGAGCTATGTGAGGGCAGACCATAGAGATGAGGTTCACTTCATCTTCAGAAGTCCCTTCGGGAGCAGCCACAGTGAGTCTTCCTAGGTGGGGGCCCTTCAGAGGCTCCTCATTCCCGGGATGTGGGATGGGACATTGGCTAAGACCCTGAGTGAGAGTGACTGCCCTCACTGTACAGACGAGGAAACTGAGACTCAGAGGGAGGAGGGGATCAGGTGTCCAACCTCTGGCAGAAAGATTGGGCTTGAATTGGAGTCTAGCGTTGTTCAGACTGGAGCCCGTGCTCCCTCCACCTCTCCCCACCCTGACCTTGGGTTTCTGGCATGGGTGCAGAGGGTGTGTTTGAAAGGCCTCTTTTTTTCTTTCTTTCTTCCTTCCTTCCTTCCTTTTTTTCTTTCTTTCTTTTTCTTTCCTCCCTCCCTCCTTTCCTCCTTCCTTCCTTCCTTTCTCTCTCTCTTTCTTTCCCTCCCTTCCTTCCTTCCTTCCTTCCTTGCTTGCTTTCTTTTTCATATTTATTTCTTAAATGGCCTTCTACTGTCAGAAGAAGGGAGCCTTCTGGGTCAGGGATGAGCCCAGTGTTGGGTCAGCCAGAGGCCAGGATGAATATATGGGGTTTGGGCAAAGAGAGGGCCTGGGGAGCGGGCAGAGAGCCAGGCCTTGGGATGGCAGGGAGGAGCCTGGGATGGGGTGAGGGAGAGTGACCCACATGCTGGACTGGAGTTGCCCTGACCTGGACCCTTGTCCTCTTGCTCTGTAGTCCAACTCACTGAGGAGGAGGAGCTGCTGAGCAGGAAGATGATGAAGTATTGGGCCAACTTTGCTCGAAATGGGTGAGATGTCACACTCCTACTTTAACCTCCACGGTGGGGAGGGCAGGACTTGAGCCCATCCAGGGCTCCCCTTGTCTGTGGTGACTTCATTAGTGGATGTGTCCTTAATTACATGGCAGCCCCCTCCCCAGCTCCAGGACCCTCCTGGACAGAAAGGGGCCTTATGGGTGCTGGACACTCGTTCCATCTTAGGGTGACCTGGATGGGGGGTGACAGTGCTGTTATCCACAGAGCCTCCCTCTATCAGGAAGGGACAGGGGCCACCCTGTCCCCTGTGGAGCTGACGCTCTGGTGGGAGGTAGTTTCTTTCCTCCTTCTGGAACCCCACCACCATTCCCCGAGCTCGTTTGGCTGTCATGCCTGACCCCAGTCAGGGTGCTCTCTCTGGGCTGGGTAGGGCTCAGAGTGACCTTCACACTGCCCCACGGGAAGCCATGTCTACAGGAACCCCAACGGCGAGGGTCTGCCCCACTGGCCTGCCCCACTGGCCTGCGCTGAACACTCAGCCTGCAGTGGGCCGAGCCCTGAAGGTCCGCAGGCTCCAGTTCTGGACCAAGACCCTACCCCAGAAGATACGGGAGCTAATGGAGGCCAAGGAGAAGCACACAGAACTGTAGCTGCCTGCGTCTGGGGGGAGGGGGCTGGAGGGGAGGGCTTGAGTGTAGGTGGGGGTCTGCCGGCTGTGCCCACACACACCCAGTGAGGAGCCAGTAGTTTTTTCCTTCATTCACATAGCCATTCATTCATTCATTCATTCATCTACCCATCTGTCCATCCAGCACACATTGAAGAACCTACTGCATGATGTTAGCTCCCAAGCCTGCCATGGGTCCTCTCTTGTTAGACACGGTCCATAAACCCTCCCAGGAAGCTGGATGAGCAAACCCCACTGGAAGTTTACCTTCCTCAACACCCCACTGGGCCCTGGGCGCCATCCTCCCTTCCTCACCTCCACTCACTCCCCACCCTCTTTCCCCTCTCCCTGTGAAGGAAGGTGCTTTGGGGCATGTCGCCCACACTTGGCTCTCAGCAAGGCCCCCATGCTTTCCATCTTTAAATGGCCAATAGGAAGCCTGGATACCAGGAGCCTGGGAGCTCCGAGATCTCAGCCCCCGCTGAGGCTCCCAACTACTAAGAATGTAAAAGTCCCTGTCCCCATTCATTGTCCTCCTAGATTAAGTGCCATCTATCATTGACATGTAAACAACCTACTCATTCACTTATCAGTGTCCCACAGGAGGTAACTGACCCCATTTTTTGTAGGAGCTCGGACTGGGCTTGTCCATGGGTCCCTGGAGCCTGGACCAGCTGCCCAGTGGCCAGGAGAAGCAGGTGAGTTCCTCAGTCACTGCCTCCGGAAGTTTGTCTTCATTCTCAGTGGTTCTGCAGACACCGTAGGGCCCAAACTTTACATGACTGTAGCACATCCATGAAGATGTTTATCTGTGGGATGTTTCCTGGAAGTAGGATTGAGGGGTCAGAAGATCCAGGCATACCTAGGGGAAGAGACTTGTCGGCTGGCTCCCAAGGGCCTGTTCATCCAGGGAGGTCTCCTCTTGCCTTTTAGAATTCCCCTTGCTCCCCTGCCCCCCTCCCCCGCCCCCTCTGCTGAGCATCGCCCAACTCACCAACTCACTGTGGGCATCCACATGATTAGTTTTCCTACTTATCTCATTGTTTTCCCCAAACTTTTATTCCCCCTGCACCATCTCCCCCCAACAAAAAAACCCTATATTTTATCTCAACATGCAAAGGTACCAATTATGTTCACTCTGCCTGTTTGTGCCACCAAAGCACTTTCTCTCTATCATTAAGAAGCTGTATCCCTCTTCTCATAGATCCAGGACTCCCTATCTCTGACCCTCTGGGCACCAGGTTTCCCAGGAGGAAGGTCCCCCTTCTTTCCGCCCCACCATAGAGCCTCCTGAAGTTGGGCTTGAAGGCTGGAGATTCCTGCATTGCCAACTATGGCCACGAGATGGCAGACTAGCATAACCTTAAGCTTGAGATGACCAACTCTGGAGCCGGAAGGAGCTTTCCTTCTAAAGAACACTGCCTGGTGCTAATGCTTCCCCTCCCCACCCCCCCACCCCCCCACCCCCCCACCCCCCCGCATCCTGAAAGCATTTATTGAGCACCTGTGGCATGCATGCCTCTATGTTTTTCAGTCCTGCATATGCACAGTGGAATCCCAAAAGTGGATTCCCAGAACTAGTGTTTTGTGTTTTTTTTTTGGCTGTGTTGGGTCTTCGTTTCTGTGCGAGGGCTTTCTCTAGTTGCGGCAAGTGGGGGCCACTCTTCATTGCGGTGCGCAGGCCTCTCACTATTGCAGCCTCTCTTGTTGCGGAGCACAGGCTCCAGACGCGCAGGCTCAGTAGTTGTGGCTCACGGGCCTAGTTGCTCCGTGGCATGTGGGATCTTCGCAGACCAGGGCTCGAACCTGTGTCCCCTGCATTGGCAGGCAGATTCTCAACCACTGCGCCACCAGGGAAGCCCCCCAGAACTAGTTTTTAGGCCTAGTTTTAGTTAATCTTATTTTTTTAACAGCTTTATTGTGGAATAATTTACATGCAATCAAATTCACCCATTTTAGGTGTACAATTTGATAAATTGGGATAAATGTATAAGACATACAACCACCATCACATCAAGTTTTAGGATGCATCCATTGCTCAGAAAAGTTCCTTTAGGGACTTCCCTAGTGGTTCAGTGGTTAGGACTTCGCCTTCTGATGCCGGGGGTGCAGGTTCGATCACTGGTCGGGGAGCTGGGATCCCACATGCCTCGTGGCCGAAAAGCCAAAACACAGAATAGAGGCAATATTGTAACAAATTCAATAAAGACTTTAAAAATGATCCACATCAAAAAAAGAATCTTGGACTTCCCTGGTGGCTCAGTGGTTAAGAACCCGCCTGCCAGTGCAGGGGACACGGGTTCGAGCCCTGGTCCGGGAAGATTCCACATGCCGCGGTGCAACTAAGTTCATGAGCCACAACTGCTGAGCCCGCGTGCCAAAAAAGAAAAAAAAAAAAAAAAAAAAAAAAAAAAAAAAAAAAAAAAAAAAAAAAAAAAAAAGAATCTTAAAAAAAAAAAAAAAGTTCCTTTACGCCACTTTGCACTGCCCTGACCCTGGTCCCTCACAACCACTAAATTGCTTTCTGTTGCTATAGTTTGCCTTTTCTAAAATGTCATAGAAATGAAATCATTTTTTTTACCAGCTTCTGTCTCTTAGCATAATGTTTTTGAGATTCAACTAGTAGTTCTTCTCTTTTCTTGCTGAATAGTATTCCATACATGACATGCTACATTTTATCCATTCATCCATTGATGGACATCTGAGTGATTTCTGTTTTTTGGCTATTTTCAGTAAAGTTGCTATGAACATTTTCAGACAAGTCCTTGTGTGGACACATGCTTTCATTTTGTAAATAGTAAATAGCTAAGAGCGGAATCGCAGGGTCATATGGAGAGTGTATGCTTAACTTTTAAAGAAAGTACCAAACTGTCTTCCAAATTGACTGTTCCATTTTTGCACACCCACCAGCCATATAGGTGGGGCCCAATTGCTCCAGACCCTGCCAACACTTGGTCTTATCAGTCTTTTACATTTGATTAATTTAATGGGTATGTAGTGGTATCTCATTGTGGTTGGTTACCTGCCTCTCTCTCTCTCTTTCTCAGTCTCTCTCTTTCTCATGAGGCCCTGAATGTACCTATGTTTCAAGATTCTGGTAGAGGGAACAGCCCCGCCAGGGAGGCTTCCAAAGAGGATTCAGGAAGCTGCACTGGTTATTTCTGGCAGAAGTTTGATCCTCAGGCTCTCCAATTCGAGGTGCCAGCTGGAACCCCAGGAGAGGATCTGGCATCTAGTCCAGGCATGACCCTCACCCTGTCCCTCATTGAATCAGCACATCTAACTGTTTGAATCAGCAAATATTTGCCAGTGCCTCATACTCTCCACCCATCCCCCCACCTCCCACCCCCAGCCAGCCATGTTCCTGACACTGAGGCCCAGAGGTAAGTCCTGCCCCGCCTTGGAGTGGGAGTCTCCCAAGCCAGCAGAGAGACAGACACCCTGAGAGACCCTGTCCTGACACAAGAACAGGCTCCCATTGGCTCTGGTTCCTTGCCTCGTGTTTTCACAATGTAACCTCACTTTAACCCTATGAGGTTGGTTCCTGTTATCATCACTGTTTTATGGATGACAAAACTAGGCCCAGAGCTGTGAAGTAACTTGTACTAGGTCACACAGCTGCCACTTGGCAGAGACAGAGTTTGAGTGCAGGAGGTCTGGCTCTTAAGTCACATCTTCCCTGCATTTGGAATGGGATTCGAGTCGTTAATAGTCTTCCTGCCCCCTTTCCTCCGTCATCCCTACCCCGGGTCTCAGGGCCACTGGAGGGTAGTGCCCTGCTTCTGCCCTGTCATTTGAGGGTCCTCCAAGAGAGCAGGCCTACCTGAGAGTCACCCCCAACATACACCCTGGGTATCCTCAGTCCTTGGGCCCCTTGGCAGAGCTGCTCAGGCCCAAGGCGCTGAGGCTCTATAAGGGCATCATCCAACCACTGTGGAAAAGAGCTTGTTTGTTTTTCAGAACATTAAACACAGAATTACCGTATGACCAGCAGTTCCATTCCTAGCTATAGAGCCAAGAGAAATGAAAACATAGGACCACAGAGGAACGTATAAATAAATGTTTATAGCAGTATTATTCATAATAGTCAAAAGGTAGAAACAACCCAAATGCCCTTCAATGAATGAATGGATAAAAAAATTGTGGTGCAGCCACAGTGAAATATTATTCGGCCATGAAAAAGGAATGAAGTACTGCTATGTGCTGCAACTTAGATGAACCTCAAAAACGTGGTGCTAAGTGAAAGAAGCCAGACACAAAAGGTCACATATCGTATGATTAGTTTTATGTGATACATCCAGAATAGGTAAACCCACAGAGGCAGAGAGCAGATCAATGGTTATCAGGTCATCAGGGGATGGGGGTGTTGGTGTGTGAGGTGAGGGGGGTAGGGGTAGGAATGGAGAGTGACTACTTAATGGGTACAGGGTGTATTGCTGGGGAAATGAAAGAGTTTGTAACTAGAGAGATGCGGTAGTTACACAAAATTGCAAACACACTAAATGCCACTGAATTGTATACTTTATAATGGTTTATTGTATGTTATGTGAATTTCCATAAACTGTAAATTTTTCAGACAACTAGCTATTTACTAAATATTCATGGTGAAAGCTTTAGCCATGGAAAATAACTCATATCCCTTATGGAGACCTCTCCACTTCTTATGTGTTGCCATTGGCATAACACTTTCTGAAATTGCTCTGCAGATTTAAACTGCCACCAGCAAAGTCTACGGGTGTTTTGTTTTGTTTTGGAAGTACTGCGCGGCTTGCAGGATCTTAGTTCCCCAGCCGGGGATCAAACCCATGCCCCTTGCAGTGGAAGTGCGGAGTCCTAACCACTGGACCGCCAGGGAAGTCCCTGGAGTCTACAAGTTTCATTGCAACTTTACCAGCATTTGCAGACCACAATTTTTTTTCAGACAACAATTTTTAAATGTCAACTTTTAAAAAAATATATAAATTTATTTATTTGTTTTTGGCTGCATTGGGTCTTCGTGGCTGTGCGCGGGCTTTCACTAGCTGCGGCGAGCAGGGGCCGCTCTTCATTGCGGTGCACGGCCCTCTCAATGCAGTGGCCTCTCTTGTTGCGGAGCACGGGCTCCAGGCGCGGGGGGCTTCACCTGCGGCTCGCGGGCTCCTGAGCGCAGACTCAGCAGTTGTGGCGCACGGGCCCAGTTGCTCCGCGGCATGTGGGATCTTCCCAGACCAGGGATCGAACCCGTGTCCCCTGCATTGGCAGGCAGACTCTTAACCACTGCACCAACAGGGAAGCCCAAATGTCAACTTTTTTTTGAAATATAATTTACATACCATAACATTTACCCCTTTAAAGTGTACAGTTCAGTGGTTTTTAGTATACTCGCAAAGTTGTGCAACCATCACCACTATCTTATTCTGGAACATTTGCATCAGCATCACCCAAAAACAAGCCAGTGCCCATTAGCAGTCACTTCCCATCCCTCCCCAAAACCCCCCCACCCCGCCGCCAGCCCCTGACAATCACGAATCTACTTTCTGTCAAATCTATGGATTTGCCTATTCTGGACATTTCATAGAATAGAATCATACAATATATGGGTTTGGGGGTTTTTTGGGGGGGTTGTTTGGTTTTTTATTTATTTTGGCTGTGCCAGGTCTTAGTTGCGGCATGCAAACTCTTAGTTGTGGCATGCATGTAGAATCTAGTTCCCCAACCAGGGATGGAACTGGGGCCCCCTGCATTGGGAGCTCGGAGTTTTACCCACTGGACCACCAGGGAAATCCCAGTATATGGTTTTTTGTGTATGACTTCTTTCATCTAATATAATGTTTTCAAGGTTCATGTATGTTGTAACAGATATCAGTACTTCATTCCTTTTTGTGGCTGAATAGTCTAATTGTATGGATATACCACATTTTGTTTACCCATCCATCAATTGATAGACAGTTGGGTTGTTTCCATGTTTTTGACTATTATGGATTCCCCTACTAAGAACATTTTATGTACCAGTTTTTGTGCAAACATATGACTTAATTTCTCTTGGTTATATACTTAGGAATGGAAACTCTGGGTCATATGGCAACTCTTTGTTTAATCATTTCAGGAACTGCTGAACTGTTTTCCAAAGCAGCTGCACCATTTTACCTTCCCACCAGCAGTGTGTGAGGATTTCAATTACTCCACATCCTTGCCAATGCTTGTTAATACCTTTTGTTTTGATGGTAGTCACCCCAGTGGGAGTGAAGTGGTATCTCATTGTGGTTTTGAGTTGCACTTTCCTAGTGACTAAAATAGTGAACAACTTTTCATGCGGTTATTGGCCATTTTTATATCTCCTTTGGAGAAATGTCTTCTGAAATCTTTTGACCATTTGGATTAGTTGTCTTTTTATTGTTGAGTGGTAAAGATTTACATATATTCTAGATACAAGTCTCTTATCCAATATATGATTTGCAACTATTTTTCCCATTCTGTGGGTTGTCTTTTCACTTTGTTGACAGTAACCTTTGCAACACAAAAATTCTTTATTTTGATGAGGTTTAATTTATTTTTTTCTTTTGTTGCTTGGCCTTTTTGTGTCATACCTAAAAAATGATTGCTTAGTCCAAGGTCATAAAGATTTACCTCTATGATTTCTTCTAAGAATTTTATAGTTTTAGCTGTTACATGAATGAATTACATTCATCTGAAGTTAATTTTTGTGTATGGTATGAATTAGGGATTCTTTTGCACGTGGTTATCCAGCTGTCCCTGCATCATTTGTTGAAAAAAAACCTATTCTTTACTTATTGAACTGTCTTGGTGCCCTTACTGAAAATTAATTGGTCATGAATGAAGGAGCTTGTTTCTGGACTTTCAATTCTACTCTCTTAATTTATATGTCTATCCTTATGCTACTACCACACTATCTTGATTACTGTAGTTTTGTAGTAAGTTTTGAAATTGGGAAGTGTGAATTCCCCAGCTTTGTTCTTTTTCACGGTTGCTGTATTATTTTGCCAGAGTTGCCATAACAAAGGACCACAGTCTGGGTGACTTAAACAAGAGAAGTTAATTGTCTCACAATCCTAGAGGCTACAAGTCTGAAATCAAGGTATTAGCAGGCTTGGTTCCTTCTGAGTGTTGTGAGAGAGAATCCATGCCTCTTTCCTAGTTTCTGGTAGCCTCACACATTCCTTAGCTTATAGATGGCATTCTCCCTCTGGCTTCACATTGTCTTCCCTCTCACCCATCTGTCTCTGTGTCCAAATTTCCCCCTTTTACAAGGACACCAGGCATATTAGACTAGGGCCCACTCGAATGATTACCTCTGTAATCATCTTAATTTGACTAATGGCCTTATCTTTAAATAAGGTCACATTCTGAGGTACTGGGGGTTATGACTCCACATATTTTTTACGTGGAGACACAAATCAATACATAATAATTGTTTGGCTATTCTGGGTCCCTTGCATTTCCAAGTGAATTATGATCGGCTTGTTCATTTCTGAAAAAAAAAAATAGCAGCTGAGATTCTCATAGGGGTCACACACTGAATGTATAGATCAATTTGGGAAGTATTACCATTTTAACAATATTAAGTCTTCTAACCCATGAACATGGAACATCTTTCCATTTAGTTAGGTCTTCTTTAATTTCTCTCAATTATGTTTTCTAGTTTTTAATGTACAGTCTTGTACTTCCGTTATTAAATTTATTTCTAAGTATTCTATTCTTTTTGATGCTATTGTAAATGGAATGGTTTTCTTAATATCATCTTCAGATGGTTCATTGCTAGTGTATAGAAACACAATTGATTTTTTTTAAATTTTTTTAAAAATTTATTTATTTATTTATTTATTTTTGGCTGTGTGGGGGTCTTCGTTTCTGTACGAGGGCTTTCTCTAGTTGCGGCAAGTGGGGGCCACTCTTCATCGCGGTGTGCTGGCCTCTCATCGCGGCCTCTCTTGTTGCGGAGCACAGGCTCCAGATGCGCAGGCTCAGTAGTTGTGGCTCACGGGCCCAGTTGCTCCGCGGCATGTGGGATCCCCCCAGACCAGGGCTCGAACCGTGTCCCCTGCATTAGCAGGCAGATTCTCAACCACTGAGCCACCAGGGAAGCCCCACAATTGATTTTTGTATATTGAGCTTGTAGACCAACTTTTTAAAAAAGTTTTGCTACTTTAGCTCCTGTGACTTTAGTTTAGTCCTTTAACTCTTAGTGAAGATTAATGTCTCCCTTTGGGTATACACTCTTTGTGTTTATTCATCTGTGGATTTTCCGTTCCTGCTCTTACAAAGATTAACAAAGAGCCTAGGAGCCATGAAATTAACTTTAATAACTTTAACCTTTCCATCATGCTTACTCTGTCAGGGCCTTTAACTCAGTCCACACAACAATCCTATGAGGCAGGATATTGTCACTCCTTTTACAGATTAAGAAACTGAGAGGACTTCCCTGGTGGTCCAGTGGCTAAGACTCCACGCTCCCAATGCAGGGGGCCTGGGTTCGATCACTGGTCAGGGAACTAGATACCTCATGCCACAACTAAAGATCCCATATGCTGCAATGAAGATCCTGCACACGGCAATGAAGATTCCGTATGCCGCAACTAAGACCCAGTGCAGCCAAATAAATAAATAAATAAAAAATTAAAAAAAAAACCGAAGTCTAAATTTTAAAAAAATTAAAATATAAACTGAGACAGAATTTAAGTGGTCCAGGTTATGCACCCAGTAAGTGGCAGCGATGGGATTTGAACCCAGAGACTGTGCCGTTAAAACTGTAACCAACATTTGATTTTAAAGACAGCATTTGAACTTTCCCTGTAGCCCCTGCTACAGCACCTGGGGGGTCTTGATGTTATTCTATGAAAATATTGAACAAATTCCGAGATTGCTGTCAACCACTCGCCTGTTGTATTTGGTGCTTTTCCCTTCCTCCCCAGTTTGAAGTTTATTTTTGGGGGTCTGCAGACTCGTGGGTTTGGCCACACTGGGCTCCGTGACGAGCTCATGGCTGCAGGGCTCTGAACACTTGCCTACTCCTGGCTGGGAGCTGGGTGGGAAGGTGCGGGTGGGGGAGCATGGGCGGCGATCAGGCTGCGCTGAGAGGGTCTTGCTGTCCCTGCGGGGCTGGGGTTTCCTGGATAAGATGGGTCACATGAGCCTGGAGGACATGCTGGCCATCCTGAGGCCCTACTTGACAAAAGGCAGGAAGGGGTAGTCCAGTGTGGCCGAACCCAGAGTAGTCTCTACTCCTCCCCTCCAACACCCACAGCTACCTACCTACCATCAAGCCCTGTGGGCCAAATGCTGAATTTTAGTTCTATCTATGAATCCCCTTGGACATGAGTCAAAGTGGTTCTCAAAGGAAGATCATCACCATCATCATCATCACCATCATTTTCATCATAGACTGCCCCTTAAAGAGCACATACTCTGCCAGGAACTGTGTTGTGCTGAGCACTGGGACAGGCATTCATCTCCTTCGATCCTCATTACAACCCTGTGAAGTAGGGACTTTCATTATCCTTATTTTACAGTTGAGGAAACTGAGGCTTAAGGTCTCATGATGGGTAAAGGGCAGAGGCAGAGCCTGAGCCAGTTGTCTGATCCCAGAGCTTCAGCTATTAAGATTGCACTGTCAGATGTGAAACCAGCTGGACCTGGGGTCAAATCCCAACCCTAGCTACTCGTCCACAGCTATCCTAACCCCTCGGAGCCCATTTCTTCACCTGTAAATGGGGATGATACATCCCACCCGTGTGAGCTGTTTAAGAAGGATACTGGATGCTGCATTTGAAGAGTCTACCAAGGAGCTGGTATCCAGGAGGTGCTCAATCTATGTGCATTTCCCTTCTTTGAGACCCCCCAGAGCCCTCCTCATTCACACAACCTCATCACTGCTCTCTGGAGCTGTGGAGATCGCCCATGATTTGTCCTCTCACTAACTTCCTGGTTAACTCCAACTGAGCACCTGCTCCAGGCCAGAACGCTGTGCTTCACATAGTCTGCCAAACAACCTTCCAGGGAGGAACTACCTTTCAGAGAGGCTCAGCAACCTGTCTGAGGTCACACAGCCAAGCAGTTATTGCAGAGCTAGCATGTTACTCCAGATCTGACCTTATCCCTCCCAGACACCATCTAGAACCCCCAAGGGCGGCAAGTGGCTAGCTCCTGGCACATGAGCCCTGGCACATGAGACAGGCCAGGCAGGAGGGTGTGGAGCTTCTTGGGAGAGTCTGCTGTGGCTGTGGGACCTGAGCAGGCCTCTTGCCCCAGGATGTGCCCACTGAGGTGATGCCACCATCATAGATGAATACCTGCGCAGCAGCTCAGATGGACAAGCCACGTGAGAAGCCTTCCAGGAGTTGATAAGCAACGTTGTCATGAACATTGAATTTTTCCAGAAACCTCCAAGGTAGGCCTATCCCTGTCTACCTGTCCCACCTTTCCCACTTGGGCCCAGGAGCTGAATTATCACAAGTGACATGGTGCCACGCTCCACTGCTACCCCCACTCTCCACTTGCTCTCAGGGATGCAGCGTCACAGCAATGAGAGGGGAGACTCTGGCAGGGCACTCTGCAGAGGAGAAAACCGAGGCACAGAGAGGTGCAATGACTTGCCAAAGGCCACCAGGCAGGACTTATCACCAATTCTCAGGATTTCAATGGACTCATGAGTGATTTCTTCTGCTTTCAGCCCTTCTCCTGGGAGAAAAGTCTTGCTTCCTCCAAACCTCATGGCTAACCTCCAACACAGTCCTAGAACAGCTCCAGGTTCCTGTCTTTGTGACCTCGGGCAGATACCGAACCCTTCTGTGCCTCAGCCTCCTCGTTTGTAAAATGGCAATAATAATATATAATGAGCTAACCCATAGGTTGTTATGAGGATAAAATGAACAATGACACATAAAGCACATGGAATGGTGCTCAATACCTAGCAAGCACTCAGTAAAGGCTTGCTGTTCATCATTTTGTCATCATCATTATTATTACTGGTACTGGTGTTATGATGAGCCTGGCTTACCAAAGATAGGACCTGATCAGGCTGTGGGTATCTACTTCTCATCCAGCCATCTCTCCACAGATTCTGGGGTCTCCATCTTTTTCTATGAGTTCCAGCATCGACCCAGTTCTTTTGAGAAGATCGAGCCGGCCTGGGTGCGGACTGATCATGGGGCTGAGAAGACCTTCACCTTCGGGGGTTCTTTCCTCGTGGATGAGAGCTCCATGCTGGGTGGGGATGAATAGACACAAGATCCTTAGGCTGCCGGCTCCACCAGGGTAGGGTGGGGCATGCAAGAACAGAGGTCTCAGGTCATCAGAGGGGACCCTTGAGCCTCCTCCAGGACCCACATGACCTTGATTCAGGTCTGTCCCTCTCATAACCTTTCCAGAAGCCACAGAAGAGTAGCAGCAGCTGAGCCTCACCACGATGGCCCAGTGGACCCCCTTCTCCTGGACAGGGTGAGTAAGCAAACAGGCGTGCCTGGCTTGGGGCCTAGACTACTCAGATCTGCCTCCCAGGGAGCAATACACGAGACCTTTGTCTTCATTCATTCCTCCCAGCCAGGGATCCCAACGGCAAGGGGCTACCTCCTTGGCCCCCATTCAGCTGTTCAGAGCAGTACCTGGCGATCAGCCTGGTGCCACGGGTCAGCCAGAAGCTAAGGAAGGCCCGACAGCAGTTCTGGGCAGAGACACTGCCCACCAAGATCTGGCAGTGGCAGCAGAAGCAGAAGGGCAGGAAGGTCCAGGAGGAGCTCTGAGGAAGCTCCTGGGTCTTCTGGGCTGGGCGCCAACCCTAGGGGCGGCCAAGTCCCAACAAGGCGGCCTCCTTCTCCCCCTGCTAAGAGACTTTCACCCAAACCAGGTTGATGGGTGGTCATGTCGCTTGAAGCATCAGCCCCTCCATGACTCCTTTGACACATCACCTACTTCCCATCTAGGGGGCCTTTGCCCAAACTTCTCCCTCTTCCCACTTGCTGCATGGCGAGTTCCAGCTCATACCTCAAGCTCCCCAGAGGACACTCCTCCTCTAGGAAGTCTTCCCTGCCTTCTCTGGGCCTGGCCCTATCTGTGTCCATTACAGCACAGCCCACTCTAAGCTAGCATTGTCAGTGTCAGCGTTTCTGTCCTCCTCCGAGAAGCTCTCTGAGTGTGGAAATCAGCCTGACACCACTCTGCATCTCCCATACCAGGATCAGTCAGGACTTGGAATCAGAGGATGCTTGGTGAGTGAGTGAAAGACTGAGAAAGTGTGAGAATGGTGACTGCTGGACTTGAACCCAGGCCCTTTAGGCACCACAGCTCTGCTTAGCTCGGCACAGATGTTGTCCCCCCAAGAGTGAATGGACTCCAACGGCAGAGACCTGGAGTCAGAGGAGTCCTGAGGCATAAGGGGATCCAGCCGAGAACAGATCTCAGGCCCCAGAGGCCTCTGACTAGGGCTGTCCAGTCTTGGCCCTTGTAAGAGGCAGAGCAGAGTCCAGCAGGGCCAGAGCCCTGACCCTTGGACGTGAGACGCAAGCTTCCCAGCGCCAGCATCTCACCCCTTTATGGCCTGCCTGGGCTCTTTCCTCCCCCTCCATCTAGGGAAGATCACCTTCTGGGGTTGCTTGGCACAGGTCGCGGAGCACCCACCAGGACACAGGAGAACAGGTTGGGGGAGGCGTCTGGACGAGTGCATCAGTCAGGCTGTCGTCACAGAGGGAAGACGAGGTCTACCCGCCCAGGCTACAACAGGTACAAAGCAGCGAGAGGTTTTTGAGTGGGGGGCACACATTTCTTTTTTTGAGAGTCAATGCACCGTTCCCTTGAGAAATCTGGATTTTAATACATATCACAATGACTTCCCCTGCGCCCGCGGAATCCTATCCTGCCAACTCTGGTCCCACATATACCCTTCCTCAGTCTGACTAAGTTCCTGGCTGTTGATGGTTACGTGAAAAACACTTGCAGGTGAGACCAGTTCCGTTTGGGGAAAGTTCACCTGGGACAGAAAAGAGAGTCATAAACCAGAGGGGTTCTGAGTTGTGCTATTCCCCTGCTCAAAAGCTTCCTGTCGACCCGGGGGCAAGTTCAAGTTCTTTACATGGCACTGAAGGCCTCCTATTCTTCTCCCCTTCTTTCCACCAGGAAACTTGCCCCCACAAGCTGGTAAGAGAGCCTGACAGGTTAAACAGGTCCCAATCACAGTGTGTTACTGGGGATGCAAAGGGCTGTAGGCTCTCGAGGAGGCATAGACCAGCCCTGACTTGGGACAGGGGAGGGGGGACATCTAAACTGAGACCTGAAGGACGAGCAGAAGTTGCACAGGCCAGAGGAGGAGGCTCGAGGGGTGGGGACAAAGAGGAAGGTTGTTCCTGGTAGAGGGAACAGCAGGAACAAAGGCCTGGAGGTTGAGATGTGCTGAGAAAACACGGTTCTGTACATCTGGAGAGGCCAGCAAAGAGCGGACTGTGAGGGCCCTTGTGGGCTGGACTGGTAACCCGGGGAAGACATGAACAGGTTGGAGGTGGTGGGTGAGAGTGGGGACAGGGAGAGCAGGGAGGGGGCCAGTGCGGGCTTCCGGGTAGGTGGAAGGCACCGGTGGGCTCTAGATTTAGAAGCGACAAGCAGACCTGGTATCCAAGGGGACACAAAGGTGGGAGAAGGAAGACTTCCCGGGCTGCCTGGAGGTGAGCAGGACTGGGCTGGGAATCAAGGGCTCGGTTTTGACCATGCTGGATGTACAAACAGGCCTCTTCCTGCGGGCTTGAGGGCGCAGCACACCTGGCAGCCACGGGGAGGCAGGGGTTGTTGGGCGGAGGATGTCACCAGCTTTGGTGTCACCATTGCCAAAGGACTCTGAGGGGGTGGGCAGGCCTGCCAGTGAGACCTCAGACCCTGTCTCACTGCCAACTTTCCCTGCCTCTCCTCCTCCTCCCCGCAGCGTCTAGGATTTTCTCTTCACAGGGAGTGAGGGGAATGGCCTGGCACGGCCCCAGTGGCTTTGGGAGTGCTCAGACAAGGGGTGCTCCTGGGATTCCAGTCTTCTTGCCTCTCTATTCTCCCTTCCCTGGGCCACTACTCACGGAACTCCCCTCCCCTGCCGGCCAGGGCATCCTCCATCCACCGATGGCCCTGCCCCAGGACCCAGCAGCCACAGAGCTGAGGGGAGCAAGCCAGGGTCACCCACAAACTCAGATGGAACAGGCCGTGCAGGGCAGGGCCTGGTAGACCCAGTGAGCCTCTCCATGGCAGGGTGACAGGAAGGGTCCTGTGAGCAGTGAGAGTGTGTGAGCACCAGGGGGTACTGCAGCATCAGACGTGCACACCTGGACCCAGCCACTGGGCAAGGGACTGGCAGATGTTCCCAGGAGACACAGTCAAGCATGTACATACCCAGTGTCAGACGTAGATACTCACACGCATGAGCAATCACACACACACACACACACACACACACACACACACGCACACACGCATGCCCTCACTAATAGGGTTCCAATCCAGTTCAGCAATCTCCTTGATGTGTATGTTTGAGCAAGTTATTTAGTTTCTTTGTTCCTTAGTTTTCCCATCTGAAAAATGGGGGCAATGACAATGTTCCCCCTTTATGGATCTGCTGTGAGGATCGAACGATAATCAGCTGTCAGCATCCAGGCCATCCTTCTCCCTAGTCTCCGGGCCCCATTAACCCCCAGCACCATCTGAGGCCCCAAAGAAGTGAACTCCGAGCCAGGTCGTAGCTCGCCTTGGATGAGGTAGGCTCCTGTGCTTGCAGCCGCTGGTGGGCCCAGAACCATGCTCTCTGCCTTCACCCCTGATCCACCTGCAGAGCCAGCTCCAAGCACAGGCTCCTTCGCTCTCCGTGCCCTTGGCTTCACCCTGTGGTCTGGCCTCTAAGGACACCCCACCCCACTTGTCACACATGTCTGTGTGTGTGTAAAGCCCAATCGTGAACCAGATGGAACCTCAGTCTCCGCACAAAAACAGAGGATGCCGGGTGACTCAGGAGAAGAGTCACCTGGTATTACATATCAGAATCTCAGGTTCTTACCCCTAAGATAATGTTGTCCCAGGGCCACCTGGCTGACCCAGCTACCTGTCCAACATTCCCTGTGCCCCATGTGAGCATTGGATGGGACCCACATGAGTCCTAGGCGCTCCACTGAGGAGCCTGGCCTGGCACGACTGACACCTGTATGGACCAGGTGAAAGGTTATTTCTTCCGCTGGGAGAGGTGGCAGGAGTGGAGCCAGCTGTTGGCAGGACCAGTCCTTCAGGCCCACACAGAGCTGGCCAAGTTGCTCCACAGCTGGGCTGGGGAGTCTACATGTGACTGGCCCCCAGGCCTGGCAGGTGGACTCACAGTCTTGTCTGCCTTCTCCGCCACCCACTTCCCTGTCCTCCACCCCCAGCTTGGCCTTTGTTTTATCTGTATGCTTAGTGCATACAGATAAACCAAGCTTGTCTGGGCAGCAGAAAAAAGTGGCTCTGTCACCTCCCTCAGACTAGGCTCCATACTCCTATTGATGTGGCTACACGTAGCCCACAGGGGAGGCCAGCGGAGGGAAGAAAGAGAAATGTGGTCCAGGTCAAATGAAACTGCTGGTAACCCCTACTTCCCTGCTCCTGCCTTCCCTGCCCTCCCATACCTGACTCTTTAAACTCCACCATGATGGTGAACTCTCTCCACTAATGCTGGTTAAAGAAAATATAGAAAATACAGAAAAGTTAAAGGAAAAAAAAGAATAAAAAATCAAGGTCACTGATGACTCTGCAACTCAGAGCCAACCACAGACACCATTTTGGCCTCAATCCTTCCTGACCATTACTTTAGACATCTTTGGAGTATTTTGGTATGCACTTTCCATGGCTAATATGGTCATATTCAATATACAATTTCAAATTCTGCCTTTTTCAAGTTATTAAACCACATCTGCCTTTTCCCAAATACTGATGAAGACAGCTGACACAACGGGTTTTCCCTAGTTCAAGTGCTTTACCTACATTAACGCATTTAACCCTCACCACAATCCTATGAGATAAGTACTATTATAACGCAGAGTTTACAGATGGAGAAACTGAAGTTCAGAGAAGTTAAGAGTCATACAGCTTGTAAGTGGCAGGGCTGGGATTCGAACCCAGTATTCTGGCTCAGAACCACCGCACTAAGCCATCGGCTGCTCTAGAGTCTTGTGGAACACGGTAATACTGACCGTGTGGCATATATTATATTCTGTAGATGTAACCTCCTTCTTCACCCATCCCCTTCGGTCGCGTTGGGGTGAGGCTGTTTTCAACAAGGCTATAGGACACATGATGATGTAAACAACTTTTTGTGTATTTTGGACAGTCTCCCAGACCAAATTTCTTGGTCAAAGGATGGGGCAGTTTTAAGCCTCTCGCTCCGTGTTGTTCAATGACCTTAGGAAAGGCTGCGTTATTCATACGCCTGCCATCGGAGGATGAAGGCTCCTACTTTGCCAACAGGGAGGGTGTAACAGACAGGGACACTGATGTGTCAACCAAGACTCCAGGATGCAGTGGATATAAAGGTCCCCAAGCCATATCAGCACATGAGCATTTTGTAGAAAATGGTCTAAGAACCATTTCCACAATTCCTGGACCCCTCAGCCATTCAAGGCTTGAAAAAGAGAGTGTGAAGGGGGAGAGATAGGTGAGAGGTTTTCTTTGGAGGGAGCTGTTGCCCCACTGTGAGCAGTCTTACCTTTGAATGAAGATGAAACAACCCTCTGCACCTGTTCCTGCAGCTCCAGACTTGAAATGGGCCTTCCCCTTTCCCTGACTCACTCCTCGTCCTTCACCTTGAAGACTGTATCTTCTCCAGAGAGCCTTTCTTCCCTGACCACCATCACCCAGTTGTGGATTCCCACATCGTGATTGCTTGTGGCAGGCGCCAGCCAGCTGGAGCATGAGTTGGATTCTGTGCCTGCCCCTCACCCTCTGCCTGATGGCACAGACAGCCCTGGGTAAGCCCCCACCCCCTCTTGAGGGCGCTGGGCAAGAGGGTCATGAGGGACACAGGGACAGGCCAACAGCTCCACCTCTCCTGGGGGCAGGAGGGCAGGGACATTTAGAGGTCTGGGAGGATGGGTGGTAGAGAGCTGGGAATGTGGACATTTATATTGACATTTTTATAAAATGTATCTTATAATGTACATAATTTTATACATTTATAATTGTATATTTATATTCTTTATAAAATTAATATTATATAACATTCTTATTATATTAGTATATATATATTAGTGTATGTGTATGTGTATGTGTGTGTGTGTGTAAAACCATCATGTAATCACCAACCAGATCAAGATCTAGAACATTTCCAGCACCCGACATGCCCCTTCCCAGTCAATACCCTCCAAGTAACCACTGTTCTGACCTCTATCATAAATAAGTTTTGCCCATATTAATGCATTAAAAGAATATTTTTTTTGACCACATCACACAGCATGCGTGATCTTAGTTCCCCGACCAGGGATCGAACCTGTGCCCCCTGCAGTGGAAGCGGAGTTTTAACTGCTGGACCACCAGGGAAGTCCCCGCATTAAAAATTTTTTTAACTTGAGGGAAACTTCGCTAAAACCGCTTTTAGCATTTTGGCACATCTTCTCATAGTTTTTTTTATTGCATATTTGTATATAGCTGTGATATTTGCATGTATACAATTTTTTTAACATCTTTATTGGAGCATAACTGTTTTACAATGGTGTGTTAGTTTCTGCTTTACAACAAAGTGAATCAGTTATACATATACATATGTCCCCATATCTCTTCCCTCTTGTGTCTCCCTCCCAGTATACAATTTTATACTCTGCTTTTTTTCACTTAAAATCATACCATAAACAGTTTATAACTTAAGTTTATAGTTATATTTATGTTGCCTGGTCCCCAGATACAAATAATGCTTCCCATACTCATGGTAGCATATATGACTATGGTTCATAAAAATCTTTCTTTTAATGCGTTTCTGACTATTTTCATAAGGCTGGGACCCCTTGTGAAAATAGTCAGAAACTATGTGAACATTTTATGGCTCTTATACATTTTGCCAAATTATTTTCCTGAGGTGGTGTATCAATTTATCCTCCACTAACAGTATATGTGAATGTCCTTTTCATTGTATCTTTGCCACAATTGGGTGCCATCATTTGTAATTTATTAGGTGGAAATTGTGACTCCTGGTTTTAATTAACATTTTATGACTACTAAAAATGTGGAATATTGTTTTCATAAGTGCTTACATATTGCCTCTGGCTAGCAGAGCTGGGATGGAGACCAGTCCACCTCAGCTCCTGTTCAGGGGTGTAGAGCACTCTGTCACGTGCTTAGGTGCCCCCAGTGGCTCGGGTGAGGACAGTAAAACACTACTGTTTAGAGCAGAACTCTGATGTGAGACACTCTGTGTCACTTTGGGCAAGTTATATAACCCTTTGAACTTCCATTTCCACATTTGTGTAGTGGGAAAATAGTAACAGTTACCTTATACATTTTTTTAGGAGGATGAGGTAAAATAGCATATAAGTGTTTGGCACAGTGCCAAGCTGTAATAAAGGCTCAGTCAATCACAGTCATTGGCTATTCAATAAGTGGATCCAGAATTCAGGGCAAATCTGGGTAATATGATAGACCTTGGCCTCCTGGCTCTGTCCTATGAGACCTCAGGCTGATCATCTCTGGGCCTCCAAGCCTCACCCCACTCCTCCCAGGGCAAATGAGAAGCCTATGTGAGAGGACCATGTGAAAGGACTTTGTAAATTGCAAAGGGCTACATACACAGAGGAGATTTGAGATGGCCCCTTGCTGCCACTGACCTGCCTCCATGCCTGAAGGGCCACCATTACAGCCAGTTCTTTGTGCCTGGATATTGCTTATGTAAGACCAGGAGAGATCTGGGGATGTGGGCAGAGAGGTATTTTGGGCCACCTGCAGCTGGGGTGTGAGGGTGTGTTCTTACCACACCAATACCAAATGCTGTTCCAAAAAGCAGTTGCATCAAAGTCTCCTAGAGAGGGTTGTAAATCTAATTTCCTGATGCAACCTGAGATTCCCTTTCAGAGGGTGTAGGGGGGACCTAAAAATCTGAATTTCCCAATTCTTCCCCCAGATGATTCTCATGCACAGTCAAGTTCAATAATACTTGGATCAGATTTGCCTTCTGTCACTTTGCAGAGTGAGCCTCCAGGGGACCAGGGCACAGAAAAATTCAGGTTTGGTGGTTTTTTTTTTGCCATGTGGCTTGTGAGATCTTAGTTCCCCGACCAGGGATTGAACCCGGGCCCTCGGCAGTGATAATGCAGAGTCCTAACCACTGGACCACCAGTGAATTCCCCAAAAATTCAGTTTTGATAAACGGGGAGGAGGAGAAAGAAAGGACAGGGGTGCTTCAGGAAGGGGCAACAAATGTGAAGTCTCAGCGACCCTCGGCAACAGGAGCGAGGCAGGGTGAGGGCGTAGAAGAAGAGGTGTCCATTGGCAGAGTCTAAATTCAACTTGGTGTAGTTTGTATCCATTGCAAGAGCTAGCTATGGTGTAGGTATGCTTGCAGTGTACAGATGTGAATGTATGCTACATATGGATACATTGTAATCTATATATAACTATACTTATATGCATGTGGGCACACATTTTTAAAATATTAATTAATTAATTAATTATTAACTTTATTTTTGGCTGTGTTGGGTCTGTTGCTGCGTGCGGGCTTTCTCTAGTTGCGGTGAGCGCGGGCTACTCTTCGTTGAGGTGCGCAGGCTTCCCATTGTCGTGACTTCTCTTGTTGCGGAGCACGGGCTCTAGGTGCTCGAGCTTCAGTAGGTGTGGCACGTGGGCTCAGTAGTTGTGGCTTGTGGGCTGTAGAGCGCAGGTTCAGTAGTTGTAGCGCACGGGCTTAGTTGCTCCACAGCATGTGGGATCTTCCCAGGCCATGGCTCGAACCCGTGTCTCTTGCATTGGCAGACGGATTCTTAACCACTGCACCACCAGGGAAGCCCTCGGCACGCATTTAACTCTTGTGTTTCCCCCTTTTTTTTTTTTTTTGTAAATGAGCTGTGCTCATATATACCCATGTGTGTATAAATTTGCATGTACATGTAAGTATTAATGTGAGTGTGGATATATGTGTGAGAATGCATATATGTGTGTGATTTCTTCCCAGAAAAATGCCAGGCAGATGTTAGCAACAAGAAAGATATATAGTCGTACCAATATCAGACAAACAGAAAGCAAAATAAATGACACATTTATTGACATTAAATGATACATTAAATGACCAACGGAAAAGTATTCATATAACAGACATGAACTTTTACACATCTACCAACATAGCTTTGAAATCTTAAATCAAATAACGATAGAGAAAAATACTAAGAGGAATACAGAAAAAGTAGACAATTACACAACTGTGAAAAGCTTCAAGCTGGTGTTGGTGCCCGTGGCAGATGGGCCAAGGTGTTTTCGGTGTCCAGGGTGACCCTTCTTCTCTCTTCCTAGGTGCCTTGCACACCAAGGAGCCTCTAGTGGTTACCGAATATGGGACCCTCCAAGAAAGCAGATACACGTGGGGAAGACACCCATCAATGCCTTCCTAGGAGTTCCCTTCTACAGACCGCCTGTGGGTGCCTGCAGGTACACTGCCCCAGAACCCCCAGAGCCCTGGGAAGGAATCAGAGATGCTACCACCTATGCCCCGGTGTAAGAGCCAGAGGACTGTCAGCTGGGAGGTGGGCAGACCCTGAGGAAGGTGGTGAACCTATGCCTGCCTCTGGGCTGGGGTTTGAACAACTCACTGAAAAGAGTGCTCTGTGTGGCCACAGGCAGTCCTGGTGACCATTCTGGGCCTCAGTTTCCAAACCTATATAATGAAGTGGCTGGTCCAGATGGTGTTTAAGGCACTAATAATGCTGTTCTTGATTCTCTCATGGGAGAGCTCCAGGCAAGGAGGAGTGCATACAGACTGTTCCCCCAGGACCTGCTGGGGAGCTGAGTTTCCCTAAATGTGTGTGAGGAGAAGTACACACACACACACACACACACACACACACACAGAGTGAACCCTGAGCTCTTCCCTCTTCCTTGGTGCCTGAACCTAAGAACAAGCCCACGTGGCACCACCAGCCCTTCCCTGCAGAAGGAGGCCAAAATGGGGAGGGCATGGGCTCAGTTTCAGTTTTAATGTCCCAGGGTCTCAGTGCAACCTCTAGCTGGGCTCAATCCCTGAATCACATGAGCATGTTGGGACAATGGCTGCCCTTTGACGCACTGGGCTTGGCAGTTTACCAAGAGCAAGTGTATTTACTGTTTACATAGACCATTGAGTAATCCACTGTCCAGAACATTCTGTGGTGAACGTTAACAATGTTCAGCATCAGTTGGATAAAGTATTGGCTTTAGAAAAATGTCTACTGGGAGAACCTGGGTGTCAGGTGATATAAAAAACTACAACTACCACACTGGGTGTCTAGTTGTTAAAAACACGGTGTCCACTGTTAGAACATGATTGACTGTTACTAGAACACTGGCATGTTGGTTGTTAAAACACTGGCCATCACTGAGAGAAACCAAGGCATTCTGAACATTGTGTGACTGTTATTTGGAACTCCATGGATCAGATGACAGAACATGGAATAACCATTGTTAGAACCCTGAGGATGAGGGCTTTAGAGATTGGGGTGTCCCTTGCATAGAAGTCCGGGTGTCAGTTGTTGGAACGTTGGCCATGAGCTGTCAGACGTTGGCTGTTTGGAGCACAGAGTGTTAGGTGTAAGAATGTGTGGATGGCTTAGAACAGACTGTGGGGTGGCAATTAAGGGGGGAACAGGGAGGGAGGAAGCTGTTACAGAGATGGTGGCTTCGACCAGAGTAGTTACAGTGGAGGTGGCGGGGGGGTGGTCAGGCTCCAGATTTATTTTGAAGGTAAAATTGACAGGATTTGCTAGAGAATTGGATGTGAGCCACAAGGGAAGAAGAATAATCAAGGATAATAACTAGTTTCAGGGCAGAGCAGCAAGGGGAATAGAGGTACAATTTACTGAAATGGAGAAGACTAGGGCAAGAGCAGGTTTGGGCAAAACAAGAGTTCATTTGGGGGCATGTTAAGTTTGACATGTCTAATAGATATCCATGTAGAGATGTGGGGTAGGTAGTCTGGATAAATGGAGCTGGAAGGAGACTGGTCATTAGCAGGTTAACAGTGTGAAGCCCTAGGCCTGAAGGACAGCAGCTCAGGAAAGAATAATCAGCATGAAAAGAGAAATGAGGGTTGAGGCCTGGGGCACTGTCCAGCTTAGGCCAGGAAGAAGAGGAGGAGTCACCAGTGCGGTGGCAGAAAAATCAAGAGAGTGGGATTACAGAAGCCTAGAGAAGGAAAGCTGTTCAAGAAGGAGAGTGTGGTCAACTATACAGAGGGGCTACAAGGGCAAGCAAGATGATGAGAGAGATTTAGCAAGATGGAAGTCACTGGTGACCTTGACGAAAATGGCTCTGGTGGCGGGTTGGGGACAGATGCCTCAAATGCTTATAACCCCTGTTCCAGGCTGTAAGAGGCCTGGCTTTCCTGCTGGGATGCCGCATGTGATTTATTGGACAGCATCCTAACAACAATGTCAGCTGCTGCCGAGAAGTCAAGCAAGGAAGGCCAAAGACAATCTGTAGAGACAGAGACAAGCTGCCTGCTGGTGACCTTGGAGAGGCTGGTGGGGGTGGAGGGAAGGACAACTTGTTGAAACATTTGGCCTTGAGGGAAAGAGAGAGCATAGTTGCTGGAGAAGGTGGCTGGTAGAGGATAGGTTTGGACCAAGGTATGTTGAAGTGCTGTTGGGAAGGACTGAAAGGGAGCAGGTGATGCTCTAGGGTTAGGGAGGTGGGAGTGAATTACACCTATGTACACACACACGCACACACTGAAGACAGGTTGGGACAAGAGAAAGGAACAGAGGAATAGGTAGACAGGGATTCCTACTTCAGTCAAATGTTATAAGAATAGCCACCCTCAGGGTTGGGCCAGGAGGGAGAAAAGGCAAGGTGGACCAATAGCCCAAGCTCCATAAGTATACCAGATGTCCACACAGTGCAAGGCACAGGGCCAAGTGCCAGGAATCAGATGAATACACCTACATCCCTGCCCTTTGGGAGTAAAAACAACCAAAACAACCGATCAAAATAATTCCAACCCAGTATTGTAGTCAGTGGTGGATAGAGCTTTGGGAAGCACAGAGGGGAAAGTGCCCAGCAGAGGAGGCACCACTTAAGCTGGACCTTAAGTGTGAGTAGGAGTTTGCTGGGCAGAGGAGAAGGCATTTGGTAGACAGAACAGAAGTACAGGGGCTTGCAGGTGAGAGGCAAGGGGTCATGTGTATTTGGAACAAAGAATGGCTGGGAAGGAGATGACTAGATGGAAAGGAGGGCCTAGGTCAGTGTGGGTGAATGAGGGCAGGAGGAGCCAGGGAAGGTAATAAGGAGGGGAATGACGTGGTCAGATTTGTGTTGTCTATCAATCTCTCTGGCCAGCGTGTGGAGGATGAGTTGGAGGGGAGATGAAGAGGCAGGGGCAGAGTCCTGGCCAGAGTGGTGGTGGCCTTCACAGGGCAGCAGCCCTGAGATGGACAGAGGGGGCCTATTCAAAGGTTGTTTGTGAGGCAGAACAGAGACTGAGCAGAGGACAGGGCATGAAGGAAAGGAGGTGCCCAGGGCACCCAGGTTTATGGCTTGACAGCACCAACGTGTCTCCAGCAGGAGCAGGGAATCGCTTCCCAGGCAGACCCATGAGGCAAGGCACAGGCAGGGGGTGCCAACCTGCCTCCCATCCCTGGACCTAACGTTAGTGAAGGCTGCTGGGACATGCACACACGCATACACACATATTGCCTGGATTTTGCTTTGGGTTCTGGTCCCTCACTGCAGAACCTGGGTTGAAACCACTCTCCCCACTATTCTCGCAGCGCTGGGCCCCAACTCACATCGTGCCCACAGGTGCCTTCAGGAGTCCTGGGGGCAGATCACCTCCGTGTACTTCAACACACACAAAAAAATACAAGTGGCTGCGTTTCAGTGAGCACTGTCTGTACCTGAATGTGTACGCGCCAGTAGGAGTGCTTGGGGACCCTCTGCTGCCTGTGAGTACTCAGTCTTCAACCACACACCATCCCTCTCAAGCACCCCACTGTCCCGCTCAGGCCTCAGCCCTTCTCGCCCAGGCGATGGTCTGGTTCCCAGGACACGCCTTCCTCGTGGGCTCCGCTTCCACGTATAATGGCTCCAAATTGGCGGCCCGGGAGAAAGTGGTGCTAGTGCTCTGCACCACAGCCTCGGTGTCCTGGGCTTCCTTAGGTGGGCGGGGCCGGGAACCCGAGCCGGGGATCAGGGCGGGGCCTCCTATGGACTTGGGCTCAGGGAGGGGGGAGGAGAGGATTGGGCGGAAGGAAAGGGGCACGGCCTGTGGGGCGTATCCGCGTGAGGGGCGTGACAGGGGCATGGTCTAATGCTTGTTGGAGCAGACAGGTGCTTGCTACCGCCTCAATGGGGCGGCGCCCAATTATAAGGAAGGAGATGCGGTGGTAAGAGCCAGTCTCTGAGGGACACAGGGGGCGAGGCGGGAGCCCCCAGCACCCAAGCGTCGGGGTTCCGGACCCTGATCGTGAGCCCCGCGCCCTCAGCACAGGCGATAGCCAGGCCCGCGGGAATTGGGCGCTACTGGACCGGGTTGCAGCTGTGCGCTGGGTGCCGAAGAACATCGCAGCCTTCGGCGGAGACCCAAGCTGGGTGACCTTGTTTGGCCAGTCATCAGGGGCCATGTACATCTCGGGACTGGTGAGTGCAGTAACCAGGTAGACCAAAGCAGGGACGCAGGCCCGCATGGCCTACGGGTTCTGCACAGATACGTGTGAAGATTTGCATGTGCAAGAACGTTCGGGTCCACAGACCTGCCCTCACCCCTGCCATGGGTACTGCCCCGCACAGTCAAGGATGTCCATTACATTCAAGGAGCACTGATGAGAAAACCAAGCCAGCCCTGGAAAGGCAATGCTAACGCTATGGATGTGGTGGGCCATAAAGATCACCCAGCACCTCCTGCCCCTCCACGTTCCCCCAGAGCTCTATGCCTGAAACAGAACCCCCCATCTGCCCTCTGGGCAGGGTTGGGGCCACAGACCAGGCCTGGGAGTCAGGCCTGGGTTAGAGACTGGGCTTTGCCCCTGTCTCCTGGGGTACGGCTGACCTGGAGTGTTCCTGGAGTGTGGGTGTAAGGTCAGGTGCCCTGTGAGGGACATGTGGCTGGGCAGTGAGCAGGGACCACATCACACAAGGCCTTGTGGGCCACAATAATAATGCTCAGGGCTTCCCTGGTGGCGCAGTGGTTGAGAATCCGCCTGCCGATACAGGGGACACGGGTTCGTGACCCGGTCCGGGAAGATCCCACATGCCGCGGAGCGGCTGGGCCCGTGAGCCATGGCCGCTGAGCCTGCGCGTCCAGAGCCTGTGCTCCGCAACGGGAGAGGCCACAACAGTGTGAGGCCCACATACCAAAAAAAAAAAAAAATAATAATAATAATAATAATGCTCAAACACTGGAGCACATTCCTTGTGCCAGTCACTCTCCTAAGCACCTTGGGTGTATTCATTTGTTTAATTACCTCAACAATCCAAAAAGAAGAGTCTTCCCTTTCTTCCCTCTGCAAATAGAGAAGTTTTTTCCACTCTACAGGTGAAGAAAGTGAGGCCCAGAGAAGTTAAGCAACTTTATTGAAAATGCACTGGAGAGCAGGGAAAGATTTTTTTTTTTTTTAAGGTCAAGTCTTGTGTTTATTTATATATTTTTGGCTGCATTGGGTCTTCGTTGCTGCGAGCGGGGGCTACTCTTCGTTTTAGTGCGCGGGCTTCTCACTGCGGTGGCTTCTCTTTCTGCGGAGCATGGGCTCTAGGCGTGCGGGCTTCAGCAGCTGTGGCACGCGGGCTCTAGAGTGCAGGCTCAGTAGTTGTGGTGAACGGGCTTAGTTGCTCCACGGCGTGTGGGATCTTCCCGGACCAGGGCTCAAACCCGTGTCCCCTGCATTGGCAGGTGGGTTCTTAACCACTGTGCCACCAGGGAAGTCCCAAGCAGGGAAAGATTTTAAGCAGGGTAGTGACACAATCAGATGTGCATTTAGAGTTGGCTCAGTCTGCTGGAACTGGGTTAAAAAGAAGCACAAGCAGAGGCTTGGAGACTAGGTTGGGGTGGGGGGTGGCATATCTAATGGGGGCTGTTTCTGAAATAGAGGTAGAAAGGATGGACAGTAGAGGATGGCTGCAGAGTGATGCAGGAGGCCAAGTGGACAGGACAGGGGCAGCTGCAGCATACGGATCACCAGAGGATAGAGGGAAGGCCCCTGGGGCTAGGTGAATGCTATGGGTAAGGGACAACATCCAGATAGGGAGTGGCTGGAGCAAGTTTTGGGCACATGAAGTCTGAGGTGCCCAAGGGACAGGATGCGGGTCCCAGATAGGGTTGTTCCCTCCAACTTGGGCAGCAGAGAAAGGCTAAGAGCTCTCAGTGCAGATAATTGGGGCCCTGGGAACCAAATGGCCCCCTCTCCCACACTGCTAGCCCAGCATCAGAGGGAGGCCCTTTCTGGTTGTTACACCAGAAGAACCACTATAACAACACTAGATCCCCTCTGGGACCCCTGGGGCCCGTTGCACAGACCAGAACAAGGACGCCCAGACACAGGACGGCACTGGCTCTAAGTCTAGGACTCCAACCCAGAACTCCTGACTCCCTCCCAGCTTCTGCCCTCTCTGGCCCCCTTCAGGCTGGCCAGCCATGGCCAGTGGTCCCCACTTTTGCATCTCATGGGTGCAATTCTCCCCACCCCTGCAGATGACATCACCCCTAGCCTGGGGCCTCTTCCATCAGGCCATTTCCCAGAGTGGCACCGCAGTGCTCAGAGTCTTCGTCACCTGGCTGAGGTCTAGCTGGGCTTGATCCACCCCAGCGCCTACAGGGGACATTCTGCCCTGAGGATCCAGGCTGGTCCAGACCTGCTTCTGAGGGTCCCTCAGTTCTCCCCTCCTCAGGCTTTCTCACATTGGTCTGGGGAAGGGAGCGTCTCCAAACAGCCACCCAGAAGCTATTCTTCCCCAAATTAGAGGGAGAACAGCTGAGCGGAAGCCAAGGGCTCAGTCAGGCTGCAGCATCTGCGAGGATCATAAAGGACTTTGGGGAACGCTAGGACCTTCTCTAGGAATTCAAGCAAGAACTCCGGTAGGCAGCCTGGATGGTGAGCTGGGCCCCTGCCTGCCACAGTCCCTGCTTCACACCCTCCCCATCTGCCCCGGAGGGTACCTCTCTTCCCGTCTGCTTCTTGCGAATGGCACTCCTGGATGAGGGGGTTGGAGAGGGCTACGCACTGCCCTGTCTCCACCCTGTCTTCATGCCTTCGCTGGGATCCCCCGATGGCCACCCAGAGTCCTTCCTAAATCCCCTGCCAGACCCTACCCCGCAGGGAGCGGTTCTCAGAACTGATTAGATCTTGGTGAAGACCCCAGGACACTTCTGTGGCTTTTCTCCAAGTTTACCTCGGCTCGCCCGGGCCACTATGAGCACGGAGGCGCACCGCTGCAAAGCTGGCCTAGGAACCGGGCGCGCACACGCGTCTCCTGCGGGCCCCCGCGGCTCAGCTCGTCCCTTTATCTCCTCCAACACCCCGAGATCCCCACCCACTGAAGCAGCAATTACCGGCCGTGGCGGCTGGGAAAGGGCCAATTAGTGCGGGAGACGCAGCCCCTCGGCTGTGCCCGCGCTGACCGCAGCCCCGCAGCGCCGCCGCCGCCTTCCCTGCCCGGCAGACAGCGCCTGCCGCCTGGGAGCCCCGGGGGACGCGCCGTCCGGCCTCCAGCCAACTGCAGTGATGGATCCAGGCGCCTGGCGTGGGGCCAGAGCCCGGGCGGACGCGAGGGCGCCGGGAGCTGCAACTCACCATCGCTGGGTGGTGGGGGTGAGCGGAACGGGGCCTCCCTCCCTGTGAGTGCTCCTGCACCCCCGACGGCCTGCGCCCCGGCGCCTGCCTTCTTCAATAGCCAGGCAGGCGGGCTGCAGCGGCGCAGCGACGGGAGGGCGGGCGGGTGTGGGGGCCGGGGGTGGGGGAGGCCCTCTTACAGCCTCAAGGTCCTTTGACTTCGGGACCTCCAAAGCTCTGGCCTAGGCTGGCCGAGCCCAGAGCAGTTCCCTGTTGGAGGCCTTAGCAGGATCTGGCTTTAGAAAGCCTCGGCTTGTGCTTGATTAAAGCTCCCGTGCAAGAGGAGGTGGGCAGAAGGGTGGGTGGGCAGTGCGGGGCCACAGGTCTCTCTCACTGATGCATGAATGCATGGACTTCCTCTGCTGGGTCCCTGCCCGGCACAACCTGCCTCACCCACCTGTAGGCTTTGGGAGACCCAAGAGGGATCAGTCTTGGCCTCCAGGAGCCCTTAGGCTGTGGGCAGAAGCTCCAGGGGCTTGGCTGGGATCCCAAGCTAATGGAAACTCTGCGGTCCAGGGAGGCTTCAGGTGAAGGAAAGGGGCAGGCGCTACCACTTAAAGTCTTCCCCTTCCCCCAACTGACTCCTTTTCGGCCCAAGCTGGACACACTGGGGCCCTGTACTGAGGGACAAGGTGGGCCTAAGCCCAGGACACACTCTGGATGAGGCTGAGGAAGGGAGGAAGCAGTGGGGAAGGGTTGGGCAGGAATGTTCACAAATGGGGTTCACCAAAGAGATCTACTGCAGGAGACTTCTGTTTCCCCTACCTGTGCCACAAGGGGCTGGGTTAGAGGTGCTGAGTCCCTTGACCAGTCCTGGATGCAGTAGTGTGGGGTTCAGGGTGGCTTTTTGCTTGTGCCCGCCGCCCCCTCCCGACTCAGGTCTGGCCTTGGTAGGGAAGGGCTGGGGGCCTGCCTTGTGCCCTAGAACCTCACTCAGGCCCTGGTGGGCCAGACTTCTTGTGAGGGAGAATGGATCACTTCCAAGGGAGTGAGAATTCCGCTTTCTCCATACCAAGCTCATTAGCTGTGTGTGTGGCGGGGGAAGACTGAGAAATTGGGGCATGGGGACTGAGTGAGGAAGGGAGACAATGACACAGTTAGCACCTTGGGTCCTTTGTGGAATGAGATGACAGCGCATTGAATTAAAGCATGAGGAAAGGTACAGAGACAGGTGAAAGAGACCGTGCGTGGAACAATCTGCCAAGAAAGCCAGGGAGTGGAGGAAAGAAACAGAAGCAGGTGGACACACGCCCAGACAAGCAAATGGACAGAGAGCCAGGGCGGTGCCGGGGGCTGTCCAGGCTGGAGAAGGGCAGTACCTGGGCACTCAGAAGGGGGCAGTGGGCAGGACCCTGTTTCTCATCCCGGTTGTCTGACTGCTGAGACCCTTGGGGGCATGATGGAAAGGGTCATCTGCAAAGGCTGTGGGAGCACAGGGCTGACCTGTCTTGGGTTGGGTTGGGGTGTCAGGAGGGCTTCCAGGAGGAGCACCTGAAAGGACCAGTAGGAAAGACTGGAGGGGATGGAGGTGGAGAGGGAGGGGGAGCTGCGTCAGAGGCACAGCAGAGGGACAGGCCTGGAGGCAGGAATTAGCCTGTTCCATCCCAACAGTTCCGCGTCATTTTGGCCCACACAGGAAGGCTAAAAGAGGAACCAGGCCCAGAGCTGGAGGACCAGTCCTGTAAGCCTGGGAGAGAGCACGGCCTCTACCCTGAGGTACTGGGGAGCCATGGGAAGGACATGTCCTGGTCAGGCTTATCTTCCAGAAGGAGGTTACAGAGTACAGAGCAACTGGAGGAGGAGAGGGTAGAAGTGGGGAGGCCGGGGGAGGGTGGTGCAGAACTGGACAGTGAGTTCTGGACATGGAACAGAGCAAACAATTTCATAAAGCGGATGGGCGAGGTCAACTCGGAACATCCCCTCTCCCCCATCCACAGGTGGGGCCCTGGCTCAGAGCTCTCCCACCCAGCCCAGCCTGGGAACTCATGTGAACCCTCCCCAGGGCCTGGGGTATCTCTGCCCCAACCAGGTGGGACCAGGAAAAGCCCCAAGAGGGAGTCCAGTCCAAGGTGAGGGCACAGGCAGGGCCAGGTATTGCTGAGGAAGCTCCCCCCTCCACACCCCCCCACCCCGCATAAGCTAATCAAGATAGTACTGTAGGGCTTCCCTGGTGGCGCAGTGGTTGAGAGTCCGCCTGCCGATGCAGGGGACACAGTTTTGTGCCCTGGTCCGGGAAGATCCCACATGCCGCGGAGCGGCTGGGCCCGTGAGCCATGGCCACTGAGCCTGTGCGTCCGGAGCCTGTGCTCCTCAACAGGAGAGGCCACAACAGTGAGGGGCCCACGTACCACACACACACAAAAAAAATAGTACTGTAGCCTACTGCCACTGACCCTCTATCATTGCAATGATAGATCCATGGCCACGAGGGGTTGAGTTTGGGCCTATTTGTCTGTGGAGGAAATCAGAAGGGGAGGAAGGTCCATGTGAGCCCTGAAAGAACTCAGAGGCTGAGAGCAGGTGGCCTCACAGAGCAGAGGTCAACATATCTCTTTCAGGCAGAGTCTCGGAGCTGTGTGTTCCTGTCTGGGCTTGTTCCTCTGTGTGTGTCCTCAAGCAAGCTACTTGCCTATCTAGGCCTGGTTTCTGCTCTTCAGTGCCCTGGGAGCAATCTCTGGGGTAGGACATGCTCCAGCCCCGGGCCCTTCCAGTTATAGTCCAGGACTCCTGTCTACTCCCAGCCTGTTCAGCCGTAGGTGCTATGGAGGAGCATGCCTGTGGCTTCACCAAGGAGTCACTGGGTGATCATTACATATCTTCCACTGTGAAGGAGCAAGGACCCTTTTGAAGGGGAGCCTGAAGGTGGAAGAAAAGCCTTTCAGGAAATTAGCACTAGTGCCGGGAAAATTCATCAAAAGCTGACAGAGGCTCCTGGTGCTGATTCATGTCTCTTGCCTAAGGAGCAGCTCTTCTGGCCTGAGGGAAGGACTGGTAGCTTCCAGGGCCTTCCAAAGACCCCAGATCCAAGACTCCAAAACGCTGGCCCTGTTGCTGGGACTCTCATCATCTGGTGGGGACACCACCATGAGTTTTTTGCTCCTGAATCATGGGATTCTACAGTGCTAGGAAAGGCTTCTGATGGACAGGGGACTTGGGTTTGAATACAACTGTTCCTTCTGCTGTGTGATCTCAGACACTCGGTGGGCCTCTCTGATCCTCTCTGCCAGGAGGAATTCTGACCTTGCCTGCCTTCTAGGTGACCAATACATCTATAATACTCAGCATATCTGGGAAAAGAATAATTTTTCGAAGAGGGAGGATGGAACCATATCCAAACAACTCTTGGTAGTGGGACCAAGGCAGCAGGGAAACAGTCTGGATGTGGACCTCATTATTCTGGTGGCACAGACCTCCCTCCCACTTCCAGGTATTATGGAAGCCAGAAGAGCTGTTGCAAGACACACCTCCAGGGAGCACCATTTACCTGGTTTACAGTGTGAATGAGCCCCAGGATGTTACCTGAGCTCCATGCCCTGCCTCCTCTGAACTTGCCACCTACACGCACAAGTACACCACCCATGCCTCAGAGGAGGCTCTGATGGGATCTCTTGGTTACCACCTAACCCACAGCATCCACACTGGACAGTCTTTGCAACTTCGTCCTCCCCTCCAGCTTGTCCATGTTTACCTTCACCTCCCAGAACTGGTCCGGCCACCAGGCCAGCCAGATCATGTGAAGCAGAATCCTTCGAAGGGGCTATGGATGTAGCAGAGCCCAGAGCCACAGGGAATCCCTTCCAGGGCCACTCTGACCCTGGCACTGCCACTGTCTCTGGCTCAGCTACAAAAGGAGGCACACCACAGGCAGCTATCCTCTGCTCTAGGAGATCATTAACTTCCCAGCCTTGTAAAGCCAGCTTCCTTTCTCAGGCCCTTCTAAGCTCATTTTATGTTTTTTGTTTTCGAGGGGGTTTCTTTTGGCCACACTGTGAGGCATGTGGGATCTTAGCTCCCTGACCGGGGATCGAACCGACGCCCCCTGCAGTGGAAGCATGGAGTCTTAACCACTGGATGGCCAAGGAAGCCGCCTCATTTTATGGTATTTTGACTGGACCTTGTATGGACTCCAGTCCAACATTTACAGCTGGATTTTTATCGAAGTATGAAGTTGTACAAATCCTAGAATTTCAGAGCTAGAAAGGACCTTAAAGATTGTCATAGGCTTCCCTGGTGGCGCAGTGGTTGAGAGTCCACCTGCCGGTGCAGGGGACACGGGTTCGTGCCCTGGTCCGGGAAGATCCCACATGCCGCGGAGCGGCTGGGCCCGTGAGCCATGGCCGCTGAGCCTGTGCGTCCGGAGCCTGTGCTCCGCAACGGGAGAGGCCACAACAGTGAGGCCCGCATACCACAAAAAAAAAAAAAAAAAAAAAAAAAGATTGTCATAGCCACCATGCTTTGAGAGTTTATAACTTTGTGTCAGACATTTTGTACAGAAGTTTTTGACTGCCCAGTACATCCTTACCTTTTCCTATGACATCACCCTGTCCACAGAGATTCACAGTGTCCACACTTCAGGGATGAGCACGTAACCCAAACTTAGCCAATTAAAGTCAATCCCAAGATTTTTGTGGGAATATCAGGAAAGTGTAGTCCTTACCTCTTGAAGGTGAGTCAGCATGTGAATGAAGCTAAAACAGAACAAAGAGACTGAGAGAGAGAGACAGACAGACAGACAGATAGAGACAGAGAGAGAGACAGAGACAGATTTCTGGTTTCAGTGCTTGAACACCTGGATCTAGCCATGCCTGAACCAAGAATTTTCAATTAAATGAGCTGGTACATTCCCTTTTTTTGTGGAAGTTAGTTTTAATTGGGTTTTTGTCACTCGAAGCCAAAACAGTCCTGACAGGTATGAGTAGATGTCTCTGTCCTCAATTTTTTGATTAGAAATCTGAGGAACCAGCTAGCTCTGGGTTCTCAGGCAAGTCAGTAAAGCTCTCTGACATCAGGTTGCTCTGACAAAGATTGAAAGGACTGAATTTCTTCAACTTCAGGACTCCTTTGCTCTCCTGGGATCTCTGTAGCTACCTGGCCACATGCCCTTAAAAGAATCAATCACTTGTTCTGAGCCTCAATTTTCTGAGCTACAAAATAGGACAGTCATTCCTTCCCTCCTCACCTTGGGAGAGTCCAGTGAGAAAGTGTTTGGAAAATTGCTTGTAAGCAAATGTTATGTAGTGTGCATGTTATACAAAGGAGGAATCTCAGCTCATACCAGACAACCATTGTTGTCCCCAAATGGCTCATATCACTTCCAAAACAGTTTTTTAATGCTTTTAAAAATAAAACTTAAGACATTAAAACATATTTATAAAGAAGGCTTACCCACAGCATCTCATTGGGCAGGATCTAGCTCAGGACAGGCCCAGGTAAAGTAAGGGATGTGGCACTGAGTGAAGCTTGCTTGGGAATCACTCTTTGTCACTGCTGAGCTCTCTAGTAAGCTTTACCTTCAGGCTGTTTTTTGTTTTGTTTTGTTTTAATAACTTTATTTATTTATTTTTTGAGGCTGCGTTGGGTCTTCATTGCTGCACATGGGCTTTTCCTAGTGGCAAGTGGGGGCTACTCTTCATTGCGGTGCATGGGCTTCTCTTTGTGGTGGCTTCTCTTGTTGCGGAGCATGGGCTCTAGGCATGTGGGCTTCAGTAGTTGTGGCACATGGGCTCAGTAGTTGTGGCTCGTGGGCTCTAGAGTGCAGTAGTTGTGGTGCAGAAGCTTAGTTGCTCCACAGCACGTGGGATCCTCCCAGACCAGGGCTCAAACCTGTGTCCCCTGCATTGGAAGGCAGATTCTTAACCACTGCGCCACGAGGGAAGTGCCACAGGCTGTTTTTTAAGGAGTGCCCTTGAGATCAGAACCTGTTGATGAGAGAGGAAGGAAGCAGAACTGGGTGGAGAGAGAAGCCAAGCTCCACTGCAGGCCCAACAACAGCTTCAGCTGACTCCACGGGGAGCTTTAGAGCTATTATGACCCATCAGCATTGCCCTGCTGGGCCTTTACAATCCCGTCTTGATCAGCCATTGGATGTGAGCTGCCCAGGAAGGAAGAGTGACCTGCAGGTAGCTCTCTGCAGCTCAGGAAATCCCTGAGGGGGATAAGAGCATCCCAGCTGCTGGGGTAACAAGTCCTTCACTGAAGAGGGATCTGGGTGGTGCATCTCTGTGTCCATGTTAATAATCACCAACACTACTCCAGCTGCAAGGCATGCTGGGAGCTCCCCTTGGGCAGGAGGGAGCAAGATGAAGTTAACATAAGGTGGGGCTGGGGAAGCTACCAAGACTGTGAGGTGTCCTTGAGGAGGTTGCATTTAGCCTCCAGGGCAGGCTAAGGGGAGGGGATGCTACGGGGCAGTCATTCTGCCCAGCACAGTTGAGAAAGATTTCTCAGAGCCCTCTGAACCCACATTTAACGAAAGCGTATAAATTTGCTTGGCTGAGAAGGGGAAAGAAGCAAGCTAAACAGAGGAAGTTAGGCAGGGCTGGAACAGTCTGAAGCTGAACTCCTTGACCATTCACTCAGAAGTGTCATCTAGAGGAAGAGGGCTATTGTCTGCTTTATTAATTATTCCTCATGTTCCTAGAGGGAAGGCAGGCCAGTGAGGTGGACATGGGCTAGTAATTCTGTCTGCCTATTTATAAGGCAATGTTACAGCATGATGGGAAACCCTGCCTGCAAGGATGGTTTAGAGCTTGGCAAATTTGGGAAAGAATCCAAGAACAGGGCAAGGTGTCAAGGTATCAGCAGAGAGACAAAAGGAGAGATGGTAAAAGAGGATGCATTTGGACTCAAGAGTTGATGAATGAGCCAGAAGTGAGTGTTGAATTATTCAACCTGCTTTATTGATCCATTGATCTCTCTCTGCAGGTCTTGGTTTATTCTTGGTTGGCATTTCCTGTGTCTGAGATAGTGAGAAGAGAAATGGAGGGAGGAGGGAACAGATTTTTAAGACTCAAGAAGAGAGAAGAGGCAGTGCCAAAGAAAAATTTGGCTACAGGTATCAGGAACCGTAAAATGCCTGTGTCTTTTGACATAGTGGATCTATTTCTGGAAATTGACCCTAAAAACACTATCCAAAACTTGTAAGAAAAAGCCTTAAGCACCACGATGTTCACAGAAGCCTTATTTTATAACAGTGAATAATGGGAAACAACCTAAATAGATGTCCGACAATAGGGGATCAGCCAAGATGCCATTAGGAGTTTTATATGATTACGCGGGAAAATACTTATGCCATAGGATTAGGTCATAATGGAACATTCAAAACTGTACATATAGAATGTCATAGCTGGGTGAAGAAATGTGGATAGAAAGAGGCCAAAGAAAATACACTGAAATGTTAGCAATGATTGTTTTGAAGTGGTGGACTCTCTTCTTTTCCTATATTTCCTAAATTTTCTACAATAAATACACACAAGTTTTAAATAATTAAAACGAAATGTAAGGGTGGAGTGAGAGACGCTCATATGAGGCCTGCACAGAAGTAAAATAAACACGAATTAGTGGGGAGCCAACGGCTTCCAGAACCCAGGGTACTGCTGTGTTCTAGGTGTGCTGACCATCTCCCTGGCATACTGAATGGACACAACAGAGAGAATGAGGTGACACTGTGGTGCAGTCACTCTGCAGAGGACAATCAAAGGCCCCTGAACTCATATTTAAAGAAAAAGTATGAGTTTTCCCAGCAGAGAAAAGGGAGGAAGTCATGCTCAGTAGAGGGAACAGTCAGAGCAAAGGCACTGAGGCATGTGGGAAACGCAGGCAGGCCAGGGTGGCTGGATTACAGGGTGCCCTGGGGAGAAATGATGGGAGACGTGGGATTGGGAAGGAAAGTGATGACTGTCAGGGGATCACGAATGCTGCGCTGAGGGACTTTGCCTCTCAGCCATAGGCAAACCGGAGACTTGGGGGAGGGGTTTAAGCAGGAGGGCACTGTGGTTAGAGCGCCGCATTCTCCAGTTCGCTAGTGTAGTCTGTTTCCCATCACCCTCCAGAAACTTGGAGAGTAGGGGAGGGGAAGGGGAGCAGTCCAGCAGCCGTCACAGACGGTCAGCCAGGCCTCCTGACACCAGCCTGGCCCTCTTCCCACCACCCCAGGTTCAGTCCCTATCCCCAGCCATCCAGACAAACTCCTCCACCTCCCATGACAAAGAGGCTCATTTGGAGCCTGGGCAAGATTTGCAAACGTCAAACTTGTAATTACAAGGATGAAATCATCTGGTTCCTTTTAAGCAAACGGGTTTATTGATCCCAACACTGAAGAAATGCTCTTCTGGGGAAACTTGCTCCTCTCTGCTTTCCTCTCCCTCTGGGATGGCTGAGCTGATGGAGGGAGTGTGGCAGGGCAGTTAAGAAGCGGGAAAACCTCCCGGAGGGGAAATTCTTAAGGGCCTAAGGCTGAATTGTATGGTATGTAAATTATATCTCCAAAATATTATTTAGGGCTCAGGAAACTGCCTCATTTAGGCAGTTGATACCCTCATCCTGGACTTAAGCTCATCTCCATCCAAAAACTAGAAGCTGGGGAGAGCCAGGCTTTAGTGGCTCTGTGCCAGCCCCTAATTCTCCTTCTCTCCCACCCCCCTCAACATTCATTTGTGGCTCCAGATCCTATTTCAGCTTCAAGATGGTACACTATTTCCTCACTAACTGACGGAAAACTGTTTCTCTAGGAAATAGTGCACCAGTGGCTCAGGGACCTGGAAGGACGTCACCCTCACTTTGAGGAGAGGCAGGTGTGGGTGGCAGCTAACACCAGATCTGTATAAAGCCATCCTTTCTGCTGGACCTGGGAGGCAGGATGTCTAGTCCTTGACCTTCCAAGCCAAGGAGGGGCAAACAGTTGGGCTCAGGGGGCAGGAATGTCCAGCCATCAAGGGCAAGAGCCACGTCCTGCCTCAAGGCCCACAGTAGGACCCCTTCATTCAACCCGTTGGGGCCCCTCTGGGAGCATGGTAGGGTGCTTCAGGAGGAATGACCCCAGCCACAGCTCTCCACAAGCTCGCAGTTCAGTTAAGGAGACAAGCAGGACTTTTGGCATCTCTACCGGTACAGGCCTTGGAATGGAATGGTTAAGGGCACCAGCCCCTCTGAACCCCAGTTTCCTGATCTGTAGAACAGGGTTAATAACAGCAAACTTGCAGGATTATGGTGAGGAGTGGACAAAGAGGATACACCCCCAAAGGCTTAGCCATTTCATTATCTCTCATGGGTCAGGGTCTTGTCCATGTCCTGTGGTCACTTATTTACCTTTTCAGAGCCTTTATTTCCTTATCTGTCAGACAGGGACAAGGAGGACTGTCTTAGAAGGTGGTTGTGGGAATTAACTGACATAAGGGGCATAAAAGCACCCAGTTCAGAGCTTCACAGTTGGGCCAGACAATTAAGGGTTCCCTCAATACCCTACTCAGGGGTATTGTGCTTTCTCTGCCCACCCACTCAAGATCAGTGGGAGCAGCTGCCCACTGGGAAAGTAGGAGAGAGGAGGCCCTGGGCTGACGGAATCCTTAGGAAAGGAAGGCTCCAAGCAGCAGGGCTTCAGAGAATTCAGCCAGGTTTGTGGGGTTGGGAGGGTGTTTCTAGGCAATGAACAGACACCCTCAGGCTTCCATCTGTGGGCCCTACTAGAGCTGGCTCTTAGCAAACTCCTTCACTGGGTGGTGCCTGGACCAATCCATACCCATCTGGACAGAAGCACAGAGCTAAATATACCTGATGTAGGTGAAATTTTCCTTTATTAATTTCCTTTAATCCAGTTTTTAAAATAAGTGAAAAAATATTAACAACCACCAAAAAAAGGCATACAGAGGTCAGTCGAGGAGATGGCCTCCTTCAGCCTGCGGCTCGTTTCCCGGTCACCCTGGCCGGTTGGACGCCAGACGATGGCGAGTGTGGGCTACCCTGTGGCCTGGAGTTGCCAAAGGCGGTCTGTGGTGCTGCTGTTCTGGGTCTGCCTGGCAGACTTTCCCATCCCTTTCCTTCAGGACGTCATTCCCCACCCCCGTGAGGCTGACACTTAGAGTCCTCTGTCCTGCTCTGAACTCCCACTGCCCCTAGTCCTGCCCCCTTGAGCCTAGAAGGGATTTGTCTTGACCATGACCTTTTCCTTGTCAAAAAAGTTCACGGGGGCTTTCTGCCTCTGCTGCTGCCATGGCCCCTGTGAAAAAGCTTGTGGCGAAGGGGGACCAAAAAAGAAGCTAGTACTGAAGTTTACCCTTGACTGCATCCACCCTGTAAAAGATGGAATCATGGATGCTGCCAATTTTGAGCAGTTTCTTTAGGAGAGAACCAAAGTGAATGGAAAAGCTGGGAATCTTGGTGGAGGGGTTGTAACAATCAAAAGAAGCAAGAGCAGGATCACTGTAATGTCTGAGGTGCCTTCTCCCAAAAGGTATTTGTAATATCTCACCAAAAAATATTTCAAAAAGAATAATCTACATGATTGGTTATGCGTAGTTGCTAACAGCAAAGAGAGTTACGAACTGTGTTTCTTCCAGATTAATCAAGATGAAGAAGAGGAGGAAGATGAGGATTAAAATTCAACTATCTGGAATATTTTGTATGAGTTCTTGAATAAAACTTGGGAACAACAACAACAAGAAGTTCATGTCTGTCTGAGCATCTAGGCCAGCCACCCTAGTGAGATTTCAACTTTTATTTATTCCACATTTCCCAGGGCAGAAACGATTATTGCTAGAATCCAAACACCAAGGTCAGCTGCACGTCCGTGAGCCCTACCTGGACCCACTGTGGAGTAAGAGTGCTTCCCTATGAATCATCTTTTGGAGACAGAAATGAAAGGTTTTACACAAATGTCTACCTGAACAGAATGTGGTGGTGTTGCATGGTATCACATGGGATATCCTTTTTTCCTGCTATAGAAGTCAACAGCAGAAACTGTTCCCCAGACCACAGTCCATATTGACTGAGACTAAACTCATCATCTTCCTCTCATTTAAACAATGGCTGTGTTGTCCTAGTGCCCGAAGGTCTTCTTAGTTGAACCGGAAAGACTTAAAGGAGAAGAAGCAGATGGATGAAAACTTCTACTCCTTGTGAGTGACTTCGTTCTGCCTTGGTAACTTGGGGTAGAGGCTGCCTCACTTACCTCCCAACATAAAGTGCCGATGTTTTAAGGCTGGTTGTATCCACACTTTGTGCTGATGTGAAGTTTCCCCCTTCAGCTGCACCAGAATCTTTAGGCAGTAAAACTAAAATGGCACCTTTTGCCAGATGTAGCTGATTCAAAATGTTCAGCGGGCCCACCATGTACTACTCTGACTCCCTCCTTTTGGGAAAACTGCTCTTCCCTTCTTTCAACCATCAGCTTCTCTCTGAAGCTGCCAATCTCAGGCCCCCAATCCGCGATGGGAGAGCATGTGGCATAAGTTGGCCAGTGTCATCACATCTGCCTGGAAATGGTGATTTTGGCAGAGGGGAGAGTATGACCCAGACTGGGCCAATCTGGGAGATGGAGACTTTGGAGATGGAGAAGTGGCTGCTCCCATCCTTTGTCAGGAAATGAATGCCATTGAAGAGAGGCTGAGAGAATTAGCAGTGAGAAGCAATGGAGAAACGAAGAGTTCCTCTCTGTGATTTGTTTACTTAAAGTAAAACTGACAACTTTTTAGCTTTAAGTTTTTTTGAATTGGTTTTCAGTCACTTGCAATTGAAAGACACCTGAGGGAAAGATTCTGGGATAGCTGGAGGCCCAACAACAGTAGATGGTGACATCCATAACTATGTATACCCTTTCTGTTTGTGTACCTTCACACTGGCTAGGTGTAGGCCAGGGAGCATGCCCTTAGAAGGAGTTGATTCTATGTTTGCTATTCAGAAAGAGTGTGTTTGTTAAAACCACCAGCCTACAGGTTTGATTTTGCTGAAAATTCTCTGCCTGACCTTGGGCAATCAGTCACTAACTGGACCTCAGGGTGAACAACCAATCCAGTTTGCCAGGGACTGAGTGGTTTCCTGGGACATGGGACCTTCACTGCTAAAACCAGGATACTCCATCATCCTAGCTCAGTTCCATATCCGTAAAAACGAGATTGGATTGGACTAGAAAGGGGTGGGAAAGTCTGCCAAATCCTGCATTCAGGCAGACATTGCCAACTGCCCTTGGCACTAATTCCTGTGAGCTTAAGTGTATCCTCACAATCCTTTGCAATAAGGCCAGCTACTGTCAATCAGAGTTGGCACCTATTTGTCATACTTGGACTGAGTTTTTGACAAGCTGAGATTTTAAGGATCAGAATTTATTGAAGACCAACTTTGAGTCAAGCTCTGCCATAAATCCCATATCAGGCTCTCTCCAGCTTGGGCTAAATGACTTCCCTAGAACTTGCAGATCTTGTTTTTTAGAATTTGCACATTTGTGTAAATATATGAACTGGTATTGGGTTATATAAGTCAGCTTGTTCTTTAGAAACTTAAATTTATTGAGTGCTCATCATGTGCTAGAATTACATAAAGGCTCTCATGCTAACACCGCGAGCTTGTGAGTGCCTGCATTTTGGAAAAAAGCAAACTGAGGCTTAGCGCGGTCCAGTGCCTATCTAAGGGCCTCAGCCAGCAGGCAGGGGAGTTGAGTAAGATCCCATTCGAGGCCCTTCTGACTCCAACAGCTCCGACCTTTCCACCATGATGCGGATTCAGATGGATTCTTTGGTCTTTTTCCACCTTTAGTCTTTGATGTGCATAGCCTACACCCCTCCCGGTCGGTTCTCGGACGCAAAGTCTCCAAGGACTTAAGTTTCCTCGCGTTCACGTGACATTCTGGGGTTACTCCGCGCTGCTGTGGAGCCCAAAAGTTCCAGTGGAAAGGAAGAACCCGCACGGGCCGCTCCCTGTCTCCAAGAACCGGGCAGATCCCCACCGGACGATTCCATACCAAGTGGCCCGCGGGCGGTCCAGGGGAAGAGGGCCGCGCCGCGGGAGGAGCTCCGCTTCGCTGCAGCCCAGCGGCGCCGAGGACAGACGGGCAGCGCATGCGCGGCGCGGAGTTGTGAATGGTGCGTTTTGTTTGCTGGAGTTTGGGGCGGGCGGGCGCGCGAGGAGGAGGGGTGGGGCCGACGGGGGCGGGTCGGGCGGGCTAGCGAGGTGGGCGGTGAGAGGAAGTGGCGGCGGCGGCGGCGGCGGCGGCCGGAGGCGGCGAGTACTGGGTCCGCGCGGGCGGTAGGCAACGGCTGAGGCGGCGGCGGCGGCGGCGGCGGCGGCGGCGTGGGCTGGGCTCGAGCGGGCGGCGGCACCTCAGACTCCCGGCGCGGGAGCCCACGCGGGCGGGCGCCTGAAACAAAGAGAAGCGAGAGTCAGGGCGCCGCGGGTGCGCGGTCAGTCGGTCAGCGCAGAGCCGGCCAGCGGGTGCCCGCGGAAGCCCGGAGCCCGGCCGGCCGGCGCAGCCTCAGGGCGGGAAGATGCCGCGCGTCGTGCCCGACCAGAGAAGCAAGTTCGAGAACGAGGAGTTCTTCAGGAAGCTGAGCCGCGAATGTGAGGTGAGGCAGGCGGGCGGCGGGGAGGCCGCGGCGCGCCCCGAGCGGGCCCGGGCGGAGAAAAGTTTGGGCGGCGCTGCTCCCGGGAACCCCGCGCCGGCGCGCCTGCGGAGGGGCAGTCTCGCCCGGGCAGCCATCTGCCCGCAGACTCTGGTTGCCCTTATCGGTGCCGCGCGGGACGGGCGGCATCGCGGATTTGGCTTCTGATTTCGGGCCGTCTCTGCCTTGCAGATTAAGTACACGGGCTTCAGGGACCGGCCCCACGAGGAGCGCCAGGCGCGCTTCCAGAACGCCTGCCGCGACGGCCGCTCGGAAATCGTAAGTCGGCGGGGCAGGGGGCCGGGGGCACGGGGGAGCGAGCCGCGCGCGGGTCACTTGTTGCGCGGGGGCCGCCGCGGCCCACGCTGGTTCCGGACGGCGCCGCGGACGCCGCGGCTCCCGGAACTGAGCGGGCGCCGTCTCACTTCCTACTCGGGATTCAAAATGCGAAATCAGACACTGGCGGGCCGCGTCCTCGCGGGGAGACGCTTCCCCGTGGTTCTCGGCGGGTGAATTATGTTTCCCAGACACGACTCGGCAAACACTTTGCCGCGAGTGGAACTCAAACCGGAGCCCATCTAAATAAGGAAAGGTCGTTGTATAGGCTGTGACACTGATTAAAGAAAGGGTCGGTTAGTAGGAAGAAAACACCCTTACGGAAAAAATTGGGCTTCGTTCAAGGTTCTGATTCTTGGGCGATAGTTTGTCTCTTAGACGCTAGATTTTTCGTAAATCTATATGTGAAACTCTTATTTTCAGTATAGCTGAGAATAAATCTGAGAGTAAATCCAGTTGTCTGTTGTCCTAATAGAGGGGGAAAAAAAGCCCTCAGGAACGTGCCATCTTCTTTTCTTAGAATGTTAAGCTTCAGGAGAATCAGAAAGGAGCCATTTGGTGTTTTTTTGTTTTTGTTTTTTCCCCAAACCTAAAAAACATATCTCGTTTAGGCCTGAAGTTACTAAAGAATTGCATGGATTCGCAAAACCCACTGTTGATCCGAGGCCCTGTTTTAGGTGGTGGATTTGTTGCCTTACCGCCATGAAACCTAATGTTGAAAAAAATTCAAGTGTCCTAGTTCCCCTCATCTCCTTTTGGTTTGTCCTACTGGAGGTGCTAATGAAGAGAGAATGATGAAGCCAAAAAGTGCATAGGAAAAAACTAAAGAGAAGAGGTTGGTTATTAATTTTTTAAAAAGTTGAAGCGCTGTATAATGGAATCTGATTATCTGCTCCATGACTTGGACCATTGCATCTGCACACACTTGAAGGTATGGAAGCAGTTTGAATTTAGGTTAACAATAGGAAGACATATTGAAACATTTGCTCCTCCTATTCCTTTTACAGTAGAGAATCTATTTATTGGTATTGAGACATTCACAGATAAAATTCTCCCTTTTCATCACTGAAATCGTTTATTTTTAAAAAATATTTTGATGCTTAAAATGAAGGCTTTTTAGAATTGTATTACAGATCATGAGAAGATACTGGCCAAATTTATTAGGAACTCTAGAATATTTGGTCATTATTGAACATTATAAAAGAAAATGTCTAGATTTTAGCCCACTTTTTTGAGTGTTTGTAATAGTTATATGACTCAAATGTATAGGACAAATACTTTCTGGTTTTGGCACTGAGTAGTAGAAGAATCATTCATTAGTTGGCTCAGTGATTATATCATCCTTTGTCTGGATTTCCTTTTGGAATATAGGTGGATGGTATACCCAACCCATGGATGTTTTGGAAGTAACTTTGTATTTGGAAGGAATTTCACATGTCCCTCTCTTTCTAGTTTCCCCCCCTTTAATTCAGTGTTAGCCAAATTTAAATTGAGAGATTTTTAGCTTCTAGAGGATGGAGACCACATTAATTCCATATATGCCCCCTCTGTATGGGTTTTGCACAGTGTCTTTTGCATCATAAGTACTTGATTATTTGAATTTAGAGGTTACTTTGTTTAATGCCCAGAATTTATCTTATGACTTATAAACAGGCTGTAGTTTTTACTTATTTGGTGGTGGAAAATAGGTGTGGAAAAGGCATTTTTTTGCTTCTATTTTGACAGCAGCCATGTATGATAAAAATATGCATAGTTCCCAAAACTATATCCAACACTTTCCCCCCTCTCTTTTATTGTTTTTATTATGAATATCTCCTTCACTTTATCAGCGAGATTAATGAAGGATTTATTTTGTATTTAGGTGCGAAACAGTGTAAGGCTGTGATGCTCATCTCTTCGTAGTTATAAAACTTATCCAGACTCCATATCATAGCATGAAATAAAAGTGATTATGGGTGAGGGGTAGAATTTATTTGGTAAAATCTGATTTATTCCTTATATAAGCTCTTGTAGTAGGAGTGTTAGAGATATTTTCAACACTAATGATTAATAAAAGAAAAAAATACTTATGAGAGATATGGTGACTCTACTGTGAAACCAGTAAAAACTATGTATTTTTAATCCTGAAGATGGAAGAATAAAAGGTATGTTGGACTGGCAGAGGTGTGCTATTTTACAGTTTAATGAAACCTATAAAATATAGTCAGGACATTCTAGAAATCTTTATGTTTTTCAAACAGAATTTTCCCAATTCCTATGTATGTGTAGGTGTTCCAGTAAAAAAAAATAAAATAAAATGAAGAGTTCTGTGGTCAAATAAATTTGGGAAATGGTATTTTAGAGTGATCTGTTTTTTACCACTTCTCCTGTCTCAGAGAGGGATGTTGATGAGATAATGGACATGAAGTGATGAAGCAGGAAATCTCTTCTGAGGTTGGCCTTCAGGCAGGAGGTGAGGTAATAAGAGCTGCAGAATGTCTTCATCTAACACAGAGCTGATTTGGGGTACACTGGTGGCAGAAGGGTTTGTTACTAGGTGAATATTGAAGAAACATGGCTATGGGATTTTGACAGAGGGTATTCATTCATGGGCAGAATCTCTTATCTTCCCTGAGAATTTCATTGTCTGAGACTGAAAAAGTTGGCTGTCTTCTTAAGCTCAAAATTACTTCTCATTGTATTTAGCAAACACATGTAGCATTTACTTGGTACTGTTCTAAGCACTTTACAAATACTGGAAACTGAGGTTCAGAGTTAAGTAATTTGCCTCAGGTCACACAGCCTAGGCAGTTTGCCACCTAGTGTCTGTTTTCATTTGAACTATTATTAGTTCATTTCAGTTCAGTGGTTGTTTTTTAAACTTATGCTAATAGTGGGCAAGATTTTTTTTTTTAAGATTAATATTGTAATATTGATGTTTGTTCAGTCTCTATTCATATAAAACATTTATCACAAGAAAAGGTATCCCAGTGATTAGGGAAATGCCATTAAAGATGTCTATAGAGATTTCACAGTTAGGTTGACAGTTGTACCTACTAGTACCAGTCATAGATATAGGAAGTACTGTAATTTTTATCTCTAAAGAATCTAAGCCCTTAATCATCAGGGGAACTAGTGGATAGCTGAATCAACTAATGCTTTAAATAAATTGCCCCAAAATGTGAACCCCTTGCTTTCAGATGAAGACTATGCTTGGAAACAAATTATGCTTAAGAACTTTAGTTAGTAAAATAAAACAAACAAAAAGTTCTCTGATTTCAACAAAGAAGAGTTTACATTTAGATGATGAAAAAAAATTTTTCAAATGCTTTTTACTTATTTCTTTCATATTTTCCCTGGGGAAGAGGGACATTGTTATTTCCATTTTTTACTTGGGGGAAATATAGAGTAAATTGCTCAGGGGCTACACAGAATGACACTTTATTGAAATGGTTTTAGATTGTTCTGTCTGTTGAGCTATGCCATCCAAATCTTTTATAAATATTAGATGAATACTCTTTTGTTATTGTCAGAATCAGTTCTCCTAAAGTCAGATTTTAGAAAATGCGTATTTTTTTAATCATCCAAGGTTTTAGAGAGATGAGAAGTAGTCATATCACATGCTAGTGTATGGTTTATCAGAGGAGAGACAGTCCCAGGTGCATTTTTTTTTTTTTCAGTAGGAAGTTATTAACATTTATTTGTATTCACTGTGCAAGTGACTGGAATTTGGGAAACTGGATAAAATAGACACCTATAGGGATGAAAAGGTCTGTAGTTTTTAAGCTGAGCCTTTCCTGAAACTAGAATTTTTGTCGGAGAGAATTCTGCTAAAAACCATAATGGAGGATATTGTCTTCATCTTATAAATTTTGGTTATTAAAAAGCACTTGAAGTGATATTTGGTTAGTTTATTCATGATAATGAGCTCCTCCCAATGTGATATACTGTGGAGATATTTTCACTTCTAGTCATCTCCAAGTGCATTTTTAACATGGGTTTTGGAGCATAGTGTTTCTTTGAGCAAGAGAAATCAGGAAAAATTAAAATGTCTCATTTACACAACTTTAAATTGTGGTATGCTTTCAAATTCAAAATATTCAGCTCTTCAGTGATTTTCTCATTTAAAAATACAAGTTTTTAAATAGTGATGGTGGCTTCTGGTTAGACATTAGCAGTGCACTATACTAACGTCAGCAAAAAATGACCTGAAAGAAAGTATTGATTCCATGTCTGATTTTATATTTAAGCAGCCAATGGCAAATGTCCTCAAAATGGAATCAGATGTTTGTAACTTAATACTTAAGAAAAATGATGAGTGCATGTTTTTTTACTTTTAAGTAATCTTGGTGCTGCCTGGCTTAAGACAGAAACTGATGTAAAAATAAATGACTGCCTGCATAATTTATGTAATGTCCTGCTCCTGATCCTGTTTGTATTGATTTTTCTAAAAGGCTTTTGTGGCCACAGGAACCAATCTGTCTCTCCAGTTTTTTCCGGCCAGCTGGCAGGGAGAACAGCGACAAACACCTAGCCGAGAGTATGTCGACTTAGAAAGAGAAGCAGGCAAGGTAGGAAACATTTCTTTGCAATTTGAAATATGGTGGATTGTTTTATTATTAGAGATTATCTGATGATTTACATTTTAATAAAGAGATCACAGGTCTGATTATACAGGCATATGATCAGATTTGTTTTCATTCCGTATTATAAAGATATAATACAATTTTTAAAAATCAAAATTTTTATATAATTTCATTGCTAATTTCATGTTTATATCATTTGCCATAGAAAGTTCTAGTTCTTAGAGTAGTGTGCTTTCTTACATGTAACATTTGAAACTTAATTCCTTTAAAGTGTTGACAAGAAATTTTTTGTTTTACTAAAATGTGTGTGACTATAGTGTTGTAAAAAAAAAATGAAATTTAGAGAAAAATGGGAAAAGGCTCTGTAGGCTTAAAATTTAATAGTATTTGGAAATAGTTCATGGGTAGCTTTCTACTTCTGTTAGTATAGCAAATTTAATTTTGAGAAAAACAATGTGAAGATGTTAACTTGGAAATAATTTTCTTGTTTTGAGGAAAACCTGGGAAACAAATAAATGTCTTAAAATTATGTTGGAAGTTTAGGTTGAAGATATGAAAAATGTAGTTGGAAATGTTTAAGCTGAGAGCCATATTAAAATCTAACTTAAATGTGTTTATGATTTTGATGAAATGTTAATGAATAATATCTTGGATTGGTTTATCTTTTAATGTGGAAATTGACTTCTTGAAATAAAATATTTGAAGAAAGAAAAATTTTTGACCTCATTTTGTACTCAGTATTTCTCCTGTTTCCTTTGCAGTGTATTTCTATACCTGTTTTTATTAACTTGCTAAATTACTTTTCTAAGTGTCATCGTGAACAGTAGAACCTATCACTTTATTTGCAAAACATAAGGAACATCTAAATTTTGTATTGGGCTGTATTAGGAAAAGGATTTTCTTTTTATTTATTGATTGAATATTTGAATTTTATTTAATTTATTTTTTATACAGCAGGTTCTTATTAGTTGTCTGTTTTATACGTATTAGTGTATATATGTCAATCCCAATCTCCCAATTCATCCCACCACCACCACCCCTCCGGAAAGGATTTTCTTATTTTGTATATATACAATGAAGAGGGTTTTTTTGTTTTCTTTAATTTTATTTATTTATTATTTTTAAAAATAAATTTGATTGATTTTGGCTGTGTTGGGTCTTCGTTGCTGCCCACAGGCTTTCTCTAGTTGTGGTGAGCTGGGGCTACTCTTTGTTGCAGTGCGCAGGCTTCTCATTGCGGTGGCTTCTCTTGTTGCGGAGCACGGGCTCTAGGCACATGGGCTTCAGCTGTGGCACATGGGCTCAGTACTTGTGGCACATGGGCCCTAGAGCATAGGCTCAGTAGTTGTGGCGCACGGGCTTAGTTGCCCTGCGGCATGTGGGATCTTCCCGGACCAGGGCTTCAACCTGTGTCCCCTGCATTGGCAGGCGGATTCTTAACCACTGCGCCACCAAGGAAGTCCAAGACCACATTATCTTTGGACTTAAGCCATTGAGATGTTTTCAGTTATATGTTCAACAAGAACAAAAATGTTAGATGGCTTATTCTAGAATTTAGAGGGTTTTTTTTCAAATATATCAGGAAGAGTGATAGAACTGATGCAAGAAATCAAGAAGCTTATATTTTAATACTTGTTTTATACTTTTTTTTCTGTAAAGGGCCAGAGAGTAAATATTTTCAGTTTTTCAGGCATATGTTCTCTGTTGCAACTACTCAGGTTCGCTGTTACAGTGTGAAAGGAGCCATAGACAATACGTAAACAAATGAACGTGGCTGTGTTCCAAGGATGGTAATGCTGGCAGAAATCTGTATCTTTCCTTCAGATTTAAATCTGTAAATGTTTGTGCACAGATGATATATTTCTCAAATATAATTTTACCAACACTTGTACTATGCCAGTAGAATCGAGGGGGAAAAGAGCATTTTAATGAAAAAAAAAAAAACCCTGCTAGTATATCATTCTGTACCACTGGGATAAATAAGTACTCCAGTGAATTTAGAGAAAAGATAACCCGTGTTTTCTCATCCATAGAGCTCAGGCTACAGGGTCTCTTATTTGTCTTCCTCCTTTTTTATGATGTCTTTCTGATAACCATTAGCGTTTATTTCTGTGCCCATAGGACTAGAAGCAAAGCAAATTGAAGGAATTTCCCTAAATGTTAATTATTTACCTCTGCTCCTTATATTGGATCCAAAATCAGTGTCTCTTCTTCCACATGCTCTTGACCTTGTTACATCCTAAAGCAGCTTAGTTCTCTTCCCATTCAAACCCAGCTTTGAGAAGATGAGTGGTTAAGCCTTTCAAGTTAGGTATAATTAAGTCCTGGCTTCATAAACTACTGCATTTATTATTCTGTAACTTTGGACAAGTTATTTTATCTTTATGATCCTCAATTATAATGTGAGTTTAATACATATCTCCCAGGGTGGCCCTAGTGATTAAGTGAAATAGTGTATATAAAGTGCTTAGCTCGGTACCTGACACAGTTACTCAAAAATTCATTCAGAAGTTCTTTGTTGAACACCTGTTACGTGTATTGAGTGAACACTGTCCTGGGCACTTGAGATGCATCAGTGAACAAAACAAAGATCCTGCCCTAGAAGTTGTTTTATGGAAGGAATGGAGGAGTAGGCAATATGCATAGTACATAAGTTATGTAATATGTTACAGAGTGGTAAGTGCTCTGGAAAAAAAGGAAAATTAGAGTAAAATAAGGGTTATCAGTGAACAGGAATGTCTGTAATTTTAAGTAGGATAGTCTGGGTAGAGAAGGTCATATTTGAGCGGAGACCCGAAGGAGGTTAGGGAATGATGAGCCATGCAGATATCTGAAGGAAAGATGTTCCAGACAGAGGACACAGCCTTGTAAAGGCCCTAGAGTGGGAGCTTGCACAGTGTGTTTGTTAAACAACAGGTGGGCCGGTATGGCTGCAGTAGACTGAGCGAGGAGGAGAGTAGTAGGAGAAGAGATGAGGGAGCTGTCAAGGAGCCAGTTTACGCGACTGTGGGAGGCCATGTAACAACGTGGACTTTGTTCTGAGTGGAGTGGGGAGTAGTTTCTGCTTTTTGAGCACATCAGTGATATGATCTGCCTTAAGTTTTGAAAGGATCACTCTAGCTGCTGGGTTAACAACAGCTTTAGGGGGCAAGAGTGAAGCAGAGGGACCAGTTGGGCTATTGCAGTAGTCTTGGTGAGAGACTAGGGTGGTAGCAATGGAAATGGTGAGAAGTAGTCATAGTCTGGATATATTTTGAGATAGAGCCAACAGGATTTGCTTATGGATTGGATATGAGGTGTGAGAGTCAAGAATGACTCCAGGGGCTTCTCTGGTGGCACAGTGGTTAAGAATCCACCTGCCAATGCGGGAGACACAGGCTTGAGCCCTGGTCCGGGAAGATCCCACATGCCATAGAGCAACTAAGCCTGTGCACCACAACTGCTGAGCCCGCGAGCCACAGCTACTGAAGGCTGTGCTCCTAGAGCCCATGCTCTGCAACAAGAGAAGCCATTGCAATGAGAAGCCCGTGCACCGCAACGAAGAGTAGCCCCTACTCGCCACAACTAGAGAAAGCCCAGGGGCAGCAACGAATACCCAGCTCAGCCAAAAATAAAATAAATTAATAATTTTTTTAAAAAAATCTTTAAAAAAATAAATGACTCTGGACTTCCCTGGTGACACAGTGGTTAAGAATCCGCCTGCCAATGCAGGGGACGTGGGTTCGAGCCCTGGTCTGGGAATATCCCACATGCCACGTAGCAGCTAAGCCCATGTGCCACAACTACTGAGCCTGCGTGCTGCAACTACTGAAGCCCATGAGCCTAGAGCCCGTGCTCCACAGCAAGAGAAGCCACCACAATGAGAAGCCTGGGCGCCACAACAAAGAGTAGCCTCCACTCGCCGCAACCAGAGAAAGCCTGTGTGCAGTAACGAAGACCCAGTGCAGCCAAAAATAAATAAATAATTTTTTTTAAAAAAAGAATGACTCTAACTTTCTGGTTAGAGCAACTGGGAGTATGGGATTGCTTTCATCTGAGATGAGAAAAGCTGTGGGTGGAGCAATTTTGAGGAGCAGTTTAGGACATGAGTTTGTGGTAGTAGCTTGTTGCAGCTTCTGTTTTCTCACCACCCACCCTTAACTTCTTAAGTTATGGCACTGCTTTTTCATAAGTGACCCTTTGCTTATCTCAAGAGTTCAGTGGCTTTTTTTTAAAATCAACTTTTTTGAAGTATAGTTTACTTACCAAAAAATGCACCCACTTTAAGTGTATAATTTGAGTTTTAACAAATGTACACACTCATGTAAACACCACCCACAATCCTGATAATGTTTCAGTCCCCTCGTGCCCTTTTACAGGAATCTGGGAGTGGCTTGGCTGGGTGGTTCTGGCTCAGGGTCTCCTAGGAGATTGCAGTCAACCTCTTGGGGCTGTGCAGTCTCTGAGGGCTTGGCTGGAGCTAAAGGCTCCCCTTCCAAGCTCACTCATCACTTTTGGTCAGTGGCTTCAGTTCCTAGTCACATGTTCCTCTCCATAGAGAGAAAAAGAATGAGGTCACCCTGCTTTTTATGACCTATTCTCTGATCACTTGTGTCTTCTCCTGTTCATTAGAAGTGAGTCACTAAGTCTAGCCCACACTCACCAGGGAGGGGGGTGGTTTATTCACAAACATGAGAGGAGGCTGGGGTCATTGGGGCAATCTTGGAGGCTGGCTACCACAATGTTCACTTAAATTTGATGAATTCAGAAAAAAATTAGAATGCTAATAGGAAACAGAAGCTCCATAGTCTCTTTGATTTGAAATATGTCTTTATGATCTAAGAAAATGGTCGTAGCAAAACCAGTCCTTTTATTCATTCTTTCTACCTTTGTGTTTGTAGGAATATTTTCAAACCAAGGGTCTTCAGTAAGAAAGGTCTGCTAATGGATAACTGACCATCAAGTCAGAGCACACAATTTTTTTTTTTTTTTTTTTTTTTTTTTTTTTTTTTTTTTCTGTACGCGGGCCTCTCACTGTTGTCGCCTCTCCTGTTGCTGAGCACAGGCTCTGGATGCACAGGCTCAGCGGCCATGGCTCACGGGCCTAGCTGCTCTGCGGCATGTGGGATCTTCCCGGACCGGGGCACGAACCTGTTTCCCCTTCATCGGCAGGCGGACTCTCAACCACTGTGCCACCAGGGAAACCCTATTTGAAACTTTTGCACCAAGGTGTATCTAGTGAGTTGTCTACATTGACTCTTAATAAGGGTCTTTCTTAGAAGAGGTTTAAAATAATACAGTGTAGTGGAAAGAGCTCTGGATATGAGTCAAAAGACAATCAAAACTGGTTTCCTTACCTGTAAATGGGAATCAGAATGTCTTCCCTATTCATATACCTTATGTGAGGATTAAATGAGGTACCAGAATATGTGAAAATGCCTTATAAATTGTAAAGCCCTATCCAAAGTTAGGCTATTTGATGGGTTTGTAGGGTGAGATTATAGATAATCAAGGAGTTTTAGTGCTGTAGAGTGCCTTAGGTCAGCTTCACTTCAGGTAGCTCTACTATGTTGGGAGACTGCATCTTTCCCAGGTGGTCCATCCTGGTATTTTATAAACAGACAGCCAAAATGTTTATAATTCTTCCTTAACTTAAACTGCTTTCCTCTAATTTAGCTGTCAGAAGACAAGGAATGCAACAGATAGAATTGAAATCATTCTTATGTTAAATTTTTGTAGACCAAGTAATACCCAATTCATTTGATCTTTCCTCTTAGAATCTATTTCCAATTGATTTTTATTTCAAACAAATGCAGATGATTATGGTTGACCATAAGTTATTAGTCTTGAGTGGTCAGATTAATGGTTTTTGCATGCATTGTGTTTTTGAAAGCCTCCTTAGGTTTTTAAATTAATGATTGTTTATGCTTACTACATGATCCTAGTTTGTGAGCATAAATCGTATGAAAACACTTTATAAACTGAAAAAATGAACTTTATAGTGCTACTGTTTACCATTTTGTCTATGGAAATTGAATATACTATCTAGTTTTATCTAGATATATCTAGAATATACTATCTGGTCCCAGAAAAAGCAGTTAAACTTTATATGGTTGTTGCATTGCTATTTATACCTTATGATTTTAATTGATAGTCAGGTAATGTTAATAGCAGACATTGAGAGTAATTATAATGTGTATGGCGTTAGAGTAGGTACTTTTAAACATTTTTGATAAGTTATGTGTTTTACTTTTTTTGTCCTTTCTGAACATTTATACTTAAAATGAAAATCTTTTATCATTCATTTTCATCAGGATAAAATAACAAAGCAAAATTTAAGAGCATTTGTTTTAATGCATGAGGACAAACCCTTGTTTTAAATGTCTTCAAAGGTCTGTGACTGCTGCTTCTGGAGTGTTTTGCTTACTTGCTTGCGGGATCTTTGTCCCAAAATAAATATTGTGTCTGTTTATATACCATCCACAATTTGGCAGAGTTTAGAGGACTCCTTAATGTTAGCTTTGAGAAATCTGTATTCAAGCTCAGCAGCAAGCAAGTTCCCTCTCCTCCTTAGACAGCCCAGTCACTCCAAATAAAAGATATCTGTGGTAATGCTTCGGAATGTGGTTTCCCCAAGAGAAATTGAGGCAACTTTACAACTAACTTGTCAGATCTAGACTTTAAGTATTTCAATTCAACTGAAACATGAAGTATATTTTCCAGCACTTAGTTATCAACAGTTCAGTGCATTGAAATAAGTAATCTGGGCTTTTAAAAAAGCTTTGTTTCAATAATTTTTAAAAATAAATTTATTTTATTTATTTTTGGCTGCATTGGGTCTTCGTTGCTGTGCATGGGCTTTTCTCTAGTTGTGGTGAGAGGGGTCTACTCTTTGTAGCGGTGCACGGGCTTCTCATTGCAGTGGCTTCTCTTGTTGCGGAGCATGGGCTCTAGGTGCGCGGGCTTCAGTAGTTGTGGCACACGGGCTCAGTAGTTGTGGCTTGCGGGCTCTAGAGTGCAGGCTCAGTAGTTGTGGCACACGGGCTTAGTTTCTCCATGGCATGTGGGATCTTCCTGGACCAGGGCTCGAACCCGTGTCCCTTGCATTGGCAGGCGGATTCTTAACCACTGAGCCACCAGGGAAGCCCTATTTCAACGGTTTTTAAATCCAAGAAGAGTTGACTGACTTCATGAAGAAATAATAATGTTTAAAAATGAGAATATCATAGTACCTTCCAGTTAGAGTTACATTAATTTTCATATATGGTAAATGTACCTCTGAAGTTTTTGAAGATAATGTACTCTTTTTTTTTTTCCTTTCTTTTTTCTCCCAGGTTTTTTGAGATATAATTGATATATAGCACTTATCTTTTCCCCTTTTCTTGAATTGCATTATTTGCCTAGATTTACCTTTCAGTGTAAAGATAACATTTTAATCTTGGCCATATCTCAATTATATATTCCAAGTTAGAGATGTCAGAAAATATGTCTGAGAGAAACGTCCTTAATTCTTTCCCTTTTTGCTTCTGTTTCCTACCCCAATATTTTTGAATGATTAATTCAAACACTGCAAGGATAAAGACACTTGAAATGTTCAACTAAAGAAATCAGTTTTTGAGAAAGGCTACTATATCCCAGCTTTACTGCTTCCCATTTTCTTTTGTAATTGTTTTTTTTCAATTGTCATTATTGAGATATAATTTATATACAGCAGAATTCACCTATTTAAGGTAATAATTCAGTGGCAAATGTGTACAGTCATTGGTGTGATTACTACCACAATAAAGATACAGAATATTACCATAACCTCAGAAAGTTCCCTCATACCCCTTTGCAGGCAGTGTCATTTCAGGTAACTACTATCTGCTTTCTATTACATACTATTTTGTCTTTTCTGGAATTTCATATAAATAGAATCATACAGTATGTAGTCTTTTGTACTTAGCAACTTGCTCTTGAAATTCATCCATATTGTGTGTATAGTAGTCCATTCCTTTTTATTACTGAGTAGTATTCCATTGTTTGGACTTGTCACATTTTGTTTATCCATTTACCAGTGATGGCCATTTGAGTTATTTCCCCTTGTTTTGGCTACTATGCTGCTTTGAACATTTATATACGAGTCTTTTATGTAGACATTTGTTTTCATTTCTCTTGGGTAGATATATAGGACTGAAATTACTGGGTTGTTTCATGAGTATAACTTTTTAAGGAACTGCCAAACTGCTCTCCAAAGTGGCTGTACAGTTTCACATTCCAGCCAGCCATGTATGAAGTTTCAGTTACTTCACATCTTTACTAACACTTTGTACTGTCGGTCTTTTAAATTTTAGACATTTTAGTGAGTTTGTAGTGGTATCTCATTTTGGTTTTAATTTGCATCTCCCTAGTGACTAATGATGTTGAGCATGTTTTATGTGCTCATGTGCCATTTGTGTATCTTTGGCAGTGTCTGTTCAAAACTTTTGCCCATTTTTTGATATCAAGTTACTTTTGAGATGTAAGCATTTTTTATGTATTAAATACAAGTTCTTTATCGATATTTTTGCAATTGAAGTTTTATTATGAGTCTGTTTTAAAGTAGAGATAGCCTTGACTGCATATAAAACATCATATTAGGGGACTTTGCTGGTGGTCCAGTGGTTAAGACTCTGCACTCCCAATGCAGGGGGCCCTGGTTTGATCCCTGGTCAGGGAACTAGATCCCGCATGCTGCAGCTAAGACCCGGCACAGCCAAATAAATAAATAAATAAATAAATATTAAATAAAATATTTATTTTTAAAAAACATTGTATTAGGAAATATAAATACAGATTCTCTCAAAACTGCTATAATGTAAATGTAATTTTGGCTTCTGTTGTGCCTCTCTTAACTTTCTCTCTTTTGTAAACTTTAATGCTGCCTGGATCATAATGTTGATAATCTTGAAATTAATGGTAGTTCCTTCAAGAGCTTGGTGTATTTTTCTTTAAGTCTTGATTGATTGATCGATTGATTGCCGCGTTGCTCAGCACGTGGGATCTTAGTTCCCTGACCAGGGATCAAACCCATGCCTTCTGCATTGGAAGCAGAGTCTTAACCACTGGAACTCCATGTTTGGGTTTGTTTGTTTGGTTGGTTGGTTTTATTGAGCTTGTGTTTTTAAATTTTGTTTATTATGGTAAAATACACATCACAAAAAATTTACCATTTTAATTGTACAGTTCAGTATTGTTAAGTATATTAAAACTGTTGCGTAACCATCACTACCATCTATCTCCAGAACTTCTGTCATCTTCCTCAAACTGAAACTCTGTACCCATTACCATTAATTCTCCATTCTCCTTTCCCATGCCCCCAGCCCCTGGCAACTGCCATTCTACTTCTGTCTTTGTGAATTTGATTCCTTTAGGTACCTCATATAAGTGGAATCATATGGTATTTTTCCTGTTGTGACTGACTTATTCCACTTAGCATAATGTCTTTAAGGTTCATCCGTGTTGTTTCAATGTAGTGGGTTTTTAAATATATATATAATTTTTTAAAATTTTTGGCTGTGTTGGGTCTTTGTTGCTGCGCACGGGCTTTCTCTAGTTGCGGCAAGCGAGGGCTACTCTTTGTTGTGGTGCACTGGCTTCTCTTTGCGGTGGCTTCTCTTGTCGCGGAGCACCAGCTCTAGGCGCGTGGGCTTCAGTAGTTGCGGCACGTGGGCTCAGTAGTTGTGGCTCATTGGTTTAGTTGCTCCGCGGCATGTGGGATCTTCCCAGACCAGGGATTGAACCCGTGTCCCCTGCATTGGCATTCTTAACCACTGCGCCACCAGGGAAGTCCCTCAATGTAGTGTTTTAAAATAACCTCTTTCCTGACAAAAGAAATAAGAAAAAATTGGAAAATACACCTTTAGGAAAGATATAAAAATCATCCATAACCTACCTCTTAGAAAACCATTGTTAATGTTTTGTTATATTGCTGTTCTTATTTTTTTCTGTGTATATTTAAATTTTAAAGTAAAAATTATTCTATTTGATATAGCATTTACTTTTATCTTTGAATTTTCTGCACATCTTATTAATTGTAGGATACTTTTTTATCTGACATTAAAAAATCTATATCTTTCTGATCTTATTGTTATTAACTATCAAAGAATAGAAAAATCAGAAATAGATACCTTTGTATAAGAAAGAAGCAACAAAATGATTATCAGTTTTAATTTTTAGAATAAAAAGATGAGAAATATGGACATGGATGTAACTAACGAGCACACATGAGTGTTCATCCATCTAGGAAATCTTTGCAAATGTAGGAAACAGTAGTCAGTCAATACTGTACACATGGCAATCATATGAAAAATCTTTTTCTCTCCTACAGAAAACTTTGGGCATTCTAGTAAAGGTGTTCTGGGGCAGAAAACGTTTATTAATAACTACGTCTGACTATATGGGACTCCCTTTGCTCCTGTGTACTCTTAACTTCCTCATTTAAGAATTAGAATAATAGGGCTTCCCTGGTGGCGCAGTGGTTGAGAATCCGCCTGCCAATGCAGGGGACACGGGTTCGTGCCCCGGTCTGGGAAGATCCCACATGCCACGGAGCAGCTGGGCCTATGAGCCATGGCCACTGAGCCTGTGCTTCCGGAGCCTGCGCTCTGCAACGGGAGAGGCCACAGCAGTGTGAGGCCCGCATACCGAAGGAAAAAAAAAAAGAATTAGAATAATAATAGCAAACAGTTCTGTAGCACTGGCTATGTGTGAGGTGCTGTTTTAATTGCTACGTAGATAACATAGACTGATACTTTTATGATCTCCTTTTTACTGAGAAGAAAGCATTTGTAAATTGTAATGCTATTTAGCTTGAGCAGACTTAGAGACTTTATTTGATATTACTTCTTTGATACTTAGTTTTCTACAGAATATTAGAAGCCACAGACTAGCTAACTGTGTTCTTCATGTTATAGACAGTGATTTGTTGGGAGTTTAATTATTGTTACCTTCTTTTATGAAAGTATACAGTGTAAATAGTTGGAAATTATTATCTACTATGAGTTTTTCAATTTAGGCTGGGCCTTCTCAAATTGATGTGTATTTAGGAACCAAGAATTTAAAATAACACTTAAAATGTGCCTTTTGGCAGTGTAACTGTGCTTTTAGGACTCTGATACTTTGCTGTGCTGTACTGTGTGTCCTCAGCAGGAAAGGGCCAAGTCTGGGAATGGTTAGCAGGTTGTTTTTACAGGGGAAAACCTTTCTTCCATGTATACAGTCAATACTAAGCCCTTTTGTGTTTTAAAAGTTTAGATATGAAGGCAGATTAATCTTCAGATTAAAACAAAAGGGTAGGGCTTCCCTGGTGGCGCAGTGGTTAAGAGTCCGCCCACCAATGCAGGGGACACGGGTTTGACCCCTGGTCCGGGAAGATCCGACGTGCCGCGGAGCAACTACTGTGTGCCACTACTACTGAGCCTGCCCTCTAGAGCCCGCATGCCACAGCTAATGATCTCGCAGGCCACAACTACTGAAGCCCGCACACCTAGAGCCCATGCTCTGCAACAAGAGAAGCCACCGCAATGAGAAGCCCTCGCACCGCAAGGAAGAGCATCCCCAGCTCACCACAACTAGGAAGAGCCTGTGCGCAGCAATGAAGACCCAACGCAGCCCCCAAAAAACAAAAACAAAAAAACCAAAAGGGTAGCCTAGGAACCATGTGACTGCAGCATTTCCATTAGGAGAAAGAATTTAGATGTTTTCAAATAAATAAAACATTCTGCCCATATTAAATGATAATTTTTAATAAGTGGCCTCACTTGCAGAGTATTGTTTTAAATAATGGCCCTTTGGGAAAACCCTTCTAAATTTTTTGAGGGTATTGCTTATTCCAGCTTTTTAGTCCTGGCTTGCCATCCCTCTGCTATCCAGAACATTGCTGCTGGGCCATTTTTTTTTTAAATTGCAGTAAAATTCATGTAACATAGAATTCACCATCTCATCCATCTGTACAATTCAGTGGTTTTTAATATATTCACAATGTGCATCACCACTATCAAATTCAGAACGTTTTCAGAACTCTGGACCACTTAAAATACATTTTGACAATCTACAAACTAGCTTTTATGGTGATCACCACCACTAGTACTAGATGATATATACATTACTACTTCTCCTAATCCTGCACTATAGTGAAGTCTTTTATTTGATATTGAAACACATTTAATGATAACTTGATTTTACAGCTGAGGAAGCTGGGGCCTAGAGAGGCTAAATGAATCTTCAGTAGTCATGTAATCTGTTTCCTAGGTAGAGCCAGGATCGAGACCCAGGTCTTTTACCCAAGAGTCTGTGTTGTTTGCAGTTTACCACACTGATGCTAATAATCATTAGGTAAGTTGCTAGAAACTCCACATACAACTTTCCAAAGTTATTGAATATTTTGGCCCACCAAGTTATTCTTCCTGTTATAGTGAATATTATAATATGGTCATTTTCGACCTCATTTGATGACTTCAGAACAACCCTTAACTTCCATCTTTTTCCTTTCAACCTTTAACTTTAACTTTGAATTGTTTTTCTAACAGAGTGCAAATGATATTTGTGATGATAAGCTGCTGGAAAACTACACATAATCATTTTTTTGTGTTAATATTGTGTTAATAATTTGGTAAAGTCAGCTGTAATATTTTTAGAAATAATACTTAACAGAGTTGACTCAGAATGGATTACAATAAATAGCATCTGCCTCTTTTATTTCATTACCTTTTTTTTTTTTTTTTTGTGGTACGCGGGCCTCTCGCTGTTGTGGCCTCTCCCTCTGCGGAGCATAGGCTCAGCGGCCATGGGTCACGGGCCCAGCCGCTGTGCGGCATGTGGGATCTTCCTGGACCGGGGCACAAACCCGTGTCCCCTGCATCAGCAGGCGGACTCTCAACCACTGTGCCACCAGGGAAAGCCCTATTTCATTACCTTTTTTTGGTCTTAGTTAAGGAACAAAGAATTCTACAACTTAATTTTGTATGTTTTTCACTTGAAATGTACCTCTTGGGTCAGAACATTTTAGGACTCTCTTAAAAATGCCTTCCAATGCAGGGGACACGGGCTCAATCCCTGGTCAGGGAACTAAGATCCCACATGCTGGGGCAACTAAGCCTGCGCACTCTAGAGCCTGCACGCTCTAGAGCCCGTGCACCACGACTAGAGAACCCGCATGTCACAACTAAGACCCAATGCAGCCAAATAAATAAATAAATGTATTTTTAAAAACGCATTGTTTACTTTGAATCACAGAATGAAGATGGCAGAACTAGGAAACTGTCTACTTTGGGTTGGGAGTGGGATATTCATATAACATATACTGAAGTCATGTGAAGAGTTCATGTCATTTATTGTTGTAGATGGTTAAGGATTTAACCATGAAATTGACTGTCCAGTCTCTATTTATTTTTAGGGAAATAGTCTATTTTTACATGTCCTGAAATACTTAGGAAACATTAATGATGCAGTCCATTAATGCAACTATGGTTTGGGTGAATGTATAGAGTTATGAGTTTTGGGTGTTAGCTTGTACCACTTACTGGCTCTGTGACCTTCTGCAAGTGAATTATTTAATCTCTCAGTTTTAATTTCTTCTTTTAAACTTTTTCTTATTGGATGGTTGTAAATGTCAAATAAGACTTGGAAAAGTTTTGAGAGCGGTAAAGAATTTATATAAGCCTAAAGTGGTAATGCTTGTTAAACCTGAGTGAAAAAGTACCGGGAAGAGAGAGTTAAGAAATGCAGGGAGCTATATGGAGCTGTTTTGGGGTGGGATAGGGACTTCTTTAAGCAAAGTGAGTTCAAAGTAGAGGCTTGGAGTTGCAGAGAGTCCAGAAATAGCATTCAGGGTCTCACAGTGTTAAAGTTGATGGTGGTTTGTGATGCTTATACTAACATAACATTACTTTTTTTTTTCTTTGCGGTACATGGGCCTCTCACTGCTGTGGCCTCTACCGTTGTGGAGCACAGGCTCCGGACGTGCAGGCTCAGCGGCCATGGCTCATGGGCCCAGCTGCTCCGCGGCATGTGGGATCTTCCCGGACTGGAGCACGAACCCCTGTCCCCTGCATCAGCAGGCGGACTTTCAACCACTGCGCCACCAGGGAAGCCCAACATTACTTTCTTATACAGTGAGAAAGCCAGCAGGAATTTTTTTAAAAATTTATTTGTTATTTATTTATTTTGACTGTACCACGTCTTAGTTGCAGTGGCCTTAGTTGTGGCACGTGGGAACTTCATTGTGGCATGCGGGCTTCTTAGTTGTGACATGCAGACTCTTAGTTGCGGCATTCAGACTTCTTAGCTGTGGCATGCAGACTCCCAGTCGTGGCATGTGGAGCTCTCAGTTGCGGCATGCGGACTCCTAGTTGCGCATGCATGCGGGATCTAGCTCCCCGACCAGGGATTGAACCCAGGCCCCCTGCATTTGGAACACAGAGCCCTACCCACTTGGACCACCAGGGAAGTCCCAGGAATTTTAAATATACCTCGTGAAGCACAGTTTTATTTAAGAATATAAATCATATTACAGATGACCAAATTTTAGACTAGACTAAAAATCTAAGGTTTTTTCTACTTAACAAACCCATGTATATCTCAGAGTATGAATGTTGTTAGTGCGTGAGCAACTTCTCAGATGGCTCACAGAAGGAATGGCTCTTCCAGACGATGGACCATCAGTGTGTTTAGGTGGAGCATTCTTGTGAAAAATGATGTTTAGTGAAAACTTGCAACACATAGCATTAACTCTGTGGGACTGTACAATAAAACCTGTATAATATTTCAGCATACTTTTTGTGTTGTAAAATTTAATACAGTGTGATTTTTATTGTCACTTAAAATACCTTATAAAATGTTCCAAATTAGGTGGGCTATTTCTGCATATTTCACTTTTTAAATGTTTGTTATTTAATGCATTTTCCCCTTAAAAGCTAGTCATGTTTTCATTTGTTAAGTGATCTTATGAAAGAGTAGATAAAAACATATGTATGGGGACTTCACTGGTGTAGCAGTGGTTGAGAATCCGCCTGCCAGTGCAGGGGACACGAGTTTGAGCCTTAGTTTGGGAAGATCCCACATGCCGTGGAGCAACTAAGCCCGTGAGCCACAACTGCTGAGCCTGCATGCCACAACTACTGAAGCCCACACGCCTAGAGCCCATGCTCTGCAACAAGAGAAGCTACCACAGTGAGAAGCCCGCGCACCGCAATTAAGAGTAGCCCATGTGCAGCAACGAAGACCCAGCAAGGAAGACCCAATGCAGCCAAAAGTAAATTAGTTAATTAATTTAAAAAAAAAACATGTATGAACTGATTCACTTTGTTATAAAGCAGAAACTAACACCATTGTAAAGCAATTATACTCCAATAAAGATGTTTAAAAAAAAATGTATGGTTTTAGGAAGAGTAATAAAAGGAACATCCATGTGATGTCTAGTAGGTAGCCACTAGCCACATGTGGCTTTTTTTTTTTTAGCAATATTATTTTATTTATTTTTTTAAACATTTATTTATTTATTAGGTTGCGCCAAGTCTTAGTTTGCAGCAGGTGGGCTCCTTAGTTGCAGCTCACTGGTTCCTTAGTTGTGGCACATGGGCTCTTTTAGTTGTGGCAGGTGGGCTCCTTAGTTGTGGCATGTGAACTCTTAGTTGTGGCATGTATGTGGGATCTAGTTCCCTGGCCAGGGATCAAACTCAGGCCCCCTGCGTTGGGAGTGTGGAGTCTTAACCACTCCACCACCAGGGAAGTCCCCACATGTGACTATTGAGCACTTAAAACGTGGCTACTCTAGTTGACATGTGGTGTATGTGGAAAAGTACACACTGAATTTTGAAAACTTGGTGCGAAAATGGAAGCATGTAAGATATCTCAATAATTTTTATATTGATTACACGTTGAAATAATTTTTTTTTTTTTTTTTTTGCGGTACACGGGCCTCTCACTGTTGTGGCCTCTCCCGTTACGGAGCACAGGCTCCGGACGCGCAGGCTCAGTGACCATGGCTCACGGGCCCAGCCGCTCCTCAGCATGTGGGATCTTCCCGGACCAGGGCACGAACCCGTGTCCCCTGCATCCTCAGGCGGACTCTCAACCACTGCACCACTAGGGAAGCCCTGAAATAATATTTTAGGTATATTTGGTTAAGTAACATTACTGGGATTAATTTTACCTGTTTCTTTTTAGTGTTTTAAACATGGCTGCTAGAAAATTTACATTTATATATGTGAGTTGCATTTGTGGTTCCCATTATATTTATGTTGGATAGTGATGCCTTAAAAAACTCCACAGTCCTATTCCCCCCTCCACAAAAACTTCTCACTACCTTGATTAATATATTTACTTCCTTGCTTTTCTTTATCATCTTGTTCCTATGGATGTATTTCTAAACAGTGATTTGTTTAATTTTGAAAAACTGAATATAGCAAGCACAAACTTCATGGCAGTGTAAATAAAGGACTATAATGTCAGTTCAACATGAAAGTTCCTAGGAGATAAGCTGGACAAAATCTCAGTGTTACTTCTGGATTCAGCTTCCCGGTGAATTTTAAAAGCCTCTGGGGAAGTTTGGGAGCCGAGTCATGAGTAGGTTATGGAAAACCTAGGGCTCATTCTGGATTTGGGGCATCTGGCACAATGTCAGCCATTGTTCACAGTATGCTGGAGGTCTGGAGGAAATAATGATCAGAGGAAGTGGGCTGCTCTGTGTTTTCTGATTCTAGGTTCACCATGAGCTGCCTCCTTTTTACATGAGTTTTTCCATAACTTTTTATTTTATACAACAAACTCTATACCCATTAAACAGTAACTCCCAATTCCTCGACTTCCCCTTCCCCTTTGTTCCTGGCAGCCACCGTTCTTCTTTCTCTGTGATTTTGACTAGTCTAAGTACCTCTTAAAAGTGGAATCATACAGTATTTGTCTTTTTATGACTGGCTTATTTCATTTAGTGTAATGTCTGGAAGATTCATCCATGTAGCATATTGCAGAACTTCCTTCTTTAAAAGGCTGAATAATAATATTCTGTTGTATATATAGACCACATTTTGCTTATCTATTCATTCATCAGTGGACATGTGGGTTGTTTCCAGGTTTTAGCTATTGTAAATACTGCTGTTATGGACATGGGTGTGCAAATATATCTTAGAGACCCTGCTTTCAGTTCTTTTGGGTATATAACCAGAAGTGGAATTGCTGGATCATATGTAATTCTCTTCTTAATTTTTTGAGGAATTGCCACATGTTGTCCACAGAAGCTGTATTCTTTTTTTTTCTTTTAAGTTTTATATCATGTAACTTTTCTTTATTTTTTTTCTTAGAATTTTATTTTTTTATACAGCAGGTTCTTTTTAGTTATCCATTTTATACACATTAGTGTATATATGTCAATCCCTATCGCCCAATTCATCACACCACCACCACCACCCCACCACCACTTTCCCCCCTTGGTGTCCATACATTTGTTCTCTACATCTTTGTCTCTATTTCTGCCCTGCAAACCAGTTCATCTGTACCATTTTTCTAGGTTCCACATATATACGTTAATATATGATATTTGTTTTTCTCTTTCTGACTTACTTCACTCTGTATGACAGTCTCTAGGTCCATCCACGTCTCTACAAATGACCCAATTTCGTTCCTTTTTATGGCTGGGTAATATTCCATTGTATATATGTACCACATCTTCTTTATCCATTCATCTGTCAGTGGGCATTTAGGTTGCTTCCATGACCTGGCTATTGTAAATAGTGCTGCAGTGAACATTGGGGTGCATGTGTCCTTTTAAAAAAAAATTGTATTTATTTATTTATTTACTTATGTATGGCTGCGTTGGGTCTTTGTTGCTGTGCATGGGTTTTCTCTAGTTGTGGTGAGCAGGGTCTACTCTTCATTGTGGCGTGTGGGCTTCTCATTGCGGTATCTTCTCTTATTGCAGAGCATGGGCTCTAGGTGCCCGGGCTTCAGGAGTTGTGGCTTGCAGGATCTGGAGTGCAGGCTCAGTAGTTGTGGCGCACGGGCTTAGTTGCTCCACGACATGTGGGATCTTCCCAGACCAAGGCTTGAACACGTGTCCCCTGCATTGGCAGGCGGATTCATAACCACTGCGCCACCAGGGAAGCCCATCATGTGTCCTTTTGAATCATGGTTTTCTCTGAGTATATGCACACTAGTGGGAATGCTCGGTCATAGGGTAATTCTATTTTTAGTTTTTTAAGGAACCTACATAGTGGCTGTATCAATTTACATTTCCACCAGCAGTGCAAGAGGGTTCCCTTTTCTCCACACCCTCTCCAGCATTAGTTTGTAGATTTTCTGATGATGCCTGTTCTAACTGGTGTGAGGTGATACCTCATTGTAGTTTTGATTTGCATTTCTCTAATAATTAGTGATGTTGAGCAGCTTTTCATGTGCTTCTTGGCCATCTGTATATCTTTGGAGAAATGTCTATTGAGGTCTTCTGCCCATTTTTGGATTGGGTTATTTGTTCTTTAATATTGAGCTGCATGAGCTGTTTATATATTTTGGAGATTAATCCTTTGTCCGTTGATTCGTTTGCAAATATTTTCTTCCATTCTGAGGGTTGTCTTTTCGTCTTGTTTATGATTTCCTTTGCTTTGCAAAAGCTTTTAAGTTTCATTGGGTCCCATTTGTTTATTTTTGTTTTTATTTCCATTACTCTAGGTGGTGGGTCAAAAAAGATCTTGCTGTGATTTATGTCAAAGAATGTTCTTATGTTTTCCTCTAAGAGTTTTACAGTGTCCAGTCTTACATTTAGGTCTCAAATTCATTTTGAGTTTATTTTTGTGTATGGTGTTAGGGTGTTCTAATTTCATTCTTTTACATGTAGCTGTCCAGTTTTCCCAGCACCACATATTGAAGAGACTGTCTTTACTCCATTGTATATCCTTGCCTCCTTTGTCATAGATTAGTTGACCATAAGTGCGTGGGTTTATCTCTGGGCTTTCTATCCTGTTCCATTGATCTATATTTCTGTTTTTGTGCCAGTACCATATTGTCTTGATTACTGTTGCTTTGTAGTATAGTCTGAAGTCAGGGAGTCTGATTCCTCCAGCTCCGTTTTTTTCCCTCAAGACTGTTTTGGCTATTCGGGGTCTTTTGTGTCTCCATACAAAGATTTTGTAAGATTTTTTTGTTCTAGTTCCATAAAAAATGCCATTGGTAATTTGATAGGGATTGCTTTGAATCTGTAGATTGCTTGGGTAGTATAGTCATTTTCACAATATTGATTCTTCCAATCCAAGAACATGGTATATCTCTCCATCTGTTGGTATCATCTTTAATTTCTTTTATCAGTGTCTTACAGTTTTCTGCATACAGGTCTTTTGTCTCCCTAGGTAGATTTATTCCTAGGTATTTTATTCTTTTACACAGCAGCTATATTCTTTTACATTCCCACAGCGGTTCCAGTTTCTCATCGTTACCAACACTTGTTTTCTGGGGGGGATTTTTTTGGTTTTTTTGTTTTTTATTTATTTATATTTGGCTGTGTTGGGTCTTCGTTGTTGCACGCGAGCTTTTTCTAGTTGTAGCGAGCGGGGGCTGCTCTTTGTTGCATTGCACAGGCTTCTCATCCGGTGGCTTCTCTTGTTGCGGAGCATGGGCTCTCGGTGCACGGGCGTCAGTAGTTGTGGCGTGTGGGCTCAGTAGTTGTGGTGCTTGGGCCCTAGGGCACAGGCTCAGTAGTTGTAGCGCACGGGCTTAGTTGCTCTGCGGCATGTGGGATCTTCCCAGACCAGAGATTGAACCCATGTCCCCTGCCTTGGCAGGTGGATTCTTAACCACTGCGCCACCAGGCAAGTCCCTTTTCTGGTTTTTTTTTTTTTTTTTTTGCGGTATGCGGGCCTCTCACTGCTGTGGCCTCTCCCGTTGCGGAGCACAGGCTCCGGACGCGCAGGCCTAGCGGCCATGGCTCACGGGCTTAGTTGCTCCGCGGCATGTGGGATCTTCCCGGACCAGGGCACGAACCCGTGACCCCTGCATCGGCAGGCGGATTCTCAACCACTGCGCCACCAGGGAAGCCCACCTTTTCTGTTTTTTTGATGGTAGTGATCCTAACGGCTGTGGGGTGGTGTCTCATTGTAGTTTTTTTTTTAATGTTTATAGCAGGTTTTTTTTTTTTTTTTTTTTTTTTTTTTTTTTTTTTTTTTTTGCGGTATGCGGGCCTCTCACTGTTGTGGCCTGTCCCGTTGTGGAGCACAGGCTCCGGACGCGCAGGCCCAGCGGCCATGGCTCACGGGCTCAGTTGCTCCGCGGCATGTGGGATCTTCCCGGACCAGGGCACGAACCCGTGTCTCCTGCATCGGCAGGCGGATTCTCAACCACTGCGCCACCAGGGAAGCCCACCTTTTCTGTTTTTTTGATGGTAGTGATCCTAACGGCTGTGGGGTGGTGTCTCATTGTAGTTTTTTTTTTAATGTTTATAGCAGGTTTATTTTTATTATTGACGTATAGTTGATGTATAATATTATATGAGTTATAGGTGTACAATATAGTGAGTCAAAATTTTTAAAGGTTATTCTCCATTTATAGTTATTATAAAATATTGGCTGTATTCCCTGTGTTGTACAATATATCCCTGTTGCTTATTTTATACATAGTATCTCACTGTAGTTTTGATTTGCATTTCCCTAATGACTAGTGTTGTTGAGCATCTTTTCATATGTTTATTGGCCATTTGTAAATCTTCTTTAGAGAAATTTCTATTCAAGTACTTTGCCCATTTTTGAATTGAGTTATTTAGAGGTTTTTTGTTGTTGAGTTTTAGGAGTTCTCTATATTGATTCTGGATTTTAATTCCTTAATAGGTATATGATTTGCACATATTTTCTCCCATTCTGTGGGTTGCCTTTTTCCTCTGTTGATAGTGTCTTTTGATGTACAAATTTTTTTAATTTTAATAAAGTCCTGTTTGTCTATTTTTGTTGTTGTTACCTGTTTCTTTGGTGTCATCCCCAAGAAATCATTGTTAAATCCAGTGTCATGAAGCTTTTATCCTTGCTTTTAAGAGTTTTATAATTTTAGGTCTTACATTTAGGTCTTTGGTACATTTTGAAGTAATTTTTGTAGATAGTGTTAGGTAAGGGTCCAACTTCATTCTTCTGCATATGGATATCCATTTTCCTAGCACCGTTTATTAAAAGGACTGTCCTTTCCCCCATTGAATGGTCTGGGCACCCTTGTCAAAAATCATTTGACCACCTATGTGAGGGTTTATTTCTGGGTGTTTTACTCTAGTGGTCTGTGTGTCTTTATGCCAGTACTATGCTGTTTTGATTAATGAATCTTTACAGTGAGTTTTGAAATCAGGAAGTGTGAATCCTCCGGTTTTTGTTTTGTTTTGTTTTTTTGCGGTACGCAGGCCTCTCACTGTTGTGGCCTCTCCCGTTGCGGAGCACAGGCTCCGGACGCGCAGGCTTAGTGGCTATGGCTCACGGGCCTAGCCGCTCCACGGCATGTGGGATCTTCCCGGACCGGGGCACGAACCCGTTTCCCCTGCATCAGCAGGCGGACTCTCAACCACTGCGCCACCAGGGAAGCCCTGCTTAATCTTTTAAGTTCCAGGCACATTCTTTGTTAATCCATGTTATGATTTCTGTAAGAAGTACTGTTTTCTGTTTTGAACTGTAAGAAGTAGATTGGTAAATTACATTAAATCACTATAGAAGAAGCTATTTTTTACACTTAACATGCAACTCAATTATGATTCAGAGGCAAGTGAGATTGAATGACTGTAATGATTATCCAACAGGCAAGCAGCTGACTATGCATTTCTAAATGAGGAGGGACATGTGACTAAAGGAGAATGAGTCAGAACCAAGTATCTTCTAAAGGAATCTGTTAAATAGACTACACAAAATGATTACAACTAAAAGGCAGGGTGCATACTTCTTTGTGGAATATCTTGTTTTCCTGGGTGCCTGTGGCCATCACAGTATTATTGCTTATCTGCTGATTCATTGGTGTGATCAACTGTTCGTTGTCTCAAAAAAAAAAAAAATGGCTTCTTTCCCTTGGAGAGAAATCACTGTGTAAAACTTTGGTGGAAGTATTGTGTGTAAGCATTCAGTTTCTGTGGTACTCTATATGTTTTGTAAGTGTATGTACATTGGCTTAATTAATTTTTACTATCAACTATGAAAAAGGTATTATTTAGCCTTGATTTTATATGTGAGGAATCTGATGCTTATTAACAATCTTAAATGATTTGTCTCAAATACACTGTTAGAGCCAGGATTTAAATCCAGGTTTTATCTGATTCTAAAGTACATTTAGTTTTTACTCTTCCCATGCTGTCTTGGGATTAAGCATAGTGATAATATTCCTTTCCTTTAAAAAGTAATTATGGTTGATTCTCCTAATTTATGGTAGTTATCTTCTATAAAGTCCCTGCAGACATGGAATTAATGAACACCGAACAACTTCTTCTGCAGAAAATACAGAGTTAGGTTCCTGCAAGCCTCTGGTCACAACATCCTCCTCAGCCAGTTAATACATAATCTTGTTTATGTATGTTTCTGTTTAAAGACACCTTGTTTAATATATATTGTTGATTCAACATTAAACAACAAGATGTTGAGCATCTAGGTTATTTTGTAGCCTTTTGCCATTATTAAAAAAACCCTTAAGAGTGAACAGCCTTGTAATCAAATACTCTGTGTACATCTTTGATTAAATTTTAGGATACGTTCATAGGCATGACATTGCTGGGTCAAAGGAAAATTCACACTTTAAAAATTTTTTTTATTTTTATATTGGAGCATAGTTGATTAACAATGTTGTGTTAGTTTCAGGTATACAGCAAAGTGATTCAGTTTTACATATATGTGTATCCTTTTTAAAATTCTTTTCCCATGTAGTTTATTACAGAATATTGAGCAGAGTTCCCTGTGCTATACACTAGGGCCTTGCTGGTTATCTGTAGTAGATATAGTAGTGTGTACATGTCAATCCCAAACTCCCAATCTATCCCTCCCCCCCACGCTTCTCCCCTGGTAACCATAAGTTTGTTCTCTAAAGCTGTGAGTCTGTGAGTCTAGTTTGCAAATAAGTTCATTTGTATCACTTTTTTTAAGATTCTGCATATATAAGTGATATCATATGATATTTGTCTTTCTCTGTCTGACTTCACTTAGTATGATAATCTCCAGGTCAATCCATGTTGCTGCAAATGGCATTATTTCTTTCTTTTTAATGGATGAGTAATATTATATTGTATATATATACCACATCTTTTTTTGTGTGTGTGTGTGTGTGTATGTGTTTTGCGGGCCTCTCACTGTTGTGGCCTCTCCTGCTGTGGAGCACAGGCTCCGGACGCACAGGCTCAGCAGCCATGGCTCACGGGCCCAGCCGCTTCGCGGCATGTGGGATCTTCCTGGACCGGGGCACAAACCCGTGTCCCCTGCATCGGCAGGTGGACTCTCAACCACTGCACCACCAGGGAAGCCCTGTACCACATCTTCTTTATCCATTCATCCATTGATGGACCTTTAGGTTGCTTCCATGTCTTGGCTATTATAAACAGCACTACAATGAACATTGGGGTACATGTATCCTTTCAAACCTTGTTTTTCTCCAGATATGTGTCCAGGAGTGGGATTGCTGGATCATATGGTAGCTCTGTTTTTAGTTTTTTAAGGAAACTCCATACTGTTCTCCATAGTGCCTGTACCAATTTACCCTTTTTTCCACACCCTCTCCAGCATTTATTGTTTGTAGACACTTTTTTTTTGCGTTATGCGGCCCTCTCACCGTTGTGGCCTCTCCCGTTCCGGAGCACAGGCTCCGGACACGCAGGCTCAGCGGCCATGGCTCACGGGCCCAGCCGCTCTGCGGCATGTGGGATCTTCCCGGACCGGGGCACAAACCCGTGTACCCTACGTCGGCAGGCGGACTCTCCACCACTGCACCACCAGGGAAGCCCTGTAGACACTTTTTAATGATGGCCATTCTGATTGGTGTGAGGTGATATCTGATTGTAGTTTTGATTTGCATTTCTCTAATAATTAGCGATGTTGAGCATTTTTTCATGTGTCTCTTGGCCATCTGTATGTCTTCTTTGGAGAAATGTCTGTTTAGGTCTTCTGCCCATTTTTTTATTGGGTTGTTTGGTTTTTTTTGATATTGAGCCCCATGAGCTGTTTCTAAGAGGAAAATTCACACTGTTGCCAAAAAATGCCTTCCCAGAATTGTTAGCCAGTTCACGCTCCCTCTGACAATGTAGTAGAACCTGGTATACACATTATTAAGATTTTTAATTAAAAAAAGTTTTTTAAAATATGTATGTATGTATGTTGCCGGGTCTTAGTTGCAGCACACGGGAGCTTCATCGTGGCATGCGGACACTTAGTTGCCACAAGCACGCAGGATCTAGTTTCCCGACTAGGGATCAAACCTGGGCCCCCTGCATTGGGAGCACAGTCTTACCCAGTCAACCACCAGGGAAGTCCCTAATTTTTAAAATTTTTACCTTTTGTTTAGAAATAGTTACCTTGTTTTATTTTAATATTTTAGCCATTTTATTTTTTCTCAAACTTTTTTTTTTAATGGTAGTCAGTTTTCCCATCTCCACTGGTTAAGTAAAATACCCTTTTACCATTGATGTGAAATGTTGCCCTTTTCATTTATTAAGTACTTGTATATGTGGTTTTGTTTTTTAATTTTTTTGTTTATTCCATCAAGTTGTTTCTGGCTGCCACAGCACTACTGCATATGTACTGATTGCGTTGTCACAGGTCTTAATAGCTGAAAGAGCAGAAAAATACTTTCTTTTATTCTCTTGGATAGTCTGATTCTTTTGTATGAATTATAGACTTATTTTGTAAATTCCAGAAAACATTTTGACATTTTACTGGAATTGCGTTAAAATAAGGATTACTTTGGGGTAAATTGGCATTTGTAGTCTTACCATTAGAGAACATGACATCTCACTAGTTTTTCAAGTCTCTTTCTGTGTTTCAAAAATTAGGTATTTTCTTCTTATAGAGCCTACCTGTTTCATATTAAATTTATTCTTCGTAGATACTTTTAATGCTATTTTAAAAAAATATAAATTTATTTATTTATTTTTGGCTGCGTTGGGTCTTCTTGCTGCATGCAGGCTTTCTCTAGTTGCGGCGAGCGGGGGCTGCTCTTCATTACGGTGTGCGGGCTTCTCATTGTGGTGGCTTCTCTTGTTGCGGAGCACGGGCTCTAGGTGAGTGGGCTTCAGTAGTTGTGGCACACAGGCCCAGTAGTTGTGGCTCACGGGCTCTAGAGCGCAGGCTCAGTAGTTTTGGTGCACAGGCTTAGTTGCTCTGCGGCATGTGGGATCTTCCTGGACCAGGGCTCGAACACGTGTCCCCTGCATTGGCAGGCGGATTCTTAACCACTGTGCCATCAGGGAAATCCCAATGCTATTTTAAAATAAGGTTTGTTTTTTTAATTTTTCATTTTATTTTCCAACACAGGAAAGTTGTTGGGGTTTGTTTTTTTTTTATAACCTGCCACTTTATTGAACTCATTAATTCACTTGGTTTTTCAGTTGAATATTTTAGATTTTTCAGGTAGATAATCTTCAGATATTATATCCTGGTCATGTTTATATACAACTTTGTTAGAACTGTGGTCTTTTTTTTTTTTTTTTTTTTTTTGTGGTACGCGGGCCTCTCACCGTTGTGGCCTCTCCCGTTGTGGAGCACAGGCTCTGGACGCACAGGCTCAGCCCAGCCGCTCCGCGGAATGTGGGAGCCTCCCGGACCGGGGCACGAACCCGTGTCCCCTGCATCGGCAGGCGGACTCTCAACCACTGCGCCACCAGGGAAGCCCAAGAACTGTGGTCTTTATTTTTTATTTTTATTTTTTTTTTTGCGGTATGCGGGCCTCTCACTGTTGTGGCCTCTCCCATTGCGGAGCACAGGCTCTGGACACGCAGGCCTAGCGGCCATGGCTCACGGGCTTAGTTGCTCTGCGGCATGTGGGATCTTCCCGGACCAGGGCACGAACCCGTGTCTCCTGCATCGGCAGGCGGATTCTCAACCACTGCGCCACCAGGGAAGCCCGAACTGTGGTCTTTAAAAAGAGGTTGCAAAGCTGTTGGATCCAGCTCCTTACAATTTTATTACTATCAATGGAACATTCTGTTAACCTTAGGAGTTAAGTGAGTCCTACTTAAATGTAATGAGTGAATTCAGTTTTAATTCTTAGAGTTCTTTTTGTATGCATTCTGCTCTTCCTTATTAAAGACTTTAACTGGTGTTGGAATCTTTTTTGGGGTGGTGGGATACAATTTTTTAAAAAATCATCATGTATTCCCCTCTGCCCTTATGATAATACCACGTACAAAATGACAGGTAATATACATCTGTTGAATAGGTGAATCCTTTCATATTGAAATTATAGGAAAGCTACAAGAAAAACATTTCTAAATTCCAGGTGTATTTCTGTTCTTCTATTAATCATTATTCAGGTATGTCCTGAGGGCCTAAGGGGTACTGATCATTTCCTCTACTGTTTTCCCTAATATCTCAGTTTATTGGCTAGAGTCACAATTATTTGAGCTCTAATAGTTTACTATAAGGAAATGAAATATTCTTTCCAATTGAAATGGGTTTTTTGAGGGTGAAGTATCTGCTTCTTGCTTTTATCAATAGCTTTGACACTTGGTTTCTGTGTATCTTGATGTTATGGCTCAGTACCAATGTGCATGGGAGTCTTTGCAAATTTACAATTATTCTGTTTTAATTATCTTGAAATTATCTTCTTCAGAACCACTCAATAAAGGGAACTTTCTGCTATCCCTTTGTACTCTCAATTTCTATTCTCAGTCCAGCTACCTAGGAGCTAGAAACACTGAACATCCATGTAGTATTGTAGAAGAAAGGGCAATTGAAGATGCCACTGTTTATTCCAAATTTATATGCTCTCAGAATAAGAGACTCCAGACTCAGAGATAGAACTATTTTGTACAGGTTGATAAATGGGAAACTAAGTTCTCTCTTATCCTTCCTCTGGCACATTTCAAAACCCAGGGTAACTAATGTTTAGCTGCTTAAGCAGTTTGGTCCTTTTACTAAATGGAAGGGTATTTATCATCTCTCAAGCTTGGTGCTACAAAGACCTTGGTGTCTGTGAGGGGAAAGGGAAGAATTGCATTTTTACTGTCATAGTTGAATCCTTTTCCCCTTGTACACCCTTTTGAGAATTTGGTGAAAGCATTGGACTTCCTTAGAAAAATGCACACGGACACAAACATACATTTTTACACAGAATTTTGGGAGGTTTCTGGTCTTCTTGAAACTTATCCACAAACCCAAACTCATGTGGGTTTTCTGATCTCCAGACTAAGAACCTCCTGCCTTATATAAGAACATTGCTAAAAGTTATGAGTGACCTAAGATACTGTAACGTAATACTTCAAAATCTTATGCAGCCAACAAAGGGGAAATTTTTACTTGGGGGCCTTTAACTTAACCTTTAGCCCCTAGGCTCTTTGCATGTTTTCCTGTTTCTTCATTGGCAGTTCATAGGCTGCTCTGCTGGATTATTCTCTTCTACCCAACATCTGAAAGTTGGATTTCCTTAGGGTTCTTCATGGGTCCCCCTCTTTTCTCCTTCTACTTACTGCTTGAGTAATCTCTTCCTTTCCCCTGGATTTAAATACCACTGTGTTGTTGATGGCTGCCAGATTTATATCATCAGCCCGTATCTCTTCACAGAGTGCTAGAATCCTATATGCAACTGCCTGCTCAAAAATCTCCATATACATATCTTATAGATGTCACCTATGTAACAGATAAAACTTATTGCAAATATTTTTATAATAGCTCTATTGAGATAAAATTCATAGACCATAAAATTCATCCTTCACTAAATTAACTAAAAATCCAGGGATTTTTAGTATATTCACAGGCTTGTGCAGCTGTCACCACTCTGTCATTCCAAAACATTTTCATCACCCTAAAAAGAAATCCTGTACTTATTAGCAGTCACTCCTCATTCCCCCTCCCTTCAGCCCCTGGGAACCACTGATATCCTTTCTGTCTCTGTATTTACCTATTCTGGATGTTTCATATAAATGGAATCATATAGTATGTGGCCTTTTTCTGGTTTCTTTCACTTAGCATAATGTTTTCAAGGTTCATCCATGTTGTAGCATGTATCACTACTTTATTCCTTTTTAATGGCTGAATGGTATTCCATTACATGGATAATGCCACAGTTGGTTCGTACATGTTTTTGCTGAAGCTCTACTGCTACAGTGATGTGGAATTTAAAGTTACAAATGTGAAAGAAAAGTGATTGTGTAATTTGGATTGAAATAACATCACAAATACTGATACTTAGAGATTGAGCTGATTAAAAAATTGTGCAATACTTTTACCTTATTTCCAAAAGAACCCAAAATGTGAGGCTGCAGTCACTTGTCACTTTTCTGTGAAGTCTTAGACACATTTTCTGATATTTTAGTTTTGGAAAGATAAGCAAGCTATTTTGTTATTTTTGTGTGTGATTAGCTGAATATTTACCCATTTTAAAGGCTTTATAGAATTCATTTTATATAAAACATTTAATTGTTCTAGGACAGTGGGTTTAAACCCTAAGTCATATTCTAATACATTTTCTTTTCAAAGTTTGAAATAAACCATCATTATTTTCAGTGAAAAATGTCTGAATGTTTAAATGACATTATTAAATTACATTACAAAATGCCAAACTAAGAGAGTTTTATTTTCTTCGTACTTCAAGGTTTGGTATTCATGAATGTATGAAAGTGCCAAGCGTTTACTTTGAAGGGCTACACACAAAACTGTATTTATTTAAATGTGAACAATCTAAATAAATCACAGGATCATCTAAATATTTTAAATTACAATTCCAGGCACTAGCCTTGATTATGAACTGTAGCCATTTTCTGAACCCATTTAGGAATATTCCAAAGCAGATGTGGTTTTCTTAGTCATGAGAAAACTTTTATAAAGAAGTAATAAATTAGCTGTTTAAAAGTTTGGTAATTTCATAAGGAAAATATTTTTAGACTATGAAAGTTAATATGAATAAGCTAGATTATGGAATCTTTGAATCTAAAAGATGTAAGTCATTGATGAAGAATATAGAATCTGATCATGAAGTTGACCTTTCTCTGCTATTAGATGAGGATTATCTTTATGTTTAGTGTGAGAATTTAAAATAATGAGGTAGATTGATAAGTGAAATGCTGTGCTGATTGTGTAGCACCCCCTCCTCTGTTGGAAAGAGTAAGTGGGAATCTTGATTAGTAGATGTGGTAAGTCAAGTTATATTGATAGGCAATTCAGAGGGTTATTTTAGGTTTAGTGAGGTATCGAATATGAGGTCGTCACAGTTACTTGTTCAACTAGGTGCATACCAGTGGAGTTTTAAATTTAGTGTGGAAGGGAATGAGCACTTATCAGAACAGAAGGAAATGTGTGGTTAAACGGTTTCAGCTATAACTGTAGACTGTTTCCCTTGGTCCAAATGGGAGGAGAATTGGAACTTTATGTTTTTGGCTTTTTTCCCCAATATCAGTATAAATTGATTCTGCATGGTTTATTGGGGCCCTTAACAGGAAAAACAGTTGGTGTTTACTAGTGGAGGGGAATGACTTAACTCTATGTACTAAGAAGGCATAAGTCCTCTAGGTTTTATTTTACAGGTGGCTCAGTAGTCATTTTTGTTGCGTATTTATAATTACTGATATAATTAATAATTTAGTAAGTTATTCTTATTAAACCTCTGTAAAACAAGAATGCTTCATGATTTTATTTGTTGAAGAAACTGCTGAATTGAGTAAAGAAAAAGTTGATGCTTCCAGCTTTTTCCTCAAAATGAGAAACTGCCTTACTGACTATATAATTATAGGTATAATAATATATATATATTATATATATAATATACATATAATGCTAATTTTAGCTCACAAAAGCACTGGGATTATCCAAAGAAAATATATTTGGTTTAATCAGATGAAGAACCTTATTTATAAAGATATATTGGATAATCTGGAATTTTGAAAACTCATTGAAGTCCTGCATCCTCTGCATTTAAAAGATCTTGTTAAGGCAGTAAATGAGTAAAAAAAAAAAAAAAATCTATGCTGTTTTTTATTCAGAAGCCCGTGTTAAATGAGGTAGAGAAGACCTAAAATAACAATGTTGGGTTTTTATTTTTGAAGTACTTATTAGAATAAAATGGTATTCTGATGAGGGAGATTGTAAGAACTAACAAGTTTCTCTTTTCTTCTCTTTTATATTTTCTTATTATATCACAGTAAAATACTCACCTCAAGATGATAGCATTAGCACCTTTCCTTTCTTGATGGATCCGTAATTGCTCTTGAGAACCAACTATATTTACAGGCAATATGAAAATTAATTTGGTGATCAAAAATGAAAGTTATTTAAATTTGGAAATCATACCTAAAGTGACTTTTGCTCAAGGGTTATTTACTTGAAACAGAAGAATTCTCTTATGTTTAGTATGCATAAATAAATGTTGTATCACTTACGGTTCTTTGTCTAAAAGCAGTAGAAATCCACTCTGGCTAACTTAAGTAAAAAAAGAAAAAGAAAGAAAAACAGCATTATTTACCAGGAATCTATGAGGTAGCTTATAAAACTGAAAGGAAATGTGAAGAACCTGACCCTGGGTGGCTCCAGGTATCCCAACAGGGAGAAACAGTACCTGCTGTCTTCAGGGGCTAGTGAATTACAGTTGTTCTACATCTTTATGTCTTCCTAGTCAAGATTCAAAAATTAAAGCAAAGTACCTGATTGTCCTAGCTTCAGCTGCAAAAGAAACAATGTAACTTCAAGTATCACCTTACTACAGTTTTTACAAAATCTGTAAAACATCCTTTTAAAAATAATCTGGAGGGACTTCCCTGGTGATGCAGTGGATAAGAATCCTCCTGCCAATGTAGGGGACACGGGTTTGAGCCCTGGTCCAGGGAGATCCCACATGCTGTGGAGCAGCTAAGCCCATGCACCACAACTACTGAGCCTGTGCTCTAGAGCCCTTGAGCCACAACTACTGAGCCCGCGTGCCACAACTACTAAAACCCACACACCTACAGCCCTTGCTCAACAACAAGAGAAGCCACCGCAATGAGAAGCCCAACTGGAGAAAGCCCACATGCAGCAACGAAGACCCAACACAGCCAAAAATGAAAATTAAATTAAACCTTTAAAAAAATAAATAATCTGGAAAAATTGTGACTAGAAATAAAATCCTGGTAAACCAGATGGACAATTTATAGAATATGGTCAGAGGCTATGCTTTGTATACTTTCCTACAATTCTTAATTTTATAATTGTATTTTTTTTCCCCAAAAAAAACCAGTTTTCATAAGTAAGTTTATCCTTTGTTTTTTATGTGTCTGATGGCTTATCATTGGTTTTCATCCTTCTTTCTGTGTCTTAGGTATATTTGAAGGCTCCCATGATTCTGAATGGAGTCTGTGTTATCTGGAAAGGTTGGATTGATCTCCAGAGACTGGATGGTATGGGCTGCCTGGAGTTTGATGAGGAGCGAGCCCAGGTAGGGTGACTTCAGGCTTTACTGACTGTGGTCCCTTTATTTACCCCTAATCTTGCCTTTGTCTGGAGATCTATTTTACCCAGTCTTTAAGAGTAAGTATACAGTGCTGCCCTGGGAGCCGCAGCTGGTCCTGGCCTTGCAGCTTGCGGGGGAGGCTGCCCGGAGGAGGCAGCGACAGTGGTGGCAGTGGTGTGTCCCTGGGCCCCTGGACCACAGCTTCTTTACTGCCAAGTCTATCCATCTGTTCATCCATCTGTGGGGGTCCACAATGGCCACCTTCAGCCGCCAGGAATTTTTCCAGCAGCTCCTACAGGGCTGTCTCCTGCCTACTGCCCAGCAGGGCCTTGACCAGATCTGGCTGCTCCTTGCCATCTGCCTCGCCTGCCGCCTCCTCGGGAGGCTTGGGTTGCCGTCCTACCTGAAGCATGCAAGCACTGTGGCAGGTGGGTTCTTCAGTCTCTACCACTTCTTCCAGCTGCACATGGTTTGGGTCATGCTGCTCTGCCTTCTGTGCTACCTCGTGCTATTCCTCTGCCGACATTCCTCCCATCGTGGCGTCTTCCTCTCTGTCACCATCCTCATCTACCTACTCATGGGTGAGATGCACATGGTGGACACTGTGACATGGCACAAGATGCGAGGGGCCCAGATGATTGTGGCCATGAAGGCAGTGTCTCTGGGCTTCGATCTGGACCGGGGCGAGGTGGGTGTGGTGCCCTCACCCGTGGAGTTCATGGGCTACCTCTACTTTGTGGGCACCATCGTCTTTGGGCCCTGGATATCCTTCCACAGCTACCTACAGGCTGTCCAAGGCCTCCCGCTGAGCCGCCAGTGGCTGCAGAAGGTGGCCCAGAGCCTGGTGCTGGCCCTGCTGTGCCTTGTGCTGTCCACCTGTGTGGGCCCCTACCTCTTCCCCTACTTCATTCCCCTTGATGGTGACAACCTCCTTCACAAGTGGCTGCGAGCCTACGAGAGTGCTGTCTCCTTCCACTTCAGCAACTATTTTGTGGGCTTTCTATCTGAGGCCACAGCCACGTTGGCGGGGGCTGGCTTCACCGAGGAGAAGGATCACCTGGAATGGGACCTGACGGTCTCTAAGCCACTGAATGTGGAGCTGCCCCGGTCCATGGTGGAAGTTGTCACAAGCTGGAACCTGCCCATGTCTTGTTGGCTAAATAACTATGTTTTCAAGAATGCTCTCCACTTGGGGACCTTCTCAGCCGTGCTGGTCACCTATGCAACCAGCGCCCTCCTGCACGGCTTTAGCTTCCACCTGGCTGCGGTGCTGCTGTCCCTGGCATTTATCACTTATGTGGAGCACATCCTCCGAAAGCGCCTGGCTCGGATCCTCAGTGCCTGTGTCTTGTCGAAAAGGTGCCCACCAGACTGTTCACACCAGCATCGTTTGGGCCTGGGGGTGCGAGCCTTAAACCTGCTCTTTGGGGCCCTGGCCATCTTCCACCTGGCCTACCTGGGCTCCCTGTTTGACGTTGATGTGGACGATACCACAGAGGAGCAGGGCTACAGCATGGCATACACTGTCCACAAGTGGTCAGAGCTCAGCTGGGCCAGTCACTGGGTCACTTTTGGATGCTGGATCTTCTACCATCTCATAGGCTGAGACACGTCTGTGGACCCTCACAGCTGCCTCAAGAACCCTCCTCTGGGTGCCAACTCTGATGGGGGATAGGGGAAGGCCCTCTCTCTAATTTTTGACCCTCTTTTTTGACCCTCTCTCCATTCTTGACCCCCCCCCAGTACCCCTACACACACACACACACACACACACACACACACACACACACTCTTCCATCCACGGGCCTCCCCGCCTTCCTTGTCTCTTTTTATATATAGTTTGTTGTTATCAAATAAAGTTAGGAAGTATTTTTTAAAAAGAGTAAGTATAGAAAGTCTCATGTTCTCGTAATATTGATGAATTCTGAAGAGATTGAGACCCAAATTTTGGTCCTGGTTTGGGGAAAGTTTTTCCTTCAGTGGTTCTAAATTGCACTGGATTACCACTGTGTGCTTAGTGGGGCACTTCAAAGTGTAGTAGATGGTTCTGTTTAATATTTGTTCTGGATCCTTAGCACATTATGAGAGGGGAAAAAAACAGTTTAAAATAAAATGTAGGAGCAGCACTTTTGAAATGGCTGAGTTAGGAGCTTGGCAGAGTCTCTCTCCAAAAAGCAGTGATTAAACTTAAAATTGTAAACAAACAAACAAAAACCCATTTAAGGTCTCTGGAAATTAACCAAAGGACATATATTGAGAGGCATTTATTCAAACAAAGCTAGTGAATTTCAGTAAGAACAGCGATAGTCTGGCATTTTAGTAAGGAGCTGCTCCTGTCTCCCTTAGCTCTGTGGTTCCTCAAGTTCTACCCTGGGCAGGCAGGACAAGCCATGAGGACTGGCAGCTCTGCTGTCCTGTCAAAGGGAGCTAACTTTATTTAGAGTAGCACTTGGAAAAATACATGTCCAGGGCTGTTATTGAAAACAATAGCAGTCTCTGTGGCAAACAACTGGAGAAAGCTAATGTTTCAGGAAGCAACAAAATGGCAGACTAGCCAGAAATGTATCAGGGAAATCTAGGGAAAGAGATAGCTAAAGTGAACCTTACTGAGATCACACTTAACCTCTCATGGTCCAAAAGGCTGTGTACATGTGCAAAGCTACACCTGTTCAGGAGAGGACAGAGAGAGCCCTTGAAAGCTGCTAGTCCCTGGCTGAATACAGGGTAGACTGATAAACTCCCTGCACTTTGAAAGTAAGCCACACACAGATCCCATGGCAAAGGATTAGAAGCCTTCTAACTCAAGGTGTTTAAGCAAAACCTCTGACCAATCATTGGCTGACCACTAGTTTATGCTGACCCAGGGGCAACCCCCTAGAAAGTAAGGCTTAAAAAGAAAAAAAACTAAGCAGTGACATCAGAGGCTGCACATTGCTGGGGAAACAGACTCCACACAGCTAGGCAAGACACTTAAGTAGACAAACAAAAAACAGCAACAACAAGCTGGAGGCAGGGGTCAGAATTCAGAGTTGCTACAGTATATTATCTAAAATATCCAATTTTCAACAGGAAATTGTAAGACATGCAAATAAGCACACAAGTGTGACTGATACTCAGGGTTTAGATAAAGCAGGCAGTAGATAACTCTAAGGAAGTTCAAATGATGGTTCTTAGTGACAGAAGACTTAAAAGTAATTCTTTTTCAGTGTGTTCAAAGAACTAAAGGAAAATTTCTTCCTTTAAAGAATTGAAGGACAATTATGACAGTGACTCACCAAAGACAGAATATTAATAAAGAGATCTAAATTTTTTTTAAAAATCAAGTAGAAATTCTAGAATTGAAAAGTACAATAACTGAAAGGAAAAATTCACAGACTCAGCAGATTTAAGCTGGCAGAAGAATTAGTGAACTTGAGCATAGATTAATAGAGATTATCCAGTCTCAGGAACAGAAAGAAGAAAGAACAAAGAAAAATGAACAGTATCAGAGATTGTAGGACACCAGCACACAGACCAACATATATGTAATGAAAGTCCCAGGCAGTAAGGAGAGAAAGAAAGGGGCAGAAAATACATTTTAAGAAATAATGGCTGAAAACTTCTAAATTTGATGAAAAATATTCATCTCCATATCCAAGAAGTTTAATGAACTCCAAGTAGGGTAAACAGAAAGAAATCCACAACTAGGTACATCATAGCCAAACTGTTGAAAAACAAAGAGAATCTTAAAAGCAGCAAGAAATAGGCCTCATTACATACACGGGAGCCACAATAAGATTAAGAGCTGACTTGTCTTTTGAAATTATGGAGGCCAGAAGATAGTGTGATGACATATTCAAAATGCTGAAAGAACATGTCAGAGTATCTGATTATTAGCGGGTGTTAATTTTTTCAGTTGTTTATTATTAATCCTCTTAATAAAGTTAAAATAATGACAAGAATAAAAAGGAGCTCTCTTTTTGTTATTTCTGTTATTCCCATTTTGTTCACCATATATAGAAATGTAGGAATTTTCTTCTTAAGAGATCAAAAAATTAAACCTTCCTACTAAAAAATTCAGGTTCAAAGTTAAAATTACTAAACATCAGGGCAAGCCTCTCTGGCATTTTCGTCCTTGCAGCCTTTTTTTTTTTTTTTTTTTGCGGTAAACGGGCCTCTCACTGTTGTGGTCTCTCCCGTTGCGGAGCACAGGCTCCAGACGCACAGGCTCAGCGGCCATGGCTCATGGGCCCAGCTGCTCCATGGCATGTGGGATCTTACCGGGCCGGGACATGAACCCGCGTCCCCTGCATCAGGGAGGGTTGAGGCGGACTCTCAACCACTGCACCACCAGGGAAGCCCTAAAATTCTTAGGAAAGACTCTCTGCTACCTTGATTTCCACAGGGATAAGGAATACCTAATTCCTTCAGAAAAACAGTAAATAATTGGCAGTTTAGAAGGCTGTTTCTGTAAGAAGTGATACAGCAGATTGAATTTATGTAAGGGTGAATTTCAGATTGAGTTGACTTCTAAAACTGAAATATTTTATTAAAGTGATAGGTAAAAATTTAAAGTTTAGCCCACAGTATTTTCCATACTGATAATTTCCCAGGCTTTGTTGCCCTGGTCCACAAATTGGGCTTTATCACTATAAAGTAAGTACCAGCTGTTGTCATAGTATACTAATATAATAATAGGTCTTAAATAATATAAAAATTTTAAAGCAGGGGATACCAACCATTCAGTCAATAGTCAGCACTTCTCTGGAGCTTTCCCCATCCCCCAGTCTTCTGGAAGATAGTAAATGTAAAGAGGCAATGAAGTATTGAAGTTAAGAGTAGGCGCTTCATGGTCATGTAATTGTGATTCCTGGCCCCACCACTTACCAGCTATTATGGACGGTATGTCTGTGTTCCCCCAAAATTCATATTTTGAAGCCCCGGCTTCCAATATGACTGTATTTGGAGATAGGACCTTTATGGGGTCTGTTAAGGTTAAATGAGTCCTAAGAGTGGGGCCCTGATATGATAGGATTAGTGTCCTGATAAGACATGCACAAGGGAGCTAAGCTTGCTCAATCTCTCTCTCTGCCATGTGAGAACAGAATTCTCCAATAGATGCTCAGGTACCTGGTAGGCTAAGAGATAAACAGAGGATAGTCACAATTACGGTTTTTTTTTTTTTTTTTTTTTTTTTTTTTTTTTTTTTTTTTTTTGCGGTACGCAGGCCTCTCACTGTTGTGGCCTCTCCCGTTGCGGAGCGCAGGCTCAGCGGCCATGGCTCACGGGCCCAGCCGCTCCGCGGCACACGGGATCTTCCCTGACCGGGGCACGAACCCGTGTCCCCTGCATCGGCAGGCAGACTCAACCACTGCGCCACCAGGGAAGCCCCACAATTACATTTTAAAAAATTAAATTGTATAAGTGTTTCAACTGAAATGTTTTCACAGGTATTGTCTTTTTGCCTTTGTTCAGAGTACCTTTGACAAACGTTGGCAAGGATGCGGAACAACAGTTGGTGTGGTGTCTGATTACATAAAGTTGATACAACATATGACAATAAATACTAAAACTGCACATGTGTATACCTATGATCCAGCAGTTCTGTCCTGAGGCGTGGTATGCAATGGGAATGAATACATATATTCATCAAAAGATAGGTACTAGGACATTGTAGCGGCATTATTGGTTAGTAGCCAGAAACTATAAACTGCCCAAATGCCCACTAACAGTCAAATGAATAAATTGCATGTTCATACAGAGAAATACAATGATAATGAAAAACTACAACTAGCATACCAGTATGGGTGAATTTCACAAATACATTTGAGTGTATTAAAAAAGCACATGCTATATGAACCCATTTATATGAAAGTACAAAAATAGGTAAAACTAATAATACATGTTGTTAAAAGGAAGGATAGTGGTTTATCCTTGGGAGAGGAGGATAGTTCCTGGAATGGAGAAGACAACCTCTGAGAGGCTGGTGCTGTTCTATCTCTTCATATGGCTTTTAGTTACTGTAAAGTTCAGTTTCTGAAGATTCTTCAAGCTATCTTTTAGGACAGTGCTGTCCAGTAGAATTCAAATGTGAGCCACATTATGTAAATTAAAATTTTTTAAAAGCCACATTTTAAAAGGTTTGAAAATTATTAATTTTTATATTTTATTTATCCCAGTATATCCAAAATATCATTTGAACATAAAATCAATATAAATATTTATTGGGCTATTTACCTGTTTTCATAACAAGTATTTGAAATCCATTGTGTATTTTCCACTTACAGACTCAAATTAGCAACATTTCAAGTAAGCAGTAGTCACACCTGGCTAGTGGCTACAGTATTGAACAACACAGCCTTAAGATATGTGTACTTTTTTGTATGTGTAACTAGTTCAATAAAATGTTTTAAAAGTCTCCCACAAATGAAGATATTTCTGAGTATAATTGTATAAACTCAAAATTGAACCATGTTTGCTGATTGTACTTTCATTTCTTTATTTTCTGTAATTTGTAGGATAAATTTCAGTGTTATCTTTATATGTTTGATTTTCAATAATTGCAATTCTCTAAAAGCTTGAAAAACTGAAAAATTTGGCGATTCACCATTGAATACTTTAATCAGAGATTTCCAACTAATTGAACAAAATATAACTGAGGACTCATTTACAAAAAAAAAAAAAAGATCAATGCCGTTTTAGGAACTAGGTTGATTTCATAGAAGTTCTTCAAAGGCTCAGATTTCTAAAATCCAAAGTGCCTGTATAATGTCATGTGAATTTACTTGTATTCAGCATCAGCTTTGTCACAGAAATTTTATAGTTTAGTCACTTTAACTATGGATACATAAATATATTTGTAATTTATGCAACTCTAATGTCTAAATGATTGGTAGAATACCTCACTACTTTGGATAAGAATTGTTTGGATAACAATTATGAATTTCATGTGTACCACAACTAATTACTAGTAAATTTCTATTTCATAGTTTTAAAAATTCACTGAGAATGTTATTTTTTATGCAGTGTTTAAATGTTTGCGCCACCAACATTTGTATTTGTTTTATCAGTTTAAGAACCGATAACTTTATTTTTGTACTTTTAAAATTAGCAGTCACAAAAATATGTTTCACCTTCAATATAATGACCTTCCAAAAGTTCTATTTTGATTCTATAATATGATTAGAAAAATGGAACCGTATTGGATTGAACAGATTTTCTTTTTGAAGTACCTAATGACACTGATGTAAAACTGGTATCTTTTAGCTTTTTGCAGGGTTTTTCTGTCAGCAAAGCCAACATATGAACAGCTTTGCTTTTTGTATGTTGATGAGAATGTGAGTGAAAATTTAGAAGAGTCGTTTGATTTAAATAAAGTTATGTTTTACGGAATGGTGTTAAATGTACCGTTTGCAGCTGCACATGTTAAATTGTCGCTTTTGAAGTATATGTTGATGCTTCTTCAGCAGATTTATTTCTTTTGGTTTTCATGTGATCAGTGATACCATTCTGGTCCCCACAGAGAATAGGAAATTTTGTTACTTTGTACAAATTATGCATTCATCAGCTTTCTTGGAAACGAATTTGATTCTTAATTTTTCATTAAATATATACTTCTATTTTTAAATTCATTGCACAGAAAGGTAAGTATTACCAAACTGTAAAATAAATGTAGTTGTAGATTTAGCAATACAATAAAAACAAAATCAGTGTAGCAAGAATGGTTAAGAATAGTCTATATATATGCTCTATGAGAGCACTGCTAGGTCTTTATTTACCACATGGGTTTCACAAGCACCCAGGCACCTTTTATGATGACCCCACCTGACTACTTTGTGCAGACTGTGGTATAGACGGTGGAGTAACAGGCTAGTGCAAGTAGCTGGTGGGGACCGGAGTGCTGAAAGCCTCCCACCACCTGAGTCTGGATAGGGTTATTTGTCCCTACCCATTTGAGCACACTTTATGGGTGAGTGTATAGTTTTATCAGTAAGTACCCTTTATGCTGTCCTTGAAAGGGAGGTGTTACTTAAGTTCACAACAGGAAAGGATCAGGATAACACTGGATCACTGATCTTCTTTCAGATTTAACCATTTAAAGTGCAGACTCTGTTCATTTCACATCTTACTAGGAAAGACCAAGATAGAAACTGGAATTAGAGAATAGAGAGCTACCAAATCTCTCTTAGCTTATTTTACTACAAATATTAGTAATAATACTTTTTTTTATTTTAATAAGGTAAAAATCTATGATCATTGCTAGAATACACATTAGTGGCTAATAACTTCCTTAGGGAGTTAGATTACATCTTGTGTTATATGTTCTCATTTCATCTTGTAATCCTTTACTATACTCAGTCACAACTGATAATTATATATTGATTTTTGTAATTATTTGTTCATTGTCCACCTGCCCCTCTAGACCAGAAACTATAAGGAAAAGCACCATTTGCTCCCACACATTGTATGCATGGCACCCAGCACAGTGACTTGGGCATAATAAAGACTCACGGAATATTTGTGGAATAAATGAAAAAGTGAATGAATGCACAGGACAGAAGGAATATCCTGTTATCAGCAGACCTGTCCTGGTTGATACCTAATCAAATAAGAGAAAGTCCTTGGCATTTGGGAACAGTGTTCTTTTGCAGGTGCCTCTGGCTTATGTAGTACATTCTGAGAATACAGTTGGTATTTATAGTAATGTTTATTAGTCACGTGTAAATTTTACATGTTCACAAATGCTTATAAAAGCATTTATTGAGTGTTGTCAGGTAGTGCACTTAAGTATTTTATATGTTATCTCATTTAATCTTGAGACATAAGTATTAATACTACATGCATTTTACATGTGAGTTTACTGAGGCTTAGAAAATGAAATACCTTACCCTGGGTCACAGAGCTAGTAAATGCAACATAAGAATGGAGACTTGATCACACCTTTCAGTTTTGTTTAAGTTATATAGACCTTGTGTCAGTGAAAATTGCAAGTATCAAACAACCCGACTAACAGAGCCAAATATAGGATTTATCACACAGAATAAAATATCAACAGTATGCAGTTCAGGCAATTATATTATCAGGGGCTGTGGGTCTTTTCATTTTCCTGCTGTACTATGCTCAGTCTGTGACAACATCCCCAGTATTATGTTTGCAAGATGGTTGCTGTATCTCTGGTCATTGCATCAGTTCCCAGGAAGAAGGAAAGGTGACATGTCTCTTAAATGACTTTCTCAGAAGGCCCATTCATTGACTTACACTTCTATATCATTGACACTTCTATATCATTGGCTGGAACATAGTTACCTGGCCACCTCTTGCTGTAATGAAACTAGGAGAGTGAATATTGATGACTTTTTTGGCATTGTTTTTGATATTTTAGTTTCTTCAAGTGTGCCATTGAAAATCCTAGTGTTGAGAAGTGCGTGACTGCAAATCACACACTTGAGCATCCTGTGCTGTAGACAGCGAGGGAGCTTTAAGTTGGGGAGTGTTGTGGTCAGATTGTGCTTTAGAAGGCATGCTCTGATGGCTGTGTTTTGGAATGGGGGATGACAGAATGGAAACAGGAAGAGACTTTGCAGTAATTTGGGTGAGAGATCTTAGGATCCTGAACTAGGAAAATGTTTGTAGGAATGAAAAGGAGCCTAAAGATTCAAAAAATAGGAGGTCAGATGGATAGGATTTGGTGTTTGACTGGCTCTATGGAGACAGGGGGAGAGTGAAGTGTCAAAGGCAGCTCCGGTTCTTGGCAGAAATGAGTGAGTAGTGCCACCATCCAGACTAAAGAAGTGTAAAGGGAAAGTGTAAATTGGTTACCTTTTAGACACAAGAAGTTTGAAGTATCAGGGTTTCCTTCAGATCTTTATCCATTAGTTGGGAAAGGATTAGGATAGATTTGTTATATGTTACAAATAAATTTTTCTTGATAATATCCCTTGGAATTTTCTTGTTGTCTAGAAGTTTCTAACATTTGTACAACCAATTCTGTTAATATTCTCTTTTATATTTCTGGCTTTAGTGTCATACTTAATGAGTGCCTGGCCTGTCTTATCCCTACACTGTAGAAGTATTTAAATTTCTTTTTCCTGATACTTTATGTTTTAAATATTGACTTGATCAGGATTTTACTTTGGTGAATAGGATAAGGTAAGGACAGAAAGGGAAGAACATTTTCAGTTGTTAGAATATGACTGAACACGATTACTATTTCCAAGGTGTTATAATAGAACATGAAAATACTGAAGTTTTTTTTTAGAAGTTGCTCTGACTTTTTTTATGGCTTTGATGTTTTGAGAAATACTCTGCTGTTCATTTCTTACAAAAAATAAGACACCCCCACATTTTTTTTATTATAAATCAACATTAAAATATCTGTTTCATATATTCTTATGACAGCAGGAGGATGCATTAGCACAACAGGCCTTTGAAGAGGCCCGGAGAAGGACACGTGAATTTGAAGATAGAGACAGGTCTCATCGGGAGGAAATGGAGGTGAGAGTTTCACAGCTGCTGGCAGTAACTGGTTAGTACTTTCCCCCAAACTCTCAGGCTCTATTTGTGATGTTTGTGCATAATGATTTTAAATAGTTTAGTAGTTAAATGTCTTTCATTTTTTAAAAGTTGTACTCTGTGACTTTGTGTTTATTAAATGTAATTGCTATAAAGAAAGTCTTAATTTTAAGGTTTTACATGAATTCCTTATTTATTGGTCCTCAAAGATTTTATTTTAATAAGGTATATTTTCTATTAATTGATTGATCCAGATATCTTACCTCTTTTTTCTTAATTATCTTTCAGATTACATGTAAAAATTACCTTATGTTATCTTAGGATATGCATTTTTAGAACATTATTAAAACTCTCTGGGAGTAACATTATTTCCCAGTTTTCTATAAATATTTGTCTTGATTTTGTAACATTATAATTTTCAGTCATTTGTATAGTCTCTTCACTAGAGGAAAATTTATTTTCAAACTACTCAAAGAATGGAATTAACCTAGACTATTTTTCTTTTAACTTTTTTATGGTAAAGTACACACCAAATCTACATCAAAAAATATGTAGCTTAATTATTAGAAGGCTAATAACACCCTTATAACCATCCAGGTAAAAAAAAATAAAAATGTGACAGTTACCCATGTGTACATCTAATTATGACCTTTTCCCTCCCTTCAAAAGTAATAATTTTCTCAATTTTTATAGTAATCACTTCCTTGTGTCTTTTTATAGTTTTATCATCCATGTCTACTTCAGTCTTAAACACTCAAATTTAGTCTTGTCCAGTGTTTAAATTTGATATGACTATCAGCGAAATAGAATAATTTCCAGGCATTAAAAAGAGTTCTGCAGACTGGTTGCACAACAGTGTGAACGTGCTTACTTAACACTACTGAACTGTACACTTAAAGATGGTTAAGATGGTAATTTTTATGTTTGTAATTTTTCCACGTTAAAAAATTTTTTTAAGTCATTGTTATATAGTAGAGAAAATGTTGTTTTTTCATTCACTAAATTATATGTACACTATTTAAATTAAAGTAAAAGTGTGTGTGTATGTGTGTGCTTATACGTGTGTGTACAAAGACAGTGGTTAAGAGCCCAGACTCTAGAGCCAGATGGCAAGATCTGAATCTGGCTCTGGCACTTTGTCACCTCTGACAAATTATTTCACCTTTCTGTGGCTGAGTTTCCTCATCTATAAAATAGGGCTAATTTTGCCTATCTCATAGGGTCATTGTAAGGATTAAATGAGTAAATACATGTGAAAGCACTTTTAGAGAATGTGGCACTGACTAGGTGTCAGCTGATATTATTGGTATTATTTCATATATATGTTAAAATATTTTTTAAAAAATAACTGAAAAAAATGAAGCCTACTTAGTGGTTAATGTATGAAATAAAATTATTATCTTTTAATGGTTGATATTTCCCTTTGTCAATGAGTGAATTGATTTAGCAGGCTGATAGCAACTGATGATGTCCCCAAGAATACTTTCTAGCTAGGGGGAGGGACAGGAGGAATATAATGCAATACATATTTTTCTTTGAAGCTTTTACTTTTCTTTTTTTTTTTTTGGCTGCACCATGCGGCATGTGGACTCTTAGTTCCCCAGTGAGGGATCAAACCCGTGCCCACTGCAGTGGAAGTGTGAAGTCTTAACCACTGGACCTCCAGGGAAGTCCCTGAAGCTTTTACAGTTCTTGTGATCGAACTTCCCATGGCATTTTCTTTGAGAATCCTTGTATCTGTAATAGTGAGAAGTTTTCGAATGTATAATATGCATTTGTTAGCTTATACTTCTGAACCTTCTTCCTCATGCTGTTCCTTCCCTGACTGAGAATTTACTTTTCTACCCATTCAAGGCCCAACTTATTTGTCAATCCCTTCTCCAATCTTCTTAATCATAATTAGCCTTTCTACTTTTTCCTTTCCAGAGCACTTCTCATTTCTATCATTGTTCTTACTGAACAGTATGTTAAAACAATTATAAAGTTGTCTGTACTCCACCCTGGTGTGATCACCAGTGAAGTGGGTCCCCTGATTTTTTGACCTCCACATTACCCACCACAGTGTTTTGTACATTTCATTTAGTTGTCAAATGGAGAGCTTCAAAAAATAGCTCCTACTCTGCCTGTCTGAAAACTAGAGCCTGTACTTTAAAGTAGAATAATACATGTTAATGGTCTCCAGCAAGATTTTTAAATGTTTGTAATTTGTTGGTTTATATAAACTAGGTAATTTATTAAGTAATGAACTCCAACTGTGTTGTGCTAGATTCTGCATTAGGGACTGGGAAATATATAGAGGAAAATGCATGGTTTCTGTCCTTGAACATCTATCAGTCTCTTGAGGGGAAATAGATGTATAAACAGATAATTGCAGTCTGCTTTAGCAGCACCTGTACTTAAAGGGGAACAGTGGCAGTGCAGAGGAAGGAGCCCTTACATCTGCCTCTGCCTGGGGGATTCACAGGAGAATACACTTGTAGGGATTTGAAGGAAGAATGTGAGTTTGCCAGCTAGACAAGCTGGGGAAAGCATTCTGGACAGAAGGAACAGTGTATGCAAAGGAGTGAAGGAAAAAGAGATCTTGCCATGTCAGAGAACATGATTGGTCAATCTTTCTAGAGCAAGCTAACATGGCTTTACATGAATATAAGAATTGTTTTAGGGGCTTCCCTGGTGGCGCAGTGGTTGGGAGTCCGCCTGCCGATGCAGGGGACACGGGTTCGTGCCCCGGTCTGGGAGGATCCCACGTGCCGCGGAGCAGCTGGGCCCGTGAGCCATGGCCGCTGAGCCTGAGCGTCCGGAGCCTGTGCTCCACAACGGGAGAGGCCACAACAGTGAGGCCCGCATACCACAAAAAAAAAAAGAATTGTTTTATAAAAAGTGCTGTTCAGCTACATTATATTTGAAGAATAACTATTTGACAACTAATGGAACAATTAGGAGTTTTTTTATATGATTTGCTTTAAATAAAATTCTAGATTAGTTGAGGCTAAGAATTATCTTCTCTAAAATGTTAATTTGATTATTATAAATAATGTTACTTGAAGAAAAACATTTTGGTGTGTGAGTTTATATGTGCATATGTTTGTATTTGTGTATGAACAAAAATGTAGTCAGTTGCTAGAGATGTCAGATTATTTGTTGCTCAGATAGATTGTTTCTAGTGAGTTTTATGTCAGTGATTGAGCACGTGGGCTTTGTAGTCAGGCGTAGTTGAGATTCCTGGTCCATTAATTGCTAACCTCTCTTAAGTGCGTTTTCTCATAGAAATTGTGAGAATTAAATGGGTAAGTGCTTATAAGGCACTTAGTATGGTGCTTGATATGTTTACGCCTTCAGTAAATAATAGCTCTAAAGTACTTTTTTAGCACTAAAAGCTCTACCACAGTGCTGGTTCAAGTTAATTGAATTATCTGGCTAACAAGAGCATCGTTTTAGTTCTCTAAAGTGTATCAGGGCACTTTCCCTGCATTATGACCTAGAGCATAGAGAAAATGGTTAGATTTTCATCAATGATTTAAGATCCATAGTCCCTTATGGCAGTAATTTTAAAAGTTCTCGTAGAGAACTGTTATCTGGAAAATTGGGCGGGAATCTGACTCCAGAGCTTGCACTGGCAGTCTCTTAGGGGAGTTTTGGGTATGCGTGTCTTTTGGCACTTTGTGCATGTGTATTTTGCTTCTCTTTAAAAAAAAAAAAAAAAAATCATGACAGATTCCTAATGTCAGCTTATTTCTTGTAGTTTACCTCCTTTCTCCTAAAAGGAGAACATTGGAGGAAAATGTTGCATTTTTTCCCCTGTATTTCAAACATTAAGGGCATCTTACAAAATATAATTGAGCATTCTTTTTATTTGTTTGTTTTTAATTTTGTTTTTTAAAAAGTAACAATTTTATAAAAAATGGTTTTCTTACACTCACCTGGGTAAAATTCTTATTACATTTGAAGAAACTGAGACTCTGAGAAAATTTAATTGACTTGCTCTCTTTTCAAAGAGTTGGTTAATGAAAGGGAGGGTGAAGACTTAAACTACCTTCCTAAGCAGAAGTTCTCCACAAATACAGCCCAGCACTGGGAAAAGAATTTCCACATCACCCATAAAGATGATTAAGTTGAAAAATAAAATCTGCCAGAACCAGAAGAAGTTAGAAACCATTTTGCCTGGAAAAGAAAAAACTGAGAAAGAAAAGAATAATAATGGTTCTAGTGGGTGGTCCTGATGACTGACTAAAGACAAGGGCCAAGGAGCAGTGGTAACTCTTGGGTGGCAGTAATCCAGTAAATGGTCCTTGGAGGCTTAAGATCCTGGCAGCACAGAGGCTTATGGATGTCCTACCCCTGTTTGGATAACCTCTGAGGCCTCTAGCCCTGACATGCTAAACTTGTAACAGTGGTGCTCATCAACATTTAATATATGTATCTGATTAAGGTTACTCACAGTGGGAAGCAGAACTCCAAGTGGTTTTGGTTTTCCCCAGTGTCTTTTAACCTGAAATCAGTTCTAAAACTCCTTGAGTGATTACTTTTCATTGTTTATCTTTTATACCTTTTGAATTTTGTATCATGTGCATCTGTTACCTATCAAGAAGAGAAAAATTGTTGCTAGTGTTAACACAGAATGATGAAAACAGAAGATTCTAGAACTTGCTATCTGTTTTCTCTGACGTATAGGCAGTTTTAAAAAATGTGAAATCCTGTCTTCGTTTGAAATTTATACAGAACCTTAATGTATAAAATAGCTTAAAGGGGCACTGCTCTGGGTGAAGCAGGGGTAGGGATTATTCTGGTCACCCTCTAGAGTCCCTGGAGTGTGTTCAGGGAACCCAGTAACTGGCAGAATGTAACTTGAGAACCTTTGAGGTAGTAGATGAGGATGAGGCTTCTAATAGATTGCCCTGGTTTTGAGTCCTAGCTCTACTTGTTGCCATGTGACATTGGGAAAGTTGCTTATCCTCTTGACCCTCATCTGTAAAATGGAGCTAACACCCTACCTCCCAGGGTGCTGCCTAACTCAGTATCTGACATTTTAAATGGAACTCATTGGAAGCTAGTTCCTTCATCCTCTCTTTCTATGCACCTTGGCTCACAAGGTATCTGGAGTGGCAATAAAGGAAGGCATATCCTAACTGTAGACTCTGAAAGTCAAAGATATGTCGCCAAACTATTTTGTATCCTGGTGTTTGTTTCTTTCTTTGTTTTTCAGCAATAGCAAAGGATCTTGAACTTTTCTGGCTTCTCTTGGGGTTGGGTAGTGACAAGAAGAGGGTTCAAAGAGGGAACTTCCCATGTTTGGTGATATTATATTTCTTGATCTGGAGGCTAGTTACATGGGTGTGTTCACTTCCTGAAAATTCATCACTCATATATATGATTTGTACACTCTTCTGTACTTTAATAAAAAGTAGACTTAAAAAAAATAATAATCACAGACATTTCTTCTGTAAAGTGCCTGCCTGCCCATTGATATCTGTTGCCGCATAGAAGTGGCCCAGTACCTTTTTACCTGAGAATCTTACCATTATTTAAAACTGTTGACCTGTTATCCATGGCAGTCCTTCAGGTTACACATCTCTATAACTGTAATTCCAGTACCTTACTTTGGGATTTTGTGAAGGAAGATTGAGGCTAATAAGGTACAGACTGAGTGCTTTGGTCATAAATAAGTTGGAAAGATACCTCTGTCATCTGTTTTATAGCAGCTCATATACACTATTGGTGTGTCTAGGGACTGCCTTCAGCTTCATTGGCCTCTTAACCTAAAACTGTGATACAGTACTGTTGGCTCTTAATTCAGCTGCAAGGTGACAGGGTGCTGAAAGAGATTTTCTCTCTGCCATTACCTAGAAAATGCTTTCATTTAGTTAGGTTATAAAAGCGTTAGCAAATAAATTGTTAGCTTTAATGTCAGAGAATGGGTAAATAATTATTGCTTATTCTGCTATAGGCAGTTTTAAAAGTAAAGTTCAGTAAATCATATGAGAATTTTATGCGGAGACTATTTGGAAATGAAAACAAGCAAAAGACTGTGGTTTTTATATTTGTGTTTTGTGTGTTTCTGGAGCCTTCGATTCTGTGTGGTCCAAGAAAAAAAATCACAACCTCTATTTATTTTAAAATCCCACAGACTTCAGTTTTCATATCACTTAACTCTACCAACACTTATTTTTATGTCAGGACAAATGAACATAAATGTCTGTCTCTTCTGGACCTTCCTGAGGTGTGTTTTAGGTATAGGCAGTAGATGAAAGTGAACCGAGAATATGAACTCAGACTAAGAATGAGAATCGAAAAAAAAAAAAGAATGAGGGCTTCCCTGGTGGTGCATTGGTTAAGAATCCGCCTGCCAATGCAGGGGACATGGGTTCGAGCCCTGATCCGAGAAGATCCCACAGGCTGTGGAATAACTAAGCCCGTGCACTTCAACTCCTGAGCCCGCATGCCACAACTACTGAATCCTGTGCACCTAGAGCCCTTACTCTGCAACAAGAGAAGCCACCACAATGAGAAGCCCATGCACCACAACGAAGAGTAGCCCCTGCTCGCCACAACTAGAGAAAGCCCATGCAGAGCAATGAAGACCCAACTCGGCCAAAAATAAATAAATAAATAAATAAATAAGAAAATCCTATTAAAATATAAAATTTTAAAACAAAACCAAACAAAAAAGAATGAGAATCGGAAGAGGATTAACAAGGGAGGACAAGGATTCTAGGCCTGCTGCTCCCATACTAAGAGAAAAACAGGGTCTTGGTTTGGTCTCTTATCATAAGCGATATAGGTTTTATTAAAATTTATTTTGTTTTAACTTTATTTTAGCCTGTAAAAGTTACTGTTACCTGCAGGATGCAGATTTTTTTTTAACATTTGAAAAGTTCATACAGATAAATTGGGAAGTTATGAGCAGCTTTGTTGTGATAGCAACAGCATGAATGCTTACTATGTGCCAGGCAGTATATGCTGCAATATTTGTTTTACACTTGATTCTTAAATGCTGTTATAAGATGTATCTCAATTTTGAGGAACTGAGGCTGAAAGAGGATAAGAAGCTTGTATAAGCTCACATTGCTAACTTGGTAGAGCCACCCTAATCCAAGCCTGGAAATGTCAGTTATTTCCACTGTCTCTTTTATTTTAAAATTGCCACCTTGTATTTAAAGTTTTCCTGAAGTTGTATACTTTGTAAGAACTGTATTTTTTGATGTGCCAGTTAGACCAGCTCTTGCAGTCTACTTATCTGACAGGTGTTTATGATTGTCTGCTGACCTTGTTTTTACGTTTTTAATAAGTTTGGAGAAATTGCATTCCTTTCTCTCATGTCTCTTCCAGCCTTAGCAGTCGGGAGAAATAGCAGTGACTTAGGAGGCTGACATTAATACTAATTGGAAGTTAAAGGTTTGTCTTTTTAGAGTTGTGAGTTTGTGTTCTCACTGCCACCACCTAACTCTGAAACCTTGGAGGAATCATTTAACATTCTTGGTCTCAGGCCTATCATCTGTAACGTGAGAATTGAACTAGATCTCTATAAAGTACTGTGCTGCTCTAAAATTCTGTCATGCCATGTTCTGACTTTTAGCCAAGTGTCAAACATAAAGTAATTTGCACATTATCTGGATATAGTATACACTCAATAAATTGGATCTATTTTTAGTTATTAAGGCATTTTCTCATGAAGAGTTTTCTGCAGTTTGATGATCTTGATAACAAAAGAATGGAAATCAGCCAGGTTTTATTCATTTTCATTTGGGTAGCCCTGCTCTTGGCTACTTCTGCACAGCCCAGACCAGTAGGGAAAGCTCCAGTATCCGGTGAATATTCTTTGTATCTTCATTTTGAACACATCCTATGATTGCCATCTAGAAACTGGATTTGTCATGTTTCTGGGTGATGGTATACTGAAAGAAAGAAAATAAGAGCAACTCGTAGTGAGGGGTCTGTAGTAAAATTTCTAGATTTTAATACTTATTAATATTAAAACAGATTTGTATTCTGAACAGGCTCATGGGTGTCTGCTTTATATTAAAACCCTATTCTGAAATAGCTGTTAATAAAAAGTTAAAATCAAGGGCCTGTTTGGATTGACTGGGGAAAAAGAAACTAGAAATTACGGACTTTGTGTTTTTAGAATAATCGAGTTCAGAGAGTTTCTTTGCCATCATCTAGTCTAGTTTGTTATTCATAGAATTCATTCTAAAAACATCCAACCTCCGTTAGAAAACTGCTACGGTAGAAAGCACTGCTTCCCAAGGCAGCACATCCAGTTGTTGAATTCCAGTCCTGTGGAAGCTGTTTCATTAACCTAAATGTTTCTGTATTTGTCTCCTTCATAAGACAGCCCATACATCGTCCTCTCTAGCATTAAATTTCCTCTCAGTCTCCCAGCTCTCTCATTCTTCCCTCTTCTGCTCTCATTCATACTCTGTCAGACTTATTTTTTTTATCTTTGATTCTCCTTCATAGTGTGTTCATTTACAACTTCCTCATTCCTTCTTTACAATGTAAATAGAAACGAAAAACACAAGTAAATAGCAAAACAACTTTTCTCTCCATGCTTTTACAAAAAATATATTTTAAACAAATAAACCCATGGCAACCTCTGCACAGCCCTGACCAGTAGGGAGAACTCCAGCTGCAGATGACTGTTCTTTTGTCACTCATTTGGAGTCATCCCATTATTAAAATAATTTGAATATTACTCTTATCCCAAGACAAAAGCTGAAATATTCTTTTCACCAAGTATTACTGGTAGGTTAGTAGTAATTTATAAATGTATAATTAGGATTGATTTTTCTCCGTGTTTCTTCCTTGCTCAGCCCCTTTCTAACCTTCATTGACTGAAACCAGATGCTTATATCACCATCTCTAATTTTGCAGAATTGATCAGTCCTTACATTACATTTAACATTGATTCTGTATGGAACATAAATTGTTTTCCTAATGCATATGCATTCCATAGCTCTTTCAGTCTGTACCCATGCAGCATAACATTAACCTGACTAGTTAAATGAAAGGAATGTGCTAAAATTTAGTCAGCATGCAGTCTGCTAATAAATAGTTAAGATTTGCTAGAGAAATATATCACAGTTTATAAGAAAGACCAGGGAAGTTAGTGTTGGGTTTTATATGATTTGTTTGAAAGTGAATAAAGCTGTGTCATTTCTGTCTAAACAACATTAACCTTCTTGAGAAATGATGGTGTTAACTGGAGCTTCTGGCTAAACATGATTTTACAGTACAGGTGTGACTTGTTAAGCTGTTTCTTTGAAGGTCAAGGATGCTCTTTCTCTAATTGTTTTAGATCTTAACCATTGAAATCAGAATATTTCTATTTTTGGTTAAATTTGTTTCCAAAAACTGACAGATAATGGACAATCAATTGGTGATAATAATACATAATTCCATTTAGCTAAGGATTGCACAGGTAATTGCAGTTAATCCCAGTTGCTGGCATTGAATAGAGGTGGCTAAAACAAGATCCACATAGGGGCTTCCCTGGTGGCGCAGTGATTGAGATGTCCGCCTGCCGATGCAGGGGACATGGGTTCATGCCATGGTCTGGGAAGATCCCACATGCCGCGGAGCGGCTGGGCCCGTGAGCCATGGCCGCTAAGCCTGCGCGTCCAGAGCCTGTGCTCCGCAACACGAGAGGCCACAGCAGTGAGAGGCCCGCGTACCGAAAAAAAAAACAAGATCCACATAAAAGATGATGGTGGCTTGGACTAGGGTAAGAGTGGTAGAGTTAGTCAGAAGTGGTCAGATTCAGGACATATTTAAATGTAGAGATGTCAGAACTTGCTGTTGGGTGTGAGAGATGTTAAGGGGTTTTTGCCCTTAATAATAACTGGTAAAATGGAGTAGCCTTTATCTAACATAGGAAAACTGTGGGCTGAGGGAACTAGGTTCTGTATACAAACAGATGTTTGTGCTTGACTGACATTTGTAGTAACTAGAGAACACTTATAGAAGAAAGATGCATTGGAATTTGTGAAAGAGACTGAAAGTAAATATAATGTGTGGATCAAAGGGGGGGCACTATGTTATTTTAAAACTTTATATTAGCAGAGAGTGTCATGCACGGTATGTTAGTTCTTAGATGTTCTCTATTAAGTAATTTGCCATAGTTTAAACAGAAATGTTTATTCTACAGTGAAACTTGAAATCCTCAATGTTTATGATTGTCAAGCCTCTTAGTTGTTAAGTATTGTTGTAAAGATACTTCTGAATATATAAGTGCACCAAGGATTCTAACATACTTCCGTTTTTGCTTTTGAGACAATACTTTATCCATAGTAATTCCGAATTTTATTTCTTGAGATTGAGATTCCTAGTTAAAATCCAGTTGGCAGAGATGGAATTCAGTCAGAGATGAAATTCAGTATTACATTTTTCAGTCATATAATTTATAGGCCATATACTTCTGTGTGACTCAGTTTCTTTATCTGTAAAATGGATAAACAATAGCACCTATGTTATAGGTAGTTGGCAGGGATTAAATTGGTTCGTCCATGGAAATTGCTTAGAACAGTGCCCAGCATATAGTTGGTGCTCAATAAATGTCAGCTATTTTTTAAAAATTTTATTTATTCATTTATATATATTTTATTGAAGTAGAGTTGATTTTTTTGCTATTATTTGTGTTAAATTTATTTTTTAAATGTCTTAATATAACATACAACTTGTTTATTGGAAAAAATAACATTTGGTAACAGTTTCCTAATCTGGTATTGGAATTCCTTTGTTAACTTTTTTTTTTCTGGTTGTCTCACAATAATTTTCTTTTTTATTGGAGTATAATTGCTTTACAATGTTGCGCTAGTTTCTGCCGCACAGCAAAGTGAATCAGCTATATGCATACACACATCCCCTTCCTCCTGTACCTCCTTTCCCCCCACCATGCCACCCAACTAGGCCATCACAGAGCACCGAGCTGAGCTCCCTGTGCTATACAGCAGGTTTCCGCCAGCTATCTTTACACCTGGTAGTGTATTTATGTCAAACCTAATCTCCCAATTCATCCCACCCTCCCCTTCCCACCCTGTGTCCACACGTCCGTTCTCTACATCTGCCTCTCTGTCCCTGACCTGCAAATAGGCTCATCTGTACCATTTTTCTAGATTCCACATATATGCATTAATATATAATATTTGATTTTCTCTTTCTGTCTTGCTTCACTCTGTATGACAGACCCTAGATCCATCCACATCTCTACAAATGACCCAATTTCATTTCTTTATTTTTCTTTTTTTTTTTCATTTCTTTTTATGGCTGAGTAATATTCCATTGTATGTATGTATGTACCACATCTTCTTTATCCATTCATCTGTTGGTGGACATTTAGGTTGTTTCCATGTCCTGGCTATCGTAAATAGAGCTGCAATGAACATTGGGGTATATGTGTCCTCCTTTTTTTTTTGGCTGCATTGGGTCTTCAATGCTGCACGTGGGCTTTCTCTAGTTGTGGCGAGCAGGGGCTACTCCTTGTTGTGGCACGCGGGCTTCTCATTGTGGTGGCTTCTCTTGTTGCGGAGCACAGGCTCTAGGCACATGGGCTTCAGTAGTTGTGGCCCACAGGCTCTAGAGCACAGGCTCAGTAGTTGTGGCTCACAGGCTTAGTTGCTACACGGCATATGGGATCTTCCCAGACCAGGGCTCGAACCCGTGGCCCCTGCATGGGCAGGCGAATTCTTAACCACTGCGCCACCAGGGAAGCCCTGTGTGTGTCTTTTTGAATTATGGTTTTCTCTGGGTATATGCCCAGTAGTGGGATTACTGGGTCATATGGTAGTTCTATTTTTAATTTTTTAAGGAACCAACATACTGTTCTCCACAGTGGCGGTATCAATTTACATTCCCACCAACAGTACAAGAGGGTTCCCTTTTCTCTGCACCTTCTCTAGCATTTATTGTTTGTAGGTTTTCTGATGATGGCCATTTTGACTGGTGTGAGGGGATACCTCATTGTAGTTTTGATTTGCATTTCTCTAATAATTAGTGCTGGTGAGCATCTTTTCATGTGTCTCTTGGCCATCTGTATGTCTTCTTTGCTGAAATGTCTGTTTAGATCTTCTGCCCATTTTTTGATTGGGTTGTTTGTTTTTTTGGTATTGAGATACATGAGCTGTTTGTATATTTTGAAGATTAATCCTTTGTCTGTTGCTTCGTTTGCAAATATTTTCTCCCATTCTGTGGATTGTCTGTTTGTCTTGTTTATGGTTTCCTTTACTGTGCAAAAAGCTTTTAAGTTTAATTAGGTCCCATTCACTTATTTTTGTTTTTATTTTCATTTCACTAGGCAGTGGGTCATAAAAGATCTTGCTGTGATTTACGTCAAAGGGTGTTTTTTTCCTATGTTTTCCTCTAAGAGTTTTAGTGTCTGGCCTTACATTTAGGACTTTAATCCATTTTGAGTTTATTTTTGTGTATGGTGTTAGGGAGTGTTCTAACTTCCTCAAAATACTAGCAAACAGAATCCAACAACACATTAAAAAGATCATACAACATGATCAAGTGGGATTTATCCCAGGGATGCAAGGATTCTTCAATATATGCAAAACAATCAATGTGATATACCATATTAACAAATTAAAGAATAAAAACCATATGATCATCTCAACAGATGCAGGAAAAGCTTTTGACAAAATTCAACACCGATTTATGATAAAAACTCTCCAGAAAGTGGGCATAGAGGGAACCTACCTCAACATAATAAAGACCATATATGACAAACCCACAGCAAACATCTTTCTCAATGGTGAAAAACTGAAAGCTTTTCCTCTAAAATCAGGAACAAGACAAGGATATCCAGTCTCACCACTATTATTCAACATAGTATTGGAAGTCCTAACCACAGCAATCAGAGAATAAAAAGAAATAAAAGGAATACAAATTGGAAAAGAGGAAATAAAACTGTCACTGTTTGCTGATGACATGATACTATACATGGAAAATCCTATAGATGCCACCAGAAAACTACTAGAACTAATTAATGAATTTGGTAAGGTTGCAGGATACAAAATTAATGCACAGAAATCTCTTGCATTCCTATACACTGACAACAAAAGATCAGAAAGAGAAATTAAGGAAACAATCCCATTTACCATCAGAACAAAAAGAATAAAATACCTAGGAATAAACCTACCTGAGGAGGCAAAAGACCTGTACTCAGAAAACTATAAAACACTGATGAAAGAAATCAAAGATGATATAAACAGATGGAGAAATATACCATGCTCCTGGATTGGAAGAATCAATATTGTGAAAATGACTATACTACCCAAAGCAATCTACAGGTTCAGTGCAATCCCTATCAAATTACCAATGGCATTTTTCACAGAATTAGAACAAAAAATTATACAATTTATATGGAAACACAAAAGACCCCAAATAGCCAAAGCAATGTTGAGAAAGAAAAATGGAGCTGGAGGAATCAGGCTCCCTGACTTCAGACTATACCACAAAGCTACAGTAATCGAGACAATATATGGTACTGGCACAAAAACAGAAATATAGATCAATGGTACAGGTAAGAAAGCCCAGAGGTAAACCCACACACCTGTGGTCACCTAATCTATGACAGAGGAGGCAAGAATATACAATGGAGACAAGACAGCCTCTTCAATAAATGGTACTGGGAAAACTGGACAAGTACATGTAGAAGTATAGTTGATTTACAATGTTGTGTTAATTTCAGGTGTACAGCATGGTGATTCAGATATATATATATGTATACTTTTCCCTTATAGGTTATTACAAAATACTGAGTATAGTTCCCTGTGCTATACAGTAGGTTCTTGTTTGTTATCTATTTTATATATAGTAGTGTGTAAAATGTCAGCTAGTATTAAAAGGGAACATGGGAAAGTTTGCTTCTGAGGTGATTGGATCATGTGTTCAAGTTAAACCCTTTATTCCCAAAGCTATAAATGTAGGTTTGTTGCTCTTTTATCACAGTACATATTTTGATAATGTTCTTTTGAATATAATGAGATTTTTTATTCTTGGATTTTAAGGAAACTTTAACAAAATATTTCATACATAATCTAAATTGTTCTTTTTCTTCTTACATGTGGAGAAACTGGCTGAAAATTTTTTTAGTTGCAAACTTTTCTTATGTGCTACTGTAAAAAGTTACAGTATTTATTAGCACTTTGATTTTCAAAACACGTTTTAACCCTAAATTATGATTTTGTCATTGCAGGCAAGAAGACAACAAGACCCTAGTCCTGGATCCAGTTTAGGTGGTGGTGATGACCTCAAACTTCGCTAATTAGTGGCACAAAAGATGTGCGCCCCCATCTTTACATATTCATTTCTAGTCTGCAGAAATAATTGATTAAAAGACCAGAAACTGTGATAACTGGAGGTACTACGGTCTATTTCTCAACCTTAGGCAGTAACAAGACATCACAACTTCCATGGTTTTGCACTATGATATAATACCTGCATTTCTAATTTTGTATGCATGTAGCCAGTAATTATTTGAAATTTTCTTCTATGCAAGCTTACCTTGTTGACATTATTTTAGTGAGTTGAAACTATCCACTTATAAAGCTCTTTTTTTCCACCATTTTAATTTAAAAGTTCATGTCATTTTAAAACAGGTCAAGAAATTAAAATTTTTATCAGAGGGTTTTTTCCCCTAATAAGTTGCCCTATTTTTTTTTAATTTTAGATGTGTTGGTTATACAGCTTCATTTTAGATTAATGTTCTTGGTTTTTTTGTTTTGTTTCCCGTTTCCTTCTGTGTTTTTATAGTCTATGGCATTTTAAAACTGCTGATGGTTTGCATTATTTACAAGCTAAACACCTAGTAGCATAGAGCTGTCTGCCACACGTTCTAACACAAAGTTTACAGTTGTTAAAGTTGCAGTATCCTTTTAAATGTTGATAATCAGCTCCTTTTCTTTCCTTTTTAAACAGAAAAAATTTTAATTGGTATTAACTCTGGTCTGCCCCAGATCTGTTTTAGATTCTGTTTTGTATTCATGAGTTTGTGTGGAGATATTCTCCATAGATGATAATATTCTACTGAAATGCCTAAAGAAGTCACAGGCTGGCTTCTGTTTTATTCAGGGATTTTTTTTTTTTAAGTCAATCAGAAAAGGGATACTGGAGCTTCTTCATGTATGTAACAGCATATTAAACTGGAGACAGTGATGAATCAGCTACAAAGGTAATGTTGTATTAAAATCATGTTTAAGATAGCTGCTTTTATGTGTATTTTATAATGCATGCTTTTGTAAAAACAGTTCTGGGTGATGAAAGATTAGTCTTAGAAAATGTACATCTGTGCAGGGGATACATTTTCTTCCATTAATTATTCTGGAAAAAAATTCACAGGTTATATATATGGTATTTTCCAAAAGGACTATTATAGAACCTTTTGAGATGAATTAGTATAAGAATATTTTTTAAATAGGCTCACTATCAAATTGATTGCAACTTTTTTTTTTTTTAAATACAAGACTGGAAAAAAGTGCTAAGTCATTTGGCACCTCCTTACAAATATTTTTCATGGTCACATTCATTAAATGTTACTACATTTCTGAATTTTTGCAAAAATGTATTTTATCAAAATAGAATGGCATTATTTTAAAGAGTTGGAAAAACTGACATGGTCAATTCAGAAAATGAACTGAAGTCTGAATAAGGTCATTGCATTTAAAACATATATGTATACTTGACTGATGAGGGAGGTGTGACTTTCATTGTATATAGGTCTTATAATTCATAAACATATCCTGTATCTCAGAAGAAAAATATTTGTTATATATTTGAAGTCATGCATGGTAAAGGAGTATGTTTAAATTGTTATAAACAATAATGCATCATAAAAGACCATGCTGATCTTGTGTAACTAAGTACTATGAATGAATTTGGTTGGTATTTGGTGTTGTGCAGCTCACATGTTTACACACTCAGTGCCCTAATTTCCCCTGAGGGAATCACCTTTTAAGTGGTCCTTACAGTGCTATTTTAAGGTTACTTTATCACAGAGCTCCTTGGTTTTTGACTTCTGCACTTAAATTTTTTCTTTTCTAATAACATGATGATGGCTCATTTTTCTCTATTGTTTCTAGCTAAGGGCTTTCAGTCCACCAGTAACTAAGATCAAATGTTATTAAATGTTCATGTTGCCATCCTTCTGTACATACTGTCACTTAGCATTGTGCTGCTTCCATCTGTCTTAATGCTGGCATTAAGATCATGAGCCCTTTTTCTCCAATAGTGCAGGCTTTGAAAACTGCTTTTTTTTAAGTTATTGGTACAATTTGATATTTTTCCATAATCTGTATTTAAACAAAATTACATCATTGCATCATCTTTTCTAAATTCATCTTCATTAAAACTTGCCTTAAGCTACCAGATTGCTTTTGCCACCGTTAGCCATATTGTGTGTTTGTATGTTTAATTTACTTTCACAATAAACTTCTGTGTAGTGAACTTCTGGGTTTTGGCTCTTTATTAACATAATCCAGCAATTTCTGTTCTGATGTTTATTATGACATAAAAATTGATTTTGTTTCTGAGCTGTTCTTGCATTCTGCTTTTTAACCTTAAAATAAAAACCACCACCAACAGCAGTGGCATCTAGTGGTCATTTCTGTTAATTCCAAAGAAAACCTTTAATGTATATAACACAAAGAATACTAATTTCCCAGTGTATATTATAGTTTTCAAAAAATCTGCCTTGATTTACCCATCCTATGAGGTATGACTATAGAGTAGTGACCTTGGAGGGAAGGAAGAATTCCAAAAATTACACATCCAAATAACTACCATCTTTCAAACTATTCATTTTAGGAATATACACTCAATTTGATTGTGCTGGTATCATTTCAGACATTCTTAGGACTTTCCTTGGCATTTTCCTACATCAGAAAATTAAGTCTTTGACTCTAGAAGTATGTCCTAAGCTTGATCCATAAGGGAAAATTTACTTATTCACTACCAGACTTATTTCAAATAACAAATACCTTTAAATGCTGAATTGGTACCATGAAGCAAAATTCCAAAGAATAAGATTCATACTCTGAGGGTTAATTTCAAAAATTATTTGAGCAGTAGCATCATGGTTTCAATAAGTATATCACCTCTAGAAACAGGTATTTGGATATTTTTAGTTTGGGGCTACCTGGAAAAAGAAATATCTTACTTGATTTATGCATCATTTGGCACTGGGGAGCTTTTTCAAGCTATAAGCCATTGTATGGTTTATCCATTGCTACAGAACACATTGCCCCAAAACTTGGCTTAAAACAGTAAACATCATCTCACAGTTTCTGTGGGTCAGAAATCTGGAAGAAGCTGAGCCCAGTGGTCTGATCCAGGGTCTCTCCTGAAGTTAGAGTCAAATTGTCAACCTGAGCTATTGTCATCTCAAGGCTTAATTGTGGCTGAAGGATCCCCTTCCAAGCCTGCTCATGTGGCCATTGACTGGCCTCAGTTTCTCACAGGCCATTGGGTGTAAGCCGTTGATTCCTTGTTAGGTGCCGGGGATGAAGAACTCCTTCCTTGGCACGTGGGTGTTTCCATAGGGCAGCTCATGACTTGGCAGCTAGCTTTCCCAGAGCAAGTCAAGGAAGAGTGCATGCCTAAGATGAAAGCCACATCTTTTTTTTTTTTTTTTTTTTTTTGCTGCGTTGGGTGTCTTTGTTGCTGCATGCTGACTTTCTCTAGTTGTGGCGAGCGGGGCCTCTCCATTGTGGTGCGCGGGCTTCTCATTGCAGTAGCTTCTCATGTTTCGGAACTCAGGCTCTAGGCACACGGGTTCAGTAGTTGCGGCACGTGGACTCAGTAGTTGTGGCTCACAGGCTCTAGAGCGCAGGCTCTGTAGTCGTGGCACACGGGCTTAGTTGCTCCATGGCATGTGGGATCTTCCTGGACCAGGGCTCTAACCCGTGTCCCCTGCATTGTCAGGCAGATTCCTAACCACTGCGCCACCAGGGAAGTCCAAAGCCACATCTTAATAACCTAATCTTGGGCTGCCATATTCCATTATGTTAGAAGTGAGTTGCTGGGTTAGGGCCATACTGAAAGAGAGGAGTTATTAAGCTTCATCTTTTGAAGGGGGGGCATCAAAGAGTTTATGGACATATTTTTAAAACCACCACAGCCATTTTGCCATATTTATATATGTAACTGAGTACTTATAAGACAACACTGGGGGACTTCCCTGGCAGTGCATTGGTTAGGACTCAGCGCTTGCAATGCAGGGGGTGCGGGTTCGATCCCTGATCAGGGAACTAAGATCCCACAGGCTGTGTGGCACGGCAAAAAAAACCCCCACAACATTGGCGTTTTGATCTCCCAAACATTCTTTAAAGGTAAGATTTCAGTCATTTGCAGGCATATTTCAAGGCATGGTTCTCCTGGTAGCATCGATTCCCTTTCCTGCATCACCACCATATATACAGGTATGGCATTTCAAAGATGTTCCGAGTCTAGAAAATTACAATTTGTAGAGTAGTATTATGGGTGGAAATGGCAGTATGTTTCGTTTAAATACACGATAACTCTAAAAGTCACTGTATTAGTCAATTCTCAGCTTTTGGCCAGAATAATTTAAGCAACTTAAAGTTATTGGCTTTTTTTCAGGTTTCAGAAACATTTGAAAATGTGAGAAGATAAGATACAGGGAGAAATTTTTTGTTAGAGAAATTATGTGTATCCATGTATGGTAGGTACTAGCTATGTGTGGCTGTCGAGCACTTGAAATGTGGCTAGTAAAACCAAGAAACTGAATTTATGTTTTAATTTTAAAACTGAGGCAGTGTTAAATATTTTTCTGTTAAAACTTTGTTTTGGGAGGACTACATTTCATGTTAGCCCTTGAAAATTTTGTGTCCAGGTTGAGATGCACTGTTAGTGTAAAATACTAAATATCAAAGATCTAATACAAAAGAAAAAAGATATTTAATTTTTAATTTTGATTACATGTTAAAATATTTTTATATACTGGGTTATATTGGGTTAAATAAAATACATTAAAATTAACTACCTTTTTCCTTTTTAATGTGGCTAGTATAAAATTTTAAATTGCATGTATTGGCTTACATCAATATTAGGATTGTAAGTGGGCAAAGGACAGATCATACGATCAAAAGGAAAAATGTTTTAAAAAATTATTGAGGCTTACTATTACTGTTTAAAAAAAGATTAAAACAAAGTATGATTATTTTACCTCCTAGGATCATTTGGGGGAAAAAAATGTATATATCCAGTGCCCTAAAGAGACACTGTCTCTGCCCTCGCGGAACCTACAGTCTGGCTCAAAAACTAATCAAAAGCAGTATTGTTTTAAGTTGTACTGGAAGTTTTGGCTGTTACAGGGCACGTCTGACTTGGTCTGGGTGCTCAATAAAAGGTTTCCTTGAGACATCTGAGCTGACATCTGAAAGATGGCAGACATTATTCCAGCATTGAGAAGATGACGAAAGTATTACAGGTAACATGGCAAGTTTGAGAAACTATGCGCAGTTGAGTACGACTGGACTGTGGAGTGGAGGGAGCGCTGCCACAGTGAGACAAATCTTAAAGGGTCAGCAGGGGCCTGGGTGAGGGTCACAGGCAGTGCTGGATGGGCTTTTCCAGCCATGTTAAAGTGTCTGGACAATTCCCTAGGGCAAACAGGAAGCCACTGAGGGGTTGGGAGTTTGAGGGAATGGGTGGTTGATGAAGCTCGTTTTGGTTGACAGAAACAAGACTAGAAGCAGCAAGTCAGTCCCACTGATCATATGGTGACCCAGTAGGGAGGTTAAGGGTAGCTTAGTGGGCATGAAAACACTTAAAGCTGGAGAAAAAGGTACAGGAGACATAACTGGCAATTTTCCCCTGTTTCTCTTACCTGGATAGGCTGGTTGTGTTGCCTAAAACCCCCCAAATTGAGCTTCCCTGGTGGCACAGTGGTTAAGAATCCGCCTGCCAATGCAGGGGACACGGGTTTGAGCCCTGGTCCAGGAAGATCCCACATGCCACGGAGCAACTAAGCCCGTGCACCACAACTACTGAGCCTGCGCTCTAGAGCCCCTGAGCCACAGCTGCTGAGCCCGCGTGCCACAACTACTGAAGCCCACGTGCCTAGAGCCCGTGCTCCTCAACTGCATTGAGAAGTTTGCGCACTGCAATGAAGAGTAGCCCCCACTCACCGCAACTAGGGAAAGCCCACGTGCAGCGACGAAGACCCAACACAGCCAAAAATAAATAAATGAAATAAATTTTTTTAAAAAAACCCAAATTTTATTGGCTTAGAGTCTTATCTCTTATTTATTAAATACCCATTAGTGATTGACCTAGGCTGACAGAGCCATCACTGGAACATTGCCAGCCATGTGACAGAGCCAAGAAAATAGTGTAATGAAAGGGGCACTGACCTTTAAAAATGTCACCTGAAATTAACATGAGATTTCTGTTTACATTTCATTGGACCTAGCAAATCACAAGGCCATGCCCATCTTCATCTGGGCAGAAAACCACAATCCTACCTTCTGCCCAGGAAAGAGAATATTTGTGAATAGCTCCAATGACTATCACAGGCCTCCCTTTGAATTATTAAATATTTAATTTTACTCTCTTGCCCTCAACAAAATATATCTACCATGGGAGACAACCTAAAAGTCCCAGCTGATCAGGTACTGAACTAAAATTCTGTGATATGTGGTTATCTGCCCACACAGCCAATATACAGTGGTGAAATAGGGACAGGAAAACTGCAGGAAACACTTCCATTCAGAAAGGGAAGAATCAAGTCATTGGTCTTTTATGAAATGACAGTTATGAAATGTCATTAGGGAGAACATTTGAAGGCCCCCTACTCTGAGAGGGGAGTGTTCTTTGTGAGGCTGATTGGGAGAGACTCCCCAATTCATCGCTTTCCATAACCCATGGCCCCATCCCAGGCTTTTTTTTTTTTTTTACCTCAATAAATACAAGCAATTAGTAATCATGGTACTAAGATTCTGCTTTCCAAGCTCTTCAGCTAGGGCTTCAAACTTGGTACATTTCCTGCCTCCTAAATTACCACATGTGACAGTTTTAACAAAAGGATTAGCATCCTTCCAGCCTCCAGTGTCAGTTCCCCCAGCTACTTTCCTGTCTTGACACCACCATCCATCCAACTACCCAAAGCTGGAAACCTGTGTTTTTATCCCTGCCTCTTTTTCTCTGTCATTGTCTACGTCCAATCTGTAGATGCTGCCAGTGGATTCCATCAGTTCTCTGTCACAACTAGATTTTTTTTTTATTAACAGCTCTGTAGCTTTTTTAAAAAAAATTCATTTAAAAAAAATTTATTATTTATTTCTTTTTTTGGCCATGCCGCACGGCATGCAGATCTTAGTTCCCCAACCAGGGATCAAACACATGCCTCCAGCAGTGGAAGTGCAGTCTTAACACTGGACCACCAGGGAAGGCCCACTACTATATATATATTTTTTAAATTTTTAGTTACACACAAAGCTTTTACCATAACTCAGACACTCATAATTGCAGTCCTCCTAACAAATCTGTGAAGTTATGGTCATTTTACAAATGAGGAAAACTAAGGCATGGAGAAATTAAGTAACTTGCCCAAGGCATAAAACTATTAAAGGACAGAACTGGGATTCAAATTCCCAGTCCATGTACTTAATCACTCACTATACTCTGACCTGAGGCTGTCCCTGCATATCTGACTTGGACCACCTCGATGACTACCTGTGCTCCCCTGAAGGTCTTAGCAGTTCACCAACAGCCAGTTCAATATTTCTGAACATCCACATCCTCAGTTTGGGGGAACAGCAGTTGCTGACATTCTCCCAAGTTGTCCTACTCCCCTGAGACACCTCCTGCTTCTGCTCTGTGTATCAGGCTCTGGACTCTGGCCTCCTCCCAGACTACCATCCCAAAGCTGTCACTACCCCGACAAAAACCTGGGTGGATCACGCTTAAGTCAATGGCTTGGGATAGCACAATGAGCTAATATAACCATTTGTTGTTGACTGACTGACATTGTGCACAGAAACCTGTCTATTATCCCAATAAGGAGATTCCTAGGGGCCTCCCCAACCTTGTTCTCCCTCTTTCTTGGGTTTTCCAAACTAAAACTCCTTTTCACTGTTGATGAAAAAATTAATCAGTCGATTCAAGAAAGAAACAGAAAATTTTATTCAAGCCAAATTGAGGATTATAACGTGGGAGCTGCCTCTCAGAAAGCCCTGAGAACTCTTCCACCCGTTAGAGGTTGAGGCACAGTTATATATACGTTTTTGAGACAGAGGGCCATACATTAAATGACATACTATTGACAGTTTACACAATCCAGATCATGCATACCAGGTGAGTAGTGGGTCATGGGTCATCATGGCCCCTTACAAGATTAAGAAGAAAGGTTATCTCAAGGAGTTGTGACCCTTGATGAGATTAAGAAAGAATGTTATCTCCTAAGGAGGTCTGGTTAATGCAGGCGCATAACACACACTAAAGGGGAGGGAGGAGGCCCAAATTTTATGTTTAAATTTTTCTCGTCTTGCCATAAAATATGGATTTTATTTCATCATCACGTTGTTATCCATAATGTGTGGCTTTCTCTTTCTCCTTCGTCTCTTACACCCTTCTTTGTCCACTGGAAATAAGTCCCTCCAAGTGTTTTTTAAATAGAAGTACCATTCCTAGTCTAGTTGGATTTGAGTTAAATTCAGACATTCCAAATTGACTAAGATTACACCCCACCAACCTTATGTTTTTCTCCAGGCCAGCTGCCCAACTAATCTTTCCTAAACACATCTTTAATTCTTGCCACACATTGTAAGAGGTAAATGTCCCCCTGATCGCTGGCCCCTGCCTCTTTCCCTGTATTCGGTATTACTGATAATTTTTTATCTTTCAAGAAATGTTCTCCCTTTTACCGTATGGCCAATGTTCTATTTTATTTATTTATTTATTTGGCTGCACCGTGCGCACAGCATACAGAATCTTAGTTCCCCGACCAGGGATGGAACCTGTGCCCCCTGCAATGGAAGCATGGAGGAGTCTTAACCGCTGGACTGCCAGGGAAGCCCTAAGGCCAATGTTTGTTTTATTTCTGTTTTTACAGGAAAAAAAATAGGTCATACTATACAATTTTGCACCTGGCTGTTTTCTCTTGGAGCTCCTTCCACATCAGCATATAGAGATATACTTCATTTTTAAAATGGATCCTATTATACATATGTATCAGAGTTTAGTTAGTCACTTTCCTACTGACAGACATCTCAGTGACTCAGTTCTATTATTTTGGCATAGGATTCTGAAAATGGACATCCTTCTCCGTGTTTGTTTGTTTTTAAATATTTATTTTATTTATTTATTTTGGCTGCACTGGGTCTTAAGTTGTGGCATGTGGGCTCTTAGTTGTGGCATGCAGACTTCTTAGTTGCTGCATGCATGTGGGATCTAGTTCCCTGACTAGGGATCGAACCTGGGCCCCCTCCATCAGGAGCACGAAGTCTTACCCACCGGACCACCATGTTTGTTTGTTTTTAAAATTTATTTATTTTTGGCTGCGTTGGGTCTTCTTTGCTGTGCGCTGGCTTTCCCTAGTTGCGGCGAGTGGGGCTACTCTTCATTGCGGTGCGCGGACTTCTCATTGCAGTGGCTTCTCTTGTCATGGAGCACCAGCTCTAGGTGCACAGGCTTCAGTAGTTGTGGCTCGTGGGCTCAGCAGTTGTGGCTCGTGGGCTCAGTAGTTGTGGCTCACGAGCTCTAGAGCACAGGCTCAGTAGTTGTGGCACACCAGCTTAGTTGCTCAGGGGCATGTGGGATCTTCCTGGACCAGGGATCCAACCAGAGTCCCCTGCATTGGCAGGCAGATTCTTAACCACTGCCAGTAGCAGTGGCCAAGTTTTGATAGAGCCTTCCATGTTACACTCCTATCAAGCCAGTTTAATAATTTAGCATGTCACTCTCTCCCTTGCTGAAAACCTTTCTCCAGGGGCAATGTAATGCAAAGAATTTGAGTTCTACTGCCTAGGTCCACAAGGCCTTTAGCCAATCTGGGCCTCATTTTTTTTCCCACCTGTAAAGTGAGATTATAACCAATCTTGCGTCTCAGGGTGGTTGTGAGAATCCGGAGGCTGCATTCACCAAGGGTCAGCTCCAGAAGAAGCCTGGTTGCCTTTCCGTTTTAGAGTGTCTCAGGGCACGGGCCAAAAGCTCAGGCTGAACAGGCTAAAGGACCCCCTACTCCCGACTTGTAAATGAGGCAACTGAGGCACAAAGAGTACCACCGGTTTGGTCAAAACCAAACAGCGTTGGCGGTAAAGCCGGCTCTGACGGAGCTTCTGCTCTTGGGGGCTGCGCACAGCTGAAGGTACTCAGCCAGGAGGTCGGGCTTAGCTCCTCCCCTCTACCCTAGTCCTCTCCCCCAACTGCCCCCCGCCCCGCCCCTACACACATGCTCGAGCCCACTCCCCGCTTGCTTTGAGTTCGACCCGAGCCCCAGGGGCCGCAGCGAGAAGGAATCATTCCTGGATAACTAGAGGCAGCTGCGGCCGCCGTCAGTCTCGGCACCAACCGGGAGTGCCAGGGCGCCGGCGCGTCTTGGGCTTTGCGACTCCGTGTCCTCCCTCCCCGCTGGACCTCAGGTGGTGCGCCCTCGGAACTCGCCTTTTGCGCCCACTGACTGTGAGTGGGCCGTACATGCAGAGACGGCAGACAGGTGCTGTACAGCCATGTCACATGCATGTATTGCGTGGTTCACACATCCTTGTGTGAAACGTGTGCGGTGTGTGTGCAGATGTAGGGGTTCACGGAGTATGGTGCTCCTCGTTCCAAGAGCGCCAGCACTTCCGGATGGTCCTCTGAGGCCTCTCTTTGCCTTCGCCCGGACTGTCGCAGCAGCCTATCCAGAGTTTGCGCCTGAGTGACTCCGCCTTAGCTCCTCCCCGCGAAATTGAAATCCCGCCTTCGCCCCGCCTCTGCCACACTTTACGGCCCCGCACGCCACTTTTGCCGCAGACGCTCCTGCTGCTGCCGCTGCCCCAGGCTGCTGCCGGTGAGGTGAGGTGAGGTCAGGTGAGGTGTGGTGTTGGGCCGGTAGCGCTGGCGACCGGGTAGACGTGGAGAGCAGGGCTGCACCGGGTCGGCGGGGGCGGTGGGTCACCTGCTGCTTTGTTTCTTCAGCTCCGGTCCCGTCCGCGCTGCCGCAGGGAGGCCGCCCCGGCGAGCCGAACCAATGCTGGATCTGGAGGTAGTGCCCGAGCGCTCTCTGGGAAATGAGCAATGGGAATTCGCGCTGGGTGAGTATGGGGTCCTCCCTCACGACCCTACTCGCTGATCCTTCTTTCCTTCCTTCCTTCTTGGCCCTTCCCACCTCTGGGCTCTGCTCCTTACTCCCCTGCGCCCGCGGTTCCTCGGCTCTTTGGAGCTCCAGCCACTAGATGCCCGCTCCGACCGTCCCGACCCGGCAGCGTGCCGCTCTGCCAGGCCCTGACGCCCTTGCATCTGGCCTCGGCGGGGCCCCTCCTGGGGCAGTGCTTCAGTAATAATAACAATAACAATGGCTGACACGCCCCAAACATTGACTCAGGGCCAGGCCCTATTCTCCTCTGCATAATTATCTCAAGTATGCCGCCGGGGTCGCTACTCTTGTTATTTCTGTCCCCATTTTACAGAGCAAATATCTAAGAAGTGACTGACACCCTTAAACACCGCCCCAGTGGTCTGTCTCCCTTTGCTTTTCTGGGCTGTGGGTAGCCTCTAGGAGAAACCCAGGCACTGTACCCATCGTCAGATGTCGGGGATCTGGTCAAGGAAGTTAAGGAGAGTTTGTGTGTGTTAAACGAACGGTCAAGGAAGTTAAGGAGAGTTTGTGTGTGTTAAAGGAACTTCTGACTAGCTTCCTTCTCGTTTTTAATGTGGTTGATGTGTGGTGTAATCTAAACCCAGACCTTAGCCGAGAGAGTTAAAAGTTGAATGAAATAGGAGTTCGGGGAAAGTAACATTTAGCTTGTAGAAAATGCAGGTTGGCCATTTTGTGAGTTTTGGCCCATTTTTTCCCTTTCCTCAACGTCACTACCTTTATGTGTACAATCATTTGCATTCGGTAACCCCAGAGGGTGTTTACTTTTCTGTTCCAGCACTAGGAAGAGCGGGTGGGGAGTGGGTGTCTGTGTTGTTTGTGCAGGGCTGAACTTTTGTTACACTAATTTGGGCTACTGGACTGAGTCACCTGCTCCATTGGGCTATAGCTTATCCTTGAATCTGGAAGACTCGTGTCTATGGAGATGGGGTTGTTGAGAAACTGCAGAACAGGTTTGCTGGTAGGACTCTGCTGGTGCTCAGTGTCTCCGTGAACTGAACAACAATCCTCCTCTGGGTTGTAGGAGCCATTTTAATTGAGAATTTTCAGTCACCTTCTCTCGTAACACTGCAGCTTCTTGTGAAGCACCAAGAACTTGATTGAGAGGCTAATAATATCTTTACCACCAGGCCTATTTGTCATGCAGATGCTGTTTGGCTTCTAGTTAGGAAAGAACCTCCCCTAACCACAGCTTATGCTCATACCAAGACTTCACAGGGTGGAGTGAAAACTGTAACTATAGCTTCAAACTGTGCTTGATGGTGTGACCAGGTTGTGGATCTCTGTAGTGCAGTCTCTGGATCAAAAGTAGTGATTAGGATATCATTTGAGATTTCCAAAAAATTGGGTGGGAGAGTAAGGCTTCTTCTGTCAACTGTTGCTTTGATACCTTAACCCCTACTCCTAACTTTGCCAATTTCTAGAAATTAAGGATTTGGGTAGTTTTTTTAGGCTAAGTAGCAACCACAAACAGTGAAAAGAGCATTTGTGTACATTGGGCCCAAAATTGAACTTCGAGTGAAAGCTTATGCAGGGAATGAGCCTTGATGATCATCAGCCTTGATGATTACTTTGTGGGTTCTAAAAAAAAATCCGCATTTTGGGGAATTCCCTGGTGGTCCAGTGCTTAGGACTTGATGCTTTCCTTGCTGGGGGCCCAGGTTCAATCCCTGGTCGGGGAACTAAGATCCCACAAGCCGTGCAGCATGACCAAAAAAAAAAATTTGTATTTTTGAATTGTGTCTGCCTGAGAGATGGTGGTCATTTAACTTCCCCAAGCTTTTTATAAAAAAGTAATTTTTCCCTCTTTCTCAATCTTCTTCCCAGCCCTCAACACATTTAAACTGCAGTTGAGGCTCATAGGTAGGGATAGGTCTAGTAAGTGGATCTGTGCTTTAGAACTCCATTCTTAGGCTAGACTAAAGTCACCACAACCCTGTAAGGTAACCTCCATTTGCCAGATGAAGAACAGGCTCAGAAAGGCAGAGAGGAGAAAAAGAAGCGTAACAGGGATTTTCTGCTTCTCACTGCTCTGTCCTTCTGAGTATGGGCTCAGCTTTGTCTCCAGGTTTCTTTTTGGAATCTGTGCAAATGCAGATATATCTAGCCCTTGCCATCATCCACCTGGCACAGTGAGGAGCTGCATCCAGCTTTTTGGCTGCCTTCCTGTCCTTGGTGTACTCTTGGGAGATTAGGGAAATGCCAACAACACAGAGACAGGAAAGCCTAGGCAGAGAGGAATCTCTGAGAGTGCCACCCATGGGTTGACCAATGGTGGAGTAAAGGCAGTGCAAACTTGAAATGTTTTCAGTGAGACTTGCAGGGTGTACTGGTATGGAGACATATCTCTAAATTTGTTTTTAAGTTAATCTTGAAAAAAATTGATAACTAAACAAGGACCTACTGTATAGCACAGGAAACTCTTCTCAGTACTCTGTAATGACCTATATGGGAAAAGAATCTAAAAAAGAGTGGACATATGTATATGTATAACTGATTGACTTTGCTGTACAACAGAAACTAACACAACATTTTATATCAACTATACTCCAATAAAAAATTTTTTTTAATTAATTTTGAAAATGCCCAAGCAGGGTAGATTTAAAGGGTCACTGGAGAATGGTCTTCTCTGAGATTACCTTGTTCCAGAGAGACTGGGGGCTTACTCTATTGAAGGGTCATTCTGTGGACTCAGCTTATAATCATTGAAAATTGAGTAAGAAGTGGTCATAAGCCCTGAAGAGTTTAGTCTAGTGGGAGGGAAGGAGTACAGAAATAGTTCATTTTATTATAATGAGGTAGAGGTTGTATAGGGTGCTGTGGAAGGAGAGAAGAGACTTGACCTGACCTGGGAGTTCAGAGAAGGCTTCCTATAAATCTGTAGGAACCAATACCATTCCTGGAGCCAGTGAGCACCAGGAAGGCCCTATCAGAAGTCTACTGCCAAATTTTTCAACTACACTTCCATAGACATAAATCTTCCAGTCAGGTTTAAAAAAAAAAAAAAGTGGGAAAGATAGATGGTGTGGGGAGCTGCAAGCAATTTGGTATTGTAATTAGAGCATGATGTACTAGTGGAAGAAGATCAGATCCCCAGATTCTCTATTTGTAGTTAGCTGCCTGGGACATTATCAAAGAGTCTCTGTTCAGTGGAAAAAAGGATGTCTATTAGTAAAGTGTTGTGGGCATGGGTTTAGGAAGAAAGTTTGGAGACGAGATTTGGAGAGATGGGTAAGGAAGAGGAATCTAGAGGTTTCTGGCTTGAGTGACTGTGTTAGAGATATTGAGATCCAGAATATAGAGGAGAGGCCAGATTGAGGAGAAGATTAAAAAGTCACTTTTAATCTGTCAACTCTTTTATTTGCCTTTTTAAAAAGGTTTATTTATTTATTTAAATTATTTATTTATTTATTTGGCTGTACCAGGTCTTAGTTGTGCCACGTGGGATCTTTAGTTGCGGCATGCGGGATCTAGTTCCCTGGCCAGGGATCAAACCTGGGCCCCCTGCATTGGGAGTGTGGAATCTTAACCACTGGACCACCAAGGCAGTCCCTATTTGCCTTTTTTTTTTTTTTCCTGCGGTACGCGGACCTCTCACTGTTGTGGCGGAGCACAGGCTCTGGACACGCAGCCTCAGCGGCCATGGCTTACGGGCCCAGCCGCTCTGCAGCATGTGGGATCCTCCCGGACCGGGGCACAAACCCGTGTCCCCTGCATTGGCAGGTGGAGTCTCAACCACTGCGCCACCAGGGAAGCCCCCTATTTGCCTTCTGATATATACATAAAACAAATTGAGATGTAAGTCAGAAACTAGTTGGTTGGGTGAATGAGGGATGGGCAGAAGGAAATACTGCCCATGATAGAGACTTGGGAAAGTTGGAGGAACAGCAGGAAAGAGTGGCATTGATGGAGACAGGATGAGAATTCTCAGAGGGAGAGGGTGGTCCTAAGGGCCTACAGGATCTATGTATTGTACCTAATTGCTTTATTTCACTCATTCAGAGCTCAGCAGATACATAGAACCACTTACTGTTGTGTGGTGGGCATGGTGATTGAGTGCTGAGGATACAGCCGTAAGACAGACATTGTCTCTGTCCTCAAGGGGGCATGTAGGGGAGACTCTTACAGATAAATAAATGGAATGGGAGGCTTCATTAGATATGGCAGTCAGGGAAGTGAAGTGTGAGCCAAGACCTGAAGAATGAGAAGAACCAGCTCTGGGAAGAGCATTTCAGCAGAGTTGATTAGTGCAGAAGCCTAAGGTGGGCAAGAGCTTGATGTGTGCTAGGAACAAAGGGAGGCTTGGTGAGCAGTGGAAAGAGTAGAGGAGGTGGCCAAGGTCCAGAATATTCAGGGCTGTTAGGTGATGGCATGTTGTTTGGGTTTTATCCCCCTGTAATGCGAAACCACTGGAGGGTTGTAAGCAGGCAAATAATGAGTAAGGTGTAGGATGTGTAGAGTTTAGAAGACTGACCATATACTCCACACCCTTCGGGGGGTTAGGTAACTCTTAGAGCTAGAATGGTGCTCGGGTTACTTTGCCATATACATGGTTGGTTCCCTTTAGAGGGCTTTTGTAGCCTTCCTTTACCAGCAGTTGTGTGACAACTGGTCATTGGTGGCTGCTTTGTCTCCTCCAGGTGGGTTACTCCCTGGAAGCCTCAGGACCCAAAGATTCCAAGGCCAGGAATTTGATGTGGTTAGGTGCAAAAGAACTGTCCCTCAAGAAACTGGTTTGTGCCATGTGGCCTTCTCTTTCTCAGCACCTGAGGTTATCTGTCTTGCCTACATGGATGTTTGCCCATTCCCTCTGGGAGAGACAGCATAGATGCTCCTCGATTTCAGGAATGGCAAAGCTGAATGGTGCATCAACTTGTTCATATTCTCAACAAACATTTAAATCTCTACTGTGTGCCAGGCTGTATGCTATAGAAAGCTGGGAAGTACCTTAAGGTGTGGTTCCCTTAAGACTGTAGAATGGACCATTGAATGAAGGCAGGATTAGATCATTGTTTAAATGTAGATGGGTCACACATTTTTTAACCTTCTGATTCTTTGTGTGTGATCTCTTTTTTGCACATCTCTCCTGGAATCAGAGGTAAACTGATCTTGAATGTGAGCCACTGTGCTGCCCCAAGGTCATATGTTGGTCCTTCTTCCTTTCTCTTATTACCTAGCCCATAATCCTTCAGTCCCACTAAATAAATGTTTATTCAGCAGCCACTGGGGACCCATACAGTGGTGAATAACTCAGACACTGTCCTTGCACTCATGAAGCTTTGTTTTTGGATTGTCTCTGTGAGTTTCTTCTTGTTTGAAATATAATGCATTCTGTGAGAACATACTTTTTGCTGTTCCCCATGAGTCCCTGGAATCTTTGAGATGTCCTTGGGATCTGGATTTCTTAAACTGGGGTCATATGTAAATTTGTTTAAAATGGCCCACGAGTTAAAAAATCAAGTGTTAAGATTTAGAGGATGTTTCTGGGTTGATAAGTGAGAATCCATTGAAATCCTTCATAAAATAAGTTGATTCTGGTAAATGTGTGATTTTTCACTTTTTAAATGAGCCCTGACAAATCATGTGCTCCTGCAGACTAAAAGAGGAGACATATCAGAAAGGAAGGGAGGAAGGACCTGCCTAGGTTATATGTAATCATGGCAGAGTGAGAATCAGAACCTTGGCCTCCAGAGTCATGCAGTCAGTGCATTTCTTACTCTATTCTTTGGTTCCTGCTGACTCGCTTTCTCTAAGCCCTTTGCCTGCTTGGGATCAACATGGAAGTCCCCATTTCCAGGAAGTCTTACATTTACTCTCTCCCCTTATACAATCTAGTTATTCCCTTAGTGCTTGCCGTTAACTTTATTCTCTAGCTCTTACTGCTTATTGAACATTTATTTACTCAATATGTCCATAGACTTTAGTGGCCTCTGCTCCCACCCCAGGCTTTACTGCAGGGATTAATGCCTAGTACAGTGATAGATGTCAGTAAATGGATAGCCCAAGTAACCACACAGGTGTCCTTGCTTTATTTCAGGAATGCCTCTGGCTCAGGCAGTAGCCATTCTTCAGAAGCACTGTCGCATCATAAAAAATGTCCAGGTTCTCTACAGTGAACAGGTGAGTGGTGGCTGATTTGTTTACTGAAGTAGCATCCCTACTCAGTGAGTCACCTCTGGAGGCAGATCCTCTTGGAGATACTGACTGGCAGGAATTCCTAGGTTAATGCATTTGAATGGGAGAGTCTTCAACACTAGTCAGTTACCAAGTACATTTTCTTTGATTCTGAAACTTTTGTGGTTTTGATAATCCAGTGCTGCCAAGCCTAGAAGAGCCGTAATAACCAAACTTCGTTTTTTATTATGTTTGACTGGCTCTTAAAAGGGGCTTTTTCAGTGGGAGGTTACCTCAGGGATTGTCTGGCCTTCTAGGGTGCTTGCTTTCCACTTTCATGTTTAGTCTTTTCTGCTTTGTTGATTGCTTTGGTTTGTGTTCAGGATTGTTGCGGTACAGATTTCTAGCTAGCACAGCATCCCAGACTTGAAAAGAAGCAGGTATAGCTCACCCCTTTACTGAGAATGATCTGATATATGGAAATTACAAAGCATTGGCTCCAAGTTAATGGACATGTTTTACTTTTTTTTTTTTTTTTTTGGTCTGATTTATGGTAGTCTCTATTAGTGTTGTGCCCAGAATTAACCCCTGTAGTATAATGTTATATGTACCTACAAGGACCTTTTCAGTTTCCAGAAAGAGTATACTGTATTTTAGAGTGGCACTGGAGCAGAACTTTTTGAACATCAGGATTTCTTTTATTAGGTTTTATAAGTAAAGTTAGAAACATTTTTATAGACCTTTAGAAATAAGATTCTTTTTATCTCTAAAAATGCAATCTCCCTTCTGTTGAACTTACTGGAATCCGTGGTTCTTCTGGACACAGACACTATGGAGAAACCTTTGTGGTGCCCTATGTGTCATAAACCTCAGGGAATAGTTTTAATCCTACACAGGCTACAAGATATTCTCAGTGCCTTTTCTGAGACCCTTTAAGTACCGATATGATGAATTTATTTCCATTTGTTGCAATTAGTTTCTGATCCTAAAGCAAATGGCAGGTTATTTTTGACATGAAGAATGTTGTGGATTGGAGGTGGGTGAGGCTTCCCAGTTTGGCTTAGTGTCAGAGTTGAGCCTGTTAACCTATACCCAAACATTATATTTCATATAATATATGATATAATGTACAGTACAGAGGTATTGTACCCCTCTGCCAGCCTAGTGAGGCCCATGTGAGGGGTCCTTCTGAGACAGGGAATGCTTAATCTCCAAGCAAGTGCTTGGATATTCTTGTGCCTACCACAAAACACAGTACTTGGGCAGAGGTTCGTGGAGCCACAATGCCAAAATGGTTTCTCATTTATTTAGTGAAGGATGGTGACTTCCTCTTTTTTGCACTCAGATCATCCCTAACCTTATTTGACTTTCAGTGTTAGACCATGAGGGATTTACTCATGACAAGTAGCAGCCATCAAAACAGGGATAATGGGCTTACTTCTTGAGCTTATAGCCACCTGTACATTTAGTTAAATCAGATTTAAGCACCCAAGATTAGATACATTTGAAAGTAGGCTTTAAACTTTCTTAACCAATTATTTAAAATGAATTATATTTCATATATCATTACCTTGTTGTCTGTCATTCCAGCCTTTGGGTACAAATAGTAGTTTTAGCATTAATTAAGCTAATTTCCCCCAGTGTCTTCTAAGCAGCTGGAATCATAGGGTTTTTTGGGTTTTTTTGTTTGTTCTATTTATTTATTTATTTTTGGCTGCATTGGGTCTTTGTTGCTGCATGCGGGGCTTTTCTCTAGTTGCGGCGAGCAGGGACTACTCTTCGTTGTGGTGGCTTCTCTTGTTGCGGAGCATAGGCTCTAGGTGCACAGGCTTCAATAGTTGTGGCACACAGGCTCAGTAGTTGTGGCTCACAGGCTTAATTGTTCCGCGGCATGTGGGATCTTCCCAGGCCAGGGCTCAAAACTGTGTCTCCTGTATTGGCAGGTGGATTCCCAACCACTGCACCACCAGGGAAGACCCCGGCATCATAGGTTTTTAAATCCAAACCTTGGTTCAGATCTATGCTTTTCCCCATTTCTTGGTTGTCCGACTGTAGCAAGTTAATAACCCGACTGGTTCTCCTTCTGTAAAGTGGATATGGTTTCCTTATAATAGAATAATCTTTTGATGAGCATCAAGAGGAAAGTCTCTCAGAGCTCTGATATGGTGCTTCTTAAATGTGGGTCTTGTCCTCTTCTGCCCTCCCTCCCTTCCTTTCCCATTTGTCTCTTTGCTTCCCAACATGTGCAGAAAATCATTTGGCCCCATTAAACATTTCAGAAATATCTTGTCTCTAGCAAATCACACCTTGGAAATTAAATGTGCATATCAAGTAGGTCCCATCTTTCTTACAGGGAAGAGATGTTAACAACTAGCAGAGACAGCTTTACTGAACTGGAAAGGACCTGCTTAAACACCAGATATAGTACATGTGTGCTTTGGTTCTGTAGATATAAAGTACTAATAAAACATTAATTGTGAGGATGATTTGCTTGCTTTTGAAAATTGCTTATTTATGTCCTGAATTGTAACAATGCCAGGGAAAAAATGATCAGATCTTGGGAGCGTGTAAGAAAATTCAGATACTCCAAGCAAGGATCTTGAAAGATGCTAAAATCTTGCTTCATCCTGCTTACCACCATGGACTAGCCCTCAGATATAGAACTGTGAGGACTTCCCTGGTGGTGCAGTGGTTAAGAATCCGCCTGCCAATGCATGGGACATGGGTTCGAACCCTGGTTCGGGAAGATCCCACATGCTGCGGAGCAACTAAGCCCATGTGCCACAACTACTGAGCCTGTGCTCTAGAGCCTGTGAGCCACAACTACTGAGCCCACGTGCCACAACTACTGAAGCCTGCGTGCCTAGAGCCTGTGCTCCGCAACAAGAGAAGCCACGACAATGAGAAGCCCACACACCGCAAAGAAGAGTAGCCCCCTCTTGCCGCAACTAGAGAAAGCCTGCACGCAGCAACAAAGACCCAACAGAGCCGTAAATAAATAAATAAAGGAAAGAAAGAAAGGAAAGGAAGGAAGGAAGAAAGAAAGAAATAAATAGAACTGTGTATTCTGGGTTGAGAATAAGTGACCTAAGGTTTTAGACATTCATACAGACCTACTGGAAAATTACAACATTCTTTCTTCTAGTGTTTGCCAGGCATAATGGTGCCACCTGGGCCTGCTGCTGTCTTGTGAAGCTCAGTGGGGTGGATAGGAGCAGACAATCTGAGCTAATCTCAGAAAGCTCATTCTAGAGCATTTTTCCAGTAAGGCTCACACCAGCAGGGGCACCTGGCCTTCCATCCCATATCTCTGTCTCTCACAGGCATACCTTCATTTACTGGGCCTACCTTGAGAAGCTCTATAAAGAAACTTGTCTAAACCCTTTTTGACAGCTATGTGCCAGTTTCAAGAAGGGGCAGGGTTTTGGATGGTGGTGTTTTTCTTCTACTTCTGGGCAGCCTGGTTCAGGCATATGGAGAGTCTTCAGACTTTGAATTGATTGCATTGGCACAGAAGCAGGCAGGTGGGGCAGACTCTAGGAAAGAGTACTGTATGCTGAGTGCTGAGCTTGGTGCTTTCTGATCTACTATCTCTGTCCTCATAACAACCCTGGAGGGGAAGGGATGATGGTATTCCCATGAAGAAACTAGAGCTCAGAGAAGTTTAGAGAGTCACTTAAGGTCACCAGCTCACCAAGACTCAAGGCCAGCTCTGTCCACTGCTTTGCTGCTGCTCCCCTCGCCCCAGGACTCAGAAGGGGCAAATGTAGAAATATGACTCCTTAGGTATTAGACTTGGGCTTTTCACTTTCTGATACTGGATGGTGGGGGGAGGGAGGGAGGAGTAAGAGTGTCATCTCATACATAATCAGATCACAAGGTACTTCTTTGTCCTAGAATCTGGCATAAAACAGTCAAAGAATAAAATGTGTTTTCCTATGGGTGGTACAGACAGCCTGGGAGTGAATGGACATAGGTTTAGCTGACATGCATTGACCATTACTTGCTGAGTTTGGATCCTGGCGAGGCCTTTTACAAGGCTTTTATTCCTCATCAACTACTCTGTAGGTTTGACAGCAGTAAGCCCATGCTACAAATGTGGACCTGGGACCCTCAAAAGAAAATGGCCTGTATACTCACATAATTTTGGCCTTTTCCCCCAGGTAATAACTTAAAGGCTGGAAGTAGAGGACACTGTGTTCACAAACCAGTTTCTGGCTTCCAAACCTGTTAGCTGTCTACACTTAATATTCCCTGTGCACTGCATTTATGTTGTAAGGTTTCAGTGGGTGCTGGTAAGAATACTACATGTTCAGAGTGTGTATTTATTTATTATTTTGGTTTTTTGTAGTCTCCTCTAAGCCATGACCTCATCCTTAACCTGACTCAGGACGGGATCAAACTACTGTTTGATGCTTTCAATCAGAGACTTAAGGTAACTATAAAAGACGACTAAAGTTTCACGTCAGGCTGATTAATGTGTGATGTTGTGGGATGTTTCTGAAACTCATAAGTGGTAGTAGACTTTTGTGGTTTAGAGACAAGCACAATATAGGGGACTGAAGCTGTGCCTGTTCCCCTAAAAAGAGAGAAGCTGGGGGGGTGGATTGGGATGGTTGGAAAGAGGCTGGGAAGGACTCCAGCCCCAGGCTCCAGAGGTGAAGGGGAAAGAGTGTTGAAGATTTGGGAATATGCTGTGGGGAGGGGACTTTTATGTTGAATAGGAAAATGAGAAGAGCTAAGTATTTGGCATTTATTTTATTTATTTATTTTTGGCTGCATTGGGTCTTCATTGCTGCGTGCAGGCTTTCTCTAGTTGCGGTGAGTGGGGGCTCTTCTTCCTTGCGGTGCGTGGGCTTCTCAATCCGGTGGCTTCTCTTGTTGCGGAGCACAGGCTCTAGGCACGTGGGCTCAGTAGTTGTGGCTCATGGGCTCTAGAGCGCAGGCTCAGTAGTTGTGGCGCACGGGCTTAGTTGCTCCGCGGCAGGTGGGATCTTCCCGGACCAGGGCTCGAACCCGTGTCCCCTGCATTGGCAGGTGGATTCTTAACCACTGCACTACCAGAGGAGTCCGATCCTGAGTCTTTAAAAGCGTACTTAAAATGGGGACTGACTGCAGAATAGGACCAGAAGACTTTAGTAAGGTTTTTATATCTTGTTGTTTTGCTTCATTCCTGGGTCACACAATAAGACTGGGAATATGAAAAATGGAAACTGTTCTTCCTAAAATGCTGAAGCTTGGACCTTAACACCACCAGCACTGAGTTGTTTATTGAGCCCCTTTAAAAGGAAATGTAAACAAACAACTTGCTGGTATGTAGGATTGTCTTAACTGGCAGGCAAGTGCAGTTTACTAACACCTGTTTCAGTCCAGGATGTTGTTGTGTTATTTTTAACTTATTTATTTATTTGTTTGTTTGTTTATTTATTTATTTTTGGCTATGTTGGGTCTTCGTTTCTGTGCGAGGGCTTTCTCTAGTTGTGGCGAGTGGGGGCCACTCTTCATCGCATTCCGCGGCCCTCTCACTGTCGTGACCTCTCTTGTTGTGGAGCATAAGCTCCAGATGCGCAGGCTCAGTAGTTGTAGCGCACGGGCCTAGTTGCTCTGCGGCATGTGGGATCTTCCCAGACCAGGGCTCGAACCCTTGTCCCCTGCATTGGCAGGAAGATTCTCAACCACTGCACCACCAGGGAAGCCCCAGGATGTTTTTTTTTTTTTTTTTTTTTTTTTTTCGGTATGCGGGCCTCTCACTGTTATGGCCTCTCCCGTTGCGGAGCACAGGCTCCGGACGCGCAGGCCTAGCGGCCATGGCTCACGGGCTTAGTTGCTCCGCAGCATGTGGGATCTTCCCGGACCCGGGCACAAACCCGTGTCCCCTGCATCGGCAGGCGGATTCTCAACCACTGCGCCACCAGGGATGCCCCCCAGGATGTTTTTAATACACTGTTTACAAATGCCTGGACATGAAAGGTTAGTCATGTGACATCAGACTCATGCCTCAGTGTCCTAAGGTTGAATGTGGCTCAGGGCAGTGGCATGCCAGAGCCATCGTCCTGGTTAGTTTATAGAGTTGCCTTTCCAAAAGGCTTGGAAGACAGAACATGGAAAAATGATCTGTACATGGAATAAGAATTCCTCATTTATGATGGTTTTTCAAAAAGGAAAGTTTGATGTGAACATTCTTATCCCCACAACACCCTTGCCTCCTCTTGTAGGCTCAGTCATCCTGTCTTTACTGACTAGAAGTTCCACACTGGCAAAGGGTAGAAGGTGGTCTTCAGTGTGGCCTCATCACAAATTAGGGGAAATTAATCTGGAAACACCTTTACAAAGAGTCATTTGTCTTTAACTTGGTAAATCCACTTTAGGAAACATAACCGAAAAAGATTATGGGGAGGGTAATAATGCCAGATATTTACAGCAGGGCTTTTCATAGTAATGAAAAGCCAGAAGTAACCTAAATAGACAACAGTGGGGGATAGATAGGCAGCCTACCATAGAGTTACAGCATGGTGAGGACAATATTATATATTTAGCGAGCACTTAGTACATGTTAGGCACATGGCTGAGTGCTTCCCATGCATTTCCTAATTTACTCTTAACAAGCCTGTAAGTGGTCCTTCTTACCAATGAAATAGCAGAGGGACAGAGGATAAGTGGTCTACCTGACACCAAGCTTTTAACCCTATGTTACCAGAGTGCGGTAACTGGCCACTGGGAATAGAAATGGCTTACGTTTGTTGATGAGTATGGGAAATAGATGTGATGAAGGCTGAAGCAAATAGTGTAAGCAAACTATGCAGAAAAGTGAGGAATGGGGAAAGAGATAGAGTAGAACCTTCTCTCTGCCTTCTGTGGGGTCCCTGTGAAGAAAGAGGGGCTGGGGCCCTGCCTGAGCCCCTGGAAACTGAGGAAGTGATCCCTCAGGTGCCCTTGGTTGGTACTAAGTCTGACCTCACCCATCTGCCTGCCCCTCCATCTAAGGGCTTCAGAAGCTGCTTCTCCCCGATGCTATCTCCTGCAGCTTCCCCATCCTCTCACTCCCTGCCTATGAGAGAGCGCTATGGAATGAGGCTTCACAAGTCACAATCTTTAAAGCCACCTGTCTTTTCCTTTCCTATCTTGGCTGCTGCCATGTCTTCTCCTCTGGGGAAATCAAGGTCTTTTCCAGCCCAGAGGGTGGAAAACCATGGACTTCAGATTTCCCCAGCTACTTGTCCCTATGGCCCAGCAAGCTCCATGGGTCAAAATCTGCTTGTTGATTCTGGCAAGGGACCCAGAGTGCCGACTGTCTTGGAGTCCTTCGTGTCACAGGTGCCACTCCATAAGTGTTGGTGTGGGCTGTTGGCAGGTGAATGATAGTGTCACAGCAAGAATATCCTGGAGGACCACAGGGTGAGCAATGGGCAGCCCTTGGGGGATCATCAGCCAGCCATAGTAGTAGCACTCAAGGAGGCAGAGTGCTTGCCCCTGCTATACAGGCAGGGATTCTGGCTGAGGGTTGAGGCCTCTGCCAGCATGGGACCCTGGCCTCAGTAAAATGGCGTACCAGTTTGGCATAACACACTGCCATGCCCAGGCTTTCTGAAGATAGTGTCATGAATCACAGCTATTCCCCTGCCCTTGCATGACCTCTCTTGACACCACTTCTCATATTTTTGAGCTTCATATTTCCCTTAGCTATCTTCATACCCGGCTGACTCCCTGACATGTGTTGTGTGCCTCCTCTGTGCAAACTAATGAGCCAGACCTCAAGGGGCTTAACTCAGTGGTACCAGTGAACAGCATATGCTAATAGCGGTACCAGTGAGCGGCATATACTAACAGTGTAGGAAAGGGTAGATTGAAGTGCTACATACAGCAGCCCAGCAGAGGGAGTGATTCTTAGCAGCAGGTAGGATCAGAATAGCTGCACCTTATAGTTAAGAGGTGCCCAATTTGTGGTTCAGTTATGATTCTCAAACAAAGTTAGGGACAAGTCTGACCAAGAATGAACTGCCTGTTATGTCTCTGTTCCTGTGACAATGCCAGATGCTCCTGTACCCAGTGTCCCACAGCTCTTCCCAGGATGAAGCCCTGATTGTCAGGGCAAACAGACATTGAACCAGCTCTGCTTGTGCTTCTTCAATGGGAGCCAAACCTCCCAGCTGTAGGATACCAGATGGTGCTCCAGGCCTCAGCCAGCTATGCTACTGCCTGCCTAGCCCTTGATGCCATTGTCATAAAAGACTTCACATTGCTCATTGCTTGGCATCACTAGTGGCTGAGTGTTCAATACCTTTTCCTTTGTCTCATTCCTGAGTTCTTGACATTTCATCTGAGGCTGAACCTTTTGAAACTTCACAAGGGTCCTGAGGTTCTCCAGGTTTGACCAGATGCTCTTCGTTAGGGATATAGCTGAATATTGTCACACTTGACCTAAGCTAATGTAATATGACTTGTTTTCTAGTAGGATAGACCTCCCCCTCCATCTTTTTTTGTTTTTGTAAACCACAGTATTTTGAAGCTGTTTTTGAAAGGGACTTGATTTGGGTTTTTATAATGCAGCAAAGTATACAATAAAAGGAAGGGGGCTCAGTATCCACCTTACAGGTTACAGCCTTCACAAACTGCATGAATTTGTTTCTGTGGAGGTTTTCACTGTCCTGTAGCATGGTATGTGCAATCTTTTATGTGACCCAGCAGTAGATGATATCCAAAAACCTGATGCAGAACATCAATGGACATCTGTTGAACAATCCACTAGAAAGAGGGGTTGGGTGAGTTTATGCTGTGTGTGTGGTATGGGTTTTTCTTCCATTTTTAAAAATAAGAACAGGGGCTTCCTTGGTGGGGCAGTGGTTAAGAATCCACCTGCCAATGCAGGGGCCACGGGTTTGAGCCTTGGTCCGGGAAGATCCCACATGCTGCAGAGCAACTAAGCCCGTGCACCACAACTACTGAACCTGCACCCTAGAGCCTATGAGCCACAACTACTGAAGCCCGCGCACCTACAGCCTGTGCTCCACAACAAGAGAAGCAGTGCAATGAGAAGCCCATGTGCTGCAACAAAGAGTAGCCCCCGCTTGCTGCAACTAGAGAAAGCCCGCATGCAGCAACAAAGACCCAACACAGCCATAAATAAACAAACAAACTAATTAATTAATTAAATTTAATTAAAAAAAAAAAAAAAAAAAGAATCCGCCTGCCAATGCAGGAGACACAGGTTCAAGCCCTGGTCCGAGAAGATCCCATGTGCCGCAGAGCTACTAAGCCCATGCACCACAACTACTGAGCCTGTGCTCTAGAGCCCGCAAGCCACAACTACTGAGCCCATGTGCCACAACTACTGAAGCCCGCGTGCCTAGAGCCCGTGCTACCAACAAGAGAAGCCACCACAATGAGAAGCCTGCGCGCCACAACCAGAGAAAAGCCTGCGTGCAGCAACGAAGACCCAACACAGTCAAAAATAAAATAAATAAAATGTAAAAATTTATTTTTAAAAAAATGTAAAGTGCAGTGCTTCAGGAGAATTTCAACTAGTGATATATTTTTTTCTTCACTACTCTATAAATGTCTTTCTAATTAATCTTTTTCAACTGCAGAGCACTGACAGCTCTTAAACATTTGCTTTTTATTTTTAGGTGATTGAAGTATATGACTTGACTAAAGTAAAGTTAAAATATTGGTAAGTTTTCTCCTGGTATGTGTCATAGGCTCGGTACACAGGGGCTTTATCTACTACCCATATTAAGTTAGTAAAGGATTCCCATCTGCAGCAATCCTGGGATTACAGCCTGGTGCCATGATTTCCTCATGCAGCCTCCAAGTCTACTCACTTTCCTGGGGAAGAGAAGGAAACCTCATTAAGAACACACTGTGTGTGAAACACTTCACATATGTGACAATTTATTTAATCCCACAACAAAGCAGGACCTCAGCTCAGAGGTCTGTGACTGTCCCCTGGGTCATAGCTGCCCTTCCCTGCACAACCTCTTTTGGCACCTGTTTATGTGTTCATTCCCAACAGAGGTGGGACAAACCAGATACATCTGACTTCAAGGCCTATGCTAAAGAGAATGCCAAAAGGATTACTATTTGGGGGGCCAAAATCTGCTTTTTAGAATGAAAATGGGATGTATTTGTGCCTGTATGATGCACAAATATTTGAACCTCCATTATGGTAAGGTGCTGTGCTGGCATCTAGAATATTCCATTCAGTAAGCTTCCTTAACAGGGTTACCTTCTCGAGGGTGTGTAAGGGATCAGTTCCTGGGCTGACTCAAGCAGTGTTTGCCAGTAGAGAAGTGGATAAAGCAAATGCATAATAGCACTGACCCCTGCAGATTCTGATTATCTTTTAATCTTGTTGGGGCCTTCTGTACCTCAAGGTCTGGCTTCTCTTTATCCTCTTAAGAGACAGTGGTGGGTAAGAGTGAGGGTTCTAGAGTCAGGCTTCCCTGGGTTTGGGTTATGACTTCTTCATTTTATTACTCTGTGAAATTGGGCAAGTCACTTAACCTCTTTGAGTTTGTTTTCTCATCAGAGAAATGAAACCAATAATCAGGTTGCTGGTTGCTGGGTTAGGAAGATGACATGAGATAATACTGGTAAAACATATAGCACAGTGCCTGGTTAAAAACAGAGGTTCCAGATGCAAGCTATTATATATAGAATAGATAGACAACAAGGTCCTACTGTATAGCATGGGAGACTATTTTCAGCATCCTGTAATAAACCATAATGGAAAGACTATGAAAAAGAATGTATAATTGAATCACTTTGCTGTACAGCAGAAATTAACAGAACATTGTAAATCAACTATACTTCAATGAAATAAATTTTTAAAAAGCAGAGGTTTTCCATAAGTGATAATTAATTTTTTAAAAAGTATTCTTAACCTTAAACATTTTCCTTAAAGTTGTAAATGATTTATCTTCATGCTCATTATCTGAAATCATACGCCTCTCTTTGCTCCCAAGCCCACCCCCCTCCCAGGTATTTTTCCTTTGCTTGGGATCCATTCCGCCCTATCCACATACCCATTCACCCATCCATGAGTGCTGGTTCTGCTTATTAGGAAAACAAGCTGTCTCGCTTGGCTATACTCTTAAGACATTCATCCCTTCTTAACAAAGTTCCTCTTCAAACCAAACTACTAGTATGCATCCTGGGAAAAACGCATTAACAGTGTCTATTTCTGAGTACTCTTTATCCAAGTCCAAATGTCTTGGGGCTGAGGCCGGATTTATTTCCTGCTGAACTGGCCTGGTGGCTACAAATGTCTTGGGAGGTCCTAAAGAACTAATTCTCTGTATCAACCTCAGGAGAATTGACTATTTATGACCTCATTTATTGTCTCTTATTTAAAAGTTCTAGAGTTAAACTTTTATTTTGATATAATAGTAGACTCACCCACCTGTGTTTTAAGAGTAACTCTTCCAGCCACCATCTCTAATGATCTGTGAGCCCATCTTGCAAAGCCTGGTATTTAAAAGTATCTCTGTTTTTCAGTGGTGTGCATTTCAATTCTCAAGCCATAGCTCCCACCATTGAGCAGATTGACCAGTCTTTTGGTGCGACCCATCCTGGAGGTAAGCCAAGTCCATTTGATTCCTCTGGTCATCTGTAGCCATGTACCTGTCGGATTTGGGGGTTGGTACTTGGGTGTGGAGGAAAGCTCTTCCCTCTTGTTTTCAGTCTAGTAGGTCAGTTCAAAATGAGACACAAGGAAGGTGTTGCCAGCTATTACTCCCTGCCAGGCTGGTTTGTGTTCGCAACTTCTAATGCCATTCAACCATGCCATTTTCTTCTCCCCACTCCCACAGTGTACAACTCCGCTGAGCAGCTCTTCCACCTCAACTTCAGAGGACTGTCTTTCTCTTTTCAGCTAGATTCATGGACTGAGGCTCCCAAGTACGAGGTTAGCCTTTCTCTTTCCCTGATATTTATTGCCTGGTGCCCAGGTAATATGGGTCAGCAGAGTACCATTGGAGGAGGCTGGATTAGTGCTCTTTCTCTGGTTTCCTGATCTCTGAGGTCTTTGGAAGCCAATGGGGGGTACAGTGGGGGAAGCTGATAGAACAAAGCCCAGGCTGGCATTCCCAGGAAGAGGGCGCTTCCAACTGAAGAGTGAGGTCGAGCTCATTTTGCAGAGGTAAATCCATGTCGTGTCTCAATGGCCCGGAATTTGAGAGAATTCATCCTTAGGCAACAGCATCCTTAGTGTTATGAAATGATAGCTTTTTATAAGTTTTACATTTTATTAAAGGAGGCATCTCTACATTTTCTCCCTGATGAAGGAATGAAAAACTAAGTAAAATTAAAGATGAACTTTCATGATTAGGTAATTTATTGACCTGGAGACAGGTTGGACTGTGTGCTTTGACCTGGCCAGTTTTTTTTTAATATCAAGAGTTTTAATCTTGATAAATAAAACAAGCAAACTTCAAGTTTCTCAGAAACCACAGTCCCATTTTTCTACACTGTAGGTAACCATACCCATTTTTATAGATGAGGAAATAGATACAGAAAATTTGTACCAAGTAAGGCAGTACCAGTAGCAGAGTTCTATCTGAAACTGAGATATTCCTATCCTAAATTCCTTACTTTCATGACCTGGCCAGTTCTTGAAGACCATGAGTGTCAGGAAAATGCCAGAGCCTGAGTCGCATGGCCCACAGTGTGCTTTTATTAACATATTTATCTTGTGTTTGCAGCCCAATTTTGCCCATGGTCTGGCTTCTCTCCAGATACCCCACGGAGCAACTGTGAAACGAATGTACATCTACAGTGGAAATAGCCTACAGGATACCAAGTACGTGTAGGGGAGCACAAGCTTCATGCTAAGGCCATGGGCTCCCTGGGAGGGAGGGCAAAGCCTCTGCTCACTGTGCCTTCCCCCAGGGCTCCCGCGATGCCCCTGAGCTGTTTCCTGGGCAATGTGTACGCTGAGAGTGTAGATGTTCTTCGAGATGGAACTGGACCCTCAGGTTTACGACTTCGCCTACTTGCCGCAGGTCAGTTACTGGCTTTGGGGTGGTGGATTCTCTGTTATATCTTTGTTGTGATAGTCTAAACTCCCACATCCTTGGGATAGTTGGTAGAAGACAAATGGTGCTGATGTTTATGGTTAAAAGTTTTCCTTTAAATCTGTGAAGGGACAAGACAGTCTTATTTTGAGCAAATCTTAATAAACGGCAGTAAAACTTCTTCCCTCAGCAAGTACATCAGCCTCCGTGTACTTATGTAGTTTTGCAGTGGTTCCTACGTCCTGGAGATATATCTTATGGGCTCAGTGTTGTACGTTGTCTCGTTTTCCACCCTTTGTGCTCATTTCTCAGAGTAGACTGGCAAGAGGAACTTGTTGAATTGTGATTTAGCCATACCCTGCTCAATTTTGCTGACTGAACAAAAAGAGTTGCTGCCTTCAGTAGCTGGTCTCTCCAGGATTCACGCCTCATCTTGTGATTTTTCTTGTGTGGACAATCTCAACTCCTTCAGACCTTTGGATTATACTTAGTGGTACTGAGATCCTCCTGTGTGTAGTTTGCCTCTATAAAGATGGCCTAGGGACTTTGAGCTCCATGACGGGGCTGTGCCTTAATGGAGTTCATCTTCTAGCCAGTGTTTGTTTGTAAGCTGAGGTCTTGCATCAGCCTCTGGGGCATCCGTTCTCAACCGTTTAGAATCTGGTATATAAACTGTGAACTCACTCCCCTGAACAATTAGACAGTTCGCAGCCTCCACATTAGAAATTTCCTTTTTAAAAAAAGAAAAATTAATTATATATATAATTTTTTAAAAAATAAATTTTTATTTTTTTGGCTGCATTGGGTTTTCATTGCTGGATGCAGCCTTTCTCTAGTTGTGGCAATCAGGGGCTACTCTTCATTGCAGTGCATGGGCTTCTCATTGCAGTGTCTTCTTTTGTTGTGGAGTACGGGCTCTAGGCACACGGGCTTCAGTAGTTGTGGCTTGTGGGCCCTAGAGTGCAGACTCAGTAGTTGTGGTGCACAGGCTTAGTTGCTCTGCAGCATGTGGGATCTTCCTGGACCAGGGCTCGAACCCATGTCCCCTGCATTGACAGGCAGATTCTTAACCACTGTGCCACGAGGGAAGTCCCAGAAATTTCTTAAAATGTGGTGTTCTAGCCATGGCAGGACACCAGCTACTTAAAGGAGCATTGCACTTGAGCTGTAGTTTTTTTTGTTTGTTTGTTGTGGTTTTTTTTGTTTTTGCGGTACGCGGGCCTCTCACTGTTGTGGCCTCTCCCGTTGCGGAGCACAGGCTCCGGAAGCACAGGCTCAGCGGCCATGGCTCACGGGCCTAGCAGCTCCGCGGCATGTGAGATCTTCTCAGACCGGGGCACGAACCCGTGTCCCCTGCATCGGCAGGCAGACTCTCAACCACTGCGCCACCAGGGAAGCCCTGAGCTGTAGTTTTTGAGAGAATTGAGATGTGGTAACAAGGTCAAGCAATTTAGGTCTGTCTTCTCAGGAGGATTGCTGCTTGAAACAGCAGGATGGTCAAGGATGGTGTGATTATCCCAGCTGACAGCAAGAGGAACCTGTTGAGAGTAGGGGGTCTCAGCCAATTCTGACTGCCGCCCTGTACAGGACACTGCTAGCAGTCACATCTCACCGCTTACAGGGTCAGTGGGGAAAACACTTTAAGTCAAGGCATCACTGAGTTACTATCCAACCAGTTACTCATTGAGAGTTTCCTCTGGCAAGCAGAAGGGTAGCTTGTCCTGGCCAACCCATTTCTCACATCTTTTTCCTATGGAGTGTGGCTACAGTGATGCTTTTAACATGGAAAGTCCATTCAGTTGTCTTGATCCCCACAATAATTTATAGGATGCCTCATTCCAGGGAATCAGAAACTAAAATAGTCTCCTAAAAAGAACTAAGGGTAATTTCACCTGAGGAGGCTTCAGGTAGAGTGAGACAAGAGAGGAGGCTCACCTGTGAAAGGTGTCTCCCTTATAGCCCCACCTGGACATTCACAAGTATCTGGTACTTGGAGACATGGGCACAGTCCAGCTAGACAGGACTTTTGGTGGGTTCCATAGGTCACCCAGGCTTGCCTAAGTGAAGGATTTATAGACAGAGGTTAATGTAGACCGTGGTTTTTCCCAGGACCTAGTTAATTTACACATAGCTGTGTGTGTATGTGTCAGGAGTGAGATTTGAAACGGCTCTTATTTTGCCACTCAGTTTATATGTGCTGTGACTTAAGACTTGGGCTAGTTGGAGAACTCAGTACCTCTTTGTTTCAGATTTTGGATCCCTGAAGTCTTCTGTATATAACAAATGGATTGTTATACGAGAAAGAGCTTTGTTAGCTATAAAGCCCTGTGTAGAGTAAGGTGATGGTGGTGGTTATCGTGGTACCAGGAATTGCAGTCCTTGGACTCTTGGCTTCCTTTTATAATTTTGGGCAAAACACTTTGTCTTCTCATCCACAGAATGGGGGAAATTTTACTCTTGATGTGTCTGTTGCTATTCCACAACCACTTCTTTGTATGTGTGTGTTTAACTAGAACCATTTCTGAAATGTATTAGACAAATTCAGGGTTGAAAGATTCTTCCCAATGAAGAAACTTCTGGCAAATCAGGGTTTTTTTCTTTCTCCCACTTGCCTGGTTTGTCTCTTTTAGTGTTAGTGGGTCTGGTGTTTGTAGAATTAGGGAGTTAAAAGTTAGTGTGTGCTTTGCTCTTGTTCTTTTATAGAATGATCTTCAGGTGCAGTCTCAGGTTGGGGGTTACCATTGAGAAGTACTTCTTTTTAAAAAATATATATTTTATTTTTATTCATTATTTTTGGTTGTGTTGGGTCTTCATTGCTGCACGTGGGCTGTCTCTAGTTGCGGTGTGCGGGCTTCTCTTGTTGGGAGCACAGGCACTAGAGCGTGGGCTTCAGTAAATGTGGCACGTGGGCTTAGTAGTTGTGGCTTGTGGGCTCTAGAGCGCAGGCTCAGTAGTTGTGGAGCGTGGGCTTAGTTGCTCCACGGCATGTGGGATCTTCCCGGACCAGGGCTTGAACCCGTGTCCCCTGCATTGGCAGGCAGATTCTTAACCACTGCGCCACAAGGGAAGCCCCGAGAAGTACTTCTTTTTTTTTTTTTTTTTTTTTTTTGCGATACGCGGGCCTCTCACTGTTGTGGCCTCTCCCGTTGTGGAGCACAGGCTCCGGACGCGCAGGCTCAGCGGCCATGGCTCACGGGCCCAGCCGCTCCGCGGCATGTGGGATCTTCCCGGACCGGGGCACGAACCCGTGTCTCCTGCATCGGCAGGCGGATTCTCAACCGCTGCGCCACCAGGGAAGCCCGAGAAGTACTTCTTAACGTAAATCCTTGTATCTTGTCAGGACCTGGAAAGTGGCAAGAGATAATAGCACCCATTTATATATTTCCGAAGCACCTGTGCTGCTATTTATTGTACCACAGTTGTGTGATGATCTGATTGGAATCTTCATGCCATAAGCTCCAGTGTGGGCAGAGACTGCACCTATTCTGCTCACCATTGTTTCCTCAGCATCTAGCAGTGTCCTAGCCCATGGTGTCAATGACTGAGTATTTGCTGAGTCAGTGAATGACTTTTCTAGAGCTCTGTATCACTTTTGTGGGATTGAGTGAATCTCTTGTCTTATTTTGAGTAGATAGTGATCTCTTCTAGCATCTCAAGTCCTGGTGACCTGGTACTTCTGCTTACATGCAGTCTTTCCCCTCAGCCAAACCTGATAATGCATCATGCAGCTACTGGCCTCTCTAGGGCTCCCAGGACCCTGGGATGCAGGGTCACAGGCGCTGACTGGGAACCTAACCACCTGTACCTTGTTCTCTCCAGGTTGTGGACCCGGCTTATTAGCAGATGCCAAGATGCGGGTATTTGAACGCTCAGTGTATTTTGGCGATTCCTGCCAAGATGTTCTTAGCATACTTGGCTCTCCACACAAGGTCTTCTACAAGTCTGAAGACAAGGTAGGGAAAATGTGTTTATAAAGTGAATAGATGGTGTCTCTCTCTCTCTCTCTCTCTCTCTTTTTTAACCAACTTTAACTTAATACTGAGTAAATGTAAACTGCTGTTTTCCCATAGGACCTGCTCTATTAAAGCTGAAGGAAAAGTAAATTGAAAGCTCTTTTCCGACCCCTGTTGGTCAGATTGTTCTGCCTTTCCTTGGAGACCAGGGCGCAATCTATAGTCAACCAAAGCTGGCTGGGTTGTTCAGCACGAGCATGTGGGACTCCCACACTCTTGCTTCCCCAGCAGATTAACATTATACAAGAAACACAATTTGTAGACTCATTTAATCCAAGAATTAAATGTATTAAGGGGTTGGATTTTGTTGTTATATTTTCCCCAACAGATGAAGATTCATTCTCCTTCTCCTCATAAGCAAGTTCCATCGAAGTGCAATGACTACTTTTTTAACTACTTCACTCTTGGAGTGGTAAGTTGTGATTCCTTAGAGAAGCGTTCCATTTCTGTGGGAGTGTGCAGTGCCCCTGGGCATACCTGTGTGCATACATGCAGCTTTAACCATGCCTGGCTGCAGGAAACCTAGCCCTAGCTGGCTTTACCAGTGTCGTCTTGCATTGGCATTGGTACCCCCAAAGTAGACCTTTCCTGTCACCACTATTGCTGAGAAACACTGGGTTCTCTGGTATGTCTTGATTTCTTTTCTGAGGGAAACATGCTCCACAAGTAGAGGCTGCAGGAGTCATTCAGGTTAAAATGTTTTGGGAACTGCTGTTTTGTAGAGCATAGGACCCTCTTCTGGAGCCAAAAAACAGGTAGACAAAAAAGGCTTAAAGTCTGGGAGTGTGCTTGTGTATTTTTAGGGGATCTCCCCAGAGGCATTGCTGTGGCCCTGTGCTCTGGACGTATGGTGCTGAATGGAGCTGTGGCCATCAGTGCTGATAGTCCAGCTGGTAGATGTGTTGTGTGAGAGAAATGATGGTGTAAAGAAAACTGCACCAGCAGGATAGAGCTCAGAGGGCAGGGCTAGCCTGGATATTGGGTTTTCTATCCTTTCAGCTTTCTAGGGCCTGGGGCCCTGAAGCAGCAAAGAAATGGTATACTCCAGAGAGGGAGAAAGGAGGACTGGGTCTGCCAGTGTGGAAAAGACAAAGAGGAGCCAGGAGTAGCAGGGCAGAGGCAATGGGATCATAAACTCTTGAGGGTAGGATGGTGGCAAGAGGGAATGGTGCTGTTGTAAGCTGAACCTCTTTTTTTTTTCTTTTTTTAAATATTTATTTATTTGTTTGCACCGGGGTCTTAGCTGCAGGCAGACTCCTTAGTTGCAGCTTGCCAGCTCCTTTAGTTGCAGCACGTGTGCTCCTTAGTTGGGGCTCACTGGCTCCTTAGTTGCAGCATGCATGTGAGATCTAGTTCCCTGACCAGGGATCAAACCCGGGCCCCCTGCATTGGGAGCGTGGAGTCTTAACCACTGCGCCACCAGGGAAGTCCCAAGCTGAACCTCTTTTTGAGTACAAGGGCCAGTGATGATAAGTGTCAGGGAAGATGGAGTGAATGGACCAGCCCTGATGGGACATGGTGTGGCTATTGGTGGAGGACTGGAGTCAGGGGTAACCCTGGGGTCTCAGGCAGAACAGCTGACAGGATGTGAACCTGAGAAGGGTGTGGCGGGCTACGAAGAGGTGTTTGATAGGCAGTGTCAAATCCAGATCTGAGTCTTGGCTAGAGGCTAGCCTTTACTTCAGTTCCAATGGTTGTTGACTCCCACAGAGAGGGCCTGTGGAAGCCAGAAGGGTCTGGCAGATCATGACATTCAGAATAGTCAGGTGCCTGAGTCCCTTGAGAATTAGGTGGCCCCTGAATCTTCTTGTTAGCCTGTAAGCCAAAATCTGTGCTCGGTTACTTTTTTTTTTTTTTAACATCTTTTAAAAAATATGGAACACTTCACGAATTTGCATGTCATCCTTGTGCAGGGGCCATGCTAATCTTCTCTGTATTGTTCCAACTTTAGTATATGTGCTGCTGAAGCGAGCACTCGGTTACTGTGTGTGTGTGTGTGTGTGTGTGTGTGTGTGTGTGTGTGTGTGTGTGTGTGTGTGTGTGTGTGTGTGTGTGTGTGTGTGTGTGTGTGTGTGTGTGTGTGTGTGTGTGTGTGTGTGTGTGTGTGTGTGTGTGTGTGTGTGTGTGTGTGTGTGTGTGTGTGTGTGTGTTACATGGGCCTCTTACTGTTGTGGCCTCTCCTGTTGCGGAGCACAGGCTCCGGACGTGCAGGCTCAGCGGCCACGGCTCATGGGCCCAGCCGCTCCGCGGCATGTGGGATCTTCCCAGACCAGGGCACGAACCCGTGTCCCCTGCATTGGCAGGCGGACTCTCAACCACTGTGCCACCTGGGAAGCCCTCGGTTACATTTTTTTATCAAGTGTTTTTGGTCAGGAAAGATATCCCTGACCGTGTTTGAGTTCCCAAGCAGTAGGGGCTGTAGTCCCTTGTGCCTTTTGGGCCTACTGGTACAAGGTTTGGAATGAGGAGGCCTGTAGATGGTTCGGTGTGTGTCATCATCCCTTCGCACTCAGCCTCAGCTGTCCGCTTGATTGTTATTTGAGAGAATGCTGTTCCCCAAGGGCATCCCCATTGTGGAGTGGGTGTCTCTAAGTTGGACATGCCCTTGAAAGCCCCCTGCCCTGCCTCAGTAACTTTCCCCACTTGGGCATCCTTGTTTTCTATCCCAGGACATCCTCTTTGATGCGAATACACACAAAGTGAAGAAGTTTGTCCTACACACCAATTACCCTGGACATTATAATTTTAATATGTGAGTATACCTATACCTGCCCCTCCAGGAAAGAGAGCTTGTGGCTTTGGATGTTTGCTATTTCATGGAGAGCAAACATTTCCTGAGTGTTGGCTCTATTCCTGGTGTAGTACCCATTACCTTATATCTCTCCATTTATACCCATTTTACAAACAGGGAAATAGATTCAGAAAGTTTGGCCTCTTATCTGAGCTGATAGCATCTTCAGAGCCCCCAAGCTATGCCCTTTTTGGTTTGACTCCAGTGCCCAAATCTGGCCTCTCCCAGGAAACACTGTGTCAGGCCCAGAGCCAGGGCTTTGGGCAAGTGTGCTTGATCCTGTTTTTCCTGGGGTGCAGAGTTGAGATGTGGGGGTGGTCTAGGTATCCCAAGGGGTTCAGCCTTTACCCATCTGCCTTCTCTCTCTAGTTATCACCGCTGTGAGTTCAAGATCCCACTAACCGTAAAGAGAGGTGAGTAGTCAGTGTCCTCAGGGTAAGGAAAGGGTTTTAGACTCAATCTCTCATGATGAGAAGAGATGATGATCCGAGAAGAGATGATGATCCAAGCAGAGAGAGTGGCAGTGGTTGGGTTTGTGGCGTCTTTGCCCACCTGCTTCTGCCCATAGCCTCAGCTCCTCTGGATTGGGCTCTGTGTTCTGGGGGCCACAGTGTTCTTGGTCTGTAGTCTCCTGGAGGCCCTCAAGGTCTTATCCTGTGACCATGGGATTGCTAGTTTCCAGACTTCAATCCCAGTGCATAGGGTGGCTAGGGCTGGGGTCACAAGTGGGCTGAGACATCTACCTGAGCAGGTGTGGAACTGAATCTGGGCCAGGCCAGCTACCAACCACCCTGTGTTCTCTTTTCAGAAAACACAGATGGTCAGACAGAAACATGCACAACCTACAGCAAGGTAAGCTCCTATCTTCCCACCTGATGCAGTCTGAAAATGAGGTAGGCACAAGTCTGCCAGCAGTCTGGGTTCTCATGTCCTTTGGGCCAGCCATTTGTCACGGGTGGGGTCAGGTCCCTGCTAATCCCGTCACCCCATCCCTCTTGCAGTGGGACAACATCCAGGAGCTCCTGGGCCACCCTGTGGAGAAGCCTGTTGTCCTGCACAGGTGAGTGGGAGGTTGCTGTCTCTGATTACCCCATCTGGCTCCTCACAGCCCAGAAGGCCCAGGGAGCCCTAGCAGTGGGTATGGCTTAATGACAGAAACGACAGAAATTTCTGGTGTTGCCACAGACATGCTTCCTGCCACAACCCTGCATGTTAGGACTAGGCCAGCTGTTCTGCATGTTTACTCACACCAGAGAGGCTGCCCCTTGGGATCTCTCCCCCCTCTCCCACCTACCTACAGGTATGAGGACCTTTTCGCCTCTAGTTATTCAGAAAGGGAGGCAGTTTTGACTAGCTGTCCTGGGCTCCCTTTTCCCTATCAAAGCTGCTACCTGCTTTAGTTCACAGCCCAGTACCTGGTTGCATCCTGCCTGAGGCTCCCTCTCCCTCCTGACTTTGCACCACTCCAGTCCAACTGCATGTTAACTTTCTGTGCCAACTGGACTATGTAGGATTTGGTGCTTGAATGAGGCCCATCACTATGCCTAGGACCTCAAGGGCCTGTGTGGGAAACGCTCACAGCCATGAGGGACCACTGGCTAATAACCCCCATCCCAAAAGGAACCGGATGCCCTGCCTGGCCTTGGCCTCTGTCTGCCCCTCTAACTGTGGCTTCCCCGGCCTCAGGTCCTCCTCCCCAAACAACACCAACCCATTTGGCTCCACATTCTGCTTTGGTCTTCAGCGGATGATCTTTGAGGTAAGCCCTGGGTGTTGAGTGGCCGGTGGTCATGGCGAGGACAGGCAAGTGATTGAGAGGGAGATTGGGGAGGGCCTGAGGGCTCTGCTGGGCAGGTTAATCCGACAAGATGAGAGGAAATGGGGATCCCACATTTATATTTGAAAATGTGAGTACAATAGGAAAGGGAACCACAGGGCAAGTGGGGCTCAGTCCGGGGGTGTTGGGGGCCTTTAAATGCCATGTGAATGAACGTGCTGTGGGGTGAGTGGCTATAGAGGCCCCACTGGCTTGGGAGAAGAATGGGCTGCCCCTGTTTTCCCATCTGGATGCCATACCTTCAGCAGACCTCTAGCAGTTCCAGAAGGACTGGACAAATGGGTGTGATGAAGTTTATATATCTCAGAGAAACAGGCTAACACAGGAGCAGAGATGACCCCCTTAGCATGAGATGGGGGGTGTTGAGGGGTCAGTCCAGGCCCGTGTGCAGGTGGGTTGCACACACAACCTCCAGCCCCTGTGCACAGGAGCTGCCTCAAGTCCCTTCTCTTCAGTCACAGCCCAGGCCTGATGCCGCTGGTGGTTTTTGTGGGTCTGATTGCCTGCTCTGCTTACATCCCTTCAACTCCTCCCCCTTGACTCGCTGTCCTCTTCTCATAACAGGTCATGCAGAACAACCACATTGCCTCGGTGACCCTTTATGGCCCCCCCAGGCCTGGTGCCCACCTGAGAACCGCAGAACTCCCCTAGGAACATCACCACCCATGCCCCTCTGCCCCGTGGAACTGTGTATCGCATCCTGTTCAGCAGGCCACCCTGTGGGTTTTCTTGGACACCTTGCCAGTGTGGAAGGGCTGTTGTGATATTTTGAGGTGGGGCTCAGGCTGGGTGCTCTGCCACGGGGTGAGAGGCCCAGATATTCTTCTGTGCAATCTCAGCCTGCTGGTGCCAACAGGGGACACAGACTGCAAAGAGAATCACAAACCCTGAGCCTTGATACCTGGACCCAGGAGCTCTCGACTAACATGTAAGGAGACAGGGTTCTGTCTCCCCTGTCCCCCACACAGTGGGAAAACTTGGGGCTCTTTCTCTGGCTGAGGACACAGGCACCCAGACAAGGACAGGGTCCTGCCTTTGGCCCAACATTGCCACATGACCCTTAAGGCAAGCAGGTAGCATGTCCGTAGTACTTGGTTGCAACTTTTGCACTACATCCACTTTAGTTACTTGATGAGCTGGCTGTGGCCAAGGTGGCCCACTTGCCCTTCCCTGTTTCTTTCTTGCACGTGCTCCCTGCCAGGCCCAGTAGGCACACCCAACTGGTTGAAACACAACTTTCTACCATCAAGGTATGTGCCCAGGCCTGGTTCCCACCCCTCTTGGAGCCAGCCTTCAAGGCTGCCTGTTCCCCTACTCTGCCCCAACCTGGCTGGCAGGGCTGCATGTTTCCATCCTGTTTGCCTCTTTGTTTTAATGCCAAAGTTTTAGCCAAAGACATCTTCCTCCTTTTTTTGTGTTTCAGCATTCTGTTCTGCACTGTGGGCTTGGCCCCCCTGCCTCAGCTCCAGGCAGTGTCCTCTGGCCGGGCCCATTCATGGCTCAAGGCCTCTGGGGCTCATGGAGGGCTGGGCTGCTCAGTCTCTTCGTTGGACTTGCTAAGGAAAGTAGCATACGTGCTTTAAAAATATTAATCCTTTTGAAAAGAATTGAGAAGAGAAATGTATAATTTTATCCCATTTTTAATATTTTGGTCTAGCAACTTGTGATACATAGATGACAATTTTGTGAGTTTTTCAAATGTGTGTACAGATTTTTGTAAATATGACTCTTTTGTAATTAACTCATGTACAGCCTCATCCTGTATAGTTTAACAATGAATGTGCAGGGGACCTGCCCCGGGCACCTGTGTGGTGCCTGGGCCCACAGCCAGGCTTGTGTGGCGTTCCCATGACTTTGTGACTGATTGGTGTCTTCCCATGTGGACTGTGGCCTGGCCAGAGACCCTCACACATCCCACTGTGGGGCAGCCAGGACTGTTCCCATCCTCCTAGCATGGGGGAACCTTCCTCATGCCCTGCCCATACCCTTCCTCCAATAAAGACCTATGCCCCCCGCAACAGCTCCCCATGTGCTGTTGCTGGTATGTTTATACTAAAATGAGCGTGGAGGCGTTGAGTTTTTTGAGAAAGGGCGTGGTTGAAGAATATGGGGAAATTTACAGCTGGAGGAGTCATCTTAGAAAAAGGTTCCTTGGCTCCTCTGAAGGGGGCAGCACAGGCTCCAGTGGGAGAATGGCACAGTTGTGTGGGTGTAGGTGGGTAGCTGGACATGGGGGAAGACTAAGTAGGACAATGCGCTCAGTCCCTGTGTGCCTCCATCCCTAATGTTCCAGCTAGTCCAGGGCTCAGGAGGGGTTGGTCCCAGGAAAGCAGATCTAAGGACCTAGACGTGGCTAAGAATGCAGTTTGATGGGGCAAATAGGAAGCAAAACACCTACTTTCAGATTGAGTTGTGGCAGAATGGCTGCCGGTTCCATGAGGACTGAGGCCAGGCTCCTACCCATCCCTGTGGGGTCCAGCCTTGAGAAAGATCTGCATTTGTTGGCATCACTCTAGGGGTTCCAAACTAAGAAGTATGGTCAGATTCGATGAGCCTCTGCCACCCCTACCCCCACCCACATCCCTCCTAGGAGGCCCAAGCACGTTCACCTGCTTGGCAAAGAGCCTGGTTCTCCACCACCTCAGCCCTGGCTGTCTCAAAGGGCCACCGTTAGATTGGTTCCAGATCACCTCCCAATAGGGTGTGTCAGCAGGAACCAACCTCAATCTTCACTCCCTGGGACCTTCTGGAGGAAGACACCTGGATCCCCCTTTCTGGGGAAGAACCACATACACAGCACTAATCCGCCTGGGAAACCTACCCTTCAAGCTACCTCCCACTTACATCCTGGGCCTGAATGAGGGGGGCTTAAAGCTGTGACAGGTGGCTAGGGGCCCCACTGGAAGGGACCCGCAGCGACAGGCCATGGACGCGCACAGGCTGGCCCGTGCGGCCGGTGCAGCAAGTGCCACATAAGCCATATGTCAGCAGCCGAGAGCCCGTGCACTACAACCAGCTCGCGGTAAAAGCAGGGGTCGAAGGTGCGGAGGTGCGGAGCGGCTGAAGGTCGAGGGATGCCAAAGGTACGGAAAGCAGGGTGAGGCTCAGGCGTGAGACGCAGGCGCTGTAGACACATGCCCAAAAAGACGTCATCAATGGGGAAAAGCTCAACCTGCGCGCAGGCACCGGCCAGGCGGCGCAGCGTGGCCCCCGATAGAACGAAGCCGCCGCCGCCTGCGTAGGCCGGGTAGGCGGGCAGGCCGTACACAGCCTCAGGGATGTAGTACTTGCTGGCCCGCACGCGGATTGGCCGCGCCTGCACTATCACGTCACCTGCAAGCAGGTCCTGCTCCGGGTCCCTTGGCGCCAGGAACTCCAGCAGGTTTCCCACGTGCACAAACACGTCGGCGTCGCCCTTAAAAACGAAGCGCACGTCGGGGCAGTAGGCGGAGGCCCAGGCCAGAAAATGGATTTCCTTGAGCGTTAGGTTGAAGAAAGTGTCGTCGAAGGCCCAGAGCAGAATGTCCGCGTACGCACGGCTCTCAGCACGCAGCAGGGAGCTCCACTGCGTTCGAGTGCCCGCCCCCTCCGCGTCTGCCCCGTCTGTGCCCGCGCCCCGGGGCACGCCCAGCAAAAACACCCGGCGCACTAGCGCCCCCTGCACGCGACCCTCAGCACCCCACGTCTGGCGCACGGCTTGGCGCCGCTCGAAGTCCGCAGCCACCGACTTGACGGCGATGAGCAGGTCGGGTCCGCCGGGGGGGGCACCATTTCCTCGGCACTTGTGCGGCTGGTTAATGAGGAGAGGGAAGCGCCGCTGGTCCTTGGCTCGCAGATAGCGGCCAAAGTCAAAAGGTCCTGTGGGCGTGGGCGGCTCCGGCGTATCTTCTTCGTAGGCCGGCGGGACTGCGCCCGCGTCCGGCGCCTGAAATACACGGAGCCCCGGGGTGGGCCCCGGCGCCGCCCTCCCTTGAGCTCGCGGCGCGTTCGTCGTCGGGGCCGCGCCATCGCGCTGCGCATAGAGCAGGAGGCCGAGGGCGGCGCCGAGGAGCAGCGTGAGCGACGCCTCTCCGCGTAGGCGCAGCCTCCGCCTCATGTCCGCCTGGCAGGCGCCCGCGGCCCCTGCGGAGAGACTCAGTCAGGGGCTCAAGACAAGGAAGCCAACAGCCGGCAGGGGCTCCGGCCCCGCCCTCCCCGGGGATAGGGCGCGGGAGGCCACATGCCTGGGGTCTCCGGCTGCTGGCCGTTCATCCCCCTCCGTTGTCCTCCTACTTTGGGCCCTGACCCCCCACCGGGATGGGCACCCTGAAAGGGCAAGAAGTTCCTCCTAGTAGCCGTCTCCCACCCTCTCAGCTCCGGCCTAGCACGGTGCCCCAGAGACAGAACAGGGAGACGCGGAGCTTCGGCCCCACCCACTTCCCGCGCTGAGGCCGAATCCCTTCTACCCATCCCTACCCACCACGGCGGTCCTTGGGATCCTGATACACGTTCGGCCCTTGGGAGCGGCGTGGCCCCGGATGCCGGGGCCTCCGGGGCTCAGCGCGGGGTCCCAAGGGCGGCCATGAACGGGGCCTGGGCCAAATGCAACGTTGGCAGGAAGGGGGGCCAGGGCTGCTGCCACGTGACCCTACAGCTGTGTGCGCCCGGACATCTGGAGCTCAGTCAGCTCCGCCCTGGCGCTGCCGGAGCGCTGTCTCCGAGTGGAGACTAATCTCTGAGAGGGATCCTCACGGTCAGCTCTCTCTGGGAAGGCTCAAAGAGGTGAGTTCTGGTCTCCGTGCAGGCTCAAACTTCCCAATTCTGCCTTTCCAGGGGACGGGAAGAAGCACTAACCTTTCTGGTTAGTTTCCCCACCCCTGCCTCTCCGGAGCAGAAAGGGCCTGGGCTGGGCAGGAGCCCCAGCGCAGGAGGGCTTGGCATCGACCCCTCCCAGGCCATCTTTGAAAGTGCCTCTCCTCAGCTTTCCAGGAGCCCTGGTTCCGCAAGACAGGGTCCAAAAAGTGCCCCGGATACATGGCTGCCTCCTTTCTCCTGGCTCTGCCATGCCCGCCAGCAGACACACCACGCACACAAGGACCAACAAAACTGCGTGCTCAATTCTCACAACCCTGGCAGCAGCTGTCATTGATCATGCCCAGATGGGGACGCTGCCCCTCAGGGAGTTAAGTGACTTGCCCAGGATCGTACAGGCAGAAGGTAAGAGCACTGTCCCAGATCTTCTGGAGTTCAGTCCAAGACTCTTTCCCCTGTCCTCCCTTGCCCTTCTCCCTATCCATCCACTTGGATGCAGGAGAGGGGGACCAACCCTGTCTGCTTTAACTTCACAGGTGAGCACTTCAGTCTGTCTCTCCAGAGGCAGTTCTGAGTTCTTTAGTCCCTAGTGCCCCAGGCCATCATCGCCTCCTGCAGGAAGAAATAACCAAGCCTGGGCCCACTGCAGGCCAGGTAGGGCTGGCAGGGATTGGTTTAGCTTGGGGGACTCCTGAAGTAGACCAGTGAGCAAAGGGTTTGATGTGGACACAGGTGGGCAGAGAGGCGCTCTGGAGATTGAGGGCCCAGGCCTTACCCAGCTCTGGCTGCCACCTCTCTCTTCTTGGAACTCAGAGCCTCCAGGTCCCAGCCATGCAGTGGGGCCTGGAGTAGACAACACCCACCCCGCCCCGCCCCAGAGTTTCTGAGGGCAGACTGTGAGAACCAGCACTGCTACCCAGTACCATCCTCTTTCCAGTGGCTATGACTGCACCTTCTGACTTCTTCCCACCAATATTCTCCCTTACAAAATAAACCCTCCGACCTGAGCCTCACTCTCCCGGTCACAGACTTCTCAGGAGTCCTCTCCTCCGGCTGTCTCTGCTGCCTCACCTCCCATCCCTCCTGTGGTCTGGTTTCAGGCTGTCCACACCATGTCCCAGAAACAGCCCCCACCTAGTAACCTTTTCCCTGACTCCAGTGGACACTCCGCAGCTTTGACAGATTTGCAGCCTCCATCACAGCAGGTGATGGCTTCCAAATCTGGTTTTCCTCCTTCCTCTTTGGGTTGCTCTTTTTTCTGGTTGGTGACCTTCAGGACCTCCCCCTGGGCCACCCCACCCGCTCCCACCTGTACATTTCTGAATCCTAGGCCTCGACACTCTCCTGAACTCAAAACTATAGATCCAGCTATCCTTGGACTCTCTCCCTGGATATTCTACAGGAACATCATGCCCAACTTGCCCCAAACAGAGCAAGCACTTCACCTCCCCCAGGGCCCCATCTCAGCAGGCAGCTCCACCTTCCATCCAACTGGCAAAGGCAGAAACTCTGGAGTCCTCTCCCACCTCCCTCATTCAATGTTACCAGGCCTGTTGTCCTTTGTCCTAACTCAATGTTCATCCCTTCCCTCCATCTCTGCTGCTAACTGCCCCAGCCTGGGGCACCGTCTTTTCTCTCTCTCTGCATCCTCACCAGCCTCCCAGCCTTAACTGCCAAAACCCTTTAAAGGCCTCTCACTAGCCTCCAGATAAAATCCAAACTCTGTAAATTGCCTTACTTGACCCCATGCTATCTGCCTCCCCCACTCACCAATGGGTCTCTGCAAATCCACCCACCCCTAGATCCAGCCACTCTAAACCTTCCGTTCTAAAATCCCTTCCTCTCACTTTCCTCAAGACGTCACCTGAGGCTGACCATGCCCAGAATATTGCCCTTCTCTCATTCCGCCGCCCACAACATTCACACTCATTTCTCTCCCAGGAAGCCTAACCCCTAACCTGGGTTAGGCCCCTGCTCAGTTGCTCCCACAACTCCTTGTATTTTTCACATCAAAAAACTGGTAGTATTTTATTACTGTTTCTTAACATTCAGAGTCTCAGACTGAGTGTGAACTGGGGACAGGCAGGATTCCTGTGTTTTGTTCACCACAGTATTTGCAGCAACCAAGGTGATGCCTAGGATACAGCAGATCCTTAATGAATTATATTGAATTAATGAGTAGTAATGAATTGTTCTATGAATGAAGAGGTAAGGTCTGGCTGAAAGCCCCTTTTCTGCCGTGGGAAAAGGTGAGGCCGACCTCTTGCAGCAGGTCACCCATATGCTCTGTCTCTATCCTAGTATCTAGAACAGAACCCCCAGTGGCACCCCAGCAGACATTGTGGGTGCTTGTCTGACTCCTGGAGAGGGAAGTCACCTCTGGTTGTTAAGTATGGCCTCAGAGTCCCGTGGGTGGACAGGAGGTCAGCAGTAGCAGCAGAAGGGACCCTACAGTCATCCAGGTGCTCCAAACCCTGGCTGGGCAACTGGCCGACCGCCCCTTTCTCTGGTACCCAGGCTAGGCCAGGCCGCCATGGGGATTCGCGAGGCCCAGCAAGTCCTCTGCCAGGCTGGTGAGCTCGTTCTCCTCGAGCGCCTCCACCAGGCGCTGCAGCGTGGCACGGCGGCCCTCGGCCTGCACGAAGCGCCGCAGCAGCTGGAAGGCCTGCTCATACAGCCCTTCGCGCTCGTATTCATAGGCCAGTGAGTCAAGCGCCGGGTCCCGCAATGCACGACAGCCGCGCTGCAAGGAGCGCCCCACCTTGCGCCACTTGAGGCCCACTGAGCGCGCGAACGTCTGTTGGTCCTGCAGGCTCAGCGGCCGGTTCACTGCAGGAGGAGCGGGAAGCGGAGTGAGCTTGGAACACCCTTCCATTTACGCCCCGCGACTCTCCCGCGCAGACCTCGCCCCTCCCCAAACTCCATCCTCCCAAGTATCCTGCCTCTGCTTCTCTCCGGGAGTCTCACCTACGGGCTGACCGTGGAACAGAAAAGTCTGGCCAGACGACGGCGGCAGCGGCGGTGGCTTCTCCTCCGACGGAGAGGGTGCCAGAGACTGCGAGGGGGCCAGAGCGCCCTCTCCGTCGCCCCCTTGGCCCCCCGAGCCGCACGTCAGATTCCTGAGCGCATCCTCCAACTCTGTTAGTTCCTCATCCCGGAGCCGGTCGGGCTAGGGAGGGGAGTGCTGCGTCGGTGGGGGTCTTAGCCGCGAATCCCCACCCCACCCTGGCCCCAGCCCGGCCGCACCTTCTGGGCGAAGATGCAATTCAAACAGCGCTCCTCGTCCGTCAGCAAGGCGTCTAGCTGCTCCGCGCCGGCGCGCAGCTCCAGTTGCAGCGGCATGGAGTGCAGGGTCAGCTCCGCCGCCAAGCACCCTTGCAGGGCGGCGCGCAGCGCCCCCTCGCGGTAAGTGCGGAGGAAGCGGCCGCAGGCCTGGCGCCCGCTGAAACGCAACTGCACGATCAGCTGCGGATCGCTACGGTGGATCTTGAGCATCTGCAGCACATCGGGGCTCCCGCCACTCTCTGCGGAGGCGGGCAGTCAGGCGGCATGCTGTCCCCATGCGGGGCCATTCTCCAAAAGGCCGGAGGAGGGATGAAGCCCGAGGTAAGACACCCTCCCCATCCCCAGACCTAGGGGCGCGGCTATACGCTAGAGCTCCCAGCTGGGAAGCAAAATTGGGATGCAAACAGCAACAACCCAGAATAAAGGCCAGGACCTATCACAGGGAGCACCCTAGGATGGAGTGTGTGCTACTCTATCCCCAACCCTGAAGCCCCAAATGAGGGTGGGCAAAAAGGACGTGCAAGAGACTTTGCAGGGTAGAAAGGGGCGTTTGCCCTGGGCAGCCAAGCCCTCTGGGTAGGTGGCTGGCGGGGCAGGGGCGGGAGGTCTCAGGTTTTCGGCCTCCTAGTGTGGCTCCCCCCACCCTGGAAGGAGAGGGGCTCTTGCCGCTCTGAGGCCAGAGCCAGATTCCCCAATCGGCTTCAACCTCCTGTGGCCTCTGCCCTAAGATGGGAAAAAGGGACCCGAAAGGTAGGTACTGGGGAGGGGGTCTTGGGCAAGGAGTGCTGCAGTGAGAGGAAAAGAAGAGAGAGACGTGATTAGTAGACAGCAGTGAGCGGGCTGATCCGGGGAGTGGGGGGCATGGAGCAGGGGGACGTTAGTGCACACATAGGTAGATCATACAGAGACACAAGTCTACACCCAAGGGCACACATGCATACACAGAGAAGACAGACCCTAGGCAACCAGGCGTCCTCCTCCCTTCCCCAACGAATCTTTTCCTTAAAGTGGTGGTTAAGCACAGGCCCACAGACTTGAAAAGGTGAGGTCTCAGTTCCCGGCCCCGCCCACAAAAGTCCCCAGGCCAGCCTTTCCTCTCCAAGTGCCCATCCACTCACGCACCTGCCAGGGCAGTCTGCAGAGCCCTGTACACCGCCACTTTCTGCTGTGGGTGAGCGTAGGCATCCGACAAGACCACCTCGTCCAGCAAGGACTCCACAAATAGGTAGGCACTGCCCACCCACTCCTCGAGCCCATTTGGCCCAGCCGCCATCTTGCCTCCTGGGGACAGAGATAGGCATTCAGATCACCCTCAACCCAGCTCTGGAGACAACTGTCCAGTCCCACGTGGCCGAGCTGTCCTCTCAGCTGACATCCAGCCGTCCCCACCCAGCTGGCATACTTATGAGGGTAAGTTCATCATCCTACAGGCAGCCCCTTGTGCTTCTGGCTCTGCACAGCCCAGCCCAAACCAGCCCAGCCCAGCCAAGGTTTTCAGTGAGGACTGTCTCTCCATTGTCTTCTCAGAGAAAGAGCCCAGGGTCACAGGGATGGAAGAGGAGAGGGACAATGATGCAGTAGAAGCAAAGAAGTTCTGCTCCCTCCTCAGGCCAGGGTGTCTCTCTTTTCAAAGCTGACTGGAGACATCCTCATCCTGGATGGTGCCAATGGCCCACAGCACAACCAGACCCATGTGCTGGTATGGTATGCCCTCAGCTTAAATTTGAGCCCCCAGGATCCCTGTGGGACCACAGCCCCCACTTTGGTTTTCTGACCTGAATTCCTACTATATCTCCAGGCTTCACTTCAAAGGACACCTGTAGTTTGCACCTGCCCAGATTCCCTCCCGCAATCCTGACTGACCTCTGGGGCCTTCCCTCTTCCCTTTTCTCAATCCACATGCCTGTTGGAAGGGCTAACTCCACTCCCTAGCTCCAGGCCTGGGCAAGTGAAACAGGCCTAGCCAATCTGCATATTCCATTCGCCTTCCTGAAATGATTTGTTCAGAGTTGGGCATAGGATTCAAGTTGGACCAATCAGAATCAACCTGCAAATTTGGCTGGATCAATAGGAAAGAGGCTAAAGTTTTCCTTCCTATCTTGAAGCTGAGCTAGAAGGTAGGGTAGTTCTCCTCTGCCACTGCTTGGGAAGAGCCTGACTGAGAATGAAACTGGCACAGGAGGCTACAGAGCCAATAGATGAAGAAGTGCACTCCTAACCACACTATGTCCCATCTTGGACTTTTCCATTATGCGAGCTAAATCATTTCTGTTTATTCTGTGTTTCAGATCTGCCCCCAGACCCTAACGTGAGAGCCAAAGCTGGGACAGTACCTGGGCAGGGGCGCTCCAGCATCACCCAGACCTGGCAAGAAAAATGATACTTGATAACCCTACCCTGCTTCTGAGCACAGGGATGTACCTTTTTAGCACCGCCCCCATAATCTTTTGGTAGAAAACATATTAATACTTGTGTATTTACCCAAAACCATAGTCTGGAAATTAACAGGAAGTTACCATTGTTTACCTCTGTTGGGGAAGGGGGAGACTTGGCGTGATTTTTATTTTCACTGTATTTAGCAATATTCTACTTTATATAAACCCCGTAGATGCAGTCCCGCCCCAAGGGGTGGGTAAGTAGGGGTGGGACCGGGCCGTTGTCTCCCCAGCAGGCCTACCTGCGGGACATTGAAAACCTGGAGGAGGGGGGAAGCTCCCTCACACTCACTACGACTGGACAAATGGGAGAAGTCAAACAGGCCTGCCGGGCTAGAGGTCGAGAAGGCCGGATAACGTTTGAGAACCGGCCGGGGCCCTTGGCTCGCTTCGGGCCCTTGGGAACCCGAAGGGTTTCTATGTGTCCTTCCAAAGAAGGCCCTCCTCGGGAAGCCCCGCGCCCCACCCACCCGGAGTCCGCCTCTCTGCGGGCGGGGCCGGGCTGGGTTCTAGGAACTCTTAGCTGAGCTGAGAACTCTTAGCTGGGTACCGACGTAAGAAAATATGCCCCTACGACCGGGAGCCAGCCGGTGCAGCGTTCTATTAACACCGCCTAACAGTCCCCGGTTAGCCCCACCTCTGGCCGGGTGGACGGTGACGGCCTGTTGTCGGGCGTGGCCCCTCAAGGACTGACAGGCTGAGAATCCCAGCATCCTACTCAGCTGGGCCGCTCCCGAGCTCTCGAGGGGGTCTCCCCGGCCTCCCTCGTTCTGGAGTTCTGCTCTGAGGGCAAACGGTTTCTGCTCAAATATCTGTTCTGAAACAGCCCCACCCCGTCCTCTCACCCACAGGGCCCTGCTGCCCCTTGAAATCCCCTAACTGGGACAAGGAACTTTCGGGGACCAGTCAGTTCCCTCTCTCCCGCCTCCCACGGAAACAGCCCAACAGGCCACCACCACCACCTGACCCGAGCAGCCGCGGATGACAACCGCGCCGCGCCCATGCTTCTGAGCCAGGATCCACCTCGGCTCCTGCCGGCACCCGGAAGCCCACCCACCCCCTGCACTAACCTGGCCGCCTCTGCCCGTCCTGGACTCCCACGCCCGCCCAGCTCCACTGGATTCGCGCTGCTTCCGGGTGTGCGCGGAGCGCAGGGGCGGCGCCCCAGTCAGAGCCGCCCCGTCTGTCCCGGCGTCCCGCCCCTCGGGCTCCCCGCGGTTCCTTCCCACCACTGTCCTCCGCCGCCAGTCCCCAGTCTCTGGGCAAAACCCACCTGGTCCGCTGAGCAGGTAAGAAACTGGCGCCTGAGGTTAGACAGCAGGAAGAACCGCCCGCGGCAAGGGACTTCGAGGACTTGTGGTTCTTACGAGGCCGGAGGGCCCCAGGGTGAGAGCTGCTCCTCTTCCTCCAGCGGGCAACGGATGGATCAACAAGGAGGCGCCCCCTGAGGACCAGACGTTTCTGGTGCCTTCTGTGTGGTAGAGCTGGAAGATCTCTGATACTCCCTGACACTCTGAACGGGGTGCCGGTGGGTCCCAAGTTCAGGCCTGGCGGAGGGTATCAGAAGCCCCAGGACACGCGAGGCGCAAATTCCAGCAGGGACCGTTAGCCTAGAAAATAGAAAACTGGCCAGTGGCGTGAAACGTTGGGTACGAAAACCTTTAAGCACCTTAAACTAAAATTGGCAACTTCAAAGAGGACGCACACTTTCCAACAAAGACCGCGCTCTGAGGTGGGTCTGCCGAATTCCAGCTGAACCTAAGCCGCCCAACGGGAGCCTGGGCTGCTCGGGGTTCAGGATCGGAACTTGAACCCAGGGTTCCTCAGGCCCCAGAAACCCAAGACTTTCTCCGCCCCGCCGGCCTTTTCTTGGAAGCACTCAGGACACCTCCCCCTGAGAGGTGGAGGAAAGAGCCTCCCTTCTCTGGGCGGATTCGGTTGTGCCCCACCCGCGTCCCTGCTTTCTGATTGGCTTGTGGTCTCTGCCAATTAAAAATTTTCCCTAATGCTCCCGCCCTATTAACCCTATCGTTACTTTCTAGTGACTGGCGGGGGCTAGGACCGGGTTTCTCAACTTCGGACCTGTAGAATCCACCGGCGCTTGTTGAAATTCAGATTCCTGGGCCCTACTCTTTTCGGAGAGCCTAACTTAGTAGGTGGGGCCGTGGAATCTGTAGTGTGAACAACTGTCCAAGTGATTCTGATGCCCCGCGCCCTTTGAGAATGCCTCATTTCAATGGTCCTCGGTGCTTGGGCTTAGTCCTTCCCTAGTACTTAGGGTCGAAATTGGGAGGGGAAGCAGTTCAGTGACCCCTGTGAGACTAGTCTGGGCCATCTGGAGGCTGTAAGCGTGTAGTAGAGGGAGGCAGGGGGAGGCAAGAGGGGCCCTCTGAGCTGGAGGGAGGACGTGGTTGTCTGGAGTCAGAGCCTGTGCATCCGCCTTCCAACTTGCTCAGAGAAAACTTTGGTAACTAGAAGAAAGATCCTATAGCATCATCCCAAATCCGGTATTCTGCTTTATCAACGTGGTGCACCGGTCGTGGTTGAGTTCCTTCTAATATAGCATAAAACGTGGATTTGCTCAGCAAGTGAGAACGTAGTTTAAAGGAGAATCAGAGATCCTCGGCATCCAGGGCAGACTTCATGGGTCTGAGACCTGTGCAGTGCACAGGGCCCCAGGCTTGGTTTAATAACTTGGTTAAATGCTCTGCTGTCGCTGTCTTGAAACCCTTAATAACGTTTTGAACAAAGAGACCCACATTTTCATTTTGCACTGGGCTCTGCAAATTACATAGCAGCTCCTGGGCTACAAGCATTTCTACACGTAGTCTCCAGGTGTTTCCCTCAACACTTTGACCTTCCTGCAGCGGAACCCCCACCCCGCGCCCGGCCATGGCGGAGCCTGGAGAACAACTGCCGGAGGAGGTGCTGGCACTCATTTTCCGTCACCTGCCCCTGCGGGACCGCGCCGCTGCCGCGAGGGTTTGCAGAACTTGGGCTGCCGCTGCCACCTGCAGCACTGTGTGGCACAACACGAACATCAGGTGAGCAGGCTCCTCCCCCTCCCACGGGGAGATAGTGACTCTCCCCATATTAAAAAGCGTGATCAGGACTTCCAGCGGTCCAGTGGTTAAGACTGGGCGCTTACAATTCACGGAGCATGAGTTCGATCCCTGGTCAGGGAACTAAGATTCCACATGCACGCCCCCCCCAAAAAAGTGTAATAATTTCTAACATTTATTGGCTGCCTACTGTGTACCAACCATTGTTCTAAGTGCCTTACACATATTAATTTATTTAATCCTCACTAAAACTTTATGTGGTAGATAGGTGGTATTATTATCTCCGTTGCACGGATAGCAAATTGAGGCAGAGAGATTTAATCACTTCCTTACTCGGCTGAGAAGTAGCAGAGGCAAATGTGAACCTGGCAATCCAGAGGCCACGCCACGCCTCCTTAAAGACCGCTGAGAAAGCCCTGTTCTTAAAATATCATTGGCTCTCCGTGGCAAGGTTTCAACCAGCGGCAGATGCATCTGAAGTCTTCTAAAGGGATAGGATGGGAGTTCCCTTCTAGCATCACCTTGGAGCGACCAGGCATGGTCGGGACAGGGAGGTATGTGGGGAGGGGGCAGGAAATGGGGATGGTAGCTGGAACCCAGGCTGAGGGGTGGGTTAGAGGCCTCTCTCCAGGTCGCGGGGACTCGGCCGGCTGATGCCTTTTCTCCACCACTCTACCTCCAAGTTGCGACTGTGAGCTAGAAGGCATGCAGCCGCAGTATCTGTCCGCTTGCCTGGACCACGTTCAGAATCTACGTCTGGAATTTCTGCCGTCCAGGGAGCCGAGCCGCCTGGCGGCCATAGAGTTGCTGACTGCACTGGCTGGCCGTAACCCCGAGCTGCGAGGCCTGTGTCTGGAGTGCCGCGGAGAAAAGCGGCTCTTCGACTCGGGCCGCGACGTCCTGGACGCCGTGCACGCCCTCTGTAGGGCCGCCCGCGCGCTGCGCCACCTCGACCTGCGGCGCCTGCCCTTCACACTGGACGACGCGCTGGTGCTGCAGGTGGCACACGGCTGCCCGGAGCTCTGCAGCCTCTTCCTGAATAACAGTACGCTGGTGGGCAGCGTGGGGCCAGGCTCCGTGCTGGAGCTACTAGAGGCCTGCCCCTGCCTGCGCGCCCTCGGCCTGCACCTGGCCAGCCTATCGCGCACCGCGCTTGAGGCACTGGCGGCGCCAGACCGCGCACCTTTTGAGCTCCTGGCCCTGCGGTGCGCATGTCCCGAAGACGCACGCGCGCCGCCCCTGCCTAACGAAGCCTGGGCCGAGCTGAGCCGCCGCCACCCTGGACTGGCCGTAGAGCTGGAGCTGGAGCCGGCTCTGCCTGCCGAGAGCGTGACGCGCGTCCTGCAGCCTGCTGTGCCCGTGGCTGCGCTGCGCCTCAGCCTCTCTGGGGACACCGTAGGCCCGGTGCGCTTCGCAGCGCGCCACTACGCCGCAACCTTGCGCGCGCTCGAGGTGCGCGCTGCCGCCTCTGCCGAGCTGGACGCCGCGCTGGAGGAGCTGGCAGAGCGCTGCGCGGGCCTGCGCGAAGTGCACTGCTTCTGCGTGGTGCGACCCTCCGTGCTGCACGCCTTCCGCACGCACTGCCCGCGCCTGCGCAGCTACACGCTCAAGCTAACGCGGGAGCCACATCCCTGGCGGCCCACGCTTGTGGCGTGAGGCGAGAAACCCTCTTTCCCCTCGCTGCGGACGTGTGGCCTCTGAGATGCTTCGTGGGTTTGCCCAGGGGCGCGTCAGCTGCTAGTTCCCTCCTTTAGGACTCTGTTGCCTCTTGTCCCTCTCGAGAATTGGGGGCTGTGGGATGGCGTCGGTACCAGCCCAGAGCAACCTGAGTCCACTCGTTGCTGTCAACATCTGCAGACACCCACTGTCCCCGCCATACGGGGATCACCCTTCTCCAACCCCAGTCCTCTGCAAACGTTGCTCGGCGGCCCCGGCGTGGGAGGAGGGAGGGCGCTGGCTCAAAGCATGCCTCAGGGTTGAGTGAAATAAATCAAGCAGTGTCTCTACGTCCTGTGAAAGGCCGGGTCCGCTCTGAAGGGTGAGGGAAGAGAACCAGCAGAGGCCGGAGGAGCGGTCCTGGCAGGGGTGGGAGAGTTTGAGACCTCAGGGTTTACTTCCACTGGTGCGGCTGCGGGGCTCAGGGTCAGGGCACTCGCATCTTCGGAATGACAACGCCCCAGGGTTCGGCGGGAGGGGGCCAGCTTCTCCTTCCCCCACCCTCCCGCTCTCAAGCTCGCGCCTGTCTTCCTCTCTACCCGAGGCTTCACTATGCCCACGCCTTCGCCTTATAGGACTTTCCCAGCCCACACCACGCTGTGTACGCTCGACTCTCCCGAAGAACAAAGGAGAAAACAGCGGGCCTGAGAGAGGGGTGGGACTCGAACGCGGGTCTACCTCCCTACCGCACCCCGCCCCCACGCACATACTGCCCTTTTCTGTCTGCCAGTGCTGAGGCCGCGGTCAGAGCCCCGCCCCGCTGGTTCGCACGTGGCCCCCACCTGACCCGGCGCCGGGAGGCGGAGTAGGGCGGAGCGGGCGGCAAACGCAGCACTTTCCGCGGCTTTGACAAGCCCGCGGCGGCCGGGCCCAAGCGTTAAACGGGGCCGGGACTGCGCCATGCAGGAAGCGCCAGCCGCGCTCCCCACGGAGCCGGGCCCTAGCCCCGTGCCAGCCTTCCTTGGCAAGCTATGGGCGCTGGTGGGCGACCCGGGCACCGACCACCTGATCCGCTGGAGCCCGGTGAGGGCTGGGGCCTTTCGACTTCCTCAGTGGTCCCCGGGATTCCTCCAAGTCCGTGAACGTCCACTCTCACCCAATCCCTGCCTGGGACGGGGCTGAGGGTCCCTTGATTCAGCCGTCCAGGGTATGCGACGGCTTGGAGGGGGTATTCGAGATGGAGGTGAGGCGACTTCCTCCGGGCAGAGGAAAGGGTAGGAGCCTTCCGGAGGAGACCTAGAACCCGAAGGATCTTCCAGGTCATTTAGTTCCCACCCTGCCCATCAGACAGATTGAAACGCAGAGGCCCGGAGAAGGGAAGGGCTGGGCCTGGTTCTAGCTCAGAGTCACATCGCGGGTTTGGGAGCCGTCCGGGGCTGGAACCCAGCTTTGGCCTCTGGTCCTTTCAGAGAACCGGGTACGGAGTCTGGGTGGGCTGGGATAGAGATTGTGGTCGCCCCAGGCTAGGCCAGAGCTGGTTCTGGCCTGGCCTCGTCCCACGTCCCCACGAATGGCAGTCTCGGTCCCCAGAGTGAGTGCGAGTGTGTATGCGCGCGCGCCAGAGCGTTGGCTTGGCCGTGGGCGGGCACCGCTCACGGTGTCGTCTGGTCTCCGCCCGCACGGTGGTGGGTGGGCGGGCGGCGTTCTCCACAGAGCGGGACCAGTTTCCTCGTCAGCGACCAGAGCCGCTTCGCCAAGGAAGTGCTGCCCCAGTACTTCAAGCACAGCAACATGGCGAGCTTTGTGCGGCAACTCAACATGTGTGAGTCCCTAGGGCCGGGCGGGACGCGGGCGTGGGTGACTTGGTGCGCGGGGACGAGGCAATTTACGCCCCCACGCCCTACTCGCTAGACGGTTTTCGGAAGGTGGTGAGCATCGAGCAGGGTGGCCTGCTGAGGCCGGAACGGGACCACGTCGAGTTCCAGCACCCGAGCTTCGTGCGCGGCCGAGAGCAATTACTGGAACGCGTGCGGCGTAAGGTGGGGGCGGCCTGCAGGAACCGGCAAACCCGGGTGGAGGTGGGACAGCTGTTTCCTGCGACTCTGACTTGAGGGTGCCTCCCACCTGCAGGTGCCTGCGCTGCGCAGCGACGACGGCCGCTGGCGCCCTGAGGACCTGGGCCGGCTTCTGGGCGAGGTGCAGGCTTTTCGGGGAGTGCAGGAGAGCACCGAGGCGCGGCTGCGGGAGCTCAGGCAGTGCGGGGGAGGGGGTGGAGGAGGATGGGGAGGGGGAAGGGGGGGTCTGGGCGAGAGGGCACTGGCTTCCAGGCGTTTCTGGGCAGCTCCTTCCTCTCTCGTGCCTTGGTACCTCCATCAAGACTCATGGGCCAAGCTGAGGAAGTCTGTTGTCTGTGGACGGATGATCCTCCGAGTGGGCGCGGGTTCAGGCCTGCCATTCTGTGGGGGGTGGTGACCGGGCGAACTCTCAGATGCCTCAGCACCCTCCCACGCCTTTCCCCCAGGCAGAACGAGATCTTGTGGAGGGAGGTGGTGACGCTGCGGCAGAGCCACGGTCAGCAGCATCGCATCATTGGCAAGGTGTTCCTCTCCCCCCCACACCCGCTACCCCACTTCTTCCTCTCACTCCTGAACGTACCCCCACCCTGCAGTCCTGGACGCCACCTGGAGTGCCTCGTTAGGGTGGGGGGCAAGGTCCAAAGTATGAGTTAACCCTTTGCTTTCTCTTCAGCTGATCCAGTGCCTCTTTGGGCCACTTCAGGCGGGGTCCAGCAGCGCAGGAACTAAGAGAAAGCTGTGAGTGAGAAACCCAGGGACGCCCCCACCCCTTCCAGGACCCTCACAGAAACCCAGGCAGGACTCCTTCTCCTCCAGAAGCCCCTTCACCTGGAGTCCTCATTCTTTTCCCCTGCATCAGAGTCTTCCTCACCCAATGGCCATCCCCCCAAGGGCCCCCTTCCAGGGCTTTCCCCGTCTACCCCCAACTCTACCACCCAAACCCCCACTCTCAGACCCCTCAGTTCCAGGACCTTAACCCCATATTTCCACCCCATCATCCCTTTACCCCTCACCCCAAAGCATCCCAACAGCAGAGGGTCTGGGTCTCAAACCATGCTCCCTCCCTCCCCTCTCTACCCCCAAAGGGCCCCCATCTCCGGGGGGAGCCCCTTCTGCCTCCAGCATGTGACTGATGCCCTGGCAACAGGCCTCAGCTCTGCTGACTTGGCTGCTGGGGCCTGTGGGAGGGAGGTGGTGCAGGCTGAGGGGCATGGGAGATGAACCTACCCAGCCCCCTGCCTGTGCCCTGGCCACCCTGCACAGGTCCCTGATGCTGGATGAGGGGTGCCCAACACCAGCCAAATTCAACGCCTGCCCCTTACCTGGTGCCCTCCTGCAGGACCCCTACTTTATCCAGTCGGTAGGTTTTTGCTTCTCCTCTCTTCCCTAGAGCACAGCTCGGTTTATGGAGAGCTTGTTCCCTTTCCCCGTTCCCCAAAAAGAAGAGAAGGTGGACGCCAGCCTTCCCTCCCACCAGACCCAGGCTCCCCAGCATGGGCCCAGCCTCCTCCCTCAAACCTTCTCCCTTAGATCTAGCCCATGTGGTACTGGTTGGGTTCTGGTTCACCCTGTGGCTTGAGGTGAAGGGCTGGGCCTCATCTTCTACTTACAGCCTCTCCCGGAGACAACCCTGGGCCTCAGCAGTCCTCACAGGGCCAGGGGCCCCATCATCTCTGACATTCCGGAAGACTCTCCATCCCCTGAAGGAACCAGACTTTCTCCCTCCAGTGGTGGCAGGAGGTAAGAGGGACAGGGGCTGCCCTTTGGGGAACCTGTGGCTGAGGACCTGGCAGCCCAGATGGCTGTGGGGATGGGGGAGAGGTCAGTGCCAGGGTCTGGCTGAAGCTTTTCTCTGGTGCAGGGAGAAGGGCCTGGCACTGCTCAAAGAAGAGCCAGCCAGCCCAGGGGGGGAAGGCGAGGCCGGGCTGGCCCTGGCCCCAAACGAGTGTGACTTCTGCGTGACAGCACCCCCACCGCTGCCTGTGGCTGTGGTGCAGGCCATCCTGGAAGGGAAAGGGAGCCTCAGCCCCGAGGGGCCCAGGAGTGCCCAGCAGCCTGAACCAAGAGGCCCCAGGGAGGTTCCTGACAGGTGAGCAGAGAGACCATTTTTGACTGTAAGCCCTGTGGGCCACTTCTGCAGCTAGATCAGCACTAACTAGCCCTCAGACTTCCCAGCCTTCTCTGCCCCTTGGTGGCTGGCTCGGGGGGTGGGTGGGCGTCGGTTGGGCACCACGTTCTCACCTGATTTCTCAGAGCTGCTCTAAGGAGTACCAGCTTCGAAGGCCCCTGGAAAGTGGAAACATGTCAGTGGTAGGGCTCAGGAATCTGCATTTTAAATGCAACCACTGGGGTGCTTATAAAGATTGTAAAGTACACAACAGTTTAAGAACCACTGATATTGATAATTGCACAGGGAGGGGACACAACCCAAACCTCAGGCCAAAACTAGGAGGCAGAGGCACTCTCTGTGTGCCCCTCTATGTGTGTGTGGGGGGGATCCTCTTCCAGCATTTTCTATATGTTGTCAGATTTAGATCCTGATGTATTCAGGTTCCTTGGGAACCTAATGGGGAGTGGGGTTGGGCACTGCAGGCCAACGGCAGTTTTCCGTGCACAGGGGGCCTCTGGACCTAGAGAGAGGAGCCCGGAGCCCAGAGAGTCTGTTGCCTCCAATGCTGCTTCGGGCCCCCCCTGAAAGTGTGGAGCCTGCAGGGCCCCTAGATGTGAGTACACCTTCAGCAGGGCAGGGGTATGGGGCTTGGTGGGGTCCAGCTGTTTGTGCAGCCTGGGGAGGACACCATTGACCCAAAGCTCCCCCTAGGTGCTGGGCACCAGCCTCCAAGGGCGGGAGTGGACTCTCATGGACTTAGACATGGAGCTGTCCCTGGTAAGACAGGGGTGGGGAGGGCAGGGGGGTTCAGGGTTGTTCAGCCAAGCCCTTTAGTCCACAGCTGTTCTCCCTCAGCCAAAGCCCCAGCTCCCCTCCCCAGCTGCTTCCTGGGGTTCTCTTATGCAGTTGCAGCCCTTGGTTCCAGAGAAGGGTGAGACTGAGCTGGCGGTCAAGGGGTTAAATTCTCCAGGGCCAGGTAATAATTGTGGTGACTCAGGACCTGGAGGAGGCCCTAAGGGGCCTGAGCTACCACGATTGTGTGGGCTGGGCAGTTGGGGTTTTGGAGGGAAATCCCCCGAGTCAGGCTGCTCTGCAGAGTACTGCTTAAGCTCCTTGAGCCACTGGAAGAGAGTGGGGAGGTTAAGAGTGGATGTTTCATCCTAACTGACCGGAGGGCAAGGCGAGTGAGGCTCTCCTTCCCTGAAGAAAGGAGGCGACCGTTTCTCCCCGCTGAGCACAGCCCCACTCCTCCTAGGGAAGGACTCCATGCTGGGGGCGCCACTCCTGCTGGATGTCCAAGCCGCTTTGGGAGGCCCAGCCCTCAGCCTGCCGGGAGCTTTAACCATTTACAGCACCCCTGAGAGCCGCGCCTCCTACCTGGGCCCAGGGGCCAACCCCTCCCCCTGAGGGCCCTCTCCACTCTGAAACCAGCCTGGCTGAGGGGCGGGCTGACCGGTAGCACGCCCGGCTCGGCTTCCTTGAGACCCTGCTGGAGGCTGAGTGAGGCCCCTCCTACTTTGGCAGCCCCTCTCCAATACCGAGCCCTGCATAAAACTGCGTTTTTTTCTGTGTTTCTGGTCTCTTTTCTCTACCGACCATGGAGCACAGAAGTCATGGGTGGGGGGCGACTTGGCATTCGTAGCAGCGTCCAGATCCTAGGGCTTTGATCTTTAATCGAGGAACCCTTGAAGGGTGGAGGTGCTTGGGGAGCCTGCCCCTAGTTCTCCTGCTTAGGCCCCATCCTCCGGGTCCGAATCCAGGGCTGGCGCGTGGCCACTGCGACCTCCGGGAAGCGGGGGCTTTGGGGGTCACACCCAGCACCGCAGTGCATCCGTTCTGTGAGCCTGGGTAAGCTGGTCTCCTCTGAGCCTTGTCTGTGACAGGCAGAGATGAGTCGACGAGAGGATAGGTGTAAAACGCCTGGGAATTGCCGGGGTACTTGGGGCCGCGGGCTTAACTGTCCCCTCCCTGACTCATCCGGCGCGCCCGGGGTGAAGAGGGAGAGCAGACTACGTGTACGAGCCGAGGCGGTACGCGGCCTTTGCGGCCTGCCTCCCCGCGTCCCGGGAAGAACAGCCCCTTTTCCCCACCCCCTCCCGGTTCCCGGCAGCCCTGGCCGCCCCGCCCTCGCCGCAGCTGCTGCTTCCATCAACACCCCGCCGGGCCCTTTCTGCCTCGTCATCTCCTGCCCCGCCGAGGCTCGACCCGTGAGTGGGGCCGCCGGGAGCGCACGGACCAGGAGCCCCCCCGACCCCCGGCTGCGGTAGGGAAGAGAAACAGTTTGGGCAAAATCCGCGCCCCACCAAAACAAGCCGCGCCCGAAGGAGGTCTGTGAGACCCGCCCCTCGGCAGGACTCTTATCTCTGGGGCTGGGTGGAGGGGAGTTAAGGGTTCGCACGTGCGCAAAGGCTCCGGCAGTTTTCCACCACCTTCGCTCCCTAGCAAAAGGACGCGCAGGGAGCGAGGTGGGGAGGGCGTTAGAGACCCCGTCCACGCCTCGTAACTGGAGCTGCCTGGTGCTCCGGGAAGGATCTGGGCTGTGACCACTGAAGGAGATAACTTCGGTATTCACTTCTGAGCATTGAGTTTCAGGGAGAGGACCCGGACCAGCTGGGGTCTCTGCACCCCAGACAGGACAGAGGACAGGACTCAGGGTAACGTAAGGAGGAGGCTAACATAAAAAGAACTTGGGGAGGTGTGAGAGAGGAGGGGCCAGTCTAATCTTCCCCCTCCCTCCCTTCCTGCACTCTATTTGGGGGACAGGCTTTGGAAGCCTCAAGTGAAGAGGGCAGAGGATCCACAGTACACAGTGCAGTGATGTCAGCCTAGTGGTGAGGGTATATGTTGTTCACTGGGGTACAGAGAAGGAACCAGTCTGCTTGTGGGACACTCAGGCATTGGGATGGATGAGGGGACATTTGAGTCTTGGAGGATGGATCCACAGCATGGAGAGAGGAAAGGGCGTTCCATGCCTAGGCAACAGCATTTGCAAAGTTTGGGAAGTGCCAATACTGAGTGGTGGAGGGAAATGGGGGAAAGCCTGGCTGTCCAGGGCATGGGAAGTGAACAGATAGTCTGGATTCTCTCTGAAAAGCTGTGGGGGTGTGGGGGACAGGTAGTTACGGCTGACATTTTGCTTGGCAGGAGACCTTGTAGTTCAGACTGGAGCAAGTCAGATTCCACTTCTGCCCCTTGATCTCGCTGAGCCTGTCCCCTTATCTGTAAAATGGGGACAAAAGCCCTACCCCAGAGAGTTGTCAAAGTCACTGTTCTGTGGGGGTGATAGGATAGGAGTGAGCGGTACTCAGAGACTGTTATAGGAGATGAGGTGACCATAGAGGGGTTGAGGGAGATGCTGATAACTCACTGAGAAGTGGAGGAGCAGCATTTGTCCCTGATGGGACATGAAGGGAGAGAGAGGGGTAAAGGGTAGTCCTGGTCTCTGCTCATGGCCTGGAGGAAGGGCTGCCACTTCAGTATGGATAGGAGGGGTGAAATGACCAGGGAGGCATAGCATGACACCAGGTAGTGAGACCTGGGAAGCAGGATGGGGGCTAGGACCAAATCCTAGACCTAGAACCAGGTAAGGAGCTAAAGGAGGGACCCCAAAGGAAGGACGAGACCCAGGAGGGTGTTTTGTGGACAAAGCCAAGGCCAGGGGAGATGGGCTGAGAGGGGGAGTGGTTCCGGGCCTGACCTAATTGCCCATAATGCCCAGGGCCTGGCTGTCTGGGTCAGGCCACCCAAGAGGAGATGGGCCATTGTCCTTGGTTGTCAATAAATGAACAAAGCAGATTAATTTCTGCCTAACACCTGCTGTTTGGGAGAGACAGCCTCTCAAAATGGGAGAATCTATGGAGGAAAACAGTGAAAATTCAATATTTGCTGGTAGCTTTTATGAGTTGGGCCCTGGGTACTTAAAAGATGATGGCTGTAAATCATTCCCAGGGCAGCAGGGAGACAGTTTGGCCTCAGGTGATGTCAGGATACCTCGGTCAAAGCTAAGACTCAAGAAAATTCAGGTATCCCTGCTCAGGTATTAGAACCAGGAGAGACCATGAGACCACTTTGGGGTTACAACGTGGTGGTGGCATTGGTGAGGTGGTGCAGGGGCAGGGCCTGTTCTGGAAGGATGGACCTCAGGATAAGGGGTCTGGACTTCCCACAGCAGGTGAGAGGAGCAGCGTAGGCTCTTAGCACTTCGGGATCTGGGAGCGGGGGGGATTCGGGGCTCTGTAGGGTCTAGGATGGAAGTGAAAGGCTAGACTAAGTAAGTGGTGAGGTTGACAGAAATATTTGACAGACTGAGAAGAACTTGACTGCAAGCTGGGTGTTGGGCTATCAGGATCAGTTGTAGGTCTTTCTGCCTGTTAAGTTCGGGAAGCAGGTTGGGAAAGAGAAGTTAGTTTGGATAAACTGGGTCTGAATCGATCGCAGGATCTGCAGGTGGCAGGGGCTCAGGAGGGAGGACATGCTTGGGGAGAGCTGTCAGAGTAGATGAGGGTCCTTGGAGAGCCACAGTTAACATTTATGGACCGAAGGAGGAGCCTGAGGAGACGGGACAGAAGAGGCCAGGGAGGCAGGAGGACGGATCCTGTGCTGCACTATGGAGCTGGCTGGCCGCTGACTGCCGAGATCGAGGTGAACTTAGACCCCAGTCACGGGTGTTCACTGGGGTCCTGGGAGAGAGGTCAAGGTCAGGGGAGCTCCGGCCCCCACTACCTCTCTCCCCCCACCTCCCATGCAGCCCCCACCATGGGCAACACGCAGGAGAGGCCATCAGAGACGATCGACCGCGAGCGGAAACGCCTGGTAGAGACGCTGCAGTCGGACTCGGGGCTGCTGCTGGATGCGCTGCTGGCACGGGGCGTGCTCACCGGGCCCGAATACGAGGCGTTGGACGCGCTGCCTGATGCCGAGCGCAGGGTACGCCGCCTGCTGCTGCTGGTGCAAAGCAAGGGCGAAGCAGCCTGCCAGGAGCTGCTGAGCTGCGCCCAGCGAACCGTGCGCGCGCCCGACCCCGCCTGGGACTGGCAGCACGTGGGCACGGGTGAGAGCGCGCGGGGGGGCGGGGCCTAGGTCAGAGGAGGGGGCGTGGCGTGGGAGCACGGAGTTGAGATCTTCCCCAAAGACCGGCACGTGTGCAGAGAAAACCTCAGAGGGGTAAAATGAGCCTGAGACACTCCCACCTCCGCCGCAGGCTACCGAGAACGAAGCTACGACCCTCCATGCCCAGGCCACTGGACTCCTGAGGCAGCTGGCTCAGGGACCGCATGCCCCTGGCTGCCCGGAACTTCAGATTGCGATGAGGCCCAGGGTCCTGAGGACTCCAAGGCAGCGCAATCCGGAACCCTCGAGGAAACTGAGCCAGAGCTGGAAGCTGAGACCTCTGAAGGGGCTGAGCCGGAGTTGGAACCCCAAATGGATCCGGAACCAGAGCCAGGGACAGAACCAGAGCCAGAACTGGAGCCGGAGCCGGACCTAGAGGCTGGGGACGAATCTGAAGGTGTGAGGCCGACCAAACCTGGCGGGAGGGCGTGGCCTGGGAGGCGGAGGGGGGGCTCCACCTGACTGACCACACCTCTTCCATCATCTCTAGATTCCTGAAAGCCTTAACGCTGACAGGCCGCTCCTCGCCCTAGCAGGATGGGATCTAGGATCCTGCCCTGCTGGGGTCAGATGCCACGAAGGCTCCATCTGTCCCAGTACCATTGAAAGTGAATAAACTCTGGAGGGTCAGCTTGGACTCTGTGATTCTGGCTCTTTGTGCAGGAACTAGGGTGTGGATTTGTACCTCTAAGTCCCAATGACCTGGGCAGCCCTGTGCCCACGGCCCAGTCCTCAACCCCTTTCCATCCTCAATAGCCCAAGCTGTACCCCTGGAGACCCCAGACCCAGGTCACCAGTGGGACAAGGGCCAGACCCTTGGGCCCTGCTCCACAGCCCTTTTATCCTCGTGAACCATTTGGGGACATGTGTAGTCACCAGTCCCACCTCATGAAAGCCCCTAGGCCTGGCACAAAGAGCCAGGAAAAGGGTACTTCTTTCCACTTAGAGAGGGCTAGAGCTCACCACCTTGGGAAGTGAGATTAGAAAGAGAAAGGGATCTCAAGTAGGCAGAGCCCACACAGTTCATTGTAATTGTTTTAATTGTTTGGCTTCTCTCAGGACTGGGAGCTCAGTGAGGGTTGTGACCAGTTAACTGGTACACAGAAGGCGCTCTGTACATATTCACTGACTAAATGAATAAGGACTTTCCAGCTGTGTTTCCAAGTTTTCAGATGGGAAAACTAAGGCCAAGGGAGGGAGTAGGACAGGGTCAACCTCACACAGTTGAGTCTGAGGTGAAACTGAAGCAGCAATCATCTTGGCACCTCTCCTGGTCTAGGAGGAGCTCACAACTAGGAACAACGAGGGGCCTGCCCCTCAGGCTTGATTGTGGCTGCTGCCAGGCTATGCCAACCTCTGCCAGAGACCAGCTGTGAGGGTGTGGGCAAAGACAGGGACAGTAGAGGCCAGTGCAGGCGTGTGTGTGTGTGTGTGTAGCTAGGAACAGTCGGTGCCTTCCAGAGGAGCCCTGTTCCCTCCACTGAACCTTCAGAAGCTGCCGCGTCCCAGCCCCAGTAAGTAGAGCACATAAATAAGGAATAAATAAATGACAGTGGGAGAGGCAAAATGTTGGAAAGCACACCCCAGCCCAGCTGGGTCTCTACTACCAGGATCCCTGCTCCTTGAGTCTGTGTGAAAGCCAGGACCTCAGGCTCAGGCAATCACCCCAGAAGAAGGGAGATCCCCACCAGGACCCAGTGAGAGGTAGACAGCATGAAAGCTGAAGGAGCACCAAGGGGCCAGGTGGGGGAGGAAAAGACTGGAGTATGCAGACTCCCAAAGCCATCTCATGCAAGAACAAGTTTCTACTCCCAAGCCACCCCCCATCCCCATCCATTCTCAGCTTCCCTTCTGCCCCCAGGCTTTTCCTCTGCTCAAAAGGCAGCTGGAGACAGGAGGGCAGATTTAGTTTGCCTGACATGCTGCTGTTGGCCTTCAGGGCCCAGGGAGGCTAGCAAGGAACACAAACTCTCTGCTGTTGCCTCTCCTCCCTCCTGAAATGCTTCTGCCCTCCCCATTCCCCAAGAAACACGCAGGCTGTGGAAGCACAGAGCAGCCAGCTTCATGTTCTGGGGGCTAATCTGTAGCCCTCTTTCCAGGGCTTCTGCCTGTAGCCCTCAACCAGTATCAGTCATCAGGCAGCAGGCGGCCCAGCTCTGCCTCATCCAGCCGGTTGGTGGTCATGATGTGCTCCAGCTGCTGCCGGTAGCGTGCTAAGTCCTGCATGAAGTGGGGCACCCGGGTGTTGTCCAGCACCCCGTGGGGCCGAAGGTGATCTACATCCTCATAGGATACCTGCAGGAAGAAAGCTCGGCCTCAGGAGTAGGCAGGGTGCCCTGGCTTTCAGGCAGCTGCTCCCAGCTCTCTTGCAATAGCCCACAGCCCTTTGCTCCTGGAACTCCTCCCTCTCCCCTCCTGATCCACTCCCAATGTTATGTACCCTGAGGCTCAGTCCTGGGTGTTTGCTCTTTCTCTCAACACCTTCTTTTATCATCTGTGTCCTACAACCTCACTCCTGTCTCCAGTCCAGCTTCCCCACTCACCTCCAAACCTGGGTATCCAACTGCCTTCTGAACGCCTTCCCCGGGATATCCCTCAGGCACCTCAGACTCCCCATATCCAACATTACTGGGTGCCAGCTTATGCCATCCCCACCCTCCTCACAGTCCCCTAGGTCACATTCCAGGAGGGAGCTTAGAATCTGTCACCCTCCCACTCAGAGTGGCCACTGAGTTAAAAAGATCCACTCTCTGAAGATCTCTCCAGCTTGCCGCTTCCTCTCCAACTGCGTGGCCACTGCTGGTTTATGCCAGACCACCATCAATCTTGCAAAAGTGATTGGAAAGGCTCCTCCTTTTCCCCCTGCACTCCTTTCCCTAGGCCTCTCCTCCCATATGTCAGAGGGAGCCTTCTAAAGCAAACCACCTGTGCCACTCTTCTGCTCAAAGCTCCTAGGATTCCCCAATGCTTTGGATGAAATTCGACTTCCTCAGCCTGGCACAAATACCCAGGGCCAAGGACTTGTTCCCTGGACATTTCTCCAGCCTCCTTCCCCAGGCCTTCCTGACTGCTCCCTTGGCCTGGAATGCTCACCTCCTTTGAAGTGCAGTGTCTACACACACACCTGTGGGCTGGCTCAAGCACCTATATTGGCTGCCAGACTGTCATTTCACCTCCTGTGCTCACCTCCACCCACGCTCCCCCCATCAGAGAGGCCTGGCACCCAGTCCTCAGTTGAGTTCCAATCAGAGGCTCAGGGAATGCTGCAGTGATGGGGAGAGCTGGCTGGGCCTTCTGAAGGCCCATGGTCCCTCACCTTGCCCAGAGAGGTCAGCAGCGGGAAATCGATGGTCTGGCGATGCCGCAGAATGCGCACGATGCCATCCAGGTACACCTGATCCTTGCTGAAGCAGCCTGTGGACACGGGAGGGCCGTGAGCCCTAGGCCCAGAGCCCCACCTGCACCCTCCCAGCACCCCTGCCACAGACCAGGACACTCCCCACCGCACAGGTGCCCACCGGGCAGCGAGGTGTCAGTCTGGCCGCGCTTGGCGCGCACGCAGTACTCCCAGCGCACATCCGCGTCCTGCACGTAGCGCGCCAGGTCCTGGAACAGCTGGCGGAAGGACATGTGCGCGGCGCGGTGGATGGTGTAGTAGAGCAACGCAGCGCGCCACAGGAAGGGCTGCTTGCGGAACAGCACACTGTGCAGGCTGGCCAGGCCCTCCTCGGTGGGGTTCGCTGGCCGCAGCCCATACTGCAGCCGGCCCTCGGCGCTGTGCCACGGCTGCCGCGCGTTGTTCACGCCCCGCAGGTAGTGGGTACCTGTGGGGTGGGCGAGGGAGAGGCTGCGCTGGGCCGCGCATCCAAAGGACCCTCCTGGCCTGCCTGGCTCCTGGTCTGCCCAGCTGGACCTCTAGCTGCCGACTCACATATCCTTATGCCTCTAAACTCAGGCTATTACACAAGTCCCCTCCACCCCAATCTCATACTCACCCAACCCCAGGCAGCAGGAAGACTCTCCTCAGATGAACTCACACCCAAGGATCCAGAATCTCACATACATGAACCCTCCCTCACCCGTACACACACACACACACACACACACACACACACTCTCCCAAACTCACACTGCCCCCCAAGCCCCCAGAGAGGTGCAGGAACTCACACACTACCCCAGCCCCACATCCTGCATGCCCATATCATGCTGATATCCCCAGCAAAAACCACCTTTTGCCCAGAGCAACAGAATTCTTGATGAGGAGGGACAGACAGAAAAGAATAGTAATTAGTGTCCCATGCTCGCTTTTCCAGCCTGGCCCTATCCCCTCCTAAACCCAGCTCTGTGTGTCTTCAGCTAATTCCATTCCCAGGATCTGAACTTCCACCCACCGGGGAGGGCCTGCATGTTGGCTGGGCTTGTGGGACCCTTAGGGCTCTCCCTCTGCCTCTCTGGGCCTCAGCAGTCTTGCCCCACTGTCAAGGGAAATCATAGAGGAAGTAGAGGGAAGAAAAGATACCCAGAAGGAACAAGAAATGAGAGTGAGCCCAGAGACTGGGCTGGCATGTTCTGGCCTATGTCTGTGAGCCAGAGGAAGGAGGTAGCTGCTCATGAAGGGAAGGGGCCCATCCTCCGGAGGGAAGGGGAAGAAAGAGAGGGAGTGGGGTTACTGGAGACTCTCACTGCCCCCCTTGTCCCAGCCCCCTCTCACCGCTACCCGCCCACCCGCCTACCCACACCCTGACCTATCTCGTGCCGCAGCATGCCCTCCAACCAATACTGGCGGGCTCCAGTCAGGTTGATGGCCAATGTTGGTCGGCTGTTCTCCACCATCATCACTGCCTGGGACAGCAGGTCCTCACTCAGCTGCACCACAACCTGCAGGCGGCAGAGCCCTGAGCCATGACCACCAGCCCGGGGGCCAGTGTGCAGGTGGACCCACTGATGCCACAAGGCAACCAGGCTGGACACTTGGCCACAACACCTACCCTTCCCCACCTCTGCTTGGAGCCAGCTCCCACCTTACTGGGGCAGGGGCAGGGGCAGGGCTTGCCCGAGGTCGCTAGCTCCATCAGTGTAGAGCTGGGCCTGGCATTGCCCACTCAGCAGCCTGGCTTGGAGCGTGTGGAAAAGGGCCCTCGCAGGCAGGGCAAACTCACCTCCCCAGCGCAGCCCTCCTTCTGCATGTATTTGCGCACAATGGACCAGATCTGGCACTTGGTCAGCAGCTGGCCCCCAGTCGCAGCCTCAAAGTGTTCATAGGTACCAAACTTCTCCAGGACAGCCTCAATGATGCCAACTGCCTGCACAAAGGGCCACAGTGGCAGGTCAGGCCAGGCCTCTCAGGTGGTAGGGACAGGGTGAGGTGGGCAGTCTGGACTGACCTGACGGAGGAACTGTCCAGAGGCCTCACAGTACTTTTCCAGCACGGCCGTAGGCATGGGCTCCTGGTACTCGAACTGTGGGTTGTAGGTGTAATGGGACTGGAAGAACTTGTCCCGCTCACGGTCCATGTTGGTTGGCCGCAGAGCCACCAACATGCAGGGGCTCTTGCTGGCACCACGGCCTGCATCCTTTCGAGTCTTAGCAATGTGAGGCAGGGAGGTCGCAGGCCGCAGGGTGCCCCCACCTGGGTCCCGTCCCCGTCCAGGTGGTGCCCGACCTTGGGTGCTGCCCCCCCGCCAGCCAATACTGTTTACAGTGTAGGTGCTCTCACTGCGACGCATGTGGCCACGGTGGCCCAAGTGCAGCTCTGAGAAGGGCTGCAGCTCAGACCGGGGCCGCAGGGCTGAGCGGACTGAGAGAGCCAGGGGCAAGGCCAGGGACCGAGGCCAGGGGTACAGTGCTGTCCCATCTCGGTCTGAGGGCCTCAGCCTATGGCCCAAGGATGAGGGACTGGATGGTGGGCTGGGGGGTGCCTGCTCATACACCTGAGCCCCTGAGTCCAGCACCATTCTGTCGTGGTGGTCACATCCAGCTGGGTCACACCAACTCCCCACTCGGTCGACTTCTGGAGACACAGAAAGGCATGTGGAGGCCAGCATGAGTGGGTGCGGCCTGAGGACCAGCAGGCCCTGTGCTCCATCCACACTGCCCTTGCTGGGCCTTTGGTGGGCCCAGGACCTGACGCCAGGTTCTAACCTGACCTCTCACCTCCATGGACACCATGGATGGGTGTCCATCCCCTCCAGCAGGCTCACCCAATCAAGCTGGACTGGGGGAAAGCAAGAAGAAGAGTCTCATACACCCAGCTAGATGGTGGTTACTCAAATCCCCTTAGACTATGAGCTTCTGAGAGCAAGGCCTAAGCCCCTATTCGTGATTCTAATCCATGTGCTCAGCGCCCACCCAGACTGGGAGTTTGGTACAGTGTAGCCTCAGCTGCCAGGATGACAGGTGAGGGGGTCTCACTACCTTCTACCTATGGCATTTTCTCAGTCTCACTCCGCCCCTCCCACCTGGCTCCATCCACTTCCTCCAGCCCATTGGGATTGGGTCTCAGTCAGTTTGAATGCCTGCAGGCCCCTTGCTAGGCTAGTCCCTCCAGCTGGAGTGCTCTCTCTCCCTGGGCCATCTGCTCAAATCCACATTAGAATCAGCTTTAGGTGAGCAGAGGGAAACTTCAGCATATCCAAGCCAATCCCTGGTCTGTCCCCTGGAGTCATCTTCCTAGTGGTCATCCAAGGCCAGTGTCGGGACACTCACCCCTGACTCTGTACCAGGGCTCAGTCCAACCCAGTCTCTCCCCAGAGACTGACTGAAGGCTCCAGCCTCCAAACTCTCCTGCCTGTTCAGGGACATAATTCCAGCATTTCTCTCCTTTCCTACATCTCCTGCACCATCAATCTCTTCCTCTCTACTGGATTCTTCCCATCAGTATAAAACACGTTGTTATTTCTCCATCTTAAAAAACAAAACAAAACCCTCACTTGATCCCACACTCTTCCAGCTCCACTGCATCTCCCTCCAGCGGTTTCCTAGGGCAACACAACACCTCAGGTCGTCTATACTCAGTCTCCAAGCCCTTCTTTCCTGTTCTCTCTTCAATTTCACTACAAGTGGGGGCTTTTGTCCCCCACTCTCTATCAAAACTGATCTGACCAAGGTCACCAATGATCTTCATATTGATCAGCAGAATCTGACAAAGTTAATGACTTCATTTTGGCTTGGCCATGTTCTCCACTTGGTTCCCAAATACACTGGAACATGGTTCTCCCACCTCACTGGCTGTTTGTTCTTGGTCTTACTTGCTGGTAATCCCTATCTTTCTGACCTCTTGACACTGTAATGTCCAGAACTTGGAAAATTCTCTCCTCTTCTCCGTTTATGCTCACTCCCTAGGTGATCTCATCCACTCTCATGGTTTTAAATATGTCAGCCCAAACTTCTTCCATAAACTTCACACTAGTGTTGCCAGTTCTCAGATCAACATCTTTACTTGAACGTCTAACAGGTATCTCAAACTGAACATGTCCCCCGTCTGGAGTGCTTTCCCCTCATATAACTGCAGGGGTCACTCTCACTTTCCTCAGATTTCTGAACAAATATCTCGTTAGAAAAGGCTCCCTAACACGCCCTCTATAAAATAAACCTACCCTAGACACTCTCCACCACAACCTCCCCTTCTCCACAATATTGTCCTATGATGCAGTTATCACCATCTGAAGTACAGTGCAAGTGAGCATTATCTGTTTTCTTCTTTTAAGTATTCACAGCTGTGTCCCCAGAACAGTTGCTTAATAAAGGAATGAAACCAAGAGCCCTTGTCCTTCTCAGAACTGGAATCATACCTTCCCTGCACTTTGCTTCCCCATTAGTTCTGATCCCCTCCCGCTCCCCACCCCCCCGGCACTCTGCCTAGTGACAAGCTGCTGGAAAAGATTTCAGGCCTCAGGCTTCCCTCCCCTCAACTAACTATACACTTTTCTGGATTCCTCACTGGTCTCCCGGCCTCTGCTTGTACTAATCCCCTTCATCTCCACTTCTTTCATTTGACCTACCTCTTTGCAATTACCAGAATATGCCTGTTTCTTTCATGTCTCAGGTCCTTCTGCCAAGAATGCCCTCCTAATGTCTCCCCGTGGCAAACTCCTTAACCATTCTTCAGGACTTGGTTTAGGCCTCGTCTCCTCCGGGAAGACTTCCCAGCGTCTTAGAGGTTCCCAGTGCCCAGGCGGCTTCTTTACCATCCTAGGCTGTCACTGTTGGAGCCTAGGTCCATGTCCCCCCATCATCCCCTGAACTCCCTGAGGGCAGGGATGGGTCTGATTCACCCCCATGACCAAAGTAGCCAGCACTAGATGCAGACTGAATGAAAGATGGTTGTGGGAGGAGCCCGGGCTGAAGGCGGAGTCTGGTGATAAATGAGAGGGTGTGGCCTGCGCCAATAAGAAACTCCGGGAGAGGATAACGTGGAAGAGGAGCCAATGGGGACTGGGAGAACGAGGAGGGGCGTGACCTCCAGCCAATAAGAGGCGGGGGATGGGGCAAAGGGCGTGCCCAATGGAGGGCGGGGCCGGAGGACAATGGAGCGGGGTTCCCTGGTAGATGAGGAGGGGTCGCGTCGAACGCCTTCTCGGCCTCTCGGGGGTGGGGGGATTCCGTCCGCGTGCCGCGCCCCCACCTGTTCAATCCTCTTCTCGCCGCCGCCGTTCCCGTTCCGCAACACCGGCCGCCGGCTGCCCAGCCCTCGGGAGCCGACACTGGTGACGCACGCACTCGGGCGCGCGCACGCTCAGGCGAAGGCGCGCGGATTCACGTCAATCTCCGCGGCCTCAAGCGCCCGAGGACATGGCTGGGGGTGGGGCCAGGCAGAGCCGGAGGGGGTCCGCCATCGGGTCACGCCCCTGGGTGGGGTGTTGTCTTAAGCCCGCCCCCTCCGCCTCTGTAGTTGGACTCCGCAGTCGCGCGGGAGACGCAAGCTCGCTGCAGGTGCACGGACACGTGGGGATGTAGTCCGCATACAGCGGCGGAAGCCGGGGTGCTTGGGAAAGCAGCCCATAAGGTCTGATGCCGGGGTAGGTGGCGCGCAGACGTATTTCAGAACTGGAGACAGGATACCTTAGGTATGTCACTGCACTTGGAACCCCTGACCTTCGCGGGGACTTTTATTTCTATCCGCCCTTCTCTAACGCACACAATTCAGGCGTACGGGGGCTGTGGCTTTATTCTGCGGGCAGCCGGGGGTCAGGCACAGGACCCCGAGGGGAGACAGGAGGACAGCGGGGGTGCAGGTGCTGGCACGAGGCTGAAGAGTGCGCGTCCACCCGCTGGGGGCGAGGGCTGCGGCCCGGCCTGCAGAGAGCTGAGTGCGGCCAGGCGCTGCTCTCGGGACACATCCCCGCGCAGGTCCAAGAGGGCGGAGACGTGATCCTCGCTATGGAGTACAGGTGCGTCAACCCCGCCCAGCCCCCCGTGGGTCCCTCCTCCCTTCCCGGCCCATCTTCGCACCTCACGTCGGGAAATTGTTGCCGCAAGCCTGCCACCTCGAGACCAAGCAGCGTGGGGTCGCGGAGGTTCAGCAGCTCCCTCAAGGCGAGCAGCACTGGCGCGCACTGAACGCTCTCCTCCAGGCCCTGAACACGTCGGGGTTGGTCTCTCTCCAGCCCTAGGCCCCTACCCAGCCACTGAGACTCCCGCCCATCTGCTCACCCAGATTCTCACCAAACCGAGGAAAAGCTCCTGAAGCTGGGCGGCATCGTGCCGCAGGCGCTCGGCCGCCTGGGTCCGCTCGTCAGCACCGCGGCACACTAGGCGGCCTTGCATCAGCGCACGTAGGTACTGCAGCACCACGGTACGCTCCGCCTCGGCCAGCAGCAGCTGCGGGGAGCACGATCAAATGGTTTCAGGACGCTTTTCCCATGGGCGCTTTCCCCCCTCCCCAGCCTTCCCCCCAAAACGCACCTGGACCGCAGGATCCCGCACGTGTCGGAAGTTCTGGCAGAAGCTCGCGGTCCGCTCACACACGTCATCCAGCAGCTCTGGGCTCGACAGCCACCGGCGAGAGGGCAGAGCAGCGAATAGGGGCTGGAGCGGAGGTCAGAGACGCGGCTGGAGGGACGATTCAGATCCGGCATTCCCCGCAGAGACCCCCATGCATACGCTGTATCTCCTTCTCCCACCCCTGTCTCCATCTGAAGCCTCACCTGTAGCTCCGCCAGCAGCGCCTCCAACACCAGGCGGCAGATCCTCCTCTGCAACTCGTCCAGCGCTGCCTCCACCGGAGCCAAGGCCCCTGGAGCCACCCAGTCGGGCTGCAGGACGGACACGGAGGAGCTGGACCGACCAAAAGTACGGCTTCAGGACCAAGGCCAAGGCCCGAGAGGCCCTCCGTTGTCTAGCCGCTCGGGCGCCACCTAGTGGCGCAAGTGTGTTCCGTGAGGGGGCAAGAAGGGCGGCTCCCTGCACTTCTGAAAGTCTGGGCCATGGATTGAGGATGGGAGTGGTGGGCTCAGCGAGCTAGAAGGGACACAGGCCAGCTGGACCTGCCTCTAATTCGCGGTGTGACCTTGAGCAAGTCATGTCTTTCAGTTTCTGTTTCGGTAAGGAGAGAGAGTTAATCCCAGTCAGGAGGGAGTCAAAATCATCGTTAATTTGTTTGTCCTCTCTGCCCCCACCCCAAAGAACATAAGACCCAAGAGGAAGGGAATGTTTTTGTTCTGTTCACAGCTGTAATGCCAGACATAACCTGGCACAGAGTAGGGCCTTGATAAATATTCGTTGAATGAATGAATAATTGACACTATATGCCAGGTACTGTGATAGGTACATTTTATCTGTTATCTCATGTGGTTCTCAGAATGTCCATTATTACTCATATACTACTGATGACAAAAGCAAGATTCAGGAAGATTAGGTAACTGGCCCAAGGTCACACAGCTAGTAATTAGTAGAACTAGGATAGGAACCCCAGGGCTATGTGAGTCCAAAATTCCTAAAGGCCTAGTGTGAGCTGGGTCCATACCTAATAGGTGTTCAGTCAGGGCTTAGTGAAGGTGGGGTTCTGCGGGGGCCTCCTGGTACCTGAGTGCTGATTGGTGGTTGAGGGTGGCCAGTAGGTAGGGCACATAATGAGGAGCTGTTGCTTCTCCCCTGAGGTGGTCTCGGGAGAATCGGATCAGAGCATCACTGAAGCTGCAAAGGGCAGAGGTGGCTCCTGTATCTGCTGTCACTCTGGTACAACCCCAGTCCTTGGTACTCTGGCCCCACCTCCAAGATACCCAAGGCCCTGTTTTGAAGGAGCCCTTTTCCACAGGTATGTCTTATCACTCAGAGCCCCTTAGCGCTGCCCCAGGATCAGGGCCAGGGGTTGGGAGTGGGTCAGTGCCTTGACAGACCTCCTCAGGAATGCGCTCAGTTCTGACACTGCCATGCCGTGCACCCGCCGCTGCAGTGACTCACTGACCATTCTGGTCACGCGAATGTTCTCTTCCAGGATCTACAGGCAGGGATGGGCAGCCATCAGCAGAGTCCTAGTCCTGCCCTCCTTCCCTTTCCCTATGAGAGCTGCCCTCCTGCCTTGCCACTTTTCACCCACCTGCAGCACGATGGCTGGCATTGGTGAGTGATAGAAGCCAGATGGGTCTGTGTCAGGCTCCTGCTCTCGGCCCCACTCAGCTACATCCCCGTCCAGTGCCTTCTGCAGCCACTGGGCCACACTCGCCTGGGGAAAGGGGCAAGGTGCAACAGTATGTAGCAGGGCACTGACACTGCTAGAGACAGGTGGACATGCGACTCCACAGATACAGGCCCACAGCTGGTGGCAGAGCTGCTCTGAACCCAGGCCCCAACTACTCACCTGGACTTTGGCCACAAATATTGCCTCCAACTGCTCGATGTTCTCCAGGGTCAGGAGGGGCTCCAGATCAGACACATCAGCCTCGGGCCCTAATTCCAGGCTCCCCATCATTTCTGGCCTGGACATGGGTAGCCCAGTGTTACATTGAGCCTCCAGCCTTTGATGCACCCACTTCCCATTGCCCCACGGACACTGACCCCAGGTACACATGCAGTGCCCAATGCAGCAAGGTGAAGGCATCGGCAGCTTCCAGCTGGGGCCCTTCCAGGAGTTGCTGCAGGCAGCGGCGCAGGCCTCTGTGCAGGGTGTGGGCCCACAGCCGGACCACGTTGTAGTGTGGTGGGCAGCAGGGTGCTACCAGTGCCTCAGCCGCGGCCAACTCTGCTGGTAGAGCCACCCGCAGAGCCTCCAGCCACTCTGCTAGTGCCCCGGGCCCAGGCTGCAGAGGCGTCCCAAAGTGGATCTGCTCCAAGCCCTCCTGTAGTGCCCGTAGACAGCGCTGCCGCCAGTCCCGGGCGGCCTGCTCCAGGGAGGTTGTGCGCCCAGCGTCCACTTCGGCCACACGCATAGCAGCCACCAGCAGGGCTGGATCCTCCCGTGCCAGCCGCCCTGCAGCCCCTGCAGCCGCCTCCACAGCCTGACCCAGAGCCTCAGCCAGAGGGCCCAGCCCCTCGAACACTGGCAACTCCAGGCCCCCGAGAGGTGCCCACGTCTCCTCTTGCAGCTGCTCCAGTTCCTGAAGGCTCACATATGCCTCCAAGAGTCGCTGGGCATCAATCAGGCTCTGTGTGCGGGCCAATGCAGCAGGCACTAAGTGGGGAGAAGAGGCAGCCCTGGGTCTTAGCCTTCCCACCTGTGCAGTGGGCAGAGCAGTAGATGCTGAGGCCCTGAGGCTGGGGTGATGTGTGAAATATTTAATAATCAGTACAGTAGAGCATTGGTCAATCTGAAAGGACCCAGGGAAGGGCCTACATGGTGGGCCAGGTGGTAACCCCTTGAGCTGATGGAACATGAAGAAGTCAGGGATCTTGGAGGGAAGGCAGGGAGGAACTGGGGCGGCCATGCCAGTGGCTGTTCATCCACCCCATTAGGGAAATATTTTAGTAAATTAACAGCCAGGTTGGCCAGAGCCACTTGGTGTCAGTCCTGACTCAGACATCCCATGCCTGGGAACCCCAGAATGAACTAATATGCACCCTTGCTTCATATGCCATTTGAAGCCTGAGTTACTCTCTGGGAGGTCGCCCACGTGTCCGTCCACGCAATCTCCCACTGGCGCCCCAGGCCCTTGATCAGTGATGGTGTTTGTTGACCACCTGTCAGAGGGCTGCGGCCTAGGGCCGTACACACTCACCAGCTCGCAGCCGGGGCAGCAGCTGAGACATGGCCTGCAGTTGCTTGTGTTGTACAACCTGCTCCCGCAGGGGTTCTAGGGTCTGTGCAGCCTCAGCCATACCCCAGAGCAACACATGAGCCTGGCCCAGGGCTTCGCGGGCTCCCTGCACGGCCTCAAGGGCCCAGGCCAGCTGCCGCACGCCGGTCTTCACGCCCTCCAGGTATGAGTGCACCACCGACTGTGGGACGGAGGCAGCCAGTGAGGCCTGGCCAGTCCTGCAGCCCGCCCTTAGCACTCCTGCCTCCTGCCTCCTGCCTGATGCCCACCTTGATGCGTGCTTCCAGGGAACAGGTACGCTGCACCTCGCGGCTACGGTACTGGCTGAGCCTGGCCAGCTGCTCTGGCCGGTAGAAGATGCCCGAGGCCCACTTGAGTGCTGCACCCCGGGCCAGCTGCTCCGCCCTCTCCTGCTCCGGCCACTCAGGCCCTGGGCAGGAAGAGCCAGGGCAGCCGCGTCAGTTGGGCAGAGCCTGCAGGAAGTGGCTACCAAATCTGCTCCCCTTCCTACCCCTTGGCCTGTCCCCCAGGGCAGTCCACTCCTCTCCCTGCCCTCCCTATAGAGCTCCAGCCAGACCTGGCCGAGAGGACCAACCCCACCACCCCCATCTTTCTTGCCACCATCCCCCCCTCAGCCCACCCAGAAGGGCTCATACCAGGGGGAAGTGCGGGCTGCATTTTGTCCCTGGCTGCTGAGTCCATGGCTGGAGGAGCCGGAGCGGAGGTAGGAATGGGGGCGAAGGTCCAGGTTAGAGCAAGTAGAGTGGGAGCTCCTCTGAGCTGCAGCCTCCCTCTAGGCCCCCGCTGAGAAGGAGGAGGAAGGTTCTTACCCAGCCCCCTCAGGAAATGAGAGGGAGGTGGGTGTGATGGGAAGGAACCTGAGACAACTTTGCCTGCCAGGTTTCTCAGCTTTGCCCCTCAGATGCAACTGAAACAGGGTAGGCATGGGCCTCCACTGGACACCGCTCCTGTTCTGAGTTGCAGAGGACAGTTTGATATGGAACTCACCAGGCTTGGCCAGGCGTCTAGTTCTCCCTTCTCCACAGATAGCCTTGGCCTTGAGGATGGCCCTCTCCCCTGGCCCTCTTGGCGGACCTGGGTACTCCCACCACTGGCTCATGAGACCCACACCTCAGCATGCAGCAAGAGACTTCCTCTCCCCAAGGAAGCCTCTGTCCCACCTCTCTGCCCAGGAGCTCCCTCCTCCCTCCAAGGTCCCGCCCTCTCCAAGGCCACATGCAGAAAGGAAGGAAGCTGAGTCTCTGGTACTTTATTCCCAACAGGAAAGAGCATGTGCACTGTGGGACAGAGTGGGGAGGGCTGGGCGCCACTTCCCTGGGGGGAGGGGGGTGTACTCCCTGTGATCATTGAGGCTTGAGCAGCCTATGCAGGATCTGTTGTGCTCAGGACACAGACATGAACTAGATGGCCCCAAACTGGGTGGAGAGTGAGGTGTGCAAATATGGGTCCAGACAACATCGCAGTGTGACAACTGTGTTGATGGGCCCTTCAGAGGTGCGTGTGCCTCTGCACAGGAGCAAGAGACCACAGGCTGTTGTGAAGACGGTGTGTGGTAGGTGATGGCGGAGACGGGTGGAAGGGCTATGAAATCTATGTTTGTCTTGGGAGTTAAAGGGAGCCATGGAAGGAACTACTAGGTAGTAATAATGTGGTGGACACTGACTACTACCCGAATCCACCCTTCAGGACAAAGATACTTGTTCCCCCAGCTGCCAGAAATGTAGGCTGCTGAGGTCTCACAGCTGAGTCTCTCAGTCAATGTTAGGGTATAAAGGCCAGGTACCCTTGCCTTGGAAGGCCTTGGAAGAGTCACCCCAGTTTCAGAGCTCCGAGTAGGATGGGCCAAGGTCTCTGTTTTAAAGATTTTTTTAAAAAAATTAATTTACTTATTTTATTTATTTTTATTCTTGGCTTCATTGGGTCTTCGTTGCTGTGCACGGGCTTTCTCTGGTTGCGGCGAACGCGGGCTACTCTTCATTGCAGTGTGCGAGCTTCTCATTGTGGTGGCTTCTCTTGTTGCAGAGCACGGGCTCTAGGTGCACGGCCTTCAGTAGTTGTGGCTCAGGGGCTCTAGAGCGCAGGCTCAGTAGTTGTGACGCACAGGCTTAGTTGCTCCGCGACATGTAGGATCTTCCCGGGCCAGGGCTCGAACCCGTGTCCCCTGCATTGGCAGGGAGATTCTTAACCACTGTGCCACAAGGGAAGCCCTAAAGATTTTTTTGATGTGGACCATTTTTAAAGTCTCTATTGAATTTGTTACAATATTGCTTCTGTTTTACGTTTTGGTATTTTGGCTGTGAGGCATGTGGGATCTTAGCTCCCTGACCAGGGATCGAACTTGCACCCCCTGCATTGGAAGGCGAAGTCTTAACCACTGGACGGCCAGGGAAGTCTCTGAGGCCTCTATTTTTTTTTTTTTTTTTTGTGGTACGCGGGCCTCTCACTGTTGTGGCCTCTCCCGCTGCGGAGCGCAGGCTCTGGACGCACAGGCTCAGTGGCCATGGCTCACGGGCCCAGCCGCTCCGCGGCATATGGGATCCTCCCGGACCGGGGCACGAACCCGCGTCCCCTGCATCGGCAGGCGGACTCTCAACCACTGCGCCACCAGGGAAGCCCGGAGGCCTCTATTTTAACTGCATCGCAGTTTAATTCTCCTCTCTGCCCAATTCTGCCTGTCTTACTCCCTTAAAAGTGTGGCTTCTCAGTAAACTTCTTGCAGGCACATCCCTGTTTCCCAAATAACTTGACCTAAAATAAACAATAATAAATAACGACAGTGTTAAAAAAAACGAAATGATATTAGCAAACACACAGTCCCGCCACATGCCAGGAACAGCTCTAAGCGCTTTACATATATTTACACATAGGTAAACATGTTTGCACTGGTTGAAAAGTGGTTATAATCCCATGGCCTCTGAGCACAGCAGTGTGGAGATAAAGAGAAAGACGAGGCTGGGATCAGGGAAAGAGAGTGGGGATGGAGACAAGTGGACAAGCTAGATGTAGTTAGTGCTTGCTGTTTGGCAGGAAGTGAAGGACAGGAATAGGATGGGTGATCCCAAGACAGTGGGGCAGCCTTTAGGAGCAGGTTTGGGGAAACACATTGGGTTCATTAGGCGGCACAGTCTCCTCCCCGGGGATGAGGGTTAGGGTAGAGTTAGTGGAGTTGGGGCAGGTTGGCCAGCCCGTAAGGTTCCAGTGGCTCCTCCTTCCCTGCTGCCGGGGCTGCCCAAAGACCTCCTCCACATCCTTCCTCAACAACGCTGGTCTCCGGGGATCCTGGGGTTATTTTCGTCCTCTTCGGCGGTTGGACAATTGTTGATGGTCCCCGAAGTTTTTCGGCCGTGTTCGCAAAGATGAATTGTGCTAGATTCCCTGGGAGGGCGCGGAGCGGAAGCGGAAGTAGCGATGCTGGCGCCGGCGGCCTGGAGGCCAGGAACGGAAGCGGAAGTGGCGGCGGCGCCGGCCTGGCCTGGCCTGGCTGAGGGGAGGTGGCGGGAGGGCGCTATGGCGGAGGCCGGGCCACAGGCGCCGCCGCCCCCGGGCACCCCAAGCCGGCACGAGAAGAGTTTGGGACTTCTCACTACCAAGTTCGTGTCGCTTCTGCAGGAGGCAAAGGACGGCGTGCTTGACCTCAAGCTGGTGAGGCCCGGGCTAAGGGGCGACAGGGGGGATGGTGGACCAGGCCTGGGCCGGTAGCGGGAACCCCCGGGGCGGCCCAGCTGAGCCCTCAGAGTAGGCCGCCATCCATGTGCTTTCTCACAGGAGGGAGGCCGGGAGCTGTTTCATTCATTCGGCCGAGGCCATTGGGCGTCAACTATGTGCCAGGCTTGGGGCTGCAGGTGTTGGTCCTCGTGGCCCTCCCCGGCAGGTGTGGGGAGAAGAGCATCAGAACATCAGCTCAGGCTGCGCCAGGCCTCTTCCCGCCCCACAGTCCCGAGCTACTTTAGTGCCTGGGAGGAGGGTTGGAGTCAAGGCCACCCCCTTTTCAGACTACTCCAGACCAAGTCTCACCTGAGAGTGGGGCTGAGCATTCCCCACTCTCTTCTGCCTGCCAGGCAGCTGACACTCTAGCTGTTCGCCAGAAGCGGCGGATTTATGACATTACTAACGTGCTGGAAGGTATCGGGCTGATCGAGAAAAAATCCAAGAATAGCATCCAGTGGAAGTGAGTGGGGGCACCAGGGAGGGCAACGGGATCTCCCACCCAGAAGCGTCAGGGGTGTGGGGTGGAGGGTGCAGGAGAGAGCAGGGGCCGTGGGACCCAGCGTTCCTGGCAGCCCCTCTTAGCTCCACTCCCCGGGCTCAGGGGCGTGGGGCCTGGCTGCAATACCCGGGAGATCGCGGACAAGCTGATTGAGCTCAAGGCAGAGATCGAGGAGCTGCAGCAGCGAGAGCAAGAACTAGACCAGCACAAGGTGTGGGTGCAGCAGAGCATCCGGAACGTCACAGAGGACGTGCAGAACAGCTGATATCCTCCTGGCAGTCCCTGCTCCAGGGGAGTGGCCGAAGGGCCCTTTAGTCCAGCTGGGTTTGCTTGTGGTCCCCTAGTCCCTATCCCTCTTGGGAGGGTGGTCCTACAGCTCCTGGCCAGGTTCCAGCCTCAGGCTCCCTCCTCAGAGCCTCTCACCCACCAGTCTTGGACTGTGATCCCTCCCCATGTAGACCCCAGGCCTCAGGACTTTCTTTGAGAGCATATATGTCAGACCTCTGCTGGAGAGCTGGGTCTTCTCTGTGGTCAGCCATCTGTCGCCACGGGCAGGGCATCAGCCGTTCTCCTTAACCCCCACACCTTGGCCTACGTGACTCATGAGGACATCTGCAGATGCTTTGCTGGTGAGCAGAGCCTGGGTAGGGGGAGATGGGGGTGGGGATGGGTTGAGCCACAGCCCTGAGCAGTGGACTCAGTGCCCAAGAGATTTATGTCTCTTAAGAGGGTTCCTGGGGCCTGCCCAAAGAAGAACCAGACAGGGTAAGTCCTGGGTTTGAGGGTCACTGGGACCCTATGGAGGCTAACCATACTGAGAGGGTACAAGAATCCTGGGCTGGGTCTCTGGGTCAACCCCTACCTGCATCTTCCCCTAGGTTTGGCTTCTCACGTGTGACAGAAGCATACAAGGGAGAACGAGTGTTTGCATGTTCATGTATGCTTGTATGCAGGGGGCAGTGGTGCCCACTTCCAACCTCCAGTTAGTTTAGTTGCCTTGTAGGTACAGGAACTGTTTCTTGTTCATCTTGCATCTCCCAGCCTGGTTCTGGGGAAGGGATGTTGGCCTTGGCTAGAACATCTACGCTTGGGGAGCAGCCACGTCAATCAAGTGAGGTGCCCATAGCCAGCAATCTTTTGCTCCATGTGTCTGAACCCACATTTTCTGGTTACTGACCCCTGGGCTCTAAAGAGGAGAAAAGCTTTAGTTCTCTGCCCCAGTCTGCTGTCCAGCCCCTCAGAGACCATGATCTCCTTCCTTACTCTAAGGCATAGGCACCCCATTCTCAGTTCAGATTGAGCCCGTGGGCCTTGATCCATCCTCCTTGTCATCCTAGGAGACACCCTCCTTGCCATCCGGGCCCCATCGGGCACCAGCCTGGAGGTGCCCATCCCAGAGGTGGGTGCTCAGCCCAGCCATGTGGGGTTGGTTGAGGGCGGGTGCTGGCTGTGGAGCCCGATAAGTCCCGGGTGGGGCAGGTAGGGGGAGGCCTGGGGTTTGAGGTTATCTAGGAGAACGGGCAGCCTAGGGTGGGAGAGGACACTGGCCCTTGCCCAGGGTCAGGCAGGAGCCGAGCCTGCTTCCAATTCCACCTGTCCTCCACCCCGCACCCTCACCGGTAGGGCCTCAATGGGCAGAAGAAGTACCAGATTCACCTGAAGAGCATAAGTGGCCCCATCGAGGTGCTGCTGGTGAACAAGGAGGCATGGAGCTCACCACCTGTGGCGGTGCCTGTGCCGCCACCCGAAGATCTGCTTCAGAGCCCACCTGCTGTCTCTACCCCTCCGCCTCTGCCCAAGCCTGCTCTGGTCCCACCCCAGGATGCCTCACGCCCAAGCAGTCCCCAGGTGACCACCCCCAACCCTGTTCCCGGCAGCACCGAAGCCCAGGGGGTGGCCGGTCCAGCCGCTGAGCTCACAGGTGAGGCACAACGGCCATGTGGTGATGGGGTGATTTCTGGGGCCCAAGAGGCAATACCTGTGTGTGATGGAATGCCGTACTCAGAGTGGAAGGGACCCTGTGGGGTTCTTTCTCCTGTTCCCCCATCCCGCAGGCCTCTCCTTGCTAGTGCAGTGAATGGCCCTTGTTAACAGGGAAGTTCTGACTGTGTGAAGGGGCATTAGTGGTGGCAGTTTTCCCCCAGATCTGCCAGTGTCACACTTGCCCTGGCAGCCCCTCTTGAAGTATGGTCACAGCGGCCATGTCCGTGAGTCTCCCTCCTGCAGGCTTCATGCCCTTGCCTCCTTCAGTGACTGATTTTCACGTTACCTTTTTGGGAGTGATGGGCAGTGCCTAACTTTCCTTGGGCCTAGGAACCAGGGCGCTAATCATCCTGGCTGTGGCTTCTAGCACGGCCAGCTTCAATATCCTGCTTCCTGTCCCCAAGTGACTGGGTTTGGGGGATGTGGTTGCAGTGAGTGCTGGCCCTGGAACCGATAACAAGGACGGTGGTGAGCTCAGCTCCCTCCCGCTGGGCCTGACAGCACTGGACACCCGGCCGCTGCAGTCCTCTGCCCTGTTGGACAGCAGCAGCAGCAGCAGCAGCAATAGCAGTTCGTCCGGACCCAACCCTTCTACCTCCTTTGAGCCCATCAAGGCAGACCCCACAGGTGGTGAGTACTTGTCCCCTTGGCAGCAGTAAGAACCCAGCCTCAGACAGTCCTAGGTCAGAAACAGAGTTGGGCTTGGACCCCAACTCTCCTCTCTCCTCAGCCAAAGCTGGCCAGCCCCTTGCCATCAACCAGAGCTCTGCCAGCCAAGGTGAGGGGCCTTGCCTCTGGCTTGGTGCTGGTGCCCCTTTGCCCGCTTCCTGGGCTGACAAAGAACTCCCTGGCCCTCCCTCAAGGCCTGCCTGCCACCCCTTGGACCCCGGTCTCAGGAAGGTGTGAGTGCTCTCCTGGGGAACGGGCTGTGGTATGGCCCTCAGGCTCTAAAGGTGGGCAGTATGTTCTTAGGAGAGGCGGTGTCATCTGCCTGGTGTCTCTTCTCCATCTTGTGACTTGAGTGTTTGCTCTTTCCAGGACTCATTCTCCTCGGCTCTCAAGCACTGCTAAGTCTCTCCTCGTTAAATGACACTTCATCGCCTGTGTCTCTCTTTCTCTTCTTCCCTATATCCTCTGTGTTTAGACTCCTTGAAAAAGTCATTTCCATTCTACTCCATATCCTGGTCCCCTGGTCAGCCTTCAGGTTGCGGCAGTCAGGACCCCAAACCCCCACCGCATGCTACACCAGTGCTACTCTTGATAAGTTGCCCAGCTCTCACAGCCAGCTCCAGCAGGTTTCTAGGCTGGTTTGCTCTGGTGCTCTCTCGCTCTGTGTTGATGCTCTTTTTTCTCTTTTGGCATTAATGATGTCAGCTCTTGGCTCTTCTCCCTTAATTGGCTGCTTCTTCTGACCTCTCCTGGCATTCCTTTATATCTGGCTTCCCAGATCTCTGGCGCATTCCACACCTGTGGAGGGCCCCCAGTTCTGGGTAGATGAATCCCAGCCTCCATCTTGACGCCTTTTGCCTGAACTTTACCTCTTGTGTCCACGTGCCTTCCTTTGCACATCCAATGGGCACTTCATTCCCATGTGTCCTCAACTGAAACTTGGATTTCCACCTCTGTGCATACCTGACCACTGGCCCTAGTCACCCAGGCCTGACACCTGGGTGTCAACTCCAGCTCTGTCTCCTTCTCCCTCCTTCTCCTGCTCCCCACCCCACATCAGCTAAGTGAGTTCTCTTGCAGACGTCCCCCATGGATGGCCTCATGTATCCTAACAGTCAGGATCACTGCCAGCCACCTCTATCCTAAGTTCTTCAGCATCTTCTTTACCCCAACTGACAAGAATCTGTTTGAAACACAGCCTGACTGGCATTTCTCTGTTTACAAAAGTACCTTTAACAGCTCCCTAAGGTCTGCTGGATAAAACCAGAGCCCCTAAACCTGGCATATGAAATCCCTCGTGATCCAGCTCCAGCACTCCTTTCCTCTGTTTCCCATGTGTGTTCTCCTGGTTAGACCTTGGTAGCAGTGTCATCACCCTGTAACACTATCCCCTATTTAAGAGTGCCTCCTCCTCTGCCAGGTGACCTGGCCTGGGCTGTGGTCTCTGAGCCTGGCACCAAGTAGGTGCTTAGCAAGGGCAGGGATGGACAAGACATCCTCTGTCAGACAGGGCATCCTGCATCAGACAGAGTATCCTCCATCAAACAGGGTATGTACTCTGAGCCCAGAAATGGAGAGAGGGTGCTGTCCTTCTGCCGAACCACTGAGTTAGAAGGGCTGTACCGATTACCTGCAGTGGTCTTTTGGCACTGAGGAATTCAGGTCTGGTAGGGGAGACTTGCAGACAATGCCAGCTTGGTCTGGTGCAGGGCCTACATCTCAGCTGTATGGAGCCCCTGGGTGGGTGATAAAGGATCTGGGGAAGTGGGGGCTAGAGTGGGACCAGGCTGGACCTCTGTGCCCTTGAGCATGGCTTTCTTGTCTTTCAGTTTTGGAGCTCCCCAAAGAGCTGTCAGAAATCTTTGATCCCACTCGAGGTAGGGCTGTGTTCTTCCCTGGGGCTGGGGTGAGGGGCACAGCTCACTGGGTGTTAGGGCCTTTTTTTTTGCCCTTCTGAGGATCTTATGGTTGTGCCCGGTACCTGGGCAAAGGGTAAAGTTCCTGATGGGTGGCTGGGTGGTCCCCTTCATGGGCTTTGGTGGGTGGAGAGGCGGGAGCCAGAATGTAACTGAGCTCTCCCTCCATCCCCAGAGTGCATGAGCTCAGAGCTCTTGGAGGAGCTGATGTCCTCAGAAGGTAGGTGGCCCAGGCAGGTGGGGGGTGAGTGTGTGTGGGCAGGGTTTGGGTGGCTGCTGGGTGGGGTCTTGGCCCTGGGGCCTCAGCCTGTTGCTCTCTGCAGTGTTTGCACCCCTCCTCCGCCTTTCTCCACCCCCTGGAGACCACGATTACATCTACAACCTGGATGAGAGTGAAGGTGTCTGTGACCTCTTTGATGTGCCTGTTCTCAACCTCTGACTGGCAGGGGCATATGCCCTTTGTGGCTGGGACACAGACTGTCTAACCTGGGGGCTGCCTGGGGACCTCCCCCCACCCCACCCCTACACAGCTTAAGAGCCGTAGACTCCTGGCTTCCGCAGCCTTCCCTCACTGCACAGTTCTGGCCACAAGTCCCACTCCTGCACCAACACCTGTTCTGTGCTGGGAGAGCAGGGGAAAGGGGCTTAGCCCTCTCCACTGTGGAGCCAAAGTGTTTGCCACTCCTTTTGGGGGGCCTTCTCCTACCTGGTAGCCTCCCCCTGCCCTCCCAGAGTTCAGTTTCAGCTGCCACCCAGTGGCACAGATCCAAGGACCCTCCGTCACCCTCCTAGGGCAGCGCATCCAGCCCCACTGCCCTGTACCTGCCAGCCCCTCCCCCTCCATGAGGAAGCATGGGGCGGGGCTGGGCACTTGCCAGCATCTAGCCTAGCCTCCACTTCTCCCCACGCGGATCACACAGCTCCTTCTGTACCGCGCTCGTGTGTGCCCTCTTTCTGCTGGATCCCTGACCCTGAGAACCTGTTGGGGCGGGCACGTTGCTAACAGGAGGAATGGAGATCTCTAGCTAGGAATCTGGTCGGGAGAGTCCCTGAGGATTGGCCCGGCCTCCCTCTGCCCCGCAGTCCCCCTCTTGTTTATTCATTTATCCTCATTTAGAGCCATTTGCAGAGATTTAGAAAGATTTGCAGTAACGAATGGATTCCTATATAAAGATTATTTTTATACTTTTTGCAACAAAAGGAAATTGTAATATTTGTACAGTGTCCAAATGAATAAAGACCATGCCTAAGGCTGTCTTTGATCTGGTTCTTTTCAGGGACCCTCCCTGGGACTGTGCTGGATTGGTGGTGGGAACGGGCGGGTCAACTTTCTGGAAAAGGTGTGGCGGTGCTGACCGCCTGCCCTCCCCACCCCCACCTGCCGCACCTTGGGGCGGGGGCGGGGCCGCCTCTGCGGGGCGGGGCGGGGCAGGCACCCTCCTACCCTCCTACCCCCGGGACTCCAACCCGGAACTAGCCTCGGCTCTGGCTCCCTTGGGAAGGCCGCGGCGGCCCGGGAGTGGGAGCCTGGGCTGTGAGTGCGGGCCACGGGAGCCAAGTCTCGGGCAGAGGAACACCTTCGTCCTCAGGGGCCTCAGACCAGGTGTGCCCTCGGCGGGAAGTTGCACATTTGGAAAGTACAGAGGCCCCCACCTCGGGTAGACTATGGCGCCCCCGCGGAATGTAGTGAAGATCGCCGTCCAGATGCGTGACGCCATCCCGCAGCTCATCCAGCTGGACCAGGTCACCCAGACTGTCTGGCCTCCGTCCACCCCACCACCTACCTCCGGGTTGCCCCTTTCCCCTCGAATAGCCCACCCCGCCTCCCCCAGGCTCCTCCCCAACTCCCACTCCCACCCGGTGAGTGACTGTTCCACTTGTAGGCGAAACCCCTGGCCGCTGTGCTGAAGGAGGTGTGCGACGCGTGAGTGCGGGTCTGCCGGGGCATGCAGGGTGGCTGGTGGGAGGGCAGGAGGGAGACGGCGCCCCCTACCCGCCTCGCTGAGCCTCTGCTGCCCGCAGGTGGAGCTTGCCTCACTCTGAGCGCTATGCTCTACAGTTTGCTGACGGGCACAGGAGATACATCACTGAGAACGTGAGTCCCCTCTCCGCCCCACATTCCACTCTGTGACCCCTCTTACCCACTTGGCTCTGACTCAGAGTCATCGTCCCACTCTCTGGAACCTGATCTTTCTTTTACTGACTCCCAAATCCTCCCTTATAGATAACTCCAATTAACCAATCCTCAGAGCCCTTCTTGACTTCTCTCCATTTTCTGCTATCTTTTCCAGAACCGCACGGAGATCAAGAATGGCAGCATCCTGTGCCTCAGTACTGCCCCAGTAATGCCCCTCCTGACCCTGCCCTCATTCTGTGCCCCTCTGCTATGCCTCTTCTCTGCCCGCCACTGGCACCTGGGCCCTAGGTCTGGAGGCCCCAGCCCTAGCCCCAGCTCCAGCCCAGTAGTGCCCCACCTAGTGGACACCCAAGTCCCCACATCCCCAGTTCCCACTCCTTACCTCCTCACCTCTGTTCTCGCTCCCACCCCTGGCAGGACCTTGAGGCTGAGCGGTTGTTGCGGGGGCTGCAGAGCGAGAGTTGTGAGGGGCGCCGGGAAGCCCTTCGGCACCTCGTCCTGCTGGCCCCAGACATGACCTTCACCCGGGAAGTCATCAGCCGTGATGGGCTTCAGAGACTAGGCTCCATCATTGAAGATGGGGACGAGTGAGCACAGGGCTGTGGTGGGTGGGGGACATGGTGGGGCTGGGAGTCCTGGTCTGGCCCTCTCAGCCCCACATGTTTCCCCAGCCTAGGAGAAGTGCTGGCCCTCGCACTGAGGGCCTTCTTGGAGCTCATGGAGCATGGCGTGGTGTCCTGGGAGACGCTCAGCATCCCCTTTGTTAGGAAGGTGGGTGGGCTTTTCTAGGGGTAACAGGTGGGGGCAGTGGAGTGGTGTCAGGGTCTGGCCTTCCATGGTGCTGAGGTGGTGACAACCCCTACTCCTCTAAAGGTGGTGTGCTATGTGAACATGAACCTCATGGATGCATCTGTGCAGCCCCTGGCCCTGGGGTTGCTGGAGAGTGTGACCTTGAGCAGCCCTGCCCTGGGCCAGCTGGTCAAGAGTGAGGTGCCACTGGATAGGCTGCTGGTGCACCTACAGGTGTAAGTGTCTGGAGGCGGGGTACAGATGAGTGGGGCGGGGCTGGACCCTGGATGGCCGGCTGAGCCCTCTTCCTGTCTCAGGATGAACCAGCAGCTGCAAACCAAGGCCATGGCACTGCTGACAGCTTTGCTGCAGGGGGCCAGCGCTGCTGAACGTAAGGTGGGTGTCCAACCAGTGGCTGGATAGGTGGGGGGAGGAGCTGGTGGGCACTGTGCTCCACAGTGGGCCTGCAGGAGGGGTGCTCATGGTGGGGCTAAATCACCTGAGTCCCCTTCCCACCCACCTCAGCACATGCTTGACTACCTGTGGCAGAGAAACCTTCGCCAGTTCATCTACAAGGTAGGAAGGACCAGGCCAGGCAGACCCTTCCCTGCTCCTCTCCTCGTGAGCCCCCACTCATACCCGTGAACTGGCTGTTCTCCAGAACATCATCCATAGTGCAGCGCCACTGGGCGACGAGATGGCTCACCACTTGTACGTGCTGCAGGCCCTTACGCTGGGGCTGCTGGGGCCGCGCATGCGGACGCCACTGGACCCCTACAGCCAGGTAGGTGCCTTTGGGGCACACGAGGCTGGGGACGGCTAGAGCTTGGCCTTGAATCTTCAGTCTTAACACCACTCCAACAATGACCCCAGGAGCAGCGGGAGCAGCTGCAGGCCCTGCGTCAGGCTGCCTTTGAACCAGAGGGGGAGTCCCTGGGCGCTGGGCTGAGTGCTGACCGTCGCCGTTCCCTCTGTGCCCGCGAGTTCCGCAAACTGGGCTTCTCTGTGAGTGACCCCTATCCGGCTCCCTGCCCCTGCCTCAACCCGGGGCTGCTGTTGTTCCAGAGGGCTCGGCCCTTCCTCAGCTGCCTCTCCCCCTTCCCCCAGAACAGCAACCCTGCGCAGGACCTGGAGCGCGTGCCCCCTGGCCTGCTGGCCCTGGACAACATGCTCTACTTCTCCAGACACGCGCCCAGCGCCTACAGCCGGGTCAGTGACAGGGTGGGGTGGGATACGGCAGGATGCTGCGTAGGCAGGGGGTCTCCGCAGCCTTAGTCGTGACTCCCCACCCCGTCCTGTGCTCCCACCACCCCAGTTTGTGTTGGAGAACAGCAGCCGTGAGGACAAGCACGAGTGTCCCTTTGCCCGGAGCAGCATCCAGCTGACTGTGCTGCTGTGTGAACTGCTCCATGTCGGGGAGCCCTGTGAGTGGTACTGGGCACAGCGTGTCCAGGAACAGGGGACGGAAGGGCAGAGAGGGCCAGGGGCTGCACACACTTTCTCCCTGAGCCCCTCCTGCCCCCCCGCTCCAGGCTCCGAAACTGCCCAGGACTTTTCACCCATGTTCTTTGGCCAAGACCAGAGCTTCCATGAGCTCTTCTGTGTGAGCATCCAGCTGCTGAATAAGACCTGGAAGGAGATGCGGGCCACTCAGGAAGACTTTGACAAGGTGCATAGGGCGAGAACAGGGAAACCTGGGCCAGGGCAGGGTCTTGTTCTGCGTCGGGGCCCAGAACTCAGGACCTAAACTAAGCTTGGGGTGGCCCCAGGTCATGCAAGTGGTGCGGGAGCAGCTGGCCCGCACGCTGGCCCTGAAGCCCAGTTCCCTGGAGCTGTTCCGAACCAAGGTGAACACGCTCACCTACGGGGAGGTCCTGCGCCTGCGGCAGACAGAGCGGCTGCATCAGGAAGGCACACTGGCCCCTCCCATTCTGTGAGTTGGTGGGGATGGGTCCCAGTCCTAGCCCCCACCTTCCCTGCTGCACCCTGGGCCTCTGTCAGGCCCAGGTCGTCCTGTTCAGCGAGCCCCCTCCCCCCCTCCCCCAGGGAGCTGCGGGAGAAGCTGAAGCCAGAGCTCATGGGCCTGATCCGCCAGCAGCGTTTGCTCCACCTCTGCGAGGGGACGCTCTTCCGCAAGATCAGCAGCCGACGGCGCCAGGGTCATTGCGTGGGCAGTGGGGCTGGAGAGCGGCTGGGCTGGGGTCAGGGCGTGTCCCTCTCATCACTCCTTCCCTCCTTCCCTTTCTGCCCACAGACAAGCTGTGGTTCTGCTGCCTGTCCCCCAACCACAAGCTGCTGCAGTATGGGGATGTGGAGGAGGGCGTCGGCCCGCCCGCCCCCGAGAGCCTGCCTGAGCAGCGTAAGGAGGGCAGGGTGGGGATCCCAGACTGCCGCCCCACCCCGGGACCGCCTGGGGTCCCAGTGGTCAGCCCTGCCTTCTTCCTGCAGTCCCTGTGGCCGACATCAGGGCACTGCTGACAGGCAAGGACTGCCCCCATGTCCGGGAGAAGGGCTCGGGAAAGCAGAACAAGGTGAGTGCAGTGGGAACCGGGGGCTTCTTCCCGCCCGCCCCTGCCCCTGCCCCCTGCTTAGTGCTCCTGGCTCCCTTGCTTCCCCAGGACGTCTGTGAGTTAGCTTTCTCAGTCAGCTATGACCACGGGGAGGAGGAGGCATACCTCAACTTCATCGCCCCATCCAAGCGGGAGGTGAGTGTCCGGGCAGGCTGAGCAGAGTCGGGCAGATGGGCAGGGGAGGAGACGGGAAGGCCCTCATGGAGATGGCCCCATCCCCAGTTCCACCTGTGGACAGATGGGCTGAGCGCCCTGCTGGGCAGTCCCATGGGCAGTGAGCAGACACGGCTGGACCTGGAGCAGCTGCTGACCATGGAAACCAAGCTGCGGTTGCTGGAGCTGGAGAATGTGCCCATCCCTGAGCAGCCACCCCCCGTCCCCCCGCCCCCCACCAACTTCAACTTCTGCTATGACTGCAGCATCGCTGAACCTTGACAGTGAGCTTGGCCAAGGGCCACAGCTGCTGCCACTGTGGTGGCCACAAAGGGTGGGGGTGGGGAGAAGCACAGGCACCCTGACCAGCAGAGGCTGCAGCAGAAATAAAGTCTGCTTGGCTCTTAGACATGTGTTGAGCCAGCTCTGAACCCTGCAGGCTAAGCCTGCCTTCAAGCTTAGCTGGCAGATGCGATGAGGGCGTCAGGCCAGGGCCACAGCTTGGGGCCACCAACCTGGGCAGCTACAGTTGAGGGGCTGGTGTTCTGAAGGACGGCGGTGGGCACCGGCTGGCCGTGTTACCCTTCTCCAGCATGAGTCCTCAGCCTCCCTCAGTGCTAGGCCTGCAAAGAAGGATGGCCTGTAGTCCGGGGGCACCAGCTGAGAGAGGTCTGGGGCTGCCAGCCAGCTGAGGGAGAGGTGGTAGGGCAGGAGGCATTTCCCCAAGTGGATGCTTTTCTGGGCACCATTAACAGGGGTCTATCTGGGAGCCATGTTTCCAGAAGGCTCCCGACGGTCTGAGCTCAGTCCTCAACCCTGCTTGGCCCTTCCCTTGCGTCATTTGTGGGTCACGACGGCCCCCTGTTTAGAGGCTTGAAGGGAGAGATGTGAAGTTGGGTATGCTTTGTACTGAAGGGCAAACTCAAGATTCCAGAATATGTCCCCCAGGCCAGTGGGAGGATGTAGGCTGATTCTGACAAGAGGGAATTTAGTGCAGGAAGCCTGCATTCTGATTAAAACCCAACTTGCAGCAGCATGGGTGGGGTGGGCTGCAAAGACAGGCCAGCTGGAGGTGAAGCTCGGAGGCTATGGTCATAGACCCCAAGCCTCTGAGGCAAAGAGGAGCATACCCACCCACAGGACCCACGGGCAGGCTGGAAGCTGCCAGCCACCACCCTCTGACCTCCTCCATGCCTCTCACTACCTCTTTCCCAGTGCCTCCTCAGAATATCTTTTTTAAGTGTTAACCATCACCATGTTACCTAAAAACTGATGATATAGCACCTTCTTTGAAGAATGTTCTGGGGGACTACTCGTTCCCCCTCTCTAGCTATGCTTCTGACTCGGGCATTCAGGGCCCCACGTGCCCACTCCTGCATTCAGACTTCCCACCGCACTAAGAATAGTCCCTGTTGAGTTCAAGGTGCAAATGGGGAGCCCAAATGCAGTTAAGTCTCCTAATACCATCAATTCTTCCTTCTCAGTGTTTCCAGTCCCTTGTTACAGGCCACCATCATCTTGGCAACAACCTCCTGACTTCCCGCCTGCTGTCTCGCGCTTCCAATCTTCTCAATACCAGCTACCCCACTGCTTTCTCAATCAGGAAGCCGATCTGATTACACACTCACACACACGCTGTCTCCCCTGTATTCTTTGGTGTCTCCCTATTGACCATGGATAATGGTCACGGTACCATGATTAAACAGAGTTGAGATGGGTTGCAGACACGTGGTTTAGCCCTTTCAACAGAGTGCCTGTGGCTTCCAGAGTCACAAGCATGTGGACCAAGGATGCTCGGTCCAAGCTGGCATCCTCCCTGCCCGCCATGGGACTGGGACTACCCCTACACCCAGCGCCAGCTCTGGCCTGTGCACGTGCACCTCCCTCCCTGGTCCCTTCTGCCTGCCTGTCTCCTTCCCTTCCTCCTCTTTTTTCACTGACTTGAGTCTTTCCTTGACCTCCCAGGCTAAGCTTACAGCTTCTTTCTCTGTTTAGGAGGTTGGACTAGACCTCTAATGACCTTTCCTACCCAGAGATGCTATCCTCTTTAGTGTCTTTTGTGTGTGTGCTTGCTGAAAACAGCCTCATTGACTCAGGCAGCCTTAATCACTGTGCTCCTGGGATCTGGCTGGGATGAGGGTACACAGACATGCCTTTGCTGCAGGACATGTCCTGGGGCTTGTGCTGGGGAGAGGCCTCTGGAGTCTCCCACCATGTGGGGAAGAAGCTAGGACCTGCTGGGGGCACCTGTAGGGCTTTGGGCCAGGTGTGAGGAAGAAACTGTCTGTCCCTCTGGCGTTTCCTACATTGTCCCTCGGCTAGGCTGCTTCATCTGAGATGGGGAGGGAAGGGGCCCTTTGGTCTGAGAACTTCGGACAAGGAGGTGAGATCTGGAATTTTTAATCTTGTTGGGTATACAACAAAGACTGTGGCTTGGCTGCTGAAGCTCAGTGCTGGTAGGGGGCTGGGAGAGCTGTGGGGAACAGTACAGGCCTTAGTGTGAGAAGGGTTAGGGCCAGAGGCACAGGGTCTGTTCCTCCCAGCACCAGACCCAGGCCACCTGTGGGCCTGGCCTCTGGACCCAGGCCTGGACAGGAGAGCAGGAGCTGGCATTTCCAGGGGCCTGTGGCAGCGACATGTAGCTGGAAAAGGTTCCTGCTGGGCTGTGGGGCAGACTGGGGCAGGAAGCCCCTTGGGCTGCCCTGATATAGTCCCACCTTAGTCCTAGAAAAGGGGTTTTTAGCTTGGGAAAGGGGCTCTGGGGCATGTAGCAGAGGGAGGTGGGAGGCACTGAGTCAAACTCCAGGTCAAGAGGCCAGGGCTGGAGCCTCTGGAGGTGACAGAGGCTGAGCCACAGGACTGGTTACTGACCTGGCCTCAGAGTGTTAGGGTCAGGTCAGCCCCTCACACGAAGCGGGACTGGACACAGGTCACCTCAGGCAGTTGGGCCTGGAAGCGCCTGACAGAAGCCATGCTGATGCCAGGACACATGGCCACATCTACTATCTGGAGCTGCTTGCACGGCTGCCCAGTGGAACCCAGCGTTCCGCAGGGAGGCCACTGGGCGAGCGCATGACCCTGCAGGGGGCCCCAGCCCAGACCCTACACTGTGCAGCACCGGACACACTCACTGCTCCGCGAGCTGACTGCACCTGGACAGGTTGAGGTGCTGCAGCCTCGGCTCGGCAGCCAGCTGCCTGGGCCCAGCCCTCGTGGCTGAGGCAGCTGCAGTGACTCAGCACTAAGCGCTCCACGCTGGGGCAGCCTCTGGCCGCAGCCAGCAAGCCCTTGTCTGTGAGCGCTGGCAACAGGCTCAGTGACAACCGACTCAGCTGGGGGACCTGGAGCACCTGCAAGGATGGCGGGGGGGGGGGGGGGCGGATGGTGTGGCGCTGGAGCCCTTCCAGCTTCCACCACCCCCAGCCAGAGGAATGGCTACGGGCAGCAGAAGCCAATGAGAAAGGACTTTTGCCAAACAAAAAGCAGGTTGGCCTTGACCGCTGGCTCCAGCCCCAGGGCCCTCAGCCTATCCACGTCCCCAGCCCCACACCTCGGTCAAACTGGCATCAGTCAGCTTGCTGCAGGCTGTGAGGTCCAAGTCCCGTAGGGCCTGCAGAGGGAGCGGGGCGGGCCCTGTGGTGGGGGAGAAGGGTCCTTTTGCCCCTGGAGGCCCGATGCCCAGCTCTCGGGGTGGCTGTGAGAGGAAGCCCCTGCTTCCCAGATTCCTCCTGAGTTTGGCCCTCGCTGTTCCCAGAGACAGGCAGAGGAGGGGCAGGAGGGCAGCTGAGCCCAGGGACCGCCCCGCCTGCCATGACCTTGAGGGTCCTGCACCTGTGGCCCCTGCAGAGTCTCCTCACTTGGTTGCCCCAAGCCCAGAAGCCCCCGGTCACGGAGCTCCTTGCACCAGGCCAGGTGTGGGACCGACAGGTGGGTGAGGTAGGTATAGATGGCCTGCACGGTCCGGTTGGTGAGGGGCCACTCAGGAGGATAAGTCGAGCACCCTGAGGCTTGGGCCCAGCGCTGGCATCAGGGAGAGCACTGAGGCGTCCTAGGAGCGAAGTGGAAGAGGGAGAGGGCAATGGAGAGGTGGCTTGTGCCTGTGTCACCGGGCTCGGGGGGGGGTCACTAGGAAGCTGCCACAGGGTCCATGGAAGGAAGCAACAATATTCCTGTGCTGGTGAGTGTCGGAGTGGACCTGGTGGGCTGCAGTGGTGGGACACCAGGAGAAAAGCAAATGCCTAGATTGGCTGGGGCAGGAAGGGTGCAGGTGAAAGTTTCTAAGGTGTTCATCCTGCCTGTGCTCCCAGCACCAGTGATGGACATCTGATTCTCGCTGAGCCAATCAAATATGCTCCCTCTAGGACTGTGAGGTTACAGAGCAGGTAGGGCTGCCACCTGCCAGGAGCAGGAACTAAGGCAGAACAGAGGAAGCTGCTTTTTTTTTTTTTTTTGCAGTATGCGGGCCTCTCACTGCTGTGGCCTCTCCCGCCGCGGAGCACAGGCTCCAGACGCACAGGCTCAGCGGCCATGGCTCACGGGCCCAGCCGCTCCACGGCATGTGGGATCCTCCCGGACCGGGGCACGAACCCGCGTCCCCTGCATCGGCAGGCGGACTCTCAACCACTGCGCCACCAGGGAAGCCCGAGGAAGCTGCTTTGTAGAGGGATGCAGAGACATGGGAAGGTGGGGCCCCAGAAAGAGCAGCTGAGAGACGCACAGTGGTAAAGCGGTGAGGGCAGGGGAAGAGAGGCACTTGGAGGAAAAAGCTGAGATGCTTTTCAGGTGGGGAATGCTCTGGGCGAGTGCTAGATTGAAGTAATAATTTGCTAAAGAGGAAGAGACTGACACTGCAGGAAGACAGGGACGCCACCCAGAGGGACAGGGCTGAGCCCTATTGAAGGAACTGGCTTCAGTCAAGAAATGATCCTTCTGCTCCCACGTCACATTACCTCCCTCGGGCCCTGCCTGAGCCATGACTGCTGTGTAACCTCGGTACCCCTTCCCTGCAGGGCTCGGTTCTGTCACTGCTTTCACCAGCCTTCCTGGCCCCCAGAACACCCACCCTCACTCCCCTCCCCAGACTGCAGTGATCACCAATCACTTGGCTCGTGAGGTATGTGCCACCTTGTGGGCTGGGCCCCCGGGTCTCCTGGACCTCCCTCTACCAGGACCCACCGTGGGGCTGCGGGGAGAAGTGCTGGCAGCAGCCCTGTCTGTCTAGGCTCCTTTCCTCTTCTCGACTGTGTCCCCAGTTCAGCTCTAACTACTCCTTGGACACAAACACTGGGCACCTCCCTGGCGCCACGCTCCCAGTTCCCCCAATCCCTGGTTCTGGTGAGGAAGGAAGGAAGGAAGGGGATGGGACGCTCACCTTGAGTGAGGAGCAGTAGGCCAGGCTGAGGGAGGCCAGTGGGTGTGGAGCTCCACACACCAAGCCCAGGGCCTGGGCTAATTCCTGCCCTCTCACCAGGCAGCACTGGCCATGTTGAGGCTCTGCAGCTCCCGCAGGCCCCCTAGGGCTGAGCGCCTCGCATCCGTCGGCCGCTGCAGCTTCCTCAGGCTCAGGTGCCACAGGCGCCGCAGGCCCCGGCTCACAATCAAGAGTGCCCCGTCAGCCAGTTCTGAGTAGCAGCCGCTGAGGTCCAGGGAGGTAAGGCCTGGTTGCTGGTGGCAAAGGGCGGCCACAGCCTCTGTGGAGAGGTCCCGGCAGCTGTGCAGGCTCAGCTCCTGCAGCTGCAGCCCGGCCACCTGGCCCAGGGCCTGCAGGGTCTCGGGTGGCAAGCTAGTACCACTAAGGCCCAGGGCGTGCAGCCTACCAGCCTGTTCCTTCATGAATTGCAGCAGGTTGCAGAAAGAGAGTTGGGAAGGGGAGGAATCCTGGGGGCCGGTGGAGCCCCGGGCTGGGCCTGGCTCGAAGGTGAGGTGGCAGTAGGCCAAGGAGAGGTGCTCCAGGCTGGGGACACGACTGCTGAGCCGGTTGAAGCTGAGATCAGTCAGGTCCCGCAGGCTAGCCAGACTGAGGTCACGGAGGCTGCTCAGTGCCTGCTGGACCCGCTGTGCTGTCTTGGGCTGAGCTAGCAGCATGCCCGAGGTGAAGAGGCTGTTGCAGCCACTGAGGTCAAGGAAACGCAGGGCTGGGCAGCCCAGGATCAGGGCCACGAAGGGGGCCTCTGTGGGGCTGCCCCCACCAAGGCACAAGCTCTGCAGGTGCAGGCCCAGGTGGTAGGCAACAGACTGCAGCACCTGGTGTGAAGCCGGCAAGCCATCCAGGTTAGTCAGGCTGATGCAGCAGATGCCCCTGAGACCCAGGCTCCTGATGGTCGGAAGGGAGGCAGAGGACACGGGGATGTTATACCTCATTTGGCCTATGGGGCAGCAGCAGGCCTGGGGTTAGCCCTCTGGTCTCAAGAGTGTGCTGGCCATCGGGTCTGGGGGCAATTCGCTGGCCAGAATTTGAGGGCAGGTCAGGGAAGGGGTTTTCTACAATGGGGACCCACTGTGGTGTGTGGTGTCATGTGTGCTTGAGGGGGCTGCTGATGGGAAGTGGAAGCTGGGAGGATGGGTCATACTGGGGCTCCAAGGGGATGACTACGAGGGGAGGACAGGAAGGTTAGTGACAGACGGGACTGAATGCCTATGGAGGGCCTGGGCCAGAGTGGGGACTTAGCATGCTGAGTACAGGAGGGCTGGGGGGTGACCTGGAGGAGAGCCAGAGAAGCCCCCAGGGAGCAGGAGGACAAAGTATGCTGGACTCCAACTTTTGGGACTTTCAGAAGGTGGCCCTGAGACCCATGGACTCGGCTCCAAATCCAGGGCCTCAGCTTGGCCTTGGCTAAGCAGTCAGCCTCCCCCAATTTCACGAGAGCATATAAATAGCCTCGGAACAGCTGAGGGTGGGAAAAAGAAAGCTACGCAGGTATCGCTCAGCACAATCCCCCCGTGGCCCAGATGCCAAAGATCTGGAGCAGGCAGTGAGGCCGAGGTCCCCTGGTGGCCACACACATTCAGCGTCTCAGCCACATTAATGTTTGCAAAAATGGGTTTTGTGTTTGAGTGAAAACGTGCACACGCACGTGAGGTGGTGTGCGCATGCGTGGGGGCGTGGCGGCGTGGGCGCGCTCACAAGTGTAGGCCCTTCAGGCTCGAGAGTTCAAGATGAGCTTGCGAGCCCTGGGGCTCGTCTTTAGAGGGTCTGTCTTATCTGTCCAGGTAAGGAGGGAGAAGCGTCCCGTTTCTGTGGGCAGGAGCTCATAGGATGAATTTCAGAGGCAGGGAGGAAGCCGAGTTGGCCCTGCCGTAGAGGAACAGGGGAGCGAGCGCGGGGAGCACACAGTCGGAGTTGGGTGGGGCCGCGAGGCAAGCTCAGGGCTAGTTGCTGTGGGAAAAAGCGGGCTTGTTTACGAGTTTGGGGAGCCCTCAGTGAGGGAGATGTTTTCGTAGAACCTTCCCTGATCTTGTGCCAGAAGGAGCCAAAGGACAGTAGCTACAGGAATGTGTGGAACTGGTCTGTGGGGGGAGGGAGAAGAGGACTTGGCTTCTAAAATCCTAGCCCCATTTCTCTACCCCTGACCAATGCCCAGGTTGCAGGCAAGTGGTACTCAAAGGCTCTTGTTTTCACAAGGAAGCTCCCCAAAAAACCTGTCCTGTGAGTAACGGCAAGAACAAACTGACATTCCCTGCTTGTTCCCCACAGAACATCATCAAAAGGGAACCAGAAAGGTAGAAATGACGCCTAATACGCACTCCCCGCAAGATACTTATTCAACAGGATTCTCCCAGGAAGACGCGTGGAACTCATTCCCAGGTGTGGAGGATCAGCCTGGCTTCTGCCCCAGAGAGAAGCAGCTAACTATGGCTGTCCTCGCGGGAAGGAGGAGCGTACGGTAAGAGGGAGACCGGCGCCCGGCGAATTTCACGGGAATCAGGGTGTCAAACCAGGTTTCCATTTCAGACCCTGTGGTATGGATGAGAGGAGCTCTCCCCACAGATTCCCTCTGTGGACACTGGGAGACAGTGGGGTAGTGGGGACTCCCGAGGACCTGGGTCCCTCTCTCAGATTTAAGGAGGGCTGGGGAAGATCTCAGTGTGTGAGGTTCGGTAGGGTACCGAAAAGATCGGGGAGAAAAGGTTCTAGAAAGGAAAGGTAAAGCGTGCCTCCAGCCCTTTCAAAGCCCTGCAGTGACGACAGATGAGCCAATCTGATGATGAGTAGAATGAACTCTGGCTGGGGGAGTGCAGAGCGGTGCTGGTTGCCAGGCAGCACCTGCCCCCAACAGTCACGTGCCACCCCCACAGGCCCCAGCTCCAGCAGCCTCCAGTCTTCCTTCTTTTCCTGTCTTCCTGAGCCCTGGCTGCCAGGAAAGCTCTTCCCTCTCCCAACTGCCTTCCTGTGAACAAGGCAGATGAACAGCCCAGCGTCCAAGTACAGGGCTGGCAGATGGCAGCAAAAGCTACCCAATAAAGGGGCAGGGCCTGGCCTAAAGGACTTCCAGCTGTGGGGCCAGGGTGAGATTTGAGACTGCCTCCTTGCTCCCCACTGTTTTTCTTGGTGGGGAGGAGGAAGCCTCTAAGCCATCACCGAGGTGGTCTACCTGGGACTCAAATACAGGAGCCCAGGAGCAGCCTGTTAGGGATATTTATCATCTGTGGGGGCAGAGCAGCGGGCTTCTGGGCTCTGGTCCTTGGCCCCAGTGTAGGAAAGTCCCCTTCCCAGGCCCTAGGAAGATGCTTTTAAAGGCCTAAGGGAGGACTGCACTGGTACCTCCTCCAGCTTCAGCCTCCCCATCACAGAGGGGCCAACTAGCCCTCTGGGCTCCTCCCTTCCCAATGCCGGCATCTTAAGAGTAAATGCGAAATCATTTGGAAAATGCCCTAAACTTGCTAAAAGCAATACATGTCCCTTGACTGTGAGAGGCCAGGACTCTGTCATAACTACTGAAGTCCTGAGCTGAGATGGCAGGCCTGTGTGCAGACTTGAAAAGCCATCTGATGGAGACCTGGCCCTCCTGTCTGCTGGCACAGAAATCCAAAGTTAACAGGCCTGTTTTCCAGAAGGCCTTTGAGAAAATATATGCCCTGGCACCCAGGGGCTTTGGTCTCCAGAGAAGAGTCAGACCTTGGGGGTCATTTCCAGAGGTGTTATAGATGCCTCGGGCAGGAAAAGGCTGCAGGGGGTGGGAGCCGTCCTGAGTTCTTCACAGTGACCAGCCCAGTGGCAGGCAAATAGCACCCCCACCCTGGCACGGACAGAGCCTGGGTGTATTGTCGGGGTGCTGCCTTTGTCTACCTTCTTATTTGAGAAAAAATGGAATTAAGTGGCGGCAGGTCAGGGAGAATAAGAAGTCACCAAGTCTAGTATCCTAGCTTGGCCTGGAGCCATATAGGCCCCAGCTTGGCCTTGGTCAGCCAGAATCTTCTGTAGCACCTACTAGCTGGGGCTCCACCTCCTTATCAAGCTGCTGAGCCCTGGGAGATGGTTCCTGCCAACAGGGTTCCGCAGATAGGTCTCTGAGACATGGTGTCAGCAGGGCCCTAGATGCTCAGGTATCTGTGGCCTGGCTTCCCAGCACTCCCAGGCCTGGGGTTGGAGTAGGGGACTGAGTTTTGCAGAGGCACCAAATGGGTCTTTGTCAGTGTTCTATCTGGAGTTCAGAGTTAGCTGGAGCAGCCCCAGTGCTAAAATGGTAGACTCTACGATCCCAAACTCTGACCCTGGTCTCCTCCTTTCCCTCCCTCCCTTACTCCTATACCAATCTCACCTTTATCCCCGGGGCCTGACTGCCCACTTGGCTTCTTCTATGCTCTCCTTCTCTGCTGGACTCCAAGAGGCCTCCCCCAGATTACCTCTCCTCAGGGTCCTTGTGGGCCTGCCCGTCATGCTGCTGTCTGTGCCCATTCTCCTTGCCCCCTGCCTGGCCGGGGATGATGAGACCGCTGCCTCCTCTGGGTGTGTGCTGGGGATATAGAATTCTGCCTGAGGAAGCCGTGGCCTCTCCTTGTGCCTGCACTGTCAGCACTGGCCTGCCCACTCCCACCTTCTCACTGCCTCCCCCTCTCTTCTCACTCCCCTCAGACTTCTCTACAAGCCCACTATCTTCTCCAGCCCCTGACGCTACTGTAGCTCCCTCCCCTCACTCCAGCCTTCTCAGAGATGACCTGACCATTTCAAAAAGAAACCAAAGCCCCTTAGGTGGGAAGGCCCTCCATTTTCCCTGTTCACATCCACCAGCGCACCCCTGGCAGGACCCATCCTAACCTCCTTCCCTCTCCTGCTCTTTGGTTCAGAGTGACCCCCTTCTCCCGGCCTACTGAGCCTGTCCCACACCCTCTCCTCAGAATCTTGCCTTTCCACTGCTCCTTCCCCAGAGTCCACAAACACCCTGGAGTCTTAGCAAAGGCCTTCCTTGATCCTGCACCCCCTCTTCTCACCTTTCATCCCCTCCCCTCCACTGTCAAGCTTCTTGGAAGCACATGGGTGCCCACACCCACTGTGGCCACCTCTTTACCATGGCTTTGCCCACTTACCCCTCCACCACTGTCCCCACAGAATCACTCATTCCCAGCAACAGCTCCTCTCTGGCTCTCCTCTCCTCACCAGCATCTGGGGGCTCCCCTGAAGACTTACCACAAGTGTCCTCTCTGCCATGCCCTGCTGCCTGCTATGGATGGCCAGTCTCCCCCCCCCCCCCCCCCCGACACACACACGCTGTTTCCCTCCACGTGCGCCCCAGCAGACTTCATCCCATTCCAACTACTTTGTTTTCCACACCTTCTTCCTGAGCACCAGATACTGGGAGCCATGATCTGATGGACCTCTCTGTGGATACAAGGATGCAATATGCCCAAATCTGAGTTTACTGTCTTATTGCCGGTCTCTGGCCCTTCTCCTAAACTCTCAGTGCCCTTTACCAAATCACCTAGGTCACAAATCTGGGAGTCATCCTAGACCACTCCCTCACATCCACAATGATGAAAGTCCTTTGCATTTCATCTCTTTGATACATTGTAATATGTCCCTCTGCTCCCCGCTCATTGCTCTGCCTTAGTTCAGGTGTCCTTATTGTCCGCCAAAAATATATTTAAGCAGTTTCCTCCTGATCAGGGTCCGGGCCTCCAGTCTCCCTGCCTCCAGTCTATCCTTGGTATTGTCACCAGGGTGATCCTTACACAAGGCAATTGACAGCACTCTTCAGGGCCTTTGATGGTTCGCCACTGCACAGCAAGGAGACTGAGCTTCCTGACTGGCACTCAAGCCCTTCTATCGTCTCATGATCCCCTGCCTGGGTTCAGCTGTTTTCTGTTTATTTTTGGCAGGGGTTGAGGGGTGGGGGTGGGGGTCTCACCCCTCACCTACTCCTACTTGTCTATTTAGCAAGCATTTATTCCTCTCTGGAGATATAGCCCAAGCATCCCCTTCTCCATGAAGTCCTTTGTGAATCTTCTCTCTGCATCCTTGGTGTGCCTCACAAGATTTTGAGTGCAGCACCCTACCCCTCCTTTTGGCTTGTGCTGTCTCCCTCTCACTATCAACTCTGGGTGCTGTGTCAGCCCCAGCCCTGTACCCCTAGGGCCCAGCAGAGTGCTGGGCACAGACAGGCAGCATCACCACCTGAGTGAGTGAGGCCCCTCCCTGTGTCTCTGGTAACTTCCCATCTTCCTCCTGCCGTGTGAATATTCCAAACCTCTCTGCGGAGGCCCTGGCCTCTACCTCCTACTTACTCCCCTAAGACAACCTGGCCTCCACGGTCACCATGCAAAGAACCCACCAGCCTTTAAGGAACTGCCTCAGCAAACAGCTTCACATTGCCACCCCCACCCCTTCGCTTCCTCAGGAGAGGCGACATCCTCTCCATCCTACCCAAGACCACGCCTTGTACTATCCTGAAGCCTGTCCAGCTGCCACCCCAGGTGGTGGCTGCCATTCCTGGCCTCTGTTCCCTACACTCACCCTCTTCTAGTGACTCCTTCAGCACATAAACACATTAGAGATTTCTCCCAGTTAAAATCCTTTGTTTAGCCCACCTCAACTTCTCATTACAATTCTATTTATTTTCTTCTTTTCATGGGGAAATTTCTTGCAAATGAGGTCATCCTCTACATATCCTTCTCCTCTCATTCACTCCTCAACCTACCTGGCTTTTTTCCCCAGATGCCAAATGTTACTGAAGCATTGGTGACCTCCCTGTATGTCAAACATCATGGACACTATCTGTTCTTTATTTTCTGGACTCTTTGTGGGATTTGACACTGTTACTCATCCACTCAACACTTGAAATGCTCTTCACCTTTGACTTGTGTGTCCTCCTCTCGCTGGGGGCTCCTCAGCCCCCTCTGTAGGCCCCTCCTCCTCTCCATGCCTTTGGACTGGTGTCCGCTTGGGGGCGTTCTCTGTGGCCTGCTCTTCGGGGCTTCTCATGCTCTCCCTAGGGGGAGTGACTCAGATCCGTGGCTTAAACGTCCACCTGCTCTTTAATGACACCCACATATATATTTATTACCTAGACGCTTCTCTTGAATTCCTCTCTCAGAAACCCAACTGCCAACTGGATCTCACCATTTCGATGTCTTATACTTCAAATTTTCAACAAGTTCAAATCAAATTCCTTTAGACACTAAGCTCAATGACACTGGAGAGAGAACTCAACAACAGACCCTACTTAAACACACACATTTAATATGTGACAGAGGAGGCTTCCAACTCATTATACATAAATGGTATTTGGGCTATTTGAAAACTAATCAGTTTAGCTCCTTACCTTAGAGCATAAATCAAAATAAATTACACCAATAAAAAATATAATTAATATAAAAATTCAAACCATAAAACACAAGAAACAATTTTGCTATGAGCCTAAAACTGATCTAAAAAGTAAAATCTAATTAAAAATAAAGACACAAAATATGAGTATACATTTATCAGATCTCTGAAGAGAGGCAAAGGATCTCTAAAGCAATGGAAGAAATAAGAAAGAAAAGATGTTCAGAATCAACAACCTAGAAATTTAACCTCATAAACAAACACATATGTACAAATCAAATTAAAAGGCAAATATATTAGGAATGTATTTCAATAAATATGTAAAAGGTTAATCTCTTTAATTATAAAAAGTTCATACAAATGGATAAGAAAAATACTAAGACCCCAATAGTTAAATGGACAAGGAACACAAATACACAAAAGAGAGAAATGTAAATGGCCAGCTAATGAGAAAACTGTTCAACCTCAGTGATAATCAAAGAAGTCAAAATTGAAACAAAGAGCTAGTATTGCTTGCCCTTCAAATGAGCACAGACGCCTGCATTCACCTCCTAGTGGGCTGTCTCCCTGCGCTCCAACTCGCCCTCTCAGTCCACTCTGCACTGCAGATGTCTAAGACACAAATCACCACATGTCACTCCCCTGCCTAATATTTCTTTAAAGGCCCCACGATGATAGCCAGGAGAAAGCCCCAGCAATGCCACCTGGCACCTCTGTCTTGCTGTCTGACCACTTTCTAGCCTCATCTCCCACCACTTCTCTCACACACACAAGTTCCAGTCATAGGGAACCTGTGTGGTCGTTTCCAGACCTGTTTCACACTTTGGTGCCTTCACCTGTGCTGATATGAGTTCTGGAAGACCAACCTTCATCCTTATCCTATTCCTTCAGGAAGCCTTCCCTGATGCTACCAGTTTCCTTTGATGTCCTTCTTCATATTCCCATGGCACCCTTCATTCCAGTGTCACAGCACCGAGCACACGACATCATGATCACTCAGATTTGTCTTTATCCTTCACTGGACTATGAGCTTCTCAGGGGAGTTTTATTCGTCTGTAGAGCCCCAGCACTGTACCCAGAGCCAAGTATGTATGAATAAGTGGGCAGGAATGAATGGATGAATGACGCATGAGCAGGGCCATGAGCAAGCTGAAGTGAGACAACTGAGAATGGGCCAGGTAAGGGTGGGTACGTTACCTCCCGAAGGGCATTCTGGGCTGCACAGCACCAAGCCCGACTCACGAGGGAGGCCTCTTATCTGACAGAGGCAGGAAGCTCAGAATATATGTGAGCATCTGAGGGAAAAAGAATGGGCATTGGGGGCCTTTAGTGCTGGTGGGGGCCTTTGGAACCTTCTCTAGCTGATAGCACAGTAGGTCAGAGGGGACTAGAGCACTGGCTTCTAGTTCATCTTGGATCCTAAGCTTCATGGAGTCTTCACTTCCCCTCTCCAGCTGCCAGGTATCTTTACTGGGAACAAACCTCTCCTGAGCACCACCTGGATGCAGGTTTGTTCTGACTGATAAAAAAATCAAACTTCCTGCTCAAGTTGGTAAAAAGAACCTGGGCATCGGGACCAGATAAACCTAGTTTAGATCTTTATCTCTCAACTGACCTCTCTGAGCCTTATTATCCTTATCTATAAAAAGACAATTGTAGTGAGATTTAAATGGGTTGTTGTGACAATTAAATAACATGGTAAAGTGTCCTGCATAGGATCTAGAACACATCAAGTCAGGTGCTCCTTCTCCGATCTTCAGGAAGTTACACTGGGCCCGCACTCTTTTCCCATTTTCTTCACTACCAACTAGGCTACTCAGCTGACTGTTAAGATTCTCAGCAAGAAAATCTTAACAGCCCGGTAGGCTCAGACTCTCACTCCGCCTGCGCTCTATGAGGCTGGGGGTGCGTGGGAGTGGAGGCCCTATTAGGGACTGGGGAAGGGAGTTGCCTGTGAGACCAGGAATTATCTGATATTAACTATTCTTTTCTTCTGGAATCTTCCCTCCTTGACTTCTGTGACACTGTGTTTTCTAGGGCTCCACTCACCACTCCAACTGCCCTGTTTCTGGATTCTTCTGTGGCTCCCAGGGTTCAGACCTGGGCCTTTCAATCTGTTACTTTCTAGGATAATAAATTCATTTGCATGGCTTTAACAGTTACCTCTATAGGAATAACCAGCAATTCAATATGGACATATTGTTTTATCATTCATGTGCTAGTTTAGTATTGCCAACTCTCCACAGGATTCTTCATCCAAATGTTTTACCATCACCTTCATCTCAACTTCAGTCCAAAGCAGTCCTTCCTCCCAACTTTCCAGCCCCTGAGCTTCAGTGCCAACAGTGCATCTCACCTGATGATCCTGATAATACTCTGTGCTCTTCATGCTATTCTGTCCCTTGCTCTCAGATATAGGTGTAAAGCACAGGCTTGAGGCCAGGCTAACTTAGACTCATTCAAATCCCAGCTCCACAGATTCCTAGCTATGTAACCTGTGTGACCTCAGGCAAGGTACTTGACCTCTCTGAGCCTCTGTTTCCACACCTGTAAAGTGGGGATATTAAAAATCTAGATCATAGTCTTATGATGGGGATTAAATTATATATACATAATTTATATACATATTTAATAGATATAATATGCTTCACATCTAGTAGGTTGTCCATAAATGGTTCCTGGATTGCTGTTACTAATATTTCTGCCTTTGAAAACTTACCACCTTAGTAGCCCAGATCTTCATCACCCCAGCCTTCATTCCTAACACAATCTCCCACCTGATCTCCCTGCATCCAGGCTCTTCCTTGCTAATCATTCCTCACAATGCAACAAGGTTAATTTTCCTAAAAGACAGCTTTCAGTCTCAGTGCACTCCTGATGAAAACCTTCAGGGTTTCCCAGTCCCCTCAAGACAAAATCTCTTCTCCTGGGTCAGCACTGCCAGGCCTCCATGCCTGACTGGACCCCTGATTCCAGAGCTTCCACAATCCAGTCTCCTCACTGTCCTACAAACACAGCATATCTATTTCCTTATTTCCTTTTGCCTATGTGGACCTTTTCCCCAGCCCACTCTGATCTCTTCTTCCTTTCTCTGATCCCTAGTACACAGACGGTACTCAGTCAATACTTACTGGATTGCATTAAATAAGGATGGACAGTCTTTTACCTCTATTTTCACCAAAGGTTTGCTCAAGGAAGGGGTTGGAAGATAAAGCAGATCATTACTGAGAGGAGAATGACTGGGGAGAACAGCCTCTGGGCCAGGGAGGCTAGGCATGGGGAAGAGAACACTGATGGGGACTGGGACTGATCAAGCCCCTATCCCCAAGGGGAGGCAGGAAAACCTGACTGAGCCGAGGTAAGATAGTGGCCATCCTGTCTTCTGGGGCTCAGCAGTCAATCCAAGGAGCAAAGGGAGGGCAACAAACCTGTCCTTCCTGAGTGGAGGAAGCATGATTCTTTGAGCTGAGAAGCGGGGAGGCCTTTCTAGAGGGACCAGAAGAAGGGAGCTACTAGAGATATGACTGGTCATCTCTGAGATCTATGGGGATGGAACAGATATCCTCCGGGGCCAAAGGGGGAAAGGATGCCATCGCAGGGGGCTCACTGGGGTTGGAGCAGTCCTGTTTTTGCTAAGGAGCCACTGGAGGCCACTGGAGACAAAACTTATCATCTCTCTCTGGATAACAGCGGCAGAGTGGTCTTGCTCCAGGCTAAGGAGAGGGCGCAAACATCCCATGGGGTGAAGGAAGCAGGGATGGCCATCACTAGGGGCCGAGGGAGTGGGGAGCAGGCCTGTCCCCGGTGAGGGAACTCAGAGACCATGCCCGAACTTGATGGGAGGGGGCAGTCTGTTTTCCACCGCCAGGGGAAGGGGCAGCCGTCTCTCGGGGAGGAGGGAATAGAGCGACCATTCCAAGGGGCCAATGGGGATAAGATCGGTTACCCTTCGGGGATGATGGGATGGAGCGGACATCTTCCAGAGCTGAGGGGGAGGGGCGGCCATCTCAAGAGATGCAGGGTAGGCAGAGGCCCTGTCCTCGCTGAGGTGACAGCGCGGCCATCTCTTGGGGCCGATGGGGAAGGAGAGGATGGTCGCCCAAGGTAAGGGGACGGGGTGGCCCAAAGGCGGGGCCGTTACCCGTAGCCAGCAGGTCCTTGGATCTCCCGGGCTGGTTGTTTCCGCCAGACGGGCGGGGCCAAGGCGAGCTGGCTGACAGCCGCTCCCCACAGCCTGGGACCCCGAGGGCGGGGCCTGTCCCGAGCTAGGCCTGAGGGCGGCCTCCTCTCACCTCCAGCGGCAGAGATTCAGCCATCGCATCCCTGCCGCCTCCGCCCCCGCGCAAGGCTTTCTGGGAAGTGAAGTCCCACCGACTCTGGGGGGCGGAGCTTGGGAAGGAAGTGGATCTCCCACTTCCGTCCCAGTTGCTGACGATTTGGGTCTGCACCGGAAGTGCCTGTGCAGCAGATGTGGTAGCTACTGAGCGCTGTTTCGGTCGCTCTCCCATCTTTCCCCGGCTGGGTATTTGTGTCGCACCATGGCGGTAAGGAGGGCGAGTAGGGCGGGGTCCGCAAGGCAAAGCGCTCTCGGGGCCGGGAGACTGAAAACAGAGGAAGGACATAAAGAGCAGTGGGTCGGCCATCCGGTGGCTGGACCGTACTAGATTAAGGTGGGGAGTGGAGAGGCGCAGGAACGCACCAGAGCTGGTGCCGGAGAGGGGTGGGCGTCAGTACCAGACAGTGTCAGGACTAGCTGGAAATCTGAGGGGCTTGAGGCGGGGTAGGCGTTAGCCCAGATATGGTTTACTCTAGCAGAGGCCGGAGAGGGTCTCCATTCAAGCCCACTCAGGGATCCCCCCTGAAGGGGTTGTCAGCCCCAAACTGGACCTTATCAGAGGATTCAGGAGATACCAGCCTAGTGTTGGATTGTTCCCAGCCCGAGCAGGAGGCGGTCGTTGCTGGGTATGCTGGAAAGATGCTGTCAGCCCTAAGTAGGATGGTTTGGAGGAGGGGTGGATATCCCAAGGATTGTGCTAGGTTTGAGCATCATGGAGACTCGGCTGAGGTGCAGATGGAAATCTGTAGCTAACCAGAATGGTGGGGAGGGTAAGGAAGACGCTGGCTGATGAGGGTTCTGACAGCAACTCGTCATCTCTCTGCAGCCCAAGGGCAAAGTGGGCACGAGAGGGAAGAAGCAGATATTTGAGGAGAACAAAGAGACCTTGAAGTTCTACCTGCGAATCATACTGGGAGCCAATGTAAGTGCCTCCCTCCTTGCTTCTGTGCCCACCCAATGTTCCATAGCCCTTAGCTCTGTTTGGTGGGCTGGAGTGGTGGCAGCGTATGACAGCTAAAGCTCCAGAAGAAAACTCCAACTAAAAATAAATAAGAAAGGATCCTGGCACAGAGAAAGTGCTGAATAGTCAAAACAAACTACCAAAAACAAAATGAGGGTGTGAGTCTCAGATTGACTGGAGAGCCCTTCCCATCCTAAATACACAGGGCTTCTTTCCTGGGCTGAAGTGTTGGAGGGGAGTCTGGGTATTCAGGAAGCAGACCTCTTCCCCCAACCATATAAGAAATGACTTGTCCTCTTTCATCACCTGGCCTAATATCTTGGTCAGAGTTGAGGGAGGTCCATGGTTTAGTAAGCTTTTTAGATTTTTTTTTCATTCAAAATTTTTAAAATTTTATTATTTATTTATTTATTTATTTATGGCTGCATTGGGTCCTTGTTGCTGTGTATGGGCTTTCTCTAGTTGCGGTGAGCGGGGGCTACTCTTCGTTGCAGTGCGCGGGCTTCTCATTGCGGTGGCTCCTCTTGCGGAGCACGGGCTCTAGGCACGTGGGCTTCAGTAGTTGCGGTGCATGGGCCTAGTTGCTCTGCAGCATGCGGGATCCTCCCAGACCAGCGGTCGAACCAGTCTCCCCTGCATTGGCAGGCGGATTCCTAACCACTGCGCCACCAGGGAAGTCCCTAGTAAGCTTTCGATCCTAGCCTGATCCTGTGTCTGCTTACAGGCCATTTACTGTCTTGTCACCCTGGTCTTCTTCTACTCATCTGCTTCGTTTTGGGCCTGGGTAAGTGTCCCGCATCCTGGGAGGTGGGTAAGCACATAGGGTCAGTGGCTGGCCTTTGATACCCCCATTCTTGTTCGGCAGATGGCCCTGGGCTTTAGTCTGGCAGTATATGGGGCCAGCTACCACTCTATGAGCTCGATGGCAAGGGCAGCCTTCTCTGAGGATGGGGCCCTGATGGATGGTGGAATGGATCTCAACATGGAGCAGGGCATGGCAGAGTGAGTGTCCCCCGCTGTGAGCCCAGGTGAGCGGTGCCAGGGCTGGGGTGCTGGGGCCCAAGACCCACAGCTACCTGCAACTTGAAGAGGGTGGAAGGGAGTTGAACTAGGGCCCATCTATTTTTTTTATTTAAAAAAAATTGTTTTTTATTTGGCCGTTCTGTGCAGCTTGTGGGATCTTAGTTCCCCAACCACGGATCGAACCCGGGCCCTCAGCAGTGAAAGCACAGAGGCCTAACCACTGGACTGCCAGGGAATTCCTTGTCTATTTTTGGCCCTTGCAGTCTCCCTTCTATCCACAGGCACCTTAAAGATGTGATCCTACTGACAGCTATTGTGCAGGTGCTCAGCTGCTTCTCCCTCTACATCTGGTCCTTTTGGCTTCTGGTATGTGGGTCGTGGGGCTCCCGTGGAGCTGGGGCATCTACCCCTTCTCTTCTTTCATTTCCTGCACCTGGCTTCAAGCTCCCTTTTCTCTCCTAGGCGCCGGGCAGAGCCCTTTACCTCCTGTGGGTCAATGTACTGGGCCCTTGGTTCACAGCAGACAGTGGCAACCCAGCGCCAGAGCACAACGAGAAACGGCAGCGCCGACAGGAGCGGCGGCAGATGAAGCGGTTATAGCCAACTGACATCGTGACTACAGGTTTCTAGGCCCCGGGTGGCTCTATCAATCAGGCTACATGGCCGCCATGCCAGGAGCAATGAGGGCCTAGTCCAAGGGCCAAAGGCAGTCTAAGGTATAGGATTGGTGAATAAATGGCCTACAATGTGGCTAATGGCTGCGTGGGTGATAAAGAGAGATAAGGCAGGAACAGCCAGTCCTTTGGTATTTTCTTTCTGCTACAGGCCCAGTGTGGTGGGTACTTTGAAAGAAGGCGGCTCTTGGATTGGCTAGGAAAACTTTATTATGCTCCACGTGTCCAGGGAGCTCATACATGCACACGCACACTCACACAGGCACACACAGCTAATACTGCTCACGGCACTGGCCACGGGCACAGAGTGGCCCTCGAGTTGAGAAGAGGCCCAGAATTGTGCTCTGGTCCCTCCTCACCATAGTCTCCTGCACTGCAGGCTGGGCCCAGATAGATAGGTATCGTGGAGGCAGCACCTTCACACTTCCAGGCCAGGACCCTTGCTCAGTCCTAGTGCCTGTACCAGGTCCTCTCCGAGCCCGCTCTTCAACGTCCGTCTCACTGCAAGGACAGAGCAGGGTTGGAGGGGGTTGATGGCGTTAAGGTGGGCAGTGGGTGTGTGGGGAATACTCACAAGACTTGCGGTTGCCACGGGAACGCTTGCGTTCCCGTGCACCTAAGGCACGAGGACTGCTCTTGGTCACTGACTGCACCAGCAGGTCCATGATCTCATCTGAAGTGTCACTGGGTAAACTGGAGCCTGGATGTTCTTCTGGGGGTACAGTGCAGGGCCCCACTGCTATGGGCATGACTGGGGAGCTGCTCTGGACCATGCCTGAGGGAGCCAGATAGGGAGGTGAGGCCACAGCGGACCCAGAGCCCACTGCCCCCAGCAGCCGTAGGTCCCACCTCTGCTGCGGCGGCCATGTGTGGTGTCCTCGGGCTTGCTGGCCAGCAGACTCTTCATGCTGGCGTGACTGTCGGCATCACCCTCTCCTGGCCCACTGCTCACAGCCACTGGGATAGATGGGTTGCTGGGGGTTTCCCCAGCCGCCACACCTGAGAACTTCTCGGTCTGGAGAGAGGAAAGGGGCAGGTTGGGGGTAGAGGAAGAAAACCATGGGGGTGGCAGTCAAGACCCGGAAGGGACACCCACCTCGGTGATCATGCGTCCCCGGGTCTTGTTGCGCTCGCGGTACGTGGCCCTCTTCTGCTGCTGCTGCAGCACCCGGTCCCGGCAAGTCCGATACTCCAGTGCGAACTCCCGCAGCGTGTGGCAGAACTGCATGACGCGCGCCTCACGGGCTGCCTGCGCTGTGTACCCCAGGTACAGCAGGAAGGCGTGGAACCTAGCCAGGTTGGGGTGGGGAGGAGTGGTGAGTCCTGCTTGGGGTTTGAGGGATGGTGGTGGCAGTCCTGCCTCTCTCTGGCCCACGCCCCCACCTGTTGCAGACACGGCGGTGCACGACCCTCAGCGTGGCAACACGGCGGGTACAATGGGCCAGGAAGTGGGTGAGGCGGGCACGCAGGGCTGGAGCCAGCTCGTGCTTGGACAAGCTCCGCAGGCTGTCTTCAGCTGCCCGGCTCCGGCGCTCCAGCTGCCCCAGGTTCTCAGTCAGCTGCTCAAAGTCCACCTGGAAAAGCAGGGAGTACACACGCTATTGCCCCACAGAAAGACACCGCCTGAGCTGCCTCTGTGCTGGGCTGACTAGCCTGGGCCCTGAGGACACAGCCGAGATCCGGCCCCTGCCCTTCAAAAGCTCAGTCTAATGCAAGAGACAGACAAGTCCATTTGATGCAGTGGAGAACGGAAAAGGTTTCTTGGGTAAGTGGCAGCTAAACAGACCTAAAGACAGAGTAGGTGTAGCCATGCCTATAGAAGAAAGAGTTTCTGGCAGAGGACACAGCCCATGCGCACGCCTGTAGCCTAAGCAAGCCCTGGCCCGGCAGCCCACTTAGGGAGAGGGAGAGAAGCAGTGCTCCCTCATGCCACAGCCAGTCTTAGTCAAGCCTCTGGCAGGTGCTGACCTTGGCACAGCGGATCAGGGCAGGAATTTCTGAGTAGAGGTCAGAGGAATCAGGCCGGGTCTGGAGCACCAGGGAGCAGAGATGATGCAGCAGTGACTGTCGGTGTACCGTGTCTTTCACCTCTGACACCTTCTCCAGGTAGCTCAGCTCAAAGCCGCTGCTCTGAAACGACCCCGTCTGAGCCTGAGCCTGAGGCTGGCTGGCTCCAGATCCCCGGCTCCCGCCCTCATGTGCTCTCAGCTCACCTGGGATCCATTGAGGAAGTTGCCCACAGCCAGCAGGGTGGCCAGGATGCAGTGGAAGGTGGCATTTTGCACCAGCTGTTGCATGCCCACTTTCAGGTCAAACAGTGGCTCTGCAATTTCCTGGTGTGGGAGACCAGGGACTCAGACTAGGTGGTCATCATGCTCACCTGTTCCCACTGCCTGTCCCATCCCATGACCCAGGTACCCGCTCCATGCTGTCATAATCCAGCTTGAAGGCCCAGAGTTGTAGGCGGGCAGCCAGGCCCCTAATGGAAGCGAGAGTCATCAGGAAGTTCTCGGCTGGGCCCAGGGGCATGTCAGGATTGGCCAGCTGGGCCTCCTCGATCTTCTGCTGCTCCTCCTCTGTTGGCATCATGGTCAGTAGCTTCTGAGAATGCACCCACCGGCCCACATAGGCCACTCAGTGCTGGCCTGAGGCCTCAGGTTTGTTGTTGTTTTTTTTTTGCGGTGTGCGGGCCTCTCACTGTTGTGGCCTCTCCCGCTGCGGAGCACAGGCTCCGGACGCGCAGGCTCAGCGGCCATGGCTCACGGGCCCAGCCGCTCTGTGGCATGTGGGATCCTCCCGGACCGGGGCACGAACCCGTGTCCCCTGCATCGGCAGGCGGACTCTCAACCACTGTGCCACCAGGGAAGCCCCAGACCTCAGGTATTGGTCTTGACTCCTCCCTAGGTCATCTGGGGCAGCCCCAGAGTCTGGGGAAATGCCAAGCCCATGCCCGCCACTGGAGGAACAGGAAATGCCCACTGACCAAAGGAGAGGACCGACCTTGCTGCACCCTTAGCTGGGTATCCCTACCTCAATGCCATCCTTGCTGACAGCAAACTCATCAAAGTTGAGCAGGGCAGCCTTAATGACGTGCACAGGTGGCAGCGTGGTTAGGCCGATGTTGATGGCGTTGCTGCGCTTGGGGTCCAGCACGGTGGTCACTGTGCGGCGGCCCTCACCAGCTTTCTTTGAAATTGGGGGAAGGGCAGTGTAAGATTGGGAAAAAGTCTAACTGGGGCAACAATCTCAGAGGGCACACCAAGGCCCCACTCTGAATAGCTAAATGGTGGGATTACCCCACAACCAGGGATCTGGGATGTGTAAGGCCTTGGGATGGGCTTAGACACTAGTTAGGGTTGGGCTGAATCCTTATTGAAGGACCTCAGTCGCTCCTCCTTTCTTTGCCTCGGTTTCCCCACGTGGGAAATGAGTGGCAGCCCCAGCAGTTCAGACGCTTGAGCTCTGATTGCCTCCCCTCTCCCTTAGGGTTACCTTGCAGACGAGGGCACATTTACCTTGGAAGGCAGCACGTCCTTGGCACGGGACTCGAACAGATGTTCTAGCCGGGCTGTATCCACTGAGACAGGCTCTAGTGAAGCCCACAGGGTGGGGCAGGGCCCAAAGTGGCTGCCAGAGCCTCCATGGACCCCAGCCAGCTTTAGCTCCCGCCAGAAGAGTTTTACTGTCTTCCTCTTGGTGGGGAGGGCTAGGCCATCAGGTGCTGAGGGGGGAAGAGCGGCAGCTGGGGGTGGTGGTGGGAAGGGGCTTTTGATGGGTGGGGGGGGTGGGGGCGGAGGAGGTGGGGGGCCTCCCGGGAGCGGGGGCGGCAGGGGCAGGACCCCTTTCCCCGCCTCCACAGACTCCGTGTTCAGCACGTCCTGGTCTTCATCCTCCCCCAGATCTGAGAAGTCCAGGTCCCCAATGCAGAGGCTGGATACACTGGTAGGGAGCTCCCGGACGGGCTCAGCCTTGGGGCTTGGTGGGGCCAATGGCTCCTTGGGCTCTGGCTCGAGGCTGTGCCGAGTACAGAGCAGGATTTGAGGGGCAGCGCTCTGGGGTGTTCCGGGTGCAGGGGCTGGTTCTGGGGAGACCCGTAATTCTTGGGGGTCTAGAAAAAGGGAAACAGCCATCAGTGTCATATCCTCTGTGGAGCAACAGGGCAACATGGATGGATTCTGCCCACCCACCTGCTCACCTGGGTGTCCATCGACATCGACGGGCATGGCTGCAGCCAATGTCTCTGCCTGGCCCTGGGCCAGCGCAGCCTGCTTTTCTGTTTCTGCTGCTGCTACATTCTCCAGGAACCGGGCTCTGCGGGGAGGGACTTGTCAGTGAGGGTGTCTGACAGACCCCAGCCCAAGGTGGAGCACATGCCTTGCTGGGCCCCTGGGCACTGCCCCTAACTGCAGGCACACACAGACACACAGGGAACAGTCCATGCGCTGAGCAGTCCCAGAACCTGCCCCCCACCCCCGCCAAGGCCAGCCCCTGTTCAGTCTTCCACATATGGGGAGGGTCACTACCAACCCAGTATTCCCAGGTCAACATAGGGGGAAAAGTTCTACTTAACATCTAACTTGCAACCTTGCTCCTGTTCATGTTCACTGTTCTGATTCTAGACAAGGACCCTTAGAGTAGGGGGAGAGGACAGCTGTCCCAATGGGCACACCAGGCTGTCCCTCCCTTGGCGTGTCAAGCAGCTTCTGAGAGCTATGGCCTATGCCCAGAAAAGGGCCTGGTAAACGAAAGGCACTCAGTTTATGTTGAAGTAATAAAGGTGATCCCATCTCTTTTTTGGCCCCTCCAGCCTCTGTTGGCACTCAGTCTCTGTCCTTCCCTTAGATGGAGGTTGCTCCTCCACCTCCGCACCACACAGCACCCTAGATGCCCTTCCAGCCCTAATGCTGGGCTGAGGACTCAGGAGAATCAGCTCCAGGTTGGGAGTCCACATCCTCATCACTGATCAAAGCTGTTAAGATGTCACTGTTAAAGGACTGGGACCTCTATGACCCCAGTGAACTGTTTCCTAATACTTAGTCCTTGGGTAATTAAGGACACATAATTCTGGGAGAGTCCCCCAGCTCTGGCTGCATCAGGCACATGGAACCCCTGCTGGGGGAAGCAATGCTGAAGCCCTGAGCACATGGCAGGCCTGGCAGGCTGGCCTCTGTACTTACTCCAGCCTGGCCTGCCCAGTAGGGAACTGGGGAACAGATGGGCTCTCACGGGCCCTGGGTAGGGGGGAATGAGAGGAAGAAATGGTAATTGTGGTACGTGCTCCACCCCAAAGCCCAGTTGCTCACACCCATACAGAGCTGGGCAGTGATATCAGGGGTTCCTTCCCAGCCACAGTGGGAAGAGGAGGGAGTGGGGGAGGCATGATGTGAGGAAACTGAAAGTGGAGGGGAGAGACGGACATGACGCAGTACAGGGTGCAGTAAAAGACAAAGAGCAAAACAGGAGAGTCAGAGACAGTGACAGAGAAACAAAGGAGGAGGTAGACAGACAGATGACATTGACAAAACAGGCAGAATGCCAGAAAGAAGAAGAGAAGCCGCAGGAGGAGGAGGTCCGGTCAGAGCCGAACCCCACCCCCCAGCAGTCACTTACCAAACAGGAGCAGTTTGGTGAAGTCTGGAAAGAAAGAGAAAGAAAGCTCGCGTTTGGGCAGAGAAGTTTGGGCAGAGGAGGCGGAGGGCCCGTGGAAGGGCGCAGAATGGAGGGACAGTTGGAGAAAAGACTCCCGGGATAGCCTTCATCTCCCTACTTACTTGTAGATGCTCCTCTCGCAGGAGCTGTCGGGTGAGGGCGTCACGGAGATGTTAGGAAAGAGGCTCAAGGTGGTATGGAGGCCAGAGACTGAGCCCACAGCACTGGAGGTGGGGCCTGTAGGTGGGGCGGGGCCTATGGAGCTGGAGGTGGGGCCGGTCGGCAAGACAAGGCTGGCGGAGGAGGTGGAGACTACTGGTGAGGCGGGGCCTGTGGAGCTGGAGGTGTGGCCTGTCAGGAGGCAGGGCTCCTCCTGGCGGATCCACCCCTCCGCCAAGGCAGTTCGTTCTTACCCAGGCTCCGGGGAGCGCACTTCTAGAGATCGGCGGATCCTCTTGCCCTCCTCTGAGGGAGGTTTTCGGCGGGTGATGCGCCGCCCACCTGCGACGGCTTCTTCGATGTCCCCATCCTCCAACCGCAGGGCGCTCTAGGAGAGTTGAGCCCAGATGGGAGAGACTGAGGCCCAAGTAGGTGGGGTGGGGCACTGGAGAATGGCCTCCCTCCCTCCTCTCTTCTCTCCTGCCTTCGGGCCCTGACAGCCCAGCCCGCTCAGCCCACCTCATAAAGCATAAGCTGGGCGCGCAGGTCGACGTCAGTGCCCGCGGTGCCCAAGTGGCGCTGGACCAGTGCCTCCATGCCCTGCTGCTCCAGTGCATCCGTCACGTCGTAGAAGGAGTCCTGATCCGGGAGCGCTGCCAGAGTCTGGAGGGTGGGGATAGGACGGCAAGGCTAAGCTGATGGAGACCAGAAGTCAAGAGCCCGAGGGGCCCAGAATGGCACTTGGTTCCCCCTTTGCTCCCCCATCCCACCTTGTTGATGAGGGTGACAGTGTACACCAGCAACTCGGGGTCAGCGCCATTCTTCTCCTCCAGGATGGACACCAAATTGGCCCATGGAAGAGCACCTGTCACCCAGATAGGGAGCAGTCATATGGGAACAAGCAGGAGAGAGGGCCCTGAGCAATGGAGGAGGGAGGGACAGTTTCTGACCCGTGGTGCTGGCCACAGAGTTGACTGCACGGATGAACAGTGGTGCGTTGCTCTCAGAGTATTCCACAAACACCAGCAGCAGCTTCAGGGCTGTCTTCACCACCAAGCGGGACTGGGGGGAAGGGGTCACCATACATGAGTGGGGCTTGGGCCAGACCTGTGCTGGCTCCTGGTGGGGAGGGGGAAAGGCTCCTGGGGCTGGACCCAGAGAGGAGAGTCTAGGCAGAAAGAGTCATCTCTAGGCCCGGGTATTGAAGTGCCTTTGAGGCTTAGAGGGGCCACAGACCCCCTCCATTCCAGACCACTTTGCAGAAGAGGAAGCTGAGGCCCAGAGAGAGGCAGTGGGAAAGGGGTGCATGGCTGGGTGGAGGGCCACTTACCAGGCTGGCACACAGTGTGTACAGCCACTGCACGGTCTCACTATGGGCCACCACTCCCAGCATCCCATCCACAAAAAGCATCAACTGGCCTAGTGCTGGGGACACAGGGACAAGAAGAGGTCCGTAAGGGGGTCACTGAAGGCAGGGGTCATAGGGGAGGGGTGAGGCTGACCTCGGAGGATGTAGCTCTGGTAGTTGTGGTCAGCAGCAGCGCCCACATGGATTAGGCAACTCAGCCCCTCCGAGTGCACGAATTCAGGCACCAGGTCCTTGTCCTCCTGCGAGCACCATGGGGGAGTTTAGTGGGGGGAGGCTCAGCCTGGATGCCCACCCCCAGCCCACCTCTGGGCCTCACCTGGAAGATCTGCTTTAGTGAGAAGAGGGAGCGGCGGAGCTCAGGGCCACTGGAGCCATACAACTTTTCTGCAAGAGGCAGGTGGGCATGGAAACCTCCAGGGAACACACCACAAGCCCCCCACCCTCTTCTACTGGGACACAACCACAACCCCCCATCAAAGAATCTTCTAGTACTCTTGAACCCCCCACCTCCTCCTCCACTCCCTGACTCTGGGCAAGCCCGACCACAGTCAAGCAGCTGCCCTGGAAGAAGAGGTCAGGATAGGAATGGGAGGAGTCGTACATCCTGTCTCCCAGCTGCTCTGTCTGCTGTCCAGCACAGGCCTGAAAGAAACTGAGACAACCGGGGCGGGGGGGAGGGGAGGCACTGGACGCTGATATCCTCACACACTCACCTAAGATGGCATTGACTCTCAGAGAGAGCTGGGTCCGCAGGATCAGAGTAGGCTTCCGCCCTTTGCTGGAATCAAGTAGCTCAGTCAGCAGCTCCCAGCCCATTCTTCAGGGTCCCTCCACCCACACCAAGGCAGCCAAAACCTGGCCACAGCTCCTTTCTCCCCAGATGCTCTCCAAGCCAAAGGGTTGTCCAGATAGGAGGGTTTGAAGAACACAGGCATCTCAGGTATGTAGGAGAGCCCCCACCCCGATCCCAGGCAGCAGGTAACACTGGCCAGGCCTTGGGATTCCCCTGGCACAGTTCCCTGGGGTGGTAGGAGGAGACCCACAGCCCTGGCTAGAGATCAAGTGTCTTGGCTGCTGACACCTGAGCCAGCCCCTCCAGCATGGGGGCAAGGGTGGGAGCCAGCCTAGCCTTCCTGTCCCCATCAGCTCTGACCTGATCTCTTCAAAGAAGCCCTCCAGCATCTCCCGCTGCTCTTCTAGGGACAGCTCAGGGTCCAGGTAGTATCCAGACGGAGACACTTGCAGGGCACAGTCCTCTAGCTGGGGGCAAAAGGAACAGCTGTCAGGGCTGGGGAAGAGGTGGCAGGAGTACGTATGGAGACCCCATGACCTCCTACCTCCCACTCAGGGTGCTGGCAGAGGCACACCACAAGGGCCTGCAGTGCAACCATGCATTCCTTCAGCAGTCATTTCTCATGGGCCTACTATATGCAAAGCCCATGTGGCTCAAAGAGCTTTCTCCTGGCTCATACCTACCCATTCTTTAGGTTTCAGATTAGATAATGCTTCTTTTTTTTGCCCCGCCATGCAGCTTGTGGGATCTTAGTTCCCTGACCAGGGATAGAACCCGCGCATTTGGCAGTAAAAGCATGGAGTCCTAACCACTGGACAGCCAGGGAATTCCCAGATAATGCTTTATTGGAAAGCCTTCCTGGACTTCTCTAGCCAATGCTATGAAAATCCCTCCAGCCCTTGTGTGTACCCTCCTCTGAGGCCTTCCACACAGCATTATCACATCCTAGACACTAGTCTCCTTCCCCACTAACCGTGTGTTCTCTGGGTTCAGGCACCATGTCTGTCTTGTCCATGCAATATCTGCAGAGCCTATCACAGCACTCAGCACACAGCAAGTGCTCCCTAAATGGTTGTTGAGCTACTGAACATGAATGAGGAAGGGGAATGGAGAGAAAATAGGAGGAAGTTCCTGCTTTCAAGAAAGTTTGCAGCTGTGAACATTCAACACTCAGGGAGAAAGTGTTAAGAATGCTGGGAGGTGCAAACCCAGCCGAGAGGGGGACGTGTGTCTCCCCGAGTTAAGATAGTGAGGAGAAGGGCTCCCAGTCCCTCCAAGCCTGAGGGTCTTTGCCCTGCCCCAAGTGGGCTACACTCACCATGGTCCTAGCTGGACCTCAGAGACCTCCAAGAGGCCTATTAAACACCAGTTTTTAAGGTCTGACTCAGTCACCCTACAGTGGGTCCCTGGAACCTGCACCGTAACAAGAAGTCAGGTGCTCCACCCATGAGTCTGCTGCCCATGTCTCCCACCCCCCTGAGCTGGCTCCCCACCATCACCACCACCACCACCACCACCACCAGGATGACTCTTGGCCCCTTGAGAAGTGCCTGTAGAGAAGCCTAGTGAGGTGACCCTGGAGAGTCTGAGGGCAGCACCGTGCCACTCCTTGATGCCTCCACCATGTAGCACAGTGCCAGTGTGCACGGCTCAGTAAAGTTCCCTTGACTTGAGTGGTGGTGCTTCTTGAGAGGCCCAGGGAAAGCCCACCTCTGGAGAGGCAGAGTGTCTTCTGGTCTCCATCTTACTGGGAAAGTCAACCCCAACATTTGTCCTGATGTTCTGCCAGCCCTGCCCTGCTCTTGACCCAGCCCAAGGACTTCCAGCTGCCCTTGGTCCCCTGGGGTTAAGAGAGTCCAGCTCCTGCCCCTACCCCTCCTCTGCTTAGTACCCCTGCTCATGCCTGAGAGCCTGAGTTCAGCCTGTAAGGCCCTTTGGTGACACCCACACCTCCCACTCCTTCCCACCCCCCAGGCTCCTGCGTGGGACATGGGACATAGGACAAACACTCCAGCCTGTTTTCTGTCCCACTTCCTGCTTGGCTGCCCGCCCTCCCTTGGGCAGGCCTGGCCTCTCTCCCCTCACTGGGAGCAGCGTCATCCTCTCCAGGGCCTACTGGGAATGGGCCCTGAGATGGGGCAGCAAGGCCCCAGGGCTGGGGTCCTTTGTCCAGGGCCAGCTCAGCTGAGGGCAGCCCCACATTCCTCCTGATTCCTCTTCCCACATGGTGACTCACCAGCCAACCCCCCACCCCCACCCCCAGCCAGGCACAGCTACATCTCCTTCTGCCTTGGACTGGAGGACTCTGGGACCCTAGAGAAACATATTTCCCCCAAAGTTACAAACCCCCTCAGAGACCCCCCCAAATCACACACATATAGAATAGCTCATTCATTCAAATATTCACGAACCAGGCTGGTTTTAGGTGCTGAGGACATAGCAGGGAACAAGATACTGTCTCTGCCTTCCCTGTCTTCCAACCCCGCTGGGGAGGCAGGCAGGTCTGACTCAGAAAAAGGCCACAAATAAATGTAGAAGCACAACTGCCACGGGTGCTAAGAAAGGGGAGGGGTGGGGTGCTGTAAAGGTAAACACTGGAGGAGTGAGCAGATTCTGCCTGGGAGTGGCTTACACACCCAAGAATACAGTCAGGCAGGGTATATATGTGCTACTGGCCATGCACAGGTGAGAAGCACAGCCACAGAAAGCTCAGGTCCAGCAAGCTGTCTTCCCATCCTGCATGCACACTTGCAGGCTCTAATTCCAAGTGAGCTGAGCATGGCCCTCGCCTTCCAGAATACCTGCAACCATTTGGGGCAGGGTCCTGAATGCTCTACCACCCCCAGCCTCCTCAGATGAGCCCCTTTCCCTCTGTGGTGGTAGCAGTGGCTCCCTAGCCACTTCACCTGTCTTATCCTGCCAGGGCCCCATTTCTGGGGAGGAGGTCCAGAGGTAACAGCCATCCCAAAGCCTCCGGGACAATGCCCCCCACCCTTAACTGTCTGTCCTGGGTGGAGATGGAGCGGGGAGCAGGGTCAGGCAAGCTCCAAGGAGCGGAGACTTCCTGCCAGCTGGGTGTTGCTTGTCCCTCACATCCCTGGCCCCTTCCTGGAGTCACCCTTCTTTTTTTTTTAATTTTTAAATTTTATTTATTTTTTATACAGCAGGTTCGTATTAGTTATCTATTTTATACATATTAGTGTATATATGTCAATCCCAATCGCCCAATTCATACCACCACCACCACCACCACCACCACCACCACCACCACCACCACCACCACCACCACCACCACCACCACCCCCTGCCACTTTCCCCCCTTGGTGTCCATATGTTTGTTCTCTACATCTGTGTCTCTATTTCTGCCCTGCAAGCCGGTTCATCTGTAGCATTTTTCTAGGTTCCACATGTATGCGTTAATATACGATATTTGTTTTTCTCTTTCTGACTTCACTCTGTATGACAGTCTCTAGGTCCATCCTGGGGTCACCCTTCTGAGCGTCAAACCTCTGGGCCTTGTTTCTCACACGCTGGAGCTGGGCCAGGCTGGCGTAAGCCCAAACCCTAGTCCCTGAGGACAGTACTTGGAGTCAGCACAGGGTCAGTGTAGGCCCACATGTTGGACTCCCTCCTGGCTCTTGTCTTCCACACTTCTCTGATGTTTGTCTTGGGGTGGAATCTCTCCCTTATTCTTCCCAGGCTCAGCCCCTCGCTTCAGCCTCCAGCCCACTTTTCTCTATTTATTTATTTGTTTATATTTATTGAGGTATAGTTGATTTACAATATTGTATAAGTTTCAGGCGTACAACATAGTGATCCACAATTTTTAAAAATTATACTTGGGAATTCCCTGGAAGTCCAGTGGTTAGGACTCCATGCTTTCACCGCCTGAGCCTGAGTTCTATCCCTGGTTGTCAGGTAACTAGGATCCCACAAGCTGCGCAGCATGGCCAAAAAAAAAAAAAAAAAAAACTCCATTTAAAATTGTTATAGGGCTTCCCTGGTGGTGCAGTGGTTGAGAGTCCGCCTGCCGATGCAGGGGACGCGGGTTCGTGCCACGGTCCGGGAAGATCTCACATGCCCCGGAGCGGCTGGGCCCGTGAGCCGTGGCCGCTGAGGCTGCGCGTCCGGAGCCTGTGCTCCTCAACGGGAGAGGCCACGACAGTGAGAGGCCCGCATACCGAAAAAAAAAAAATTGTTATAAAATATTGGCTATATTCCTTGTGCTGTACAATATATCCTTGTAGCTTATTTATTTTATATATAGTAGCTTGTACCTTTTAATCTCCTACCCCTATCTTGCCCCAGCCCACTTTTCTCTTGATTCCTTGGGCTAGGCTTTTCTGGCAGCCCAAACCAACTTGTTACATACGGTTTTACAAGCTTAGGACACCATGTTGCCTACTACCCAATATTTTTCATAACAGTATAATCGAGTGAGAATGCCAGGGGCAAGGAAGATGGAGAAAAGTGCAGAACTACATGCTGAAGGACTCTTGTTTTAGGAAATAATTTGTTAACTACCTTTTTCTTCTCCTTTCCTAAGAATGTAAGACCCTGTGTTCTGATGACCCTCCTTCCCTTTTATCTTGGGTCTCCAACTGGACCTTGGCTTCCTGAATGAGACAACATGAATGGGTCTTGAGGAGGGAAGCCCACATTTGTTATGCCTCCCCTGTGTCACACACTGGGCTGCCTGGTTCCTTCGATTCTCCTGATAATCCTTTTACAGGTGAGGAAACCAAGGCTCAGAAATTCTGTGAATGTGCCCCAGGCTGAATGGAACCAGGGCTAACTGACCTAGATCCTGGGCCAATGGACTTTGGAAGTGCTCCAGGGAACCCTGCAGGGGAGGTGGAGTGAGGGCTGGAGACCGCCCCTCAGCTTTCTGAACTGTGCAAATACCCCAAACTGGTCCTCTTAGTTCCAGCAAGGGAACACAAATGAACACACACACATCATACACATTGGGGTAACAGTGCGTACTTCTGCCAGGACTAGTTTCGGGTCCCTTACCAGGCTGCAACCCAGAATGAACAGATTGGACATGCTGGCCCCAGGGAAAGATGGGAGGAGACCATGACTCATGCCCACTTCACAATCTTCTATAGTCTCCCAAATAGACCTCCACAACAAAAAAAGGAAAGGGCTCAGTTCATCACCAGAGCACCCCATCTTACCCTTAAGAATCTTCCGGGACCCCTCCAGTTGGTCCCTGTCCCAGAAGGTCAGGTTCACACTTTAGCCCCTTTGTCACAACTGCTCCTGAGGGATAAACTGAGGCTGGAGTAGGGATGGGCAAGGTCAGGAAACAAGTACCACCCCTGTTCCACTCTAATGTTTAGCAGCAGTTGGGGAAACAAAGTTGCTGGTAATGAACAGATTTCTAGGGCTATCTCTGCTGCTAGGAATAGGGGGCTCATCTGGCCTTTGCATCAGGGTCAGAGCCCAGGGAGAAAGGAGTCTGTGCTATCCCAGATGTGGCAGGGCCTTTGGATATCATGAAGGGGCTCGTAAGGCAGGCCCAGAGGGCAAAGGGTAGCATGGAAAGTGGGACAGGGTAGCAGGGAGGGTGGGACCGGGCAGCTCTGGGTAAAAAAAATGAGGCAGGGCCAGAGGGCCAGGTTCTCCCCTGGGGCAGGGGCAGGTCCCTGGGCTCTGGCACAGAGGGGAGAAAGATATTCCTGAGTTCCCCTGGGGACATCACACATGACCCAAGTCACTGCCAGGACACCCCCTATCCCACCCCCAGGGCCAGGAGATGAGTCAGAGGCTGTGGCCAGGAGCTTCCTCCTAGACTAGGAGGAAATGAGCAAGGCCTTTTCAGACCTGAGAGCTCCGAAACATTTAAAAAGGAAGCCCCCAGGGGAACTCTACAGGCAAGCCACAGCCCAATGGGGTGTGTGTGGGTGGAGCCAAAGAGGGAAAGTGGGCTGGGCCTCTGTATATTCCCAGGGAAGGGGTCAGGGTATGGGCGTCAGTGGCCAGAGTGAGAGGCAGAGGTCATTTGGCTGTGAACTGTTCTCCTGCTGGATAACTGTGCAGAGGATGAAACAGTGAGCACAGAACCCCTCCCTCTTATTTTGCTCTACAGCCTGGGATGGGGATGCCTGGGTTTCTGGGCCACCTCTCCCCTCTAGAGGGCTGTGGAGCAGGCCTGAGTCATGTCTGTGCCCCTGGGCCACCCCCTTATAGGACTAGGGGAGGGACCAGCTGTTGACATTTCCTACAAGGAGGAGCCCTGCTCCCCCTCCCTCAGCTCTCTGATGTCCCTGCCCCTGCCCTATTCTCAGCCCTTCTTCCTCTGGCCTATTCTGGGGCTGTGGTCACAGTTTATATTTGGGATGAGCACATCACAGTGCATCTGACCATTCCTGGCAGAGCTGGCGGCCCCAGGGAGTCCTGGCTCCAAGCACAGTGGCAACCCAGTGTGCAGGCCCCCATAGTCTGCCTGTGGGGGATATGGCAGTCCTCAGGCACACCAGGTGGGAGTGGGGAGACCAGGAAGGACCGAGTTGGGGATACTTAACGCATTATCATAGCTCTCAGCTAGGGAACAGAGAACAGAGGGCAGAGCCCTGGTTGAAGGGGTGGTGGTGATGGGTCCCTAAATGAGGGGGAGAGGCAAGGGGTAATTTTGATCCTTATTCCTGTAGCTGACCTCCCAAACTTTCCCCTAATTGGGAAGAGGGGTGTTAGGGCTAAGTTCTGTCCTTGAGTCGGGGGTGGGAGGAATACTATGTTCTCTGTAGTGCTCCAGGCTTATTTCAGTACTAGGAGTTCCAGAAGCTTGGAGGCAGGAACCTGGCCTCAGTTCAGCACCCCTCTCTCCCTAGAGCCCATTGTGAAGGGGAGGTGGCCTCTGGCTGGAGGTGCTTCTTTTAGGCCCACTTCAGTTTGCCCCTTTGAACAGGGCAGGACAAGGAAGGGTCGCATCAAAACTCTGAAGAGGGCAATGTGCTGCTATCTTCAGTCCTTGTCCTTGAAGCCTGGGCTCTGCTCAGACACGCGCCACTACCCAGGCCAATAGTCTCAGCACTTCTCCCGCCCGCGCTCGGAGGCGGGGCAGGCCCGCAGCGCTAGGAATGTAAGCTGGGGGCCTGGGGCACATTCCAGGGGAGACCCCAGGCCCAGGGGGCAAGTTTGCGCAACTCGGCGCCCAGCTGAGCCTGGGATCAGGGGAGGGCACCTCCACCAACTCTCTCTTCTCTTCCTCACCACTTGGTGCTGACTGGCTGGCGGGGCACCCCGGGAGGTGATTGTGTGCCTCCCAGAGTTCTGGCCCGGAAACCGGGTGCCTGCGAGTGCGCCGGAAAAGGCTGCCTGCGGGGCGCTGAGCGCAGCGAGCAGGAGGGGAGGTAGGGCGGGCCATCTGGAAAAGGGCCTCTCCCGGCACTGTGCACGAGTCGGTTCTGGGGTGCAGGCAAACGAAGGCAGGCCGGCGGTTTAAAATTAGCCCTGCCCGCTCCCTCCCTTCCAGCTTCCCGGCCGGCAGCGGCAGCTGTACGAGACGGTGGGGGCGGTGACTCAAAGGGCCCTTCCACCAGTGCAGCCTCCCGCGCTCGGGGTGTCCCGAGCCAGGCCGCTTCCCGGGAACTCCCCTCAGCCCGTGAAGACTCTTCTCCACCGTCACTCCCCAAACGGGCCTCACCAGGCAGGGACAACACTCCGTCCAGCTGGACCCAATCAAGCCTCCAGACACCTCCAGTAGCCCGCCCCAGGTCCGCCCTCCTCGTGGTCCCGCCCCCACCTGACCTGAAGCAGGTGAAACCTGGTCTATCCCCAGCTCCGTCTCCTAAGTCCGCTACCGCCCAAACACCCACGCCACCCTATCCAGAGCAGTTAACTCGGCAGATTGGCAGCGAGCGGACCCCGAGCGCCTCCCCAGGTGGGCCTCATTTCGAGGGCCAGCCTGGGTGCCGCAGAGTACAAGCTCCCATCCTCCCTTCTTCAGCTTCCCTCAACTTGAGAGGCGTTCCCCACAAGCCGGGCAACGGGTACCTTGGGTCCCCAGCCCAAAACTTTCCCGGAGGAGCGCACCCGCTCCAGCCTCTCCTCGAGGGGCTCCCAAAGGCTTTCATGGCGCTGACCCTGAACCCTCGGTCGCCCCCAACCTTTCTCCGGCTCCCCTCACCTTTAGCGGCGCCCCCAGCAGGTGGTGCAGCGCGGGTATCTGCGCGCCCAAGGGCAGCGCCCCGTCCAGACTGCAGGTGGGGGCCCGGCGCGGCTCCGGGAAGTTGGCACATGCGAAAGGGTCTGTGTCCTCTAGGTACTGCACCCGCACGGTCACCACTGATACCGGCTCCCCGTCCCCGCGGTCTTCCTCGCCGGCCATGGCTCCGCCAGTGGCTCGCTCAGTGCGCCTCCGGGCGGGTCCCGGCCGCGCCGCGGCGTCTCCTCAACTAGCTAGCGGTCTGGGCGGGACCGGGCCGGACGCCGAGGGAGAGGGGCGGAGCCAGGAGGAGGCGGGGCGGAGGAAGGGGGTGGAGCCAATAGTAGTCTCGGGAGGCTAGGGGTGGGCAACCGCTGCCTGTGGCGGAGACTGCAGCCAGCCACTCAGAGGGCGTGATCGTGGTCCTGTTAGTTCACTGGCTAGTCTGGGGGAAAACCCGAGCTCGCGCGCCCCTCACCCACTTCGAGAGCGCGCGGAGCACGGGGAGGCTTTCTTTGGGCTTGGGGGCGGTGAGGCTGCGCTCTCTTTAGGGCAAGGTGGGGTGGAAGTTTCTTCGGATCGTGGCCCGCCAGGTCCCCCTCAGTTTAGGGGCGAGAAGGTCCAGATTCCTTCAGCTGAGGGATGAAGCGGATGGGCTTCCCTCATTTGGAGAAAGCAGGTAGATGGGTCCCTTTCAGTTTAGAGCAAGAAGTGAAAATAGATTACACTCAATTCGAAGGAAGAGGTGGGATCATTTACCTTTAATTGGAGGAAAAAGAGGGACGGGTGCCCCTAATTTTGGGAAAAGGATGGGATGACTCAGTTTGGCGGCGAGGTAGAACTTTACCCTCAATTTTGGGGAAGAACGGGGATGGGTTGCCCTTCAGCTTGAATGAAAAGTGGAAACGGTCCTTTTCAGTTTGGGGCGAGATAAGCCGAATGCCCCCTCAGGTTTGGGGAAGAGGTTGGATGGTGGATCCCTCTTAGTTTGAAGGGAATCGATAGACTGGGGTTTCCATAGTTTAGGGAAGAAGATACGTTTCCTTCATTGTCTCAGGGAAAAGGTGAGAAGCGTTCACTGTAGTTTAAGGGAAAGGGAGGCCGGCTGTCCCTCGGTTTGGTAAACGAAGAGGAACAGCCTCCTATTCAGCCTGGAATGAGCTGGGCCCAATCTGGGCCTTGGGATTTCTGGGGACGATGGGGACAGTTGTCCCTCACGGCTTTCTAAAAAGGGCCCAGTGCGCGTGCGCAGCTCTGGTCTGGGCGGGGACCCGAAGGGGGCCCCTCCAGTCTGCACCGGGCAGCGCCGGAACCCGCGGCCTCAGTATCGGGGGCCGGCTGCTGGCCGCTGGCAGCACTCTCGGTGGCGGGGCCGCGCTCCTCCCGCCTGGACCCCGCCCCCCGGCAGACCCCGGTCACTCCAGCGGCTGGCCGTCACCACCGTCGCCACCGGCTGGTGGAATGCAGAGGTGCCCCTGGAGGGCTGTGGCCGCTCACAGCTCTGAATCCGGGTCGGGGGAGGTTTGGGGAGTTTGGGGGAGCGGGCTTGAAGGAGTAGGTTGCAGGACTTGGGGAAGGGCTGCACTGGGGAATTTCCAGAGTCGGGACTGGTTTAGAGCGGAGGGGCAGGCGTCCGCACTACGGACGCCCGGGGCAGGGTCTCGGAGTCCGGACCTGGCTTTGGGGTATCGGAGCCGGGATTGGGGGGAGCGGGCCCCACGTGCCTGTGACGCGGGGGCGGCCGGTAGGCGGCGGCGGCGGCGACGCGGGGCCGGCGGCCGTGTGGTGCCGGGAGGGCTGCTAGGCAGGCGGCAGGATGCTGCGCGCCGCACTGCCGCTGCTCGGGCTGCCCCTGGCGGGGGCGGGAGCAACCGAAGAGCCCACCCAGGAGCCGGGGTCGCCGGGTGAGCCTCCCCCAGGGTTGGCGCTCTTCCGCTGGCAGTGGCACGAGGTGGAGGCGCCCTACCTGGTAGCCCTCTGGATCCTGGTGGCCAGCCTGGCTAAAATCGGTGAGTGCGTGTGTGCGTGCGCCAGGGCCGGCGGCCGTCATTGGACCCGCCCCCAACCCCTAGTCCCCAGATCCCGGCCGGCTTCTTGCAGAGTGCCCCGACCTAGCTTCCTATTCTACAAATCCAGGCTCTCACAGTGTTTCTGCGCCTCCTCTTGTGGATCTCCCTTCTCCTCGAGTGGGAGCCCTGAGGATTTGCCTTCTCAAAGGGCTGCCCCAGCTCTCTGCAGCCCCATCCCTAGACTCCTTTGCCCTTTCCTCTCTTCTCCTTGAAGTAAGCTCTTTGGTCTGGGCTCTCCTCCACCAATCCCCAGCCTCCTAAAAGCTTCTGTCAGCAGTGAAGACGTGTGGGGACATTGAGGGGATTGTGTTCTCCTGCAAACCCAGGCATCCTGGTCCTGAGGAAGCAGCCTTCCCTGGAGGCCACCGCCAAGTGTCCATTCTCTGGGGATACTAAACTGCCACTTTTCCTCTGTCCCCCCTCTGCTCCCCTAAAGGTGACCCCCCCAATTCAGGTCTACCTTCTTCCCACCTCAGGATATAAGAAACTTCCATTTATTGGGGCTTTACTCTGTACTGCCTGCACTAGATGCTTTCATACATCCAGTCTCCTTCAGTCTGCACAATAAAGGTTGTGCTTCAGACTCCTTTCCCTGAATAGAGCTGCTTTTCCTTGCCTCTGCCCCTTCCTCCCCACTTCTGAGCAGCCAGTGGTCCCTCCTCCCACCACAGACCCTCCTCCCTCTCCCTGGTTGTTCAGGCTCTGCTGTGGGGGTGACTAATTATAGCTGAGCCGTTGCTACTCACTCCCCATCTATGCAAGCACAGCCTGTACTCCAGTCTCACCAATACAGTCTTCATATAGGAATCACACAGTCTAGGATTTGCCCCCTTCTGCCCCCAGGGACACAACTGGGGGTGGAGGCTGGGCAGGAACAGAAGAACTCTCCACTCTTCTGTGGCAGCCCATTAATAATGGAAAATGGGGCTTGAAATGCCCTCAGGGAGCCTAGTGCTGTCAGAGAAGAGGCTTTTGTGAAGGGTTTTTGCTGGGATTAATACATGCTCTGGAGATAAGGATGGAATAAAGTCCCTGAAGGAGAGGAAAGGGGGACCAAAGGTAGGGATGAGTGTGGGAAGAGCTATGGCTGAGCTCACCTTAGGGCCTGGCAGCAATGAGAGCAGGTGGGAGGAGCCTCAGATTTGGGAGCCAAGAATTGGGTTTGCTGAGAAGTCTGCCAGTTGGAGAGTTCCTGTCTTATTTAGGGTTTACAGCAATGACTAGTTTCCCCCATAAATCATAGTGCTTTTTCTAGCTTGGATGACATCTCCTATGGAGGTAGAAGAGAGCCTTTTTCTCATCAAACAAAACAAAACAAAATCCTTGGGACTGGGGGCAGGGGAGATGGGTAGAATGTTCAGAGATACCTTCCCCCAGCTTCATTACTAGGAGATTTTTTTTCCCCTTTTATTCACCAAATATTTATGTAGATCCCACCATGTGCCAGGCACTGTCCTAAGCTCTCTGGGTACAGCTTCCAAAGGGCACTGTCTTGGCACTGGGTCTCACAGCGTAACACAGAGGCTTCCCTCACTACCCACCACTCTAGGGATTGTCTGGGGAGAGGTGCTCATCTGGTCTCAGGTCCCAAGGGAAAGCCCAAACAGTTTATATTAGGAGGCAAAGACAGGAGAGGCAATAGTGCTAGAAAACCTCCTCTTCTTTCCTAGGGACAGATCTGTTAATATTTTCTCCCAGAGTCATACTGAATTAACATTTGTTGAGATCCTATTATGTGTCTGACATTCTGCTAGGAAAATTCACACTATATCATTTTATCCTCACCCTGTGTGAGGGGTATTTTTTCCCATATTACAGGAGAAGAAATTGAAATTCAGGTAAATTAATTTGCCTGAGATCACAAAATTAGGAAGGGATGGAGCCAGAAGAAGAACTGGATCTCTGACTGCTAAACAATGCTTTTTAAACTACTGAGTCCTTAGTGAGCCTATATAATGAAAAGCACATTGGGCTAGGAGGTCTACAGTGCTCCTAGGAGGTATGATATGCATTATGGTCTAGCTCAAGAGGCAGGGCACAATAATATAATAGGTAACATTTATAGAGTGCTTACTGTAAACCACTGGGCTAAGTGCTTTTGAGTAGACTGTCTTACTTAAACCTCACAACAATCCTATGAGATCATTACTGTTTTTATCCCTATTTTACTGATGAGAAAACTGAAAGTCAAAGAGGTGAAGTTATTTGCTCCAAGGTCACAGAACTAGTAAATGGAAGAGCTAGGCTTTAAACCCAGGCAGCCTGACTCCAAAGGTCCTGATTTTTACAGCTGTGTTATGCATAAAAATATATCTAGTATTTGCTGAGATTCAAATAATGGCAATGGATAAGGGAGATCAGAGAAAGGTGAGGTCCTTCGAGGATGAGAGTAGAGAGGAGGGGGCATTTCCAGAAGTGGAAAAAGTAAGCAAAGGTCTAGGTTACCATGACAGAAGCACCAAGAAACAGACAATTTTGGCTGCAGTGGGGGATTTGAAGCCCTGGAGGCTGGAGATTCTAGCAGTCCTGAATTTTTCTTCTTCCTTGGTCCCAGTGTCAGGGGTCCCAACCTTGAATAAACTTCTAAGACTGGGAGGTTATAGGCCACTGTGTGTGTGTGTGTGTGTGTGTGTGTGTGTGTGTGTGTGTGTGTGTGTGTGTGTGTGTGTGTGTGTGTGTGTGTGCATCCCATAAGCTGATACCTCCTGCCCTCTTCTTGCATTGTAGTGTTTCACTTGTCTCGGAAGGTGACGTCTCTGGTCCCTGAGAGCTGCCTGCTGATTTTGCTGGGACTGGTGCTGGGGGGCATTGTCTTGGCTGTGGCCAAGAAAGCTGAATACCAGCTGGAGCCAGGCACCTTCTTCCTCTTCCTGTTGCCTCCTATTGTGCTGGACTCGGGCTATTTCATGCCTAGCCGGCTATTCTTTGACAACCTGGGCGCCATCCTCACCTACGCTGTGGTGGGCACACTCTGGAATGCCTTCACGACAGGTGCTGCCCTCTGGGGCCTGCAGCAGGCTGGACTTGTGGGTGAGTGACCTTAACACCTGGACTGGTAGCGGGAGGCTATGCCAGACTCATCACCCAACTCCCTTCTCCTCCAGCTCTGAAGATCCTGTGTTGACAAGAGCCACGCCCTGAGAGCTCCATCTTAGGTCCCTCTCAACTGGAGTGTGAGGCAATGCTCCAGATGGGCCTTCAGCCTTCATTTAGGTCCCTGCCAGATGAGTCTGGGCTTCTGCAGATGACAGCTGAGTAGGGGCCTGGCTCCCAGCTGTGTGTGGGCTGCCAAGGCTGGGACTCTGCCGCCTCCTGCCCTGATACCATACTGCCACTTGCCAGCCTCGCTCCCCTGAGGCACAGCTCACCTTTCCTGTGAGGGCTCTGCCCAGGTCACATCAGGGTGGTTTTCTGTTTTTATTATTATTATTATTTTTTTTTTTGTGTGTGTGTGTGTGGTACGCAGGCCTCTCACTGTCGTGGCCTCTCCCTTTGCGGAGCACAGGCTCCGGACGCTCAGGCTCAGCAGCCATGGCTCACGGGCCCAGCCGCTCTGTGGCATGTGGGATCTTCCCAGACCGGGGCACGAACCCGTGTCCCCTGCATCGGCAGGTGGACTCTCAACCACTGTGCCACCAGGGAAGCCCTATTATTATTTTTAATAAATACATATTATACATCCACAGAATGCAAGACACTACACTGGGTGTTCTCTCTTTACTCATCCCACTGGCTCTTCATAGCAACCTTGCTGGGGGTATAATTTGTCCCACTTTAATGGATGAGGAAATAGAGGCCCTTAAACTCGTTTGATATCAGGTCCAAAGTTAGCAGGAGAGGTCTGTTTTACTGAGGCTCTTTGCCTTCAGGCTGCCCTGTCCTGCTCCCTTCTTCATTTCCTGGCCCCCAAATCCATTCAACCCTGAATGTTGATAATTCAGACTTCTTCACAGATGCAAGGGGAGGTTTGCAATTTCCACTTGGGGACTCCAACCTGGTTTTCCTAATGGGTCAGTGAACTATTTGGGGGCAGGAAGGGAAGGGAGGACATCAGACCACAGTAACAGTAATCCTAATAATAGGTAATATCTATTGGTTGCTTACTATGTATTAGGCACTGGCTAAATAAGGAACTTTTTGAGTTTCTTATTGTCCTCACTATTATTATTCTCAATATATACATGTGGAAACTGAGGTTCACAGAGATTACATGGCATGTTCAAGTCCTACCTGTGGTGGGTGCTTTCCATACTATATTCAGCACTCACGGATGGATAGTCCCTCCCCCTCCTGCTGAGAACTGTGTCGAATTCCTTAGGCTGAGAACCACCGGCGTGGGAGAAAGCACTCTTTTTCGTTCTTCTCCCGAATAAAGCCAGTCAGCAGCCAATTTCCACCTGCTGGTGGTTATTATTACTGTTGCTGCAGTTCTTATTGTCAGTGCCACCTTAGCTTTCCAAGTTACATAGAGCTATCGTAGCCATCTCCTGGGTTGATTTTTGCAGCAGTACTGTTAGGCAGGCATATGAGGAGGCATGGCTTATGAGAAGTCATGTGACAATGACAGTGCCAACATCACAGAGCTGGTAAGTGGCAAAGGCAGGCCTTAGGCTCAAGACCTAAGGTCTCCTGACCTGCAGGCCGACGCTCTCTTCACCATCCCAGGTCCTCTCTGGGCATACGTGTTTTAATCGTGGGGCTGGAGTCTGGGCTTGTCACAGGGACTGCTGTAGGCAATTCAGTACCTCACCATTTGCTGTCCCTCATCTGTCCCTTGAAAGCCCCTAGAGTGCAGGCTGGCTTGCTGGACTTCCTGCTGTTCGGGAGCCTCATCTCAGCAGTGGACCCCGTGGCTGTGCTGGCTGTCTTTGAGGAGGTGCACGTCAACGAGACCCTCTTTATCATCGTCTTCGGCGAGTCCCTGCTCAATGACGCAGTTACTGTGGTGAGAGTGCTGCCGTTCCTTGACCCCAGGCTGCCATGCTCTGACCAGGCTCGACTCTTCCCCGGGCCCCCTGGGGAAGAAATATGGTCTCTGCTCTCCCCATGTCCAAGCAGTCCAAATTGCTGCCTTCCCCCGTCGCTCCTGATGCTCCTCTTCTCGCTTAGGTGCTGTACAAGGTCTGCAACTCTTTTGTGGAGATGGGCTCTGCCAACGTGCAGGCCACTGACTACCTGAAGGGAGTCGGTCAGTATTTCCTCCCCCTTGGCGGGCACTGGAGGTCTGCCTCCCCTGGGTTGCTGAGCCCCTGCCCCCCACCGTGTCAGGACAGAGGACGCTGCTCGGGTTCCTCATTCCCTTCCCTCCTGTATGGAGAAATAGGGCTCTGCGAACCTGAGAAGGAGGGCCTTTCCTGGAATCCCAGCTCTGGGACCCTGACCCCTGGGGAGCACAGTGGGCATCATCCTCCATTCCCTGCCAGGCAGCAGTCTGTCGGCCCTGGCGGGGTCCGGGCCAGGGGTCATGCTGACAACCCACTCCTCCCCCAGCCTCCTTGTTTGTGGTCAGTCTGGGCGGGGCAGCCGTGGGCTTAGTCTTTGCCTTCCTCCTGGCCCTGACCACACGCTTCACCAAGCGGGTCCGCATCATCGAGCCTCTGCTGGTCTTCCTCCTCGCCTACGCAGCCTACCTTACTGCTGAAATGGCCTCGCTCTCCGCCATTCTTGCGTGAGTCCTGGGGGCCCTGCAGGCAGGCAGCTGGGAGGGGGCACTGGAGATGGTCGCCCCTCACATGGACAGAAGCAGGACCCGGAGGAGTCCATAGGTCTCCCTGAGCCCTTGTGGGAGTGGGAGCTTCAGACTCCCCTGGGGAGATACTAAGCCTCAGGTAACATTCCAGGACCTGCCTCTAGGGCTGTCCCGGGCACCCCAGAACCCAAACTTCCTCTGCTTAAAGTGCTCTCTGGGGTGTAGGCTGAGCTGGAAGTGGACTTTGAGGCCTGGTGCTACTGGCTCTGGTGGCCACAGAACTCTATAAGGTGCCTCAGGCAGTGCGCTAGTCAGAGGATGTTTCTCCCACCTTCCCCCTCCAGAAGGCACCGAGAGGGAAGCCTGGAGATTCGGACCCCTTTATCCCAGGACCACCACTACCTATGCTTGGATGGTCTCCATGCCTCCCTGGGCTTCGACTCTGAGAATCTGACATCCTGTGATGGGCAACACCCTCTCCTGTGCATGCTCAAACCCCAAAGGCTGTGCTTCCTGTGGCCCCTCCTCACTCGCCCTGACTCTCCATTCCTCTCCCAGGGTGACTATGTGTGGCCTGGGCTGTAAGAAGTACGTGGAGGCCAACATCTCCCATAAGTCCCGCACAGCTGTCAAGTACACAATGAAGACTCTAGCCAGCTGCGCTGAGACCATCATCTTCATGCTGCTTGGCATCTCGGCCGTGGACTCTTCCAAGTGGGCCTGGGACTCTGGGCTGGTGCTGGGCACCCTCTTCTTCATCCTGTTCTTCCGAGCCCTCGGTATTGCCGGCACCCTCTGCTTTCCCACCCTCCTTCCTGCCCACCCTCCCAGCTCATCTCCCAGTCTGAGTCCACATCCTTGTCAACAATTTCTAAGCCTCCCCTTATTGCTCACCCCTCCCAGCCCCTGTCAGACCTTAGCCCAGATACTCGGTGCCATCCATGCCCAGTGCCCTCCAACACCCTGCTCCCACTGGCCTCCCTCCTGCTGTAGGCGTAGTCCTGCAGACGTGGGTGCTGAATCAGTTCCGGCTGGTCCCTCTGGACAAGATTGACCAGGTGGTGATGTCCTATGGGGGCCTGCGGGGGGCTGTGGCCTTCGCTCTCGTCATCCTCCTGGACAGGACCAAGATCCCTGCCAAGGACTACTTTGTAGCCACCACTATTGTGGTGGTCTTCTTCACAGTCATCGTGCAGGTGGGAGCGCCCACGAGGCTGGATGGGGAGAGGGTCTGGCAGGCCCTGGGGGAGGCTTGGAGCCTATGGGAGAGGGGCTCCTCTTCCTCTTGTGGGAGGCAGGGGGGCCTGACTTCCCAGACCTTGAGTGCAGTGAGGTGGGGATACAGAAGCTGAAGCCTAACTATGGGGAGGGAAAGGCAGCAGGGAACTGGACAGGGCAGGGCTCACTGGCTGCCTGTCCGTAGGGCCTGACCATCAAGCCACTGGTCAAGTGGCTGAAGGTGAAGAGGAGTGAGCATCACAAACCTACCCTGAACCAGGAGCTGCATGAGCACGTGGGTACCAGAACCCCATCCCTCCACCTGTCCCTCCCTCCCTTCTCCTATTTTGAGCAGAGTCCTGATCCGGTCCCCCTACCCACCCCCCTTCTAGACTTTTGACCACATTCTGGCTGCAGTGGAGGACGTTGTGGGGCACCATGGCTATCACTACTGGAGGGACAGGTGAGGGAGCTGCCCCGAGGCTCCTTCAGCAGCGGCAGCCTCACCAGCCAGGGCAGCGTGGGGGATGTGCACACTTCTGAGGAGGGACACAGTCAGGCTCAGGCTGGCCAACTTCTTCCTGAAGCCCTTCGGGCAGTACTGGCAGTACTGGTGTCCCAGTACTCTCAGGATAAGACAAGGCTCCCCAGTGAGGCCTGCGCAGCTCTGCCCTGCATGGTCTGGCACCTCCAGACACCAGCCGCATTGTGCTCAGCTGTGTCTTTGACTATCTGTCTGCCAATGAAATGAACCCTGTTTTAGAAACTCAGAACCCACCATGCTCCCCCGGCCCTGGTCACTGGGACCTGTGCACATGTTGTTCTTTCTACTAGAACATTGCTTTGCCTCCCTCTCATCTACTTAACCTCTATTCATCCTTCAGATCTTACCACAGGCATCAAGTCCTAACGGAGGATTCCCTGGCCTCCTTGACTAGGACAAATCCCTATCATACTCTATAATTATCCTTTATAGTTCTTACCATGGTTGTAATTTTACAGTTATATGTAATAACTTCATTAATGTCAGGCTTTCCTACAATACTGTCAGTTCCCTAAGGGCAGGGACCAGCTTCGAGCTTCTCCCTGACTGAGGCCCACACCAAGAGACATAGGCCCAGCGCTGGCGGTGCCCCTGCCCTGTCTGAGGAAGGGCCAGCCGCCCAGGCCTTGGGGATGGCACTCAGGACCGGGCCTGGCATCCTCTGTAGGTGGGAGCAGTTTGATAAGAAGTACCTGAGTCAGCTGTTGATGCGGCGGTCAGCCTACCGCATCCGGGACCAGATTTGGGATGTGTACTACAGACTCAACATCCGGGATGCCATCAGCTTCGTGGACCAGGTGGGCCAGCAGACAATGGTGGGTGGGCAGGTGGCCAGCAGGGCAAGGCAGGAAGCGGTGACAAGCAGGCAGGCCCTGAGCAGGGAGTTGGGAATTCCCAGCAGACTCCATAGTCTTGTGAAGTGGCAGCTACAGGAACGAGCCGGGCCTGATGCTGACATGTAGGGTCTAGCAGGCAGTACAGAAAGGTGGGAAACAGCTGGACTCTGGAGTCAGCAGATGTGGTTCAGGTCTTATCATCTCACGCTTGTGACCTTGGGTAAGTCACTTATCCTCTCGGAGCCTCAGTTTCAACTGTAAGAAAGTGTGAATAAGAGTACCTCTGTCAGAGTTTTGTAGATTCAGTATAAAAAGTGCCTAGCACAGTCCCTGGAACTTCAAAAGAGCAAAGTGTGTTAACCATTGTTATTCTTTTTATTACCCTCTGATTGTCTGGGCCACCTTTCATCTGATTGCCATTTTGACCTCTGACTTGGCCCCTGCAGGGAGGCCACGTCTTGTCCTCCACCGGGCTCACTCTGCCCTCTATGCCCAGCCGCAATTCTGTGGCAGAGACCTCTGTCACCAACCTGCTGTAAGTCCTTGAGCCCCCTTCCCCTTCCTCAAGCTCCTCTCTATTGTGCCCTCTCTCTGAATCCCTTCTGGGGAAGATTTGTGAGCACCTTTGTCTCTGCCCTTCCCCTGGCCTGTGCCTCCTGGCCCATCCCTAGCACACATGTCTCCTCCCTCCTGCAGGAGGGAGAGTGGCAGTGGAGCATGTCTGGATCTGCAGGTGATTGACACAGTACGCAGCGGCCGGGACCGTGAGGATGCTGTGATGCACCACCTGCTCTGTGGAGGCCTTTACAAACCTCGCTACAGGGTGAGAGCAGGCAGGGCAGAGTTCTGAGGGGGAGCATTGTCTGGGGAGGCCACGATGGAAGGCTCAAGAGGCAGCTGGCACCAGCTTGTGGAGAGCTGTAGATGCCCAGTTGAACAGTGTGGGCTTCATCTTGTTGGTTATAACCTTTAGTTTTAGGGTTTTTTTTTTTTCTTTTGAGAAAGGTTGGCCTGTTACAAGAACTTAAGAATGTCTTCTTAAGACATTCTGTTTAAGAATGTCTCCTCTGGTAGCAGAGGGCAGATCAAACTGGAGGGGGTGAGTTGAGAGGCTGGGAGAGCCCGTTGGGAAGCTGGAGTGAACCACTGCGGATTAGACTTGGGTGGTTGGAAGGGAGAGGAGCACAAAGAACTGTGTGATCAGCCAGGAAGGGGAGAGCAGGAGATACAGAGGGCTTGATGGGGTCACAGACAGAAGCAGGAGTGCTGAGGAAGCCGCCTGCAGGACCACCTTAACCTGGGGGAGGCAGACATCTGTTTTAGGTAATGTGAGTTAGTCCAGTGCAGCTCATGAAGCTTTGGGGTCGGAAAGGCCCAACCCATACAGGAAGGAATCTGTTGCAACCCCACTAGGGGGCAGCAAGCCATTACCTTGAACTTTTTTGAAATGAGAAGCGAGCTGTTACCATTCCTGGCAGCTTTAACAGTCAAGGCTGTTTCTACCGCTGAGACAGATTGGTTTCCTTTAATTTTCTCCCACTGGTCCTGATTTGACTCTCTGCAGCTCTGCAGAGTAAATCTGCAAAGGTTTCAAAACAGCTTCCTTCCACACAGGCCTCCTTGCCCTTAGGCCAGCAGCTCCTGTCCTTGGTGTGTCTTCTTTAGTCATTAGAAATGAGGCCCCTTGGAGTTCTCTGGTAGACTAGTGGTTAGGATTCTGGGCTTTCACTGCTGTGGCCTGGGTTTGGCACAGGGGCTCTTTCACTTTTCTAGTTCTGGAACTTGCCATTCTCTTCCCACAGCCCAGAATCCCTCCAGCTTTGTTTGGCTCACCACCCTGAGGCCCCATATTGTTCTTACAGTCAGGCAACCCACCATGTCTTCCTCAGTTAATGACTATTAAACCCTGTCGCATCCAACCTGTGGGGTTTTTTGTTTGTTTTTTGGTTTTGTTTACTTTTTTCTTATGGAAAATTTCTGTCATTCACAAAACTAGAGAGAATGACCCATTTAACCACCACTCACCTCCAATAATTTTCAATGCATGGTCAATTCTGTTACATTCTGTCCCCCTGACGCCCCATCTACACTTTATTATCTTAAAGCAAACTCCAGACATCATATCATCTCTAAATATTTCCATATGTATCTCTAGGTGGCAAGAATTCTTTTTTTAAAAAGCCATAGTACGCTTATCACTTACAACAAATAACAGTGATTCCTTCTCACCTCAAATATCCAGCCAGTGGTCAATAAATACCTTTTTCCAGCTGGTTTGTTCAAGTCAGGATCCAAATAAAGTCCACAGTTTGCATTTAGTAAACATGTCTCTTTATTTTTAAAAAATCTGTGATAGTTTTGTCTTCCTTTTTTTCTCATTATTTACTTACTGAAGAGACTGGATACATTATCTCAGAGAATGTTCCATTTTACAGATTTTGCTGATTGTATTCCAGTGGTGGTGTTTAACATGTTCCTCTACATACTGTACTTCTTGGTAGTTAAATCTGGAGGCCTGGTTGTATTCAGGAACATTCGATAGGTGTGCTATGTATTTCTTATTGTATTACATCAGGAAGCACATAATGACCGACTGTCTGTGGATGTGTGTGTGTAAGATTGGTCAATGGTTCAGTCCAACCAGTTCTTGTGAGGTCAATTAAAAATAACTGGATTAAGATTGTGCTTATCCCTGTTAAATGTCATCTTATTTGATTTAGCCCATCATTCCACTGTTTGGATCCCATGTCTGCCACCAAATATCTCCTCAGATTCACATCATATGAAAATTGGCTAAGCCTGTTAACTCTGTATTCATCAAAATCAACATACAAATGTTGCACAGGATACAGCTGAGGACAGAGCCCTGTGGCATGCTACTACAGACTTTCCTCCAGACTGACCTTGATCAAGAATTTTTGGGGTATGGTTACTCAACCAGTTCTAAATCCACTTAGTTATGCCAGAACACAATCCATAATTCCTCATGTTCTTCACAGAAATATTATTAGAGAGAGACAGAAGTGTCTAGTATGCAGTTAGAAACATAAGATTGTAGTTTAGGAGAGAGATATGGGCTGGAGATAAAGATTTGGAAGCAATCTATATCAGAGGTTTCCTGGCCTGGCTACATCAGAATCTCCCAGGGAGCTTGCTAGAATACATATTCCTGGCTTCACCTCCTGGAGAGTCTGATCCTGTAGTGTGCAATGGGATGAGGAATCTGCTCTTAATAAGTCCCCTGAGGGGACTCAAATGTAGCTGGTCTGATGGCTGATGTCTGGGAAACACAGATGTATCCCTGGGCTAGTTGGCGCTGAGAGTGAACACTTTCACTGGGGAGGGCATTTAGAGGGGAGAGAGGGGGGGCCAAGGACAACACTGAGGAATGCACATGTAAGAAAAGGAAGGGGAGCCAGCGGAGGAGAGAGAAGGAGACCTTGGAGGGGCAGTAGCAGATGGTGTCTCGAAGGCCTGGGGCAGAAGGAGGGCTGGACATTGCACAGATGTTGCCTAACCAGAGGCCATGGCACTGCTGACCAGGGAGAAAGCAGCACACTGAAGTTGCAATCAGTCAAACCCCCCTGGAGCTGTTATTTTTTTTTTCTAGTTTGCATTTCTTTTTTTTTTGTTTTTTAAAAAACATCTTTATTGGAGTATAATTACTTTATAATGGTGTGTTAGTTTCCACTTTATAACAAAGTGAATCAGCTATACATGTACACGGAGCTGTATTTCTGATAGTCGAGGAATTAATGGGTACTAGGGAAGTGTCAGAATGTAAGTGTAAAAGTCTGGCAGCAAAAGCAAGGCAATGGTATCAATGGAAAGGCCTTTTTCAAGGAGGTAAGGGCAGGAGCATGCTTAAAAGCAGAGGGAGGGGGGCCAGTGTCCAGGGAAGGATTGAAGATGCAGGAGAGTGGAGGACCGGGAGGGAGGAGGGAGCAGTGCAGGGAACTGCTGGAAGCAGGGAGTGAGCTAAGCAAAGCAGAGGCCTGGGTTGGGGAGTGAGGAGCCCTGTGAAGGAGCTGGGCCCCTGCACGCCCAGGTGAGAGGGGCACCTCTGTGTGACTGTGTAGAAGAGGGCAGCTGGGAGGAGACTTAAAGGGGGCTCTTAGATCCAGCTCAGGGAAGCAGAAAATATGAGGCAAAGGAAAGTGACCAGACTGGGGATGTGAGGCAGGACAAATGATTGGGAACATGCAGGCAGTACTTTGTGGGGTTACCATTAGGTAATGAAAAGGCATCTCAGCAGTCAAGGGCAGAGGTGGAGACAGTCTGAGTGTGTAGTGGGCTTGGTTTTTATGAGAAAGAGTTGAAAAGAGGAGAGATGGGGGTGGTCCTGAATTGGACACCAATTCAGGTATTGGACTGAGAGGGTCAAAGGTATCGAGAGATAGTCATGGAAGTTCAAAGTGCAGCCTGAGGAGTCATGGTGGTGGCTGTAGAACTGGCTAGCTGGAGAGATTCAGCTGGACACAGAGTCCTGTGTAGTTAAAAGGAGGCAAATGGGCCAGGCATGTGGGCCAGGCTCAGATAAACAGAGGTGCAAAGAAGGAAATGCCCCCCTTGGCCTCACAGTAGCCCTGAGGGACAAGACACAGGGTCCCCTGCATCTTGTCACTTCAGATCGGAGAGAACTGGGAGAGGGCAGTAGGGAATACGGAAAGCCAAATTTGAGGGAACAGGTTGTGGAATAAAGGAAAGTTTTTTCCCAGTGAACTGAGCATATAGAGAGTATAGAGTTTGGCTGGGTCCCTACTGTATTTTTTGTTTTGTTTTGTTTTTTCAATCCATGGCTAGTTCTGGCAACAGTGGGCCGGCAGGAGCTATGGTGAACATGGGGCTGTGGCCTGGGGTCCCTGTGGGAGGCCAGGACACCCGGCCTCATGGCAGGGTGGGGCTGTCATTGTCAGTACAAAGCCAGCTGCAGCCGCCACTTCATCTCTGAGGATGCGCAGGAGCGCCAGGACAAGGAGGTCTTCCAGCAGAACATGAAGCGGCGGCTGGAGTCCTTTAAGTCCACCAAGCACAACATCTGCTTCACCAAGAGCAAGCCACGACTCCGCAAGGCCAGCCGCAAGAAGGCATGTGCTTTCCCTGGGACTCCTGTTTGCAGCTGCAGGCTGATGGCATGCAGTTTTGAGCTCCCAAGTATTGGAATCCAGCCTAGAGGGACCCCCTAGATGGATAATCCTCAGGAACTTGGGGGCTGCAGCAGCTTGGGTTCCCTTTTGCATCTTCCTGGAGCCCCAGAAGGGGAAGGCAAGGGCTTCAGAAGGAGATCAGCCTCTTGTCCATGTGGTCACCTGCTGGGAGGCAGCAGGACTACCTACCAGAGGTGAAATGGGCAGGAGAAAGGCGGATTCCTTGTTGGGGGGACTCCATAAGCTCCTTATTCAGCCAAGGCTGACGTCCTGAGTGTCCTTGCTGGGGCACGTCGGACTCCACAACACTTGCCGGCGGCAGGAGGGGGGGCGGTCAAGGGATGGTAGAACCATTGGGATTGACAGATTCCCTTCCCTGCTGCATCAGGAAGACCTGTCCTCCTGTTGACCCCACCAGACAACAGGGTTGGGGTTTGGAGCCAGGGCCAGAGGCTTAGGGTTTTTTGTTTTTGTTTTTTTTGGTCCTTAGAAGGATGGCATGGCTAACACGGAGGCTACAAATGGGAAACCTCCTCGAGACCTGGGCTTCCAGGACACAGGCAAGCAGGGAGTGTGGTGGAGTTGAGGATGGGATAGGGAGGGAAAGGGCAGGGGCCCATCAGCCAGAACCTTGAAGGACCTCCTCTGTATGGCATTCAATACCATAAACTGCGGCTCTTCCCCTCAGGGACTAGATGGGCACACTTGATTTCAAAGCTGAACATTTCTAAGCAGTTATTAGACATCTGTGACATCAGATAGCTAACTACAAGTTATAGGCCTTGAGGACTTGGAGAAGGTGTCATAAAGGGGGAGCTTGGTCTAGGCCTTGAAGGATGGGTGAACCCTGGTGTCCCTGTCTGTAAAACTAGGAGTTTGGATGAGCTGCACACTGATGGGCCTTCCAGCCCTCCAGATGTTTATGCTTCCAGTTGACGATGGGATCTGGGGCTGAGAGATGATGGGGGAGCTGGAAGGTGTGACTTTCCTTATGGCTTCCTCTGAGGACTTGGCTTTCCCTGTTGCCTCCTTCAGCTCTGCAGCCCCACCTCCCTTCCTCTCAAACACCCACTCCGTAGGCCAGTGCTGAAACAGCCACGGGACAAAGCAGGTGTCCCTGCCAACTGTGGGCTCTACCTGGGTGGACAGGGGGTCTGGCTTGGGGTTGTGCAGTACCAAGAGGCAGCTGCTGGTGGCCAACCCCACTCGGCTCTTGTCCCTCTCCAGCTGCTGTGATATTAACCGTAGAGTCTGAGGAGGAAGAGGACAGCGACAGTTCGGAGACAGAGAAGGAGGACGATGAAGGGATCATCTTTGTGGCTCGGGCTACCAGTGAGGTTCTCCAAGAGGGCAAAGTTTCAGGTAATGGCTTCCTCCCGCCTACCTCCCTCTGGAGCTGTGCAGCTGGTTTCCTCCCCCTTCACTGATGGCCTCTACTCCAGACAATCCCTCTTCCTATTCGCTCATTTATTCATCAACCAGCATTTACCGAGCATCTCCTTTATGTCAGACACCTGACATACATATCTGATTGAATCCTCACAACAACCAAGATGGGGAAACTGAGCTCAAAGGAATTTGGGACTTGTCCAGACCCAGCAGAACCAGAATTTGAACCTGACCCACCTGATTCAAAGCCCAAAGCCTTTTTACTGCCGTGCCGCCTCCCTTTGCTCTCTGGCGAGAAACACGAGGTGACAAGCAAACCTAACACTAGGCTCCGCTGTGACCCGTGCTCAGCACACCAGCCCTCAGGTACAGACGCGGTGAGGGTGGCAGCCTGACCTGAGAGAGGAGCCTGAGTTGGCTCAAGCACCCTAGGTGTCTTTTAAAAAACATATTATAGAAAATTTCAAAATATACAATAGACAGAATAGTAAAATAAACTTCCCATCTATCCACCAGCCAGCTTCAATAATTATCTACTCCTAACCAATCTTATTTCATCTATACCCTCACTATGCCCCTCTCTTCACTGGATTCTTTTGAAGCAAATCTCAAATATCATTATCACTTTATCAAAAAATACTTCAGCATGTATCTCTAAAAGATAAGGATTCTTCTTAAAAATAGAACCACAATACCATTATCATATCCAAAATCTTTGTTATCAGATATCCAGTCAGTGTTCAAGTTTCCCTGATTGTCTTAATATTTTACGGTAGGTTTGTTCAAATAAAAATCCAGACAAGACCCACCCATGAAATTTGGTTGATAAGTCTCTTTTAATCTACAGCAGTGATTCTTAAGAGGGTAGTGGTGGAGTGATTTTGCCCTCTAGGGGATTGTCTGGAGACATCTTGGGTTGTCACAGCTGGAGGGGTACCTCTGCAATGAGTGGGTAGAGGCCAGGGATGCTGGTAAACATCCTACAATGCACAGGACAGCCCCCCTACAACAAAGTATCTCTTTCAACCTGTCAATAATGTCAAGTTTGAAAAACCCTGATTTATAGGTTCCCCCCACCAATAACCTTTTTTTCTTGCACTGGATTTAATGAAATAACTTGGTTATTTGTCCCACAGTCTTTCCTTGTCTGGATTTTGCTGATTGCATCCCCAAAGCATCATTTAATATGTTTCACTGACCCTTATATTTCCTCTAAACCAATAATTAAATCCAGATCAGATTTGGTAAGCATACTTCATAGGTGGTGATGTTGTACCTCCTATTGCATTCACCACACCAGGAAGCATATACCATCTGGTTGTCTCTCTTTTTGTGAGGTTAACATTGATAACAGGTTTTAGCTGTTGTTGGCTTGATCCATCCATTATCAAGTTCCCTGTCAACTTTTCATCAGACGGTCTTGGCAGCCATTGGTGATCACTTCCAGATCCAACATTTCATTAGGGGTTGCACAATGGTGATATTCTATGTCTCTTTTTTCACCTGCATTGATTAACAGTAATTCTTCTATAAAAAAACTTCCCAGGGCTTCCCTGGTGGCGCAGTGGTTGAGAATCCGCCTGCCGATGCAGGGGACACGGGTTCGTGCCCTGGTCCAGGAAGATCCCACATGCCGCGGAGCGGCTGGGCCCGTGAGCCATGGCCGCTGAGCCTGCGCGTCCGGAGCCTGGGCTCCGCAAAGGGAGAGGCCACCACAGTGAGAGGACCGTGTACCGCAAAAAAAACCAAAAACCAAAAAACAAAAAAACTTCCCTTCATCAATTACTTAGTTACTTTGAGGTAGAGTTCATATAGGGAAGAATGGATACATGCTTGAATTTTTCATTTTATTTATCAGTTTTCATATGAACAATTAGTTCTCCAGCATCCTCTAAAGGTGAACACTGAAGTTTTTTGTTTAATTTTTGTTGTTGTTAAAATTCAATCCAAAAAAGAAAAAAAAAATTCAATCCAGCATCCCAGGTCTTTCAAGAGAGGTAGTTTTACTTTCAATCACAGAATTAATACATTTCGTAACATACTCAGTCAAGATTTTTGGAGTGCTCAGGACTTTATCAATGAGCAGACACATACTGAGCACCTATTATATGCAAGGCATTGAGCTTGACTTTGGAGAACAAGGGGTGGTAGGTGGCCAGAGGGCTGCTCTTTCCCAGGATTCCTCTTTCAGAACCTCAGACTTCCTGTAATGCAGCGGCCAGGCCTTCCATGCTGGCTGCCAGCAGTTCTGCGATTCTCAGGTCCCGTGCTCTGGCATCCCCCTCGCCGGCACAGCTTTAGCCTGTTGTTAGGTTCGCATGAGCTCACACTCCTGGACTCTGTCCCACCAAAGGGCTGTGGTGGGAACTCAGGCAAGGAGCCCAGTGGCCAAGCCTCAAGATCTTCCTCACCCTGCTGCTGTCCCACCCTGGGATGGGGCTTGGCAGGATGTAGTTTAAGACTAGCACTGCAAGTTGGGTGAGGGCTGATCGTAGATGGGTTTTTTCTTGCCTTGATCCCACTTTCTCTTGCTTTAGTTATTTTCATTTGTTCAATAGGTATTTGTGAGCAACTGCTATGTGCCCAGCCCTGTGCTAGGCGCTGGGCATGCTGTGGGGAGCAAAACCAGCTGTGCCGCTTCCACTCGGCAAGGCATGCATCAAATAATCGCACATATGGATGCTATGTGGCAACTGTGGAATGAACTTATTTATTGAAAGTATGCTTATACTTGAGAAAGATTCCACTGGATTGGTAATGAGTGCATGTGTACTCTGTCCCCAGGGAGCCTTGAGGTGTGCCCAAGCCCACGCATCATACCCCCCTCCCCAACCTGTGCAGAGAAGGAGCTGCCCTGGAAGAGTGGGCAGGGGGACCTGGCAGTCTACGTGTCCTCAGAGACCACCAAGATTGTGCCCGTGGACATGCAGACAGGCTGGAACCAGAGCATCTCGTCCCTGGAGAGCCTGGCATCCCCGCCCTGTACCCAGGCCCCAGCTATGACCCGCCTGCCTCCCCGCTCACTGGTCACTGAAGAGCCCCAGGCCCCTCTCAACCTGCCTTCTGATCTACGCCCTAGCTTTGCCTTTCCCCCAAGCCTGGCCAAGGCTGGCCGCTCTCACAGCGAGAGCAGCGCTGATATCCCCCAGCAGCAGGAGCTGCAGCCCCTCATGGGACACGAGGACCACACTCATCTCAGCCCAGGCACCGCCAACTCCCACTGGTGCATCCAGTTCAACAGAGGTGGCCGGCTGTAGCCCAGGGACTCGAGGAGGAGCAGGGGGCCAGAGCCCCTGTGGAAACCTTCCCTGCACAATGGGCAGAGGAGCCCACTCAACCTGACATCGGGTTAGAGGGGCCTGGACTGAAGTAGCAACTGGGCTCCCTTGGGACAGGTCAGAAGGGTCTCCTGGGCTGGTCCTCACAGGGACCTTTTTCACCACCCTCCCTGCTTCTAACTCCTGCCACTTTCCCTTTCAGTAAGGCCCTTATCCTGGCTCGAGACCCAGTCCAGAGCTTCTAGGGGCAAGGCCCAGAGATGTGGGTAATTGATGCCCCTTCCCCAGAGGGTCCTCATGGGGTGACTCTATGCAGATGTTCTTGCCCCCAAAGCAAGGGCATCATTCCTCAGCTGACAATGGCCTTTCCTGCCCTCCGTCTCGTCCCTAGCACCAGCGCAAGGACAGTGCCCTGGCAGAAGCCTCCGCGAGGGGCTTGTCCTCAGAGGGTATGGGGTGGGAGGTGCAGCGGGCTTTGCTGCCCTTTTGGGTCAGCTACCCATAATCGATTTGTTCAGGGCAGTGGGAATCTGTCTCCACTCCTTGCTTTATCTCCTTCCCTTTGCTGCCAGTCACTGGGGCAATAGTTCCTCCTTTTCCAGGACTAAGGCCACAGGGCTGGGCCAGGTTTCACAACAGGGCTGCTTCTTAGCCAGGGTTACTCTGGGGGATCTGCTGCTCTGTGTCCAAGTTTGGACCTCTCAGATCCTTGGGTCTGGGTTTTATGAGGAGGGGAGATGATGGCCTCTGGGCTCCCACCCACATTGTCACCTTTTTATTCCTCAAACAGGAAAGGAGCCAGGTATCCCAGGGCCACTGCTCCACTGCTCTGGGGCTGGGATGCCTGGCTGCAGTGGTAAGGGGCTGACTGGGTGGCAGGTGACTTTCCTGGGGTTAGCGCCTGCCCTGTATTTTGTACTTTGAACCTAAGATACATTAAACATCTCTCGGATGGATGTGTGTCCTGTGTCCATGTGTCTGGGGGTTCTGGGGTGTGAGCCGGGGGCAAGAGGGCAGGTGGTGAGGGAGATGGAAACTGCCAACTCCCCGCCCCAGGGCTTCCTGGATAGAGAATGGGGAGGGGGGTCCTGGGAAGGACTGTTAGGCCCTATGGCCCTCCCTCCCTCCTCTCCCATTCCTTCCCAATACGTCACCTTACAGGATGCCTGCAGTCCGGGGTATTGCTGTATGGGCACAGGGTCACAGAACTGGGAGTCCACAAAATGGGAACAACCTGTAGGAAAAGAGACCCCAAAGTTCAGGTGCCAAAGTGCCCAAAGATGCAGCCACCACACACTGGGACCGGATAAGCCTTCCTTAAACACCTGGAGGGAGGTGTAGGACAAATGAACAGAAGTGTTCTGCACCTGGTGGGTGGGAGGGCAATCTCAAGGGAGCTGGTTACCTTGAGTGTTTCCGACACAAATGGGATAGTGTGGGGTCCAGAAACATTTAGGGATGGAAATCCCTGATAACGGCAGACCCAGATTCAATTTCCACTGTGCTGGAGGATTAAAAAAAAAAAAAAGTATCTATCTTTATTGACACCTAACACACACACTATAAAATTCACTCATTTAAAATATACAGTTCAGTGGTCTTTAACATTCACAGAGTTGTGCAACCCTCACCACAGCCTTAGTTTAGAACGTTTTCATCGTCCCCAAAAGAAACTGTACCATCAGCCGTCACTCCTCACCCTCTGCCTAGCCCTAGGTAATCACCATCCTGTTCTTCATCTTTACAGATCTGAAGGACCCAACACACTGCAAAGGTTACAAATTTAGTCACCATTCTTTCTGTGTTATGCCTGGGGAAGGTGTGAAGAGAAGGAAGAGTGACTTTTAGGCTTTGCCCTCACACTGCTGACAGTCGGCAGTGTTAAGGCCTAGCGGTTAGTCCCAGCTCTCACTCACTGGCTATGTTATCTTAGGTATGTCAGGTATTCTCTCCGAGCCCCAGTGTCTTCATCTCTAAAATGAGGTAACAATCATACTTACTTCATAAGGTTGCTGTCTGGATTAGATGATGAAATGTAAAAACCTAATATACAGCCTGGCCCATGGTAAGGGATTATAATGTTCGTCATCATTGGTGTTACATTACAAGCCAAGGAACATATGAGGCCTTGAGGAAATCTGGGAGGGCTTTGGGAGGAGCATGAGTGTGTGTGTGTGGAGGGGCTCTGACAACATGGGCAAAATTGCATGGGTGCATTCTAGGTGGGAAGAACAGCATGAATAAAAGACATCTGGAGCACATACAGTGAAAAGCAAGGAGAGTGGGTGATGTGCTGGGGAGAGACCAGCCAGGGACACAAAGGCCTGGGTGGGGTGACCCCACTGAATTTTGGAGGTGGCAGAAAGCCAGCCTGGAGAATCATGACCTGGGGAGTGTGGGCAGTGATGCACATTAGGGAGCTCGAATGTAGCTGCTGCCAGGTGGAGGATGTGTGAAACCCCACGTGGAGGAAGGGTTGGTAGGAGGAAAGGCCAGAAATGGAAGACCTGTTGGGAGGCTCCTCCAGCAGCCCAGGGATGTGAAGGTGCATGTGCTGAAGAGGGCAGGCAGCCATTCTCAGACCTCAGTATCAGAATCACTGGGAGCTTGTCAAACACGGATTCCTGGGCCTACCCCAAAGGTTCTAACTCAGCAGGTCTACGGGAGCCCAGCAATTTGTAATCTTAACCAGGTCTCCAGAGGAAGGTGGCCCAACACCACATCCTTCAAAAATTATGAGATTAGAAAGGTTTAGAAATAAAATCCCCATCATCAGACAGCTGACGGAATAGGGGAGGGGGATGCAGAGGGGCTCCTGGGCCTGGAGCTGGGTAAAAGAAAGGGGGGACTTCCAGGCAAATAGGGTTGGTCAGAGATGAGCTGACTGAGGGTAAGAAAGGTGAGCACAGCCGGGAGGAGGCAGGCACCTGGGATGCAGGAGAGCAAGCAAATCACCACTTGACTAGGCAGGAGGGCAGAAGGGGCCTCCAGTGCCTTGAAGGAGGAAGGATTTTGACCTGGGGAGATGGACATGGGCATTCCAGGTACAGGAGACAGTTTGAGATAAGACTTGTGATCAGATGAGTTTCCAAGCCTCTATAAGAGCTGGTCAGGAAGGCTGTGATGCCTCTAGAACGTCTTGAAGACCACACTAAGGAGTTTGGAGTTTATTTAGGCCAGAGGTGAGAGAGATCTGGAGGGTTTAGGGTATTTGTCAACTTAACTGTCTGGGGCAGTACTAAAAAGGGTATGCAAGGTTTGGGATGGAATGAGGGCAATGATTGTGGATCTCTTATCACTAGGCCCCCTGAGGCACAGAGCTCCCACTTCATTTTTGGTTGAGTCATGTTGGTAAGAAATGCAAAGCTGAGGGAAGGTTGGGGAAGGGGCAGGGGAGGGAGGTCCATCCGCATTTTATGATCTCAGTGGAAAAGGCTGCTGTGAGTAGATTTTGCTGCCAGGAGAGCCACAGAGATGGGCCCCGTGAGTCACCGTTCAGTCCTGCAAGCTCAGCCCACAGAGCCTGCTGTGGTCACTGGCACAGGCTGGCTCCAGGCCCAGCCCCCAGGGTTCCCCACTAGGCTCAGTTTGTCCCCATTTCTATCTGTATCTTTGCCATCCTGGGGCTGTGCATCCTGCAGCTCTTTGCCTCTTCTGTGTCCCTTTCAGACCGAGCCTCTGAATCAGTCTCCATTTGTGACACTGGTTTACATTTGGCTCATAAATGGAGAACCTCAGGAGAACAGGGGTAGTGCGACCAGTCTCAGGCACCCCTCAACATTTATTCCAGGCCCTGTGCTAGGTGCTAGAAGTATAGAAGTGGATAAAACACAGTCTCTGTCTTTGCAAAGCTTACAGCATACATTCTATGTGGAGTCAATAAACCAAAGCCTGGCCCTGCCACTGAATCAGTCTGTCTGTCTGCGCCCAGGGGTGCTGGGGTCAGTTATGGCCTGTGGCTTGAGGTCTCTCTTAGCACTGGAGGGGTACATGTGCCTGCCAGCAGGTCCAACCAGCTCTTAGGGGGCCTGGCTGGTGGGTGGCGGTGGGAGGACAGTGGGCAGCAGAAGGGGAGGGAGGGAGCCGGAGGCAGTGACTCAGTGGGGCGGCTCTAGGACAGCTGGGGACGGAGCCAAGGTTGGTCCTGATGCTCGCTGAAGCTAGAGGAGGGTGGGATGAGAGGGCCTGCTGGGGGTTGGGGAGGCAGCAGGACAACTCCATGGCTCCTCACTCACAGCCAGATCCCCTCATGAAGAAGGCTCCCAGGCAGCTGCTCTGAGAATCTGGACTTGGTGCTGACGTGGCAGCTGCAATGGTGGGGAGGGGAGGATTGCTATTGTTCCCTCTGTGCCTGCTTCTGATACCCAGGTTCCCTCCTCTGGCAGCCTCCCTGGGCTCATGAAGGAGGTGACTACCTTAGAGCCAGGGAAGCTACTGCACCCACTGCCCTCTCCCCACGAGGAACCAAGGGCCTGAGCATGTTATGGGGCACAATGTCTTCTTCTGACCACATAACCTACCTTCTTACAATCTTCCTACAAATTTGGGGGAGTGTCAGGCCAGGCCCACATGCCCCAAAGGGACTTCACACCTCAGAGCTGGGAGAGATCTCACAGGTCAACTGTCCAAGTGACTTTCACCAGTTCAGGGTCCCCCAACTGAGGATGAAATGAGGGGCAGGACACGAACACTGCCCAAGAGCTGGCAGCAAGTGGACCTTCGACATATAGGGCACTTCCTAGTTCTCGGGGCAATCCGAGGAAGAAAGAATGACTTTTTCTTTTCCTTTCTTTTTTTCTTTTTTTCTTTTTTTTTTTTTTACAGGTGAGTAAGATGAGGCTCAAAGAGAACTGAGTCGCTGGAGCTCATCCATCAGGTAAGTGGAAGAGCAGAGCTGGCCCTCTGGTTCCAGAATCCTGACCTCAGTCTCAGCCTCCTCGGTGGGATTTTGTGGGAGGGGTGTGGGACTGGGGAGGGAGTGCATATGAAAGAAGTGCAGGAACGCAAGCGCAAGCGAGTGGTGGGTCTGGGCCTGGCGGATTGGTGGATTCCGGCAGGTCTGGGTCAGCTCCCACCACAGAGCCCCCTCCCTGCCTCCTCCTTCCCTCTAACCCAAACAGCAGCCCATCATGGTATAATACAACCTGGCTCTGGGTGCCTGGGACTGAGGACTGGAAGGAAGATGGGGTCTGCAACGGAAGGGCTCCTCCCTTCCACCCTCCATGAAGATACCCCTACTGGCTGCCAGCAGCACCAAGCAGCTGGTCTGGGCTCAGGATTCCTAGGGGCCTCCTGGGCCCCTGGGCCCACACTTTTATTCTCCTGGCTGACAGGAACGAGTGCTCCTTGTCTTGCTGAGGGAGGCTGTGGTAGGGCTCCCAGCATCCTGCGTGCATTCAAGAGCAGAAGCGCCCCGTCCCCTCCGCCGCCACCCTGCAAGCCCCTTCCCTCAGCCCCAGGCGGACCCCTTGCTCACTCACCCTCGCGCACCTACGCCGCCTTCCCCAGCGGGGGAGCGCTTCCGGCGCTCTGAGCAGGCGCGGTGGGAAGGCCGTTGGTCGCTGCCCCAACCGGCGAACTGAGAAGCCAAGTCAAAGTCAGCGGGGGCTTGGGCGGCGGCTCGGGGGAAGGCGGTGAAGCTGAGGCGTCCGGGCCCGCGGGGGACGAGGGGGCGGATGGGCCGGGGGCGCTGCGAGAGCTCGCGTTTTCGCGCTTTCCGGCCAGCTCAGGCGGCTGCCGTCGGGCCTGACGGGGTGGGCTGTGGCTGCTTCCTCCGGCCCCCAGGGGGCGGTGCGGCGCGGCGCCCTATCCTCTGCCGCGCTCGTTCCCGCCCCCGCGGCCAGGAGGCGGCGCCCGTCAACGCCAGGCGCCGCGCCGTACCCGCCGTCGAGGCGGCGGTGTGGTACGTTCGAGGGCTCTGGCTGCCTGGCCTCCCGGATTCGGGGTTCCCCTCGGCGCGTACCCCGGGCGTGATTGCGGCGGGAGGGCGAGCGAGGGAGCGGGCGCACGAGTTCTCCGGTGGGGTGGGGGGGAGGCCAGGGTCGGCTGGGCCTATTAGAAAGCGAGCACGAGGCAGCGCCCCGCCCACCCCGTGAGCGTCCCACCTGCGCAGGCCCGCCCAGCGTGGCGGCAAGTGAGCGTTCGAGCTTGGGGCACTCCCGGCGAAGGCCCACGTGAGCGTGGACCCGCGAGCCGTGAGCTGGAGGGAGAGACACCGGCTCTTCTCCCCGCTCCTCAGGCCTGAACTGCGGCACTGACTGCGCTCCCTGAGCCGGGCACCAAGACTGGCACCTCCTACGACCTAGTGCCTTCTACCTGCATCACCCGCGTAGCCCTACCTGACCATCTTCAACCTGTTTCCTGGATGAGCTGAGGCCTCAGTTCACACCGAGGGCTTAGCCCCTCTGCCACTTGCCGGGAGCAGGCCCACCCTTAAGGAAGGGGCGATGGAAGGGCCCCTGGAGGATGGGGATGAGTCCTCAGCCTCCCAGGGCCACGCCACCGACTGGAGGTTTGCTGTGTGCAGTTTCAGAGATGCCTGGGATGAGGGGGAACCTGCTCCCCAGATGCAGGACCCCAATCCTCCGAGCCCACCAGCAGGGGCAGCCCAGGGGGAAGGGCTACAGGGCAGCCTTCTGCCTGGTGAGCTTCAGTCACCTCCAGGACAGAAGGTTGCACATGGGTCAGGGGATGGCCAGAGGGGCGTATTAGGAGGTTCCTCAGTCCAGAGGGAGGAACCAGCCTCCTCTGGAATGGAGATTCTCCTATGCCCAATGTCCTCCCACCTTAGTCTGGCACAGGGTGAGAATGACAGCCAAGGAGGAGGCTTGGCAGGGGACTCAGTTTCAGGCAGGGCAATGCCAATCCGCTTGGACCCTGAAGGGTTGGACAGTGACCCTGTGAACCTCGGAGATCTTTTATCTGAGCCATTGTCAGAGCTACTGGAGGCAGGTAAGGAAGGAAAGTCTTGGAAGGGACTGAGGGTACCTGGAGGTGGGGAGGCTTCTGACTCTACTCAGGCTAAAGCCCAAGTTCACATAGGGGTCTCTGGGTAAATGGCCCAATGTAGACCCAAGCATTTTCCTTCTCAAGATCCCAACGGATCCAGGCTCCTTAAGTCCACTGACTGCCTCCTAGCCCAAGACCTCGCCTGGGAGCTGCTTGCCAGTGGCCTGGCTGCCCTGCCAGGTAACTGGGAGACACTAGAGGCAGAAGAGGTGGGGTGACTTGATTGTGCAGGTGTTCACTGCCTTCTCTGCACAGGGACTCGGGATGTAGAAGGCCGGGCAGTGCTGCTTCTGAGTGCCCATAACCCGGCCTGGCTTCACCCCAAGTGCAGCAGCCATGAACTCATCCGCCTCCTGCTCTACCTGCGAAGCATCCCCAGGTTGGGGAGAGGAGGTTGGGGGACAGAACCTGAGCAAGGGAATGGGAGCATTGTGGAAATAGATACTGAACCAAAGCCTGCTCCTTTAGGCCCAAAGTACAGGCCCTGGGACTGACTGTGTTAGTGGACGCCCGAATTTGTTCCCCAGTCTCTTCTCTCTTCTGGGGGCTCAGCCAGCTGCAAGTGAGTACAGGATTATAGCTCTCCTCTTCCCACCGCCCCCCCCGGCCCCAGCCCTTTTTATAGGGTTGGGAGCAGGGCTGAGCTCAGATTCCTTGCAGGAAGCAGCCCCAGGGGCGGTGCACCAGGTGCTGCTAGTGGGAAAGATGCCTCAGGAGGTGCCTTCAGGGCTGCAGGTAGGGACTGAGCCATTTTGGCCAGGGTGGAGGTGGGGCGCTTCCCCAGCAGGCCCGAGTCCACTACACCTTCTTTTTCTGCAGTTAGAGCAGCTGTCTTCTCATCAGAGTCTACTGACCCACATCTCCACCTCGGGGTTGCCCACTTCACTAGGAGGTGGCCTGCCCTACTGCCACCAGGCCTGGCTGGGCTTCCGGATGGTCAGTGCACTGGGTGGGGCATAGGGTGGGTAGGCAGGCAATCTGGCCAGCAGAGGAGGCTTCCCTGGGCTGGCTTGAGCAGTGCAGTGGCCTGGGGTCCAAGATGCCTGGGACTAGCACTGTGCACTGCCCTGGTCATGCCTGCCTCTGCTCACAGCGTCTGGAAACCCTACTGCAGAGCTGCCAGGTGGTTTGTGCCCTGCTCCAGGGGGCCATTGAGAGCATGAAGGCTGTGCCCCAGCCCATGGAGTCTGGGGTGAGTGTCTCCTTTCAACACCTCCCCGAATGCTCCCTATCTTCTTTCTCTTCTCCCACGCACACCTCCACTGCCTGTTGCCCTTAATCACAGGAAGTCGGTCGGCTGCTGCAGCAGGCACGGGTCCTGATGCAGCATGTGCTAGACTCACCTCGGTTGGCATGGCTACAGTGCCAGGGAGGCTTGGAGCTGGCATGGCTGAAGCAGGAGGTTCCAGAGGTGACCCTGAGCCCAGACTACAGGTAGGTGCAAGCCCAGATCTTTCCCCAGCCCACCATATCCCATGCCAAGGACTCATGGCTGGCTCAGAACCAGCCAGGATTGTGGTCCTAGGACAGGGTGGAGTGTAGCTAGGCACTCAGCAGGGGTGCTAAGACAAGTACCATGTACCAGGCCTGCAGTGGACGAGGTTGAGGAGCTGTATGGTCGCGTGGATGGATTGCTGCACCAACTGACCCTGCAGAGTAACCAGCGAGTACAAGCATTGGAGTTGGTCCAGATGCTGGAGGCCCAGGAGGGCGAGCTGCACCAGGTGAGAACTATCCGCCTAAGTGGGCATCACCTTTAATCTCAAGCATCACCCCCACCCCACAGCAGCTCTCCTTTCTTTGTTTGTACTCCTCTAGATTGAAGTGTGGCTACAGCAGGTGGGTTGGCCAGCACTTGAGGAGCCAAGGGAACCCTCATTGGACATGCTGCTTCAGGCCCAAGGCCCTTTTCGGGACCTGGACCGAATTGCCCAGGTGAGCTTAGTTACTTGTTCATTGAGCACGGAGAGAGAGGGGAATGGGTTGGGGGTGGAGGGAAGGTCTTCACGAAGTGACTGATGAGGGCATGTAGACATCTGTGGAAAAGATCTGGGCTCGTGGGCTGCACTACCAGGCCCGGGCTTGCTGAGCCCAGTCTCTGTCTCCAGGAGCAGGTCAAGCGAGGGGAGAAACTTCTGCAGCCGCTGGTTGGCTGGGATGTGGCTGAACTGGGCCCCTCTGGGGCCCGCTTTCTGACCCTGCAAGCCCAGTTGACCGACTTCTGTAGGGCTTTAGCCCAGCGGCGGCAGCGGCTGGCAGATGCTGAGAGGTTGTTGCAGTTCTTCAAGCAGGTGGGTGAGGGGTCCCATCCCTGGCTCCAGGTGGTCAGTGAAGCCAGGGGGGTGGCTGCTCAGCTCTACGACAGCTTGAGCTTTGTTGTATACCTTGCCTGTTTTCTCTTCTTCAGACTGACCCCAAAATCCTACCACTGAGAATGCAGCCTGGGGCCAGCATTCTGTGGGGATGGGGGGAGGTAGAGGAGAAGGCTCAGCAGTCTTGGTGGGATCCTTCCTCAATGCCTATCTGGCCTTGATGTTGCAGGCTTTGATGTGGGCTGAGGAGGGGCAGCGGGTGTTGGCAGAGCTGGAACAGGAACGCCCAGGGGTTGTGCTGCAACGGCTGCAGCTGCATTGGACCAAGCATCCTGATTTGCCTCCTGCCCACTTCCGAAAGATGTGGGCTCTAGCCACAGGGCTGGGATCTGAGGGTATCCGCCAGGAGTGCCGCTGGGCCTGGGCGCGGTGCCAGGACACCTGGCTGGCCCTGGACCAGAAATTGGAAGCTGCTCTAAAGCCACCACTGACAGGTAGCACAGCTAGCTTGTGTGTCAGCCGGGTACTGGCTGTACCTGCTACCCCTCCCCTGAGGAAAGCATACAGCCTTGATCGGAACCTGGGACTGAGTCTCCGAGAATCTGCCCACCACTGCCACCGTGAGGCCGTTGTGGCTGCCTGCCACAGACCAGAGGCTGGAGTTGGTGCCCAGTCAGGGTCATGCCCCACCATACCTCCACCAGGTAGCTGTGAACCCAGGAGTCCCAACAGGTAGGCAGTGAGCAGGGCGGGGAGGGCAGTGTGGCAGGGCAGATGTCTTAGGTCCTAATTCCACCTACCTGGTAGACTCCAGCTGGTGCTGGCGGAGATGGTGGCTACAGAGCGGGAGTATGTCCACGCTCTTGACTACACCATGGAGAACTACTTCCCCGAGCTGGATCGCCCTGATGTGCCCCAGGGCCTCCGTGGCCAGCGCGCCCGCCTCTTTGGCAACCTGGAGAAGCTGCGGGACTTCCACCGCCATTTCTTCTTGCGTGAGCTGGAGGCCTGTACCCAGCACCCACCCCGGGTGGCCTATGCCTTCCTGCGCCACGTAAGCCCCACAGGCCGCACAGGCCCTGGCTGATTCTGCCACATTCAACAGAGAGCTATTGGGCATGTGCTTGGGGTCAGGCCCTATGATGGGTACAGCTATGAGCAGGACCAATCGGTCCCTGTTTTTCAGGGTGCTTTTAGTTTAGCAGAGGAGACATAAAAGTAAAAAAGATAATTCCATATTATAGTTGAGGTTAGGAGGGAAAAAATAGGATAGATAGGTGATTGTGAGTTAGCAGCAAGGCAGAGGTATCCCCTTTAGAGAGAGCAGTTAGAGAGGCCGCTTAGAGGAGCTGGTGTTTGAGCTAAGGCCAGAGGGAGGGGCTGCAGTCAGAGCATTCCATCCAGAGGAAAGATCAAGTGCAAAGCCCTGGGCAGGAAAGATGCCCAGTGGTCAAGGAAGAGAGAAGTCAGTGTAGCATAGTGTAGTGAGCAAGAGAAGGGGTAGTCCGAGGTGAGGTGACATTAGAGCACTGCCCTTAGAGCAGTGGGAGCAGCAGAGATGTATGCAGGACTTCTTCCCCAGAGGGCCTGAGGGCAAGCCCCTCTCCGCACAGTGCCTCTTGCCAGATCACCTGTCATTCAAAGCAGGGCACATTGGCTCTGTGTGGGGAGGCCTCTTTGGGACCTTTAGGCATTTGGGTCCTCCCAAACTGAGAGTGGTTTGGCCCCCTTGGATGCTGGCCCATTTGCACCAGACCAAGCTGTGTATCTTTGCAGAGGGTGCAGTTTGGGATGTATGCACTCTACAGCAAGAATAAACCATGCTCCGATGCCCTGATGACCAGCTATGGTCACATCTTTTTCAGGGTAGGTGAGCCTGAGACTGTAGTGGGAGGGGGAGATGGAGCAAATAACCTGAAGCTCCCTGACGGTCTCTTACGCACCTGGCAGGACAAGCAGCAAGCACTGGGGGACCACTTGGACTTGGCTTCCTATCTGCTGAAACCCATCCAGCGCATGAGCAAGTATACACTGCTGCTGCAGGAGCTGGCACGGGCCTGCGGGGTGACCGTGCCAGAGTTGAGTGCCCTGCGGGCTGCCCAGAGCCTTGTGCGCTTCCAGCTGCGACACGGCAATGACTTGCTAGCCATGGATGCCATCCAGGGCTGTGACGTGAGTCATCGCAGGCTGTGGTGGGCAGGGGCAGTGGGTGTGAAGGGAGGGGGCAGGAGAGGCTGGGAACCCATTGGGCCCCAACTTGGCAGGTAAACCTCAAGGAACAGGGGCAGTTGGTCCGACAGGATGAGTTCACAGTGCGCTCTGGGCGCCACAAGTCCCTGCGTCGTGTTTTCCTCTTTGAGGAGCTGTTGCTTTTCAGCAAGCCTCGCCGAGGACCCAAAGGCATCGACACATTTGCCTACAAGCGGTCCTTCAAGGTAGGCCCACCCAACCCCTCCCTCTGCCCCCTGCGCCCCCAGTGCCTCACTAAGCTCCTTTCCTGGCCACACAGATGGCAGACCTTGGCCTCACTGAGTGCTGTGGGGATAGCAACCTGCGCTTTGAGATCTGGTTTCGCCGTTGCAAGGCCAGGGACACTTTTGTGCTACAAGCTGCCAGCTTGGCCACGAAGCAGGCTTGGACAGCTGACATCTCCCGCCTGCTCTGGAGGCAGGCTGTCCACAACAAGGGTGGGTCCCTGCCCCAATGCTTATGTCATCCCAGAGGGGCCCCAAGGAGGGCCTAGGGACCTGGAAATACTTGGGAGGGTGGGAAAGGTCCCTCAGTAGCAGCCAGCGCAGGGGAAAGAACTCCAAAGTCAGGCAGTCCTGCAATCAGTCTCAGACTGTGCAGACAGTATTAACCTCTGAGTGTTAGAGGCCTCATCTTTAAAAGGAGAATTATGAATTATGACACCTCATAGGATTATTGGGAAAGGCTCAGCGCACAGGACAATCTGCAGGCTGTGGTGTACAGGAGAGACTAAGGGGTAAGAGTGATAAAGGGCTGGGCTGATGTCCAGATGTCCACTCTCCACCCAGAAGTGCGCATGGCTGAGATGGTGTCCTTGGGTGTGGGGAACAAGGCCTTCCAGGACATCGCCCCCAGCAAAGAAGCTATCAACGACCGCACCGTCAACTATATCCTGAAGTGCCAAGGTAGCAGGCAGGCTGCAGGGGTTGGGGTGAGGAGAGCTGCACAGGCGGCAACATGGACCTCTGTCAGCCCTAGCCTGCGTTCCCCTCAGGACCTTGGCCCACCTGGGCTCTGGCCTGTCCCAACCTGACCCTCTTTCTCATACAGAAGTTCGCTCTCGGGCCTCCATTGCTGTGGCCCCATTTGACTATGACAGCCCTTACCTGGGGGCCTCAAGCTCCCCTTCTGGAGACCCTGCTTCTTGCTCTGTACTGGGGTCCCTCAACCTGCATCTGTACAGAGACCCAGCTGTTCTGGGCTTCCGCTGGCCCCTGTATTCCACCAGCTTCCCAGAGGAAGCAGTACTGGAGACTGAAGCTGAGCTGGGCAGCCAGCCATCTTTGAGTAGGTCTGGGCTTGGCCAGAGGCAGGAGGGCATGGCTTGGGGTCTGGGCCTCCTCTGCTGACAGCTTACCCAGTCTCCCTTCTTAGCTCCTGAGGACTCAGAGGTCTCCTCCCAGTGCCCGTCAGCCAGTGGCTCAAGTGGCTCGGAGAGCAGCTGTGTGTCAGGGCAGGCCCTGGGCAGGGGCCTGGAGGACTTGTCCTATGTGAGTTCCATTTAGCCTTATACCCACCAGCCCTTTCTCAGCCCTGCCTGGGCCTATGGCTGCCTTGCTTTTAGGTGGAAATGGGGTTGGTAGGTCAGAGCCATTCCTCAGAGAGCCCACCTGGACCCCGAGCCAGGGAAGTACATGTTCATGCCTAGCTTTGCACCACAGGTCTGAGCCTGGGCTTGAAGGTGGGCAGTGGAACCAGGAGTTGCTAGATCCAAGGAACATCACCTCTCTTCGGGATCTGCTATGACCAGGCCATGGGTGGCACCTGGGTCACCTCCAGTCCACATGCACAGCCCTGTCGACTACCCTTTCTGATGTCTGTGTCATTGGACAGATCAGCAGGGACCTCTCCAGCGGATGCTGGTTGCAGAGCCTAAATGAGCACCCTGATTCTGGGCCCCTGGCCTCATGTCCCCTTCTGTCCCCATCTCCAGCTCCCACCGCAGTTGTTCCCACCCAGAACAGAGGGTGGATGTTTGTTTCTATGCTGTAGGCTGGTGGGACATCTAGTGACTGGGCTGCCCCACCCCTCAGTAGGAATACAGGTGGGTTCCTAGCCACTGCTTCCCAACCCCTGATCTCAAAGCCAAGCTCATCCCTGTTGGAGTCTTACTCTTGCCTGCCCTGGCTCTCCAGGCCTAGCCCCTTCTTTCCTGGGTCAGTTTGGTTATATTGATTCAAAGCTTTTTGAATAGCTTTCAGTTTAAGATTATTTCACTGGTTGTAAGGTCTTTGGTGTCTCAGAGATGGAGTCCAGACCCTTGACTTGTGATTTATTCTTTGTTTATAATAAAAAATAAACTAACACACCCTTCGATGGGCACACACATTCTGGGGACATCCCCGGTTAAAATGAACCTTGGCGATGGGATGGGGTGTTTGTGGGGCAGCTTCTCTGGGCAACTTAGCTATCTTGTAAATACTTGCTCAGGAGAGAGTAAGAGACAGACCTCGACAGGCCCCTCTGGATGAGCAGGTCCACACAGCGGCCATATTTCCTGGCGAAAGGCAGCGTGAGCTGGAAGGAAAAGGCTGGTCTTAATTCCTGACTTCCTGGCTGGTTGCTTACTCTGGCTGTGTGGATGGGGTCCTCCTATCTGGGTGGGGGCAGGGTCAAGGCAAGGCCACTTGATGCTGTTGAGCTCACTTCTGCCTAAAGGCATCTCACAGATGTGAGATGTGGTTTGGAGTGGCTACCAGGGAACACAACAGAATGAATAGAGGGCCAAAAGTGCATGTTTCCTGCCACTGGTTTTCCACTTTCTAGTCGTAGATGCTGACTTCACTTTCCATTCAATAGACTAGGCAGAGGATAGTAACTTGGCACTTTTGTGTTTATAGTGAAAGGTGTTATAGTAATGTACTTGATGACAGAAATGCCAGATTAATGAAAAATTAGCTAAATCTTTTTTACCTACAATGTTAAAAATGTGAATCCTAAAATTATTGTAAGGAATCAAAAAACAAAAACCTGAGTCATTCCTTTGCCCTTATTGAACATTTTCCTTTTCTTTGTAAAAACTGCTTTAAAGCAGCTTAAGTGTTAAAGGAATGTACAAAAGTATTGACATCATGGCTGAGTAGGTGAAGTTGGTATCAGTCATTGAAAACATCTATCTGACTCCCAATAGTTTCTCTGATTTCAGCACCCCAAAACCTTGAGCTCTTAAGATGTGCTTCCCTGAGTATAGTCAGGGTTGTTAGTGATGAAGGCTAAATTGGTAACGTGGGAGGAAAACTACAAAAACCAGTGGCCTGGATACTGCTTTTTGACCACTCTAGACAGGTTAATTTCATCCATTGTTCCTCCCTCCCTGGGACCAGGGACTAGAGGTCTAGTTGCCTGTCTAGCCTTCTGGGCAGCACTGGCCTGGCCCTCATGCAGCAAGACAGTGTCCATCTGAGGCATCTGGAGGGTCGCCATTCCCAGTGGGGTGCAGGTGGCCCTCACCTCCACCCAGCTGTACAGATGTTCCTGGGTGTACCGGTCACCCTTGAAGCCAGTGATGGCCAGCAAGTCCACCACAAACTGCTTGGGGCTGATGTTCAGGGTCTGCCAGAAGAGCCCACAGTCAGGCAGGGCTGGGGGCAACAGTGTGACACACATTTGCTCCCAGCCCCTCAGAGTGGGATGCAGAGCAGGGGCTTCCCTGGGCCTGCAGGAGCCGCAGAGGTCAGAGGATACTGTCACTTCAAACTGCCTCTTGGGGGCTTCCCTGGTGGCGCAGTGGTTGAGAATCCACCTGCCAATGCAGGGGAAACGGGTTTGTGCCCCGGTCCGGGAAGATCCTACATGCCATGGAGCGGCTGGGCCTGTGAGCCATGGCCACTGAGCCTGCGCATCCGGAGCCTGTGCTCCGCAATGGGAGAGGCCACGACAGTGAGAGGCCCACGTACCGCAAAACAAAAACAAAACAAAACAAAACAAAAAAACCAAACTGCCTCTTGGCCAAGGCTCGGCCCAGGTGCTGCTGCCCTGTCTCCCTGTCCCTGCCCTTCTGCCCCTGACCTCTTCCCCTTACTCCTCCGACCCCATCTTGGCTTGCTTCCTTTTGCCTTGCCCACTTACTGTGGAGGCAAGGGGACAGTGGAGAAGTAACAGGGCCTGAGGCCTATCACACGTACCCACAGCCGGTTGGCCAGGGAGACCACCTTGGCTGTGATGGCTTTGGGGTCCTTTTGCCTGATGGAATCCAGAATGATGTCAGTCAGGAAGCGGTGACATTTCTGCGCGTAAAACATCTCTTCCCAGGACAGAGAGAAACTCAGGAAAGTCACTTCTATGGAGGAGAGAGTGGATGTGGCCACATCTGCCATGGCTAGAGCCTTAGAGCCAGCCCGGAGTAAGGGGGAGGTGTAGGGCTTCCAAGGGAGACTGTATCCCTGAAGTACCCTGGGTGGGGGCTCAGGCATCTCCGCAAGGAAGTGCAGGGACAGGCATGGCTCCAGAGCCTTACCTCGGGGCTGGGGGCTGGCTGTGGGTGGCATGTGCCTGAGGTTGTCCATCTGTGTGGTATAGATGATGCTGTCCTCAAAGAACATGCAGGAGCCATCACTACCCACCACGGGGGGGTGGGTCACTTTGAGGATGACCCCTGTGCTGTCCACCTCACTGGCCTCAGGCAGAGACTGCTCAGGGGCAGGACTTTCTGTGAAAACAACATGGGGAGAGGGCTCTCCTTAAGCCACCTCAGAGCCCAAGCAGGGAGGAGACCTCTGGCAACAGACCAGTACAGTCAGTCACAAGTCTTTGCCTCCAGCTTCTCAGAAGTGGTACCCTGGGCTGGTAGGGGCATTTTCTGGCTCTCCTCTCTCCACTACCCTTGAATCACTGCAAGCCAAATCCTGAATTTCAGAACTCCAAGGAACTTTCCAAATCCTCTGTTGAACTAGGACTGGTAGTAAATAGAGCTGATAACAACCCAGCTGGGGACTGGAAATCTTTGTAAAATTATGAGAGGAGCTTCTGTGGGGAGTTGCTGATGCATGTCCACTCTGAAGAATATGCTTGAGGGACTTCCCTGGTGGCACAGTGGTTAAGAATCTGCCTGCCAATGCAGGGGACACAGGTTTGATCCCTGCTCCGGGAAGATCCCATGTGCCACAGAGCAACTAAGCCCATGTGCCACAACTACCGCACCTGCGCTCTAGAGCCCTCGAGCCACAACTACTGAAGCGCACGTGCCTAGAGCCCGTGCCCTGCAACAAGAGAAGCCACCGCAATGAGAAGCCTACGCACTGCAACAAAGAGTAGCCCCCCCTTGCCACAACTAGAGAAAGCCCGTGCACACCAACGCAGCCAAAAATAAATAAATTTATTAAAAAAAAAAAGAATCCGCCTGCGCATGCAGGGGACATGGGTTCAATCCCTGTTCTGGGAAGATCCCACATGCCGCAGAGCAGCTAAGCCCGTGCGCCACAACTACTAAGCCTGTGCTCTAGAGCCCTCAAGCCACAACTACTGAGCCCGCGTGCTGCAATTCCTGAAGCCCACAGGCCTAGAGCCCATGCTCCACAACAAGAGAAGCCGCCGCAATGAGAAGCCTGCACACTGCAATTGAGAGTAGCCCCTGCTTGCCGCAACTAGAGAAAGCCCGTGTGCAGCAACGAAGACCAGTGCAGCCAAAAATAAAACAAATTAATTTTTAAAAATATGCTTGAGAAACCAACTTGGGGCTCACAGGTGGGGCCCAAGAAGACCCCTCCAAGCAGGGCCCAAGCCACTAAAAGGGAAAATGACAGAATACTGTAGGAAGGACTTTGAAGGAGCAGAGGAAACAGTCCATCATAGCAGTTCTCAGCTCACTTCCTGGGCTGCTCCACACTTCCCCACCACACACACACCTGTCTATTCAGCCCGGTCCCCATATACCCTCCTGTCTTCTGGACTCCTCTCCTTGGATGTCCATCAGTACCTCATATGCAATGTGTCCTCTTCCCCAAGTCCTACTCCTTCTCTTGTCCTTCCTGCCTCAGTAATCATCCACTGCCTTGCAATCACCCAAACCAGAAACCTGCCCCCTGCTTGGCCTGATACTTTCCTGCTTCTTCCAACTGCCTAACTTGTTTCATCTAGCATGATCTTGGCATTTCTAACATGTATTCTCCTGCTGCTGCATTTCCTCTGCCCTGGAACAAACTTTCTAAATGCACACCTGACTGCTTGCTTCCTTGTTTAGAATGCTTCAGTGGCTCTCCACTCCTCTTAGGATCAGAACAAACTGCTAGGTCCTGAACCTGACCCACAAGACCTGTCCTGATTTCCTTATGTCTTCAGCCTTATCTCTTTATCACTTCATGTGAAGCCTGGTCTCCAGCTGCTAGACCCATGACTTGTGTTTCCTCAAGCACCCAAGGTTTCTCCTTCTTTCCCCTGATGACTCCTCAGCCCCCAACCCTTCTCTGTGCTCCTATCACTTTATAGGCACTTCCTCCCATATGCCTCAAGTAGTTTCTCAAGCCCCCAAGTCATACCAGTGTGCCTGTCATTTCTGGGTCTTCTGCTTGGCATCAGTGAATGCAGAGCTCTAGTCCCCCTTAATCACTGACTCGCTCTGTGGTCTTGGCCAAGGTTTGCCTTCTCTGTTGTAAATGAGAATTAAGTCAAGGATGGGACAGGACTCACCTCTCTCCTTTGGCCTCCGCTTGCCCCAGTCCTTCAAGGTGACAGCTCTTTTCATGGGGAAATATGGCTTAAAGGTTGGCTCTGGCCCCTTGTCTTTGGTTCCAGCTCCAGCCCTTGCCTGTGGGCTTGGGTCCTTCTCTGAGGCTGTGTAATGGCCTTTCCAGGAAGCTGAGGTGCTGGGCTGGGAAACAGCCTCACTTCCTGAGGGGAGCTGCAGGGTGGCTTCCTCCAAGGAGCTGCTCCGGGAGGCTGGCAGTGGCTGGAATTCCCATTGTTTGCAATTGTCCATGTCCCATTCCCTTACCAGGGAGGTGAGTTTTTGCATGGGGGTGACCGGAGGGTCTTTGCTTTCAGATTTCTGTGTGAGGTTGACTGTGGTACACTTCTTCTTGGGAGGACTCTCAGTGTGGGCCCCCCATTGTCTAGGGTTGGCACATAGCCCAGGACGGTGTGAGTATGTGCTGGGATTACCCACCCTCTTGGCATCTCGGCATAGGGACACCTGGATTGTCCGGAAGTACTGCTCAGCCTCCTCTATCTGGCTGGACCTGGCCAGGGTCCCCTTGGCCTTGTTCCGTGGAGTCCTGTCATTGCAGTCTTGGAACTCCATGGGCATGCAAGCTGTGGTCTGGAGAGGGAGGGCACAGCAGCTCTGGGCATTTTGTGCTTCCACATCGAAGCCTTACCCAAGATCTCATAAGCTGGGTCTCTAAGACTTCACTTGCTTATCCAGAACAATCCCATCCCCCACATGGGTCTTACATTTGAGATTTGCTCAGTCTGAGTGGGGGTGGTACAAGCCCAGGGTCCTTTCACACGCCAAAGGGACATATCATCCCAAGCCACATACAGCCAGCATTTCCTTGTGTCTCCCTCAAGGTTCAGAAACCAGTCACTGTGCCAGGAGCCATGTAGGCCCGGCTCTTTCATTTTGCCATACCCCTCAGTAGCCGTCTGCCCTCTGAGCCCTGTGCTGGTGCTCTTTCAGGACAACACCAAACCAAAGAATGCTGGGACTTACTTCTTTGGCATCTCTACTGAACTCCACCAGTGACCCTGGCCCTTCTGTCACCACGTGCAGCCTTCTGATGGGAAAAACTTCTTCATTTCCAGATTCTTTCTCCTGGATCCATGACCTGCAGACTCCAAGAGGGTTTAGTTAGTAAGCAGAAGCTTCCACTAGTCCATCGACCAGTTCTACCCTTTGGCTGGGAGTTAACTCTAGACAGCAGGGGAGAAGGGGCTTTAAAGGGTTTTGCTTAGGTCCCTGCCCAAACCTGGATGGGGGACCATCCAGGATTGGATGGTCTGCTCCACCCCCAAACCCTAAGGAGAACAGGTCCTGCTGGGAGGTGAGACTTAGGACAGGATTCCCAAGAGGAATATAAAGGTTCAAACTTTAGAACATGGTGTCAGGAGCAGTTTCCTTACTTGTATGCCTCAGATTGGATAAGGGCTTCTGAGAGGGATGGGATGTGGTATTCCTCCACCTCCTGGCAGAGGAGGGGCCATTCCCTGCAAATGACAAGGAGATGTCGCACTGGGCATCTGGAGTGGGAGTGTGGGTGGGTTTATAAGCCAACAGAGCTGCTGCCTTGAACAGCAGTTCACATGTTGGAATAATATAAACTCCCTGAAGGCTACAAACTCAAATTTCCTTCTTGAAGAGGGATGGGGTTTCATTATATGATTTCTTTCCTTCACTCACTTAAATTCAGATGGTAAAAATAGTTTTCCAAGTCTCAGGAAGTTGAGAATGTGTCGAAACATTTGGCCATCCCCGTGGATCAGCAGGGTCTGTCCATATGTGATCCAGTACACTCTCTGAGGATTGGACAGCAGTTCTGGATACTGCAAAGGGTTGGACACCAGTCTCTTGTTAGTCTGTTAAAGGGCTACGTCCTTATTAAGGGGCAGGTCAGCCTTCTCTTCGTTTTCCTAACCATTCTAGAGCAGAGGCTTTGGGATTTCCATCTCCCTATCTTGTTGGCCACAAGGAGCCATAATGAGGAGCAGAGCATCTAGGGAGAAGCACATAATCTCTGCTTCAAGTTTTGCTGGCTCCTAGACCACTCTCTTGAGGCATCTGGAACCTCACCCTATGTCCTGCTCAGTCCAGGTGCCTCAGACTGGCCTCATCCCTACCCAAACTCCTAAAGGCCTTCCCAGAATGCTGCTCATACAATAAAAGCACTTTGGGCCATGGAGCAGAGGGAAGGTCCTTGTTTTAATCAAGTGCTGAAGGCTGTGTGAGAGTCAGGTGACAGATTCTTCTCAGCTGCAGAAGCCAAAAGGAGAGGAGGGCAGCCTCAGGCCAGCGGTACCTTCAGCAGGGTCTGCAGGGTGGTTGCATACCAGTGGCTTCCAACATAAACTTTGATGATCTGTTGGGGGGAATACACAGTGATTTCTGCCGTCCACTCCTCATCTAAGGAAACCAATGAGAGGGAACACATCACATGGCCAGAAGGGAAATTAGGTAGGGCATTTTGTCCATTACATGTTAAGACACAATAAGACACAATATCTTCATCAGTCATAGTCTGTTGCCTAGTCTGAGAAGCAGCAGAAATCCCTGACATCAACCTTTTCTGCTCCTCAGGGCTTCCCTGTGGCTCACCATATGGTTTCCTGGGTGTCAAGTTGGGTTTAGAACAGCAGCTTGGAGGGTCAGCTGGTGACTCTGGGTTGGGGGAGGGCCACCAACCCCAAGGGCACTGCTGTTCTTCCCCTGGCCCACCTCTCCCAAGAAAGCTTGGCTGATGTACCTTTCTATCTACCTTGCTAACTGCTTCTGGTTTCTGGCTGGGTGTGTAATTTTCCACATGGCCACTCAGACCGGAGCTAGGAGTCCCTCTGTATGTCTGTGCTTATGGTTTGGCAAATATCATAGAGCCAGCCTCTCATCAAATCACTGTTACTTCTACAGAGACCAAGCCTCGAGGCATGTCTGGAGAATGGGGCTTTATTCTGGGAAGATGAACTCATGACCCTTTTCCTGGGGTGACTAGATTTAGGCTTTGTTCTGTATTAAGAACCAGTTTCTAATGAGCTTTGTAATGAATGAAGGGTATATAAATAGATGATATAACCAAGAGGTATATAATTAGATTGTGAACCTCATGAAGATAGAAACTGGGTCTGTTTTGCTCTCTTCTGTACCTCTAGTGTTATCTACTGTCCTGGTACATGTTAGCTGCTCAAATAAGTACTGAATGTTGCTGAATGATAGTAATATAGCATAAATTGATCTAAAACACTTTTTGTTAGGAAACAGTTATAGGCAGCTTGTGAAACAACATTGGCTTTAGACTCAGATTTAAATCCCAGCTTGACCACGATCTAGTAATATAAGCAAGTTACCTCCCTGAGCCTCTGCTTCTTTTGTTAAATGGACCCAGGGATCATTCTTCCCTGGATGGCTGCGAGGACCAAATGTGCATAGCATCGGCTCCCAGAGCCAGAGCAGGCATGCCCTTGGGGTCCCATGTGGCCCCCCAACTGGGTCAGTCTGCACTGCTCAGCCTGGACTACTTGAGGCTACCTGTGGGCTTGGGGTGGGGAGGGGTCACCTAAAATGAAAGTTTCCTTTTAGGCGAAACCCACAGATGTAAGACTAGCTTTCCTTTTCTGTTCCATCTACAGTTCCTGGTTCTAGCCAGCCTTATCTTTCCTCTGTGATCCACTAGACCCTCCTCTGATGTTGAATTCAAACTGAGAAGCTTCTTTATTTACTGAGCACATCCATGGGTGCCAGAGTCCTCGGCTCCAGATGAGTCTTCAGAGCCGCTTTCATTGGCTCATAGGTGATGTCCCTCTTGTCCAGAAAGGCACAGAGCTCGTATACCTCAGAAATGGTCTCAGTCAGGGGCAGCCGGCAAGTCCCCAGCCAGTTCCTGCGCAGAGGAAAGGCCTGTCACAGAAAGCCTCAGCACTGCACCCCAAGGGAGTCCAGCCTGTCAACCTTCCATGTCTAGAATGTCTTGCCCTTACACTAGCTCAAGCCTGTGGCCACTAACATCATTTCCTTAAATGGTTTCTGGTGATGTCTCATAGGGGGGTATACTTGGACACATAGGCTCACCCTTTTGGAGCTGAGCTTGACCTATTTCAGCAAAGCCCTCTAAATTGACTAATTGCAAGCCTCCAAACCCAGTCTCAGGTTCCAGAATCCAGGCCAGGGCCCAGTCACTCCATTTTTGCCCCCATAAATATCTGCCCAAGACATCTCAGTCACTGTGTGGCAGCCTGTCACGGTTTGGGAGATTAATGATACCTTGTATGCCAAGGAAACCCCCCACCTCCAAAGGTACTTATCTTTGCCCTCTGTGCCCTGTGACATCAGGGGTGGGACATCTCTGGGAGAGATGGATGGTGTGGGCCACAAATGACAGTTTTGGGGTAAGACACTGTTTGGAGTTGGCTGACCCTCTCCCCAGGTGCTCAGGAAAACCCACTTCTATCTTTAGTTTTGGTACCAGTGTATTTTGTGAGCCTAAGGGAGTTGCTCTACTCTGAACCTGTTTACCTTTCTATAAAACAGGATTAGGGGCTTCCCTGGTGGAGCAGTGGTTAAGAATCTGCCTGCCAATTCAGGGGACACGGGTTTGAGCCCTGGTCTGGGAAAATCCCACATGCCGCGGAGCAACTAAGCCCGTGCATCACAACTACTGAGCCTGTGCTCTAGAGCCCGTGAGCCACAACTACTGAAGCCCGTGCGCGTAGAGCAGGTGCTCCACAACAAGAGAAGGCACCGCAATGAGAAGCCCATGTACTGCAACGAAGAGTAGCCCCCTCTCGCCACAACTAGAGAAAGCCCGCGCACAGCAACGAAGACCCAACGCAGCTCATCCCGCAAGGCAGAGGCCAGGTATCGCCTCCTCCAGGAAGCCTGCCTTGCCTTGCTTCTTGGGGGGCTCACCCCTGGCTCTGACTTTCTGTGTGTCAGTGAGCCTCCCAAGGGTTGTGGGGAGGACCTTTGAAGGAGGGGGACTATCCAGCACCCTAAGTGTTGTGATTGGCCTGGTCACCTCAGACCTAGCACAGGGCTAGAACCAGAGCAATGGATTACAGAGGATGGAAATATGAAACAGTGTGAGACCTTTGAACCTTGGGAACCTTATACCTTGGCACTCGGCCTCTCCTCTGAGGCCCAAATTTGGTGGCGCTGGTGTGGGTAGTGGGAGTGGCTAAAATGATCAGTTTGTCCCCAAGGATACTATCTCTGGCTCATGGGCAGGGCCCCAGGTTGGTTCCTCGAGAAAGGTAAAGCTCAGCTTGAGTGGGACCAAGCTGTGCTCTGAGGAGGGCCTTACTTAACGTGCTGGAAGAGGACCCCGTTCCCAGTGATGTACAGTCTACTTCCATCCAGAGTGCTCTCGATGCGGAGCTGTCCCAGTGCGGAGTCTGGGTACTTGACAAGCAGACCCAGGGCCATCATGTACAGTGGCTTCACAGACTCTAGGCCTGCTGCGCGACCCCCCTTCCCAGGGCTTGGAGGAGGACAGGAGGTCCGGGAACAGCCACCTGTGCCAGAGAGAAAGGGGTGACTCCTAGATCCCTCATGGTCATAACTGTATTGGCAGCTTTGGCTCTTGCTTCCTACTGCCTTAAATCAGTAACTAAAGAGACTTTGAGGGAGCTTATTTCCTTGCACAGCCAAATCTGGATCTGCTCGAAATCAGTATAGTTTTTCTTATATTCAGTCAGGTTTAGAAGTCAAAACTATTTGTTGAGAGGCGGGGTGGGAATGGGGGGTAGATTAATTAGCTGTATCACTAACATTTGAATTTCAGAATGACAGCCATCTGGCCCCAGCCTCTGCAGGAATTTCCCTTAGTTCCAAGCTCTGCTCTAATTATCCATGCATAAAGAATGACAACCATAGCATAGAACCTAATGTGCATTACAGGCTTCCTGGATTCACAGTCCGTATCACTCTTGGGCAGAATTTTCCCCGGAGACACACTGTGTAGTGTTACTTTCAGGTTGGATATTTGTATTGCTGGCTCATGGGTGAAACCTTGATTCTCCTGCAGTGGGCACAGTGCACAGTCTACAGGACCCTGTTCCAGTGGCAACAGTGGGCCAGTGGCAAGCTGCCAGGTGATTTTCATGGGTCATCTCCAACCCTACAAAAGGGGTAGTACTCTCCTCTTATCACAGATGAGGAAACTGTGTCCTGAGAGGCCAGTTAAGAACCTTGCCCCAAATAGCAAAGCTAGGTGGGGCAGAGCTGAGATTTGAGAGCACCTCTACCTCCAAGGCTACGAGAGCTGTTTCCCTTAGTTATGGTGCTTTATAAAAGACAAAAAACATGCTTTGTGTTTGGGGGCTGCTTTATGGCTTACAGAGCCCGTCCACAGACATGCTTCCCTTCCAACTTCACATAGCTCTTGTGCAGCATGCACCGCTCTGCTCATCTCTCTGACCCATGTTCTCTGAAGGAACAGAAGTCTTTGGGGGAGAGGGGTTTGAACTTACACCCTTTGAAGTGGGTTGTAAGATCCTAAGACAGGCTCCTGAGGCCTGCAGCAGGATGCCACTACCCCCAAATAGGATAGGACTCCACTTGCCTGGGGAGGAGTCTGGGAGAGCTGGCCTAAAAGTAGGGAAAGTCTGATTCCCATGGAATAAATATCTGGTGACATGCAGGCCAAACTTCACGTGTGCAAGACAGTTCTATATATTCTCAGAATGCCAGCTGAGGCCACACTAAGGTAGCTAGCTCCTGCAACATGCACAGTAGCTTCCATAGACATGCAGGATTTGGGAAATGGGATGGTTAAATGCAAATAAAAAATATGAGGATCAAATTGGAATGAGGTTGGGCAGGGAACTGGAAGGCCTGGACCAGGGTCAGGAAGTGTCAGGAGCAGGCAGAAATAGGCACAGCAGCCAGGGATTTGAAGTAGGGGGCAGAAAGGAACTGGGGTGTGTGTGGGATAACTGAAGTCCTATGGGGAATTTCCCACGCCCTCCAGCTATGCCTGGGAAAGGAAGGATGGGAGTGGCAGGTAGGAGTTAGTTACACGTTCCCAGTTGCTTGACACATCCACAAGGAGGGCAGACCTCCCCTGACCTTGGGAAGCCGGGCCTCAGGCCCCACTTCCCTCCCCTGGACACTCTGGCCCGTTTTCCCCACCCAGGCTGGGCTGAGCTACCTACAGGTCAGTGGCAAGACTGAGCAGACAGAGGGCACACTGGGTTTCAGAATGAAAATTCCCTTCTCAGATTCTAAGTCAGCCAAAACACCCACTTCTCTCACCATCACCCAAAGCCCAGAGTGGTTGCAGGAGGGAAGATGTTTGGTTTTGGCTTTTCTGGCTAAAGCCCAGACTGCCCCAGGATGTCAAGGGGAGGGCAAGGTTCCCCTGGTGACATACCCGTGTTCATTCGGTACAACCTCACAGCTTCACTGAGCTCAGGGATTTCCAGAATTTCCACTTCTGCTTCTAACACATCTATGTTGGAGAAATTATCTGGTAGTAAAATCTTCTGTGAGCGGAGAAAATTAACTTGAAAAACAAAGGGAAACAAAATGGGTTAACAAGGTTATTTCTGATCTAAGTGTAGGTCCAGGTTTTGGCACGTTTTTGGTGCTACAACTTATCCTAGGCGCTCCTTATTCCCAAACAATTTCCAAACATACCTGGTTAGATTAGCTTTCAGTCTGTGGTTTTCAAGGTGAAAAACCCCAAATTACTTTGTTTTCCTGTGTCTGAGTCCGTGGGTGTGGCTTCCCATGGCCTGGCCTGGGGCTCCCAAGCCAGGCCTTTCTGGTGAGCACACTGGCCCTGAGACTTACCCTGTGAGTCTTGACCCAAGAGCAGGTCATTCCAAAAGAGGGAGTTGTCTTGCCACTTAGAGAGGAAGGGCCTGGCCGAGCCTGGGTTGGCAGGTGGCTCTTGCAGTTTGTCCCTGCCTGAACTGCGGTGTAGGAGGCAGAGATGGAGCCAATGCTACTGTCCGGTGTGAATCAACTTGGAGGTTCAGAAGCACATTATAGACAACTTTCCAGGTGACTGTGACTATGAAAGGCTGGGGTTCCGGGCATTTGGTACCCAGTACAATTTGGGTGTTTCCTGCCCTATTCATATAGGCAGCAGCAGCATCTTGGAATCAGTTCAGTTCACACCCCACCAGAGCCCAGAGCCTGTCCTGGTGGAGGAGGGAGGCTCTCTTCTGTCCAGGCTTGAAGATCTCATCCCTTCTTAGGCCACTAGCTCAGGTGGACAATTCTACAATGATTCTGGGGAACCTTTCACCATCCACCCTTCTTCCTTTTTATCCTGAGTTTAGTGGAAGTGAGAGGAGGAAGGGACCATCCTTTGAAACAACCCTATTCCCTCATTTTATGGTGAGAGAAACTGAGGTCTAGAGCCCAGCTGGATACATAAAGGCAGAGAGATAAGTAGTTTGGAGTCCAGCTCAGAGTCTTGCCCTTTACACCAACTCCTGTGGCCCCTGACACCACTGCAGCTTGTTTCTAGTGCCCCTTTACACCCAGGCCATTCCAAAATGAACAGGGAATAAAATAGCCCTGAGGCTAGTGGGAGTCTAATGCTGGGAATCCATTTGCTTCCAGGAAGGCTCTGTCATGCTTCCACCAGCTCTGCCCAGGGAAGCTCCTGAGGCCCTAAGCCCCAAGACGGGCCTCCAAGGGGTGTGGGGTTAGGAGGGGTGGATGGGTCCTATCAGCCTGCCGCCACACCCCCTCCCCCCTCCCTCCCCTCCCCCAACCCCCCCGGATAGAACAATCACCAATGAAGCGGAACTCGCTGCACTCGCACTCGATGAGGGCCACGGTCTTAGCCAGCCACAGCAGATTGTCTTCAGTTACCAGGCTTGGATACTTGGCTACTAGGTCTAGGGGCAGGAAGCAGTAGTGCACTTCTTCTTCTGTGTCTAACAGTGGTGTATCCATAAGTCCCAAAGGTGCCTTATCATGTAGGCCTGGAGGAGAACATGCAGAGAGGCGTCACCACCTCCCAGAGGCCGGGGCTCTCAGAATTGGGCAGGGCTCTCACTGACCCAGGGGCCCCAGAGGAAGCTGAAGAGATCACCCCAGAGACAGTCCCTGCCAGATGCCTCCTTCTTCTCAGTCACTCTTTTCAGATGCAACCCTAGGTTTGGAAGAGGTGTGGTGGGGAGCAGGGCGTGGAAATCTAGTTTTTCTGCAGTGAAGGGCAGTGGGAAGTGTGAAATTTTGGCTTATATACTCAGTCATTAAATTCATACTGGTTACCTATTTGTTTCTTTTTAATTGATCAAACCAACCACAGATAAAATTGATGACCTACAGATAAAATAGATCCTTTTGACTCTCCCGGAAGCTCAAAACCCATCAACAATCATGAATGGCTATTCTGGTGTCCCAGGTAGGTCGATCTATGCTGCAAGGTGCCTACCAGACAGTGATCATTTGGAGACATTCCTTGTGTGGTGGTTAGAGGTGACTTGAAAGTATGGTGGAGTGCCCTGACCAATAGGACGGGGTGGAATGCAGCCCAGCCTTGCCCAAGTGAAACCAGCAGGCAGGGGAATGAACATGGAGAAGGATGTTTAGTTCCAGTGAGTAAGAAGTCATGGAGAGGGCATGTGGCAGGTACAAGCTCAAAGGAGATGACAGGAAGGTAGAGAAATCGTCCAGAACTAGTTCAGAAATCAGGGCACTCTCTGGATTGAAGCCACTTCTGTTAGAGTGAGAAGGGAAGCTGGTCTGGGCTTCAGAAAAGGTCAGCCTGTGGTTATACCTGTGAAGGCTGGGCTTTTTATAGGAAATTCTGAGGGTTTGCTGATACACTTCCATGTTCGCCAGTAGTTCAAAGATGCTCTCTCGGCAACAGGTACGTCTGCAGGCCTCACACGTAGATGGTGTTTCCCTTCCTTCAGATTATCTAGAGTCTGTGAGATAAAGAAGATTATTGCTTTGAAAATTTTAAACCAAGTAACTATCTACCAATTCTAGGGTAAAATACCAGGAAAAATAGTTTGTGACTTACTTTGGAAAAGTGTTTTGAAATAGTCACTCACAAAAATGTAAAAATGTAGGTCTATAAGATGATATGCTGATATTCAAAATATCACTATTTCTTTTCTGATTTTGAAATGATTTTTTCTGGATTATAATTTTATGTTGATTGATAGAAATTTATCTTATGCAATCTTAAGAGTAATTTATATTTAATAATTAAAAACTTGAGAGTTTCTGCTATCATTTCTCCTCAAGAGTTCAGAAACCCTTTTGGCCTGTTATAATTGTGATCTGCTTATTGTTTGTGCTCATCCTAATCCTGGAATGTGATTTAAGTAGGGAAATGGAGGTGGCACTGAACATCACACTTTTCAAAGCACTTTTACCTACATTTGCTCATTTACCCTGACACAGTTCTGTGAGATAGATGTGGTGTTTGCAATCCCACTTCGCCGATGAGACAGTTGCAGTCAAAGGATTTGTGAGTTGCCCAAGCAGTCTTCTAAGTCCAGAGCTTCTCCACTTGAAGGAGCAGGTGACCAGGGGTGGGCTGAGGCTGGAATGGAGCACCCCAGCTAGGTTGGGCTGAAGCCCAGGGTAGAGTCTTCGTGCTGCCCACATTCAGGGACCTACCCTCCCTAAAAAGTCCTGCACAGGGTGCAGATTACCATAACATCAAGCCCATTTTTTCTGTCCCTTCCTTAGAAGAAAATAGTATTTTCCCAAGCAATTTTTGGAAATAGCTGGAAAAGTAGTTCTCTAAAGGCACCACACGAGCAGTTCTTTCTCTAAGAGCCTCAAAATGGACAGAACACCTCAGATGCAGTATGAAAGTAATAAAAGAACCTGCTTAGCTACACAGGTGAAGCTCTTGTGAAGCTGCTCAAAGGAATCCTGAGCTATGAGAAGAGCCCTCTGGTGGCCATGGCTATAAACTGCACCCTCATAACTGCTTAAGGTCTGTAAAAGGAGAGGACCGGAGCAGGTAATCTTCCCCACTTTGGGTGGCTGATGGATTTGTGGAAGGACTGAACAGTGGCAGGGTCATGGGGAGTGCTTTCCTGGAGGCACTAACAATGGAGGAGAACAGTGCATGCGTGAAACAGCAGAAGTGAGTCTGTCATTCATTCATTTGAGAAATACTTGTACAACACCAGGGCCACAGTCAGATACTGTGCCTGGATCCAACAGTTTACATATACTGAGATAAGAGGCAGCATCAGTTATGAAGTTTCAGGACCTCCAGGAGCTCTGGGATTTCTTTCGACAGCATTTGAAGGGGACCCAAGCTTTCTTGTCCCTCTTTGCTCAAGACTGTACATGACTTTAGCTTCTATGTCAAACTGTAGCCGTTCTCAGGAGGAAAATCAGTGAGAGGTTGATTTCCATATGAGGGAGTAGTTGGTCTTGGGCAAAGAGGAATAAAAATGAGGTGCCAGGAAGGTTACTAAGAGGCTGGAACAGATTCTGTGTCAGTGGGTGGGCAGGATTATTGAGTTAAGGTGCGGGATAATAGCCTGGCAGTATTTGTGCTGTGAGGCAAAGAAAGGAAAATGGTGACTGTGCACAGAAGGGACAGAACAGGGTCAGGGGGACAGTAGGTAGGGATATATGCTCAGCCACCTGCTTCTCTGCCTTGAATGTGGCTTTGTTTAAGGTGTATCGAGGTTGAGGGAGTGAGTGAGGTGAATTTAGAACAATAAACAAGAGCCAGAAAGTGAAGAGCTCTGTCAGCTGGGCTGAGGAGTCTATCCCCTGGTTAAGAAAAGCCATTGAAGGATTCAAAGCAGGGACTGTGGTTTGAATGATATTCACACCATCTCCACCCAGTCAGCCAGCAAGTCCTAGGACTCCATCTTCTGCTCTTGGCACCACCCCTTCTCTCCTCTCCCTTCCCCCAGTCCTGGTCTCCTTGTCCCCAGGCCCTCTCCACTCAGTGATCTTTCAAACAGGAAAATGAGTCCAAACGACTCCCCATCCTAAAAATCTTCAGTGCTCCCCATTACCTATGGGATCAAGTCCAAATTCTCCTTAGCAGTGCACATAAGCTCCTTCACAATCAAGGACCAGGAGCAGGATATACACAAGCAATACAAGGGCCTTGAACTCAGACAGACTGGGGTTTCAATCTTGACTCTGTCACTTAAGAGCTAACATTTACTGCTCAGGCACTTTTAAACTGAATGCTCCTAATGTCCCCTCACTCACAAAGTAGACTCTAGTACTATCACTCTCTTTTAGCAAATAGCAAACAAGATCCAGGAAGAGAAAGAGTACTCAGTGCCCCAAGTAAGTGGAGATGCTAGGACTGGAACCTAGGATGCTAGAGTCTGTGCTCCTAACCACTTTTCTTAACCAGCTGCCTCCCATTTGTCACTTAACCTCTGCAAGCCTCAGGCTCCTCACATGCAAAGTGGAGACAGTAAAATCTGGAAGATGTTGTAAGGATTAAAGGAAATATTATGTTAATTTCCTTCCTTTTAGTGGTCAAATCTCAAACTACCTTTCCAGCTTCCTCTGCCACCAGTCTTTCTGTCTCCACCCCGTCATCTGTGACATTAACTGCATAAAACTCCAAAGACACACCATGTTCAGTGATACCTCCTCAACTTTATGTATGCTGTTCCCTCTTCCCAGAATACCTCTCTCCTCCCTTCCCTGCCTGAAGAGCCTGGAGCCTCCCCCAGCCAGAGTGGTTCATCCTCCCCCTCTGTTCCCAGAGACCTCTGCAAACTTTTCTATCTCAGCCTCTGGTTTGGTTTCAGGCCTGTCCATCCCCCTCTACCGAGGCTCCTGGAAAAAGGACTGGATTGATGCATCCCCAGCTTCTAGTCTAGAGCCTAGTATGTAGTAAGTGCTCAGAACCACTGTGTTGAATGAAATAATGCATAAAAATGGAGGGCTGGGGCTTCCCTGGTGGTGCAGTGGTTGAGAGTCCACCTGCCGATGCAGGGGACACAGGTTTGTGCCCCGGTCTGGGAAGATCCCACATGCCGCAGAGCGGCTGGGCCCGTGAGCCATGGCCGCTGAGCCTGTGCGTCTGGAGCCTGTGCTCTGCAATGGGAGAGGCCACAGCAGTGAGAGGCCCGCATACTGCAAAAAAAAAAAAAAAAAAAAATGGAGGGCTGGAGGGCTGAGTCCTCTGGAATGAAAAGCAAAATGAGACATGGAGCCAAAAGGAGCTAGCAGAGAAGCAGACTGCACTCATAAAAACTGAGAAAGTTGGTGAGAATCCAAAACCATAGGAAAAGCCAGTACAGGATTACAATGGGCAGAGACCAGAGAGTTCAGAGGACAGTGGAGGCAGCAATTCCAACTTGGGAGCTGGAGTCCAGAGGGAAGATCTAATGGGGTGAAGGACAAGGATGAAGGAGGAGATGGAGACAGGATGACAGGAAGACAGGGCTCAGCTTGGGTCTGATTTGTAATGGATCGAAAGACATTGGGTGAAGTAGCATGAAAAGGAAGCGAAACTAGAGAGAGCTTGCAAGAGACAGCATATCATTCCAAGCCTATCCTAAGCTAACCGAATCACAGGAACCTGAACCTGCCATTTACTTTATCTGCAGATTCAAATCCCAAGATTCTCAGTGGAAGAAACAATGGTGCCCTTGAACAACTCTAAATCAGCCACTGGGGAGGCGACATGTTGGGGGAGGGAAATCCCTACCTGAGAGAACAACCTGTTTGAGGATGGACCTAGATACACTATTTGGAGGTGCTCTTTGGTACCCAGGTGTGTCCTTTAGGGCGGGTCAGTAATGAGAGTCCCACTAGCTTGAGAGATGTGCTAGTTGAGGGAAGAATGATCTAATTTATAGAAATGAAATCTCCATTTCCTGCTACTTCCACTAATGTAAAGTGTAAGCAGTACCATTTTCCCTCCAAAAAGGTGTGTTTGACAAATCTTGAAAAGGAAAAAAAAAAAAACACAAACAAGTAAATCTACAAAGATCGCTATTCCTGCCACTCAAGACATGCTGGAAGCATTAGGCCCAGGAGCCTCAACTAGGTTTTTTTCTAAACTTTCTCAGCCAATCCTTGCTCTGATTTCTAGAAATACAAGGGCTTCTTCTCATGGGAAGCCATTTGGGTGCTGTAAGAATCCATGGGAAGCACCCCTTAACACCTTCAACATGCTTTGTTGGTCTCAATAACACCTACTTATTTATTTACTGCCTGCCAGTCTCCCCTAATAGATATAACCTCCAAGACCATGAGGACCCTGCCTGTTTTGTTCTCTGCTGTATTTGCAGCACCCACAATAGTGTCTGTGGGATCTCAATACATTTTTGTGGAATGAATGAATGAACGAGTGAAGAGCACTTCAGAGAGCCCATGCTTCCAGCTGTCCTTTGGCTTTGCTGACTGAAGTTGCCACAGAGCGTGTGGCTGGTCTTCTGTGGACTTCAATTTCCTTTTTTTCTGCCTGAATATTACTTCTAGTATTTTACTCTTCATATATTATGACCCAGAAAGTTATTAGAGGGAGGATTTCTTTAGGGAAATATAGACCTGAATTCAAATGGCTACTTGCTAGCACAAGGATAACTGATGTTGCTTTTGGCCTAGATAATAGTGAAAAAATATGTCAATCAGAGGCAACATAAGACTGATGGCACAGGGGCGAGTGTGTGTGTGTGTGTGTGTGTTTGTACGGTTGCCAAAAGATGGCTGACAAATGCCCTACTGGCAGAGCCTTGGGACTTAAGGGAAGTTTTCCAAAGCAGCAGCAGTGCTCAGAGATAGATGCCTTATGCTCTGATGTGGGCTGTTGGAAGGAATGTGATGGTAAGAGAGCTTGGGGGAGACTGCAAATCTCCAACTGCTTTGTAAAGACAAGGAGGACCAGCACCATTTGCAAGCTCAAAGGAAACAAGGCCCGTAGAACAAAAGGATATTCAGAACAGCTGCTATCAGCCAAACAAGCCAAATAAGACACACCTATCAGCGTCTCAAACCTGCCCCTCCACTGCCAGCTCCAGCCTCCTCACCATGAAGTAGATTCAGCCTTCACAGATCATCTTGGGTATATCATTCAATGTTCTCTCAGCAGATGTTTATTAAACACCTGTTGCAGGCCCAGTACTGTGAGAGATGCTGGGAATGTGAACATGAAAAGCATATAAGCTAGTGAGGGAGAAAGACATATGAATACATGGTCTCAGCAGAATTAGCACTGATCTGAGAGCAGAGAGGCAAAACTCTACCTGGAAATGTCAGGCCTCAGTGGGCCTCATTTAGGCTAAATCTTGAAGGGGAAGCATTCTAGAAAGAGGGAACAGCAAGTGAAAAGGTGTGGAGAGAAAGCATTTAGGGTGCTCAGTGACATGCCTGAACACTGAGGGGTGTGTGTGTGTGTGTGTGTGTGCACGTGTGTGCATATGTGCATGCGTATGTGCCCATGCATGCATGTAGGTGTGTATATGTGTTGGGATATGAGTCAGGACAAGCAGATGGGCTGTCCTATGAGGAGCCCTGATGCCATGTCAAGGCATTTACACTTGAGCTGTCCACTTACCAATATCCACAGATGAGCTACACTGTTGGGAAAAATATCTGCTGTTTACATAATCTTCCTTTACAAGATCACAGTGGTAATCTGTCTTCACATCATGAGTAATAGGAAATGTGAGACTCGTCAGTGGTCTGTTTTCTTAAAAGCATCATTTGTGTGATCAACATAAAAACTCTCTGGCTCCCTTGAGCACAAGGAATGCAGGCGTTTTTGGGTTGCTTGCTGGTAGCCAAACACTCACAGGTGGAACGATTTAAGTTTCTAAACTTAGAAGTCCTCAGAAGGCAGTGAAAAAGGAAACACAAGTAGCATATACTGTCAATGTACTAAGTCCTTGGTGGACTTCAAGGGGGCAAGTGAAAGGGAATCAACAGTCTGCCATGAGCCTTGAACCCTTGTGAGTTACCCTGAAGAAAAATTTCACACTCTGCAGTAGCAGCTATGACTCCCAATCAAGCTGATAGCATATTAGAGGCTTGGAGCAGCTTACATTTACACAAAGGTGACTTCCCAAATTACACAGAAGGTCCTAGGAAGCACTGTGACATTAATGTACAGGCCTGTAATGACTAGTTTATATCTCCCCTGTGAACAAGATATGACATTCCTAAGCATCCAGGCTCATGGATTTACATACCAACTTTGAGGACTCCAAATTTATGTCTCTAGACCTGACTGCTTCCATGAATTCCACATCTATACGTCTGGCTGCCTCCTCCCCATCATCACTTGGATGTTTAACAAGCACCATTTTCTTGCCTCGCAAACTTAATACATTCAAATCTGAACTCCTGATTTTTCCCTCTGAGCCTGCACCTCAGAACCCATCTTTCACTTGATTGCCCAGGATACAACAGAGGAGTTATCCATTCTCTCTCACTCTACCTCCAATTCATCAGCAAACCCTATCAGTTCTGTCATCAAGACATATCCAGAATTTGAACACTTCTAAATCTACCATTAGCACCTTAGGCCAAACCATCACTATCTTTCATTTGAATACTTCAGGAGCCTCCTAACTTGTATTCCTGCTCCTCCCTTGCCCCAGTAGAGTCTAGGCCAGGGGTCAACAAAATTTTTTCTGTAAAAGGCCAGATAGTAAATATTTTAGGCTTTGAGAATATAGTTCCTGTTGCAACTATTCAACTCTGTATTGTAGCTTGAGAACAGCTATAGACAATATATAAACAAATAAGCTTGGCGTGTTCCAATAAAAGTTTGTTAATGAACACTGAAATTTGAATTTCATATAATTTTTATGTGCCACAAAATATTTTTCTTTTGATTTTTTTCAACCATCTAAAACTGTAAAAGCAATTCTTAGCTCACAGGTTGTACAAAAAAGGTAGAAGGCTGGATTTGGTCCATGGGATGTAAATAGTTTGCTGACTCCAGCTCTAATGTCAAGCCAGAAGTTAATGTTTATATAGCTCTATTGAAATATATTTCATATTATATCTAATGTGAATAATTTTTATATTATATATAAATGATAAAATTTACTCACTTATACAATTCAATGATTTTAAGTATGTTTATAGAGTTGTGCAACCATCATCACAATCTATTTTAACATCATAAAAGGAAACCCTGTACCCATTTACAGTCCACTGCCTATTTTTGCTCACCCTATCCTTCTCACCCCATACCTTGGCCTTAGGCAACCAGTAATTTACTTTCTGTCCCTATCAACTTTGTGTATTCTGCACGTTTTATATAAATGGAATTGTACAGTATATGGTCTTTTGTGTCTGACTTCTTTCACTTAGCATAACATTTCAAAGTTCATCTTTGTTTTTACGTGTATCAGTACTTCATTCCTTCTTATTGACAAATAATAATCCGTTGTATGGATATATCATTTTGTCTATTTATCAGCTGAGGAACATACAGGTTGTTTCCACTTTTTGGCTATTATGAATAATGCTGCTATGAACATTTGTCTACAAGTGTTTGTGTGGACATCCTGTAGGTTTTAATTTCTCTTGGGTATATACGTGGGAGTGGAACTGCTGGGTCATAATGATATGTTTAACTTTTTGAGGAACTGCCAGACTGTTTTCCAAAGAGGTTGCACAAATTTACATTCCTATCAGCAGTGTATGAGGGTTCCAGTTTCTCCATATCTTTGCCAACACCTATTACTGTCTTTTTGTTGAGAGGCATTCTAGTGGATGTGAAGTGGTAACTCATCATGGTTTTGATTTGCATTTCTTTGATGGCTAATGATATTGAGCATTTTTCATGTGCTTATTGCCCATTTGTATATCTTCTTTGGAGAAATGTCTACTCAAATCCTTTGCTCATTTTAAAATTTGATTGTCTTTCTGTTGTTTAGTTGTTAGTGTTCTTTATATATTCTGGATACATGTCCCTTATCAGATATGTGATTTGCAAATATTTTTTTCCATTCTGTGTGTGGTATTTTTACTTTCTTGATGGTGTCCTTTGAAGCACAAAATTTTAAAATTTTGATGAAATTCAAAATTCCTCTATTTTTTCTTTTGTTGCTTGTGCTTTTGATGTTGTACATGAGAAAACACTGCTTAACCCAAGGTCTAATGATCTTTTAAAATGTTAAATTTGATAATTTTACTTCTTTCTTTAAACATCTCCGAAAGGTACCTATAACATTTAGAATAGATCCTATGTCTTCAGTGTCACCTGTGAGACTGCAAGATCTGGTCCATAGCCTCCTCTGACCTCACCTGTCTTTGGCATCTCTCTACTTTTTTTTTTTTTTTTTCCACACTGAATGGCATGTGGAATCTTAGTTCCCCGGCCAGGGACTGAACCCACACCCCCTGCACTGGAAGCACGGAGTCTTAACCACTAGACCGCCAGGGAAGTCCTGGCATCTCCTTACTTCTCATTGCACCTGACAATGGCTGCTGAGTCTGCCTCTTCCAAGTCACTCTAACCTCAGGGCATTTGTGTTTGTCGTTCCTTATGCCTCAAAGCTCTTTCCCAGACGTCTGCATGACTTGTCCCTTTTTCATTCGGTCTTCTTCTCAAATGTTGCCTTGTCAGTGAGGCCAGCCCTGACCACTCTTTCTAAAGGAGTAGCTGGCCTCAGTCACTTGCTATCTCCTTACTACATACTACACATCGCTACATTACAAAACAAGCAGATTAGATGTAAATGCTTTATTCTTTCAACCAAATTCCAGTACTATGAGGGCAGTGACTGATAGAATAAATAAAAACTATACATACAAAAAGAAAATCATGTAAACACATTCTGAAACCCCAAGATGTTCTAGAATACAGAAATGCCATCCTCCTTCACTATTACACAGGAAACACTGCTCTATTCTTCATAGCACACACCTCTATCTGACCTTGTATGGCTGTATGGTTTACTCCTATAATCTCCAGTGCTTGGCCTGTGATTGGTGCTCAATACACAATAAATGTTCCACTTAGATCAAGACAATAATAGGTATTGAGCGTGCCCTTTGAAGGCCAAAGCTACAGGCCGGGGGAGGTGGGATGGGCAGGTGGATGGGGCTGGGGGACGGGAGAGATAAAGGGTAGGGATGTGAGGGGATGAGGAAGGGTAGAGAGCAGAGCAGCAGTGTGAGCTCAGGCACCTGTCCTCCAGAAGCTTCCCATCCCATTCTACTTGTTGGCTCCTATATGGCTTTCCAACAAAGTTTACTATATTATAGATAATCCTGTGTAGGATATGCCTCCTGTTGTGTGCATGGGAACTTTAGTTAGTGGGAGGCAAAGTCCCATTTTTATTGCTAGGGGCTAAATCTGAAGGACTCTACAGTGAGCAGCACTAACAGGTTAGAACAATTTAGATATATGCTGTCCAATATGGTAGCCATTAGCCATATATGGCTATTGAGTACTTGAAATGTGATAGTCTGAATCTGAGATGTGCTTTAGTGTAAAATACACATCAGATTTTGAAGACTTAGTACATAAAAAGAATGTAAAATATATTAATTTTAAAATATTGATTACATATTGAAATGACAGTATTTAAATATACTGGGTTAAATAAAATATATTATTAAAATTAATTTCACTTGGTATTTTTTAATGTGGCTGCTAGAAAAATTTAAATTATACATGTGGCTCACATATGTGGTTTATATTATATTTTTATTGGATCATCCTATGTTTTCCTTAAAGCCCATAGGAATAATGCCTAGTAACCACAGTGCTTTCAATAAATACTGGCTGAATGCATTAAGATGGGCTGCCTGAGAAGGGTTTTTAAGACTAGAACTGGCAAACTCCATTTTCTCCAAGCAAAATATTTGTACATTTAGGCAAGAACCTGAGTATGTGGACAGGCATTAGGAGTGGGGAAAGTGATGGAAACGAGTGAGGCTGTTGATTTGCTTGAGGTTGCTGTTGATTCTCCAGCTATATTTACACTCTGCTTCAATGAATAAATACCACTTCAGCTGGGCCGTCCTAAATGTTTATTTAGAGCACCATTTCCAAAACATAAGCACTTGTTTCTTGGTCTGTTTTAGGGAGGCAGATCCATATGATTCCTCAAATACTTCTACTGCTCACACAACTTGGAACTTTGGAATTGGACCAATTCATCGGCTTCTGAGTTGTTACCTCCCATTTAGAAGTTGCTTCCCAAATATATTTTGTTTCAATTTGGGAAGTAAGGACATCAAAGGAATTAAAGGGCTGATAAACTGTATAATAGGCTTGTGCTCTTTAAAATGGTTCTTCAAAAAATTGCCTTGATCTCTTTGATTTTCTGCAAGCGACTCCCTCCTTTTCCCCACAAAATGGTGCTTTGGTATAGAATCATTAGCAATCTTGGGAATTCCCTGGCAGTCCAGTGATAAGGACTCTGCATTTCCACTGCCAGGGGCCCAGGTTGGATCCCTGGTCGGGGAACAAGCCATGTGGTGCAACGCCCCCCACCAAAAAAAAATCAGCAGCCATCTTGACATTCCAGGCTGTTTAAGTGATTTGGAAGCCAATTGTAAGCAATTCTAGTACTCAGTTCCTGTGATAGTTGAAAAAATTTTTATTTTGGGTGGGTAACTTTAAAAACAATAAAAAGAAAAGAATATACAACAACTTGCACTGGAGTATGTTAAGGATTTTGATTTCCAAATGTATAATACCTTTTAAGAGAAGACACTGATTTTGTAAACAGTGTCCATGAAAACATGCATTATGAAATGTTCTCATTCCCATATGACCCAGATATGCATGGTCTGCCTCAATTCTCTTCTTTGAGGTGTTGGAGAGGCATAGTTCATAGTGCACTGAGCTGCACTGTGGCTTGTCAGTCAGTGCTTGTGAAGACAGAATAAACAACACCTTGTCCAGATAGTAAGATTAACATGGAGTATGGCCAGTGGTCCTTCCCAGTCATAATATTTAGTTCTTCCAGGTTAAAAAAATATCATTGTTCAAAAACTAAGAATAAACTAATTAAGATAAACCACAGAAATGATTTCTGTAGTCTGGAGAAAAATTAGGAAAGAAGGTAATGTTCTTCAGTGATACTATGATGGTTTAAAAGTAAAGGTATTTAAAGCTCTTACACCGAGAAAAGAAGTCTTGGAAAACAGAGAAGTGAAGACAAATGAAAGATTCTGCAGTTTGGCGGACGTTTTACTTTGCTGTAAGTGAACATTGTGTACCTAACAGGCACAGTGAGAAGTGATGTCCTTTTTTTAAAAAAAAAAATTAATTAATTAATTAATTAATTTTTGGCTGCATTGGGTCTTCGTTGCTGCACACAGGCTTTCTCTAGTTGCAGCGAGTGGGCTTCTCATTGTGGTGGCTTCTCTTGTTCTGAAGCAAGGGCTCTAGGCGCATGGGTTTCAATAGTTGTGGCACATGGGCTCAGTAGTTGTGGCTCTCGGGCTCTAGAGTGCAGGCTCAGTAGTTGTGGAGCACGGGCTTAGTTGCTCTGCGGCATGTGGGATCTTCCTGGAACAGGGATCGAACTCATGTCCCCTGCATTGGCAGGGGGATTCTTAACCACTGGGCCACCAGGGAAGTCCCAAGAAGTAATGTTCTTGACAAATCTTTTAGATTTTAAATCTCAGACACAGTGTATGTAGCAAATCCTACAATTTCTAGTGTTCCACCTTTTAAAATTCAACAACAAAAGAAAGAAGAAGCTTAAGCTAGGATTTCCAAGAGTCAATAACACCCTTTCAGGCCATGGAAAAGTCCTATCCTGGGTCTGTGGTGGCTGCTGGCATAGATAAGGCAGAGTCAGGATGAAATCTTTACTCAGAACATGCATTTCTAGTGTACCGTTTATTACCTTATCTCACTGATCACACTTCCTCATTAAGAGGATCATCTCAGCAACGAATATATAAAAGGACACATTTTAGTGATGTAAGGCCTATGTTACTGATCACCACTCCTGGAAGACAAGAGTATCTTACCTGCAGCAAAGGCATCAGCTGCAAACCCAGTGCTTGCTCATAGAGCAAGTTCAGTTCTGCACAACTGGAGAAGGAGAGTTTGGAGGTGTAGAGGTAATAGTGCACATGCCTGAATGTGGAACCATCTCTGTCAATGAACAGCCTCTGGCTTTCCGAAGAGGTCAACACTGAAGCCTCCTTCCATAACAGGGAGTCTGGGAACTGAGCGAGTTTGCTTCTGGGAACCGAGAAATGCCAGCCCCCCACGTTGAAATGAAACAAATCCTCTGCTGACTCATGAGGCATACCAGGCTCCTCCTAAAGGGAAAATGAAAAGAGATCTATGCAATAAAAGGAAATAAAGAGCATCCATATTGGAAAGGAAGAAGTAAAATTATTTCTATTTGTAGATGATCTTGCATAAAGAAAATCCTGAGGAATTCACTATTAAATTATTAGAAATGAGTTCAAGAAGGTTGAAGGATACAGATCAATATAAAAAATCAACTGTATTTTTACACAGTAGCAATGAACAACACAAAAATGAAATTAAGAAAACAATTCCATTCACAATAGTATCAAAAAGAACAAAGTAATTAGGAATAAATTTAACAAAAGATGTGCAATACTTGTACTCTGAAAACGTCAAAACATAGTTGAAAGAAAATTTAAAACACCTCAATAAATGGAAAAACATCCCATGTTCACGGATCAGAAGACAGTATTGTTATGGTAGCAATACTCTTCAAATTGATCTATTGTACAATTGAACACAATCCCTATGAAAATTCCAACTGCTCTTTTTTCTTTTGAAAAAATTGACAAGCTGATGTTAAAATTCATATGGAAATACAAGGGACCCAGAATAATCAAAACAATCTTGAAAAAGGAGAACGAAATTTGAGGATTCACACTTCACACTTTCAAAACATACTACAAAAACAAACAAACAAAACAAAACAAAAACGTACTACAGTAATCAATATGGTGTGCTACTGCATAAGGACAGACATTTGAATAACTGAAACAGAATTAAGAGTCCAGAAATAAACCATTACATTTATGGTTAATTAATTTTGACAAGAGAGCCAAGAAAAGACAATGGGTAAAGAATAGCCTTTTCAAAAAATGGTGCTGGGACAACTGGACATCCACATGCAAAAAAAAAAAAGTTGGATTCCTACCTCACACCATACAAAAAATTAACACCAAATGGATCATAAACCTAAAACTAAGAGCTAAAGATATAAAACCCTTAGAAGAAAACAAAATCTTCATGACCTTGGATTATGCAATGCCTTCTTAGATAAGATACAAAAGGCACAAGTGAAATAAATAAATAAACAAACCAATAAATAAATAAAACTTCATCAAAGTAAAAACACTTGTGCTTCAAAAGACATCACCAAGCAAGTAAAAAGACAACCCATATAATGGAACAAATCATCTATCTGATAAAGAATCTGTACTTAGACCATGTAAAAAGAACATTTACTACTCAATAATAGAAAGACAAATAACCAAATTTAAAAGTGGGTTAAGAATCCAAATAGACATTTCTTCAAAGAAGATTCACAAATGGCCAATAGCACATGAAAACATACTTAGCATCATTAGTCATTAGGGAAATGCAAAGCAAAACTCACAATGAGATACCATTTAACACCCACTAGGATGACCTGAATCAAAATAATAGATAATAACAAGTGTTGACAAAGATTGGAGAAATTAGAAATCTCATACACTGCTGATGGGAGTGTAAAATGGTGCAGCTGCTCTGCAAAACAGTTCAGTGGTTCCTCAAAACATTAAACACAGAGTTTTTACATGGTTCGCAATTCCACTTCCAGATATAAGTGCAAGAGGAATGAAAACCTATGACCAAACAGAATTTGCAGGCAAATTTGCAAGCAAAATTTGCAGGCATTCATAGAAGAATTATTTATAATAGCCCAAAAGTAGAAACAACCAAAATGCCATCAGCTGATGAACTAGTAAACAAACAGTAGTGTATTCATACAATGCAATGCTATATGTCAATAAAAAGGAATGAAGTACTGATACATACTAGAACATAGACGAAACCTTGAAACATTATGCAAAGTGAAAGAAGCCAGATGCTAAAGACCACATATTATTCCATCTATATGTAATGTGCAGAATAGGCAAATTTATATACAGAGAGAATAGATTAGTGGTTGCCTAGGGCTGGGGAGGTTGGAGGGGAAATGGAAAATGACTAGTAATACGTGTGGAATTTCTCTTTGGGATGATGGAAATGTTCTAAAATTGATTGTGGTGATGGCCGCACAGCTCTGTGACCATACTAAAAACCACTGAATAGTACACTTTAAAAATAGTAAATTGTACGGTATGTAAATTATATCTTAATAAAGCTCTTTTTGAAAGAGTTATGATGAGGTGCTCCCCACCCCACTGAATAAGTCAGGGCTCTCTTGGAATCATACCTGCAGAGACATTACATTATTAAGGCCATGGCAGGATGGCTGAATGCTGTGGCTTCCTTTTTATATATACAAAAGCAGCAAAGATCATTAACCTTCCTCAGTTCATTGTTAAAAGTTGAAGGTTATCTATTCATAAACAAATTGTCCATTTTGCTTCAAGATGACCTAACTTATCAACACTATAGAAAAGCAGAAAGCTTTTTCAAACATACAATCTGTATCAGACTTTTAAAAAAACACTCAAGGAGCACTACTCTTATAAAAAAATTTAGAGTCGTAAATAGTGTGTAACATTTTACCTAAAAAAGAACCAAAAAACAATACTGAATTTGTGAAAATAAAGGGAAGCCTCACTAAAATGGAATCAGGAGGCCAGAAGAGGGAGCTCTCACACACATGGCACTCAAGGTCAATAAAACATCCAACGGGGGCTTTGCTGGTGGCGCAGTGGTTGGGAGTCCGCCTGCCGATGCAGGGAACACGAGTTCGTGCCCCGGTCTGGGAGGATCCCACATGCCGCTTCGCGGCTGGGCCCGTGAGCCATGGCCGCTGAGCCTGCACGTCTGAAGCCTGTGCTTCGCAACGGGAGAGGCCACAGCAGTGACCGCGTACTGCAAAAAAAAAAGATCCAACGGAAGAGACATAACTCAACTCAAAGCTCCAGCAGGAGGTGATACTACCTCACTATTGGCCAGCAGGAGGAAGAAAGATTTTCTCCTTGCCTGGCACAGCTCAGCCACTGAGAGACTGTCACAACTCAGCCAATGAAAAGTCACTATACTTCAAGCACAGCTCAGCCACTGAGAGACTGTCACAACTCAGCCAATGAAAAGTCACTATACTTCAAACTCCCAGTTTCCTCCAATGGATTTTTTGTTTATAACAGCCCCTTCCAACTTCCCCTTCTCCCTATAAAAGAGCTTCCTCTTTTGCTTTACCAGACTTGCTTGTGGTTCACCCTGGTTGCACGTCCTGAGTTGCAGTTCTTTACTGCTCCCAAATAAACCTGTTTTGCTGGAAAAAAAATAACTGATTGTTTTAGGTTAACAAATTCTAGGTAAACATTATGCATGCTGAAGTGATTGGGGTGCAATGTACCAATATTTGTAACTTATTTTAAAATTTATCAAAAGATAAGATGAATGGATAGAAGGATGGATAGAGGATATGTGATTAAACAATTACAGCAAAATGTTCATTGTAGAATCTAGGTGGTGGGTATATAGTTTCACCGTAAAATTGTTTCAAACTTTCTAAATGTTTCAAAATTTGTATTAAAATGTTGGTGGAGGGAAAGAATGTTAAAATAAGAGGTGGTTTCTCAAGGCAGGAAAAGCCCACTTCTCCAACAGAAATCTGCATCTCCTATTTTGACAGCTGAGTTAGGAAAATAAATGCATGCAACAAAGAAGGGGGTGGGGTTCTCTTCTCTTATAACAAGCCTTGTTGAAATATTCAGATATAAAGAAGAACAATTATACATGGCCCATTAGAGGCTAGAAAAATTAAAAGGGACATGAAGAGAAAGATTACAAACTGTAACGGTTCACAGAAGCAGAGCTGGAAAAGCCGATCTAGTGAGCTAATCTAAGCTTTTAAGTCCTGGCCTTTCTAAACATAGGTAAGGCTGAACATGATAAGCTGAGGGTAACTAAGGACCCCACCTAGACCAGAAAGCATAAATATGCAAGGACTCTTGATTTTGCTTTCTATTCTCCTTAAAGGTGACAGGCTGGTTGAGAGTTCAGTGAAAGTGTCCCAAGTGTGCATATTTGGGGTGCCAAATAAAACCTGCTCCTTAAAGGTGAGCCACAGTTCTGGTCTCAGTTCCTCTTTTCTTATTAAAGATAGGGTATGACAAGAGGTCTTGCCACAGAGTTTGCCTCCTTCTTACAGGTACATGGCCCATCCACAGGTGGGCTCTCAAGAGAAGCCTGCTGGAGGGAGGGTTGGGGTTAAGGATGTGGTTATGCTTTCCAGAGTTTTCTTCCCAGAGACTGCTCAGGAGCTGGTTAGTGCAGAACTACCTCGGCCTGGGAAGAGCCCTCAGTCACAGGCTGGGGGCCTGTAGTACTTGAAGGACAAAAGGCTTCTTGCCAGATTGACTGCAGGAAATGGGGTAGCCCCAGCATAGTCATCCCCACTCCATCCCAAAGGGTATCTCTCTTTTCCACACTGAGCCCTCTCTCCCAGAGGAGCTCCTTCCAAATCAGTTTCTAGAACTAGAACTGCCTCATGCTCTAAAGACAGGACCTTGGGCTTCCCTGGTGGCGCCGTGGTTGAGAATCTGCCTGCCAATGCAGGGGAAACGGGTTCGAGCCCTGGTCTGGGAAGATCCCACATGCCGCGGAGCAACTAGGCCCGTGAGCCACACTACTGAGCCTGCGCGTCTGGAGCCTGTGCTCCGCAACGAGAGGCCGCGACAGTGAGAGGCCCGCGCACCGCTACGAAGAGTGGCCCCGGCTTGCCGCAACTAGAGAAAGCCCTCTCATAGAAACGAAGACCCAACACAACCAAAAATAAATAAAATTAAAAAAAAAAAAAAAGACAGGACCTCAACTCCTCAGAGACAACGTTTCATATCTGGAGCTTCCCATCATGCCTCAGAGAGCTGCCCTCCAACCCAATCCTTCAGATCCTCCCACACCCAGCACGGTCACCCTCCCGCCCACCACCTTGCCTCAGAGACAACATCCCCAAGAACTAGAGATATGAAGCCACCCCGTCAGAAGCACACTCCCACCCTTCAGACCTGGCGTCCCCCACACCCTCAGAGCTATAACACTTCAACTCTCAAAGGAGGCACATTCTTCTGACTCCTCAGAACTAGCCCCCAAACCCTTCAAAGCTGGGGCTATATCTATCCACCCCCTGTGTCCCAGAGTCAGGTTCCTAATCCCACAGCACTAATCCTCCTCCACATCGCACCCATTCTTTGTTTTAGCGGTTTTGGGGCCCCCGCCAGGGCGGGCTCCATACCATGGTCTAGGGTCCTGAGGCTGGTGGGCAGAAGCGTGACCCGGGCAATAACGGCCCCCGGAAGCGCGGCGGCACGCGGGGCTGGGCGGGGCCTGGAGGCGCGGGGCGGGGCTTGGAGCGCGCAGGACGGCCTCGCGGGCGGTGACAGGTGAGCGGCGGAGTGGGGCGGGTGGGCGGGAATGGCGGAGCAGTGGGAGCTGGACGAGGAGGGCATCCGCCGCCTGGGGGCGCTGACCCTGGAGCAACCCGGTAGGGCTAGGCCGGGAGGGCCTGGATCGGGAGCTTGGGGTTAGAGGCTGAGGGGAGAAAACTGAGGGGGAGGCAGAGGAATCTGAGGTAGATGACGGGGAACGGCGGCGGAGGAGGAGGGCGAGAAATTGAGGGAGAGAAGCCGAGTCTAAAATGGAGAAGGAGAAACAAGGTTAAGCGGACCCTGAGGCCAGGAACACAGAACTGGACAGTCTGAACTAGTGGAAGGAAAATGAGCCCCAAGAGGAGCATTGGCGGGAGAAGGGCTTTTGAGGTCGGGGTGCCATTGAGGAGCCACAAAGGGCGTTAATTTTGGCAGTTTCGGAAACTAACGACCCAGGAGGGCTTTTCCTGGTTGGGGTGAAATGGGAAAGGATGTTCCTTCATCAGCCCCTCTCTTCGTCCAGTCTTCACCTCAAGAACTTGGCGATTCCTTTGATCCATCTGGATGCGTAGCCTCCTTTTGAGACTCAGAAAGGGGTCTGATGTAAAAGGAATAGCAGCTGATCTCTCGAGGCGTTTAGATCAGTACCTTGACTTCGTCCTAGAGGTAAAACGGGCGGAGTGACTGCTGACTCCACCTCTGACCTGGGGTCTGACTCACACAGCTTGCTTTCTAAGTTTTTAAGGAGTAGAAATGTTGGAAAAGTTATCAGCGTTCCTGATTCAACTTTTAGCTTTCCTAAATTCACTGCATCGTAATGGCAGGCCCTGTGTTAAATGCTTTCCCTGCATTATTTAATCCCCATAACAAGCCTGTGAAGCAGATGCTGTTACTGTTCCTATTTTACAGTTGAGGAAAATTGGGTTTAGACTCTTGCCCGAAGCCGCACAGCCGTAAGTAATGCAGCCAGGGTTTATTAAACCAGGACTCCCTCCCTCCCTCCCTTCGTTCCTTCCTCCTAAAACTTTCCTTTGATTGACATCCTTCTGGTCTACATTATATATCCTGGCAAAATGTTGTGAGTATTATCTATAGGGCTAGATCCTATCAGTGGAATTGCTGAATTTGTTTGTTTGTTTTGAGAACTTTTGGAGACTTTTACTACGTCCTTCAGGGTAATTAGAGAACTCAAGGGTTCTGTAAAACCAAGGCTTGGCGTCACTGCGTAAGACCATACTGATGCTTTTAAAAGGATGATCTGATCTTCTTATGAGACTTGAATATAGGATCTTTCACAGATGAGATACGGGAGGAAGGAAGGCCTGTTTTCAGTGACTCTGCTCTTTATCCAAGCAGAGATCATAATATATCTACTGATGATCTCTTTTCAGAACTGGTGGAGTCTCTTTCATTGCAGGGATCTTACGCTGGAAAAATCCATTCCATTGGTGATGCCTTCAGAAATTTTAAAAGTCTCCGATCCTTAGATTTATCAAGAAATTTGATCACTAGCCTGAAGGTAAGTTCTATATTCTATGACCAGTCAGTTTATTTTTTTGATGGGAAGAAATAAAAGATAGATAATATCAGCCTGGGGAATATAGCATCTTCCTTTTAAATGTTTCCAAACTAAATTTTACTATTCACTGTAAAATTCTTTTATGTTTGACATTTTTTATTATAAAATATTGGGGAAAAATTCCTTTTATACTGAGAGAAAAGTATATTAAACTATCACTGCCTAGGGCAATAGTACAATTTTTTTTTTTTTTTTTTTTTTTTTTTTTGCGGTACGCGGGCCTCTCACTGTCGTGGCCTCTCCCGTTGCGGAGCACAGGCTCCGGACGCGCAGGCGCAGCGGCCATGGCTCACGGGCCCAGCCGCTCTGCGGCATGTGGGATCTTCCCGGACCGGGGCACGAACCCGTGACCCCTGCATTGGCAGGCGGACTCTCAACCTCTGCGCCACCAGGGAAGCCCAATAGTACAATTTTTAATGTGTGTTAAAAAATTATGAGGAGCACTGTTAAAAGTACAGATTCTTGGGAATTCCCTGGTGGTCCATTAATTAGGACTCTCTGCTTTCACTGCTGAGGGCACGGGTTCAATCCCTGGTCAGGGAACTAAGATTCTACAAGCCATGAGGCATGGCCAAAAAAAAAATAATAATAATAATAATAATAAAAGCACAGAGTCTTAGTCCTTATTCTGAGAGAGACTCTAAGTTAATAAATCTGTGGTGGGTCCAGGATATTTCCAGGGGATTCTGATGGTGTTGGTGTATGGCCTAAGTTACTACTGTGAGTATTTTCTAGGAGGGGGAGGAAATGATGGTCTTGAAAACAAAAATTTCCACGCCAGGAGATGGTGGTGCAGAGGGCAGTTTAGCAAAGTAGGTGGAAGCATGCTTAAGCAGAAAGTGTGAGGATTAGCAAACACACAGAAAGAGCTCTACAAATATAAACGCCCACACACACAGAGATGGAAGTTTTATTTTCTTTGCATAGACCCCCAAATGGTATTTCTTCCACTGTTCCCTTTTTGCTCAGCTATGGGGCTGTCTTGATAAAGCCCTTCTGTGTAAGACTGAAGGTGAAAGACTTACAGATTCTATCCAGGATTGGTTAATGATCTGGATTATCCCTCCAGTTTTGCATTTCTTAGCAGAAACTTTTTCAACAACACAAACTAGACCCAATCTCAAGGTCTAAAACTAAGGGTCCCGAAAGAAGAGATCCAAGCTAGATCAAATTTCCAACTAGGATTCTAAAAGCAGAAATTCCAAGTTGAACTAGGTCTTTAGACTCTTTGATAACAGCCCTTTGTACTTGGACCACAAATTTCAGAAAGTATTAGTTCAGAGTTATTTAGGTCTCCTCTTCTCATATGTATTTTTATCTGATTGTTCTTTTCAGACTAAAACAAATTGAGTGAACATTGTTGTTATTTGCTTTTGTACTCTCTTTTGTTCCACTTCTGTAAATTGGCTGAAAACTGTTGTGAAAATTAATCAAATTAGCATGTGTAATCAAATATTACATATATGAGACTCCTGTAGTGTTTGGCATATAGGAAGCACTTTGGTTTTACAAATTTTTTTGCATCTATGATTTATCTGCATGTATTCATCTCTAGCAGCTCTGAATCATTTTGCTTAATTTTCCCAGGGGATAAATGTTTTGTGTTTAGTTCTAGTGTAGCGTTGGGGAATACATGAATTTATGCCAACTGGGAAACATGAGAGGAGGATAAGAATTGTTTCCTTGACTTTTACAATGAGACATTAAAAGATTACTTGAGCTGGGATATCAGACACATTTAAAGACAGTCCTAATGGGTACTGCCCTGAGGGTGAGGCCAAAAGCACTGATAAATATTCCCAACCATTGACTGTTTCACAATGTAGAAGTTAGTGGAACTGAAAAAAGCCAGAAAGAAATGCATCCAACTGTAAACAGTGTTCTATTCAGAAATGTTTTGAATATATCTTTGAGTTTTCTAAACTTCCTGCAATTATAAAAAGGTTAATTTTAAATGAGAGGAGAATAAAAACATTATTTTATAAATACATGATGGAAAATAATTTTACCTTTCTGAAATAACTCTCAATGACAGAGTTCCTTTTATGGTAACCATTTTTACCACTAACAGTATGTGATTATACATATACGTACATGTTTTGAAATATTGTCCTGAAATTTAGTGTTGGGCACAAGCACCTAACTAGCCAAATACATGAAAATTAAACAATTATTTTTGATAGTAGGTTTTAGCAAAGGAGAAAAATTGTGGCTTTTCTTCTCCAGTGTCCCAGTTCTGATTGTACTGTTGCTAGAGAAGTGGGGGGAGGGAGAGGGGTTGCTAAGTCCGCAGAAATAGAACAGAAGAAGGCAGAACATTTCTACCAAGGAGAACTGACTGATTGGAGGATGGGGAGCTTGTGGGGTAGCAGTAACTCTGAAGGGGGAAACAAGGACAAAAGGGGCTTTTGACTGGTCCAGGAGGGAAGACTTGGAGATCGCATTGCTTTGTTTTGCCATATAGTCCATTCACCCTAAAAGTGAGGTCTTGAGATATAAGAACATACACACTTAATTTTTTTCCCCGCCTTTCTCCCCAGAACCATCTCTCTTTTGCCTTCCTCCCTCCCTCCCTCTTTTAAAATGAGGTGCTCCTGGAGAGTGGAGAATGGTTATAGCAAGGGTGAGAGAAGTGCAAAAGTGACTTGGCCTGGCTACCACTGAGAAGGATTGGATTGGGAGAGTGATGGGGGGCAACAGAAGTAGAGAACTGACTGCAGATATATGGATGTCAGAGCTTATAAAGGAGGAAATGTATGATATCTATGAATTATTTAATGTATAACACATCCAGTGCCCATGGGCTGCAGCATTCTTATTCTCAGGCGACTAAATGGGAATTTCAGCCCTGCCTTTCTCATGGGTGTCTCAGGTAACTGTTTAAGGATGGAAAGTAATAGTTGTATTTCCATCTTTATCTGTGAGATTCCTAGTGCTTCCCAATGTACAGTTTCACAATGTAGTCTTTTCCTTGCAGGGCATCCAGTATTTATGTTCACTCCAAGATCTGAATTTATATTATAACAACATTCCTTCATTAGTGGAGGTGTCCCGCCTACAGCCTTTACCCTTCCTCAAAGAACTAGATTTGAGACTCAATCCTGTTGTCAGGAAAGATACAGATTATAGGCTATTTGCCGTGTACACGCTACAAACTCTGGAGAAACTGGGTGAGACCCTCCTCCCCTGTTCTTTGCCCCAGAATCTCACTTTAAACCAGCTGCCTCCTAACCTTTTGGATGTTGGCCCAGAGTATGCACTGGCAGGATATATTTGTTTATTAGTCAATATTTATGTAACTCTTTTGTTTTGGCAGGATGTATGACGAGTCCTTTTATTGTTTATTGAATGACAATCTATGATTTTATCAGTTACTTCCAGCTTTAGTTTTCTTCAGTTGATGGTTTCACCACCACTTCCTGCCCAACAAAAAGTTTCCAGGTTGAGATTTATTTTTCCAGGTGCCCCAACTTTGTAACTGAATTAGCAATCGAAAACTAATACAACAACTCTTTGGGGCTTAGTTGTCAAGGAACAATAAATATTCCTTCAAATGAGTTAGTCTGTATTCCTTTATAATTTTATTGTTGAGTATACATTTCTTATTGATATAAACTTCTATGTTACATGCCCCTGGGAAAGTTATTATAGAGCAACTAAGAAAAGTCTTTCAGAAATGGTGTAACTTTCAGCCTTAAGATTAGGCCATTTGGATTGTTTGCTGCCCAAGCTGTACTTTGCTGCAGAGGTAGTTACACTTACGTGGCAGTTGTTGCTATGGTGTCCCTGTAGTCTCCCTGAGTTACTAGTGCTCCAGTGACAACATAACAGCATTATTCTGTGACCCATCTCTAACAAAAGATGAGAAACTATTGTGAATATGCTTTTCTGACCCATTACTGTTTACTCCGAAAAGAAACATGCTCAGACCACGGTTTTTGCCTCTAGATGACCGAGCCGTACGAGAAAGTGAGAGAAAGGCTGCCAAGCTGCATTTTAGTCAGTTGGGTAACAGTGAAAATTTTCTTTTAGAGGTGGAAAAAAGGTAAGAAGATTTTTTACAAAAATTTTTTTGTTTGGTTCTAGACAGAGAATAGTGAATTCCTGCTTAACTTTCTTCATTTTGCAGCAGAAATCTCTACAAGTTGTAAGAATCCTCAGATCAGAAATGAAAGTATCTATGCAACATTTTGAGATTTATCTGGGGTGAGAATCTGGCCCTCAGTGGAACATTTCTGCTTTCTTGAACTATTGGGTCTTCTTTGGATATAATTGTTGTACATTCTCTAAAGCTGTTCAAAGTTTATAGATAGGGATATTATGGGATTACTTATCATCCCCATAAATGTATACCAACCTTTTCTTGGTAGAGTTATAAATCAGTACATGATCTTTTCCCATTGAATTAGGAGGATTATGTTACCATGGGCAGGGTCGTTAGAGATAAATTTGTTAAAGAATGATAAGGGAAGCATTTCTGTACAAAATCAAAAGTAAATGGACCTTTAAGCTCTAAAGTATCTGAATGGTAGATTTTTTTCTATTTCTTATTACCAAAATTCTATCAAAGTAAGATACCATATCTTCTGCCCCCAAACTCATGCTTTTAAAAAAAGTTGCTTTATTATTTTTGAAAAATAGAAGTTTATTATAAACAATTTAAATAATACAGAAGTACAGGGAAAAAAAGTCAAAATCACCCCATATTTTGCTACCGAGTTAACTACTAGTAATGTTTGGTATACATCCTTCCAGACATCTGTGTACCTATATACACATGTAGATGTATCTATTAGTACTTTGTTCTGATGGTAAAAGCAATGTGGGTTTATTGTTAAGAATATGGAAAGTAGAGAAAAAAACAAGGAATAAGCCACTCGTAATCCCACTACCCAGAAATAAATACTAATTATATTATGGTAAATATCTTAGTCTTAGGTATATGTGTGTGTGTGTGTGTGTGTGTTTTGTGTGTGCATGTTTATATATTATAACAATATATAACATTATATATTATATAATCAATATGTAAATATAAAATAATAAATATATTACATTTATTTTAAAGTAATTTTCTTCCTATACATACCATTTTTAATTTGATAAATTATGAAAGTATCCACACAACAGTAAATATTCTTCCCCAGAATGTTTTTTATTTGTTTACTTCTTTATTGTCTTTCCCCTCCACTAGACCATAAGCTCCATGAGAACAAAGACCTTGCTTGTCTTGTTTACTGCAGTATCTCTAGTGCCTAGAACAATGTCAGGCCCATATAAGGTGCTAAGGAGTAATTTGTTGAATGATGAATGAATGAAGTCAGTGCCTTTTGGCCTGGGATCTTGCTCTTTTCCACTGACTTTGCCTGTCTCTGCTCTGATCCATTATATATTTTATAATGTAATCCTCAGAGAGCAGACTTAATTCCCTATTATTTTAAGCCCCCCTTTTTTTAAAAGTCAAGTTTATTGAGGTTAATTTACATAGACTAAAATTCACCCTGCTGTAGAAAGAAATGGAATGTCTTAAAAATTATTTGTATATGTACTTTGTAAATTAATTCCTATTTTATATGCATTGGGGTACCTTGTTTACTATAGAAATCCAAAGATGAGTTAATGTATAACTGAATAAACTTACTAGTGAGGCAAATAATTTTCACCACTATATTTCTGTTTAGTTACCTTATAGTGACTGCAAAAACAGAGGTAAAATGTTGCTCAAGTGCCCGGTATTAACATTAATACTTTATAAGCTCTCCAACCTTGGGTGAAGGGTTTTTTTTAAAGCCTTTCTGAGTCCCAGGGCCCCCAACCTATAAAATGGTGATAACAGATTAATAGGAGAGCTTTTATCATTGAATGAAATGGTGGGTATAAAGTGCCTGGCTTATAGTCTAGGCTGTCTGTATTTACTGTATTTCCCAATTTGTACTTCCCAATCTTACTATAGTACATCAACCAAGTGCAAACACTTGCCTTTCTTGTCTCTTTTTCAAACTAATGGCTATAGTTGTCTCCATTGTAATTCTTGGTAGAAGAACCTTCTTTTCTGTGTCCTAACTATGAGTTTTTTAATACAAAAGAAAATATTATTATTTTATAATATGAAATACTATTTCCTCAATCACCCAGACCTAAGTTTATGTCAAGAAAACAGAGTAAGTTCTGAACTTTCTGGCTTTCATGCTTTAAAAGCTGAACTATAGTGTCTTTCTCTCTCATTATTCCCAATGAAAATATGACTTTTAAAAAAATAGCTTTAACTGAAATATTTGTGAAAATAATATGTTCTAGAGCATTTGAAAAAAAAATCTGATCACCCTGAAATAATGTTTTCTAAATAGCCTTTACTAGTGCTCTCAGAAGCTTCTTTTGAGTTTTAAATAAATTATTCGATGTGGTAGCTCTAGGGAGAAGACAGTGAGAAACTGTGTAGCAAATGAGAGCACTGCATCAAAAGTCAGCACTGATGTTGATAACAGGATTGAAACTGGTAAGTTTTCCCTTTCAGATCACAAAATGATTAAAACATTAGTTGTTTCTGTTTTCATGACCAATCTTGAGTAGGATGAAGACAAAATAGTTGAGAAATAACACACATTTGAAGAAAGCACAAGATTTACTGGCTTGTATTTTTCCCCTTTTCTTTCACTGCCAGAAGGGCCCTATTTACTGAGTAGGCCTAAGCCAAAACCCATCAAAGTGCACAAGCTGTACTCAGAGAGTTCAATTTCACTTACATCACTTTATATCATTAGGCCATCCTGAAAATTGCGTTGCCGATCTCCGCAGGATTCATTAACCAGAGACTCAGGGCTCATCTGCATCAATGCAGCTCACACCATTAGCCTTCTGGGCTTGTCCACCTTGAACCTTTGCAGCTACAGAATCTCTTGTGTTTGTGCTATATTCTTGGGGATTGTTGCCCATACACACTATTGGTAATCCAACGTGAATAAAGTGGTTATGCCACATTAATGGTCATGCCACAGGCTAGGAGAAAGCTTTCCACTGGAGAAATTGCATTCAATGTGCCGCTAGAGATTAATTTGGTACTCATCAGATGACCTTTTAATTGAGAAAACTTTCTTTTGTATCAAGGCCTCTGTCCCTTTGAAGGGTCTATTGAGTTATATACAAACTCTAAAAATTAATCCTCAACGGGCTTCCCTGGTGGCGCAGTGGTTGAGAATCCGCCTGCCGATGCAGGGGACACGGGTTCGTGCCCCGGTCTGGGAAGATCCCACATGCCGCGGAGCGGCTGGGCCCGTGAGCCATGGCCGCTGAGCCTGCGCGTCCGGAGCCTGTGCTCCGCAAGGGAGAGGCCACAACAGTGAGGCCCGCATACCACAAAAAAAAAAAAAAAAAAAAAAAAAAAAATTAATCCTCAAAATCTCAACAATAACTAATAGATTGACTATGTAGTTTAGACATTAAGGGTTTTCAGTATGTAACATACAGTATTTTATTTCCTGACTTCTTATCTATCCATGTAGACATTAATTGACAAGTTATTTTCACAGTATTTCATGGTAAAATAAGCCATAGTGAGGTATGATTTTTATTTTCCCGTCTTGGAAGTCTCAGCACATGTAAGTCATGGACCATGGATTGCTCTACTTCATCTTAAATAGCATTTTTTATATTTCAAAATTGATGAAACTCTATTGTAATAATTTTGGAAAATACTGAAAAGCATGAAGAACAATATTTTAATCACTCAGAAGCCTCTCCCCTAAAGAGAATCCCAGTTAATTTGGTATATAGCTTTCTTGTTTTTTTTCTAGGTACAAACATGTATATATCCATTTCCAGAAAGATAAAGATACACTAAACCATAATTTGACTGCCTTTTTTTGTATGAGCTGAGTTAAACTTCAATTATTTCATATTACATCATTAGCACACACAGAATCATTCCATGAATTAAAATGCTTTAAAGTGCACGGTCTTTACTGAGAACAAACTGCTTTACTAGACACAGAACCCATTTCTAAAGGTTCTTGGAAGCTCCAGCTGTTGCTGGATTTTTTTTTAATGTAAAATTTATTTTGCCATGTTGAAACGTTAAAGAGCCTTGCTTTCCCCTGAAAATTATGTTTGTGCTCGATCCCTGGGGACTGTTGCCTGTAAGCACTGTTGGTAATCCAATATGACTAAAGTGTTTATACCCCGTTAATGGTCATGCCACAGGCTAGGAGAAAACTTTCTGAAAAATATTTCCCACTAGCTCAATTGTTCAAAACAGTGCTTTCTACCAATCATTTAGGATGGCAGGGAAACTCACTGTCATGGATCCTCATCCTAGTCTCCTAACCACATAATCTTTGACTCTTTCAAAGTTCCCTTTCTCTTTTCCCATACCCCTAAAATAAGCATACCTAGGCTATGACTTCAGACTCTCTTCTTTCTCTACTCTTTGCCCTATTGATCTCATCTATTTCCACAGCTTGCTTTATTTCCTCCCTGTAGATGACTCTTAAATATGTTGGTCTAGCTTTGACAACTTGTACCAGTTTCTCTGCACCAGTCCCCCATTTCTGTTGACCAACTATTAATATACACTTGGAATCACCACTGAATAATTTTCCAGCCCCTCAAGCTAAACATGATAAAAAACCAAATGAACCCCTTTCCTCCAGCCCTAAACAGCTCTTAGGGTTTCATTAGTGTTACCACCACTTTCCCATTACTGCGGCTCAGAACCAGAGCGGGGTTTGATGCTGCCCCTCCCCTAAAGTCCAGCTGAATGTTCATACCTTAGACTATGATTCACAATTAACAGGCCTTCTTTTCCCTTTCCTAATAGTCTCTTAACAGTCATGCCTAATATCTATCATTTACTGAGTATAGACTCTGGGCCAGGCCCTGTGTATTATCTCATTTAATCCTCACAACAATCTTGAAAGTGGTTATAATTATCCTTGTTTTACACATGAGGAAACTGTGGCCCAAAGAGGTGAAATAACTTGCTCTAATTATACAGTAAGTGGTAGAGCTGGGATGCAAACTCTAGCCCATCTGTCATCCAAGTCCTCTTAAACATTACACCATGCTGCCTCCCAGTCTCTTCTTTCATTCTCTTAAAACTCAGCTGTGATTATTATACTTGCCTGCTCAAAAACTTGCATGACTCCCACTCATCTACTGAATTAAGAGTCCTTAATCTGACCCACAGGGCTTCTCTAAACGGTGGCTGCAGGTTATCTCTTCAACCTACCCTGAAACCTTATCTCCTGTTTCTCAACTACAGTATCCAATGCTTCAATCAAACCAAACCACTCCCTCCTCCTCACATAGTTCCTCCTTTTTCCTCTCTTCTGCCCCAGAACTAATGCTGTCCCCTCTGCTTGGAATGCTTGAATCAAAATCCTGATCTTTCTTTATGACCCTACTCAAAGTCCATTCTTTTTAGTGAAACTTTTTGATTCCTCAACCAAAATTCTTTTCCTTTTTTTGTAAATTCACATAATTTATCTTCTAGAACATATATTCTAGAAATAGAAAATGCAGCCATTCCCTGAATCACTTGCAACATAATTAGGGTAATGAGACAAACATGAAAGAGCTAAGTAACACAATTTAAGGCAGTGCATATGAAAACGTCAAATGAATCATACAGATACTCCTCAAACTCAGGGTTGTGGACTCCTAGTCCAGGGATATATCTTAGAGGTCCATAGGCAGTGTGAGACCCTTTAATTTTGTGAGACCCTTTTGTTTGATGCAGTTATGAAAAATATTTAAAAGATGTAAAAGCAAAAATACTCTTTTGCAGTATTAGTCTGCTATTTAAAAAATAGAATATTTCTTAGAACAGCTTTAGATTCACAGCAAAACTGAACAGAAGTACAGAGTTCCCATATACCTCCTGCCTCCACACATGCAAGGCCTCCCCCACTACCAACATCAGGCATCAGAGTGGTGCTTTTGTTAGAATTGATGAATCTACAGTGACACATCATCACCCAAAGTCCTTAGTTTACTTTAGGGCTCATTCTTGGTGTTGTACATTCTATGGATTTGGCAAATGTATAATAACAAGTATCTGCCATTTTAGTATCACACAGAATAGTTTCACTGCCCTATACTCTGTGCTCACCTAGCTATCCCTTTCTCCCCTTCTGACCCCTGGCAACCACTGAGCTTTTTACCATCTCCATATATTTTTTTTAATAGATTTATTTATTTTCATTAATTTATTTTTGGCTGCATTGGGTCTTTGTTTCTGCTCACAGCCTTTCTCTAGTTGCGGCGAGTGGGGGCTACTCTTCATTGCAGTGTGTGGGCTTCTTGTTGTGGTGGCTTCTCTTGTTGCAGAGCATGGGCTCTAGAGTGCAGGCTCAGTTAGTTGTGGCACATTTTGTTTATCCATTCATTTGTTGATGGACACTTGGGTTGCTCCCATGTTTTAGCTATTGTGAATAATGCTGCTATGAACATGGGTATACAAATATCTCTCAAGACCCTGCTTTCACTTCTTTGGGGTTTGCACCCAAAAGTGAAATTACTAGATCATATAGTAATTTTATTTTTAATTTTTTTTAGGAACTGCCATACTGTTGTCCATAGCAGCTTTGCCATTTTATATTCCCACCAACAATGCACAAGAGTTCTGATTTCTCTACATCCTTCCCAACGTTTGTTATTTCCTGTTTTTTTGATAGTAGCCATCTTAATGGGTGTGAGGTGGTATCTTGTATTTTTAAATTTGTATTTCCCTAATGATCAGTGATGTTGAGTATTTTTTTGTGTGCTTATTGGCCATTTGTATATCTTCGTTTGGAGAATGTCTATTCAGGTCCTTTGCTATTGAATCAGGTTGCTTGTTTTTTTGTTGCTGAGTGTTAGCAGTTCTCTATATATTCTAGCTATTAATCCCTTATCAGATATATGATTTGCAAATATTTTCTCCCATTCTGTGGGTTGCCTTGTTACTCTGTGGATATTGTTTTTAGAGGCACAAAATTTTTAATTTTTAAAAATAAATTTATTAATTTAATTTAATTTTGGCTGCATCGGGTCTTTGTTGCTGCGTGTGGGCTTTTTCTGTTTGCTGCGAGCAGGGGCTACTCTTCGTAGCAGTGCACGGGCTTCTCATTGCGGTGGCTTCTCTTGTTGCAGAGCACGGGCTCTAGGTGCGCGGGCTTCAGTAGTTGTGGCACGTGGGCTCCGTAGTTGTGGCTCGCAGGCTCTAGAGCACAGGCTCAGCGATTGTGACACACAGGCTTAGTCGCTCCGCGGCATGTAGGATCTTCCTGGACCAGGGCTTGAACTCGTGTCCCCCGCGTTGGCAGGCGGATTCTTAACCACTGTGCCACCAGGGAAGCCCCTTAATTTTTCATGATGTTCAATTTGTCTATTTTTTCTTTTGTTGCTTTGCTTTTGGTGTCACATTGCCAAATCCAGTGTCATGAAGCATTTTCCCTATGTTTTCTTCTAAGAGTTTTATAGTTTAAGGTGTTACATTTAGATTTTTGGTCCATTCTGAGTTAATTTTTGTGTATGTGTTAGGTAAGGGTCCAGCTTCATTCTTTTGCATGAGGAATGAGGGATGGGTAGCTGCTACTTTGCTAAGAACTGAAATTAAGCAAAATTAACCCTAATTTACCTTCCACTTCTTCCCCCAGAAGTTGCAAGTCTTCAATAGACTCCAGAATTCCAAAATAGTTATGACAGAATTCTGCCAGTGCAGTTGTTGCCTAGGTGGAAGACAGATGCAAGATGCTTCTTACTCTGCCATCTTCCCCTGTCTCCACAGTTTTGCCTTTTCCAGAATGTCATATAGTTGGAATCGTACAGTATGTAGCCTTTTCAGATTGGCTTCATCTACTTAGTAATACGCATTGAAGTTTCCTTCGTATTTTTTCATGGCTTGGCAGCTACTTTCTTTTTAGTGCTTAATAATATTCCATTATTATT